>NC_060262.1:13231813-14580028 GCF_021901455.1 Neodiprion lecontei | reverse complement strand
AGTTCTAATCCATTGTATAAATGTTCCAAATTACAATTCATAGAGTAAATTAAACGGCATTTTTGTAATAATTATATATAATTTTAAGAAATTTAAATAATGTGAAATAAATTTTTTTTTTCAAATTTCTTTTTTTTTAAAAGTAAATCGAAAATCATAATATATATATATACACACACACATATATGTATACATTTATATATATTTATATTATACATCAATATAATAGAATGTGAATGGAGGTAATTGAGTTAAATAATTTAATAAAATAAAAAATAATTTATTCGAATAAATTTTTTTCCTAAATTACAGAATAATTAATTTTTAAAAATTGAAAATAAGAAATTAAATAAATGATAGATCATCTATCTGTATGTTTTCTTTAAATTTCATTATAAGTTCTAATCCATTGTATGAATGTTCCAAATTACAATTCATAAAGTAAATTTAATGGCATTTTTCTAATGAATAATATTTTTATTCGAATTAAGAACTAAATATGTACAAATCGCCCGTCACTCTCATTATAAAATGGGATAAGTCGTAACAAAGTAAATATACTGGAAAGTGTATTTAGAATTCAAATTATTTAGAAGGATTTTTTTGATTTGCAATAAATTAAATAGTTGTCTAATTCAACTTAATTTAAAATTGATAAATTATATTTTTTATATTCAAATTTTTTTTATCAATAAAAATATTTTTACTCAATTTATAATTTCAGTATTGTTGAAAGAAAAAATAATTTAAATTATAGTTTAATTGTATGATGATAGAAATTTGAAATATTCACAAAAATGAAATTTTCAGAAAAGTATATACTATTTATTGTACCTTGTGTATCAGGGTTAATTAAAAAAATAACATAAATCAATATTTTTCTCGAATTGAAAAGAGCTATTTAATTTTAAGTTATTTTTAATGTTTAATAATTATTTTTAAATTCTAAATGGAAGTGAAATGTTTTTCGGTTTTTAAGTTATCTAGTTTTTTGATAAATAAATTTAATTTAAATATCATTATTAATTATTTTAATTAATGAAAATAATTATTTTCGATATAAAAGTTTTAAGGGATTAGCTTTAATTCTTAATTTTATACTTGATTTTAAATTATATAATTATATTTTAGGCTTAGAATTAGTTTTAATTTGAAAATTGTAATAATTTCGTAAAATTATATATATATATATTATTTATAAATTTTAGTTTTAATTTAATTTTTTATTAAAATAATTTAATTAATAATTATTCAATTCAAATGATGATTAAATGAGTAAATATTATATGATTTATAAATATAAATTTATATGAGAGTTAATTATAAGGAATTCGGCAAAAATTTAATTTGCCTGTTTAACAAAAACATGTCTTTTTGATAAAACATAAAAAGTCTAATCTGCTCAGTGGAAATTTCAAATAGCCGCAGTATTCTAACTGTGCAAAGGTAGCATAATAATTTGTTCTTTAATTTAGGACTGGAATGAATGATTTGAAGAGATTAAGACTGTCTTATAATCTCTCTATCTAATAAAAAAGTTTCAAACAAATGAACGTAGAAAAAGATTATAATAACAATAGTAAAAAAAAGATTATAATAACAATAGTCAAAAAAAGATTATAATAACAATAGTATACGCATGAAGTTGGCGGTGGGCCGAGATCCCGAAAACGAAACAAAAAGCATCTAGGAAACCCTTTGACAGCTGTCATCGGCTGTTTATGACAAATATCTTCATAGGTATCTGTTTCTGACGCGCAAAAAATGACAATGCAAATGAAAATTATCAAGATGATTCCCGACGGGTATTGTCTTTTTCGCGCGTTGGCGTATTGTGTATACGGGACTCAAGATCGACACGCAGAGGTGAGACTGAGTATCGTTTCAAATATAGTGGATAATTGGTCTACATTTGCGGGTTTTATTACAGGTAATGAGTCAAACGGTGCTGTGATTAGGTCACCTGGTGATTACAAATCACACATGAAGAAAAATGGAATATATGGGGGAGAAGCAGAATTAGCTGCACCTGCGGACATTTTTAAAATATGTTTAATCGTGTATCGCGAAGAACAAATTCATCCGCACCGGATCGGATCACAAAATGAAATACAATTCTCACTACTCTTTACCGGCGACGGAGACAGTGGACACTTTGATGTCTTGCAGAACCAAAATAAAATTCAGATAGTGAGTAATAAGTATGAAAAGTAACAATCAAATAATAGTAAATCTGAATATATCACCAAACAGTCAAAAGGACAGCCCGGATTTACGATGACAATGGAGAAAGAAGGAGTTTCAAGCAGCAGACAAGGCGATGAAGATGGTGGATGGTCGGAAGTATCACAAAAGAAAGAGGAAAATAAAATTGTAAGTGCGGAGAACCAAATAAGCCATAGAATAATATCCATTAAATATTCGTATAACTAGGTAAGAGGACAACCAGGATCGATATTGACCACAAGAGAAGGAGGTGTTTTGCGGAATGAACAGCAACGCAAATATAGAGAAAAAAATAATATAAAGAAGGTGATTTTGGAGAATCACCGGCAGAGCGGTAGTAAAAATAATTCAA
This sequence comes from Neodiprion lecontei, assembly GCF_021901455.1. Taxonomy (NCBI): domain Eukaryota; kingdom Metazoa; phylum Arthropoda; class Insecta; order Hymenoptera; family Diprionidae; genus Neodiprion; species Neodiprion lecontei. The sequence continues at coordinate 14,577,450 of NC_060262.1, read as the reverse complement.
TGAAGGGTGTAGAAGAATTGGAAGAATCGATTGTGATGATTGATTTGGAAAATAAATCAAGAGGACGACCAACCAATGTGATGGACATAGAAGAGCGAAAAATTAGACGACGAGAACAGCAGCGAAAATATAGGGAAGCGAACAAAAAATATCATACTGGCTTTTCAACCAACGAACAGAAAGAAGGAGTTTCAACCAGCAGACAAGGCGATGGAGACGGTGGATGGTCGGACGTATCACAAAAGAAAAAGGAAAATAAAATTGTGATGATTGATTTGGAAAATAAATCAAGAGGACGACCAACCAATGTGATGGACATAGAAGAGCGAAAAATTAGACGACGAGAACAGCAGCGAAAATATAGGGAAGCGAACAAAAAATATCATACTGGCTTTTCAACCAACGAACAGAAAGGAAGAGTTTCAACCAGGAGACAAGGCGATGGAGACGGTGGATGGTCGGACGTATCACAAAAGAAAAAGGAAAATAAAATTGTAAGTGCGTATAACCAAATAAGCCAGAGAAGAATAATAAACAAATATTTCTATAACCAGGCAAGAGGAGGACCAGGATCTATGTTAACCACAAAAGAAAGACGTGTTTTGCGGAGTGAACAGCAACGCAAATATAGAGAAAAAAATAATATAAAGAAGGTGATTTTGGAGAATAACGGGCAGAGCGGTAGCAAAAATAATTCAGCAAGTCAAGGAGATAGATCGATACCAATAGAGAAGGAACACCAATTTTCAACCAACGAATGGAAGCTTAGATTGATAAAAAAAAGAAAAGCAAGCATAGAAGGAATTGAAGTGGATAGCAAGAGACAACGAGATAAAACGACAGACGAAAACGTGTGTCGACGACTTATAAGCAAGAATAACGTGTCGGAAATTCATGTTTGTGATGAAATATTAAGTGACAGTAATACGTTGAAATCGATGGAGAAGGAACTGTGTGTATTCAGCCAAACAATAGAAGATAACAGAGACAGGTTGGAATTAGACAGAAACAGAGAACGAGTGGAAGCAATGAACAGTGAATCAATCATTGCTGAGCATCGTTACAACGGGGATATTGAAAAAGGCACTTTTAAAACTGTAGAACAACTACACATGGGTGAAATGAACGTAAAATGTAAACATTGCAATGCAGAAAGGTTCAAATATGAAACAGGAAGGGTGGCAAATAATTGCTGTCATGGAGGAAAAATAACATTACCACCATTAACGGAATATCCTGATTTACTTCAACGTCTGCGAGAAGGGAATGACGAAGTATCAAGACACTTCAGACAACATATACGATCATATAATGACGCGTTTGCGTTTGCATCATTTAATTGTACCGTGGCAGATATGGGGAATTCAGGACCATATGTGATGAAAATAATCGGGGATGTGAGTTACAAAATATCTACAAGTTTAGAGACCGCAAACAATAACCGACCGAGATATGGACAAATTTACACCTACGACGTACAAACTCAGCTAGCGCTGAGAGAAAATGATGCAAGAAGAACAAATCTGTTAGAAATTATTGGTAGACTGATAATAAATATCAATCCTTATGCAGCAAATTTTAAAACAACGTACGAGCGATTTGTTAAGGGAGAAAGCCTGGTGAGATTAAACTTTATAGCACTCAAGGAAGACGATAGACGGCGGCACAATGCGCCAACTTGTGGTGAGCTAGCAGCTCTGATCGTTTCAGATGACGGGGCAGTATGTGAAAATATAAAAGTACAAGTATTTCCAAAACAAGACCGTGCAGTTGAATATGTGCCGAGATATTCGCATCACGTTGATCCAATGACTTTTCCATTACTATTTCCGAGCGGTGATTTAGGATGGAGCTATAATATGAAACACGTAGGAACAAACAAGAAAATCTCTCCTGTTCAATATTATGGACATCGATTGGCCTTACGTCGAGGCGAAGCACACAATCGGTTGTTGCGGAGCGGACGATTGACACAACACTATGTGATTCACGCATATCTCCCAATTGAATCGCAGCGTTTATTGTTTTTAAGAAATAATCAGAAGCAATTGCGTGTAGAATGTTACAAAGGAATAACTGATCACATATCAAATAGTGAAGCGAATACGTCGGATCGAACAAGACTTGGGAACCAAATGATTTTACCATCATCATTTTCCGGCAGCATGCGACATATGCAACAGCAGTACCAAGATGCAATGGCAATAACAAGGAAAGTTGGACAACGGGATTTATTTATTACAATGACATGTAATCCTAAGTGACCGGAAATATGTACGGTATTGAAAGATTTTCCTACAGGTACCACTGTAAATGACATTCCTACAATAGCTTGTCGAATATTCAACATGCGGCTACAACAGGCACTAAAGGAAATCGAAAGCGGTTCAGTATTTGAAAAGATTGAAGGATACGTATACACAGTTGAATTTCAGAAAAGAGGCTTACCGCATGCTCACATACTATTTATCTTAAATAACAATCACAAAATTTTAACTCCAGAAGCAATTGCCAGTTTTATATCTGCAGAAATACCAGACAAACGAATACATCAACAACTATATCAATCTGTCACATCACACATACTACACGGCCCTCACACATCCAAAATACCATGCTGGAATTCGGTAACGAAGTCATGCTCAAAGAAATTTCCGAAAGACTTAGTGGAAAATACTGATATAAGCGGTGGCGGTTTTCCAAAGTATCGCAGACGAAAAAATACAGACATAAATTATTACCGCAACCGCGTGGAAGGGAGAAATATCCAAGTAGACAACAGCATGGTTGTGCCTCACAATCCATACCTACTTGCAAAGTACGACTGCCACATGAACGTAGAATATTGTGCGTCAATAATGGCTATTAAATATGTCTTCAAGTACATCCACAAGGGTCATGATCGTGCAAGAGTACAGATAACTGATTCAAACAGCGAGAGTGATGGTCAGCCAATAATCAACGAAATACAAGATTATGTAGATTCGCGTTACGTAGGACCGATGGAAGCATCTTGGCGTATACTAGAACTGCCAATGCATGGACGAAGTCATGCAGTCACACGCTTACCTGTACACCTACCGGGGCAGCAATACGCAACGTTTGAGGAAGGTAGAGAAGTCGAAGCCGCTACAAATGAAAAAAAGTGGAGAACCCATCTTATTGCATGGTTTGAATTGAACAGCATAGATGAAATGGCAAGAAATATAACTTACACGAACACGCCAGATTACTTTTCGCTTCAAGAAGCAACAAAAACGTGGAAAAAAAGAAAATATGCATGTAAAGTAGTTAGTAGAATGACAAATGTTTTACCAAGGGATTCAGAAAGATTTCACCTCAAACTAATCCTTGGACATGCGACAAATGCAAGGAGTTTTATAGATTTACGCACTGTAAACGAGAAGGAATGGAATACATTTAGAGATGCTGCAGTGGATATGGGTTTAACTGCGACAAATGACGAAGCTTTCAAAATATTCGACGAAGCTGTTTCAATACTTATGCCGAAACGGTTACGTCATTTTTTTGTGTGGTATTTAATCGGTAAAATGCCATCGAACGCGATAGATTTATGGAATATTTACAAGAAAGCACTATCTGAAGACTTCGTGGATCAGCATGAAAATAGAGCACTATGTACAATTGCGCATCTTCTCAGAGCTGAGGCAAGATCATGTGCAGATTTTTACTTACCAATACCGGAGATAATTTTCGAAAATGAAGCAGAAGAAATAACAGTGGAAAATATAGAAACCTTCGCAAAGAAAGGCAATGAACTGGTGGAGCAATTAAACAACGATCAGAAAATAATTTATACATAAATTTTTGATAATATTATGTAAGACAAAAGTACTGATAGAAAACAAGAAAAATGCTTTTACATCGATGGATCAGGAGGAACAGGAAAAAAATTTTTATACAACGCGTTGTACTACATGTTGAAATCTGAAAAAAAAATGTTGCATGTGTTGCTTGGACAGGTATAGCAGCCATCTTACTACCATATGGCACAACCGCGCACAAAACATTTGGATTACCATTGACACTGCAAAAGGAAGGAACAATTTTCACAAATGCAACAATGAAAAAAAAAAATACAAAGTATATGTAGATGTATTTATATGGGATGAATGTTCGATGATACCGAAAAATGCTTCAGAATTGATCGACAGAACGTTAAAAGATACAATGGAAGATGCATCACCGTTTGGTGGGAAGACTATGACACTAGGTGGAGACTTCAGACAAGTTTTACCAATTGTGAGACGAGGAGGTAAACAACAAATGATAGAGGAAACACCTCAATACTCTACACTTTGGAGTATATTCGAAAAATGAGGCTTGAAAACAAATATGCGAGCAAAGGAGGATGCCGCAAAGTTTTCAGAGTGGTTACTTAATATAGGTAATGGAGAAGTGGAGTTGTTTGTACCAGAGAAAGAAATATAAAGCAACAATTTAATAGACGATTTATATCCAAGAAATTTGCCACTTGATGAATTAACAAACAGAGCCATCTTAGCTCCATTGAATGTCGAAGGTAATCAGTTAAATACAGAAATACTACGCAGAATGGATGGCAATATATTCGAATCAAAAAGCATAGATTACGCAACATTACAAGGAATTGATACTGCAGATGCAGCACTTGACGAAGAAGCTACTCTGCGATATCCGATAGAGTATTTAAATGGATTAACGCCATCAGGTTTACCACCACACAATCTACAGCTGAAAGTCGGAGCAATTGTGATGTCATCGCGAAATTTATCAATATCAGATGGTTTATGCAATGGAACACGGTTAGTTGTAAGAGAAATTCACTCTAGAATTTTGATTGGTGAACTTCTAATCGGAGAGCGAAAAGGGCAAATAGTAGAAATACCAAGAATTAAATTAGATACGCGGGGAGACACAGATATGCCATTTATCCTCCATAGGCGACAGTTTCCAGTCAGGTTGGCATTTGCAATAACTATAAATAAATCACAAGGACAAAGTTTTGACCACGTGGGAATATTCATTGACCGACCAATCTTTGGACATGGTCAACTCTACGTTGCATTGTCACGATGCAGGTCGAAGAAAGGTATAAAAATTCAACTGAAAAAAAATGAAAATGCAATAAAGAACATTGTGTACAAGGAAATTATTGAATAAATACTGCATAATGTATATTCATCAAGGCTACAAACGAACAAATAAACATGGATGAACTTAAAAGAGAAATGCACAGGAGGTGATAGGAGTTCGAGAGGCCGAGGGGTTGACCCCCTCTACTAACTCCACCGGGACCTCATACGAAGAAGGAAAAAAAAGTACTGTATACAGGAGAAAAGAAGCGAAAGTGAAAGAAAAAGGAGAAGAGAATACAAATGGAAGGAATACAGAATCAGCACCGAAAGGAAAACCAACAAGAATATAAAAATCACTGAAAAAATGGACAACAGAGAAAAAAGAAAGCAAAGCCAAGAGGAGCAAGAAGATGCAAAAATAGGTAGCAGCATAAAACGATAAAGAGGAAATAAAGCACAACGTATGGAAATTTAAACAATCGCGATTTGTAATTGGATGTTCAAATACATAAATCATTTCCACTGAGTATTTTCTTATTTTGTGATTATTCAGATGTAAATTCACACGTGTCGGTCATTTGGTGAAAAAGCCGAAACGCATACAATGAAATAGAAACTTGTGAAAAAATAAAAGTTAGCCTATGAAATTAGGAATCAAATAGTAAGATTAGAAAAAAGATATAAAGATGTATTGACTGAGTTGAAGGTGAGAAAAAAATGTAAATTATCAGAAATAAAAAAATGATAAAAGTACAAATTCGTTGATGTAAAATTGCAAATATTTCTACGATATTCATACCATATTAAATTTCTAGATAAATAATAGAAATATTTAAGTACATATCTATTATACCTATACATGCAACAACAAAATTAATTACAAATAATTATATTCCGACATTTGACAGTTCAAATGAAACACCGTAGCTAATAAAAAGAAGCAAAAAAATAAAAATAGGTGAGCGCTACCCAGTTTAGTGATATTTTGTTTTGTAAACAGATAAATTAAATCAAACATGCCGAACAAAGTAAGTATATCATTGGAAATATGAATGAATAAAGAGCAAAGTAAGCAGTATGATAAAATTAATGAAAATTTCTCGAAACAGGACAGCGACGAGGTTTTGCAGCGGTCGAGCGAGAAAATACCAGGTGAAGCATATCGATATAATATAATAGTATGTAAATCCAAATTCAACTCGGCAGACCAAAGAGCCGGACACTTTTTGAGAATCATTACCAGTGAATTCTACAGCTAGCCATTAAAAATGGAAAAATAATTACTTATATACAATCATTTGTCAAAAAAAGAAAAAAATATCGACATTTGAAAATACAGTCAAACACGTATGAGTCCCTAAGCAAATAATTCAACGCCTATTTTACCAAAACAAGATGACGGATTAGATGATCTGCTGTGCGCAGCAGCAGAAGCAGCAGAGGAGGAGCTGTTGCTTGAGATGGACGACGAAGAGTGGTCCGTCTATGTATGGTAAATGAAAATTATACAAGGAAATGTAAAGAAAATGATAAAAATATCATCATTCCACAGCAAAAACATCCCGAAGTCCCAAAAACGAAAGAGGTCAACTTCGAACTAAATTTCAAGTAAAAAATGTAAAATAAATTTATTTGAAAATAAAAAAGGATTGATATCAATTATTTGTACATTATAAACCAGACACAGTATATCTATATGTAAAGCCTATCCAACACAAAACTCGATTCAAAAGAAGAAGTTTCTAGAAAGAAACAAAACTCATGGAAAAACAAAAGACCAATAAAAAACAAACAACTTCAATTATTGAAAACATCAGTTCGTTGTTGTTCTCCGGCCGGCACGCACGCCGGCCGGGGCCTATCCTATACTCCCCAACTCCTCAACTCCTCGACTAATCAATTACGCAATTGCACAACTCTTCAATTCCCTCAAGAGCCCTTCTAAATATTGGTCAATAATGTGTGCAACAACTCGACATCGTTCAAAGAAAAATGATAATCGACTGAGAGCCCGAAGGAGGTACGTGACCAGGACTCCGTATTCACAGCTCAACATCAGTCCGCACAATGGGATCTCAACGGTCCAAGGAGCTGCGCCCGCATCTTGCTCCGCCTTGATGGCAACGAATGTAAGCTCTTTGAGAAGTTTGTTAATGAAAAATAATTCAATTCTATTTTGAAAGATCCATAAAAGAACAAGCCAACAAGCCTACGCCGTTTGAAGAAAAACGGTAACCGACCGAGAGCCCGAAGAAAATATGTGACCAGGGCTCCACATTCACGGCTCAACATCGATCCGCACAATGGGATCTCAACGTTCCAAGGAGCTGCGCTCATCTTGCTCCGCCTTGATGGCAACGAATGTAAGCTCTTTAAAAAGTTTATTAACTATTGAGAAATAATTCAATTCTATTTTGAAAGACCCGTAAAAGAAGAAGAGATTGTGTTTCAAAATTTGCTTTCCTACAATTATTATTTTGTGCTACTGGTCTCCATTTTGTCAGTTTGATTTTCTACGTTGCACCTAATGCTTAGTTGGAATCGGGTTTCGGTCAACTTGATCTTCTGCGTTGTACCTAACAATCGCCCCGAGCGTTGCCCTATAATTAAAAGAGAATGATTTTTAAGATAGGCTTGTTCTTTTACGGGTCTTTCGAAATAGAATTGAATTATTTCTCATTAATTAATAAACTTTTCAGAGCTTACATTCTTTACCATGAAGGCGAAGCAAGATAGGCGAAGCTCCTTAGACCGTTAAGATCCCATTACGCGGACCGAAGAAAGTACATATTCACGGCTCAACATCGGTCCGCGCAATGGGATCTTAACGGTTCAAGGAACTGTGCCCGCATCTTGCTTCGCCTTGATGACAACGAATGTAAGCTCGTTGAAAAGTTCGTTAATTAATGAAAAATAATTCAATTATAATTCCATAAAAAATCAAGCCTATCTTAAAAATCATTCAATTTTAATTATAGGGCAACGCTCGGGGCGATTGTTAGGTACAACGCAGAAGATCAAGTTGACCGAAACCCGATTCCAACTAAGCATTAGGTACAACGCAGAAAATCAAACTGACCGAAACCCGATTTCAACTAATAAAGCGTTACCCCGCATCGAACCTACAAAATGGAGACCAGCTGTACAAAATAATGATTGCAAGAAAGCAATTTTTGAAACACAATTTCATGTAATCTTTGTGTTATTTCAATATAGAAAATCTATTTTACTTTTTTTTTGTCTTTCACTTAATTAGGTTTATTCCTTCATAAAGTCAGTATAGGTTAACCTACGCATGTCAAGAAAGTACAAAAATCTTTAAGAACTTGATCAGCCGTAGCTTCTGCATTAATAACCAAGATCGGAGCTTATAAAGAAAAAACGGTTTGTTTTATCAACCAATCCTCACGAACCTCATGAATAGCTCTGAGGAGCTCTAAAAAAATGTTCGATTCTTCTTCACGAAAACGGGAACTGACTCGGGCGAAAATGGTTTCTGGGGAAACTCGCAAATAAACAATTGAATCTACTCTGAGCTCAGACGAGCGAAAGCGAATATCGAAATTTTTCATCAATCAATGAAATTCGAAGTCAACTTCGAACTAAATTTAAAGTGAAAAATGTTAAACAAATTTATTTAAAAAAACAAAGAATTGATATCAATTATTTGTACTTATAAACCAGACGCAGTAGACTCTATATCTCTATACGTAGATATACGTAAAAAAATCTGAAAATAATAACTATAGCAAAATAAGTCGCCGGATGCAATTGGGGTTGCATGGCATCGGGAGTTTTGTACATGTGAGTGGATTCGTTTACGAAAATAATCTGAGCAGACCTACATAGGGAGCCAATAGCAATGTCGGGTTGATCGGAAACAACCGACTAGACAATACGTAAGGAAATAGTGAGGCGCGAAGCGCCGAACAACGAGGCGTGTAGCGCCGAGATGGGGTTGGCGCGCGAAGCGCGCAGGGGCGAAGCCCCTAGTTATTAATTATTGAATTCAATTTTTGAGTTAAAAAGCTTAAATTTTATTAGAGGACGAGAAGACCCTATAGAGTTTTATAATTATATTTATTTTATCAATTAATTTATTTTTATGAAATAAATATAATTATTTTGTTGGGGTGATAATTAAATTTAATAAACTTTTTATTTTGTTTTACATTGATCAATGAATTTTTGATCCTATATTTCAGATTATTAGATTAAATTACCTTAGGGATAACGGCGTTATTTTTTTTAAAGTTCTTATTGACATAAAAAATTGCGACCTCGATGTTGGATTAAAATTTATTTTGGGTGTAGAAGCTTAAAAATTTAGGTCTGTTCGACCTTCAAAATTTTACATGATCTGAGTTCAAACCGGTTTAAGCCAGGTTGGTTTCTATCCTTAATTTTATTAAAAATTTTTAGTGCGAGAGGACCATAATTTTAAATTATCATAATTTTATTTAAAATGAATTTTATTAAATTTGTTAACTATTTTGGCAGATTAATGTAATAAATTTAGAATTTATTTGTGTACATTTTATTATACAATTAGTAATTTATATTAATGGATTGATTATAGTTTTTTTAAGAAGATTAATTTTACTTATTATGGTATTAGTTAGAGTAGCTTTTTCAACTCTTTTAGAGCGTAAAGTTTTAGGCTTAATTCAGATTCGTAAAGGACCTAATAAAGTTAGAATTGTAGGTATTTTGCAGCCATTTTCTGATGCTATTAAGTTATTTTCTAAAGAGTTTTCTGTTCCATTAATATCAAATTTTTTCCCTCATTTTTTATCCCCTTTAATTATATTAATATTAATATTGATTTGTTGAATAACAATACCTGATGTTACTAATTTTTATTCATTTGATTTTAGTTTGGTGTTTTTTTTATGTTGTTTAGGCATTGGGGTATATCCTATTATGATTTCTGCATGATCTTCAAAATCTAAGTATTCTTTTTTAGGTATATTACGTACTGTTGCTCAAACAATTTCTTGTGAAGTTAGTCTAGTTATAGTAATTTTATCAATTTTATTTTTAATTGAAGGTTATTCAATAAATTTATTTAGTTTATATCAGGAATTTATTTTATTTATTTTTTTAACTTTTCCTTTAAATTTTGTTTAGCTGAAACAAATCGAACACCTTTTGATTTTTCTGAAGAAGAATCAGAGTTGGTTTCTCGGTTTAATATTGAGTATAGAGGTGTAGGATTTTCACTAATTTTTTTATCTGAATATTCAAGAATTTCATTTATAAGTATATTATTTGTTTTAATGTTTTTAGGGGGTGATTTATATAGTTTTATTTTTTATTTAATAATGATTTTTATTTATTTTAATTCGAGGAACTTTACCTCGTTTACGTTATGATAAATTAATGATGATAGCTTGAAAAAAATTTTACCTGTTTCATTAAATTATTTAATTTTATTTATGGGTTCAAAATTTATATTTTATTGTTTTTTATTATAAATTATATTAAAAATTTAATTATTTAAGTTTAAATCAATAAAAGATTTAAAACTTTTATATTATGTTCTCAAGACATAAACTTATTCAAGTTCATTGATTTGTAGGGTTAATTTAATTTAATAAATAGTCTCATATTTTTGTTAATATAGGATATATTAAAAAATAAAAGAAGTATACTAATGTTAAAATTTGTCCAACACTAATAAATGGATTTTCTACAGGTCTTATTCCAATTCATGTTAGTATTAATACAATTCTAATAAATAGTCAAAATAGAAATTGTCTAAATGGATAAAAATTGACTCCTTTAAAATTTATTATTTTATAAAAAGGTATAATTATTAATACTAAAATAGACATTAAAAGAAGAATTACTCCTCCTAATTTATTAGGGATAGATCGTAGGATTGCATACGCAAATAAAAAATACCATTCAGGTTTAATATGAGGAGGAGTAATTATAGGATTAGCAGGGGTAAAATTGTCTGGATCTCCTAATATATTAGGATTTATTCAAATAATATAAATTAAAATAAAGTATATTAAAATAAATCCTATAATGTCTTTTAATAAAAAGTATGGTTGAAATGGTATTTTGTCAATATCACTATTAGTTCCTAAAGGATTTCTTGATCCTGTATGATGGAGAAATATTAAATGAATAATTGTTATTATAATAATAATAAAAGGAATAATAAAATGAAGAGTAAAAAATCGTGTTAGTGTAGCATTATTAATAGAAAATCCTCCTCATAATCATTGTACTAAGAATTCTCCTAAATACGGGATAGCTGAAAGAAGGTTTGTGATTACAGTGGCTCCTTAAAAAGATATTTGTCCTCAAGGTAAGACGTATCCTAAAAATGCAGTTGCTATAGTTAATAATAATATTATTGTTCCTGTCATTCAAGTTGGTTTAAAGTTGAATGATCCAAAAAATATTCCTCGTCCGATATGTAAATATATACAGATGAAAAATATAGAAGCACCATTCGCATGTAAATTTTTGATTATTCAACCATTATTAATATCTCAGTAAATATGGATAATTCTGTCAAATGCTATTTGAATATCAGGTGTATAATGTATAGCTAAAAAAATACCTGTAATTAGTTGGGTTACTAAACATAATCCTAAAAGTGAACCAAAATTTCATATTGAAGTAATATTCGATGGCGTTGGTAAATCTACTAAAGATCTATTTATAATTTTTAATAAACTATTTTTTAAACGTAAAGGTAACATTAGAAAGTTTTTCGTAACGATCCTAAATTGGTATTAGAAATTTTTACAACAATAATTAGTGTAATAAATAAATAATTTATTATTATAAATTAAATAATGAAATTTGGTTTATTAAATAATTTGTTTAATGATATTTTAGTTAATATATTTTTATTTAGTTCAATATAAGGTAATTTTATTGTATCTTCAAATATGAAATTTATTTTATTATAATTAATTATTAATATAAATATTAAAATAATTATGATAATATTTATTATTATTCATTTGTTAAAAAGAAATTTTACGTTTGAGATTAATCTTGATACATAAATAAAAATAATTAATAATCTTCCTAAAAAAATTAAAAAAATTATATATGAGTATCAAAATCTTATATTTAACATTCCTGATGTTACAGAAATTAAAGATGTTTGGATTAGTAAGATTAATCCTATTGTAAATGGAGTTTTTGTTAAATGTATTCTTATAGTGTTGATTAATATGAATAGTATTAAAATTTTTATAATGAATTAATTTAAATAAATTTATATTAATTAGTTTTAAAAAAAAATTTTTTTTCTTTGATTTACAAAATCAATATTTTTAATAAACTATTAAAACTAATATTTTATTAAAATTTCGAAAAACAGTTTATTAAAATATTAATTTTGGAGATTAATGATAGGAAATTTTTTCTTTTTTTTGAAATTAATATATATATTACTCAACATGGTAAAATAAATTATTTTTTTTATTCATTTTCTCAAGGTAATATTCATGAGTATATTTTATTAATATTACATTGAATTCCTTTAAATTTAATTATTCTAAATAGAGAATCTTTTATTGCTTGAATATAAATTAATTTAAATAGTTCATATAAAATATTGATTTGTGGTGTCAAAGAAAATTAAATTTAGTTTTTAAATTATTTTTATATTAAATATTTGTTTATCTCGATATAATTTTTTTTATTAGATTAGTTTTATTTATATTAAGTATTTATTTTTTATCATATGATTCAGTTTATTTTTTTGGGTATAATTTGATTGAAAGTAATTCTTCTTGTGTAGTAATAACATTTTTGTTTGACTGGATATCATTAATTTTTATAAGAACAGTTTTATTTATTTCTTCTTTGGTAATTTTATATAGAAATTCTTATATAATAAATGATTTAAATTTGAATCGGTTTATTATATTAGTAATTTTATTTATTGTATCAATGATATTAATAATTGTTAGTCCAAATTTAATTAGTATTTTATTAGGTTGGGACGGGTTAGGATTAATTTCTTATTGTTTAGTAATTTATTATCAAAATGTTAAGTCTTTTAATTCTGGTATATTAACTGTTATTTCTAATCGTATTGGTGATATTTTTATATTAATATCAATTTCTTGAATAATAAATTTTGGGGGTTGAAATTTTTATTTTTATACAGATTTTTCAAAATATAATTCTTTTATAATAGTAATTACTTTAATAATTTTGATTGCTTCATTTACTAAAAGTGCTCAAATTCCTTTTTCTTCTCGACTTCCTGCGGCAATAGCAGCTCCTACTCCTGTATCTTCATTAGTTCATTCTTCTACTTTAGTAACGGCAGGAGTTTATTTATTAATTCGATTTTAAAATTTATTTAATGGAGAGAATTTTATTATTCTATTTTTATTATTATCTAGATTAACTATATTTATGTCAGGATTAAATGCAAATTTTGAATTTGATTTAAAAAAAATTATTGCTTTATCAAGTTTAAGTCAATTAGGCTTAATAATAAAAATTTTATTTTTAGGATTTAAGTTTTTGGCTTTTTTCATCTTTTAATACATGCATTTTTTAAAGCATTATTATTTATATGTTCAGGAGTTTTTATTCATGGATTAAATAATTTTCAGGATATTCGTTTATTAGGTTCAATATTTAATCAAATACCATTTACTTCTATTTGTTTTCATTTTTCTAATTTATGTTTATGTGGATTTCCTTTTTTAGCTGGGTTTTACTCTAAGGATATAATTTTAGAAATAGTTTTAATATTAAATTATAATATATTTATTATATTTATTTTTTTTATTTCAACTTTTTTCACTGTTTCTTATACTTTTCGTTTGATTTATTTTTCTTTATTAGGTTGGTATAATATAATTAGATTAAATTATTTAAATGATTATGATGTTTATATAAATAATTCAATATATTTTATGATATTGATGGTAATTTTAGGAGGTTCTATGTTTAGATGATTGATTTTTCCTTATAGATATGTCATTATTTTGCCTTTTTATATAAAAATTTTACCAATTTTAATTATTTTTTTAGGTAAATTATTTGGATTTTTTGTTTATTATTTAAATGTTAAAACGTTTAAATTGAAGTTTAATTTTTTAAAGTTATTTTTTAGAACAATATGGTTTTTACCTGTTATTTCTACTGATGGTTTAATTAAAAATATTGCATTTATAAATAAAGAATTAACATTAAATTTTAATCAAAATTGATTAGAATTTTATAAAAGAAGAATTATTATAATTTTTATGAAAAATTTTTATATATTTATAGATTTATTAATTTTTTATTTTAATAATATTTTAAATTTATTTTTATTATTTGCTTTTTTATTTTTTTATTATTTATTTATGTTATAAATGTTTAAATAGCTTAAAATTGAAAGTATATTATTGAAGATAATATGATGATTTATTTAAATCTTTAAACATTTAATTCATAAAATTAAATAATTTATTTTCACATTGAAAATGTAATGTTTTTATAAACTATATCAATTAGAAATATAAATGAATTTTAATCATTTAATAAAAAGTTAGAAGCATTTTTATTTTATATATCTATTTAATTGGAATTTATATTCATTTTTATTATTAACAATAATTAGCCTCTTTTTGGCTTCAATTAATTTTTAATATAAATTATCTAAGATAAATCAATTAATAATTATAATTTTTGAATGCAGATCAAATGTTATATTTAACTATTATCCTATAAAGTAGAGTTATTAATAAATAACTATAATTTCAGGCCGAAACTGAATATAAAATTTATTTCAACTTTATAATTTTTAAATTCAATTTAGTGCCCCAAATTTTCATTCATAATATAATCCTAACAATAAAATTAAGATAAAGTATGATACTATAAATAGTCAAATTTTTATATTTGAAATTGTTAAGGTTATAATTATTGGTAATGTTAATGTTACATCTACATCAAAAATTAAAAAAATAACTGCAATTAAAAAAAAAAGAATAGAAAATGATATACGAGGGTATCCTTTTGGGTCAAATCCACATTCAAAGGGTGAATTTTTTTCTAATTCATAAAATGTTTTTTTTGATAAGATTATTGAAATAGTTAATATAATAATAGTAATTATTATAATTATTATTAAGGTATTAAATATTAATTTAATTATTTATACTAAATTTTATTAGACTTATTGATTGGAAATCAATTATACTTAAGTTATATTATATAAATTATATTAGTAGGTTCTTCATCAGTAAATAGAAATATAAAGGAAAAGTCAAATTACATCTACGAAATGTCAGTATCATGCTGCTGCTTCAAATCCAAAGTGATGAAAATTAGAATAATGATTTAAATATACTCGAAATAAGTTAATTATAATAAATGTTGTACCAATTAAAACATGAATTCCGTGAAATCCTGTAGCAATAAAGAAAGTTGATCCGTAAACTGAATCTGCTATAGTGAATGGTGCTTCTAAATATTCGTAGCATTGTAAGATTGAGAAAGTAATACCTAGAATGCTTGTTAATAATATTCTTTTAAGTGTTTCCTTTTTTATATTATTTATTAATCTATGGTGGGCTCATGTAATTGTTGCTCCTGAAGAAACTAAAATAATTGTATTTAATAAAGGAATATCATAAGGGTTAAATGGTGTAATATTTTTGGGTGGTCATATTCTCCCAATTTCAATTGAAGGTGAGAGGGATCTATGACAAAATGCTCAAAAAAAAGATAAAAAGAAAAAATCTTCTGAAATAATGAATAAAATTATTCCTAATTTTATTCCTATTATTACATTTGATGTATGTAATCCTTGATAAGTTCTTTCTCGAATGATGTCTCGTCATCATTCAATTATAATTAAAATGGTGATTAGAATTCCTAATATTAATATATTTTTTATTTTGAAATTGAATCATTTAATAGAACCTAAAAGTAGAATTATTACAGCTAATGATCCTAATAAAGGTCAAGGTCTGTAATTAACTAAATGAAATGGATGTTGAGGAAAGGATATATTTTTATTTGACATTAGTTTACTTCTCTAGAGTATAGGGTGATTAACACTATAAAAACATAAACCTGAATAATTGAAACAGCGAATTCTAAAATTGATAAAGAAATTTGTCTAATTACTAAAAAAGATGATGATAATATATTAATTTTTGTTCCGATTCTTCTTAATAAGGTTATTAATAAGTGGCCTGCAATAATATTTGCTGTTAATCGTACCGCAAGTGTTAAAGGGCGAATTAAATTTCTGATTGATTCAATTAATACTATAAAAGGTATTAATGCATTTGGTGTATTTTGAGGTACAAGATGGGTAAATATATGATTTATATTTTTTAATCACCCAAATAGTACGAGTCTTAATCATAAAGATAATGATAATGTAATTCTATTTGATAAATGTCTAGTTCTAGTAAAAATATAGGGAAAAAGACCTATAAAATTATGAAATAAAATAAATAAAAATAAAGATGAGAAAATTAACGTTCTGTTAATTTCAAAATTACCTAATAAAATTTTTACTTCTGAATGAATTATATATATTAATTTTCATCATAAAATATTTTTCCGTGATATAATTAATCAAAAAGTTGTTGATGGAAATAGGAAAGTTCCAATTAATGTTCTTGATCAATTTACGTTTAGGTTAGGAAAAAATGTTGAAGTTGGATCGAAAATGGAAAATGAATTTATTATCATTTTCAAAAGTTAAACTTTTTCTTCTTAAAAAATTTATCGAATTTTTTTTATAAAAAATTTTTTTTTCTAAAGTATGCTATAATAATAATTGTAATAAAAAGAATAGTAAAAATTGTATATAAAAATAATCAATTTATAGGGTATATCTGTGGAATAAAAGAATAATAGATTTTCCTAATATTTATAGTTTGACTAATTATTATTTTAATAAATTAATTCTTTTCATTAAGAATATTTGCTCATATATTATAAAATGATTTAAGAGATCATTGCTTGCTTTTCAGTCACTTAATGAATTAAAATGAATTAATTCACTTTAAAAAATAAATTATTGGAATTCTTTCTATAACAATTGATATAAATCTATGATTGGCTCCACAAATTTCTGAACATTGTCCAAATATTAATCCTGGTCGTTTGATTAATAATCTAATTTGATTTAATCGTCCTGGAATTGCATCAATTTTTTTTCCTAGTCTAGGAATTGTTCAAGAGTGAATTACATCATTTGATCTAACAATTATACGAATTTGTGTATTTAAGGGAATAATTGTGTTATTATCTACATCTAATAAACGGAAAGAATTTTTATTAATTGATTTATTTATATAAGAGTCAAATTCGATATTTTTGAAGTCTGAGTATTCGTATCTTCAATATCATTGATGCCCAATTGTTTTGATTGTAATTAGGGGTTTATTAATTTCATCTGTTAAGTATAGTAGATGAATTGATGGTATAGCAATAAAGATTAGTAATATTGAAGGGGTTATTGTTCAAATAATTTCAATGTTTTGTTTATTTACAAGGTTTTTATTAGTAAATTCATTTAATTATATTGTTAATATTAAATTTAAAATTGAGACTGTAATTAGAATTAAAATAATTATAGTATAATCATGAAATAAGATTAATTGTTCTATAATAGGAGAATTAGCGTTTTGAAAATTTATTCTTGATCAGGTTATCATTTTCTAAAAAAAGTTTAAAACTTTATTTATGGGGTTTAAATCCAATGCATTTTTCTGCCGTAATAGAATTTCCTTGTTATTCTTGGAATTTCTTCATATCTACGATCTGAAGGTGGAAATTTTTGTTTTCATTCAATAGATGAGTTTGTAATTTCTATGAATATAATTTGTCGTTGAGTTGACATTCTTTCTCAAATAATAAAAATTAGGCATAGTACTTTAATAAATGATATAATTGACCCAATTGTTGAGATAATATTTCATATTGTAAATGCATGAGGGTAATCAGAGTATCCACGTGGTATACCATTTAAACCTAAAAAATGTTGAGGAAAGAAAGTTATATTTACTCCTAAGAATGTAATAGTAAATTGAATTTTTACGTGTGGCTGCATGATTTCGGTCATTAATATTATATTTATTGTTTCTTGGTTTCATCGTGTGATGCCAGTTTTGTGTGAATCATGGTCCACGGCCTAGAGTTTGCAGTAAGCCGCCGTGTGACTGCATGATTTCGGTAATTTATTATTTTCGTATCTGAGCGACCTCGTAACTGCCGAATAATTACTTCTCTTGTGTTTATGATTTTTCTGATTATTTATGAATTACTATTAGCCTGCTTCTGAACTTTCTATCGTATTTTGAGCCCTATTGGCTTTATATTTCATTTCATACTTTTTTGTAATAGTAGTGTGCTTCATATTTTATTTCTGTTATCGCTTATTATATTTTTATTAATTTTTGTGCCTGTTGTATCATATATCGAGTTCCTTGGAGTACAACCGAGCGTAGAATCAGCCCCTAGATATTACCGCACTTTTTCTTTATTGCTATTGGCAATTTTATATTATTTTTGCCTGTTATTTATTTCTCTGTACCTTGTTAAATTGAGTTCTGCGAATTATTGTTTTGTACCGCCGTGTATTTAGTGTATTTCTTTATTTTGTAAACTCTCCGAAATTCTCACTCTCTCGTAATTTTGTATTTTGTATTCTCTCAAAAGTGATGTTTAGGAATTCATTATTCAATTCCTCAAGTCCGTAATAATTATAAATTATCGAATCTACCGTTTATGAATAATTCTACCGAAAGCTATCTAGTCGATCGTTTGCCGACTTTGTAAATTGTTAATGAATGTCAATCTCTCGTACTGGTTATAATTTATGGTAAATTCGTCGTATTATCTACCGAACTATCGTTACGTTGTTTTCTACCGATCGCAGTAAAGTTCTCTCGTTTCTCATTGACAGAATAATAATTTTCGTAGCGTCATTTGCAACTTGGGTAAGATCACGTCGCCCAGTGACGTGTAGTTTTAAGTAAATTCTTGCATTATATCGCATCTCGCGACCTACGTTCATTTTTCTCTGTTAACTACCGCCTCTCGTTTTAAAGCTACCGTTTACTGCTATTCTACCGAAATTATTGGGAACAACGATTGTTTATTTTATTAACTACCGCTGTCGATACCATTTTATTTGCCTGTCTCAACCATGTAAACTTCTCGACAATATATGATCGATTGACCTGTTCATTTTCCTTTTGACGTGAGTTTATTCTTTATTTTGTTATTTTCTTTAATTCTGGAATTACTGTTAGCTGCCTTGAATACCGCCACTCTACCGGGATGTACGCGAACGTACCTGAGCCTAGCCAGCCATACAACGGGTTCTCTATTTGCCTTTTTTGTACGGTTTTGTGTTATTTTTATTGATTTGTATTATTGTTTGAAAATCGACGCTAACGCGTCTGGCGCCCAACCTCATTGATTTTGTTATAGTTTGATATTGTGGATAAATAGAGAATCGCGCCCAAGTGTCAACGGTGAGTCCTCATCCGAGGGTAACAGAATTGAGCGTTACAATACATATATATATGCAGAATGATTTTCAATTAACTTTAAGAAAAAAAATTCGTGTTATGAAAAAAATATATACATAAACAAAAACATCGATAATAACTACATTTCTCGACCTCCCAGTTCATAAAAATGATTTCGAAAGGTAATTATCAGTTATGATATACATATGTATATACATTATAATTTCAAATTTCCATGTAAATCCAAAAAAATTATTATGATGTAAAAAATATATATATAAAAAAAACAGGAATCAAGAAATCATTTCTCGTCCACCTTTTCAACAAGAATGATTTTGAAAGTTATTCAAAATCATGATATATGTATATATATATTATAACTTTTGATTGACTTCAAAAAAAAAAAATTCGCATTATAAAAAAAAAATTATGTACAAAAAAAAAAAATACATAATGAATTTATAACTCATATTTTTTGTCATATATATATTTTTTTTATTTTATTTTTTCTTTTCTCAAAGGTCATCAAAAATTTCAATATACATACATATTTATATACATATATATGTACATATATATGTGTATATATAATGATTTTCAATTAACTTTGAAAAAAAAAAATTCATGTCACGAAAAAAATATATACATAGAAAAAAACATGAATTATAAATTCATTTCTCGACCTCCTATTGAATCAAAATGATTCCGAAAGGTAATTATCAATCATGATATATATATATATACTTTCAAATTTCAAATACTCTTTAAAAATTAAAAAAATTGATATAATGAAAAAAATATATAAATAAAAAAAAAAATGAATCATGAATTCATTTTTCGTCTACCTTTTTGATGAAAATGATTTTGAAAGTTAATTCAAAATTATTATATATATATGTATTCATTATATATATATTACAACTTTTGATTGACTTGAAAAACAAAAAATTCGAATAAAAAAAAATTCATGTTGTTTGTTATATATATATTTTTTTATTATGTTTTTTTTTTTTTCAAGAGTCGTCAAGATTTCCAATGTACTTATACACATATAAATATATATATAGATATATATTATAATTTTTAATCAGCTTCGAAAGGAAAATAATTCATGTAATAAAAAAATTATGTATAGAAAAAGACACATAAATAACAAATTCATTTCTCGTCCGTCTATTTAATAAAAATGATTTTCGAAGTTATTTCATGATTATGATGTACATATATATATATTAATTGTCAATTGACTTTGAAAAAAAAAAAAATTCATGTGTTAAAAAAAATATATACATAAAAAAAAACATAAATAATAAATTCATTTCTCGACCTCCTATTTAATCAAAATGATTTCGAAAGGTATATATATATATATATATATCATAATTGAAAGGTGGACGAGGAATAAATTCGCGATTCGTGTTTTTTTCATGAACATATTTTTTTTATTATAATAATTTTTTTGGATTTCAAAGGAAATTTCAAATTATGATGTATACATATATATATATATATATATATATATATATATATATATACATGTATACATCATAATTTGAAATTTCCTTTGAAATCTAAAAAATAATATATATATATATATATATATATATTGTAACGTGGCGTTTCAGAATCGCCCGTCACAAGGGCACACAACCGCTATTATTTTTAGTTTACGCGTCCTCAGCAGGGTACTCCAACCGAACTCGATACAAACTAGGCGATAACTACTTTTAACTAATTCTTTTTTGTAAATTCTTTATTTCGCGCTTCGGCGCAAGCTAACAAGGTACTTGGACGACAACGATCCCGATCAACAAGGGACCACTCTCTACCGTTTCCAGCTCTCGACGACTTCGCCTACCGACGGTCTAATCAGACTACACTGGCTACCTTGGTGCACCTTGATATACACCTGGGGTAGCATCCATCCGAACCTTCCGTATCGCCTCGACTGCCGGTGAACAGGGAGATAAAAATCCTCCCGGCGGCCGAGGGCATCGTTCCTCGAAGAGGAACCAGCCGCCAACTCTATCGGATGCCGCACGGATGGCGTGAAGGGCAGACCGTAGCCTGCCATCCTCCGACTTACCGGCCTGGTGCCGGACCGACCCCAAACCACTACGTCCAGGGTGATAAAGCCATCGTTCCGAGGATCGACGCTGCCTCCCTATCGACAGGGACCAATTGTGTGGGTCGTGGTCCACGGTTTGGCCAACCGTCTGACTGCACGACCTCAGGTACAGGCAGCTAGCTACTGCCTGTACAAAAGCCGGTGGAGGTGAACAATGAGGCGTCACTCTCCACCCGGTAACTTTGGCCGAGAGGCACCCTGTGTATGTCTCTGCCAAAGAAGTCCCCGATGATAGGCAGCCTGGACTGTAAATTGAAGCGACTACAAAATCGTACGAGTTGGTGTCAACGACGAAATCGCGAGCAGCACATTACACCACATCTAGCGGTAATTTTTGGAAAACGTATGACCACGCAGTAACCAATATTCGCCACAGGGGGATGGCCTATTTGCGGTGGGGGTCAACCGACCAATCAAAGAAGAAGAAGAATCACCTCACGACAACCGCGAGATCGGCGAGCTGAACTACGACCTGCTATTCTACGCTCGACCTGTTGAGGAACAGCTTCGTTTTCGATTATTCTCCCGACCATTACTACCGATTTAAGCTGCCGACATCTTTTCCTTCTTTTGCTACCGACCTATTGTTTATTCTACCGCTATCGTTCTACCCTTCTAAACTCTTTGCATCCTTTTTCCTTTCCTTATCAGTTTTGCTTCTGTGAAGTATAGTTTAAATTAGAATCAGTTTGTGTGCCTGAGATCAACCGTTCAGGTAAGGCTTCTGCCTTTGAATTGTACCGTTACGAAGTTGCTCATAATTTCTATTCTTTCTCATAGTATTTATCGACTTTGCGTGAATCATGGTCCACGGTTAAAGTTGCAGTAAGCCGCCGTGTGGCTGCATGATTCCGGTCATTAATATTATATTTGTTGTTTCTTGGTTGCATCGTGTGGTGCCGTTTTGTGTGAATCATGGTCCACGACTTCCGTGGGGCTGCATGATTTCAGTAACTTATTATTTTCGTATCTGAGCAACCTCGTAACTGCCAAATAATTATTTTTCTTGTATTTATGATTTTTCTGATTATTTGTGAATCTCTATTATCCTGCTTCTGTATTTTCTATCGTATTTTGAGCCCTATTGGCTTCATATTTGATTCCATACTCTTTTTGTAATAGTAGTGTGCTTTATATTTTATTTCTGTTATCGCTTATTATATTTTTATTTATTTTTGTGCCTATTGTATCGTATATCGAGTTCCTTGGAGTACAAGCGAGCGTAGAATCACCCTTAGATATTACCGCATTTTTCTTTATTACTATTGACAATTTGATACTATTTCTGCCTGTTATTTATTTTTCCGTATTTTGTTAGATTAAGTTCTGTGAGTTATTCTTTTGTATTGCGGTGTATTTTAGTATATTTCTCTATTTTGTAAACTCTCCGAAATCCTCTCACTCTCATAACTTTGTATTTTGGTATTCTCTCAAAAGTTATATTTAGGAATTCATTATTTGATTCCTCCATTACGTAATAATTCTAAATTGTCGAATCTACCGTTTCTGAATAATTCTATCGAAGGTTATCCAGTCGATCGTTTGCCGACTTGGTAAATTGTTACTGAATGTCAATTTCTCATACTGGATATAATTTATGGTAAATTTGTCGTATCATCTACCGAACTATCGATACGTTGTTTTATACCGATCGCAGTAACGTCCTCTCGTTCTAATTGACAGAATAATAATTTTCGTACCGTCATTTGCAACTTGGGTAAGATCACGTCGCCCAGTGACGTGTAGTTTTAAGTCAAATCTTGCATTATATCGCCTCTCTCGACCTACGTCTATTTTTCTCTGCTAGCTACCGTCTCTCGTGTTAAAGCTACCGTTTACTGCTATTCTACCGATATTTTTGTGAACAACGATTATTTATTTTATTAACTACCGCTATCGATACCGCCTTATTTGCCTGTCTCACTCATGTAACCTTCTCGACAATATATGATCGATTAACCTGTTCATCTTCCCTTTTGCCTAGAGTTTATTCTTTATTTTGTTATTTTCTTTAATTCTGGAATTACTGTTAGCTGCCTTGAATTCCGCCACTCTACCGGGATGTACGCGATCGTACCTGTGCCTAGCCAGCCATACAACGGGTTCTCTAGTTATCTCTTTTGTACGGTTTTGTGTTAGTTTTATTGATTTACATTATTGTTTGAAAATCGACGCTAACGCGTCTGGCGCCCAACGTAATTATTTTGTTATAGTTGATATTACGGATAAGTAGAGAATCGCGCCAAAGTGTCAACGGTAAGTCCTCATCCGAACGTAACAGAATTTAGCGTTACAAATCGGCGCTCAACGAGGGGCAGAAAAGACTTAGCGTTACAATATGTATACACATTAATATTACTCATTAATATAATTGAATATAAATGGAGGCAATTCAGTTAAATAATTTGATAGAATAGAAAAATTATTAATTTAAATAAATAATTTCTCTTGAATTGAAAAACAATTAATTTCTAAAAATTGAAAATATGAAATTAAATAAGTAATCAATTATCTGTCTGTATGTTTTCTTCAAATGTTATAATATGTTCTAATTCATTGTATAAATGTTCTAAATTACAATTCATAAAGTAAATCAAATGGCATTTTTCTAATGAATAATATTTTTACTTTAATCAATATGTGAGCAGATAATTGAAAAATATATAGGAGTTTTTTAATAATTATATATAATTTTGAAAAATTTAATTTATGTAAAAAATTTTTTTTTTTTTCAAATTTCTCTTATTTTAAAAGTGAATTGAAAATTATAATTCATATATATATATATATATATTTATACTCGTTAATATTATACATTATTATAATTGAATGTAAATGGAGGCAATTGGGTTAAATAATTTATCAAACTAAAAAAATGATTAATTTAAATAAATTATTTTTCTTAAATTGAAGATTAACTAATTTTCAAAAATTGAAAACATTAAATTGAATAAATAATCATTCATCTATCTGTATGTTTTCTCTGAATTTTATATCAAGTTCTAATTCATTGTATAAATGTTCCAAATTACAATTCAGAAAGTAAATTAAATGGCATTTTTCTAATGAATAATATTTTTATTTCAATCATTATGTGAGCAGACAAATAAAAAATATATAGGATTTTTCGAATAATTATGTATAATTTCAAAAAATTTAATTGATGTGAAAAAATTTTTTTTTTTTCAAAAGTATCTCTTTTTTTAAAAGTAATTTGAAAATCATAATATATATACGTATATATCACTGATATATATGTACACTGGATTGGATTGAGCGTGGTGCCGTCACGCCAATTGAACGGTAGCCATTTTGTACAGATTCTTGTCACTTCAGATATATATAAATATATACGTGATATATGTATGTGTATATAATCGATTGTGTTGGAAAATTGCAGTAACAATTATTGAGGTAACAATGAGTACCTGCGTTTTTTGCAAAACAAAGCAATCAAAATATTGTGGGCGATCATTTCACAAGTGAGTATACAACGCTGAAGCGTTCTGCAAATGATAACTTGCAGAGGTTATGTCAGCATACGAAGTATTTACTAATTATATTTAACGAGTATTATAACGTACGAATCGTGTCAGTAAAAATTCACAATATTTGAATTATGAACCGATCTTATTATAATTGAAATTGAAAACTCGGGTATTATTGACTCGGGGATTAAATTATAATTCGATGTGTAGATTTCCCGTGAAAGATGTGTTCCGCCTTCAGCAGTGGTTAAAAAAAATGAAGAGGAAGGACTGGAAGCCAAACCGAAATAGTACATTGTGTTCAGCTCATTTTACAAACGACTGCTTTGATAGGACAGGATTCCTAATTACATTGAAAAAGAACAGTGTACCAACTGTATTTGACAACCCAAAATCAGAGTGTTCATCTTGTCACCGATTAAGGGAATATGGACGTGGCTATTCATTCTTTAAGTAAGTACCGTTACTCAATGCAACATAACGTGTGAATTAATGAATTTAAACTTTGCTTGTTATGTAGGTTCCCATTGGATGAACCTGATATTATGAAGCAGTGGATCGCAAATATAAACATTGGACCGTGGTCTCCATCAAGTGATAGCCTTCTGTGTTCCGACCACTTTGAACCCTCTTGCTTCCAGAAGAAAAGCAAAAATTATATAACTTTACGAAAAGGCAGTATCCCAACGTTATTTGGTAAGATCTGAAACTATTAATCCCTTTTAGGTCAGAGAAAATTGAGTGTGCATAAAGACACGTTGATGTGATGCACTATTGCGTCAATGCCGTCGAAGCGGTTAATTACCTACAGATTATAAAGTGCTCTGTTACAAAAAAATCGTGTGTGAAACATTTCTGTGTATTTCCATTGTCGTTATTTATTAGTAACTTATCTGTAGGTGAAAACTTGCAGCAGACCGAATTTCAGAATGAATCCGATCGGCCTACCACAGTGAATGTAACCAAATTACATGATCTTGATGAGCCATTGTCTACCACAGTAAATACAACCGAAGTACATGATGTTAATAAGCTACTGATTTCAGGTAATTGTATTATTCTGAAATGTTGTTAGGTTTACCGATGTTTTTTGTCTTCTGTTCAGTAAAATTGAATCCAAGATTTTATTGTCTCCGTAGATGTAACAGACCAGAATGCCAATGCCATTGTCTCCGTAGATGTAACAGAGCAAAACGCCAACGCCATAGAAACTGATAGTGATCGTCTCAGTTTGAGTACTAACCTCCTCAGCTCAAGTAATAGTATGTGAAAATATTACTTAGTATACCACTTGTTACAGAACTATGGAGGAAATACGAATCTTAATTCAATTCAAAAATTATTTTCAGATGACTCTAGGGATAACCTGAGGACTAAGTTGACACCAACAAGCGTATGCATTGGTACGCCGAGAAGTTCGAAGGCAGTCTCACATGATCATCGCTACACACATAGTCCGAGGACCACTATAAAGAAACTGTTTCAAACCAGGGCCATTCTGCATGTGAAAAAAAAACTTATAAAACCACAAAGAGAATACATAGGTCGCTTAAAAAGACGAGTAACATCTTTGCAAGATATCATTACCGAACTTCGAAATGAAAGGTTGGTATCTGAAAATGCATTGAGTTCCTTGGAATCAATACCGGACGAAGGTGTTTCGGAACTAATTGAACGTGCTGCTAACAATGGTAAAGTACGTATTACAAGAAAAAAGTATCCGCCTGCACTTCGTTCTTTTGCTTTGACACTCCATTTCTATTCGGCAAAAGCTTATAATTTTGTGAGAAAAAAATTTAATTTAGCTCTGCCTGATCTTCGTGTGTTACGAGACTGGTATCAAAGCATTGACTGTGAACCTGGCTTTACGGCAGAAAGTTTTGCTACTTTAAAAATAAGAGTAGAGAGTGAAAGAACTAATAACAAAGACGTATTCTGTGGTCTGATACTCGATGAAATGGGAATAAAAAAAGGAATTCAGCGAAACAGAGATGGGACTATTAGAGGTCATGTTGATTTTGGTACTACTTTGGAGTCGAATGATGATCTGATAAAAGAAACCAAAAATTTCCTTGTTTTGTTGGTAGTTGCTATTAATAATCGTTGGAAATTACCAATTGGATATTTTCTCCTGAATGGTATCGGATCAGAAGCATTGTACACTTTGGTCACTGATGCATTGATAAAATTGCATGAAATTAACGTTCACGTTGTATCCCTAACTTTAGATGGGCCTAGTGAACACTTTGCCTTGGTGCGATTGTTAGGTGCTAATTACAAAATGCCTGATCCGCAGCCTTCCTTTCCACACCCCATAACTGAACATCGGATAAACGTAATTTTTGACGCTTGTCATATGCTTGAGTTGATCAGAAATTGCTTGGGTGACTTTAAAATTCTATACGATGAAGCTGGGAATAAAATCGAG
Organism: Neodiprion lecontei; assembly: GCF_021901455.1. Classification (NCBI taxonomy): domain Eukaryota; kingdom Metazoa; phylum Arthropoda; class Insecta; order Hymenoptera; family Diprionidae; genus Neodiprion; species Neodiprion lecontei. The sequence continues at coordinate 14,549,842 of NC_060262.1, read as the reverse complement.
TGGAGATTTATCGCAGAGCTTGCGCATTTACAAGAGATTGAGGGCTTGAGAGCAGGTAACAAATTGCGACTCAGTCATATACAGTACTCTAAAACGAAAATGAAAGTAAGATTAGCTGCTCAAATGCTAAGTCAAAGTGTAGCTGATTCGTTGGAATTTTGTTTACATCTCGGGTTACCCGAATTTGAAGATTGTGAGGCTACTATACAGTTTATACGGTGTGTGGACATACTGTTCGACTTTTTGAACTCTAGAAATCCTTTTGCCAAAGGCTATAAAGCTCCACTTAAGAGAAGCAATGAACATTTATGGCGTCCACGAATTCTAGAAATTCTTCATTACATTTCAAAGGTGAGAGATCCAGAGGGTAAACTGATGCAGGATAGTCGGAGGAAAACAGGGTTTGTAGGAATGTATACAGCAGCTCATTCTGTTATTAATATCTTTTATACATATGTATCTCCCAAAGATGCACAGATAAACTACCTCCTCACTTACAAGCTTAGTCAGGACCATTTGGAACTTTTCTTTTGCGCGATTAGGGCATGTGGTCGTTGGTGCCCAAATCCAACCTGCTCGCAGTTTGTATCGGCATATAAACGCTTATTGACCCGACACGAGATCGAGGTTTCAAATGGTAATTCCGCATCTATGGATAATACTGGAATTCTAACAGTTTCTTCGGGTCATAAAAAAAAAAAAAATTGTCGACCGGTACGATTCACGATTATACGATGAGATGGATGTCATAAGGATATGCAAAAAGTACGACTTACATGATAGTTTAGGGACTGATGAGAACATTGACGATAATTTTTTATATTCTCAGCATATGCTGCCGGAAAACTTGAGCAACTTCTCGGCAAATGCAATTGCATATACTTGCGGTTATGTGGTTAGGAAAATACTGAAGCGCCTAAAGTGTGATGATTGTCGATTGGCTCTCCTATATGATATAACCGAAGATACCAATCAAACTGTGTCCACAAACTTAAAACTTCTGATCATTAAGAATAGGGGAGGCCTTGCCGTACCGAGCGAATCAGTGATCAACATTGCCTCTGTTGCTGAAAAAATGTTCAGGCATGCTGTAAATTGCAATCAAGGTCTCCCTCCAGTAGAGCCTCAGTTTCCAGGTATTTTGTGTTTGCAGATTTTAAAAAGTCTTTTACAGAATCCGTTGGAAAATTTAATATTCAGTGAGCTAGATGCTCACATTTTCGACGATGCGCCAGATGAGCTTTCTAATCACGTATATCAACTCACAAAATCTGTCATCAAAGAGTATATCGAATTACAAATGTTTGCTTTAACCAAGATTGCTACTTTGCGACAAACAGGATTGAATATACGGCATTACACAAATCGGCAACTCGTATGGGCCAATCAGTAACCATTTATATCCCCTGACGAGATCCAATATGTCACCTACACATTTGTACCTGATTTGCATGCTCAGATATGTATATCTTTTTTATTTTCTTTTAATTGTGCTTGTAACTTTTTCTTCGTGTGAATGGATTGTGGATTGATACTACTAATTATATTACGGTTGTGGTTTATCGCACGCTACTCTATAAAAATCCCTTAACATTTGCAAGGAATGTTTTATTCTCCATATTTTTGAATAAAGTTTTTACTCACCCAATTCGATATAATTTAATTCAAAACTTTTTTTACATGTCTTAAGCTCCACTTTGATGCCAATGGATGGTAAATGGATTCCCTAACGGTTGAATTAGTGTTATACAAATTTTTGAATCATCCGTATGGAATTCAGCCCACCATCGGATAAAGGATAATGGACGGAAACTTCTTAGAATTGAGGACTTCTTTTAAACATAAAGAAAAATCACGCTTAAATACAAGTTTTTCGTCATATTATTTAATGATCTTTTACATCATATAATTGTAAATAATAATATACTTTCGAAAAAATGATTTGTTCTCCATTGAATGTATCAAACATTATTTTACTCGTCAAAAACTTTTTTGTGTGACGAATATATCGTTAGATTTAAATAGCATATTTTACGCAGTTCAAATCTAGCGCGCATTCTGTGACAACTTTCTGTACAAGATGGCGGAAATTCAAGTGTTCAATTGGACGCACGAGCTTACACGTAGAGTATACGGTAATATGCAATCCAGTGCATGTATATATCAGTGGTATATATACACACCTTATTATTATACATTATTATTAAACATTAATATTATACATTAATATTATACATTAACATAATTGAATATAAATAGAGGCAATCAAGTTAAATAATTGATTAACATAAAGAAACAATTAATTTAAAAAACTTATTTTTCTTAAATTGAAGAATAATTCATTTTTGAAAATTGGAAATATGGAATTGAATAAATAATCATTATTCTATCTGTATGTTCTCTTTAAATTTCATAATAAGTTCTAATCCATTGTATAAAGGTTCCAAATTACAATTCTTGAAGTAAATTAAATGGCATTTTTCTGATGAATAATATTTTTATTCCAATTAACATGTGAGCAGATAATTAAAAAATATATAGGATTTTTTTAATAATTATATATAATTTTAAAAAATTTAATTGATGTAAGAAAAATATTTTTTTTCAAAAAATTTCTTTTTTTTTAAAAGTAAATTGAAAATTATAATATATATATATATATACAGGGTGACCACGATAAGGTGGCCACCCCCCTCCAAAATCTAGCCGTGTGATAATTTGAGAAATTTTTTGCATGATTTTTAAAGGATTTGCGACGATCTCTCCGATAGTGAAATCGAAATTTTTTTAGAAACAACCGTTATTGCGCGCGAAAAAAAAATTTTCGATTTCGAGACCAAAAATAGGGTTTAATTTTTTTTTCTGAAAATACGCAAAATCCTGAGCGCGGATATCAAAAATTTTCCGGGATTCGTCGAACCAATCACCCAGAAATAAATCTCAAAATTCGAACTTTTTGTCGAAAATTCGGTACTAACTGGCGGAACAGGTGGAATTGAAATATCTGGCAAAATCGACCAGCGCCAACTTCACCCGAGTCCAGGTAGCGGTATACGATATGTCATTGACGATTCTGCGCGATGAGTTTCGTTGGACTGACTTTCTCTGTTTGCAGCTAGGCGAGCAGCAAGATTAGTAGTTTGAAAATATCTGCATTGAGAGAAGCGTGACAAAAACGTCCGCATTTAAAATTATCAATGATAATTACACGAAAGCAGCATAACGGGAGGTTAACACGCATTTTGTTATCATCGGTTGCCAGTGACAACCGTTGTAGCACGGAGGTTAGCGAACGCTCGCGCGTGGCCGATCCGGCCGATCTAGATCCCGCTATTACCGTTTGACGACGCGGCGACGTCAATATGATGTGGCGCAAAAATTGAAATTCTTTCGAAAATGATCATCGAATCATCCCGATTCCGTCAAAGTGCAGCATTATTGACAGAGGCTTATCACTCTTATTTTACACAAAAATGATTTGAAGAAACGAACAGAATCCACCCGAATTTTGACAGCGTACTGCTTGTTCGTCGCAAAATTCTAGATCAGTTTATTTATATTCTGGAGAACGATGCGCGAAAATTGGTTAATTCTGACACCGAGTATTTACTTTCGTACGTCGAATATTTCCGCGGCAACAAAGCACATGGGTGGCCGACTTTTCTGTGATTCTAGTAGTAACAATGAGCGCAATATTGCCACGACCCAGCGTTATTTTTACGCTATGATCAAACCGGGGACAGTAAACCACGGTTCGAAATTATTTTCGATGAAAATCTGCCGTTGCATTCTGGAATTTCGTTAATTGTCCGACAAATTGATACGTAATGCGTAAGAACGAAATGACTCGCATTTGTTTAGAACGAAACCCTTGCATTGCTCTTTACTTCAATACGAAAATCGTACTATTCTTATCCAGATGACATAAGTATGTACGAAGCACGACAGGCTGAGGTATCGTTAAAGTACGGCGAAAGTATGGCCGATGTTATGACAGAAGTAGAAGCATGAAGGAATAATCGTCAGGTTATGATTCATCTACCTTTTACCTGTGATTTTTCCATTTCGTGGGCGACAAAGACAGTATTTTTTCGTAAATGCGATCGCTACGCTTCACTTTCCATTTCAATTCAATGACAGTTCGTCAATGACAATAATTAGCAAACTAATATTGAGTTTGTAATTCGATGCAAAAATTTTATACTTAATTCTATACAATTCCTTACAGATATGGTAATACAAATGTTTGATTGGTTTTTACATGTGCAATGAAATATTTTGTTTCATTCAAAATATGTACAATGCGTAAATCCGGGAATCCGTTATTTTTTCGGATCGCGCATAGTATTGCACAACAGAATTATGCACCTTCGATACTCCTCTTATGTTAATCCGTCCTCCTCGCTGAAAATTTTTTCAACGAATGCTGAAATTTACAGGGACGCGGGCATAATATTTGCAATGTTGCCCGCTACATTTCATACATTGAATAATGCGTAATTACTTTTCACTGCGTAATAAATATTCTCCGGCATTGCTTCGTGTTTGCCTTTCCCGGTTGGACTCATCTCTGTCAAACTATCGTTGTCTAAGATAATTTTGAAGAGTGCTCGGTTCGTTTCTTTCCGACTCTTGTACATAATCTCTGTGACGGCGGCCATTTGCACATTGTCAACCCACACGTCGTACCCTATGCTTAACCGTACTTGATGACAATTTAAAAATGATAATTATCTTGTCAAAATTAGTGACCATTTAGTGTAAAAGTATTACCAACAGATAGTTTTCCGCTACTCGGTGCTGTTACTTTCAGGACAATTTGAAAAGTGTTCCATGAACTCGTTTGATTAACGCAATTATTCGTTTCTTTGTTTTAATTGCGACTGTAGTCGCAGTTTCATGATGTAGCTACACAACATTTTGTTGGAGACATTGAATTGATGCATTATTTACTGAAAATTTGATGCATTATGAAACGGACGCAGCATTATTGTAAATGGTGTATTTTTTCACAGATCACGAGTGCACCACCTCGACATACAAGTTGAAATTTCTGAATCGACGTGATCTGAGATACTGTATTCATGCGTGTACATATAATTATTTTCAATTAGTTAATTTATTTATTTATTTATTTATTCATTCATTCAATCATTCATTCAATTATTCATTGATTCATTCATTAATTTATTCATTGATTCATTCATTGATTCATTCATTTATTCATTCGTTTAATCATTCATTTATTTATTTATTCATTTACTTATTTTTTTTTTTTTTCTTTGCGCATGGCCAAATCGGTGGGGAAATCCTTTATGGACCACCCTAGGTAGGGTACCGTCACTCCCAGGAGTGTGGGACTCGCCTTACGGAATACCCACTAAAACCACCACCAAAAACCGTTCCTTGCTGTCGTCCACACCCCACGGAACTGTCGTCGTACCTGTTTTTGAGAATCAAATATCACGATTAGAACAATACCAGGCAAATATTTTAATAAAATTAAATCTAACAAACGGATGTGAACTAGACTTTTCACCATTTTCGTGACACCATTCTCGCGTTACAGAAACGCTGAAACTCAGGTTTATTTGCAATAAGATTCATTAGAGTTCAGTAGTATTCAATACGAGCCTGTAGTAAAAAGAAACTTGTCTTGTATTTCATTTCTGGTCTCGTTCTGTGTTATCGTCCGCCAAATGCCATTCCTAGCTGTCGTCCACACCACACGGAACTGTCGTCGCATCTGTTTTTGAGAATCAAATATGAGGATTAGAAAAATACGAGGCACATATTTTGATAAAATTTGATTTGACATTTTTGAAACTACAGATGCAGTTTAACGTGCATCAAAAACAAGCGAATGTGCAATCGACTTTTTACGATTTTCGTGACACTATTCTCGCATTACAGAAACGCTGAAGTTCAGATTTCTTCGCAATAAGAATCAATCATTAGAGTTTTGTAGTGTTTAATACGAGCGTTTAATAGAAAGAAACTTGTCTTGCATTTCATTGCTCGTCTCGTTCTGTGTTATTGTCCGCCAAAAGCCATTCCTAGCTGTCGTCCACACCACACGGAACTGTCGTAGCATCTGTTTTTGAGAATCAAATATGAGGATTAAATAAATACGAGGCACATATTTTGATGAAATTTGATTTCACATTTTTGAAACTACAGATGCAGTTTGACGTGCATCAAAAACAAGCGAATGTGCACTCGACTTTTTACGATTTTCGTGACACTATTCTCGCATTACAGAAACGCTGAAGCTCAGATTTCTTCGCAATCAGAATCAATCATTAGAGTTTTGTAGTGTTTAATACGAGCGTTTAATAGAGAGAAACTTGTCTTGCATTTGATTTCTCGTCTCGTTCTGTGTTATCGTCCGCCAAAAGCCATTCCTAGCTGTCGTCCACACCACACTGAACTGTCGTCGCATCTGTTTTTCAGAATCAAATATGAGAATTAGAAAAATACGAGGCACATATTTTGATGAAATTTGATTTGACATTTTTGAAACTACAGATGCAGTATAACGTGCATCAAAAACAAACGAATGTGCACTCGACGTTCTACGATTTTCGTGACACCATTCTCGCATTACAGAAACGCTAAAGCTCAAATTTCTTCGCAATAAGAATCCATCATTACAGTTTTGTAGTGTTTGATACGAGCGTTTAATAAAAAGAAACTTGTCATGCGTTTCACGTCTGATTTTGCCAGCTCTTCGTGTCCGCCGATAGCCGTAGCTTGCTTATCCTCGAGACCCCACGGGACTATCGTCTTACCTATTTTCAACATTGAACAGCACAATAAGAAAAATAGGAGGTGCCTTTTTGATGATAACGATTCCTATGTTATTCAAACATCATATACAGTTTTGTGTGCGGTAGCAAACAAAGAGAGTTTTGACGTCCCACCACTTCTGTTATATTATTTTCACACATCTGAGGATTTTTTTTTTAATCTTCTAAATAACAATAATAATAATTCATGACAGTTTCGCGTTGTCAATCATTGAAGATTTGTAAAAAGAATCATATCTCACATTTCATTCCTGGTTCCGTTGCCGGAGGAGATGCTCGATGTGCCCTTCGTTCTGCTGGACAGTGAGTGCGAGCCGTTTCCGGATCGACCCTCGCACCCGTTGCATCTCCCTAACAGGAATAGCGGCACATGCTTCGGCGATGCGGTGGCGCATGTCGTGTTTTGTTGTGGGGGCCCGTTCGTAGACGATTTCCTTGACTCTACTCCAGAACCAGAAATCACAGACGGTGAGATCTGGTGAGCGCGCTGGCCACCTAACCGGACCTCTCGTACCGATCCAGCGCTCCGGGAACATGGCGTCCCGGATTGCCTTGTTCGCGTTACTGTTATGGGCAGGGGCCCCGTCCTGCTGCCACCAAACCTGGTCCGTACGGATGGGGTTTCCGTCCATCAGGCGGGGGAGTTCCTCGGTGAGTACGGTCGTGTACTTGGGTGACGTGAGATTTCCGTCGAGGAATATGGGCCCAAGGATCCTGTCCTGTAATACTCCAACCCAGACGTGGAGCTTCCAACGGTGCTGGTTGTCCTGTTCGACGATCCAGTGTGGGTTTTCTAGAGCCCACCAACGACTGTTCTGCTTGTTGACGAGTTCGGGGTTCGTGAACAGCGCTTCGTCCGTGAAGCACACGTTCCTGAAGAAATCGGGATCCTCCTGCAGACGCTCCAGTCCCCAGCGACAGTACGTCAGTCTTCGTTCGGCATCACCTGGGCACAGCTTTTGCACCGGCTGGTACTTGAACGGACGGTTCAGCTCGCGTGCGATTTTTCTCACAGATTCTCGAGGAACCTCTGTACGGAATTAATTACTCCTTTTAGAAAGCACGAAGAGACAATTATCGCATTGACCCCTAAATATACGTTGAATTTGTGTCCAGAATTGTCTCGTCTCTAATAAATCTCACCCAACAGAACGAGGTATGACTTGGTAATATAATTTCGCATCAAACCGACGGGGAAATATCTCGCCGAACTCACGAGTCAATGGATTTTCGGCATAATTACAATTCACCTCAATGAATGTTGAATAACTTGATTAATGAGAATTAACCGAATCACTAAATATAACTGAAATGTTGAGAATTAACTGAGACACAACTGAATTACGGAAAATTAAATCAAGTATATGGGCTATTCCGCGTCAACCGGATCAGTCATCTCTCAGATATTTTTTTAATTCGGCATGTGGATTGTGTGGGAGAAGTTAGATTCTTGTGCCAAAGTGCGAATCTCATAATGCAAAATTCGATTTTTTATCAACAATAACAAATTAGACTCCCATTTTTTTCAAAAATTCATAACTTTGGCAAAGAATTAGATACAATACATTTTTTTTTCAAATCACGCGGAAAGCTCCATAGAATTTAGAAAAAATACGAAACGGTAAAAAAAAGTTGTTATCAATTGTTTACTTGACAATTAATTGTTCAAAGATTTTTAAAACAGTGACTGACACGATCAAAAAATTTTTTTTAAATTCTGACATGTTCCTTGAACTGTACTACAACCTGTGAATCAATTCCAGAGAGGTGTTTTTTTTAGTTTTCAAGTTAAAAATCATTAAAGGAGTCGATGCGCATGAAATTGCGGCGCGCCGAATCTCTACGTAATGGCGGGCGGCCGGTTGCCGTCCACCGCTACCCCGCGGTGGCCTCGTAGCGTTATTTCAGTCATTTTTTCGATGTAGGACATGATTGAAGAATCTGAAAAAATACTGTAGCTTCACAAGGCCTGCTCAAAGCGATAAGTGAAGTTTCAGGAATGTGTTTTTTACTGTTTTTTTATTACAGAGATTCAAAATAACGGTTACACACCATGAAAGGGCACATAAATGATAATAATTACATAACTTACTACTTATTTTGAAATGAAAACATATTCTTGAAACTTCACTCATCGCTTTAAGCAGGCCTTGTGAAGGTACAGCATTTTTTTCAGATTCTCCAATCGTGTCCTACATCGAAAAAATGACTGAAATAACGCTGCGACGCCACCGCGGTGTAGCGGTGGACGGCAACCAGCCGCCCGCCATTACGTAGTGACTCGGCGCGCCGCAATTTCATGCGCATCGACTCCTTTAATGATTTTTAACTCGAAAACTAAAAAAAACACCTCTCTGGAATTGATTCACAGGTTGTAGTACAGTTCAAGGAACATGTCAGAATTTAAAAAAAATTTTTTGATCGTGTCAGTCACTGTTTTAAAAATCTTTGAACAATTAATTGTCAAATAAACAATTGATAACAACTTTTTTTTACCGTTTCGTATTTTTTCTAAATTCTATGGAGCTTTCCGCGTAATTTGTAAAAAAAATGTATTGCATCTAATTCTTTGCCAAAGTTATGAATTTTTGAAAAAAATGGGAGTCTAATTTGTTATTGTTGATAAAAAATCGAATTTTGCATTATGAGATTCGCACTTTGGCACAAGAATCTAACTTCTCCCACACAATCCACATGCCGAATTAAAAAAATATCTGAGAGATGACTGATCCGGTTGACGCGGAATAGCCCATATACTTGATTTAATTTTCCGTAATTCAGTTGTGTCTCAGTTAATTCTCAACATTTCAGTTATATTTAGTGATTCGGTTAATTCTCATTCATCAAGTTATTCAACATTCATTGAGGTGAATTGTAATTATGCCGAAAATCCATTGACTCGTGAGTTCGGCGAGATATTTCCCCGTCGGTTTGATGCGAAATTATATTACCAAGTCATACCTCGTTCTGTTGGGTGAGATTTATTAGAGACGAGACAATTCTGGACACAAATTCAACGTATATTTAGGGGTCAATGCGATAATTGTCTCTTCGTGCTTTCTAAAAGGAGTAATTAATTCCGTACAGAGGTTCCTCGAGAATCTGTGAGAAAAATCGCACGCGAGCTGAACCGTCCGTTTAAGTACCAGCCGGTGCAAAAGCTGTGCCCAGGTGATGCCGAACGAAGACTGACGTACTGTCGCTGGGGACTGGAGCGTCTGCAGGAGGATCCCGATTTCTTCAAGAACGTGTGCTTCACGGACGAAGCGCTGTTCGCGAACCTCGAACTCGTCAACAAGCAGAACTGTCGTTGGTGGGCTCCGGAAAACCCACACTGGATCGTCGAACAGGACAACCAGCACCGTTGGAAGCTCCACGTCTGGGTTGGAGTATTACAGGACAGGATCCTTGGGCCCATTTTCCTCGACGGAAATTTCACGTCAGCCAAGTACACGACCGTACCCACCAAGGAACTCCCCCGCCTGATGGACGGAAACCCCATCCGTATGGACCAGGTTTGGTGGCAGCAGGACGGGGCCCCTGCCCACAACAGTAACGCGAACAAGGCAATCCTGGACGCCATGTTTCCGGAGCGCTGGATCGGTACGAGAGGTCCGGTTAGGTGGCCAGCGCGCTCACCAGATCTCACCGTCTGTGATTTCTGGTTCTGGAGTAGAGTCAAGGAAATCGTCTACGAACGGGCCCCCACAACAAAACACGACATGCGCCACCGCATCGCCGAAGCATGTGCCGCTATTCCTGTTAGGGAGATGCAACGGATGCGAGGGTCGATCCGGAAACGGCTCGCACTCACTGTCCAGCAAAACGAAGGGCACATCGAGCATCTCCTCAGGCAACGGAACCAGGAATGAAATGTGAGATATGATTCTTTTTACAAATCTTCAATGATTGACAACGCGAAACTGTCATGAATTATTATTATTGTTATTTAGAAGATTAAAAAAAAAATCCTCAGATGTGTGAAAATAATATAACAGAAGTGGTGGGACGTCAAAACTCTCTTTGTTTGCTACCGCACACAAAACTGTATATGATGTTTGAATAACATAGGAATCGTTATCATCAAAAAGGCACCTCCTATTTTTCTTATTGTGCTGTTCAATGTTGAAAATAGGTAAGACGATAGTCCCGTGGGGTCTCGAGGATAAGCAAGCTACGGCTATCGGCGGACACGAAGAGCTGGCAAAATCAGACGTGAAACGCAAGACAAGTTTCTTTTTATTAAACGCTCGTATCAAACACTACAAAACTGTAATGATGGATTCTTATTGCGAAGAAATTTGAGCTTTAGCGTTTCTGTAATGCGAGAATGGTGTCACGAAAATCGTAGAACGTCGAGTGCACATTCGTTTGTTTTTGATGCACGTTATACTGCATCTGTAGTTTCAAAAATGTCAAATCTAATTTTATCAAAATATGTGCCTCGTATTTTTCTAATCCTCATATTTGATTCTGAAAAACAGATGCGACGACAATTCCGTGTGGTGTGGACGACAGCTAGAAATGGCTTTTGGCGGACGAAAACACAGAACGAGACCAGAAGTGTAATACAAGACAAGTTTCTCTTTACTACAGGCTCGTATTGAATACTACTGAACTCTAATGAATCTTATTGCAAATAAACCTGAGTTTTAGCGTTTCTATAACGCGAGAATGGTGTCACGAAAATGGTGAAAAGTCTAGTTCACATTCGTTTGTTAGATTTAATTGTATCAAAATATTTGCCTCGTATTGTTCTAATCGTGATATTTGATTCTCAAAAACAGGTACGACGACAGTTCCGTGGGGTGTGGACGACAGCAAGGAACTGTTTTTGGTGGTGGTTTTAGTGGGTATTCCGTAAGGCGAGTCCCACACTCCTGGGAGTGACGGTACCCTACCTAGGGTGGTCCATACAGGATTTCCCCACCGATATGGCCATACGCAGAGAAGAGAAAAAAAAAATAAGTAAATGAATAAATAAATAAATGAATGATCAAACGAATGAATAAATGAATGAATCAATGAATGAATCAATGAATAAATAAATGAATGAATCAATGAATAATTAAATGAATGAATGAATGAATGAATAAATAAATAAATAAATAAATTAACTAATTGAAAATAATTATATGTACACGCACGAATACAGTATCTCAGATCACGTCGATTCAGAAATTTTAACTTGTATGTCGAGGTGGTGCACTCGTGAGCTGTGAAAAAATACACCATTTACAATAATGCTGCGTCCGTTTCATAATGCATTAAATTTTCAGTAAATAATGCATCAATTCAATGTCTCCGACAAAATGTTGTGTAGCTACATTATGAAACTGCGACTACAGTCGCAATTAAAACAAAGAAACGAATAAATGCGTTAATCAAACGAATTCATGGAACACTTTTCAAATTGTCCTGAAAGTAACAGCACCGAGTAGCGGAGAACGATCTGTTGGTAATACTTTTACACTAAATGGTCACTAATTTTGATAAGATAATTATCATTTTTAAATTTTCATCAAGTACGGTTAAACATAGGGTACGACGCCAATTAGTTACCCTACGGCGCAGTCACTAACCTGAATAATTAGATATAGGGAGAGATAAGAAAAGAGACAGATATGATTGTTGGGCGACAGACGCACATGCGTCAAAGAGAATAGGTAATTAGAGAATAAGATAAAGGTAAAGGTGAAGGTAATAGGTAAAGGTAAGGTCAGGTTCTACGACGGTTTTGCACAGCTTGCTCAGTATAGACAAGATAATGGTAGAGGGGCGGAGTAGAATCCAATAGGTAAAATAAGAAACAGGTGAAGCGGAATAGTATCGAATATATCGATTAAGAAGCGATAAATTTTAATAACAAGCAAACAACTGCAGAGATTAAGATACAATTACGATAAATGCGATAATTAATATTTACAGCCAGAGAAAAGTTAAGCGAGAGATTTAACAAATAACAGAGCGTTTTCTGAATAAGCGAGAGATATGCGTAGGCTCGCAATACTATGATTCGAGGTAATAACTAACACGGTTTTATAATGAATAGGCACAACAGAAAAGATAAACGGTACTTAAATTAAGCATGGATCAAGTAAACCATAAGATATGAGAAGCGATTATAAAACACATGCGAAATACAGAAATCGTAATAGTTATCACATTGTCACGTGCGGAGCGGTCTCGCACGCGACGACTTACCCTCTTTGTTATTAACGAGGTTTATTTATTTAATTTTTGATGGATTCGGGGGTGAACGTCCTCTACAGGGCGTTCCGTGGGAAATGGTTTGGAGGATTTCAATTATTATGTACCAATTTTAAATGGAAGCAAGTGGAAATATTTAATGGAATAACTAGAAGCAGCGATATTTAGACAAGGAAGCTTACAGTATATTCTTACGCTACTCACGTTCTCGCTCTTTCTCGATCTCACTTGTGGATTCGGCTTCGGCCTCGAAGGTGCCGAAGCTTACACCTTCACTCACTCACTTACGTACTACACGGCTTGATTAAGTTCGTGGCTTTGCTTATTGCGCTTAATTCTAACTTCACAGACTGATGTCGCGACGCGAGATGCTTGAATGACCGCGGGTAGATTTACAGGGAATTCTCTCTGTGATCGTCGGAGACCCAAGACTGATAACTCTTTACTCGACAGCTCTGAAGGAGCCTGATTCCGTAGATGTTGGTTTGATGCTGTCTCTAACGGGACTGTCTTCGCTCGCTCGTCCGACACCCCTTGGAACGTCGGGCGGCGAGCGAATTTCTGCTGACTTTGCAATTTAAAACAAAGGCTCGCCTCGCAACGGTCATCCTCGAAGCGCGTGATTTCGCGCTCGCCTCATCCTGGTGTTGATTACACCCGGGATCCGGCGGGCGCGAAGACGCTGACGTTGCTGGCTGTCCAACTACGCCGTTGCGCTTGGCTATACCACGAACTGGTTATGATAAAATATTTTATCTGTACTAACTAAACCTATGCTTCCTTGTCTCTTAAAAATAATAATAATAAATGATGAAATTGTTACGATCGGTAATATGTTACATTTTGGGTAAATGTGCGGCGCTCGTGACATCCCTCCCCCCTTAGGTGTCGATGCCCTCGTCGACTCGGTGCGCCGGGCCGACGGTGACACGGACACTGGAGGGTTGGCTCACCGCTGACCGCACATTTCATACATTCGGTATTTACATTGATTGTGTGTTGCACATACGCTCTTCCATGACCCGCACACACACACACACAACACTTTTCTTTTTGTTTTCGTTTGGCTTGTCACTCACTTGTCACCACACTGCTGGCTCGTCGCTCGGTCGCCCTTGCGTCTCGCCAGCCGCGTTGCCCTCGTGAGGTTGGTCCTCAGGTCTCCTCAGACGGCCTTGGTGTCATCTCCTTCCGTCTGTGTTGACTCGGTCGTTGTGGGTGGAGTCTCCCACTGGATCAGGTCCTCGGCGACCTCCGGTTCGTCCACCAGGACGTCCTCGAAGTTCGCCGGAGATCCTGGCGTTGTGGGTGGCATCTCCCACTGGATCAGGTTCCCCTCCGCTGGTTCTTCTTCTTCTGCGGGTCCCAGGAGTTGCATAATCTCCCTTTCCAGGGTGATCCAGCGACCCAGGATCCGCGTACGGACGGCGGGAATCATCACCCTGGTCAACCTCCTGTAATCAATCAAGAAGGGAGCTTCTTCTCCCTCCAAGATGACCAGGTGGTCCGTTTGATTTCCCTTGTCCTTTGTGTCCCGCCCGGTTTGTATAGATTTGTCTTTGGTTGCGGGAGCGTGGTGTCGTGACGTTGTCGCCTGCACCGGCGCGTTGGTCTTTGGCGCAGGTCTTTCTTCTCGGGTTGTCTTCGGAGCTGCTTTCTTATCGGCGAGGAGGCGGCCGAAAGCCTCCACGCAATGGCCCGCGTGTAGGCCCGGCCTGTTTCCGACACTCTCCCCGCACAGTGTACAGGTCGAGCTCGCCGACCTCCGCCGCGAGAGGAAACGTTCTAAGTAGCATTCCTCCCAATGCTGGTTTCCTCCGCTCTTTCTGCATGTCGGACAGGTGCCCCTCCTCAGACTCTCCACCGCCCGGGTCATCACCGCCGTTGTCGCCTTCGCCGTTGGAGGTGGTGCTGTCACCACCAGCTTCGGCGAAACGGTCGAAACCGCCGCCTCAGCCGGTGCTGGTTCGGGCGCTGCTGCTCTCGCCGGTGGTAGCTCTCTCACCGGCGCTGGTACTCGTACCGGTGGCCGGATCGCTATCTCGCACTTAGATAAGCACGAGAGTGCGTGAGCCAGCCGTTCCTCTCCTGGTAGCTCCGTTTTGCACAGTGGACAGGGGTTGAGGTCCGACCCGTTCCCCTGATCCGCCCATTTTAAATAGCAAGTTACCCAGGTTGGGCAACTCGTTAGGCTTTCGCGGCAGACCGCGCACTCCTTGGTTGCCTTCGCCCTCGCGAACGTGTGTAAGTAAGCCGCGTCGGACATTTTCTATTCGATTTGCAAAGTGCTGTTTCGCTTCTAAACTTGTGACTGCTCGGGTCTAACTCCGGGAATCGAATGGCGTATGGTTAGGCCCTCTGGCTCTCCTTCCCTTTGGCGTGGTAGTGGGAGAAGTCTCGATGTTTTTGAGGGTGTTATTTTCCTAGTATGCCACCTCAGCCTCTTGCCGGGGAAGGGGGCAAGAAGACTCTCCTCCTCTTCCCTTGGGTTGACCCGTTGTTCTTTCCTTTTCCACTTCGTACCGTGTACGTAGGGCAATTTCTGGGGCCGCACTCGGGTTTCCGGCGCCGCCGTGGTCTTGACATGGGTCCTGTTTTGTCTGGGCGAGCTCGATATCTTCGTAATGTGTTGCATGTGCCTTTCGCTTCGGGCGTCCGCATGGCAACCCAATCCATTTTGCCACTTTGTAGATGCTGGCTCGCCATATGTAAGTAGCCAATATTATTCCAAGAAGGAGGTCCAGGGCGAACCCGGTCGTAAACAGGATGTGCTGTTCTTCCTTGTCACGGCGGTGGCCGCCGATTTCTGAGAGTCGCCGTTGGACGTCGTCCAGGGATTCGTCAGCACGTGACATTCGCCAGGCTGAGTCCTTCTCGGTATATTGCGACAGTATATTGCCTTGAGCTGAGTTTTCTAATTTTTCCTCCAACGGTTTTCCGAAGCTGGGGGCAATTAGAGAAATATTCAGTGAAATTTCCGGCGCATAAAAGTATTGTTCACGACTCTCGTAAACCCGCATTCCAGTGAGGGAGGTACTTCGGGTGCGTCCAACACAGTCAGCGCTGAGGTGGAGTATCCCGGCACCTTTCAACGTGGTTGAGACTTCCATTCTTGCTGGACAGAGTATGTGGATATGTTCTGGTGTGTGTAACGAATAGAGCCATCCACCCTGGGAGGGTAGATGCTTCCAGAACGGGTCATCCGTCGTTTGTATCCTCACATCGCATTGCCTATATGCGTCGATTGATGGGTTTATTAGCATCGCTACCTCGCATTGCTGTGACGTCGATACCTCCTTGAGAGGGGTCTCCATCGAGCAGATGTATCGGCGCTCTACACTGGTGCATTGGTTTATGTATACGGAGTCCGCCATAAAGTATGTACGGTGGTCTGCCGACACAACTATATACGGTGCCGACGGCTGAATGTGAGCCGATCCGTTTAGTAGCGTTCCGCGCTGCGAGGCTGGCCACGCATGCATTCGGTAAAGATGATAAGCCGCTCGCTCGAGCAGGGGAATATGTACCACAATTAGGATCCTGCCCGAGTGAAACGCTATGTCCGTATTGACTACGCGGGCCAGCGATTCTCCTCGTAAGTACTCGATCGCGAGGGGAAATTCGAAATCGGGTGCCCGAGTTTGTATTTCCTTCGTTATGGCAGTCAGCTGCGTCGCTGTTAACATGCTGGGGTCGTAGCGTCCTTCTCTAGCTATCGATATCGCGTGCAGGTACTTCTCGCTAGTCTAGATATACTGCTTGACCTTAGTCTCCACTCGGTACGCGAAGTTCGCTAGGATGTTCCGGCGCATCATCAAACTCGTCTGGTTGGATAGCTGATTAATCCGTACGTGCAGTTTATCAACCATGTCTAATTCCATCCGATGTTCTCGATGCAACTCCTGGAATTTTGAGTGGGTTATATGTATTTCCTTGCTGATAATTTGAGTTAGGTTGGATTGGTCACTAAACAATCGATCGATCTGCGCATTGATATACGTAGCATCCTCTTCGTTCATGGTGCCGAACAGCGATTTGCTGAGCGACCCAACGAAACCTAGCGGGACCGATCGTTTCTTCATAGTTCTGATTTGTAATGGCTTCATCGGCGCGCTGAGTCTGGAGTGGTGAGAAATGGCCTCAAGGTTGTCCGCCATTTCTTTAGCGCGCCTCATGAGTCCTTGAAGGTAATCCAAATTTGTCGTTTCACGGCAAGCCTCCTTGGTCATAACCTGGCAGCATGCCTTGAATGCTTCGTTTAACTGCCTCTCGGCGGGGGGTGAGTCCGTAATAAAAGCGTCTATATCCATGAACACGGTGACTCTCCAGTCCACGTGTTGCAGGCGGAGGGGGGCCACCTTCTCGTAGTAAATTCCCGCCTGGTCTTCCATGGGTGTTATGTGATACGCGTTGTTGCTGCTAAGCTCGGCGGCGGCCAGGGCCGTCGAAGCTAGAAGCACCCACACGCACAACATCGTCGAATTGGTGGACGGTGGCTCGTACTCCTACACTGGTTGTTTACGCGTCTCTCTTTCTCACTCCCGCACTCTTCTGCGAACACATGCAGATAACATGTTTACACACGCCTTACTGGTACCTCTCACACTCATACTTGCACACCTTCATACATGTGTTTGCTTCGCTTACGGCAATTACTGCGTAGCTCCGCTGTACATTCTGATATATATATTTTTATGGTACAATTTCAGCAATCTGGCTAGCGGCTTATACCACTGCCAGTTTTACCTTGTCGACATGCTTCCTTATCCTTTTCCCGTTTTCTGCCTCTAGTATTATATTGCTATGGTCAGTTATTTGGACAATTTTATATGGGCCATGATATTGGGAGTCGAACTTACCCTTACGAGGTTCCTTAAGGACATAGGCAAGGTCGCTCACTTTACCTGGGAAAGGACGGACTTTCTTGTCGTAGTATTTTTTGGTTGTTTCCTTCGCGCGATTTTGATTTTCACCGGCCATTTCGCGTATTTCGGAGAGGCGTTTTATTAGCTCGATAGTGTACGAATTATACGTGGATAGTTTTTCGTCCACGGGGAACTGACTCGGTAGCCGAGGCAGCCTCCCGTACACGATTTCGTATGGGGTGAAATTCGTCGCCTCGTGCACGCTAGTGTTATACGATAATTCCGCGTATGGCAACAAACGGTCCCAATCGTCGTACGTACCTGCATACTGCTTTATGTATTCCGCTAACAGTATGTGACTTCGTTCGAGCGCTCCGTTCGTCTGTGGTCGATAGCCGGATGTCGTTATTTGATTTATGTGAAAGATTTTGGATATTTCGCGCAGTAAGTTTCCGGTAAAGGCTGCTCCGCGATCAGTAAGGATCGCACGGGGAGCTCCGAATTGCGCAATTAATCGCCTCGCCATCGCTTCGGCGATCGTAGTCGCTTTTAAATCGGGTATCGGTTCCGCTAAACAGTATTTCGATAAGTGATCTTGCATGGTTAGTATGTGTTTATTGCCATGTGGTGTTGTCGGCAACGGACCCACCGTATCGAGTGACACCTTATCAAAAACGTCAGCCGGCGTATCAGTAATGAGCATCGGCTCGCGCGTTTTCGCTCGAACCAATTTACGTTCCTGACAGCCCTTGCAGCGACGAATATGATTTTGCACTTCGTTTCTCAGCGAAGGCCAGTAAAAACGTTCACGGATTTTACGATAGGTCTTGGTTACCCCTCGATGGCCTCCGACAAGGCTCGCATGAAATTCCTCAATTATTTGCGGGTGTTGTTCATCCGGTGGTCGTCGAATGGTACCATAGCATACCGTGGTGACTATGTTTGTTTTACCGAGTATCTTGTTTAACCAATCGAGCAGTTTTGTGCGCGGTAGTTCGTCCGTATAGTCGCCCGAGCGTGAAATACGAACCGACTTCACGGCCGCTTGTTGAAGGGCGAATTTAAGATTCTCGAGTCCCTTGTATATGTGCTCGGTGTTTGTTTCGTCGTAGTACCGTTTTTTAATAACAATACTATAAATTTTATTGGACCCATACGGAGTCACCGCTATTTGTCCGATCGATAAATTCCGGTCTTTAATTGTTTGTCCATCTATCCTACCTAGGTCAGCGAGTAGTTTTCCCACCGAGGTTGATAGTTCTCCATCGGCAGAGATGAAGTGGACTAAATTATCTGGTTTGTACGTTAGACATTCGCGCGAGCTAATTATCGTACTCGTTTTTGCTATAGGTTTTTGCTGGTCAGGTTCCTCTTCACTGGACGAGTCCAGTGAGGACGACGTGATCGGGGACGAATTCGTGTCTTTTGATCCTATTATGATGGGATCATCAGAGAAAGTTATGAATTTGCTTTTATTACCGGGAGACTTTTCGGAAGGTATAGCACGTGGTAGCGCACGTGCTCGGTATGGTGTAGACTTTGCAGCCGGGGCCGCATCGTTGCTGGGCAATGACCATCTCACCGTGAGGCGGGGAGCGGGCAGTAGAGAGGTCCGAGCGGGCTGCGAGGTGTCGGGTTCGCGCTCGAGTCCCGCGGCCATACTTGTCTCGGGTCTCTCTATCGCGTTTTCTCGCGGCGTGCTCTCTCTCTCAGCTGGTTGCTCGTCGTTCTCGTCGTCCGCCTCCGTTCCTTCTTCTTCCGTGCGTGATGATATCTTCTCCCTCGCACTCAGCCGCCGTACTAATTCCTGGTCCGATGGTGACTTGAACCTGTCTTCTAATGCTTTCAAGCGGCTGGCAAGCTCGGCATCTCCGACGATGTCATCGAAAGGGTCTTGTTCTTGGAGAATCATCTGGGCCTCCTCTTCTACTTCATCCCCCTCCGACAGATGATCAGGCCAGTCAAAATCTGCTTTGTCGGGCCCCTTTTTGGGGTCGCGGGAGGAATTGGCTTGATGCCTCTCTTCCAAACGCCTTAATGATTCGTTGAATTTGTTAATTGAATCTTCGAGAGTTGCTGTTACCGTCTTTGTATCATCTGCTTCCGATTCCTCCGTGCTTCCATCTGAATCGTTGCTGGGGGCGGTGAGCGGGACCGTGATAGTGGCAGGCCTCTGATCAGCCGTCGCGCTTGCGGATTCCGATGAAAACACCGTCTCTTGGGGACCTCCGAGGGGCTTGACCTCTACGGGGGGTGGAGACTTCGGTCTTTTCGGAGGAAGTAACTGCGAGGGCAACATACTGCGGTGTAAGCGCTGTATGGGTGGCCCTGAGCTCTCGGGTTCAGATCCGGAGGGTTTCGCGTCGGCGAGAGGTGGGCGCCTGGCGGGTCTTGTAACGACCTTCCCGCGCGTTCGTGTCGCCACCGGGCCTGAGCTCTCCGAGCTCCCCTCTCTTATTTCGGGTACGGTGGGGACCGTGGGCACGCTGCGTAGGCGCGAACGTGTGCGCGCCGCTATGACTGATGCGTCGGCCTTGGACGGGCCAGCTGATGTCTCAGGTGTCTTGCCTTTTCTGTTATCGGGAGGTTTCGAAGATAAGGGCAAGATCTGAGCCTTCTGAGCCTTCTGAGGGACATTCGTTTCTACTTCCGAATCACTTGTAGACGAGAATTTCTCTAGATCTACGGGATTACGGGAGAGTGCATCGGCATTTAGATTTTCACGCCCTGGCTTATGTTGAAATTCGTAATCGTATTTACACAACCTAATTTTCCATCTGTTGAGCCTCTTGCCTGGATCGAGCGTAGAACGCATCCATTTGAGAGGCTCGTGGTCGCTTACGAGCTTAAATTTCCTTCCATAGAGATACGTGGAAAAGTGTTCAATTGAATCGATTATGGCCAGACACTCTTGTTCCGTAGTTCCGTAGTTCTTTTCAGCGTTAGTGAAGATTCTAGAGTGGTACGCGACCGGTAGATCGTGGCCATCGTGAATTTGCGACAATACTGCACCGAGCGCAAATTCCGAGGCGTCGGTCGTCAAAATAAATTGTTTAGATAGATCGGGGTATTGTAAGATCGGTTCTTGACAGAGGGCCTTGCGAAGCCTGCGAAAGCTGTGTTTCTGCTCTCGCTCCCATGCGAACGATTTTCCCTTTTTGAGTAAGTCTGATAAGGGCTTGGATATGGCAGCGAAATCCGGAATAAACCGACGGTAATAACCGGCAAGTCCCAGAAATTGCCGCACGTTTTTCTGCGTCCTTGGGTGCGGGAATTTACGCACTGCCTCTAACTTCTTTGGGTCCATTCGCAACCCGTCGCGGCTAACGATATGCCCGAGATACGCGACTTCGCTACGCAAGAACTCACATTTATCCGGTTCGAGGACGAGATTAGCTTCCTCGAGGCGTTGCATGAGACGCCGGATTTTAGTCTTGTGCTCTTCGAGAGTTTCCGCAAATACTACAATATCGTCGAGATACACGAACAGTTCTGTCCCTTGCAACCCAATCAGCACCCGATCCATCAGGCGCTGAAAGGTCGCAGGCGCGTTTTTAAGACCCTCGGGCATGCGAGCGTACTCGTAGTGCCCGTTTATTGTGGAAAACGCCGTCTTTGGACCGTCTCTCCGATCCATCGGGATCTGCTGGAAGCCGCTCGCTAGATCGAATGTCGAAAGGTACGTAGCTTTTCCCAGCTGTTCGAGTATTTCTATCATATTCGGGAGGGGGTACGCGTCGGAAATCGTCTTCTCGTTCAGTTTACGGAAATCAATGACCATGCGCATCCGCGGTTTCCCTTGAGAGTCGGGTTTTTTGGGAACTATCCAGACCGGCGAGTTGTACGGGGAGCGTGAATGAACAATTATTCCCTCGCTTAGCTTTTTCTCAACTTGCCGCTCCAGTTCCGACCGATATACTACAGGAAATCTGTATTGTTTTGCGTTTACCGGGAGCTCGTCCACCGTCGGGATCCGATGGCGAACTTGATCCGTGCATCGCAATCTATCACCTGGTAGCTTATACATGTGAGGGTATTCCTCGATGAGACTTATAACATGTGCGCGCTCTACCTCGTTGAGCCTATCTAATCGCAATGATTTAACTATGGCTTCTACTCGATCCGTCGGCGGAGTAGTTCCTACACCGCTACCGTCGGAACTTTCGTCGCTCCAATAGCCGTTCTCCCGATAGTGCTCGAAATCTTCGAGTTCCTGAGGCTCGATTTCTAATTCGACATCGTCGAATAGCGTGTTTATTGCTAAGACGTAGCACGATCCTCCCGTAGGAGCAACGATACCTTCTCCGATAAACACACCCGGTTGAGTTTCGATTCGCGGTAAGTATCCCTCCTTTAGATTCGCGTTCTTTAAAGGGATGCTTATTTGCTCACTCGTACGTGCGCGCAGTTTATAACTTCGTTTCTCCGAAGCGATTTTCGCCGCTAATACGCGCTTTGTGGGTTCTGCGTCGGAAGGAGGTAGACCTATGAAACGCTTAGGTCGGATGGGATCGCTTGAGGTAACTAAAGTATTATGGTGAAACGAAATTTCGGCTTTTTCCGCGAAAAAATAAGGTTTACCGATTAACGCGTCGCATCTCAGCGGCAGGTTTCGTAACACGTAAAACTTAGCTGGTTTTTCAGAGATATGGAGGACAACTGAGCCGAGTGTCGGAATATCCGATTCCTCTAATCCTGTTACCCATATTTTATCGTCAGTGTTTACAATTAAGTCTGGATCGAGGGCATTTAGTTTAATTAAACTGGCTGATGAACCCGTGTCAAGAAAGAATTTTCCCTTCTTGTTACGAAGTTCGGGAGCACTTAGTTCGACTACTGGGCTCTCCTGGTCGGTGGGGGTCCAGAGAACGAGACATCGTTCTCCAGGAACCTCACTGACTGTTGGTGTTCTCGGGGTCGACTCGATTCGCTCACTCCGCTCGGGCCCGCAGGGGAATTTGCCCGGCGAGCCCCAGGGCAGTTTAAAGGCTCCCTTTGCGGGGAACGTCCCCGAGATGACTGTTGCATTAACGGGCAGCACGGGCAACACCTGGTTTGTTTGCAGCAATGTGTATATCCGCAAGGTGTTAACGGACTGATATATGACCTTCCCGTAGCAGTCTCGCGGTTATCAGACGTTTGCGCGGGTTTAGAAAAGAATCCGGTAGCCGGTTGTGGTGACTGGCTTCGATAAGTAGACATCGGTCTACCTTCCCGAGCCGTCGGCGACGGAGTCCGGGAGTTATAGCGAGCGTAAAGAACACGCGCCATTTCCTCCTGGTTCGACTCAATTCCTTTCCATTGATTGCTTCGAAGCGCTAGCCTTTCGGCGATTTGGAAGGCTACTTCGAGACTTTTCGGCTCTCGCAAATCTACCGCGGCTCCGATATGGGTAGGCAACCCTTTTATGAATGAACCTAGCGCGATTCGATGTAGCGGGTCCCGGTTCAATTCTGGCAGATCGACGCCAAAATATGACTTGTACGCGCTTCTTCCGCCGCTTAGCAAAATTCGGACTTTGTCGTAAAATTGCCCGATGGTTTGATCGCGTTTCATCCGGACCGTCATCAGCGCCTCTGTATAGTAATCGTAGGTGTGTCCGCGGGCGAGTCGATTCTTCAACAGTTTCACTAACCCGGCCATGCTCTCGATCTTCTCGCCGTAGATACAGTTTCGCGCGTCCCCGCGTAATCGCGATATTACTGCGCCGAGGTACTGCGGTTCTGCCGCGGCTGGCACGAACATGGATGCGTTTTGGATGTCTTGCAAAAAATCTCGTAACGGCATATTCGTCCCGTCAAATTCGGGAATGTTCGCGAAATTATTTTGAATAGTCAAATTTTCCACCATAGTGGAGACACTGGCGACCAGGTCGGCCGTCACATCGGCGGCGTCTCTGGCCTGAGCGTGATTTGGCATGTTGATAAGTCCTGGGGTAGGGAAGGATATCGAAAGGATAAGCGATTCTATTACGTATAGTTCGACTCCCTCTTTTGTTAAAGATAAGAAAAAATTCGAAAAATTTTTGATTTTAAATTTCACAAAAATTGAATCCTCGATTCCAATTCCCAAGGAAAATCACCTCCTTGAATCCCACTTCTGACACCAGTTTAGTCTGTCACGTGCGGAGCGGTCTCGCACGCGACGACTTACCCTCTTTGTTATTACCGAGGTTTATTTATTTAATTTTTGATGGATTCGGGGGTGAACGTCCTCTACAGGGCGTTCCGTGGGAAATGGTTTGGAGGATTTCAATTATTATGTACCAATTTTAAATGGAAGCAAGTGGAAATATTTAATGGAATAACTAGAAGCAGCGATATTTAGACAAGGAAGCTTACAGTATATTCTTAGGCTACTCACGTTCTCGCTCTTTCTCGATCTCACTTGTGGATTCGGCTTCGGCCTCGAAGGTGCCGAAGCTTACACCTTCACTCACTCACTTACGTACTACACGGCTTGATTAAGTTCGTGGCTTTGCTTATTGCGCTTAATTCCAACTTCACAGACTGATGTCGCGACGCGAGATGCTTGAATGACCGCGGGTAGATTTACAGGGAATTCTCTCTGTGATCGTCGGAGACCCAAGACTGATAACTCTTTACTCGACAGCTCTGAAGGAGCCTGATTCCGTAGATGTTGGTTTGATGCTGTCTCTAACGGGACTGTCTTCGCTCGCTCGTCCAACACCCCTTGGAACGTCGGGCGGCGAGCGAATTTCTGCTGACTTTGCAATTTAAAACAAAGGCTCGCCTCGCAACGGTCATCCTCGAAGCGCGTGATTTCGCGCTCGCCTCATCCTGGTGTTGATTACACCCGGGATCCGGCGGGCGCGAAGACGCTGACGTTGCTGGCTGTCCAACTACGCCGTTGCGCTTGGCTATACCACGAACTGGTTATGATAAAATATTTTATCTGTACTAACTAAACCTATGCTTCCTTGTCTCTTAAAAATAATAATAATAAATGATGAAATTGTTATGATCGGTAATATGTTACATTTTGGGTAAATGTGCGGCGCTCGTGACAACATTACCAGAATTATCAGAAATATGCGAAGACAGGGAATTATGACTTACAAGGTAAATTCAAGGAAACAGGTCAAGTAGAAGATTATTATGAAATATAGATACTAACAGATAATACGTAGTTTCTAGTTTGCGGTAAGCGCGAGAAGAAAAAGCGATAATGTTTGGTACGGTAAAAGGTAATTTAACATAAGACAAATAATATTCAAGAGAATTCATATGCAACATACGGCAAACCAAAGAGACTACGGACCACTACGATCAGCGATATTAGCGAAGAAAACAATGAAAAAGGTGTTATGCGATACGGCGCAATACTTCAACGTCAAATGAACGACGAGCGGGACAGCGCGGCGATGTAAGATCGCTCACGCGGTACACTCACTAAGATGAATTAATCAAAGATAATAGGTAAAGAAACAGTTATTAATCAATCAGAGAAAGTATAGCGAAATAGTAATGCTCAATAGCTAAGATAAGAATTGATCATTTAACAGAACACGCTGCTATACAGCGATATTAGACATTGAGGTGCTCTAGAAGAGAGAGATAACAATATGAAGCAATAGTCACTAACAATGCGTAAGTAAGAGTCAACCAGTCGCGAAGTTACTTGCAATAAGGAATAGAAAGGGACAAGATAAGAAATAATAGAGAATAAGGTACGAGCCCAGGCGGCTCACGCAGACCAACTGCAAGATAGAGAGAAAGAGAGAGAGAGATAAAGATACGATATATTACAAGTAATTTCATGGCTTCACAAAATAGAAAAAGAACCTCACTTACGTAAAAAGAAGATGGAACAGGCACCGAAGATGCGGTATTAAAGCGAGAACTAGATCCGTAGATAGCGGTAATGATGCTAAATACTACGATAGCACGTCTTTAAATCGAGAACTGAACGTAGAGTGTCGAGACGAGCGATGATCCTGATTTCCGTCGTCCTGCTGTCACGTGAGTCTTCCTCAAATTTGCGTTATTCTAATTGGGCCAGCAGGTCGCGTAGGTCTTGTCTACGGGTAGGCGGCGATAATCCCTCGCCGCTTGTTTTTCTTCTTTCTCGACGACAGGTATCGAGGTGTCGGGACGTCGGAAGGTGGTCGGAGATGTTTACCCTCAGCCGTGCTGCATCGTTGGTGAGAGGGGAGGTCGTACCGCTCATGTGTTGCGATATTGAAGTGTGCGATAATATTACGTCACCGATCTCTTGGACTTGCGACCGATTGTACTTCACTCCTTGCTTTACTGGTACTCCCCGTTGTAGCTATTACGTTGGCGCTGCATCCCGACCCTCGCTCATCGGAGCCCTCATGCCGGAACGATCTGGTGGTGGTGGCCCTCGACGCGGATCCCCACACTATATCCACTAGATCCACGTGGTCAGCACATTCTAGCCTATTCCACGCCACAGCCCTTCGATAGGACGGTTCGTGAGGAGAAAACCGTCCTCTATTTGATAGACAACGACTTGATAGATGTCATGGTCGGTTCAGCTCCAGGCTGATAAGTATCGTCGACGGGAGGCTTTGTTGTGTTTTTCACGAACAGCCCTGTACGTCGTCTGGCGATGCATCCGAGCGGTAGAAGCATTGATTCGTGGTTCGGCTCCTGGCCGATAAGTCTTAAATAGTTGGAGGTGCTGTTTGTGCATCACGCACGACCCTGTTCACAACTTAGATAGGCATCCATCGGGAGTGGTTTCAGCGGTATTCGTTCGTCTGTAGTCGGTGGTGGTCGGTGTTGAGCTGGTACGTGACTCCTGTCAGGCAGTGTCCTGGTATCTTGAAGCGAAGGTCTCGTAGATGGTTCTCGTAGAGTGTTACAGAATTAGAAAATAGAATAAAATTAGCTTAATAAAGAGAATTTGACTTAAAGATAATTAGTCGTTCGTTTTTGAAGTATTGGCCTCAGACGCGCTTTCGTTATTTTTAGCGATATTTGTACGTAGGGAAGTGCGATGATTGAAAAATGTGACGGGGTACGAAATACCACGTCACAATATATATATATATATATATATACATATATATATATATAAAAATGAAACATGAATAATAAATTTATTGATCATCTTTCCATTCAATAAAAATAATTTGAATGATAATTCATGAATATGTATATAAATTATACATTATTATAATTGAATATTAATGAAGGGAATTAAATCAAATAATTCAATAATAAAAAAAAATTCATTCAAATAAGTTATTTCCCTTGAATAAATGAATAACTAATTTTCAAAAATTAAGAATATGAAATTGAACGATTGAATGTTCATCTATCTGTATGTTTTTCTCCGAACTTTCTAATGAGTTCTAATCCATTGTATAAATGTTCCAAATTACAATACATAAAGCACATTAAATGGCATTCTTTGATTAAATAATATCTTTATATTGAATTATATGTGAGCAAATAATTGAAAAATGCACAGGATTTTATATTTAATTATTATATGTATATATGTATTTATTTTATGTTTTATTTCGATATATATATATACATCAAAATAAAACATTAATAATAAATTCATTTATCATCCTCCTATTTACGAAAAATAATTTCAATCATAATTTATAAGAATATATATAAATTATACATTGATATAATGGAGTATAAGTCGAGGTAATTAGATTAAATAATTTATTAAAAAAAAACCAATTATAATAAATCATTTTTCTCAAATTATTGGATAATAATTTTCGAAATTAAAGAATCTGGAATTAAATAATCAATCATTTATCTATCGGTATGTTTTCTTCAAACTTTTCGATAAGTTCTAATCCATCGTATGAATGTTCCAGATTACAATACATAAAGTATATCAAATGGCATTTCTTTCCCGAATAATATTTTTATTTATATTAATATGTGAGCAGAGAATTAAAAATTATATAGAATTTTTTTAATAATTGTATTTATTTAAAAAAAATTTCAATAATCTAAAATATTTTTTTTTCTCAAATTTTCCTCCTTTTAAAAGTTATCTAAAAATTATATATATATATATATCAAAATGAAACATAAATAATAAATTTCTCTATCATCCTCCTGTCACGTCCGGCACATTGCTCCGGCGTACCTGTATTAAAATCTGTATGACCCTCAACATGTAAAAGTGATTCGCACAATTAGCTTTCAACACTAGGGTGCTTTTTTTCGACTGTTTTTTTTTTTTCACTCCCATCTCGAAATTTTGTGGGAGATACCTAAAAAAAAATTCCCTCAAAATTTGAGCCCTTAATATTAATATTAAGTGCTCCCCCGAGGCATGTAAAGATTTCCCGCTTAAAATACACCTAAGATTCAATTTTTTTCTGTAAAACATCTACAGTTCAGAGGCATTTTATCGTATAGTCTAGGACATCAGTAGGTGTAAGTGCCGATGCCAAGTTCAAATATTCGCGGCCTTATTAGGCCACTAAGATGGTAAATAAGAGGAGATCGGTGACGCGGCGCCGAGTAGCGTTAATAGCCGATACGTTCGCGGTATTCGCTCGGCTAGCGAAAGGGGTAAGATTTTCGGGGACCACGGGATCTCTTTCTCTTTCTCTCCGGGGACGTTGAAGAGATCAGTCGCGTGCCAATTTATAATAACTGGAGAAGGAGGAAGGGAGGGTAACGTGGACTGGATACGGACGGCCCATCCCGATCGAGTTGAACATCGGGAGATTCCACAAATTAATTCTCCGCCAAATCACCATCCGAGAGTCCCCGGAGTCTAAAAGAAAGAGCCAATGATCGACGAGGCATCTAGAAAAGATAAGTTGCTCAAACCACTGTAATTTCGCCCTGTAGGGATTGTACGGCTAGTGAACCGATATTCTATTATTTAATTGTTGTAAAGAAGGAAAATCGGACGTCGGACTGGTGAAGCTAGATTCCCAGAATTAAATATATTTTTGTCTCATGTATAATCTCATAAATAATATATTTTTGTTATTTCTATAATCTCATATAGGTCTTCTTCAGAATGAAATGCTCTACAAAAGTGCTCATTGCGGTGAAGTCGTAACTCACACCGGCGGGGTCGTACGGGCCACACAAACCCAATTTTTTCATGAAATTCTTGTTTTTTTGCCTCTATCTCGTAAGTGACAAGAGCTACAAAAAAAAATGTCGAACAAATTTGTAGGAAATTTAATTTCCTACAAAAAAGTTCTAGAAAACCAAATTGCTAACATCGATATTTATTGAGATATTGGGCTTTTAAGGTGAGGAAGTATGGAATTTTCATGAATTATTGAGTTAAATTGTCCAATTATTGATTTTCTATTTTGAATTGTGAACTTTTTTGCGTGAAAATGAATGGCTGTTAAAAAAATATGTATGCCTGAGTACAATTTTCATCTTAAAAAAAGAACAATTCATTTAATGGTGGTTTTAATGAATTATAAAGATGTAATGAATAACAAAAGATTGAATCACAGTAAATGTATTTTCTAAACATACAAATAAAGCAGTTTAGGAAATTTTTTTCTCCGAGTAAGTCGATTTTGTACACAATGGATACTGCGAACGATGATGTTGTACTGTTTGAAAAATGTTCTGCCTTCGATCTTCATTATGAGTTAAAGCTTCATTAAATTTTTGAGTAAGAGCGACCCCTCGTTCAGCAATATCATTCACAACTTTTAACTTTTTAAATGTGCCAAGACATTTTTGGTAATCAGGATTCGTTTCCCATATGTGTAGTTCAGTATTTAAAAATTCATAAGGAAGATTAAACTGTTTGAAAATGAACGATGAATTTGGAGTCACAAAATCACTGATATTTTTATCGGCGAGAGAAGAAATTAGATTATAAGGCACTGAATAACGCTTATTTGGATTCTTGAAAACTTCGTTGCTGTTCATTTTTTCAACAATTTTTAATCTTTCTTCCGGTAACACCTTGTCATCGAAGAGAGCCAAGCAAGCTAGCTGTTCGTGCAAATACCATAAATGTCTAGATAGTTTCTCAAGTGCTGCATTGGCAATGTCTGGATGGATTTTTCGATACTCGATGAGATCTTTTATTAATTGTAAATCCGAATTTGGTGCTTTTATCGCGTTTGGAGCACAGAACCAAATTTTTACGTAAAATAACACAATAAAAACACATATTTTACGCAGAATATCCAGTACCGTTGCTGATACTTTGAACTGCTTGCGAAATAAATATATTTTCAAACAATAAAGAGCTTTTGAGAGCCATCTTGCATGGTGACAAGCACCAGGAGCTTTAAATTTTACATCTCGACTGTTACTACCACCCAAAAAGATACTGCTTAGCGTTAAAAATTCTTTATAATCGTCCATTGGATGATGATTCTAATTGAAAAACAGAAAAAGAAATAAGAAAGTGAGAAAATGGTACATAATTATTTTCGGTAGTCAATGTTATTTGCGCAGTAATATAGATGTATGCAGAATACTCTCATTAGTTAATAAATTTTTCAATAATGTTAAAAAAGAAATAAAATTTACAAAATATTAGAGAAAAAATAGATCTATAATATGTAAATTGAATGGGTTAGAAAATTAGAAAGTTATTATTTCGTATATGTTCTTAATCTACGCAGAACGGTGTTAACCACTAGTTTATAACTGTTTGAAGGTAAATGTTCAATTGTTCATATAAAATCGAAATTATTCATACCTTCAATTGATTGTCAATAAAATCAAGAATATCTTCTTTTTGGTCGTGCAAAATATCGGCAATTTTTACATCGTTTGTACCGATTTCGTAAACGGAAGTATCTGTTTTATTCCAATCATCTCTAAACCGTTTAAAAATAGGTACATTTGGGCCACTTGTGACTGGCCAAGCGACGTCTGCGACATTCCGTAGCATTAACTCTGACGTATGATGACGACAAGCAAGATATAATAAATCACGACCAAGTTTTTTTTCTAGTAAAGTACAAGCACCGCTATTCTCACCTTAAAAAATTTCATGTTTTAATTAAAATAAATGGATAATAATAACATAAAATCAAAAATTTATTTTAAGAATATAATAATTTACCAGTATTTGTAGCCGTTGCATCAAAACACATTGCTTTAATATTATCGCAAAGGCTCCATTCCGTCAAAGTTTCAAAAACTGCTGAAGCTTGACTCATACCCGTGCCGTCAGAAAGAAGTGGAGCTTGCAATAATTTTTCTGTATTTGTCCCTGAAACGAGTATTGAAAGCCGTTCGGCTTTTGATACTCCTTGTCCTGTAGGGAGCATTCTCCCATCCCAGTGAACAATACAAGATTCTATAATTTCTTCCTTTTCAATTGAATCAACAATTTCTTTTCTCTTGGAAATGCGGGCATTACGAATGGAAGAATAACTTACGTTATATCTATCAATATCTAGCCCTAAACTCAAGAGAACTGCTGAAATAATGAACATCGCATTCCTATCACTAGTTTGAGTGCGATCTAGGGCTGATACTAGTTCTGGAGTTAAAATGTTGATTTTCTTCATTTTAGGAGGTACAGGGAGTTCACTCTCAAAATCCGAACAAGTTCGTTTCAACCCACTGGAATGTGATGTTAGACTACAAAAACTTGATGACACCGAGTGTTGAGATAGTTTTAAGCCTGAAATAAAGTAATTTTAGAGTTAAATTAATGGATATAACAAATTCAGGTATGATTTTGATTTCGTTTCCAGCATATGTAATTCAATGAAAATATGGTAGGAAGTAATTTTTTGATCGCACGGACATTTTATTATTCGCAAAAATATCTGACTCCAAAAAATATTAAGCAAGCTCTCTATTTATAAGTAAAAATTATTGTTACGATTAGATCATTTTTCAATCTCTCAATTTATACACGGATTTAGCTAATATCAAATTCACTCAAAATGATAACTTAATGATAAGAAAGTAATTAAAAGTATTATCAATCTGAAACAGACATTCAAATAATTAATAAGAAATATTATTGAACTTAATTTGTGAGTATGAGGTTAAGAACAATTTTCGTGCAAAGAAAATTTGACAAATAAACAAAACAAAAATCTATCTGAATCACACTCAAATGCTCTTAATTACTGAAAAATTGTTGATGATTAAATTCTAGAATTTATAATTGTAAAAAAAATATTGTAATTTTAAAACTAACCATTATCGTTCTTGTTGTTCTCATTATCTTCATTAGTTATCTCCGGTTTTACATCAGATTGATTGTGAAGAATTGTTTGTGGTAAGGAAGAAGTAACTGGCGAGTGGATATTAACTTTTCCATTTCGACATTCAACCAAAAATTGTTTAAGTTCATTCGGTAAATTCTTAACTGCCGTAGAATTTGCTATGTCAAACAATTTATCAAGCTTTTGACTGAACTTTTCAACATTTTTTTTGGTGTGTTTTCGATTTTTTTTCTCTATCACGATGTTTTTTAATTGATAAATATTCAGTATAAAATTTTTTTAACTTCTTAATACTATGCTGAGGGCAAATAGTTGGTATCATAAACTTTGCCCAAACAGCATTAGTATCACTGATAACACTAGTAGCACTGTTTCGAATAGTTATATTTGAAGACTGATGCTTATAAATAAATAAATTTAAAACTTCACGATAAGAAGGTAACTTGTTGATATTTATTTCACTTGTTTCAAATCCAATTAAATAGTTGTAAATATTTTTACCAATTTTTTCACACATTTTTGTAGAGCTAGAAGTCAACGTAACCTCAAATTAAACACAGAATATGTTTCACGACGTTAGGCCACTCAGTACACTCGGAGCTTTGTTCTTACCCTCGCAGAACTAGTACGCGAAAACAAAGAAAGCGCTGCAATTGAGCGGGAAATT
Source organism: Neodiprion lecontei (assembly GCF_021901455.1). Lineage (NCBI taxonomy): Eukaryota > Metazoa > Arthropoda > Insecta > Hymenoptera > Diprionidae > Neodiprion > Neodiprion lecontei. The sequence continues at coordinate 14,517,130 of NC_060262.1, read as the reverse complement.
AGTCGAACTCATTCAAGGTCAAGTCAAAGCGTACAGTTCCGTAGTAGTTTACGTAAACAAAAACGGATTACTAATCAGTGATTTCTATCATAATACAAAGTAGTAAAAATATATACTTCATATATTCTTTGTCTTGTTCATGTACATCTTATCTTTAACTAGAGTTTTAAAGGTATTGAGTTATTAATAAATAAACCAAAATTATTAGGGGAAAAATTGAATTAAAAATTCATAAAGAAATAAAAAAAAATTTTTAAAAACATCCCTTTTCAAATGTTTTTTCGAATTTCAGTCTCAAAATTTCTAGTTATTCAACTTTTTAATCATTTGCAACTTAGCAAATAAATTATTGATAATTTGTGTGACATTAGAAAATAAAAAATCAATAATTGGACAATTTAACTCAATAATTCATGAAAATTCCATACTTCCTCACCTTAAAAGCCCAATATCTCAATAAATATCGAGGTCAGCAATTTGGTTTTCTGGAACTTTTTTGTAGGAAATTAAATTTCCTACCAATTTTTTTTGACATTTTTTTTTTTGTAGCTCTTGTCATTTACGAGATAGAGGCAAAAAAACAAGAATTTCATGAAAAAATTGGGTTTGGGTGGCCCGTACGACCCCGCCGGTGTGAGTTACGACTTCGCCGCAATAAGCACTTTTGTAGAGCATTTCATTCTAAAGAAGACCTACTGATGTCCTAGACTATACGATAAAATGCCTCTGAACTGTAGATGTTTTACAGAAAAAAATTAAAGTTTACGTGTATTTTAAGCGGGAAATCTTTACATGCCTCGGGGGAGCAGTTAATATTAATATTAAGGGCTCAAATTTTGAAGGAATTTTTTTTCAGGTATTTCCCACAAAATTTCGAGATGGGAGTGAAAAAAAAAAAATAGTCGAAAAAAAGCACTCTATTTCAACACCGTAACGGTTACGGCCGTAAACAACGTTAAAATATCGTATTATCTGAACTGGCGAGTTCCACCCCTCCCGGCAAAAGTCACGTTGAGACCAACAATGATCCCTAGTATAAGGTTCAACTTTCTTCTATTTAACTGGTACCAAGAACGGAGATAAGGGACTGCTGAATCAGCGTCAGTAGCGCTCAGTCTGGAAATATCCCTCTTTTTTAAGGGGTTAGGTGGGTTTCAAAAGCTCAAAATAGGTACATTTTTATGAATTTTTTTTTATTTGATCAACAGAATATTTCATTCCATCAATTTAACACATAAAAGATACATATTTTATAAGTAGTTTGTGAAATTTTCATTGAAAAATATTGAAAATTATGGCGTGGACACGTCGTCTGCTATGACCCCTCAAAAAAAAGTTCTCTCGGCGTAGTCAGGATAACTCATGACAGATTCATCTGAAATGCAAAAACCCCAAATTTTCTGTTGGTAGATGTTTAAAACTCGTGCTTGGAATAAGGAAAAAAAAAAAAAATTACATTTTTGGCGGCGTTGAAAACAAAAAACCCTTATTTTGAGTAAAATTTGCACCCTTCATGGCCTTGAAAAATTACTTGGAATAGAAAAAAAAAATTCCTCCGTTCAAGCACGAGATAATGTTATTTTGAAGAAGTGTGCAAAATTTAAAAGAGATCGGTTCATAAGTTTTCGAGAAATCGTGACTACCGATTTCAAAAATGCAGTTTCGAGAAAAACGCGATTGAAGATTTACATTCAAATAACATATAAATAATCGTACTTACACCGTATAATGATGCAAACCCATGTTTTTTCCACGTGCCATAACCTGACACGGTAACATCTGTCGTATCTTCAACATTATTTTCATCATACGTTAATTTTTTTTCTTGATTTGCAGCAGACAACAAAATTGATTCGGCAACAGTTATGACGCACTCATGTATTTTATCAACATAAAAATTGTACGTTCATGCATTCAAGAATCAGGAACTTATATCCATCAAACCACAGAATTTTTTACATCCGGCAAGTCCTAAGCCTAGTATTCGCATCACAAAAATAAACGAACAATAGCTAAGCAGCTGCCTCGATATATCTGCCTCCATATACCTGCGTCACGCTCGGTTATAGCCTGATGGGTGAAACATCCAAAGGCTATATATCTCTTAGAATATGACTCGGATCGTTTTAAAATTTTGAAGGAATATTCTTAACATATTCAATTATAAGATAAGCAAAAAAAAAAATTCGATTTTTTGAAATTTTGAAACCCACCTAACCCCTTAAGTTAAAACTATAACCAATAACTAGGATAAACCACTACCTTTGGAAACACCAAATTAAAATAGATTACTTATTAGGATATATGAATGAATGTGTGAACATTGTATGTAAATATCTCTTGTTCATATTTTTAATGTGTCATCGACGAGATTGAGAATCGTCGGAACACCGTCGAAGAGCATGAAGTAACGCTGACCATGTGGATTTGGGCACCAGGAGGTCGCCCTCGCACCTCATTGGCTAATTACCGTTGTAACTTGGACCCTCGGGCCCAAGAAGCCGCGTCTTTCGTCTGTCAAGTCGCGAAGTGCGTAGACGTCAACCCGTATTAGCCCTTCTTGAGCAATAGTAGCGTTCGGAAAATCTTAGTTGTGACCGGCTTAAAGTCTCGCGCTAATTCGTCAAATTCGAGCATTCAGTTATTCTGTTAGCTGCAAAAGACTCACTATCTTCCACGTTTCCATTTTTTCTGTGCCTTACTGAATCTCATCATTTCGAGAATAGACATTTTTATGCCATTCCATTTTCCATAATTAAATTGAGTTCGGCCCTGATTCGACCGAATCAGGTAGTTTCAAGTGCTAATAATAATAACTACACTATCATTTTTAATAAATAATCTTTGAAATCATCTTTAACGTATATCAAAATCAGCAAATTGACACTTTCAACTATAGCTTTCGATAGTAAGATATCATTCTAAATCCACAAAGACTAAGTGACCGACTTTCAACATCGTTCGATTCATCAACTCTTCCGAACTTGAGGTGAAGCCCTGGTCCAGAATTCCACTGACGCAGACCGACACGATCCGACGGCTCTCAATCTCGTCGACCGATTCACCTAAAGCTAAGTCAATCCGAGTGTTAATCTTCGAAATTGAACGAATTCTTGTTTCGCCTTTATAATCAAAATTTACTTCTGTCATATTCATTTGAAAGCAAGTCTAGAATTGGTGGCTAGCTTCTCTACCCCCAATTAAATCATACTTATTGTTTCCAAGATTCAACAGACAAGAGTTAACAACAGGATATATAATTGATTCAAGATAATCTAAAAAGAGAGATACAATATCGAATAATCACGACCAGCTAGTTATAATCATCGTTTAGAGTAGATTTTCCTGGTACCAAATAATAATATCCTTTGAAATAGAATAACACATAATATGCCAAGACCCGCAAACGGTCAAATTTAGTGATTCTGCAGCTTCTCTGCATTTGAATATAAATTCGTCCGTCGGCGTGGATCGTTATATGAACTCAAACGCTTCATAAATTGTTACTTTCGGCTTTTATGTCATTATCACCATTCATTGTTATCAGACATTTCAATCACTAAATCATATAGAATATACTTCATCTTTTACCAGTTAAATCATATGAAACCATTTATTTTGAACGAACTTTTTTCCATTTTCATTATTATAAAATTGCCTCAACAATTAAAACAAACCTTACAGACCTGTATAGGACTACAGCAACACGATCCTACAAATTATGGGCTTATCGAAAGGTAGGTCTTTTCTAAGTTTTAATTTTTATTCATTGTCGTTACGTGGGAGCTTGATTATTCAATTAATCGTTAACTACCACCACTCAGTACACTCTCACCCCCACGTAACACAAGAATTGGTAGCAGCGGTGGGATATTGTTGCTAAAGTGAGATTTGTTTAGGTAAAAAAAAAAAAAGAAAAAAAAATTTTTTTTGTTTTTGTGTTAAAATTGAAAAACTGGTCAAATGCATGAAAAAAAAACCAGGTATCTTTCTTTCCAGATAATTATTATATAATCTACTAAAATTGCGCATGAAACTCTGCAAATTATTACTTGTGTATTTGTATGTATATGTCATAATATCCTGATATCGTATATTGCCGAATTTTCCACTGGTCATTTGTGTACCAACTGTGTTCTCAATATTTGCCTAAAATTGGCCTGAATTATTTCGTGTGCATAAACAACCTTTTGCGATTTTGAAATGCCTAACGACACGGGAAATCAGAGCGCGGAACGAACCAATGTATCCGCCCTAGACGCCAGTAACGCGATGATGACGTCAATAGCGGAGTGCTTTGCGTTGCAGCATAGCACATTGAATATTCCATATTTTGACGGGAAAAACATTCGTTTGAAAGATTTCTTACAAGACGTGCAGAACGGTTCAGTGTATGTTCCGCCGAATCCGGAAAGCGCATACGTAAAGTGCATTCTAGGAAAATTGCAAGGAGCAGCTCGCGACAGTACATATGGCGAAACTTTCAATACGGTCAATGAATTAACAAAACATCTGAAAAGTCGATTTGCAGCTGAAAAGACTTATCCGTATTATCAACAAGAGATCGCGAATATACGGATGAAACGTGATGAAAACGTGAGCGATTTCTACGATCGATTAAAAATCTTGGTCAATGCAGCTCGCGTAGCTTTAGAAGACGAGTACGGAAAAACTGACGTCGACGCGGTACTGAAAGTACTACAAGTGAACACGTTGGATGCTTATATTCGAGGACTACCTGAAGCTATCGAAAGATATGTTGAAGGACGTGTAAAGACATTGGGAGAAGCGTTTAAGTTAGCGCGAAAGACAGAAAATCGTATGCGTCAAGGAATAATATCTTCCGGAGAAACACAGAGAGTACAAATTCCGCGACCGAACCCTCCATTGAACTATAACCAAAATAATGCGCCGCGATTGCATTCGAATTATGGCATCTCAGACGAAGCGGAGACACGCGCGAGAAGCCTGTCACCGAACGCGGCGATGTACAGACACCCGACTGCAAACGTCACCGATAGACGATCACACGAACCGAGAGGTTCCCATACGGCATGCCCGTTCACTCCCAGTCTCAGTACCAGCAACCGCGTGGTTATCTATATCCGCCTTATTTTCCACAACACTCGTATTATTATCCGCCGATGACATATCCGTATTTACCACCTTATGGATATTCGCCCACAATAAACCCTGCATCGTTTCCACAGAGATCGGGATCGCCGGGAGCAAATTTAAATACGGGCGGATCGAATTCGCCAAATTCAAACACCCGTTTATACGACCCGAATCAGCAGTCTGGTTTTAACCAAGCAAGGTTTGATAATTCGAACGTCAGGACACGGTCACCATCTCCGCGTAGAACCTCCGAAACAGCTGAATCTTTAAACTTAAACGCGACTCGTCGTCCGGACGCGACGGCGAGGTTCGCGACACCCGAGCGTCAACCGACGGTCCGTTTCGCGGAACCGCCGGCCGGTGCGTCGATACGTGCGGACCAGATCGAGAGTCGCCACTGATCAGGATGACAGTTCCTAAATTAAAAGAACACTCAGCTATTTTTCTAATCGACACCGGTGCAAATATTAGTTTAATTAAAGCTAATGTTTTAGATCCTGACGTTTTAATTAGTATATACGAAATTTCTACGATAATGGGAATAACAAACGACAAAGTTAAAACTTTGGGAATAACAAATTTGACTTTGCAAAACGAACCAAGTAAATTTCACGTCGTACGTTCAACCTTTTTGTTAAATTGCGACGGTATATTAGGTAAAGATTATTTGCGCGAGCGTAAGGCTGAGATCTCTTTTACACATAACACCTTGGTAACGGAAACTGACCCGATTAGACCGATACGATTTATCGGATACGAAGAACATTCCGATACCGAAACAAAACCGCAAAAACGATTCTTTAAAATTCGTGTGCGCGCAAAGCAAGCCATTGGCATTGGCCTAATCAGTTGTGGCACAAAAAAAGCATATTTGCCACGCGTAGAAACCATAGACGGCCCATACATTGGTGAGGCTGTAGTCTCGGTACAAGATGGCGTATGCCATGTTCTTGCAATTAATACCTTGGATAGAGATATTGAGATAGAGATTCCACCACAGGAAGTGATACCTTTTGAATATCACAACTTTCCGGAGGAGCATGAATATCACGATTCAAGTTCAGAAGACTTAAATTTAGAACCTGTAGTGACTGATCGATTTACAGAAATTCAATAAAAATTGCATTTAGATCATTTGAATTTAGAGGAACGCGACCACGTATTAGATATCATTGAGGAATTTCCAGAATTATTTCATTTACCTGGAGATAAATTAAAATCTACACCCGGCATTCAGCATCGTATACCAACCGAGGATGATATACCGATTAATACGCGACAATACCGGTTCCCTCCAATTCACAAAACCGAGATTGAAAACCAAATCAAAATTAAAATTGACAACGGAATAATAGTTCCTTCAAATTCACCGCATAATTCACCCGTGTGGATTGTACCCGAAAAACCTGATTCTGCGGGTAGAAAACGATGGCGCATGGTAATCGATTTTCGGAAATTGAATGAAAAGACAATTGGGGACGCGTATCCATTACCTAAAATTACAGACATTCTTGATCATCTCGGTGAAGCGCGATATTTTTCAACTTTCGATCTTGCCAGCGGTTTCCAACAAATTGAAATGGACCCCCAAGATAAAGCAAAAACCGCATTCACAACACCAAACGGTCATTACGAATATCTCAGAATGCCTGAAGGGCTTAAAAACGCGCCCGCTACATTTCAAAGATTAATCGATCAAACATGACGCGGACTACAAGGTGTCGAAGTTTTCATTTATTTAGACGACATCGTAGTTTATGCAAAGAATTTAGAAGAACACGGCAAGAAAATCCGCCGGTTATTTAACAAATTAAAAGACGCTAGATTAACGTTACAACCACACAAATGTGAATTTCTAAAAACAGAAGTGGCTTATTTAGGCCATATTATTGCAGATCAGGAGTTAGACCGGACCCGAAGAAAATTACCGCGGTTCGACACTTTCCACAACCTAAAAATCCCAAGAACATCAGACAATTTCTGGGACTCGCCGGTTAATACAGGCGTTTTATGAAAGATTTTGCGGGAAAGACTAGGCCTCTTACGGACTTGTTAAAGAAGGAATCACCATTTATTTGAGGAAAAGATCAAAAGAAAAGTTTCAAAATTTTAAGGAAGTATCTATGCCAATATCCTATCTTGCAGTACCCAAATTTCAAGTAGCAATTCACGTCAACTACCGACGCATCCGACGATGCAATCGGAGCCGTTTGAGCCAGAAAATGGACGGTTACGACATGCCCGTCGCCTACCTGTCTCGTGCTCTGAGCAAAGCGGAACAAAATTATTTCACAACTGAGAAAGAGTGTTTAGCAGCTCTATATGCCGTACTACATTTTCGACCTCACCTTTATGGCCGGAAATTCAGACTGGTTAGTGATCATGAGCCATTACGCTGGATCGACTCGATTAAAGATGCGGGACAGCGATTAATCCGATGTAGGCTCAAGTTACGAGATTAGTAATATGAATTCAAACACAAGGCTGGACGACTGAACATTAACGCAGATGAATTGTCGCGCAATCCAGTCCCTATTACCGACGGCATGAACCAATCGTCGGAGTCATCTGATAGTGGAAACGATAGTGACAATCTAATAATTAAATCTGTAGACATATTTCCAAAATATTCAGACTATTTGATAATAACTCGAACAGCTGATATTGAAAATCCAAACATTATTGAAGTACACGAAAGCGTTTTCGATAAACTTGACAATTATGCGCATATTGTTTCTGTAGATCTTGAAATGAGTTCCGGTATAGCAAGCGATTTTAGGAAAAAATATGGGGTACCGGAACACCTTCGCAGTCAAGCCGATATGCATTCAGTAGCTAAATTAGAACTACCAAATTAGAAAATTTATTATATTATGACAAAATTAAACTTTTGGGACAAATCAGAGTATGAAGACATGTACCTCAGTCTGATCAATTTTCGGAAAATTTTAGAGGATGACTCAGTTTAAACAGTTAGAATTCCTATAATTGGATGTAGTCTAGATAAATTAGCATGGAATAAAGTAAGAACCATGTTACGATTCATTTTTGGAGGAACGGGAATCAAAATTTTTGCTTGTACAAATTTAAAACTAATAGAAAATCAAAAACTCCAAACGATATTTACTATTATGAACCCTTCGTCAAACTTGAAGGTCAGGACTAAATGCAACCAATGGAAGATATTACCCATTGATTCAAAAATTTCAAAATTACCTGCTCCAAAAATAAATCGACCATTACCTAGATCAGACTCAGTTCCAACAAGAAAATCGGCTGACGAAACGTTCCGTCCAAAAACAAAGACTACCGTAGAGCCAGATAAGAACGCGATCTCAACAAGAACTCGATCGAAAGCTAGAACAACAACAGGAAAAAGGCAAGCTCTTTCTGAAGACTCATACGACGATGAATCTTCCGAACCGCCGGCCTACCGGAGGCAAAGAAGCGTATTGTCGAATTTAGGTCTTGAACAACCCACCACATCCCAGGGAACACAACAACCTGAACAATCAGACATACAGACTGACGCACGAACTGACGACGACAATGAATCTGATTCTGAGCCTGAAAATATAACTGTGAAATTAAAATCACCGCATGATAAAGATAGCGAATCGGATGATGATGTATTTTTGCAAGCAGAAGCGAGTCATAAAGCTAAGTTATCTATAGATCCTAAAGAACTAAGGAAATCATTTGACCTTTTTAATAAATCTTTGCGCGAAAGAAGTAATCTGAATCCGAAGGAGTTACAAGATTCGTTTGAACGCTTTGACAAGACCTTGGACGAGAGGTGTCTTCTAGACAACTCCAGTAACTCGGATACAGATGAAATAGAGATACCAGGCCATATATCAGAGGGTGAAGAATTGGACGAAACCATTCGCGAGGCACTCGACGAAAATGATAAGACGGATGACGATGAACTAAATAATAAAATTGAAAGATTTTTAGAAAAAGTTAAGAGAAATCAAGGAAATGATAGCGAGGCTGGACAGATTAATACCGATCAAACTAATTTGAATGAGTCAGTAGTTAGTCGACTTTTGCAGAAATCGGCATTACCAACACCTATAATCACACCCAGACCAATGAGGCGGGGGACGTTTCAGTAAAAAGCAAGGTCAGCAAAACGCCAAGGCGTTTACAGCCGCAACTAGAAGTCCGAGATTTACCAACCCGAATTGAAATCACGGAAGGTGTACCACCAGATTTAGATACAGTATCGCCATTAAAATTTCCAAAAACGGGTTACCATTCACGGAATAGAATTTCATTCAGTCGAGAAAATTTAACATACAGAAAAGATAATTATGTTCATTTCATGTCAATAGATTCAGAATTTTCTACACCAGTCAGCAGATTATTAAACGATTTAGCATTAATAAATGCAGACGATCGTCATGACGCAAAACCAAAATTAGGCCAAGTCATTATCACAAAAACGGGAAAATATAGCATATTTAGCCTCGTAGTTAAACGAAAACACTGACAAAATTGAATTACATAACGTCAAGGTAGCCTTGGGAAATTTGAAAACGACTTTATTAGATTTGAAATTAAAAACATTCCGAATTTCAAAATTAGGGGATATGACTGACGAACTATCAATAGATATCTCGAATTTAATAATAGAGATTTTTGAGGATGAAGACATACGCATTACCATCTGTTCAGGTATAACCGAGATACCACCATCAGAAATACGACTGGACATAATTCCGGAAATGCATAGTGGACTAATGGGAGGACACAAAGGCGTGACCAAAACATATCGAAGAATCCGCGAAAGATTTTATTGGCCACGAATAAGAGAGGATATCAATAATTTCATTCGAAGATGCGAAAGCTGTCAAGAACAAAAGCTAGTTCGCGTAAAGACTAGAGTGCGAATGCTAATAACGGACACTCCATCTGAGCCGTTTCAGAAAATTTTGCTAGACACAGTAGGTCCACTTCCGCAGACCCCTAGTGGCAATAAACATATTTTAACTATGCAGGATAATTTGACGAAATTTTGTATTGCTGTGCCTATTCCTGATATAAGAGCTGAAACTGTGGCTCACGCAATGGTAAAATATCTGATTTTGCAATTTGGATCGCCTAAAACCATTCTAACAGATCGAGGAACAAGTTTCGTAAATAAGCTATTACAAGAATTAGCTAAACTTTTCAAAATAAAACATATTACCACTTCCAGTTATCGACCGCAATCAAATGGCGCTTTAGAACGTAGTCATATACTTCTAACAGAATACATTAAACATTATATTGATGAGTTTGACGATTGGGATGGACTGGTTCAATTTGCTATGTTTTCATACAATACGGCAGTTCATGAAGCCACAAACTTCACACCGTATAAGCTAGTTTTCGGAAGAACAGCGCGCTGTCCAACTTCGTTTGATATTGATGAAAACCGTTTAACGTATAACTCGTATCTTGAAGACCTAATGATTAGATTAAGCGAAATGCAGGCCTTGGCTGCGACCAACTTAGTACAGGCGAAGGAGAGGTCGAAAATGTATTACGATCGGACAGTACATCCGTTCAAAGGCAAGGCAGGAGACATGGTACGCGTACAAATAGAAGCCAGAAAGGGAAAATTTAGCAAGCGATACCAGGGTCCACATAGAATTGTTAAAGTCTTGGAAAATGATAATGTAGTATTAGAAGGTAACAACGGTGAAAGATTCGTTAAACATGTAGGCAAACTCGAATTGGCTTACTGACAGAACGGAACGTGGACTGACTAACAGGACTACAAATATGAACTGGGAGTAATGAACGTTGATTTTTGAGGAAATAGAGAGGAAGGATACCATGGATACTGTGGTGCTATCGGGAGGTTAGGAAACGGATGACGCCAGAGATTGTGGTTGATAGTGATATGGTATTAACAAACTGTTTATTATGAGAGAAATCGAGTTACAAGAATGGGATGGTATAATAGAAATATGAAAACAGGGAAAAAGACGAAGCTAGTTGGTAGATGCGTATGCGCAAAGAGCACGGCGAAGACTGGTTACAGATGAGGCGAAAATGCAGGCTCGCCCACGAGTCGAGGCCAAGGGTCGTGTCGCGCCATAAATGCCACATGTCAGGAAATTCCCGGCGCGGTCAAACTCTCGGCCCTCGGCTAGCGCGGCGAGGCCTGGACACGCGAAAGTTAACTGTAAAGGGCAATAGTTGTTGAAAGACAGAAATGGAGGAAAGGAAATATTTTAATGATTTTTCGCCGGCTTGCCGGTGGCGGGTGTCCGCCACAGATACGTTGTGGAAATTCATCTTATCAATTATCGGATTCTGGACATTGAGGGAAACGAACTCGCAGGACTACATGGTCACGTCACTTACCAACAATCCCGGGATATACTATGAAAAGTTACATAACATCAGACTGGAAGAAGCAGAATGGAGACTTCTACCCTCCATTGACGTGGACTTTTTCAGGGGTTTAATAAAAAAAGTACCTAATCTGAGAACGCTATATTATGCGGGCATCAAGACGAATTCATCGACAATCATGAACGAATACAAGAACGTTGTGAAACAATCTTTAATAGGGAGAAAATACGATGAGTTATGGACATTACGGGACAGTTTAGGCGAACTAACAGAGTAAATCACAACGACAGATTCGGACCAGTTACCTCGCCCTATAAGGTGACGGGAAACACCGCTATTAGGAATAATTGGGTCGGCCAGTCGTTATTTATTTGGAGTATTAACTATAAAAGATCTAGAATACTTTAATTCGGAAATCGATAAACTACATCGTAACCAGAACAAGTTGACCAAACTACTGAAGAACCAGACGCATATTGTGGCTAGCCAATTAGATGAAATCTACGCTGACTCAGAAAAACACCTAGATATAATAAATTAAGACGGGACGCCTGGCTAGCGTACCGACGCCTGAAGTTCAACGCGTGCCCCCAAATATTGTGCTTGGTGGTGACAAGCCCAAATCTCACTACCCACTCGATAACCCCACCACATACCGGTAATCCAACCAAATCGCACGATTTACCGTGCCCCTTCTTCAGGGGACACGACCAATCTCTATCCCCGAAAACTGCGAAAATAGACGGTAAGAAAGTATAAAAGACGAGCGCAAATGCTATCTAGCTATCTATCATCCATTGAGCCATACGCTAAGGTAGATCGACGAATCATTCAACGCGAGGACCCATCCGTGCTTATATTGACGGAGCATCCCACGTATACGAGGAGCCAGATATCGACGGACCCACGATCAGGAGACGTGGAGTTGTCCTTCCAGGAATCCTCAAACACCACTCTCCATCAAAGGAGGGCATTCAACGTATTACCATTTTATTTGTTTTCAATAAAAACTCCTTAGGTACTAGGGAGGCGTGTCTGAGTGAAGAACAGCATTGCGTCTGACCTCATAGCTCAGATACGGTGATCGTCTCACAATCCTCTGACCCATAGGTAGGGCACTTGAACCTGTAGAGAGTCTCTGTCATTGCGACTGGATGTCTTAATACAGGTTACGGTATGTTTGCGTAGAATTCCCTTCCATTTGACTACCACGCTAATAATATTCAGTCTTGCCACAGGTAAGCCGAACTATTATCCAAGTCCTTCCGACTACTATGCTATCACGTAAATAATATTCTGTCTTGGTACTAACTAAACGAATCATTATCAATATCGAAACCGACTTGTCAACGAAGATCCAGCATTGTCGAATACCTTCCTTCTGACCACCATGCTATCACGCAAATAATATTCAGTCTTGCCGTAGGAAAACCTAATTATTATTAAAGTAGATAAGGAAGAACTATCCCTTCCTAAATTACCATAAATTTCTTAAAGATCACAAGGAAAATAAATTCAAAACTTCACATCCTGTCTCTCATCCCGCCTCACGGGAACAAATCATTCACTTATTATTTAAATACTTCCTTTCCGAAAACAAGTATTTCGCATCACGAGTCAACCTCTCATAGCGATCGATCTGTGCGTGCTTCACACACACAGATCAAGTTTGACCCTCAACCGTTTACACGGCATGTGACGATGGGTTTATTCCACTCGTGCCATTGCACATGAGGGTGAGGAAACAACTTCTGAGGCTATCTCGAAAACCAAGTCGAAACGGTCAAACTGTTCAAGCTCTTCCAGGAGTTCATCAAATAATCGACAAGTCATCATTCTCCACCTTCCTTCCGAGTCCAGAGACCGAATCCTGCAGCTCTATCCAAGAGACAGGAAATTCTTAAAATGAATATAACATTCGAGCTTGCGCGAAATCTTCATGTTACTTCACATAGTACGTATGAAATTCTGACGAAATTCAGCCCGCGAACAAACTCGAAACGTTTAATAAATAGCGGTATAATAAACGAAATGATTACATCAGTAAGACATCTAGGAAAAATTGTAAACAACGCAAGAAATACTTCAGAACTATGGGAATATGTATTACGGGTGGATGCTTCCCTCACTAGCTGCATCAAAAATGTAGATATGGCAATAGCTGCAATTGAAATGGCGAAAGAAGGAAATTTACATAAGTCCATGCTTAATTAGAACAGCTGTAAAGGATATCTATAGAAATAGCAACTGTAGATGGAAAACACGAACTTCCGATATCACACCGTCAACTATCGTCTCGAGAGTTGACTAGGATAGCAATTACAGAGATTGATTACCATCAAGGAAAGACAATAATTTTAGTAAGAATAACCCTGGTAAACAAAGAACCCTACCACCTCTACCAAATGCTACCATGGCCCGCGCCACAGATATTTGAGAATGAAAGTATGTCAGCACAAATAAAACCACGCGCTAAATATATTGGACTGAGTTATAATCACGGAACATACTTCCTTATAGAGGACACGTACATACGCGAATGCAGTAAAACACCTTATTGCTATTTATGCTTCTCCCAACTACCCTTGATAGAAGCTACTACATCTGAAAAGTAAGAGATCGCATTGCTTCTAAAGCCTAATGAGAAAAATTTACGTAGCTGTAACATATTTAAACCGAAATTTTGAACCTTTCTGGGTACGATTAAACTCAATAGGAGCCCAGCTATATTCATTAGCAGAATCCCAAATTCTCCAAATTATTTGTAGAAGCACTGCAGACAATTTGATTACTATATCACCAACTGGAATACTACGGTTAAGAGGAGGGTGCATGGCTAAAGCAGATAGTATAACACTACCGGGAATGGACACATACTTATCAAAACAATAATATTTGTACCAACCGAATCTCTCTCTCTCTCCATAAGAAATATATCACCCGTAATACATAGCAGCACTAAATTACTCGAGTACTTAGACAAAGAACCCGTCTTCAATAGCCGGCCTAAACAAGGAAAACCACTTTTGGAAATTGAAAAGGATCTAGAAGCTATGGAGCAACAAGAACAAATATCAAAGTAACATGACAACTTAGTTTACGGCTCATATGTAGCGCAAGCAGGAATTGTACTAACCATAGTAGGAATTTACTATAGGAAAGAGATGGTGAATCTCACTGGATCATGCTTAAGGCTAAAAACTGACCAAGACTCCAAAAACCGACGAGACCTAGCACGAAAAACCATTAACGAAAACACCATATTAACTGAGATTTGCTCTCCCTCTATGGTTGAGACACATCGCGACCTACCTCAACAGGAAGCGCAAGTGAACTAGGACCAAATTATACTCCCCCATTATCCCACTTAATGAATAAAACACAATGACCACTGGAAACGGCAACCCTCTTCGTTATGAATCATATTGTTGCTATTTGCAAAATTATCAACAGGAACCATGGCCAGCACCAGCCAACCAGACCAAACTCCATCGAAGAGATTATTCATAATCGGGCTAGCCACCTACACCAAAAGGCGGGACCCAGCGAAAATATTCGAAAACTACCAACCGAGATCGATAATCATACGAAAAGGAAGGGGCTATCAGAACACGGCATTCGTGGACTTTAGGACATCAGAGGAGGCAGTGGAGGCCATGAAAGGTGTGGGAGCGGTGACGCTGAAGAAAAGAAAACTTACCATCAAGTTTTCGGATCCATGGGAGGAACTACGAACACTACCATCATGTAAAAGGCGCAGGCCACTTAGTATGGTAGAGGACCCTTTACCCGGATTCGTGCCGAAGGAGGCAAAACAACTGTCAATTAAATGTATCTGCGAAATTGCGCGTTATTTGCCGTACAAGGAACGCGCAAGGATGGAACGAGTTTGTAAACAGTGGAGAATTGGAAGTAGAAACTCCCATACATACACTAAAACTGTAACCCCGACTAGCTGGGAGTGGAAGGATGGGTGGAACCACATATTCAATTCAGACGGACTAGTGTGGATTATTAAGAGAGGCGGGGAATACTTAACATCCTTAGCCCTGGAGGGCATCACGGAAATAAAATCCACAGCAATCACGATGGCAGCGAAGGAGGGTCGGAAACTGGAAATTCTAAAGTTAACGACAGTTAGCATTAGAGGAGGAGCATTAAGATCTGTGAGTGATCATCTGTACGGCCTCAGGGAACTAGAGATTGGAAAATGTGTGGGACCTATTGACTGGGAGATAGAAAATATAATCCTGAAAAATGTAAACTTGCAAAAACTAATACTTCAAAACAACGAGATAACTGGAAAGGGACTAGGACACAAAACATCGATTAAAGAACTCCACATGAAGGATTGTGATATGGCCAAGGCTGAAGGAATCGCAAAGTATATTCAACTACAAGACCATTTAGAAATACTGGTGATTATAAATTGCCTACAGTTAAGACGCGCAGAACTATTAATGGCGCTTACCGAGAACAGCCAGACTAAGGATACATTAAGGTCACTTAGGATCCACGGCGATGGACTCAGTGACGCGCCTCGGGAAGACCCAGAGCTAGCAGAGGGAGAAGAAAGAGGAGATATCATCGAGTTAGACCTTTTAGTAGCGGAGCAACACCTAGCATCAGCTCTCCAGTCACTGCATGAGCTATCAGTAACAGCATGTGGATGGGTAGATGCTGACTTCATCAGATACATTGGGGAAGGATTGGCCAAACTAAGTTCCCTGCACATCAGCATGTGCACAAACATACGCGGACAATTGTCCTTAGAACCCCTTGCACAATTGAAACATGTAAGGGTCCTAAAGCTGAATAATATGTATCCAACTATTGGAGGAAGCTGCCTAAAAACGCTGGAACTACTTGAGAACCTAGAGATCAGAGAGAATCAGGGGATCTACGATGAAGATATTTGCGGGATGCTAAGGACTAACCACGTTGTCCAACACATCGATATTGAAGGTTGCTGGAATATAACCCAACAGACCATCACCGTAGCACAAGAAGTAGTAAGAATGGGACGCCGACAACAGCCACTCCACCTTTATGCGGGGGGTACGCAGGCAACACCGTCTCGACGGGATAGAAGAAACACCTACCTGCGAATAAGCTTCAAACGATATGCGACGCCGCTGTTCCAGGGCGTGAGATAAATCCCGTGAACCAAAAATCACGCCAGTCGGCTGACCAGTCTCATTGGTCACAGAGAGTTAATCTCCCGCAAACCGTAGCCTCAAATAATAACTAAATTTTATGGCCACACGGGGTAAAATCTCACGCACTGGTGCAGTTGCAGTCGTTAAAAGTAGACAACTATATTATAGATCCTACTAATATAAAGGTTCGGCTGACCAGTCTCACTGATCACAGAGAGTTATTCTCCCGCCAACCTCAATATTAGAATGAATACCCCCCCCCCCCCCCTTTCCTTTTTTTTTAGACGACTACAATTAATTAACGCTACTAATTATAGTGATTATTCCACGCGAACCCTTAGTTACATGCAACGACATGACCGTACCGCTTCAAAATAGTACATGTGTGTCATTTTGTACGTGGAAATGCTATTATTCCCATAATACTAATTGTTCCCCAGTATAAGAGTTCGGCTGACCAGTTTCACTGATCAAAGAGAGCTACTCTCCCGCCGACCTGAACTTTTTTTTTATATCTATATAATACCTTAATTCATCATTATCATTGTCATACTACACACACACACGTACATTATCATTTTTTTTTACTGCTCTCAATTTTCATACCTACTAGCCTTAAACTATTTATCAACGGAGACGATGGTTTCTAAGTGGGAAGGGATGTTACGTCCGGCACATTGCTTCGGCGTACCTTTTTCAAAATCTATATGACCCTCAACATGTGGAAGTGATTCTCACAATTAGCTTTCAACACCGTAACGGTTACGGTCATGAACAACATTAAAATACCGTGTTGCCTGAACCGGCGAGTTTCACCCCTCCCGGCAAAAGTCACGTAGAGACCACTAATGATCCCTAATATAAGGTTCAACTTTCTTCTATTTAACTGGTACCAAGAACGGAGATAAGGGACTGCTGAATTAGCATCAGTAGCGCTCAGTCTGGAAATATCCCTCTTTTTTAAGTTAAAACTATGATCAATAACTAGGATAAACCACTACCTTTGGAAACACCAAATTAAAATAGATTACTTATTAGGATGTATGAATGAATGTGTGAACATTGTATGTAAATATCTCTTGTTCATATTTTTAATGTGTCACCGACGAGATTGAGAATCGTCGGAACACCGTCAAAGAGCATAAAGTAACGCTGACAATGTGGATTTGGGCACCAGGAGGTCGCCCTCGCACCTCATTGGCTAATTACCGTTGTAACTTATTACAACTGCAAAAGACTCACTATCTTTTACGTTTCCATCTTTTCTGTGCTTTACTGAATCTTATCATTCCGAGAATAGACATTTTTATGCCATTCCGTTCTCCATAATTGAATTGAGTTCGGCTCTGATTTAACCGAATCAGGTAATTTTAAGTGCTAATGATAATAACTACTAGGCTAATTAAAAAAAAACGGCTAATTTTTTTTTTTCAAAATCCTCACATAAAAACTTCCGAGAAGGTGTGAAAAGACGCCTGTAAAAAGCAGAGCCCTTATTATTATTATTATGAGGTCGCGCATCGGGAATTTCTATTTCCCGTTTAAATAACACAGGAATAAATTTTTTTAAATTTTGCAATTTCGTATTTTTGCAACGGCTCATTGAATTAGCGGACCAAAGCATACGTTTGTAGGAAATTTGACGCTCTACAAAAAAAGTCCTTACAAAGTTTTCGATAGTCACACTCCTTCAAAAGTTATTCGAGGTCAAAGTTGAACTTACAAAAAAATTCAATTTTTTTTTTTTCGATGATACTATAAATCTTTTCTCATTATTTTGTTATAAAGATATATTTGATAAATATATCTTACTCTAATTGGGCTTTTTCAATCATTAATTTTCCCATCGAGTCAATATAAAGTTACCTTACAAAAATGCGATGTTAAATAATAAACATGTCATCATGGAGAATCCATAACTGATGCACTTGACTGTTTGAAAATGTAATTGTTCCGAAATCTATCCTCTTTATAACAAAATAATGAGAAAAGATTCATAGTATCATCGAAAAAAAAAAACATTGAATTTTTTTGTAAGTTCAACTTTGACCTCGAATAACTTTTGAAGGAGTGTGACTATCGAAAACTTTGTAAGGACTTTTTTTGTAGAGCGTCAAATTTCCTACAAAAATATGCTTTGGTCCGCTAATTCAATAAGCCGTTGCAAAAATACGAAATTGCGAAATTTAAAAAAATTTATGCCTGTGTTATTTAAACGGGAAATAGAAATTCCCGATGCGCGACCGCTTAATAATAATATTAAGGGCTCTGCTTTTTACAGGCGTCTTTTCACACCTTCTCGGAAGTTTTTATGTGAGGATTTTGAAAAAAAAAACTTAGCCGTTTTTTTTGAATCAGCCTAATAACTACACTATCATTTCAAATGAATAATCTTTGGAATCATCTTTAACGTATATCAAAATCAGCAAATTGACACTTTCAACTATAGCTTTCGATAGTAGGATATCATTCTAAATCTACAAAGACTAAGTGACCGACTTTCAACATTGTTCGATTCATCAACTCTTCCGAACTTGAGGTGAGGCCCTGGTCCAGAATTCCACTGACGCAGACCGACACGATCCGACGGCTCTCAATCTCGTCGACCGATTCACCTAAAGCTAAGTCAATCCGAGTGTTAATCTTCGAAATTGAACGAATTCTTGTTTCACCTTTACAATCAAAGTTCACTTCTGTAATATTCATTTGAAAGCAAGTCTAGAATTGGTGGCTAGCTTCACCACCCCCAATTAAATCATACTCATTGTTTCCAAGATTTAACAGACAAGAATTAACAACAGGATATATAACTGATTTAAGATAATCTAAAAAGAGAGATACAATATCGAATAATCACGACCAGCTAGTTGTAACCATCGTTCAGAGTAGATGTTCCTGGTACCAAATAATAACATCCTTCAAAATAGAATAACACATAATTTGCCAAAACCCACAAACGGTCAAATTTAGTGATTCTGCAGCTTCTCTGCATTTGAATATAAATTCGTCCGTCGGCGTGGATCGTTATATGAACTCAAACGCTTTATAAATTGTTACTTTCGGCTTTTATGTCATTATCACCATTCATTGTTATCAGACATTTCAATCACTAAATCATATAGAATATACTTCATCTTTTACCAGTTAAATCATATGAAACCATTTATTTTGAACGAACTTTTTTCCATTTTCATTATTATAAAATTGCCTCAACAATTAAAACAAACCTTACAGACCTGTACAGGACTACAGCAACACGATTCTACAAATTACCGGCTTATCAAAAGGTAGGTGTTTTCTTAGTTTTAATTTTTATTCATTGTCGTTACGTTGGAGCTTGATTATTCAATTAATCATTAACTACCACCGTTCAGTACACTCTCACCCCCACGTAACACTCCTATTTAATAAAAATATTTCTAATTATAATTTATGAATATATATACGTATATATACAAATTATACATCAATATAATTAAATATAAATGGAGGGAAATGAATTAAATAATTCAATAATAAAAGAAAATAATAAATCTAAATAAATTATTTTTCTTAAATTAATGGATAATGAATTTTTAAAAATCAAAAATATGAAATTAAATGATTAATTATTCATCTATTCGTGTGTTTTCTTCAAACTTTCCGATAAGTTCTAATCCATCGTATAAATGTTCCAAATTACATCACACAAAGCACATTGAATGGCATTTTTTTATTAAATTTTATTTTTATTTTGATTAATATGTGAGCAAATAATTAAAAAATACATAGGAATTTTTTCAATGATTATTTTTATTTTTAAAAAATTTAATTAACGTAAAATATATTTTTTTTTTAATTTTCTTTTCTTTGGATGTTAATTGAAAAGTATGATATATACAGGGTGTCCCTAAATTGCCTCCCACGGACTAGCCAGCATAATACCTCGTTAGAATCAAACCGAGAATTTCTTTTCCGGAAGATCGTCCGACGCATAGTTTTTGAATTATGAGCGATAGCGCTAGGCCAATCAGAGTGCACCATTTCATCTAGATTTGCCGCCACGGAAATTGCTGTTTTGTTCGTCTGGGTGAATTATTATTATTTGTTTACGAATTAAATATCGGCACCTCCCCTCTTTCGCTGCTGTACCCCTTATGCTTGAGGATGCGCTTCTGTTTACACACACAAGTGTGCGCCCATGGATGTGCGGCCGGCAGCGTATGCCGCGTCAACAATACCGAGGTCAGCGCTCGAGAAGGGGTACAACAGGGAGAGAGGGGAGGTGCCGATATTTAATTTGTAAACGAATAATAATAATTCACCCAGACGAACAAAACAGCAATATCCGTGGCGGCAAATCTAGATGAAATGGTGCACTCTGATCGGCCTAGCGCTATCGCTTATAATTCAAAAACTACGCGTCGGACGAGCTTCCGGAAAAAAAATTCTCGGTTGGATTTTAACGAGGTATCATGCTGGCTAGTCCGTGGGAGGCAATTTAGGGACACCCTGTATATGTGTATATATATATATATATATATATATATATATATATATATATATATATATATATATATATATAACATATATATATATATATAAATATCATAATTATATATATATATATGTATATATCGGAGTTATTGATGGGGGATGGAGGTGATAGGGAGAGTCACTTATAATTTCAGATTTTTCTCTCTTCTTTTATTCTTCAAAAAAAAACTAACACCAATGTAGCAGCGGGTAGATGTGTGGGGATTTCGAGACGCTCTCGGTCCTTCACGCTCGAGCCTCTGACCATCACTGCTCTCTCGTCTCTCGACTTCCGCAAGGTAAACTTTAGGATTCAAGTTAGGTACCTTACCCACCCCTGCTACATTACAAAGATCGGAACTTAATAACAATACTCGTGTGGTCTAAATCAAAACAAAAGCAGTACGACAGTTACAAGCGTCAAGCGGTGAGGCTGCCGGCTTCTTGCGCCGACATATATATATATACATTGTGACGCTAAATTCTGTTACCCTCGAATGAGGACTTACCGTTGACACTTTGGCGCGATCCTCTACTTATTCACAATATCAAACTATAACAAAATCAATTAGGTTGGGCGCCAGACGCGTTGGCGTCAATTTTCAAACAATAATACAAATCAATAAAAATAACACAAAAACGTAAAAAAAAATTAATAGAGAACCCGTTGTATGGATGGCTAGGCTCAGGTACGTACGCGTACATCCCGGTAGAGTGGCGGTATTCAAGGCAGCTAACAGTAATTCCAGAATTAGAGAAAATAACAAAATAAAGAATAAACTCACGTCAAAAGGAAAATGAACAGGTCAATCGATCATATATTGTCGAGAAGTTTACATGGTTGAGATAGGCAAATAAAATGGTATCGACAGCGGTAGTTATTAAAATGAACAATCGTTGTTCACAATAATTTCGGTAGAATAGCAGTAAACGGTAGCTTTGAAACGAGGGACGGTAGTTAACAGAGAAAAATAAACGTAGGTCGGGAGATGCGATATAATGCAAGAATTTACTCAAAACTACACGTCACTGGGCGACGTGATCTTACCCAAGTTGCAAATGACGCTACGAAAATTATTATTCTGTCAATTAGAAACGAGAGAACTTCACTGCGATCGGTAGAAAACAACGTAACGATAGTTCGGTAGATAATACGACGAATTTACCATAAATTATAACCAGTACGAGAGATTGACATTCATTAACAATTTACAAAGTCGGCAAACGATCGACTAGATAGCTTTCGGTAGAATTATTCATAAACGGTAGAATCAATAATTTATAATTATTACGGACTTGAGGAATTAAATAATGAATTCCTCAGCATAACTTTTGAGAGAATACAAAATACAAAATTATGAGAGAGTGAGAATTTCGGAGAGTTTGCAAAATAAAGAAATACACTTAATACATCGCAGTACAAAAGAATAATTCGCAGAACTTAATTTAACAAAATACAGAGAAAGGAATAACAGGCAAAAATAATATAAAATTGCCATTAGCAGTAAAGAAAAAGTGCAGTAATATCTAGGGGCTGATTCTACGCTCGGTTGTACTCCAAGGAACTCAATATATGATACAATAGGCACAAAAATGAATAATAATATGATAAGCAATAACAGAAATAAAATATGAAGCACACTACTATTACAAAAGAGTATGAAATGAAATATAAAGCCAATAGGGCTCAAAATACGATAGAAAGTACAGAAGCAAGCTAATAGTAACTCACAAATAATCAGAAAAATCATAAATAAAAAAGAAATAATTATTCGGCAGTTATGAGGTCGCTCAGATACGAAAATAATAAATTACTGAAATCATGCAGTCACACGGCGGCTTACTGCAACTCTAGGCCGTGGACCATGATTCACACACAACTGGCATCACACGATGCAACCAAGAAACAATAAATATAATATTAATGACCGAAATCATGCAGCCACACGGCGGCCTACTGCAACTTCAAGCCGTGGACCATGATTCACACAAAGTCGATAAATACCATAAGAAAGAATAGAAATTATGAGCAACTTCGTAACGATACAATTCAAAGGCAGAAGCCTTACCTTGGCTGGTGACTTCAGGCACACAAACTGACTCTAATTTAAATCAAACTTTGAATAATAAAACGAAAGTAGAAAGGAAGGAAAGGACTTGAATTTACAGGCAGAAGTTAACGACAGTGCAACGATAGAGGATATGGAAAAACGGTAGATACAATAGCGGTAGAATGAGAGGAAGAAGGATCGGTAGCTTAAGTCGAGAGAATAATCGGGAGGATGCGGAAAACAAAGCTGTCGCTCAGCAGGTCAAGCGTAGAATAGAAGGAGGTCGTAGTTCAGCTCGCCGATCTCGCGGTTGTCTTTAGGTGATTCTCCTTCTTTGATTGGTTGGTTGAACCCCACCGCAAATAGGCCATCCCCCTGTGGCAAATATTGGTTACGGCGTGGTCATACGTTTTCCAAAATTACCGCTAGATGTTGCGTAATGTGCTGCTCGCGATTTCGTCGTTGACACCAACTCGTACGATTTTGTAGCTGCTTCGGTTTACGGTCCAGGCTGCCTATCATCGGGGACTTCTTTGACAGAGGCATACACAGGGTGCCTCTCGGCCAAAGTAACCGGATGGAGAGTGACGCCTCATTGTTCACCTCCACCGGCTTTTGTACAGGCAGTAGCTTGCTTCCTGTACCTGAGGTCGTGCAGTCAGACGGTTGGCCAAACCGTGGACCACGACCCACACAATTAGTCCTTGCCGATAGGAAGGCAGCGTCGATCCTCGGAACGATGGCTTTATCAACCTGGACGTAGTGGTTTGGGGTCGGTCCGGCACCAGGCCGGTAAGTCGGAAGATGGCAGGCTACGGTCTGCCCTTCACGCCATCCTCACAGCATCCGATAGAGCAGGCGGCTGGTTCCTCTTCGAGAAACGGTGCCCTCGGCCGCCGGGAGGATTTTCATCCTCCCTGTTCACCGGCAGTCAAGGCGATACGGAAGGTTCGGGTGGATGCTACCCCAGGTGTATATAAAGGTGCACCAAGGTAGCCAGTATAGTCTGATTAGACCGTCGGTAGGCGAAGTCGTTGAGAGCTGGAAACGGTAGCTAGTGGTCCCTCGTTGGTCGGGATCGTTGTCGTCCAAGTACCTTATTAGCTTGCGCCGAAGCGCGAAATGAAGAATTTACAAAAAAGAATTAGTTAAAAGTAGTTATTGCCTATTTTGTATCGAGTTCGGTTGAAGTACCCTGCTGAGGACGCGTAAACTAAAAAATAATAACGGTTGTGTGCCCTTGTGACGGGCGACTCTGAAACACCACGTTACAACATATATATATATATATATATTGTGACGTGGTATTTCGTACCCCGTCACTTTGTTTAATTATCGCATTCCCCTAGGTGCAGATATCGCTAAAAATAACGAAAGCACGTCTGAGGCCAATACTCTAAAAATGAACGACTAATTATCTTTAAGTTGAATTCTCTCTACTAAGCTAATGGTATGCTATTTTCTAATTCTGTAATGCTCTACGAGAACCATCCGCGAGACCTTTGCGTCAAGATACCAGGACACTGCCTGACAGGGGTCACGTACCAGCTCAACATCGACCACCACCGACTACGAACGTACGAATACCGCTGAAACCACTCCCGATGGATGCCTATCTAGTTGTCGAACAGGGTCGTGCGTGATGCAAAAACAGTACCTCCGACTATTTAAGACTTATCGGCCAGGAGCCGAACCACGAATGAATGCTACTATCGCTCGGACGCATCGTTAGACGGCGTACAGGGCTGTGCGTCAAAAACACAACAAAGCCTCCCGTCAACGATACTTATCAGCCTGGAGCTGAACCGACCCTAACATCTACTAAGTCGTTGTCTATCAAATAGAGGACGGTTTTCTCTTCACGAACCGTCCTATCGAAGGACTGTGGCGTGGAATAGGCTAATGATATGCTGACCACGTGGATCTGGTGGATCTAGTGTGGGGATCCGGGCAGAGGGCCATCACCACCAGATCGTTCCGGCATGAGGGCTTCAATGAGCGAGGGCCGGGATGCAGCGCCGACGAAATAGCTACAACGGGGAGTATCAGTAAAGCAAGGAGTGAGTTACAGTCGGTCGCAAGTCCGAAGGACCGGTGACGTACTATTGCCGCACACCTCAATATCGCAACACATGAGCAGTACGACACCCCCCCCCCCCCCCTCTCACCAACGATACCGCATAGCTGAAGGAAAACATCTCTAACCACCTTCCGACGTCCCGATACCCGTCGTCGAGGGAAAAGAAAAACAAGCGGCGAGGGATTATCGCCGCCTACCCGTGGACCAGACCTACGCGACCTGCTGGTCCAATTAGAATACCGCAAATTTGAGGAAGAATCACGTGACAGCAGCTCGACGAAAATCAGGATCACCGCTCACCTCGTCACTCTACGTTCAGTTCCTGCTATCACTGCTATCACTTTACTTAGTTCTCGCTATTATACCGCATTCGCTAATACCTGCTATATCTTCTTTTACGTAAGTGAGGTTCCTCTTCTATTTTGTGAAGCCACGAGATTACTTGCAATATATCGTACCTTTACCTTTATCTCTTTCTCTCTTTACCTTGCAGTTGGTCTGCTTGAGCCAATTGGGCTCGTATCTTTTCTCTTTATCTTGCAGTTGGTCTGCTTGAGCCACCTGGGCTCGTACCTTATTCTCTCTTATCTCTTATCTT
Organism: Neodiprion lecontei; assembly: GCF_021901455.1. Lineage (NCBI taxonomy): Eukaryota > Metazoa > Arthropoda > Insecta > Hymenoptera > Diprionidae > Neodiprion > Neodiprion lecontei. Next base: position 14,491,258 of record NC_060262.1, on the reverse strand, counting down.
GTCCCTTTCTCTGTCTTATTGCAAGTAACTTCGCGACTGATTGACTATTACTTACGCATTGTAGTGACTATTGCTTTATTTTATTATCTTTCTCTTCTGGAATATTTGAATGTCTAATATCGCTGTCTAGCAGCGCGATTCGTTGAAGGATCAATTTTTATCTTAGCTACTGAGCATTGCCATTTTGTTATATTTTCTCTGATTAGTTTCTATCTGTCTCTTTACCTATTACCGTTGATTATCGTATCTTAGCGAGTGTACCGCGGGAGCGATCTTACATCGCTGTGCGGTCCCGCTCGTCGTTCATTTGACATCGGCGTATTGTGCCGTATCGCATAACATCTTCTTCATTATTTTCTTCGCTAATATCGCTGATCGTAGCTGTCCGTAGTCTATTTGGTTTGTCGTACGTTGCATATTAATTATCTTGAATATTGTTTGTCTTATCTTGAATTGCCTTTTATCGTACCGAATAATATCTCTCTTTCTCTCGCACTTACCGCAAACTAGAGGCTACGTATTATCTGTTATTCTCTATATCTTATGATAATTTTCTACTTGACCTGTCGCTTGAATTTACCTTGTAATTCATAATTCCCTGTCTGCCTATTTCTGATCATTCTGGTAATGTGATAACTATTACAATTGTTGTATTTCGCATGTGTTTATAATCGCTTCTCATATTTTATGATTTATTTGCTTACCGCTTAATTCAAGTACAGTATATCTTTTCGGTTCTGCCTATCTATCTTAAAACCGTGTTAATCATTACCTTTAGTATCGCGAGCTTGCGCATATTTCCCGCTTATTCGGAAAACGTTCCGTTATTTGTTAACCCTCTCGCTTAACCTTTCTCTGGCTGTAAATATTGTTAATTATCGCATTTATCGTAATTGTATCCCAATCTCTTCAGCTACTTGCTTGTCATTAAACTTATCGCTTCTCGCTTAATATATTTGATATTATTCCTGCTTCACCTGTTTCTTATTTTATCTATTGGATTTGACTCCGCCCCTCTACCATTATCTTGTCTATCTGAGCAAACTGTGCAAAACCGTCGTAGAACCTGGCCTTATCTTTACCTATTGCCTTTACCTTTACCTTTGTCTTTTTCTCTAATTATCTATTCTTGACGCATGTGCGTCTGGCGCCCAACAATCGTATCTTTCTCTCTTATTACCTCTCTCTCTATCCAATTCTTCAGGTTAGTGACTGCGCCGTAGGGTAACCAATTATCGTTCTATCGTTTTACCCTCAACCTCATAAAAATATTGGTTACAATATACATGGTGTCCCTAAATTGAGGGACACGGACCAGCGAGCGTGATACCTGACTGAAATGCAACCGAGAATTTCTTTACCGGAAGCTCGTCCGACGCATAGTTTTTGAATTATAAGCGATAGCGTTAGGCCAATCAGAGTGCACCATTTCATCTGGATTTGCCGCCACGGAAATTGCTGTTTTGTTCGACTGGGTGAATTATTATTATTCGGTTACAAAGTAAATATCGGCACCTCCCCTCACTCGCTGTTGTACCCCTTCTCGAGCGCTGACCTCGGTATTGTTGCCGCGGCACACGCTGCCGGCCGCACACCTACGGACGCACACTCGTGTGTGTGAAAATAAGCGAATGCCCAGCTCCACAATACTACGAAACACACATACACGAGTGAAAATAAAAACAAATCTCGAAATAAATCAGCAGATTTAAGATTTAATGTTATAAAACACTTCCAATCATCGATGTATGCATAAAACTAGAGATTTTAGATGATTGATATGCCGTTAGGGTTCATAATTAGTCATTCAATCAATCTGAATTATGCTTTCCGAACATTTTTTGTGTCTTTGCAACATAACTTTTCCACTAGTTTGAAATTCATCATTGACATCCGATTTTTCAATAATGCGAGGGAACAACAACTCGCTGAATTGACGTGTCAATAGGTTTGTAAATCAATTACAATTCACCTGAGTTAACACAAAATAACTGAATAAATGAGAATTCACTGAATCACTAAAAATGATAACTGAAATCATGAGAATAATTTGAGATATAACTGAATTAGGAAGAGTTTTAATAAGTCAAGTTACTTTGAATAACTTTAGATTCGTGCCAAAATTTTATGTTTAGAGAGAAAAATAATTAAATTCAAATAAAAAAGTAATTTTAAATCAAGAAGAAGGAAATTCCCAAATACCTGAATTCAAATGAAGCAATTTCAATTTAATAAATCTATCTGAATTTGAGGAAAAATAATTATTATTATTTGGAATAGAAAAATGAAGTCGAACTACATGAATAAATTCAATCAATTCAACTCAAAAAAATATGGTGTCATTCAAATTCCCAGTTATTTCCTCGTCGATTCAATGTGGGTCTGGAGTGGCAAGTAACGTTGAAATTGTTGAGATCAATGCTAGTGATGGACACTTATCTGAGAATAATCGATGTATCGATCAATCGATTTTAACAAAGTAATCGGACATGGCTCGATCAAATTGGTAAAAATGAATCAATTTGGTAAATTTCTGCGTGTAGTCTTAATATCAGAAGAGATATTTCGATAATTCATAGTCTGATTCAAAATATTTTTGAGTTTGACAAATTTTGAGTAATTGATACTTAAATCACATACATCGATACTGTATTGCATCGTTCGTGTGAGTAAACAAGCGGCTCCAGACCCACATTAAATCGACGAGGAAATAACTGGGAATTTGAATGACACCATATTTTTTTGAGTTGAATTGATTGAATTTATTCATGTAGTTCGACTTCATTTTTCTATTCCAAATAATAATAATTATTTTTCCTCAAATTCAGATAGATTTATTAAATTGAAATTGCTTCATTTGAATTCAGGTATTTGGGAATTTCCTTCTTCTTGATTTAAAATTACTTTTTTATTTGAATTTAATTATTTTTTTCTCTAAACATAAAATTTTGGCACGAATCTAAAGTTATTCAAAGTAACTTGACTTATTAAAACTCTTCCTAATTCAGTTATATCTCAAATTATTCTCATGATTTCAGTTATCATTTTTAGTGATTCAGTGAATTCTCATTTATTCAGTTATTTTGTGTTAACTCAGGTGAATTGTAATTGATTTACAAACCTATTGACAAGTCAATTCAGCGAGTTGTTGTTCCCTCGCATTATTGAAAAATCGGATGTCAATGATGAATTTTAAACTAGTGGAAAAGTTATGTTGCAAAGACACAAAAAATGTTCGGAAAGCATAATTCAGATTGATTGAATGACTAATTATGAACCCTAACGGCATATCAATCATCTAAAATCTCTAGTTTTATGCATACATCGATGATTGGTGGTGTTTTATAACATTAAATCTTAAATCTGCTGATTTATTTTGAGATTTGTTTTTATTTTCACTCGTGTATGTGTGTTTCGTAGTATTGTGGAGCTGGGCATTCGCTTATTTTCACACACACGAGTGTGCGTCCGTAGGTGTGCGGCCGGCAGCGTGTGCCGCGGCAACAATACCGAGGTCAGCGCTCGAGAAGGGGTACAACAGCGAGTGAGGGGAGGTGCCGATATTTACTTTGTAACCGAATAATAATAATTCACCCAGTTGAACAAAACAGCAATTTCCGTGGCGGCAAATCCAGATGAAATGGTGCACTCTGATTGGCCTAACGCTATCGCTTATAATTCGAAAACTATGCGTCGGACGAGCTTCCGGTAAAGAAATTCTCGGTTGCATTTCAGTCAGGTATCACGCTCGCTGGTCCGTGTCCCTCAATTTAGGGACACCCTGTGTATATATATATATATATATATATATCAAAATAACACATAAATAATAAATTTATTTATCATCCTCCTATTTACTGAAAATAATTTTAATTATAATTTATGAATATATATATCAATTATACATTATTATAATTGAATATAAATAAAGGTGGATGAATCAAATAATTGATTATTGAAAAAAAATAAATAATTTCAATTATAATTTATAAATATATATACATATATAGATTATACAATAATATAATTGAATACAAATGTAGGTTATTGAATGAAATAATTTGATAATAAAAAAAAAAAAATCAATCCAAATAAATTATTTTTCTTAAATTAATAGTTAACATCATATTGTGTATGTGTGATTGAGCCTGATGTGTGTATGTATGCAAGTACCGAGCGCGAGCGAGCGTCGACGACGTAGTCAGTCAATCGACACCAGAGCCTTGTACCATGAATACAACACTAGTAGTATAGTCTCAAATATTGTCTCCAAGTCATTCGTTACCTTCCACGCTGTGTTCCAAGTATTCTCAAAACTCTCCCACAGTTACAATAGGTTATGGGCCCAGGAATTAAAAAAATTCTTGTTGTAAAGAGTCGTGTTTTTTGGGCGCCGAAAGTGATATCTCACGCACACATAGTTCTCGTGAGCTCGGCCAAGTCATCAAGGCGTTTGAACGAGTCGACCGGTAAACAAAATGGCTACCACCTTGCATTCGCATCACTCACTTCACCAGTCAATAACGAAGCTCACTGGTCGTGATAATTACCGAGATTGGATATGTGATATGCGAGCATATTTAAAAATTTCTGGACTCTGGAATGTGATAGAAGCTGTGCTACCTACTGTTCTCGAAACCGATGTAACCAAGAAAAGTGAAGTCGCATCGCGCATAGTTCTTGCCACACATCCGTGTGTTCGACATCATTTCAACGAAGAAATTGATGACGCAAAAACGATATGGGAAAAATTGAAAAAGGCATTTCAGGATACCGGACTCCTCAGAAAAGTAAATTGGCTTATTGAATTTTGCAATACTCGTCTAGAAGATTGTGACTCCGAGGAAGATTATGTTCAACAGAAAATAACGGCAGCCAATAAGCTTTGCGCCATTGGCATGCTTGTACCGTATGATTGGGTCGGAGCATTGTTGTTGGCGGGATTGCCCGATTACTATAAGCCAATGATAACGGCGCTCGGCAACTCTGGACAGGTAATAACAGCGGATTTACTCAAGACTCAAATATTGGAAGAAGTCAAACACAAGGAATCCAATAGCTGTGGTGGGGACGCGCACGGTCTGTATTCAAGAGTACCGTTTAAAGGTGACCGGCGCACCAAACCCTACAACAACAACAACAACAAGGCTTGGCTCAAACGTCAGTTATGTTATCATTGCCATCGAGATGGGCACCTAGCTGCTGATTGTCGCAGTAAACCATCATCGCAACAACACTCGCACAGTAAGGTATGTGTATCATCTCAGCGGGAGGACAACGACGACGAAGTAGACTTTCAAGAGAAGCAGACAGAGCAAGTAGCGAATATGTACAGTTTCGTCAGTTTCGTCGCGAGCGGAGACAACCTAACCCGTGAGTGGATCATGGACTCAGCGGCATCGAAACACATGACCAACAACAAAGCGTATGTATATAACTTGCGTCCCTCCAAAATAACTGAGGTTATATCAGCCGACAAGGCTCGTATGAAAGTAGAGGGAGAGGGCGATGTATAGTATAGTAAAGTCGAAATCAGTATTTTCTAAAGTTCATTTACCAAATGTTTTATATGTACAAAATTTAGCTGCGAATTTCATTTCAATTAGTTGTTTAGATAAAAATGGTGCTCGCGTAGGTATTGAAAATAATATGTGTGTTGTCTATAAAAATGATATTAAAATACTTGAAGCGATTTTAGTCAAAAATGGAATTTATAAAATGCTAAATTGTTTAAGTCTAAAGAAAATACCAGCTATTGAAAAACCTGTAGCTCTTGTAACATCTTCACAAATATTCAGTGGGTATACTTGGCATCGCAGATTAGCACATTTAAATTACCAACAGCTATATCAGCTTAATCAATCAGTTGACGGTATTAAAATAATAAAATCTAAATTACCTACAACCTGTGATCCATGTATTTATGGCAAGTTAGTCAGAAAACCCTATCATGCATCTGATTCACGAGCAAGTAGAATTTTAGAGCTCGTACACACTGACGTTTGTCAAGGTGATAGATTATCAACCGAGGGTCATAAATATTTTCTTACTTTCGTGGATGACTACTCTCGAATGAATTTTGTTTATCTCTTAAAAAATAAGACTGAAGTAGTTACTTGTTTTGAAAATTTTATCAACTCTACTCAAAATCAAACAGGACAAAAAGTAGTCATTGAGAAGCGATAATGGGAAAGAGTATGTAAATGTCAATTTAAAAAAAATTTTGCAAAAATTCGGGATTGAACATCAAACTACCGTTCTCTATAATCCGCAGTCTAACGGGCGCGCCGAGAGAACAAATAAAATTCTCTTAGAAAAAGCTCGTTGCATGCTGTCTGATTCAGGTTTGGACAAACATTTCTGGTCTTATGCAATAGCGACAGCAGCATATTTGTCCAATCGATCTCCTAAGCGAATTTTAAATAATAAAACTTCTTATGAGGCATGGTATCAAACAAAACCTGTTTTATCGCATCTCAAAATTTTTGGCTGCAAAGCATATTCCCATGTACCTGATCAACTAAGAAAAAAATTTCAAGAAAAAGCCATTGAATGTATCTTTTTAGGTTATGGTAAAGACAAAAATACATATATTGTCTGGAATATTTCACAAAATAAATCTTTCACCAGTAGAAATGTAACTTTTAATGAAAATACAGATGATCCAAATAATAACATTCTAAATTTACCAATAGATTATGAAAACACTACATTACCTGAAAATTCGAACGAAACATTATCTGAAACTCGAAAAGTACCCGAAATAGCCATAGAAAATTTCGAAACTCAGGATCAGTCTCAATCGGATATAATGAAAGTTGATGACAATAATTTACAAATTAATAATAATAGTGACCAAAATAATGATCCGATCGAGTCTGATCAAGAAGATGGTGCTTCTTTGAATTTGACTCGAGAATTGCGAAGATCCTCTCGAGTCAATAAGGGCAAAACAAATAAATACAAAGATTATGTAAGAAGCTTTAACACTACTCAACCTATATTGACAGATATCCCGGTTCGTATGAAGAAGCTGTAAATGCTCCAGATTCGTTTGAGTGGCGTAAAGCCATGGAAAAAGAATACTTATCAATACTATCACACGATACTTGGGAGTTAGTAGATCCTCCACCTAATGCGAATATTGTCGGATCAAAATGGGTTTTCAAGTGTAAAAATCCTAATACTTTGGATGTTGTATATAAAGCACGATTAGTAGCACAAGGGTTTTAGCAAAAACCAGGGGTAGATTTTGATTTGGTTTTTTCACCGGTAGTAAGATATACAACAATTCGAGTTTTGATCGCATTAGCTTGTAAATTAGATCTGCATATACGACATTTAGACGTAAGTACAGCTTTCCTTCATGGTGATCTCAAACATGAAATTTATATACAGCAGCCAAAAGGATTTATTGCGCCACAAACAAAGAATAAAGTATGTGGATTAAAAAAAGCCTTATATGGACTGAAACAAGGTAGTCGAGTATGGTATGAGAAATTACATAAAAGTCTTATAGAAATGTCCTTGCAACAGTGTCGACAAGGTCCATGCGTTTATTATATAATAAAATCAAATATTATTTTCATTGTAGCAGTATTTGTAGATGATATGCTTGTATTTTATAATTTATTAGATCACATGCAAGAATTTCTCAATAGAATGTCAGTAAAATTTCAAATGAAGGATTTTGGAGATGCTAAGGAATGTTTAGGTATTCAAATTATTAGAAGTGATGGAAAAATTCAGATTCATCAACGTAATTATATTTTTAAAATTCTAGAAAAATATGCCATGGAAGAATGTAATGAATCTACAATACCTATGGCAGTGGGAACTGTTTTTATTCCTAGCAACCCTCAAAGTCCATCACAAGATGATAAATTGAAATTAATACCCTACCAAAATGCAATAGGATCATTAATGTTTTTAGCACAAGCGACAAGACCAGACCTAAGTTTCTCTGTTGGATTGTTAAGTAGATATAATACCAAGTATACTCTGGCACATTGGGAAGCATTGAAATATATTTCACGTTATTTAAAGAAAACATCAGATTTAGGAATTACTTATGAAAGAGATTCAAATGTATTAGTAAAAGGATATTGTCATGCTAGTTACGCTTCTGATAAAATTAATTGTGTATCTGCCACAGGCTATATTTTTATACTTCAAGGGGGTGCAATAAGTTGGCGACCTGTAAAACAACATACGATTTCAGAATCATCAACCGAGGCAGAAATTCAATCAATTGCTGGAGGTGTAAGCGATGCATTATGGTTGAAAGATTTGCTATTCGAATTTGCAATACAAAGACATGTACCAATTAATATATCATGTGATAATAAAGGCACTGTAGACTGTAGTAATGATGCTAATTTTAGTCATGCAACAAAACATATTATGGTGAAATACAATTTTATAAAAGAAAGAATTGAAATGAACCATGTAAGTGTGAAACATATTTCAGGCAAAGACATGATAGCTGATTCATTAACAAAATCAAATAATTGTAATAAATTGAATAAATTTGTACAAGATGCAGGATTAGTGAAAGTAAAAATCTAATAAAATGAATTTTCTAAAAGTGATGAATGAATAGTGTAACAAAATTATATTTCAGTTTCAAAAAAATTTTTTTTTTTGTTTGTAATACAGTCTCAATCTAGAGGGCGTGTTAACATTGTATTGTGTATGTGTGATTAAACCTGATGTGTGTATGTGTGCAAGTACCGAGCGCGAGCGAGCGTCGACGACGTAGTCAGTCAGTCGACACCAGAGCCTTGTGCCATAAATACAACACTACTAGTATAGTCTCAAATATTTTCTGAAAGTCATTCGTTACCTCCCACGCTCTGTTCCGAGTATTCCCAAAACTCTCCCACAACTACAATATTAATGAATGATTAATCTTTGAAAATCGAAAATATGAAATCAAATAATTAATTATTCATCTATCTGTATGTTTTCTTTATATTTTTCAATAAGTTCTGATCCGTTGTATGAATGTTCCAAATTACAATACATAAAGCACATTGAATGGCATTTTTTCAATAAATAATATTTTTATTTTGAATACTAGGGGCTTCGCCCCTGCGCGCTTCGCGCGCCAACCCCATCTCGGCGCTATGCGCCTCGTTGTTCGGCGCTTCGCGCCTCACTATTTCCTTACGCATTGTCTAATTCCAGCATGGTATTTTGGATGTGTAAGGGCCGTGTAGCATGTGTGATGTGACAGATTGATATAGTTGTTAATGTATTCGTTTTTCTGGTATTTCTGCAGATATAAAACTGTCAATTGCTTCTGGAGTCAAAAGTTTGTCATTGTTATTTAAGATAAATAGTATGTGAGCATGCGGTGAGCCTCTCTTCTGAAATTCAACTGTGTATACGTATCCTTCAATCTTTCCAAATACTGGACCGCTTTCGATTTCCTTTAGTGCCTGTTGTAGCCGCATGTTGAATATTCGACAAGCTATTGTTGTAGTAAAAATAATTCAACGAAGGGTGTTGAAGAATTAGAAGAATCGATTGTGATGATTTATTAGGAAAATAAATCAAGAGGATGACCAACCAATATGATGGACATAGAAGAGCGAAAAATTAGACGACGGGAACAGCAGCGAAAATATAGGGAAGCGAACAAAAAATATCATACTGGCTTTTCAACCAACGAACAGAAAGGAGGAGTTTCAACCAGCAGACAAGGCGAAGGAGACGGTGGATGGTCGGACGTATCACAAAAGAAAATGGAAAATAAAATTGTAAGTGCGAATAACCAACTAAGCCGGAGAATAATAATAAAACAATATTCCTATAACCAGGCAAGAGGACGACCAGGATCTATGTTAACCACAAAAGAAAGAGGTGTTTTACGGAGTGAACAGCAACACAAATATAGAGAAAAAAATAATATAAAGAAGGTGATTTTGGAGAATAACGGGCAGAGCGGTAGCAAAAATAATTCAGCAAGTCAAGGAGATAGATCGATATCAATAGAGAAGGAACATCAATTTTTAACCAACGAATGGAAGCTTAGATTGATGAAAAAAAGAAAAAGTGTGTCGACGACTTATAAGCAAGAATAACGTAACGGAAATTCATGTTTGTGATGAAATATTAAGTGACAGTGATACGTTGAAATCGATGGAGAAGGAACTGTCTGTATTCAGCCAAACAATAGAAGATAGCAGAGACAGGTTGGAATTAGACAGAAACAGAGAACGAGTGGAAGCAATGAACAGTGAATCAATCATTGCTGAGCATCGTTACAACGGAGATATTGAAAAAGACATTTTCGAAACTGAGAAGCAACTAGACATGGGTGAAATGAACGTAAAATGTAAACATTGCAATGCAGAAAGGTTCAAATATGAAACAGGAAGGGTGGCAAATAATTGCTGTCATGGAGGAAAAATAACATTACCACCATTAACGGAATATCCGGATGTACTTCAACGTCTGCGAGAAGGGAATGACGAAGTATCAAGACACTACGGACAACATATACGATCATATAATGACGCGTTTGCGTTTGCATCATTTAATTGTACCGTGGCAGATCTGGGGAATTCAGGACCATATGTGATGAAAATAATCGGGGATGTGAGTTACAAAATATATACAAGTTTAGAGACCGCAAACAATAACCGACCGAGATATGGACAAATTTACATCTACGACGTACAAACTCAGCTAGCGCTGAGAGAAAATGACGCAAGAAGAGCAGATCTGTTAGAAATTATTAGTAGACTGATAATAGATATCAATCTTTATGCAGCAAATTTTAAAACAACGTACGAGCGATTTGTTAAGGGAGAAAGCCTGGTGAGATTAAACTTTACAGCACTCAAGGAAGACGATAGACGGCGGTACAATGCGCCAACTTGTGGTGAGCTAGCAGCTCTGATCGTTTCAGATGACGGGGCAGTATCTGAAAATATAAAAGTACAAGTATTTCCAAAACAAGACCGTGCAGTTGGACATGTGCCGAAATATTCGCATCACGTTGATCCAATGACTTTTCCATTACTATTTCCGAGCGGTGATTTAGGATGGAGCTATGATATGAAACACGTAGGAACAAACAAGAAAATCTCTCCTGTTCAATACTATGGACATCGATTGGCCTTACATCGAGGCGAAGCACAGAATCGGTTGTTGCGGAGCGGACGAATGACACAACACTATGTGATTCATGCATATCTCACAATCGAATCGCAGCGTTTATTGTTTTTGAGAAATAATCAGAAGCAATTGCGTGTAGAATGTTACAAGGGAATGACTGATCACATATCAAATAGCGAAGCGAATACGTCGGATCGAACAAGACTTGGGAACCAAATGATTTTACCATCATCATATTCCGGCAGCATGCGACATATGCAACAGCAGTACCAAGATGCAATGGCAATAACAAAGAAAGTTGGACGACCTGATTTATTCATCACAATGGCATGCAATCCTAAGTGGCCGGAAATATGTACGATATTAAAAGATTTTCCTACAGGTACCACTGTAAACGACATTCCAACAATAGCTTGTCGAATATTCAACATGCGGCTACAACAGGCACTAAAGGAAATCGAAAGCGGTTCAGTATTTGGAAAGATTGAAGGATACGTATACACAGTTGAATTTCAGAAAAGAGGCTTACCGCATGCTCACATACTATTTATCTTAAATATCAATGACAAACTTTTGACTCCAGAAGCAATTGACAGTTTTATATCTGCAGAAATACCAGACAAACGAATACATTAACAACTATATCAATCTGTCACATCACACATGCTATACGGCCCTCACACATCCAAAATACCATGCTGGAATTCGGTAACGAAATCATGCTCAAAGAAATTTCCGAAAGACTTAGTGGAAAACACTGATATAAGCGGTGGCGGTTTTCCAAAGTATCGCAGACGAAAAAATACAGACATAAACTATTACCGCGACCGCGTGGAAGGAAGAAATATCCAAGTAGACAACAGCATGGTTGTGTCTCACAATCCATACCTACTTGCAAAGTACGATTGCCACATACACGTAGAATATTGTGCGTCAATCATGGCTATTAAGTATGTATTTAAGTACATCCACAAGGGACATAATCGTGCAAGAGTACAGATAACTGATTCAAACAGCGAGAGTGATGGTCAGCCAATAATCAACAAAATACAGGATTATGTAGATTCGCGTTACGTTGGACCGATGGAAGCATCTTGGCGTATACTAGAACTGCCAATGCATGGACGAAGTCATGCAGTCACACGCTTACCTGTACACCTACCGGGGCAGCAATACGCAACGTTTGAGGAAGGTAGAGAAGTCGAAGCCGCTACAAATGAAAAAAGTGGAGAACCCATCTTATTGCATGGATTGAATTGAACAGCATAGATGAAATGGCAAGAAATATAACTTACACGAACACGCCAGATTACTTTTCGTTTCAAGAAGCAACAAAAACGTAGAAAAAAAGAAAATATGCATGTAAAGTAGTTAGTAGAATGACAAATGTTTTACCAAGGGATTCAGAAAGATTTCACCTCAAACTAATCCTTGGACATGCGACAAATGCAAGGAGTTTTATAGATTTACGCACTGTAAACGAGAAGGAATGGAATACATTTAGAGATGCTGCAGTGGATATGGGTTTAACTGCGACAAATGACGAAGCTTTCAAAATATTCGACGAAGCTGTTTCAATACTTATGCCGAAACGGTTACGTCATTTTTTTGTGTGGTATTTAATCGGTAAAATGCCATCGAACGCGATAGATTTATGGAATATTTACAAGAAAGCACTATCTGAAGACTTCGTGGATCAGCATGAAAATAGAGCACTATGTACAATTGCGCATCTTCTCAGAGCTGAGGCAAGATCATGTGCAGATTTTTACTTACCAATACCGGAGATAATTTTCGAAAATGAAGCAGAAGAAATAACAGTGGAAAATATAGAAACCTTCGCAAAGAAAGGCAATGAACTGGTGGAGCAATTAAACAACGATCAGAAAATAATTTATACATAAATTTTTGATAATATTATGTAAGACAAAAGTACTGATAGAAAACAAGAAAAATGCTTTTACATCGATGGATCAGGAGGAACAGGAAAAAAATTTTTATACAACGCGTTGTACTACATGTTGAAATCTGAAAAAAAAATGTTGCATGTGTTGCTTGGACAGGTATAGCAGCCATCTTACTACCATATGGCACAACCGCGCACAAAACATTTGGATTACCATTGACACTGCAAAAGGAAGGAACAATTTTCACAAATGCAACAATGAAAAAAAAAAATACAAAGTATATGTAGATGTATTTATATGGGATGAATGTTCGATGATACCGAAAAATGCTTCAGAATTGATCGACAGAACGTTAAAAGATACAATGGAAGATGCATCACCGTTTGGTGGGAAGACTATGACACTAGGTGGAGACTTCAGACAAGTTTTACCAATTGTGAGACGAGGAGGTAAACAACAAATGATAGAGGAAACACCTCAATACTCTACACTTTGGAGTATATTCGAAAAATGAGGCTTGAAAACAAATATGCGAGCAAAGGAGGATGCCGCAAAGTTTTCAGAGTGGTTACATAATATAGGTGATGGAGAAGTGGAGTTGTTCGTACCAGAGAAAGAAATACAAAGCAACAATTTAATAGACGATTTATATCCAAAAAATTTGCCACTTGATGATTTAACAAACAGAGCCATCTTAGCTCCATTGAATGTCAAAGTTAATCAGTTAAATACAGAGATACTACGCAGAATGGATGGCAATGTATTCGAATCAAGAAGCATAGATTACGCAACATTACAAGAAATTGATACTGCGGATGCAGCACTTGACGAAGAAGCTACTCTGCGATATCCGATAGAGTATTTAAATGGATTAAGGCCATCAGGTTTACCACCACACAATCTACAGCTGAAAGTCGGAGCAATTGTGATGTCGTTGCGAAATTTTTCAATATCAGATGGATTATGCAATGAAACACGGTTAGTTGTAAGAGAAATTCACTCTAGAATTTTGATTGGTGAACTTCTAATCGGAGAGCGAAAAGGGCAAATAGTAGTAATACTAAGAATTAAATTGGATACGCGGGGAGACACAGATATGCCATTTATCCTCCATAGGGGACAGTTTCCAGTCAGGTTGGCATTTGCAATAACTATAAATAAATCACAAGGACAAAGTTTTGACCACGTGGGAATATTCATTGACCGACCAATCTTTGGACATGGTCAACTCTACGTTGCATTGTCACGATGCAAGTCGAAGAAAGGTATAAAAATTCAACTGGAAAAAAATGAAAATGCAATGAAGAACATTGTGTACAAGAAAATTATTGAATAAATACTGCATAATGTATATACATCAAGGCCACAAATGAACAAATAAACATGGATGAACTTAAAAGAAAAATGCACAGGAGGTGATAGGAGTTCGAGAGGCCGAGGGGTTGACCCCCTCTACTGACTCCACCGTGACCTCATACGAAGAAGGAAAAAAAAGTACTGTATAGAGGAGAAAAGAAGCGAAAGTGAAAGAAAAAGGAAGAGAGAATAGAAATGAAAGGAATACAGAATCAGCAATGAAAGTAAAACCAGCAAGAATATAAAAATCACTGAAAAAATCGACAACAGAGAAAAGAGAAAGAAAAGCCAAGAGGAGTAAGAAGATGCAAAAATAGGTAGCAGCATAAAACGATAAAGAGGAAATCAAGCACAACGTATGGAAATTTAAACAATCGTGATTTGTAATTGGATGTTCAAATACATAAATTACTTCCACTAAGTATTTTCCTATTTTGTGATTATTCAGATGTAAATTCACACGTGTCGGTCATTTGCTGAAAAAGCCGAAACGCATGCAATGAAATAGAAACTTGTGAAAAAATAAAAGTTAGCCTATGAAATTAGGAAACAAATAGTAAGATTAGAAAAAAGATATAAGGATGTATTGACTGAGTTGAAGGTAAGAAAAAAATGTAAATTATCAGAAATAAAAAAATGATAAAAGTACAAATTTATTGATGTAAAATTGCAAATATTTCTACGATATTCATACCATATTTAATTTCTAGATAAATAAAAGAAATATATCAGTACATATCTATTATATCTATACATGCAACAACAAAATTAATTACAAATAATTATATTCCGACATTTGACAGTTCAAATAAAACACCGTAGCTAACAAAAAGAAGCAAAAAAATAAGAAAAGGTGAGCGCTGCCCAGTTTAGTGATATTTTGTTTTGTAAACAGATAAATTAAATCAAACATGCCGAACAAAGTAAGTATATCATTGGAAATATGAATGAATAAATAGCAAAGTAAGCAGTATGATAAAATTAATGAACATTCTCGAAACAGGACAGCGACGAGGTTTTGCAGCAGTCGAGCGAGAAAATACCAAGTGAAGCATATCGATATAATATAATAGTATGTAAATCCAAATTCAACTGGGCAAACCAAGAGCCGGACGCTTTTTGAGAATCATTACCAGTGAATTCTACAGCTAGCCATAAGAAATGGAAAAATAATTACTTATATACAATCATTTCTCAAAACAAGAAAAAAATATCGACATTTGAAAATACAGTCAAACACGTATGAATCCCTAAGCAAATAATTTAACGCCTATTTTACCAAAACAAAGATGACGGATTAGATGATCTGCTGTGCGCAGCAGCAGAAGCAGCAGAGGAGGAGCTGTTGCTTGAGACGGACGACGAAGAGTGGTCCGTCTACGTATGGTAAATGAAAATTATACAAGGAAATGTAAAGAAAATGATAAAAAATTCGTCATTCAGCAGCAAAAACATCCCGAAGTCCCAAAAACGAAAGAGGTCAACTTCGAATTCAATTTAAAGTAAAAAATGTAAAATAAGTTTATTTGAAAAGAAAAAAGGATTGATATCAATTATTTGTACATTATAAACCAGACACAGTAGACTATATCTATATGTGAAGTCTATCCGACACAAAACTCGATTCAAGAGAAGAAGTTTCTAGAAAGAAACAAAACTCATGGAAAAACAAAAGACCAATACAAAACAAACAACTTCGAATATTGAAGACATCAGTTTGTTGTTGTTCTCCGGCCGGTACGCACGCCG
Organism: Neodiprion lecontei; assembly: GCF_021901455.1. NCBI lineage: Eukaryota > Metazoa > Arthropoda > Insecta > Hymenoptera > Diprionidae > Neodiprion > Neodiprion lecontei. The sequence continues at coordinate 14,475,119 of NC_060262.1, read as the reverse complement.
GCCGGGGCCTATCCTATACTCCCCAACTCCTCAACTCCTCGATTAATCAACCCCACAATTGCACAACTCTTCAATTTCCTCAAGAGCCCTTCCAAATATTGGTCGATAATGTGTCCAACAACCCTACATCGTTCAAAGAAAAATGGTAACCGACTGAGAGCCCGAAGGAGGTACGTGACCAGGGCTCCGTATTCACGGCTCAACATCAGTCCGCACAATGGAATATCAACGGTCCAAGGAGCTGCGCCCATCTTGCTCCGCCTTGATAGCAACAAATGTAAGCTTTTTAAAAAGTTTATTAACTATTGAGAAATAATTCAATTCTATTTTGAAAGACCCGTAAAAGAAGAAGAGATTGTGTTTCAAAATTTGCTTTCCTGCAATTATTATTTTGTGCAACTGGTCTCCATTTTGTAGTTTCGAGGCGGGGCGACGCTTTATTAGTCGAAATCGGGTTTGGGTCAGTTTGATTTTCTGCGTTGTACCTAACGCTTAGTCGGAATCGGGTTTCGGTCAACTTGATTTTCTGCGTTGTACCCAATAATCGCCCCGAGCGTTGCTCTATAATTAAGAGAGAATGATTTTTAAGATAGGCTTGTCCTTTTACGGGTCTTTCGAAATAGAATTGAATTATTTCTCATTAATTAAGAAACTTTTCAAAGAACTTACATTCGTTACCATTAAGGCAAAGCAAGATGGGCGAAGCTTCTTGGACCGTTAAGATCCCATTGCGCGGACCAAAGAAAGTACGTATTCACGGCTCAACATCGGTCCGCGCAATGGGATCTTAACGGTCCAAGGAACTGTGCCCGCATCTTGCTCCGCCTTGATGACAACGAATGTAAGCTCTTTGAAAAGTTTGTTAATTAATGAAAAATAATTCAATTCTAATTCTGTAAAAAATCAAGCCTATCTTAAAATCATTATCTCTAAATTACAGAGCAACGCTCGGGGCGATTGTTAGGTACAACGCAGAAGATCAAGTTGACCGAAACCCGATTCCGACTAAGCGTTAGGTACAACGCAGAAAATCAAACTGACCGAAACCCGATTTCGACTAATAAAGGCGTCACCCTGCATCGAACCTACAAAATGGAGACCAGCTGTACAAAATAATGATTGCAGAAAAGCAATTTTTGAAACACAGTTTCATGTAATCTTTGTGTTATTCCAATATAGAAAATCTATTTTACTTTTTGAAGTTATACTTCTTTAGGCGCGTTATGAAAAACTGATGAGAGTGAAATTTCAGGATGCGCGCATCACTGTAACACAAAATTAACAGGATGAAGTTGCCCACTCAACCGAATTCATTAAGTCTCGAAAAAAAGCTAAATATTTATCCACATGGTTTTAGTTTTTACAGTCACAACACGTGTTTTATTTTCATACAAGTGCGAATTATATATGTGGCAATAAAATATATTCAGTTGTGATTTAAATTGAATATTTGGATTAATATTATTTACTATTTGTGAATATTAGTGAAAAAATTGTGCTAAAATACTTTTTCAAGTGCTACAATATAATTGAGGTTAGTTATCCGTATGTATTATTTATTGATATAAATTAAAATATCATTATTTAATATAATTAATACTAAATATTATTAAATTATCAATGTTGAATATTTATTATTGGTTTTTTAATATTTACAAAATAAAGAAATAAATTTAATAGAATATTTAATAAAAAGTTCGTGACAAAAATTTAATAGATTATTTAAATATAATGTAAGACATCCGTTATTTGTTTTATTGTTTTTTATTACATACTTCTTTTCTTTATCATTGTGTGACAGAAGATTTTGACATGTTGTGTATTTTTTAATGATGCCAAAGAAGTATAACTTCTCACGCGCGTACATAAGTACACGCACTCATTTTTTTTTTTTTGTCTTTCACTTAATTAGGTTTATTCCTTCATAAAGTCAGTATAGGTTAACCTACGCATGTCAAGAAAGTACAAAAATCTTTAAGAACTTGATCAGCCGTAGCTTCTGCATTAATAACCAAGATGGGAGCTGATGAAGAAAAAAAGGTTTGTTTTATCAACCAATCCTCATAAACCTCATGAATAGTTCTAAAGAGCTCTAAAGAAATGTTCGATTCTTCCTCACGAGAACGGGAACTGACTCGGGCGAAAGGAGTTTCTGGGGAAACTCGCAAATAAACAATTGAATCTACTCTGAGCTCAGACGAGCGAAAGCGAAGATCGAAATTTTTCATCAATCAATGAGATTCAAAGTCAACTTGGAACTAAATTTAAAGTGAAAAATGTTAAATAAATTTATTTGAAAAAACAAAGGATTGATATCAATTATTTGTACTTATAAACCAGACGCAGTAGACTCTATATCTCTATACGTAGATATACGTAAAAAAATCTGAAAATAATAACTATAGTAAAATAAGTCGCCGAATGCAATTGGGGTTGCATGACATCGGGAGTTTTGTACATGTGAGTGGATTCGTTTACGAAAATAATCTGAGCAGACCTGCATAGGGAGACAATAGCAATGTCGGGTTGATCGGAAACAACCGACTAGACAATGCGTAAAGAAATAGTGAGGCGCGCAGCGCCGAGTGCCCGAGGCGCGTAGCGCCCAGATGGGGTTGGCGCGCGAAGCGCGCAGGGGCGAAGCCCCTAGTATATATAAATTATACATTGATATAATTGAATATAAATCGAGATGATTAAATCAAATAATTGAATGAAAAAAAAACTAATTTTAATAAATTATTTTTCTCAAATTAATGGATAATTAATTTTTGAAAATAAAAAATATGAAATGAAATAATTAATTATTCATCTATCTGTATGTTTTCTTTTAACTTTTCAATAAGTTCTAATCTATCGTATAAATGTTCCGAATTACAATACATAAAGTACATTCAATGACATTTTTTCAATGAATCATATCTTTATTTTGATTATTATGTAAGCAGATAATTCAAAATCATATAGAATTTTTTTAATCAATGTATTTATTTAAAAAAAATTCAATTAATCTGAAATATTTTTTTTTCTCAAATTTTCGTTAGTTCAAAAGTTATTTAAAACTTACATTATACATGTATATATATATATATAAAATATACATATATACATATATATATCGAAATGAAACATAAATAATGAATTTTTTCATTATCCTCCTATTTAATAGAAATAATTTTCATTATAATTTATAAATATATATATATAAATTATACATCAATATAATTAAATATAAATGGAGGTGAATTAATCAAATAATTTGTTAACAAAAAAAAATAATGAATGTAAATGAATTATATTCCTCAAATTAATGAATAAATAATTTTTCAAAATCAGAAATATGATATACAATAATTGAATATTCATCTATCTATATGTTTTCTTCGAACTATTTGATAGGTTCCAATCCATCGTATAAATGTGCCAATTTACAATACACAAAGCACATCGAATGGCATTTGTTCAATGAATAATATTTTTATTTCAATTCCATTGTGAGCAAATAATTGAAAAATATATAGGATTTTCTCAATAATTATATTTATTTTTAACAAATTTAATTTATGTAAGATATTTTTTTTTTCTTCAATTTTCTCTTCCTCAAAGTTAATTAAAAATTATGATATATATATATATATATTATATATGTATATATATATATATATATATATATCGAAATAAAACATAAATAATAAATTGATTTAACATCCTCCTCTACAATAAAAATATATTTTAATTGAAATTTATAAACATACATATAAATTATACGTCAATATAATTGAATATAAATGGAGGTAATTAAAATAAATGATTCAATAATAGAAAAAATAAATAATTTAGATAAATTATTTTTCATAAAATAATAAATAATTAATTTTTTGAAATTAAAAATGTGAAATCAAATGACTAATTTTCTATCTATCTGTATGTTTCCTTCGAACTTTCCTATGAGTTCCAATCCATTTTATCAATGTTCCAAATTACAGTACGTGAAGCACGTTAAATGGCATTTTTTCAACGAATTCCATTTTCATTTTGAATAATATGTGAGCAAATAATTAAAATATACATAGGATTTTTTTGATAATTATTTTTATTTTCAAAAAATTTGATTAATGTAAAATATTTTTTTTTTTTTTTTGAATTTTCCTTTTTTTGGAAGTTCATTGAAAATTATAATATATGTACAGCAGCGAAAGAGGGGAGGTGCCGATATTTAATTCGTAAACAAATAATAATAATTCACCCAGACGAACAAAACAGCAATTTCCGTGGCGGCAGATCTAGATGAAATGGTGCACTCTGATTGGCCTAGCGCTATCGCTTATAATTCAAAAACTATGCGTCGGACGATCTTCCGGAAAAGAAATTCTCGGTTGGATTTTAACGAGGTATTATGCTGGCTAGTCCGTGGGAGGCAATTTAGGGACACCCTGTATATATGATAATTGATTATTCAATTTCATATTTTTGATTTTCAAAAATTAATTATGCATTAATTCAAGAAAAACAATTTATTTAAATTACTTGTTTTTTTTCAATTAATTATTTGATTTCATTACCTTCATTCATATTCGATTATATGATTGTAAAATTTATATACATATTCATAAATCATAATTAAAATTATTTTCAGTCACCGGGAAGATGATAGATAGATTTATTTATGTATGTTTTTTTTCGATATGTATATACATATATATCTAATCCATTGTATAAAAGTTCCAAATTACAGTACACAAAGCACATACAATGGCATTTTTTTAATGAATATTATTTTTATTTTGATTAATATGTGAGCAAATAATTAAAAAATATATAGAATTTTTTCATAATTAAATTTGTCTTAAAAATTTAATAAATGTAGACTATTTTTTTTTTAAATTTTTCTTTGTTTACAAGTTATTTAAGAATTATAGAATATATATATGTATATATATACATATCAGAATAAAACATAAATCATCAATTTATTCATCAGCCTCATATTTATTAAAAATAATTTCAATTATAATTTGTAAATATATATATGTATAAATTAGACAATAATGAAATTAAATTTAACTGAAGGTAGTTGAATGAAATGATTTAATTATAAACAAAAATAAATATTTTAAATAAATTATTTTTCTTAAAATTGATGAATAATCAATTTTTAAAAATCAAAAATATAAAATTAAATAAATAATTATTCACCTATCTGTATGTTTTCTTCAAACTTTCCAATAAGTTCTGATCCATTGTGTAAATGTTCCAAATTACAATACATAGAGCACATCAAATAGCATTTTTTCAAGATGATATATTTTTACTTTGATCAACATGTGAGCGAATAATTAAAAAATCAATAGGATTTTTTCAATAATTATATTTATGTTCAAAAAATTTAATTAATGCGAAATATTTTTTTTTTTTTTAAGTTTTTCTTTTTTTTAAAGGTAATCGAAAATTATAATATATTCATATATATGTCGGAGTTATTAATGGGGGGTAGAGGTGATCGGGAGAGTCACTCATAATTTCTAATTTTTCTCTCTGCTTTTATTCTTCTTCAAAAACTAACTCTAATGTAGCAGCGGGTAGGTGTGTGGGGATTTCGAGACGCTCTCGGTCCTTCACGCTCGAGCCTCTGACTATCACTGCTCTCTCGTCTCTCGACTTCCCCAAGGTAAACCTTAGGATTCGAGTTAGGTACCTCACCCACCCCTGCTACATTACGAAGATCGGAACTTAATAACAATACTCGTATGGTCTAAATCAAAACAAAAGCGGTACGACAGTTAGGAGCGTCAAGCGGTGAGGCTGCCGGCTTCTTGCGCCGACATATATATATATCAAGATAAAACACAAAAAATAAATTTATTCATCATCCTCCTATTTGATGAAAATAATTTCATTTATAATTTATAAATATATTTACATATAAATTATACAATGATATAATTTAATATAAATAGAGGTAATTGAATTAAATGATTTAATGATGATGAAAATTAATTCATTTGAATTAAGTATGTTTCTTGAATTAATGAATAATTAATTTCTAAAGATTTAAAATATGAAATTAAATAATTAATTATTTATCTATCTGTATGTTTTCTATGAACTTTTCAATAACTTCTAATCCATTGTATGAATGTTTCAAATGACAATACATAAGCACGTTAAATGGCATTTTTTCAATGAATATTTTTTTTTTTTAATCAATATGTGAGCAAATAATCAAAAGATATGAAGAATTTTTTGAATAATGATATTTATTTTTAAAAAATTCAATAAATGTAGAATAGTTTGTTTTTTAAATTTTTCTTCGTTTAAAAGTTAATTACAAATTATAATGTATATACATGTGTATATATATATATATATATATCATATATATATTTAACTCAGGTGAATTGTGATTGATTTTTAAACCTATTGACACGTCAATTCAGCGAGTTGTTGTTCCCTCGCATTATTGAAAAATCGGATGTCAATGATGAATTTCAAACTAGTGAAAAAGTTATGTTGCAAAGACACAAAAAATGTTCGGAAAGCATAATTCAGATTGATTGGATGACTAATTATGAACCCTAACGGCATATCAATCATCTAAAATCTCTAGTTTTATGCATACATCGATGATTGGAAGTGTTTTACAACATTAAATCTTAAATCCGCTGATTTATTTGAAGATTGATTTTTATTTTCACTCGTAGATGTGTGTTTCGTAGTATTGTGTAGCTGGGTATTCGCTTATTTTCACACACACGAGTGTGCGTCCGTCGGTGTGCGGCCGGCAGCGTGTGCCGCGGCAACAATACCTAGGTCAGCGCTCGAGAAGGGGTACAACAGCGAGTGAGGGGAGGTGCCGATATTTACTTTGTAACCGAATAATAATAATTCACCCAGACGAACAAAACAGCAATTTCCGTGGCGGCAAATCCAGATGAAATGGTGCACTCTGATTGGCCTAACTCTATCGCTTATAATTCAAAAACTATGCGTCGGACGAGATTCCGGTAAAGAAATTCTCGGTTGCATTTCAGTCAGGTATCACGCTGGCTGGTCCGTGTCCCTCAATTTAGGGACACCCTGTATATATAGATATATATATATATATATATATATATATATATATATATATATATATATATATATATATATATATATATATATATATATACATGTATCAAGATAAAACACAAATCATAAATTTATTTATCATCCTCCTATTTGATGAAAATAATTTTATTTATAATTTATGAATATATATATATATAAATTATACAATAATATAATTGAATATAAATAGAGGTAATTGAATGAAATGATTTAATGGTAATGAAGAATAATTCATTTGAATTAATTATCTTTCTCAAATTAAGGGATAATTATTTTCTACAAATTAAAAATATGAAATTAAATAATCAATTATTCACCCATCTGCATGTCTTCTTTGAACTTTTCAATGAGTTCTAATCCACTGTATAAATGTTCCAAATTACATTAAATAAAGCACATGAAATGGCATTTTTTTAATAAATATTATTTTTTTTTTTGATTAATATCTGAGCAAATAATTAAAAAATATATTGGATTTTTTGATTAATTATATATACTTTTCCAAATTTTAATTATTCTGAGACATTTTTTTGTTTCAAATTTTCCTTTTTTTGATAGTTAATTAAAAATTATATTATACATATATACAGGGTGTCCCTAAATTGCCTCCCACGGACTAGCCAGCATAATACCTCGTTAAAATCCAACCGAGAATTTCTTTTCCGGAAGATCGTCCGACGCATAGTTTTTGAATTATAAGCGATAGCGCTAGGCCAATCAGAGTGCACCATTTCATCTAGATTTGCCGCCACGGAAATTGCTGTTTTGTTCGTCTGGGTGAATTATTATTATTTGTTTACGAATTAAATATCGGCACCTCCCCTCTTTCGCTGCTGTACACTTTCAAGCTTTCGATAATAAGATATCGTTCCAAATCTACAAAGACTAAGTGACCGACGTTCAACATCGTTCGATTGATCAACTCTTCCAAACTTGAGGTGAGGCCCTGGTCCAGAATTCTACCGACGCAGACCTACACGATCCGACGGCTCTCAATCTCGTCGACCGATTCACCTGAAGCTAAGTCAATCCGAGTGTTAATCTTCGAAATTGAACGAATTCTTGTTTCACCTTTATAATCCAAATTTACTTCAGTAATATTCATCCAAAAGCAAGTCTAGAATTGGTGGCTAGCTTCATTACCCCCAATTAAATCATACTTATTGTATTCCAAGAATTAATCCACAAGACTTAATAATAGGATATATAATTGATTCAAAATAATATAAAAAAAAAGATACAATATCGAACAATTACGACCAGCTAGTTATAACCATCGTTCAGAGTAGATGTTCCTGGTACCAAATAATAATATCCTTTAGAATAGAATAACACACGATTTGTATAAACTCGAACACTTTATAAATTGTTACTTTTGGCTCTTATGTCATTATCACCATTGATTGTTACCAGACATTTAGATCACCAAATCGAAACAGAATATACTTCATCTTTTACCAGTTGAATTATATTAAACCATTCATGTTGAACGACCTTTTTCCCATTTTTATCATTATAAAATTGCCTCAACAATTTAAACAAACCTCACAGATCTGTACAGGACTATAGCAACACGATTCTACAAATTACCGGCTTATCGAAAGGTAGGTCTGTTCTTAGTTTTAATAATTATTCATTGTCGTTACGTGGGAGCTTGATTATTCAATTAATCATTAACTACCACCGCTCAGTACACCCTCACCCCCACGTAACAACTTCTTCAATGATTATATTCATTTTTTAAAAATTCAATTAAAGTGAAATATTTTTTTTTTTAATTTTTCTTTTTTTAAAAGTTAATTAAAAATTATAATATAAATATGTATATATATATATTGTAACATGGCATTTTTGATGCCCGTTACAAGGGGCTCCTTGAACCCTGGGCGGTACCAAAATTTAGGAATTCCCGAAATTGAGTCGCAAAGTTTTTGCAAAAGAGCGCCCGGACTAGAGTCACGCATCCGAAACTACGAGAGGGGACACCTTAGCGAATAGCGTAAGATATTTCAGGTTTTTTTTTTTTTTTACTTTTCGAGCTACAACGGCATTAGGCAAGAAGTCGACACCGAATTCGAGGAAATTGCGAAGTGGCGGACTAGCGACAATTGCGAAGGAAGGATGTCGAGGCTGCGGAGGGGGAGCCGGCGCAGATCCCCGCATCGCGGGAATCCAAGGTGGACGCGATTCCCGCTGGCGGCCGGCGCGCCGCAGCCTCTCCCCCTTTACCCCGCCAACAATTGACCAGCGAACTTGCGACGGACCGATTAGCGACGAGGGAGAACCACGCTCGCCGCCAAGACGTCATGGAGCTGCGCGGAGGATGAGATTGCGACCTAGCTTTAAGGGGTTAGGTGGGTTTCAAAAGCTCAAAATAGGTACATTTTTATGAATTTTTTTTCATTCAATCAACAGAATATTTCATTCCATCAATTTAACACATAAAAGATACATATTTTATAAGTAGTTTGTGAAATTTTCATTGAAAAATATTGAAAATTATGGCGTGGACACGTCGTCTGCTATAACCCCTCAAAAAAAAGTTCTCTCGGCGTAGTCAGGATAACTCATGACAGATTCATCTGAAATGCAAAAACCAAAAATTTTCTGTTGGTAGATGTGTGGCGCCCCAGTCGGTCCCACCAAGTAACACGCCTCCGGCCCCCCTGTCGAGTGCGTCCTGACGGAAACCAAGGAAGCAGTCTCTGATGCCGCGCTCGGATGAGTGAGCGCCGCCATGCTCGAGTGAGCGCCGCCATGTTGGAGAGAGACACGCTTCACGCCACAGCTCCAGCGAATACGCTAACACACTCGAGCAGTGATCATTGTAAAATAAGAGTTATACGAGTCCAAGTTGTTCTTTCGTTTAAATAAAAGTTCATTATTACTTTCATAATAAAACGGAGTGTGTGTGTGAAGTTGAGTACCCGTCCCTCACACTAACACCTTTAGATGTTTAAAACTCGTGCTTGGACGAACGAAAAAAAAAAAACAAAAATTACATTTTTGGCGGCGTTGAAAACAAAAAACCTTTATTTTGAGTAAAATTTGCACCCTTCATGGCCTTTAAAAATTACTTGGAATAGAAAAAAAAAAATTCCTTCGTTCAAGCACGAGATAATGTTATTTTGAAGAAGTGTGCAAAATTTGAAAGAGATCGGTTCATAAGTTTTCGAGAAATCGTGACTACCGATTTCAAAAATGTAGTTTCGAGAAAAACGCGATTGAAGATTTACATTCAAATAACATGTAAATAATCGTACTTACACCGTATAATGATGCAAACCCACGTTTTTTCCACGTGCCATCACCTGACACGGTAACATCTGTCGTATCTTCGACATTATTTTCATCACACGTTAATTTTTTTTCTTGATTTGCAGCAGACAACCTCCATATACCTGCATCACGATTGGTTATAGCCTGATGGGTGAAACATCCAAAGGCTATATCTCTTAGAATATGACTCGGATCGTTTTAAAATTTTTAAGGAATATCCTCAACATATTCAATTATAAGATACGCAAAAAAAAAAATTCGATTTTTTGAAATTTTGAAACCCACCTAACCCCTTAAGTTCTGCGCAGCGATGCTATTGAAGGTGCGCGTCGAGTTGCGCGATCGACGAAATCGATGAAGGATCGATTATTGCGTATTCTTGTGGGTATGACGTCACGTGTGGGATGGCGTATCGAGATCCGTGTTGCGGCAGGTAGTAGGTTTTTGAAACCACTCTAGTTCTGGCGGTCGTGATTAGTAGTCACGTTTTGGGGAGTTTCGCGAAGTCATGGAGTCGCCCAAAAATCGCAAGGGGAATGGAAAGGGGGTTGCAACGATGTAGAAGGTAAGCGCTGCTTCTATCCCCCCGATTGAATTTCGAGCATAATTGCGAAAAGGCTTGCCGAGTAACGGATAGCCGTTTTGGATTTGCGTTGTAGAGAAGTACTCGAAATTCTTTTGCCGATTCTTTTGCTTGATGACCGTAGCCTGAGTCCGCGTGTTAGAGTAGAGTAAATTTTGAGTTCCTGAGAAAGTTGAGTAGAGTCACGGGTTTTAGTTGAGTCTTTCTCGTTAGTGAAATCAAGTATAGCCGAATTTCGCTGTACCGGGTCGAGCCGCGTTATCGTTTTTTTTTGGTGTCACCTCTCGAGTAGGTCGGGAAGTGCCGAATTGGAGTGCTCGGATTAGCGGGTAACGTTTTGGAGGATTTCAAAAAGATTTGATTTCGGATGCGTTGCGATTGCGTATAGTTGAGGTTACGTTTATTTGCGGCTGCATTGAGTTCCGTACCCGTTATTCAAGATAATGTAGATTGAGTTGCATGACCTTGAGCTTGCGTTTAGTTGAAGTTAAATGTAGTGGTGCTTGCGCTTAGTTAAGTTTACGTTTAGTTAAGATAGTGTTTAGTCGAGTTGAGGTGATGTATAGTCAAAATTGCCGTTGCGTTGAGCAGCAGTTGAGACGAGAAGTTTGAGCATTGAGTTTTAGTTGCGTTTAAAATATAGTAACGTTTGCGGATTCGTTTAGATTTAGGGCAGCTCGCGGTAGCGTCGAAGCTCCGAGTCGGGTGAGATCTCGAGTGAGATTGAGGACGCCGTCTGTTCGGTAGCCCGACGGCGCACCGTCGAATAATTAGTTTTAGTTTCGTTTCGAGCAATAATCGCCATGGAGAACAAATGGCGAATTTGCAAATTTAGAATTGCGTATGAGGATTTTGTGATAGTTGAGTGACGTTTTAGTTAGGGAGCCGCGAGCTCATTATAGTAAGAAATAGAGTAGGTTACGTGTAATTTTCTGTTTAGTTTTAGACTCGCGATGAGCGATTTTTGGATTATATTTTTTTTGTTCTGTATCACCGCTATTGTGAAATATAAAATTTTATTTTACATTTGTTAAATAGCATGTATATTTCGAGTGTCTCTCTCTCTCTCTCCAAAAATTACCCCTCCCCTCTCCGCGGTACTGAGCTATTGAGCATATGCCCGAGGAATAACGCATTAATGATTTCGAGGCGTGTTAATCACGCCAGGCGCCCAACAAAACTTTGCGATATTGTTTCAGATCCAGGGTACGTCCTGGACGCCAAATTATTGTGCACGCGGTAAGTTCTCGGTCATTTTCTCCGAGTGACCGAGGAGCGGGATAAATCCACGTCACAATATATATATATACGTATGTGAAAATAAAACATAAATAATGAATTTATTTATCATCCTCCTATCCAATAAAAATAATTTGCATTATAATTCATGAATAGATATATATGAATTATACAATAATATAATTGGATATAAATGGAGTTGATGAAATTGAACGATTTATAATTGAAAAAAAAAATTTCATTTGAATTATTGATTTTTCTCGGAGTGATGGATAATTGATTTTCAAAAATTAAAAATATGAAATTAAATGATTAATTTTTTATCTACCTGTATGTTTTCTTCAAACGTTCCAATGAGTTCCAGTTCATTGTATAAATGTTCCAAATTACAATACATAAAGCACATCAAATGGCATTTTTTAATGAATAATATATCTATTTTGAATATTATGTGAGCAAATAATTTAAAAATATATAGTATTTTTTGAATAATTATATTTATTCTCAAAAAATTTAATCGATGTAAAATATTTTTTTTTCTTTTAATTTTTCTTTTTTTAAAAGTTGATTAAAAATCATAATATATATATATACATATATACATCAAAATAAAACATAAATAATAAATTCATTCATCATCCTCGTATTCTATAAGAATAATTTCAATTATAATTTCTAAAAATATATATAAATTATACGATAATATAATTGAATACAAATGTTGGTAATTAAATCAAATAATTTATCAATAAAAAAAAATAATTCAGTCGAATGAATGATTTTTCTTAAATTGATGGATAATTGATTTTTAAAAATTAAAAATATGAAATAAATGAATAATTGATTATCTATCTGTATGTTTTCTTTAAACTTTTCAATAAGTTCTAATCCATTGTATAAATGTTCGAAATTACAATACATAAAGCACATTATATGGCATTTTTTTAATGAACATTATTTTTATTTTGATTATTATGTGAGCAAATAATTAAATAATATATAAGATTTCTTTTATAATCATATTTAGTTTTAAAAAATTTAATTGATGTAAAATATTTTTTTTTTTAAATTTTCCTTTTTCGAAAGTTAATTAAAAATTAATATATATATATATATATATATATATATATATATATCAAAATAAAACATAAATAATGAATTTATTCATCATCCTCCTATTTAATAAAAATGATTTTGATTATAATTTATAAATATATATATATAAATTATACATTGATATAATTGGATATAAATGGAGGTGAATTAATTAATTAATTCAATAATAAAAAAAAATAATTCATTCAAATTAATTATTTTTTTTCAATTATTGGATAACTAATTTTTGGAAATTAAAAATATGAACTTGTATAATCATTCATTTATCTATCTGTATGTTTTCTTCGAATTTTTCAATAAGTTCTAATCCATTGCATAAATGTTCCATAGGATAATACAAAAAGCACATTAAATTGCATTTTTTCGATGAATAATATTTTTATTTTGATCAATAAATGAGCAAATAATCAAAAAATGTATAGGATTTTTTTGATAATGATATTTATTCTCAAAAAATTTAATTGACGTAAAATTTTTTGTTTTCCATTTTTTTTTTTCAAGTAAATGCAAAATCATAATATATATATGTCGAAATAAAACATGAATAATGAATTTATTTCCCCTCCTCCTATTCAATAAAAATAATTTTAATTAAAATTTATCAATTTATACTGGGACAATCTCTTGAAACTATACATACAATGCGCATGCGCGAGTTTTATCGGCTGCTCGGGCAGGCTGGCCACTCCGAGTTTCAGCTGTCAAACTCTGTTTCTGTAAATATAAAGTGTTCTTCCTCTTCGAGCACAACTGTAAGAATGTCTGTAAGCGTGTTTACATTTTGGAATCTTGCGCTTCTGATGCGAAGCCCGTAAGACAGTCAATGACCGTCTAATAATTGAAATGCGGATATGCATTATCAATATTAACATTAATCACGAGGCCTTTTCATTGTTGAAGATATAAATTTGAAAAACTGGTAAATTCGAAAAATTAACGACGGAGCCAGGAATCGAACCTGGTATCTAGCGATGCTTTACCGGAGCCTTACTCCACTAGACCACCTAGCCGCCCTGACTCTGATGTCGTTAATTCCTCTCATCACCAGTAAGTTCAAATTTGTTTTCTTGTGCTGTTGTATGTGTGAATATAAAGTGTTCTTCCTCTTCGAGCACAACTGTAAGAATGTCTGTAAGTGTGTTTACATTTTGGAATCTTACGCTTCTGATGCGAAGCCCGTAAGACAGTCAATGACCGTCTAATAATTGAAATGCGGATATGCATTATCAATATTAACATTAATCACGAGGCCTTTTCATTGTTGAAGATATAAATTTGAAAAACAGGTAAATTCGAAAAATCAACGACGGAGCCAGGAATCGAACCTGGTATCTAGCAATGCTTTACCGGAGCCTTACTCCACTAGACCACCTAGCCGCCCTGACTCTGATGTCGTTAATTCCTCTCATCACCAGTAAGTTCAAATTTGTTTTCTTGTGCTGTTGTATGTGTGAATATAAAGTGTTCTTCCTCTTCGAGCACAACTGTAAGAATGTCTGTAAGCGTGTTTACATTTTGGAATCTTTCGCTTCTCATGCAAAGCCCGTAAGACAGTCAATGGCCATCTAATAATTGAAATGCGGATATGCATTATCAATATTAACATTAATCACGAGGCCTTTTCATTGTTGAAGATATAAATTTGAAAAACTGGTAAATTCGCAAAATTAACGACGGAGCCAGGAATCGAACCTAGTATCTAGCGATGCTTTACCGGAGCCTTACTCCACTAGACCACCTAGCCGCCCTGACTCTGATGTCGTTAATTCCTCTCATCACCAGTAAGTTCAAATTTGTTTTCTTGTGCTGTTGTATGTGTGAATATAAAGTGTTCTTCCTCTTCGAGCACAACTGTAAGAATGTCTGTAAGTGTGTTTACATTTTGGAATCTTACGCTTCTGATGCGAAGCCCGTAAGACAGTCAATGACCGTCTAATAATTGAAATGCGGATATGCATTATCAATATTGACATTAATCACGAGGCCTTTTCATTGTTGAAGATATAAATTTGAAAAACAGGTAAATTCGAAAAATCAACGACGGAGCCAGGAATCGAACCTGGTATCTAGCAATGCTTTACCGGAGCCTTACTCCACTAGACCACCTAGCCGCCCTGACTCTGATGTCGTTAATTCCTCTCATCACCAGTAAGTTCAAATTTGTTTTCTTGTGCTATTGTATGTGTGAATATAAAGTGTTCTTCCTCTTCGAGCACAACTGTAAGAATGTCTGTAAGCGTGTTTACATTTTGGAATCTTTCGCTTCTCATGCAAAGCCCGTAAGACAGTCAATGGCCATCTAATAATTGAAATGCGGATATGCATTATCAATATTAACATTAATCACGAGGCCTTTCCATTGTTGAAGATATAAATTTGAAAAACTGGTAAATTCGAAAAATTAACGACGGAGCCAGGAATCGAACCTGGTATCTAGCGATGCTTTACCGGAGCCTCACTCCACTAGACCACCTAGCCGCCCTGACTCTGATGTCGTTAATTCCTCTCATCACCAGTAAGTTCAAATTTGTTTTCTTGTGCTGTTGTATGTGTGAATATAAAGTGTTCTTCCTCTTCGAGCACAACTGTAAGAATGTCTGTAAGTGTGTTTACATTTTGGAATCTTACGCTTCTGATGCGAAGCCCGTAAGACAGTCAATGACCGTCTAATAATTGAAATGCGGATATGCATTATCAATATTGACATTAATCACGAGGCCTTTTGATTGTTGAAGATATGAATTTGAAAAACTGGTAAATTCGAAAAATTAACGAAGGAGCGATTTAAATTTTTCGAATTTACCAGTTTTTCAAATTCATATCTTCAACAATCAAAAGGCCTCGTGATTAATGTTAATATTGATAATGCATATCCGCATTTCAATTATTAGACGGTCATTGACTGTCTTACGGGCTTCGCATCAGAAGCGTAAGATTCCAAAATGTAAACACACTTACAGACATTCTTACAGTTGTGCTCGAAGAGGAAGAACACTTTATATTCACACATACAACAGCACAAGAAAACAAATTTGAACTTACTGGTGATGAGAGGAATTAACGACATCAGAGTCAGGGCGGCTAGGTGGTCTAGTGGAGTAAGGCTCCGGTAAAGCATCGCTAGATACCAGGTTCGATTCCTGGCTCCGTCGTTAATTTTTCGAATTCACCAGTTTTTCAAATTTATATCTTCAACAAAACTCTGTTTCTGGCGGCGATGTAGTTCATACGAATTTTTGAGGATAGAATCTCAAACAGTCGAGGTAGTGACTCGGAAAGTTGATGCTAATGCTCTTTGAAAATTGGCTTCATTCCACTGGAATGAGAAATCTGTTCAAATGTTGGGTGCTTGAAAGAAACGCAGCAGGTAGGTGCGAACACTTTATTCAATCATTTTTATTATTTCGTACATTAGAAATAACAATGGAATTTTTTTCTATCCACAAGTGATACAGCCAAAATAATTACATCTCTGATATTCACTGTTACCTGCCCTTCCAATTCATCAGACGTACAAAGATCATCGCCACTTTTAAGCAACTGTTACGCCCCGACGTACCGCCTTGGCGTACCTTTTTCAAAATTCCATTTCATTTCATTTCTTTAATTATTTCATTACAATCTCATATTCTAATAAGGTCATGTACAGTCCTCGGCATCCGCTGACATTGTATCTTATTTGCTGACACCAGGAATTGCGCTATAAAATTACTGACCTAGTAACAGCGGCGCTCAGCCCGGGAATATCTCTCTTTTTAAGTCAAAATTATCATCAACAATTGGGATAAACCATTACCTTTGGAACCACCAAATTAAAATAGTTTATTTGTTAAGATGTGTGGATGAATGCGTGAGAATTATCTTAAGATACCTTCTGTTAACATCTTGTACGTATAAGTGACGAGATTGAGAATCGTCGGAATACCATCGAATGACGCGAACTAACGCTGACCGTGTAGATTTGGACACCGGGAGGTCGCCCCCGCACTTAATTGGCTAATTACTGTTGCAACTTGTTGCAACTGCAGATTTTTCCCTATTAATACCCTCTGGCCCAAGCAGCCATGTCTTACGTCTGTCAAGTCGCGAAGTGCGTGGACGTAAACCCGGATTAGCCCTCTCGAGCAATAGTAGCGTTCGGAAAATCTTAGTTGTGACCGGCCTAAAGTCTCGCGCTAATTCGTTAAATTCGAGCATTCAGTTATTCTATTAGCTGCAAGAGACTCACTTTCTTCTACGTTTTCATCTTTTCTGTGAATAGACATTTTTATGCAGTTCCATTTTTCATAATTAAACTGAGTTCGGCCCTGATTCAATTGAATCAGGTAATCTTAAATATAATTCCAAATCTAAAAGACTAAGTGACCGACGTTTAACACCGTTCGATTGATCAACTCTTCCAAACTTGAGGTGAGGCTCCTGGTCCAGCATTCTACCGACGCAGACCGACACGATCCGACGGCTCTCAATCTCGTCGACCGATTCACCTAAAGCTAAGTCAATCCGAGTGTTAATCTTCGAAATTAAACGAATTCTTGTTTCACCTTTATAATCAAAATCTACTTCAGTAATTTTCATTCAAAATCAAGTCTAGAATTGGTGGCTAGCTTCACTACCCCCAATTAAATCGTACTTATTGTTTCCAAGAATTAACGAATAAGACTTAACCAATATATATATATAATTGATTCAAGATAATCTAAAAAGAGAGATACAATCCAATAATCACGACCAGCTAGTTAACCATCGTTCAGAGTAGATGTTCCTGGTACCAAATAATAATATCCCTTAAGAATATTATAACACACGATTTGTATGAATTTGAACACTTTATAAATTGTTATTTTCGGCTCATATATCATTATCACCATTGATTGTTATTAAACATTTATTTTGAACGACCTTCTTCCCACTTTCTTTATTATAAAATTGCCTCAACAATTTAAACAAACCTCACAGACCTGTACAGGACTATTGCAACACGATCCTACAAATTACCGGCTTATCGAAAGGTAGGTCTTCTCTTAGTTTTAATAATTATTCATTGTCGTTACGTGGGAGCTTGATTATTCAGTTAATCATTAACTACCACCGCTCAGTACACCCTCACCCCCACGTAACACAACCAAGCAACTTTCTCACTTTATTGTGATTTCAGGCGGTCATATTGAATTTTATCACTTTCGAAAATGAGACATTAAACCGAGCGTTTAAGAAATGTAAATATGTCACTTTGTGTAACGGTACTGTGAATCTTTTTTTTCTTGAAAATAGTTCAACAAAATTCACAAATAGTCGATAGTCAATGTATTTTTTCCGATCAATAAATTATTGCTACTACTATTCAAAATTTCCGAATGATTGTCAGAATTTATTTCGCAAATTTTCAGTGATGTTCGATTAAATAAATGAAGGGAACCTAATACTCAAATTGAAAATTCAAGTTATATTAGATTTATTAAAATGATTTCTGTATTTCATGTCAGTGCGGTTCGAAATGAAGAAAATCTAATAGGAAGCGTAAAACTCAGGAACGTAAATCACATTCTGTGACACAAGTTGAAAATCAAGTTTCTCAAAATGCGCCTCAATGTCACAATTAGCTTCAAGGACAATCATGTTTTAGAGTTATGTCAGAACATTATTACGAGGATCTTGACTTGCCGGATTCAAGATTGTGTCCCATGTTCCATCAAAATAAATGAATATTCAATTTTGAACGAAGTTTATGAAGACTTTTTTCCAAATAATGTAATCCGATACAATATCTTGTTCTTAGTCCTCCGAACATCACCTTCTAACTAGGATATTTGAAAAGAGTCCCTTTGTTGCAGAAACCATTATAAAATTCTTGGTTTTTAATTTGTGCTACTGAATAACTCTGTGTTTCAGGTTCCATTTCCAATCTCTGAATGAGATTTTTTTTGCTCCAGACAATGCTAATATGAAATGCAGAAATAATTGCGCTAAATGGAGATTCACAAGCTTTCAGTCTTAGCGTAGGACCCTATAAAGAGTGTAAAATTGAATTTGGTTTCAAGTTATCGTGCAACTAGCTAGCCAGATGACACTGTCAACTAAAATTAAATTTAAAGACATTTTTAACTGGAGTTATTTAACAATTCTAGATTTAGATTGATTCAGTTTGCCTGGCAAAATTCAACCCCACAATCTAATTCAGGACTTGGAAAACTATTCATCTGAATTTAATGCCAAAGAGAGTAAAAGTCAGCTTCAAAATAAGATACCAAATTGAATGGCATAAAGTTTGAAAAACAATGCTGGTCAATAATAATGCTTGAATCACAATGGTGCACAGAATGATTCCTCGGTACAACGAATTGGCGGCAACGGTTAAGTAACAAACTTATCGCTATTGGCCCGATCAAAGTAAAATGATGGGATATTCAGCCATTATGATCTGTAGTATATCCCGCTCTTCAATTTTGCCTCAACTGATGTTAAGAAGGTGGCGATGGCCTAATAAAATTCACTCTGGCACCTGATGAGGACGAAACAACCAAGTTCGATGGTTCCAATGATTGCACCGCTCGAGAAACCAGGATCCTTGCCACCTAAACGTTTTGGCCATCAGTTAAGGCATAATTTCCCTCGTGTTAATTACAGTTTAAACTTCGAGCCTGCTGAAATAAAACGAATTTCATCATTGAATCCATGTTAAAATATTGTGATAGTCAAAGATCACGTAATTGGAAATTTACCTACATGCTTCCATGCCTGACAAATTTAGTCCCGCTTTGACTATGAATTATTTCGTACCTGAAAATATTAAAAGCTATTATTATCAGACAGGATCTTTTGGTATTTTTGGATACAACTAATTTTCAATAAAATGCACAAAACATAAATCGTTGATGAGACGCATTGCCACCAGATATCACCTGGCTTAATGCTCGAAAATCACAATCACAAATTACCGATCGTTAGATATCGTTTGACGTATTGCTTTTGTGAATACCATTTGTTGAATTTGTGTTGTGGAGTTTTTTCATAGTCCATATTTTTCCGAAATCAACAAAATTCTTCGAATCGCAAATTCACAATATGATCGCGAATGTTACGGTATGATCGCGAGGTTACTGAAATTCGTTCACCTGAACCCCTGAATACGAGGTGAATAAACATCGCCGATCACAACGCGAAACTATTTCCCTGTTTTCCTACGTAATGATGAAGAGGGACATCGATTTCTATAATTGAAACTCAGAGACAGATCACCACGTGGTATTTAACCAGATAGTTCGTATCCTAATTCTCTCCATACCGGCGACACTGGGAGGGCGCGAAAACCACGATTCTGGTGATACCAGAATTTGATTGGATTATAACTTTCCCACTCGCGAATATAAACAACCCCGCCCGCGTAAATTGACCACGTTTCAAAAAGATCGAGCGACTTCAACCACGTGTCTGGCAATTACCTTGATCCTATTGTGAATTTTTTTACCGTGTTCATTGGATGAAAAATGCTTAATTACAAATTTTCTGTGCAGGAAAAAGTGGAGTTGGTGAAACATCATTACCAGGGCCTGTCTTACCGGGAAAATCAGGACCATTTCGCCGTCACACACCCGGATCGACCGACACCCTCGTTAGCGACCATAAAAAATCTCGTCCTAAAATTTAAAAAATCAGGTAGTGTCGACGAGAGGACCAGGAAAATCTCTCAACCAAACCGTCAGCTGAGCTGGGATACCAAGCTGGACATCTGCTTGACCGTCGAAGAGGATCTGTTCAAGACGATCAGCCGCATCGCCCAGGACTTAGAAATATCTAACGCGTCGGTCAAAAGAGTATTGCGTGAAGCTAAGTACAGATCGTACAAGTTTCAAGTCCATCAAGAACTCTTGGCTGGTGATAACGATAGTCGTCTTCGCTTCAGCCAAGAGATGATGGAACGTCTGAACGCAGACGAGGGCTTGTTGAGTCGCATTTGTTTCTCGGATGAAAGTACGGTGATACTTGTCGGGAAATCGAACAGGCAGAACACCAGAGCCTGGTGTCGAAACAACCCTCGTCAGTTCATTCAGGCGGGCACGCAGTACCCGTTGAAGCTCAACGTCTGGCTTGGCGCGATTGGCAATCGGCTCATTGGACCATTTTTTATTGATGGAAACCTCAACGGTGAGAAGTACCCACTGGTTGCTCACAGAGAGGATCGCACCGGCTCTTAGGCTGATTGAAGAAGAAGTCGTGAGTGTATTTTATCATGTAGAGCTGGCGTTATTATTAGCAGAGTGCGTATGATTTTAAAATGAATAATTTTATGCTCACTACAAGCAACGTATCATTTTCTGTGTTCAGGGCGAACCTGTTTGGTTTCAGCAGGATGGAGCCCCACCGCACTCCACACGTGCGGTGCGTGATTACCTCGACCAACAATTCCCCGGACGCTGGATTGGTAGGGCAAGCCCGGAGGTCGAGTGTCCGGCCCGTTCACCTGATCTCGCTCCCTTGGACTACGGCTTGTGGGGCCATTTGAAAAATGTCCTGTATGCCCAAGGTAGGATTGAAGACCTTGCCGCACTGCAAGCTAGGATCTTGGACATCCTGCAAAACCTGTCTCCGGATATCATATCCAACACGACAAATGCCTTCTACGACCGGCTCGGTTACTGCGCTGCAGCTGCTGTAGGGCATTTTGAGCACTTTTTGAAAGGCAACCAATGGCCAAACGAGGGGTGATCAGAAGAGTGAAGATTGGTCTCCCAGTGTTATCGGACGATTGTCTTGTAAGCTATTGTTTTGTTTCCAAATTTTTCATTAATAGCATGATTTACACTGTAATATTAACTGTTGTTCTTTTTCTCGTTTTATTCTTGGATATCTGGTGAACCCTTTTTGTTAACGGAACATTGATTGCTGTACAATGGAGCTGTAAAATCTTTGTCAACTAATCAATGATGTCGGCGAGGGTTTTTGTGAGTATTGCGTCGGCCACGTTTTCTGTTAATTGCTACTCTTTGTCCTCCTAAGCTTCGTGTTTAAGATAAATAATTTATTTATTCCTTGTGACTCATTTCTTTTATTTATTTCATGTTCGTCGGCACTAATTACTGACTTCTGGAGCACTGCACCGTAACGAATCTACTCTGGAAATACCTTCTACTGGGTCTCAACCATTCATTTATTTTTGATTTTATGTGAATAAAAAATTTGTTCACAATAAACATGGTTTTTACTTATCTACCTCTGTTTCTCCAGACTCCCACTTGTTCATGACATTTTACGTTGAATTTCAGATTCCTTCTTTCAATAAATAACACCCGATTTCTGTATCATTTGATATTTGCTTTTCCGTTAAATTCTTTATTGCGTCGGTTGAATATCTTCCGAAATCGACCACGGTATTGCTGAACGATACTATTCTTCTTAGACAATTCACGCTACGTAAAAATAAACAGCAGCATAACCTCAATCCACGGCTTAACGCGCGAGAGATTTACAGCTTTTGTTTCATTTTGTGTACATTGGCGCCTTGCTCAGCAGATGAAAACATCATCGCGGGGCGATTTCACCGACCAATGAGATTAAATTATTTGGCGCTTGCGCGTTATATGTATAGTTTCAAGAGATTGTCCCGGTATATATAAATTATACATTGATATAATTGGATATAAATGTAGGTGATTAAATTTGATAATTTATTATTGAAAAAAAAAATTCATTCAAATTAATTATTTATCTTAAATTATTGAATAAATAATTTTTAAAAATTGAAAATATGAAATTGAATAATTAATTATTTATCTATCTGTACGTTTTCTTTAATCGTTCTAATAAGTTCCAATCCATTGTATGAATGTTCCAAATTACAATACATAAAGCACATTAAATGGCATTTTTTTAATGAATAATATTTTTATTTCGATTAATACGTAAGCAAATAATTAAAAAATATGAAGGATTTTTTTAATAATTATATCTATTTTCAAAAATTCAGTCAATATGAAATATTTTTTTTTTTTTAATTTTTTCTTTTTTCAAAAGTTAATTAAAAATTATAATATATATATATATATACATATATATATCAAAATGAAACATAAATGATAAATTTATTCATCATACTCCCATTCGATGGAAATAATCTTGATTATAATTTCTGAATACATACATAAATTATACATTAATATAATTAAATATAAATGTAGGTAATTGAATCAAATAATTTATCAATTAAAAAAAAATAATTCAGCCGAATGAATGATTTTTCTTAAATTAATGGATATTTGATTTTTAAAAATTAAAAATATGAAATAAATGAATAATTGATTATCTATCTGTATGTTTTCTTTAAACTTTTCAATAAGTTCTAATCCATTGTATAAATGTTCCAAATTACAATACATAAAGCACATTGAATGGCATTTTTTTAATGCATATTATTTTTATTTTGATTAATATGTGAGCAAATAATTAAATAATATATAAGATTTCTTTTATAATCATATTTAGTTTTAAAAAATTTAATTGATGTAAAATATTTTTTTTTTCAAATTTTTCTTTTTTTGAAAGGTAATTAAAAATCATAATATATATGGGCTATTCCGCGTCAACCCGATCAGTCATCTCTCAGATATTTTTTTAATTTGGCATGTGGATTGTGTGTGAGGAGTTGGATTTTTGTGCCAAAGCGCAAATCTCATAATGCAAAATTCGATTTTTTATTAACAATAATTGGACTCCCATTTTTTTCGAAAATTCATAACTTTGGCAAAAAATTGGAAACAATATATAATTTTTTTTTCAAATTACGCGGAAAGCTTCATTGAATTTGAAAAAAAATACGAAATGGTAAAAAAAGTTGTGATCAATTGTTTATTAAACAATTAATTTTTCAAAGATTTTTAAAACAGTGACTGACACGATCAAAAAATTTTTTCAAAATTCTGACATGTTCCTTGAACTGTACTACAACCTGTGAATTGATTCCAGAGGGGTGTTTTTCTTCGTTTTTGAGTTAAAAATCATTGAAGGTGTCGATGCGCGTGAAATTGCGGCGCGCCGAGTCTCTACGTAATGGCGGGCGGCCGGTTGCCGTCCACCGCTACCCCGCGGTGGCGTCGCAGCGTTATTTTAGAGTCATTTTCACGATGTAGGACATGATTGAAGAATCTGAAAAAAATACTGTTCAAGAATTCAAGAATGTGTTTTTCACCGTTTTTTTATTACAGAGATTCAAAATAACGGTTACACACCATGACAGTGCACATAAATGATAATAATTACATAACTTGCTACTCATTTTAAAATAAAAACACATTCTTGAAACTTCACTTATCGCTTTGAGCAGGCCTTGTGAAGGTACAGTATTTTTTTCAGATTCTTCAATCATGTCCTACATCGTGAAAATGACCCTAAAATAACGCTGCGACGCCACCGCGGGGCAGCGATGGACGGCAACCGGCCGCCCGCCATTACGTAGAGACTCGGCGCGCCGCAATTTCATGCGCATCGACACCTTTAATGATTTTTAACTCGGAAACGAAGAAAAACACTCCTCTGGAATTAATTCACAAGTTGTAGTACAGTTCAAGGAACATGTCAGAATTTTGAAAAAATTTTTTGATCGTGTCAGTCACTGTTTTCAAAATCTTTGAAAAATAATTGTTAAATAAACAATTGGTAACAACTTTTTTTTACTATTTCGTATTTTTTTAAAAATTTTATGGAGCTTTCCGCGTAATTTGAAGAAAAAATATATATTGTATCTAATTTTTTGCCAAAGTTATGAATTTTTGAAAAAAATGGGAGTTTAATTTGTTATTGTTGATAAAAAATCGAATTTTGCATTATGAGATTCGCTCTCTGGCACAAAAATCTAACTCCTCACACACAATCCACATGCCAAATTAAAAAAATATCTGAGAGATGACTGATCCGGTTGACGCGGAATAGCCCATATACATATTAGGCTGACTCAAAAAAAACGGCCAATTTTTTTTTTCAAAATCCTCACACAAAAACTTCCGAGAAGGTGTGAAAAGACGCCTGTAAAATGCAGAGCCCTCAATATTATTATTAAGAGGTCGCGCATCGGGAATTTCTATTTCCCGTTCAAATAACTCAGGAATAAATTTTTTTAAATTTTGCAGTTTCGTATTTTTGCAATGGCTCATTGAATTAGCGGACCAAAGCATATTTTTGTAGGAAATTTGACGCTTTACAAAAAAAGTCCTTACAAAGTTTTCGATAGTCACACTCCTTCAAAAGTTATTCGAGGTCAAAGTTGAACTTACAAACAAATTCAATGTTTTTTTTTTCGATGATACTATGAATCTTTCCTCATTATTTTGTTATAAAGAGGATAGATTTCGGAACAATTACATTTTTAAATAGTCAAGTGCATCAGTTATGGATTCTCCATGATAACATGTTTATTATTTAACATCGCATTTTTGTAAGGTAACTTTATATTGACACAATGGGAAAATTAATGATTGAAAAAGCCCAATTAGAGTAAGATATATTTAATCAATAAAAGAGGATAAATTTCGGAACAATTACATTTTTAAATAGTCAAGTGCATCAGTTATGGATTCCCCATGATAACATGTTTCTTATTTAACATCGCATTTTTGTAAGGTAACTCTATATTGACTCGATGGGAAAATTAATGATTGAAAAAGCCCAATTGAAGTAAGATATATTTATCAAATATATCTTTATAACAAAATAATGAAAACAGATTCATAGTATCACCGAAAAAAAAACATTGAATTTTTTTGTAAGTTCAACTTTGACCTCGAATAACTTTTGAAGGAGTGTGACTATCGAAAACTTTGTGGGGACTTTTTTTGTAGAGCGGCAAATTTCCTACAAAAATATGCTTTGGTCCGCTCATTCAATGAGCCGTTGCAAAAATACAAAATTGCAAAATTTAAAAAAATTTATTCCTGTGTTATTTAAACGGGAAATAGAAATTCCTGATGCGCGACCTCTTAATGATGATATTAAGGGCTCCGCTTTCTACAGGCGTCTTTTCACACCTTCTCGGAAGTTTTTATGTAAGGATTTTGAAAAAAAAAAATTAGCCGTTTTTTTTTGAATCAGCCTAATACATATATATGTATATATGTATATCAAAATAAAACATAAATAATAAATTTATTCATGCTCCTATTTAATAAATATAATTTTAATTATAATTTGTAAATATCTCTCTATCTAATAAAAAAGTTTCAAACAAATGAACAGGTAGAAAAAGATTATAATAACAATAGTAAAAAAAGACTGTAATAACAATAGTACAAAAAAGATTATAATAACAATAGTATACGCATGCAGTTGGCGGTGGGGTGAGATCCCGAAAACAAAACAAAAAGCATCTAGCAAACAAAACTTCCTTTGACAGCTGTCATCGGCCGTTTATGACAGTCTTTGACAAATGTCTTTATAGGTATCTGTTTCCGACGCGCAAAAAATGAACATGCAAACGAAAATTATCAAGATGATTCCCGACGGGAATTGTTTTTTCGCGCGTTGGCGTATTATGTATACGGCACTCAAGATCGACACGCAGAGGTGAGACTGAGTATCCTTTCAAATAAATGTAGTGGATAATTGGTCTACATTTGCGGGTTTTATTACAGGTAATGAGTCAAACGGTGCTGTGATTAGGTCACCTGGTGATTACAAATCACATATGAATAAAAATGGAATATACGGGGGAGAAGCAGAATTAGCTGCAGCTGCGGACATTTTTGAGATATGTTTAATCGTGTATCGCGAAGAACAAATTCATCCACATCGGATCGGATCACAAAATGAAACACAGTTCTCGCTACTCTTCACCGGCGACGGAGACAGTGGACACTTTGATGTCCTGCAGAGCCAAAATAAAATTCAGATAGTGAGTAATAAGTATGAAAAGTAACAATCAAATAATAGTAAATCTAAATATATCACCAAACAGTCAAAAGGACAGCCAGGATGTACGATGAAAATGGAGAAAGGAGGAGTTTCAAGCAGCAGACAAGGCGATGAAGATGGTGGATGGTCGGAAGTATCACAAAAGAAAGAGGAAAATAAAATTGTAAGTGCGAAGAACCAAATAAGCCAGAGAATAATAATAAACAAATATTCCTACAACCAGGCAAGAGGACGACCAGGATCTATGTTAACCACAAGAGAAAGAGGTGTTTTGCGAAGTGAACAGCAACACAAATATAGAGAAAAAAATAATATGAAGAAGGTGATTTTGGAGAATAACGGGCAGAGCGGCAGCAAAAATAATTCCGCAAGTCGAGGAGATAGATCGATATCAATAGAGAAGGAACACCAATTTTCAACCAACGAATGGAAGCTTAGATTGATGAAAAAAAGAAAAGTAAGCACAGAAAGAATCAAAGTGGACAGCAAGTGCAGACCTGTCATCAAATCAACATGAAGGAATTCGCCTGTCTACTAGACAATGCGTAAGGAAATAGTGAGGCGCGAAGCGCCGAACAACGAGTCGCGTAGCTCCGAGATGGGGTTGGCGCGCGAAGCGCGCAGGGGCGAAGCCCCTAGTATATATAAATTATACATTAATATAATTGAATATAATAAAGGTAATCAAATGAAATAATTTATCAATAAAAAAAGTAATTGATATGAATAAATTATTTTTCTTAAATTAATTGCTGGAAAAACAGCCAAAGCAGCAACGATTCTGCAGCATACTGCGCATCTCGACGCGCAGGCAACGAGCGGACTTTTGTATACGCGACATGTACATACATATACCCTACTCCCTCATCAGCTGTAATGCCACGTTGCGATTTATTCAGAATATGTGAATTATATTATCTACTTCCTTTTCCACTTAAAATCTATGTGTCTGCTTTTATTTATTTCTTAAACCTCGTACGGTGTTCCTGTGTGATATAATAGTCAACAGGTTATGGGCCCAGGAGAGGTTTAAGCAGATTAAGTGAATATAAAGTCAAGTAAAAATTCGGTGCACGTGGAAGTTCAAGGTTAGCCATGTCAGATATATTCCGTGCGAACATAACCAAGCTAAACAACGATAACTACTCCGTTGGGAAATTTAAATTGGAGCTGTTGCTCATTAAAGAGGATCTATGGAATCAAGTCAGCACGGAAAAACCTACAGACCAAACCGCTGCAACAGCATGGCAGAAAAAAGACGATAAGGCGAGAGCGATTATTGGGCTGCTTGTTGAAGATTCTCAACTCATCCACATACGTAAGGACACAACAGCGAAAAAGGTATGGGAATCGTTTAAGAATTACCATGAAAAATCGACGCTGACAAGCAAAGTTTATCTCCTAAGGCAGATTTGCAATTTGAAGTTGAGCGAGACAGGCAATATGGAAGAGCATGTAACTAGAATGCAAGACTTGGTAGATAAGCTAACAGCGCTTGGGGAGGAAATCAAGGATCATCTTTTCGTAGCCATGTTGCTGAGTAGCCTACACGAGACGTACAGTACGTTGATTACCGCGTTGGAAAGCAGACCGGAGGATGAATTAACACTAGGGTTGATTAAAGGCAAATTGATCGATGAATATAAAAGAAGAAAGGGCGTGCCGGATTTAGAGGATTCAGGTTCAGCATTGAGAGCATCGCAAAAGAAGATTACAGACGCAGAAGCCGAAAAATCGTGTTTCTTTTGTAAGAAAACGGGACACTTCAAACAAGATTGTTTGAAATACAAAAAATGGAAGGCCAATAAGGATAAAAGAGAGAAAGCCAATGAGACGAAAGAAAATGAAAAGCGAGAGGGATCGGTTTGCTTCAGTGTTCACGAAGTAGCGAGTCAAAACGATGCCTGGTACATCGATTCGGGTGCCACAAGCCACACGAGTAACTACGAAAGCTTCTTCAAATATTTGGATCGAAAGAAGATGCAAGAAGTAGCTCTTGCCAACGGACAAGGCGCAAAAGTATTGGGAATAGGCACAGGTGAACTATACTGCCTCAACGGGAGAAATGAAACAGTCAAAGTATTAAAGATGTATCATATGTCCCAGATTTGACAGAAAACTTGTTATCGGTGAAAAAACTCACAGAAGGTGGACATACGGTACAGTTCAAAGGCGAAAGATGCGAAATTTCTAAAAATAATATTGTGGTCGCCACAGCAAATTTATCATCTAATATGTATGCAGTAAGAGTTCACCACAGAGCATTGGCAGTCAAAGGAAACGAGCATACAGCAAATTGTCAACACAATTGGCACAGGAGGTTCGGACATCGCTACCCTGAGGACGTTGAAAAGCTGAAGATGAAGAAGCTGGTGACGGGCTTAAAGATCAAGGATTGTGGAATCCGAGAATTATGCGAATGCTGTATCAAAGGAAAGATGTCGAGATGTCCAATACCAAAAGAGGCAACGACTAGAGCAACATCCGTACTGGAATGAATACACACAGACCTCTGTGGACCAATGCAGAATGCAACACCAAGCGGAAAAAGGTATTCGATGACAATGATTGACGATTATAGCCGATTTACAGAGGTGTATTTTCTAAGGTACAACTCAGAGGTGGTGAAATGCATCAACGATTATATCAGATGCACCGAGAACAAGTTCGGGAAGAAAGTCAAGGTCATTGGGTCGGACAACGGACGAGAATATGTCACCAAAGAACTGCAGGAATCGCTTACTGAAATGGGCATAAAGGTATAGTATACCGCGCCCTATTCAGCCTTCCAAAACGGTGTGGCAGAGCGCAAAAACCGAACACTCATGGAAGCTGGAAGATGTATGTTAATCGACGCAAAGATGGAGAAAAAATACTGGGCGGAGGCAGTCAACACGGCCTGCTATTTACAAAATATTTTGCCGTCCAAAGCAGTTGATAAGACACCATACGAGTTATGGAATAGCAGGAAACCCGACGTCGAACATCTGCACATATTTAGAAGCAAAGGATATGCTCATATTCCAAAGGAGAAACGGAGAAAGTTAGATGACAAAGCAACGTTACTCACTTTTGTGGGATATTCAGCTGAATCAAAGGCCTACAGAACGCTGAACACGGCAACAAATAAAGTGATCATCAGCCGCGATGTCAGAGTCATCGAACACGATTTAAAGAAAGAAGAGAAGAAAGAAGAAAAGAAGAACGACAATAAGAAAATCGAAGAAAAGAAAAGAAGCGTTCGAACAACAGTTTCCGATATACCACTGCATGAGGAACAGAAAAATTGCTCCGAAGAAGTTGAAATAGGTTTCGAAGACGAATTCGAAGACCAACAGTATCAGGAACCGAATGATACAGAAGAGGAATTGCAAGAAACAGTGGATTTATCTGACCAGTCGGTTCTAGAGCATTCAATGCCAGCCGGCGATGAAGAGTATATTTTTCCCGGCAACGGTGATGATGTCGGTAATCAAGAGACCCGAATTTCAGGTAGAGAAACGAAAGGAAAACCACCGGATAGATTCGTGCCTAGTGCAAAGGTCGTAATGCAATACACAGAACCAAAAAGCAGAGCCGAAGCGCTAAACGGAGCCGACAAAAATGAATGAATCAAAGCAATGAACGAAGAAACGAAATCGATGGAAGAAAATTCAACTTGGCAACTCACCACCTTGCCAGAAGGAAGAAAGGCCATCGGTTGTAATGTGACGGGTTTTGAGTCCGCACTAATAATGTGGAAGGGAGGAACAATTAGAGACGGGGCGAGAAAGTCGAGGCTGATTGAATAGGTAAAACTTTGTGTTTGTATTTGTGAGGAGTGTACACGTATTGCGATCGGGGGGGGGAGTCGACTTAAAACTACTAAAGATACAAAGGGGTTGTAGACATTAACGGTGGCTGATCACGCCTCAGCCCTTAGCGTCACTTAATTCTAACTTACAGGTACGCGCGGGGGGGGGGCGTGTAGGGCGACGGGGAGTGTGAGGGAGGAAGGGTCGGTATTGCGGGGGGGGGGGGGGGGGTGGTGTAGGGCGACGGGGAGTGTGAGGTAGGAAGGGTCGGTATCGCGGGGGGAGGAAGGGGAGGAGGTGCAGATCGGCTGTAGACTGCAGGCTAACCTGGTGTCGTCGGTGTGTCGTGGTGGCGGTGTTGAGGGGGGGGGGGCGTCTGAGTTTCTGGTCTCTTCGGGTTCGTCGTTCTCTCTCTCTCTCTCTCTCTCTCTCTCTCTTCCTCTTTCTTTCTGGCTTGTCACGTCGTTCTTCCTGGTAAGACGCTGTCGTACTGCTGGCTGGCGCTCGGCTCAGCCGAGCGTCAGTGGGCTTCGGTTAGCTTCGGGTGTTTCCCGACGGGCCGGGACTCACCCGTTCAGCTCTTCCCCGCGGGCTTGGGGATTGTTGTGACTTGCACTCTAGGTGCAACGTCACAACTCCCCCCTCCCCACGCGGGGCGAGGCCTATAGGGTGAGCCGGCTTCATTACGTTTGTGTTTTCTGTGGTCGTCTGTGATCATTTCGTCTGTGCTTTTCCTTTTGCCGTTGTCCGGGTTGCTGTTTGCTCCGATCTGTCGGGGTTAAGGGATTTGAGTCGGGTTGTATTTGCGGGGGTGTGTGTTGGGTGTGGGGTTGTTGGTTGTCTTATATCTACTTATTCTACGTGGTCTCCTGTGTATTTATCAAAATTATGATTTTTCTCTTATACTAACTTATACTATTCTTATACTATTTTATAGGAACTCTGGTGTTTTTCTTAATCTATTTTCTCATGTGTTCTGTTTGTACTTAAATTTTTGGTTTTGGTTCGTTGGCTCTCGTTGGTGTGGGTCTTGGTAAGTTTCTGCGTTGTTCCTTGTTCCTTGTGGCTCGTGGTTGCTTCTCCGTGGTTCCGCGTTGGAGTTTTTGGGTTGTGCTCTGTTTCTCTGGCCTCCGTCTGTCGTTGTTCGTCCGTCGGTTTGGTGTTGTCAGTTTATTTAGTGTTTTCTGTTTTGTTCTTTTTTTTTTCTGTTTACGTATTGTTTTTCGTTTTTTGTATTGTCTTGCGTCCCGTGTTGTGTGTGTGGTTGGTTGGGGTGTTTGTGTCTGTTTGTCTATGTCGGTGAGTGAGGTGGTGTCGGTGTTATTGTCTGTGTCGTCGTCTGTCGTTTGTGTCTCTTGCGTGGTTGTGTGTGTTGTTTCGATATGTATAACTGTGTCTGCGGTGGAGGTGGTGGAGTCTGTGTCGGTGTCGGTGTCTGGTGTGTTTGAGGGGTGTGTTTTGTGTGGTGCTGTCTGGTGTGTGATGTGTGGTTGGTGTGTGGAGGTGCTGGCTTCTGTCTCGTCTGTGTTCGTACGTTGGTGTGCCCGTCTGATCATGTATCTGTCTCTTTCTGCCTGTAGTTCGTCGTCCAGGGTGCTTGCGGCTTGTTAATTTGCAATGAATGCAATTATTTCTGGGGGTGGTCCTACGTGTTTTCTGTCTGTCTGTCTTGTCTGCGTTGGTTCTGTGATTGTGTCCATGTTGGCGAATGTTTCTAAGATTCTATCATCTGTTGTCTGTGGTTTCGTGAGTCTGGTGCGTGTCCATAAAGGGGGTGATGCCGGGAGTAGTGTGTGTCGAGGTGTTGGAGTCGATGTGGGGTGTGTGGTTGTGTGGGGTGTTTGTTTGTTGGTGAGTGGGTGTGTCGTCGTGTGCGTGGTTGTGGTTCGTGTAGTTTGGGTGACTGTTGGTGGGTGTTGTCTGTCTGTGTTTGTTTGTGTGCAGGTCTGTATGTGTTGTGAGTATTTTGTGCCCCGGACCAGCCCGTTGCACTTTGGGCATTGCATTGGTCCGGAGAGTGTGACTGTGTGTGTGATCATTGGTGTGTGTGTTTGTGGGTGTCTCTGGGTGGTTGTGGGTGCGGTGGTTGTGGTCTGTGTTGCTGTCGTGGCGTTTTTTGTTACTTGTGTGTGTGTAGTGGGTGTCGGTAGTAGAGTTCGTCGGGTCTCTGTCTGGTGTGTGCCGTCGCGTCCGTATCTGTGTGGGTGTGGGGCTTGTCCTGGTGTTTGTAGTAGTGGAGTTCTTTCTTTGTTTGTTTGTGTGTCCGTTGTTGTTGTCGTTGGTCTCGTTAGTCGTAGTGTCATTAGGGCCGGTATTTTTGGTCGTCTGTCTGCCATGTTGTCTTTCTGTGGGGTGAATACACATGTTAGTTTATTTTCGAGATGTGTTATCGGGCGTGGTTCTTTTATTGCTTATTTGATCATGTATATAATTTTAGGTCTTCTATGTGGCATTTTCCCATATTTTTACCGTTTTCTGTTGTCAATTCGTATATTGTGGGTGAGATTTTCTTTGTTATTATGTATGGGCCTGTGAATTTTTTACTTCGCTTTGCTGCCGTTCTTTCTGGGCCGGATGAGAGTGTATGGTTCTTTTTCAGTACTCTGTCTCCTTCCTTGAATTGTATGTCTCGTCTTCGTAGGTTGTAGTAGTGTGCTTGTTTTTCGTTTGCTTCTATTAAGTGCCTCTGTACTTCGTCTCTAAGTGTTTGTAGTCGTCTCAGGTGATCTGTCCATTTGTCTGTGTCTTGTAATTCTATTTCGTCGTCGTTCTCTAATTAATTTCTTAGGCATTGTGTAGGATTTAATTCCCTTCCTAGGTTCAAAAAGGCTGGTGTGTGTTTGGTTGATGTGTGTGTACATGTATTGATTGCGAATTGTAAGTCTTGTAAGTGTATGTCCCATTCTGTGTGGTCGTTGTTTACGTAGGCTTGGATCATTGTTTTAGCGGTTCTGTTGACTCGTTCTACGGGGTTGGCTTGTGTGTGGTATGGGGGGATTGTTGCGTGTCTTATATTGAATTTTTGTGTCAGTTCGCGTATGAGTTTGTTTATGTATGGTGTGCCGTTATCTGTTAGTAGTATGCGTGGTGTACCCCATCGTGATATTACGTGTGAGTGGAATGTCTGTTCTACTGTTTTTGCGTTTGCTTTGCGTATCGGTATAATTTCCACCCATTTGGTGTATAGGTCTTCGAACACTATAATGTATTGGTTTTTTTGCTTTGATAGTGGGAGTGAGCCCATGATGTCTGAGGCTACTACTGTCCACGGTTCTTCAATTATTCTAGTACCCATTAGCCCTGCCGGTCGCGCTTGTATTGTTTTTATTCTTTGGCATGTGTCACATTTTTTTATGTAGTTTACTGTGTCTCTGTACATCCCTGGCCAATAATATTCTTTGGCTACTCTTTGGTATGTCTTTTCGATCCCTAAGTGGCCTGCTTGTGTTACGTCGTGATTTTCGTGTAGTATGTGTGTTATTTTGTCTTTGGGTATTACTAGTTTCCATGGGTTTGTGTCTGGTAGGAGGTTTGAGTGTAGGGGGTTAGGGCGGTGGAAGTATAGTTGATTGTTTCTGATTCGCCATGATTCGTTTTTCTCTGGGCGTGTTTGTACTTGTGTTTTCTTGTATGTGTACCATTTGTCTGTCGTGTCTTATATTATTTCTATGTGTTTTTCATCTTCGTGTCGTCTTGAAAGTGCGTCTGGTACGTCGTGCATTGTACCTTTTCGGTGTGTAATGTCAAAGTCGTATTCTAATAGTTCCAGTGCCCATCGTGCAAGTCGGCCTGTGGGGTTTTTTAATTCTCTAAGCCACTTCAGTGCGTGGTGATCTGTAATAACTTTAAAATGGTATCCTTCCACGTATGGTCTGAATTTTTTTATGGACCAGAGTACCGCCAAACATTCTCTCTCAGTGGTGGAGTATTTACGTTCTGCCTCGCTCAGCGCACGGCTAGCGTATGCTACTACATGCTCTTCGTCATCGAGAGATTGTGTTAGTACGGCACCTATCCCTGTTCCGCTAGCGTCTGTTTGTAGTGTGAATGTTTGTGTGTAGTCTGGGCATGCGAGTGTGGGTGGTGATGTGAGTGCGTGTTTGATTGTGTTCATTGCGTTTTCTTGTTCTTCTCCCCAGTGCCATTTCTGGTCTTTTTTCAGTACTCGTGTTAGTGGTTCTGTAATGTGTGCGAAGTTAGGTATAAAGCGTCTGTACCATGATGCCATGCCGATTAGTCTCCGTAATTGTTTTATTGTTTTTGGGCTTGGGTAGCTTTCTATGGGTTGTGTTTTGTCGGGGTCTATGTGTAGTCCGTGTCTGTCTACTATGTATCCGAGATATTTTACTTGTGCGCATCCGAATTCGCACTTCTCTGGGTTTATTGTTAGTCCCGCGTCTGTAATCCTTTTGAGTATTTGTTCTAGTCTTTGTAAGTGTTCGTCAAATGTTTGGGTTACTATTATTATGTCGTCTAAGTATGCGAATGCATATGGTTCGCATTCTGGGCCTATGAGTCTGTCTAGTAGTCTTTGGAATGTCGCCGGTGCGCCTGTCAGTCCGTATGGCATTTTTTTAGATTGAAATAAGCCCATTCCCGGGACTGTAAAGGCTGTTATGTGTTTACTGTCTTCGTCGAGTGGTATTAGGAAGTATGCTTGGCTTAAGTCGATTTTTGATATGTACTGTGCTGTCCGTAGTTTGTTTAATATTACTGTCATGTATGGTAGTGGGTATGCATCTTTTTTTGATACTGAGTTTACTTTTCTGAAGTCTAAACAGAAACGATATGTGTTATTTGGCTTTTTTATCATGACAATTGGGCTCGACCATTCACTTTCTGATGGTTCTATCACGTCTTCTCTTAACATTTTGTCTATTTCTGTGTGGATGGCTTCTCTAATTTTTGGTGATACCATATAATATCTTTGTTTTATGGGTGCGTGTCCTTGTGTGTCTATTTTGTGTTTGATTAGGTGTGTTAGGCCGAGTTGGCCTGGTAGTGTTGAGATTTTCTGCTGTATTGTCGTCTGTAGTTGTGTGTGTTGTGATTGTGTGAGTTCTTGTATTCCTGCGCATATCTGTGGTTCGGTTTCTTCGTCCGTTTGTGTGTCGTCTGTTGTTTGTGCGTTTGTGGGTATGATTTTTTGATTTGTGATTTGTGTATTCTGTGGGTTGTCTTTTGGGGGGGTGTTTTCCGGTGGTGTCTTTGTGCTGGGTAGTGTTGGGGTTAGTGGTTTTTGTTTTATGGTTGTTTTTTCCGTATTTTCGTGTCTTTCTGTTGTTTTCGGGTGCGTTTGTTGTTTCGTTGCTTCTAGTTTTTCTGCTGCTTTTGCTTGTTTTGTGTGTGTTTGTGTTGATTGATGTCGTATTTTTCTTGTTTGATGTCTGTGTGTGTATTCTTTGAGTGGTGAAGGTAGTTCTTGTGGTCTGGCTTGCATGTCGTAGTGTGTCTGTGGGTCGTCTATAAGTGACCATGTGCTTTCTTCATAATTTATTTGTATTCCAAATCTCATTAAGCCGCTGTTCCTAATGATACATTGCGAGCCTAAGTTTGGTATTAATCCGAAATTAATTTTTTTTGTTATGTTACCGAGGCGTATTGGGAGTGTTACTGTTCTTTCTATCGTCACCTGTGTTCCGTTTCCCATTGTAGCTGTTCTGTCGAGCGTGTCGTCTATTGGTGTGTCTGTGTTGTGTAGTATTTGTATTACTTCTGCGCCTAGGTATGAGTGTGTCGCGCCTGTGTCTATTAACGCGTTGAATTCGTGACCGTGTATTTCGATTCTGATGTGGAATCTACTTTTCGTTCTGTTGTTATCTGTTGTCGGTGCTACTGTCTCGGGTGTGTTTGTGTTGTTTGTGGGGCTGCCCTCCACCCTTGCTGGGTCAACCCTTACTCGTTTCCCTGGTTCTGTACCTGTGTGCATTGCCATCTGAGGTGTCCGGGTTGGTTGCAGTTAGAGCATCTGCGTGGTGTTGTGCCTGTGTTCGAGTTCGTTTGTGTTTGTTGCTGAGTGTAGTGTGGTGAGTCATAGGTGATTGCGGGGTATCGAGTTTGTTGCGTGTTTTGGTTTGTTTGGTTTCGTCGTATGTTGTCTGTGAGTGCCGGTGGTATATTTGGTGTTGGGAGTATTGCTGGGCGGGGTTGTGTTTGTGCGTACTTGTATGGGATGTATTGTGTGTGGTGTGTTTGGTGTGTGTAGGTTTGTTGTGGGTGTGTGTAGTTATTTAATATTGTTTGTCTTGTGTTTTCCCATTCGATGTTTGCTTCCCATTCTTTCGCGGCTATTTCCAGCTGGTCGAAGTTCGTGAAGTTGTATGGTTTTATGTATGCCTTGTATTCTATTTTCATGTTTCTGTATGCCAAGTCTAATTGTGTTCGTGGGTGGTATGGCGGTTTTAGTTGTGTTAGTAGTGTTCTAAATTGTATTAGGAATTGTGTAATTTTTTTTGTTGGTCCTTGTACGTAGTTTTTGATTTTTTGTTCCAGTCTGTCCCTGTGTTGTATGTCTTGAAATGCGTGTGTAATGTCTCTTTCGAATTCTTCCAGTGTTCGCCATTTGCCTCTGTTTAATCTGTACCAGTTTTTTGCGTCACCTTCGAGTATCGGGCTGAGGTTGTTGATTAATTGTGTATCGTGTATTTCGTATCCCGTTTGGTAGTCGCGGAGATTTTGTAAAAATTCGTGTGTGTTTTCGTTTGTATTTCCTGAGTATTTTATGTTCCATGTTTGTATTGTTTTCATTGCCATTGCTGGCTGATTCCAGTATGTACTGTTCGGGTTTGGTGTTTGGTTTAGGTGTGTCGTGTTTTGATTGTTTGTGGGGTGTATTGACTGTGTGCTGTATAGGTGTGGATCGTCGTATTCGTTTCTGTCGCGTGTAGTGCTCCGAGGTCTATTAGGTTTTGTATAAGTCGTGTGTTACGTGTGTTGGTGGCTAAAAATGTGTCTGTTCCCGTGAAGTGTCGGTTCGTTTAATTGGTTATTACCGTGTTAGTTTGCGTGTGTGTAGGTGTTGGGCTTGTATTGTATGTTTGTGTGGGGTTTGTTGGTTCTGGGCTTTCTTGATGTTGGATTTGTGTACTATGTAAGTTGTGGGTATTCTCTATGATAGCTGCATCAATTATATTTATTGCGTTTGGTGAATTTATAGTGTGTCGTCTATTTATTTCCTGTGGTTGGGTCGGCGTTTGTTGGTCTCGTGTCGCGCGCGGCTCGCTTTGTGTCGAGTTGTTTTGGTTGCGTTCGGGTGTGTGTACGTCCATGTGTTCGCGCCCTAGGCCTTGCGGTTCTCTGTGTCCTTGGTCTGCCATTGTGTGTATCGTGTTTGGTAGTGTGTGTGTTCAACTGTCTTTATTCGAATTTTCGTGACTGTGTAGCTTTGTTTCGTGAGTCTATCTGTACTTTGTTAGCGTTTATTCTTGTGTTTTGTCTCTTAATTGTTCGGATTTGGAGTAAAAATGTGGGTAATTTACGTTGGGCGCCAATTTGTGACGGGTTTTGAGTCCGCACTAATAATGTGGAAGGGAGGAACAATTAGAGACGGGGCGAGAAAGTCGAGGCTGATTGAATAGGTAAAACTTTGTGTTTGTATTTGTGAGGAGTGTACACGTATTGCAATCGGGGGGAGGGAGTCGACCTAAAACTACTAAAGATACAAAGGGGTTGTAGACATTAACGGTGGCTGATCACGCCTCAGCCCTTAGCGTCACTTAATTCTAACTTACCGGTACGCGCGGGGGGGGGGGGGGGGGCGTGTAGGGCGACGGGGAGTGTGAGGGAGGAAGGGTCGGTATTGCGGGGGGGGGGGGGGGGGGGGGTGTAGGGCGACGGGGAGTGTGAGGTAGGAAGGGTCGGTATCGTGGGGGAGGAAGGGGAGGAGGTGCAGATCGGCTGTAGACTGCAGGCTAACCTGGTGTCGTCGGTGTGTCTTGGTGGCGGTGTTGAGGGGGGGGGGGCGTCTGAGTTTCTGGTCTCTTCGGGTTCGTCGTTCTCTCTCTCTCTCTCTCTCTCTCTCTCTCTCTCTCTCTCTCTCTCTCTCTCTCTCTCTCTCTCTCTCTCGCTCTCTCTCTCTCTCTCTCTCTCTTGCTCTTTCTTTCTGGCTTGTCACGTCGTTCTTCCTGGTAAGACGCTGTCGTACTGCTGGCTGGCGCTCGGCTCAGCCGAGCGTCGGTGGGCTTCGGTTAGCTTCGGGTGTTTCCCGACGGGCCGGGACTCACCCGTTCGGCTCTTCCCCGCGGGTTTGGGGTTTGTTGTGACTTGTACTCTAGGTGCAACGTCACAGTAAATGGATATTCAAAAGAAAAAGAAACATCGTTTCTGGATTGATAAAATACAAAGCGCGACTCGTATTGCAAGGTTTTAGCCAAAAATACGGAACGGACTACGACGAAGTGTTTGCACCGGTAGTAAGAGCGACAACATTGCGCTTGCTGCTCACGATCGCTACACAACGGAAATTAAAGATACATCATTTTGATGCGAAGACGGCATTCCTTAACGGAGAGTTGTTAGAAACGATTTACATGAAGCAACCGGAAGGATTTGTCAACGCAAAGAAAGAATTAGTCTGTAAACTCAGCAAAAGCATATACGGACTGAAACAGGCGGCAAAATCGTGGAACGAAAAACTTAATGCAGCCTTCATCAAGATGGAATTTGAACAGAGCGTGTCAGACCCTTGTCTGTACTCAAAAAACACTTCGAAGGGCGTCCAGTACGTAGCAGTATATGTCGACGACCTTCTGATCGCTGATGAGGACGAGGACGAAATACAAACCACAGCTGATGAACATGAAGAAGAATTCACGCTCACGAGACTTGGTGAATTGAAGAATTACCTGGGAATAAACATCTAAAAAGACCCAAAAGGAGTTTTCTACATGGACCAAGCGGACTACATCCAGAAGAATCATCGATATATTTGGGCTACAGGACGCAAAGGTATCCAAGACACCCCTGGACACTGGATATCTGAAAATCGCTCGTGATGGAAAAGCAATGGTTAACGGAGACGAATATCAGAAACTCATCAGAGCTCTGCTATACGTAGCGACTCACACGCGGCCCGACGTAGCGGCAAGTATATCGATATTGAGTAAAAAGGTCAAACATCCAAGTGAAACTGATTGAAACGAAGCAAAAAGATTTGTTAGATACTTAAAGGGTACAAAACAATTCAAATTAAAACTGACAAGCAACAGTAAAGGGCTTGAAGTGTACACAGATGCAGATTGGGCAGAGGATAGGAGCGACAGCAAGTCGCATAACGGGTTCATATTTCTATACAATGGAGGAGCAATCGCATGGGCTTGCAGAAAACAAACTTGTATAGCCTGGTCGAGCTGCGAAGCAGAATACATCGCGATAGCAGAAACGAGCAGGGAGCTACTATGGTTACGAAGATTACTCGAAGACTTCGGAATAGAGCAAACACAGCCGATCCGGATGTACGAGGACAATCAGAGTGCAATCAAGCTGGTAAAAAATGGGGAGTCGAAAAAGAAAACAAAGCACATAGACGTAAAATATCATTTCGTGACAGATCTAGGTAGAAAGAAAATCATCGATACACAATACTGTCCAACAGACAAGATGATTGCCGATATGATGACAAAACCACTGGGAGCCGTGAAGCTGAAAAAACGTTGAGATGGATGTCAATTGGTTGATATCAAACATAACATCGATTCAGGGCGCATAGTCGTTGAGGAAGAGTGTTGGAAAAACAGCCAAAGCAGCAACGATTCTGCAGCGCACTGCGCATCTCGACGCGCAGGCAACGAGCCGACTCTTGTATACGCGACATGTACTTACATATACACTACTCCCTCATGAGCTGTACTACCACGTTGCGATTTATTCAGAATATGTGAATTATATAATCTACTTTCTTTTCCACTTAAAATCTATGTGTCTGCTTTTATTTATTTCTTAAACCTCGTACGGTGTTCCTGTGTGATAGAATAGCCAACATTATGTATAATTAATTTTTAAAAATTGAGAATACGGAATTAAATAATCAATTATTCATCGATCTGTGTGCTTTCATCAAACTTTTCGATGAGTTCTAATCCATTGTATAAATGTTCCAAATTACAATACATACAGCACATTAAATGGCATTTTTTCAATGGATTATATTTTTATTTTGATTAATATGTGAGTAAATAATTGGAAAATATACAGGATTTTTTTATCAATTATATTTGTTTTCAAAAAATTTGATCAATGTAAAATATTTTCTCTTTTAAATTTTTCTTTTTTTAAAAGTTAATTAAAAATTACAATAAATTATATATATATTTATCAAAATGAGCCATAAATGATAAATTTGTTCATCATCCCCATATTTGATAAAAATAATATTAATTAGAATTTATAAATATATATATAAATTATACATGAATATAATTGAAGATAAATAGAGGTGATTTAGTTAAATAATTTAATGATGAGAGAAAATAATTAATTTAAATAGATTATTTTTCCTTAATTAATGAATAATTAATTTTTGAAAATTAAAAATATGAAATTAAATAATTACTCATTTATCTATCTGTATGTTTTCTTTAACTTTTCAATAAGTTCTAATCCATTGTCTAAATGTT
Organism: Neodiprion lecontei; assembly: GCF_021901455.1. NCBI lineage: Eukaryota > Metazoa > Arthropoda > Insecta > Hymenoptera > Diprionidae > Neodiprion > Neodiprion lecontei. Next base: position 14,433,492 of record NC_060262.1, on the reverse strand, counting down.
CCAAATTACAATAAATAAAGCACATTGAATGGCATTCTTTTAATGAATATCATTTTCATTTTGATTAATATGTGAGCAAATAAGTGGAAAATATATAGGATTTTTTAAATAATTATATTGACTTTAAAAAAATTTAATCAATGTAAGACATTTTTTTTTTTCAAATTTTCTTCTCTTAAAAGTTAATTAAAAATTATATAATATATATACATGATATATATATATATATATTTTCAAAAATTAATCATTCATTAATTTCAGAAAAATTATTTATTCAAATTAATTATTTTTTTTTATCATTAAATCATTCAATTCAATCACCTCAATCTATATCTATATATATATATTGTAACGTTAAGTCTTTTCTGCCCCTCGTCGAGCGCTAATTTGTAACGCTAAATGTTGTTACTTTCGGATGAGGACTTACCGTTGACACTTTGGCGCGATTCTCTACTTATCCGCAATATTAAACTACAACAAAATAATTAAGTTGGGCGCCAGACGCGTAGCGTCGATTCTCAAAGAATAATATAAATCAATAAAATTAACACAAGACCGTGCAAAAGGGATAAATAGAGAACCCGTTGTATGGCTGGCTAGGCACAGGTACGATCGCGTACATCCCGGTAGAGTGGCGGAGTTCAAGGCAGCTAGCAGTAATTCCAGAATTAAAGAAAATAACCAAATAAAGAATAAACTCCAGTTAAAAGGAAAATGAATAAGTCAATCGATCATGTATTGTCGAAAAGGTTACATAGGTGAGACAGGCAAATGAGATGGTATCGATAGCGGTAGTTAATAAAATAAATTGTCGTTGTTCATAAAAAATTATCGGTAGAATAGCAGTAAACGGTAGCTTTAACACGAGAGACGGTAGTTAACAGAGAAAAATAGACGTAGGCCGAGAGATGCGATATAATGCAAGAGTTGACTTAAAACTACACGCCACTGGGCGACGTGATCTTACCCAAGTTGCAAATGACACTACGAAAATTATTATTCTGTTAATTAGAACGAGAGAATTTTACTGCGATCGGTAGAAAACAACGTAACGGTAGTTCGATAGATGATACGTCAAATTTACCATAAATTATAACCAAGATGAGAGATTGACATTTAGTAACAATTTACCAAGTCGGCAGACGATCGACTAGGTAGCCTTCGGTAGAATTATTCATACGGTAGATTCGATAATTACAATCGTTACATAATTGAGGAATTAAATAGTGAATTCCTAAACATAACTTTTGAGAGAATATCAAAATACAAAGTTATGAGAGTGAGAGAATTTCGGAGAGTTTACAAAATAAAGAAATATACGAAAATACACCGCACTACAAAAGAATAGTTTACAGAACTTAATTTAACAAAATACGGGGAAATAAATAACAGGCAAAAATAATATAAAATGGTCAATAGTACCAAAGAAAAATGCGGTAATATCTAAGGGTGATTCTACGCTCGCTTGTACTCCGTAGAACTCGATATACGATACAATAGGCACAAAAATAAATAAAAATATAATAAGCAATAACAGAAATAAAATATAAAGCACACTACTATTACAAAGAGAGTATGGAATAAAATATGAAGCCAATAGGGCTCAAAATACGATAGAAAATACGGAAGCAAAATAATAGAGATTCACAAATAATTAGAAAAGTCATAGATACAAGAGATAATTATTTGGCAGTTACGAGGTCGCTCAGATACGAAATTAATGAATTACTGAAACCATGCAGTCACACGGAAGTCGTGGACCATGATTCACACAAAATGGCATCACACGATGCAATCAAGAAACAATAAATATAATATTAATGACCGGAATCATGCAGCCACACGGCGGCTTACAGCAACTTTAACCGTGGACCATGATTCACGCAAAATCGATAAATATTACGAGAAAGAATAGAAATTGTGAGCAACTTCGTACCAGTACAATTCAAAGGCAAAAGCCTTACCTTAACGGTCGATCTCAGGCACACAAACTGAGTCTAATTTAAATTATACTATAGAATAGCAAAACTGGGAAGGAAAGGAAAAGAGAAGGAAAGGAATTTAGAAAGATAAAGGTACTCGGTAGGATAGACGGTAGAACGAGAGCGGTAGGATAGACGGTAGAACGAGAGCGGTAGGATAGACGGTAGAACGGTAGCTTAAAACGGTAGAGATGTCGGGAGAGCAATTGGAAAATTGAAGCTGTTCCTCAACAGGTCGAGCGTAGAATAGCAGGTCGTAGTTCAGCTCGCCGATCTCGCGGTTGTCGTGAGGTGATTCTTCTTCTTTGATTGGTCGCTTGACCCCCACCGCAAATAGGCCATCCCCCTGTGGCGAATATCGGTTACTGCGTGGTCGTACGTTTTCCAAAAATTACCGCTAGATGTTGTGCAATGTGCTGCTCGCGATTTCGTCGTTGACACCAACTCGTACGGTTTCATAGTCGCTCCAGTTTGCAGTCCAGGCTGCCTATCCTCGGGGACTTCTTCGACAGAGGCACACCCAGGGTGCCTCTCGGTCAAAGTTAGCGGGTGGAGAGTGACGCCTCATTGTTCACCTCCACCGGCTTTTGTACAGGCAGTAGCTAGCTGCCTGTACCTGAGGTCGTGCAGTCAGACGGTTGGCCAAACCGTGGACCACGACCCACACAATCGGTCCTCGTCGATAGGAAGGCGGCTAGTTCCTCTTTGAAGAACGATGCCCCCGGCCGCCGGGAGGATTTTTATCTCCCTGTTCACCGGCAGTCGAGGCGATACGGAAGGTTCGGATGGATGCTACCCCAGGTGTATATAAAGGTGCACCAAGGTAGCCAGTGTAGTCTGGTGAGACCGTCAGTAGGCGAAGTCGTCGAGAGCTGCAAACGGTAGATAGTGGTCCCTTGTTGATCGGGATCGTGGTCGTCCAAGTATCTTGTTAGCTTGCGCCGAAGCGCGAAATAAAGAATTTACAGAAAAGAATTAGTTAAAAGTAGATATTGCCTATTTTGTATCGAGTTCTTTTGGAGTACCCTGCTGAGGACGCGTAAATTAAAAATAATAGCGGTTGTGTGCCCTTGTGACGGGCGATTCTGAAACGCCGCGTTACAACTCCCTCCCCCCAGGGGGAGACCGGGCAGGTCTTCTACCTAGGTAAAGTCACGAAGGCTCTTATTAGAAATTATGGAGGCTGACCCGTAAACTGACGAATAATTGGTTTCGTTGTCCATTGACAACACTAGCGAAAAAAAAAAATTAACGGAAATTACGTAAGAGACGATAGAAACGGAAAACGCGTATGCTTCGGTAGTTTTTAACGTATGATAGTGTGCGTCCGTTAATAAAATCAGAAAAGTATGGTAAAAGATCACACAAAAAGCGAGTTAGGTAATTTCTGGCTTGTACATCCGAGCGGTGATTGTTAGTTTTTGATTTTGGTTCAGGAGTTTTTGCCTTTACTTCAGTCAGTGACAGTTTTTGCGAGAAATCAGTTGATATAGAGGGTTGTTTAGAGTGATTACGAAACAGCTAACGTTGACGGAATAAGTCAGAATCGGAGTTTTTTTTTTTTTTTTTTTCACGGTAGCTTAAATCGGTAGGAAGGTCGTTAAATTTTCACGACAGCTCAGAACGGTAGAACTGAAGTAAAGTTTTGACGGTAGCTTAAATCGGTAGAAATGAAGTTACGCATTTGAGGATAAATCAAACGGTAGAAATAAAGTGGAATTTAGACCATGACTTGAACGGTGAAGGTAGAATTAAGTTTTCCGATAGCTTAGCGTTGCGGAAATGAAGTTAGATCTTTACGGTAGGTTAACGGTAGCTGAAAACGGTAGATACGGTAGATACGGTAGAATCGGTAGAATCGGTAGAAAGAGAAACGGTAGCTTAGAAAAAAAAAATCGGTAGAGAGAAAAAAAAAGATTTAAATGAATTTAGTAAAAACTCGAAGGTCGAAATAGAATTTTGAATTAGATAGGCCGAAATAGAATTTAGAAAAGAAATTTAATCGAAGGGCACTTAAGGTGGCGGATCCCTCGGTTCCCGGCGCTGGTATGGACCCGTAAGATGAGCGCTGTCCGCCTTGCGGGGCCGGACTTGGTACCGCTCCAAAAAGTCTAGTGCCCAACCAGCGCGGCACCGTGGACATTCGGCCTTGGTAAACCCGGGCTGCTTACAGCCATAGCAGAATTTTCTCCGGGGCTTTGTGCACTGGCGTGCAAGGTGCCCCACCTCGTCGCAGTTGCAGCACGCTCGAGGGTCGCGTACCGCCGGGGCTGGTGCTGGGGCCGACGTGGATGGTGCGGGCGGTGGAACGGCTGCGGTCGGAGGTTCGTCGACGCGGACCTTTGGTGTGAAGCTGAAGTCCGGCGACTCAGCCCGTGATACGCGCGGTCTAGTCGTGTCCGCTCTACTGGCCCCGGACTCAGCGAACCTGACGGTTCGTCTTGGTCTCGGGTTGGCTGGTGGTGGCCGGATCGATTCTTCTTCCTGCATGCCGCTGTGTTCGGGAGAGGAAGTTAGGGAGGAGGAGGAGTGAAGGGGAACGGTAGTGTCGGGAGAGTCAGAAGAACGGGTGGAGTCGGGAGAGGCGGTGAAAACGGTAGAAGGTTGGGGTTCGGTAGAGGAGGTAGAAGCGGTAGAAAAGGTAGAAGCGGTAGAAAAGGTAGAAGCGGTAGAAAAGGTGGGTAGGGGGGAAATCAGTGGGATGGTGACAGAGGGATCGGTAGTGGGGTTCGGATAACGACAGCGGCAGCAGCAAGGCGGGCAGGCAACCGTCTCGCTTGGTGGGTCAGTTTGAACCGCCTGGTCCACACCTTCAGGCATTTCCCGTACGGTCCCCCGGGCTGCTTGGGCCGCTCTGAGTGTTCGGTCGTCCTCCTCGGCCTCGATATATGCTAGCCGGATCTCACGGGCGAGGTCCGGGCACCATACCGGCATGAACCTTATAAATTCGGCAAACGGCTCCAGCCGACGCCAGCCGCGCAGGACGTAGGCAGGTGGAGGGGCCTCGTCTCCCATGATTTTGGGCTTGGCTTGGCTGTTGGGTTACGAAGGCTAAGTTTTATAGGTCTTTAGGTCTTTTACATGCACTTTTCCCACTACATTATTCCCATCTACTTGTTGTAGTTCAACCACCACCGGAGAGAGAAAACGGGAGATTCGGTAAGGTCCACTAAATTTTGGCGCCAGTTTGGCAGCAACGTGTTGAGTAGCAGACGACAACGTGTGCTGTCGTTTTAACACAAGGTCGTTCACAGCGAAAGCTGGATCTCGCCGTCGGAGATCATAGTATCGCGCTTGTTTAGCGAAGGCGTCGTCAAGGTTTTCCGTGACCCAGTCCCTAAGTAGTTGGATATGTGTCATTCGCTCTGCCCATAATTTTGGAGGTGTGGATTCTATCTCGATTTTGTCGGTAGCTGATCGTCGGTAGGAGTTAATCGGTTCGGGTACGCGGCCTAGATTTAGGAAAGCGGGACTTGTATTGAGTGAGGTATGGTGCGCGGTGTTGTACGCGAATCGGAAGTCTGAGAGGTGTCGGTCCCATTCTCGGTGATCGTCGTTCAAAAAGGTAACTATCATGGTCTTTAGAACGCGGTTAACCCTTTCGACCGGGTTGGCTTGTGGATGATACGGTGGTGTCGTGGTATGTTTTATGCCATGGGCCTCCGCAAGTTCCTTGATTGTACGATTATTAAATTCCGTTCCATTATCCGTGAGCAATACCTGGGGAGTTCCCCACCTCGATAGTACTAAATCTTTGAACGTTTCACTAATCTTTTGTCCGGTGGCTTTTCTAAGGGGAGCGCATTCAATCCATTTGGTGAAGAGATCTTGCATTACCAGTACGTACGCAAAGCCAGATTTACTCGGGGGAAATGGTCCCATTATGTCGGCGGCTACGACGATCCAAGGTTGTTCTACGATGCGCCTTCCCATTAAACCCGCGGGGGCAGTTTGAGTCACTTTACATTTTTGACAGGTATCGCATTTCCTCACGTATTCCGTAGCGGTATGGTACATCCCTGGCCAATAATAACGGGTAGCTAAACGGCGGTAGGTTTTCTCTATTCCCGGATGACCGGACTGAGGGTCATCGTGAGCTTCTTGTAAAACAGTTTCGCGTTGCTCTTCGGGTATGACTAATTTCCAGGCGTTTAAATCTTGTACCAACGTACCGATTAAAGGATCTGTGCGTCGAACGTATAGATGACCAGTCTCTATTTTCCAATCCGGGAACTTTCCGGGAGTGTTTTCGACGTCGCGTTTCCGGCGGTCGTACCAGGTTAATTGATCTGGTACGATAGTGGCGGTAGCTTCATCGGCGGTAGAAAATGAATTTAAAGCAACATCAGGTTCCGGGATTCGGGAGAGTGCGTCCGGCACGTGATTCAAGGCGCCTTTACGGTATACGGTAGTGAAATCATAGCCAAGTAATTCTAGTGACCATCTAGCTAATCGACCGGTAGGATTCTTTCGCTTGTGAAGCCATTGGAGGCTGCTATGGTCGGTCACGACCGTGAAATGGTACCCTTCGATATACGGGCGGAATTTTCCGATTGCCCAGATAACGGCGAGGCATTCTAGTTCGGTAGCAGAGTACTTCCTTTCGGCATCCGATAGGGTTCTGCTCGCGTATGCGATCACGTGTTCTCCGTCTTGGTCGGCTTGAGTTAAAACGGCGCCTAGTCCGCAATTGCTAGCATCGGTCTGTACGACGAAAGGAATATTAAAATCGGGGCACGATAGCGTCGGAGCGGTAGTTAATCGGTTTTTAATTTCTTCAAAAGCGAGAGATTGCGATTCAGCCCAAGTCCATAATTGGGTTTTTCGCAAAAGCCGCGTCAGTGGTTCGGTTATCGAGGCAAGATTTGGAATAAACCTTCGGTACCAAGAAGCCATTCCTAAAAATCGACGTAGTTGTTTTACTGTATGGGGAACCGGATAATTTACAACGGGAGCTATCTTGTCTGGATCTATTTGTAACCCATATTCGTTAACTAGAAAGCCGAGATATTTAACCTCAGAGCAACAAAATTCGCATTTGTCAGGGTTAACCGTGAGGTTCGCGTGTCGGATAGTTCGTAAAACGCATCGTAACCACTCGAGGTGTTCGTCAAATGTTTTTGTGGCGATGATAATATCGTCCAAATAGGCGAAAGCGTATGGGTCCATGTCTGGTCCAATTAAGCGATCTAACAACCGTTGGAACGTAGCCGGTGCTCCGGTTAATCCGTACGGCATTCGCGTAAAGTGAAAAAGTCCTTTACCGGGAACAATGAAAGCAGTTACCTCGCGACTCGCTTGAGTTAAAGGGATTTGAAAATATGCCTGACTTAGGTCGATAGTCGAAATATACCGGGCGGATCGGAGTTTGTCCAGAATGCTGTCCATTCGCGGTAGCGGATACGCGTCCTTTTTGGATGCCTGATTTACTTGCCGGAAGTCAATGCAAAAACGGTAGGAGCCATTTGGTTTTTTAACCATTACAATCGGACTTGCCCATTCGCTGTGTGAGGGTTCGATAATTCCGTCAGCGAGCATTTTATCAACCTCCTCATCGATAGCTTCTTGTATTTTCGGCGATACTCGATACGCTCGTTGTCTAATCGCGGGATGGTCACCTACGTCTATGTGGTGGGTGGCTAAAGTAGTCGCACCTATTTTATCGGACGCTGGAGCTATCTCTGTTTTTAGTAAATTCCGCAATCTGACGGTTTGCTCGTCGTTCAGAGCTACAATTCCGTTACATTGGATATCGGGAGTAAATCGGGAGTGCGTTTGAAATTTATAAGTTACGAGAGAATTATACTTGAATGACCAGTTAGGTTCTGTAAAATCTACTATTATATCAAATGTGTAAATGAAATCTAGACCTATTATACAATCGAAGCTAAGGGAAGGTATAACGCGAACGTGAATATCGCGGGTAGTTCCTTCCAATTCTATCGGCACGATTATTTCACCCGTGACGTCAGCTTTTCGGCCGGCGGCCGTTACGACTGCTCCGTTATGAGATTTTTGAATTAAGAACCCTCTCGATTCGATCAATACCGAAGTTTTCAAGTTTACAAAGGTTCGTGATGAACCGCAATCAAACAAGGCCGTTACACGTAAATCGCATATTTTGAGGATCAGAAATAACAGTGGTTTCCCGTGAAGCGGGTAGACTGGACTGCAGAAGTCAGTTTGTTCAATAGGTGGACCGGTAGTAGTATTAATGATGTCGGTAGTATTAATAATTTCGGTAGCATCAATAACTTCGGTAGCATTATCAATTTCGGTAGCATCAATAATTTCGGTAGTATTATCAATTTCGGTAGCATCAATAATTTCGGTAGTGTTATTAATTTCGGTAGTATTATTAATTTCGGTAGTATTATCAATTTTGGTAGTTAAAGAACAAGGTCTGACAATTTGTTCGAGCGAGGTTTTGGGCTCTATTGTGAGTCTGGGTTCCGAGGTTGCCCTTGCGCGCGGTTCCCGTGGTAGTTTCCCGCACACCGGGTACATGTGGCTCTGGTATGTCCTGTCAATCCGCACGTGAAGCAGAATTTTGTGCGCGGCGCGGTGCACTGTCTCTGATGATGACCAGGTTGCTGGCAATTGTAACACACAAATCTGGAGCTTGTGCGTGCAGTTATTTGTTCGGTAGACGGTAGAAATGGATTGGAACCGGTAGATGGAGCGGTAGAAGTTGCAGGCGAGTTAACGTTATTCGGATTTTCATTTTGACGGTAATGATTCCGGTTGCCGGTATTATTCCTAGGTGGTCGTTGGTTATAACGCGGGTCAGGTCTAGGATCCGGGGGTCTTCTATTGATGTTCGGGTTTGATCGATTTTCTCGAATAGGTGTTCTATACGCAGCATTAACATCATCGTTTGGTTCGTCCCCTAGATGTAAGTTGGCTAACGCGAATCGCGATTGACGAGAGTTAGCGCGTGCTCCGCGATATGCTAGTTCCGGTAGCAGTGAGTTTTCGGGAGTCGGTGGTACGTGATATCTGTTACTAGCCGCAAAACTCGTCTCTAATTGTCGGGCGATATCCTCTAAATCATCCAGATCTTCGAGCTCTCTTCTTCTTATCACTACTTGAAAACGCGGTAGCAGGTTTCGATAGGCATAATCCATCTCCTCGTCGTGTGAGAATCTGGGATTTAATCGATTGAAATACGAACGCATATAGGTAAGGTAATCAATGACTGGCTCGTTTTCGCCTTGCGTACGGTTACGGATCTCTTCACGCAATGTGAATTGTAAATTCGGGTCGCCGAACCTATAACGCCAAGCGCGTTCAAAATCGGAGAAATCGTGCCATTGAGGGCGTTTGTTTCGGAACCAGTATAAAGCTACTCCAGAGAGGAAAAACGGGAGACTGTTAAGTATGTCATTATCGCGGAAATTAAACAAGGTTCTTCCCTCCTCTATTCGCGTTAAGAAAGCTTCAGAGTCTTCGTTACGCGTTCCTGCAAATTTTAGATTCCATTTTCTCATGGCCTCGTGTGCGGCGAGCGTATTTGGGGTGTTATTATTAAAACGCGGCGGTTGAGCTGTCGGGAATGAGTCCAATGGCTGTCGCGGCGTGTTATGATGGAATGGGGGAGCTTCGCGACGCGCGGTAAAGCTAGGCGGTATCGGGAGGTATTCACGCGCAGTGTCTATATTTTGCGTTCGGTGTTCCAAAGAACCTCTGACATCGATAGCCGGAGCGCTGTTTCGGTTTGACGATGAATCATGTATATTACCGGGAGAAGTATTATTTGACGACATATTATTTTCTGTGCTTATTCCGATTTCACGCGTCGATTGTGGGCTTTGTCTCTCGTCCGTCGGTATTTGTAAAGACGAGGGGCCGGCTTCGGCATTAAGCATCGTTTTATCTGGAGTCGCGGGATCAGTCATTTCTCCGCGAGAAATTCGGTAAAATTGGATTAAACGATCTCGTAAAGTCGGTAAAGTTCCTTCTGCTGATAATGCGCGCTGTCTTAGCTCGTGACGTAATTCCGCTGCAGTTAATAAATATATCCACGAGTCTTTTACAGATGGCAACGAAGGCATGTATTGTTGTTTACGATTTAAAATACTGCTTGCAACGAACACGGATGATCCTGAGTGTCAGTACGCGGTCACGAGCAGTAAACACGGTCTCGCTCGTGAGTCGTCAACTATAGCGGGCGATAGAAAAAATTGTTTTCGGCCGCGCGCTGCTCTCCGCGAACAATGCGTCGGCTAGAAGTAAGACTCGCGAGGGATTATACCGTCGTCGGAATAATATCTTTAATCCGGGATGTCCGGTCCGCTAAATATTTAAATATTTTGGGTCGATTGGTCACTCAATATCAACTGTTTTTCCAGATCTTTTTGAATCTTTAGGTTAGTAACTGACTGAATAAAAGCGGGGAAAGGTTTCTCTTGTTAATAATAATTTCTCTCTTTCACTCTCTCTCTCTCTTATTCTCTCTCAAGTTTTTAATTGAATTATTAACTGAAATTTTTCTGTAGCTGGCCTTTTGTGGCCCCACGTTGGGCGCCAATTTTGTAACGTTAAGTCTTTTCTGCCCCTCGTCGAGCGCTAATTTGTAACGCTAAATGTTGTTACTTTCGGATGAGGACTTACCGTTGACACTTTGGCGCGATTCTCTACTTATCCGCAATATTAAACTACAACAAAATAATTAAGTTGGGCGCCAGACGCGTAGCGTCGATTCTCAAAGAATAATATAAATCAATAAAATTAACACAAGACCGTGCAAAAGGGATAAATAGAGAACCCGTTGTATGGCTGGCTAGGCACAGGTACGATCGCGTACATCCCGGTAGAGTGGCGGAGTTCAAGGCAGCTAGCAGTAATTCCAGAATTAAAGAAAATAACCAAATAAAGAATAAACTCCAGTTAAAAGGAAAATGAATAAGTCAATCGATCATGTATTGTCGAAAAGGTTACATAGGTGAGACAGGCAAATGAGATGGTATCGATAGCGGTAGTTAATAAAATAAATTGTCGTTGTTCATAAAAAATTATCGGTAGAATAGCAGTAAACGGTAGCTTTAACACGAGAGACGGTAGTTAACAGAGAAAAATAGACGTAGGCCGAGAGATGCGATATAATGCAAGAGTTGACTTAAAACTACACGCCACTGGGCGACGTGATCTTACCCAAGTTGCAAATGACACTACGAAAATTATTATTCTGTTAATTAGAACGAGAGAATTTTACTGCGATCGGTAGAAAACAACGTAACGGTAGTTCGATAGATGATACGTCAAATTTACCATAAATTATAACCAAGATGAGAGATTGACATTTAGTAACAATTTACCAAGTCGGCAGACGATCGACTAGGTAGCCTTCGGTAGAATTATTCATACGGTAGATTCGATAATTACAATCGTTACATAATTGAGGAATTAAATAGTGAATTCCTAAACATAACTTTTGAGAGAATATCAAAATACAAAGTTATGAGAGTGAGAGAATTTCGGAGAGTTTACAAAATAAAGAAATATACGAAAATACACCGCACTACAAAAGAATAGTTTACAGAACTTAATTTAACAAAATACGGGGAAATAAATAACAGGCAAAAATAATATAAAATGGTCAATAGTACCAAAGAAAAATGCGGTAATATCTAAGGGTGATTCTACGCTCGCTTGTACTCCGTAGAACTCGATATACGATACAATAGGCACAAAAATAAATAAAAATATAATAAGCAATAACAGAAATAAAATATAAAGCACACTACTATTACAAAGAGAGTATGGAATAAAATATGAAGCCAATAGGGCTCAAAATACGATAGAAAATACGGAAGCAAAATAATAGAGATTCACAAATAATTAGAAAAGTCATAGATACAAGAGATAATTATTTGGCAGTTACGAGGTCGCTCAGATACGAAATTAATGAATTACTGAAACCATGCAGTCACACGGAAGTCGTGGACCATGATTCACACAAAATGGCATCACACGATGCAATCAAGAAACAATAAATATAATATTAATGACCGGAATCATGCAGCCACACGGCGGCTTACAGCAACTTTAACCGTGGACCATGATTCACGCAAAATCGATAAATATTACGAGAAAGAATAGAAATTGTGAGCAACTTCGTACCAGTACAATTCAAAGGCAAAAGCCTTACCTTAACGGTCGATCTCAGGCACACAAACTGAGTCTAATTTAAATTATACTATAGAATAGCAAAACTGGGAAGGAAAGGAAAAGAGAAGGAAAGGAATTTAGAAAGATAAAGGTACTCGGTAGGATAGACGGTAGAACGAGAGCGGTAGGATAGACGGTAGAACGAGAGCGGTAGGATAGACGGTAGAACGGTAGCTTAAAACGGTAGAGATGTCGGGAGAGCAATTGGAAAATTGAAGCTGTTCCTCAACAGGTCGAGCGTAGAATAGCAGGTCGTAGTTCAGCTCGCCGATCTCGCGGTTGTCGTGAGGTGATTCTTCTTCTTTGATTGGTCGCTTGACCCCCACCGCAAATAGGCCATCCCCCTGTGGCGAATATCGGTTACTGCGTGGTCGTACGTTTTCCAAAAATTACCGCTAGATGTTGTGCAATGTGCTGCTCGCGATTTCGTCGTTGACACCAACTCGTACGGTTTCATAGTCGCTCCAGTTTGCAGTCCAGGCTGCCTATCCTCGGGGACTTCTTCGACAGAGGCACACCCAGGGTGCCTCTCGGTCAAAGTTAGCGGGTGGAGAGTGACGCCTCATTGTTCACCTCCACCGGCTTTTGTACAGGCAGTAGCTAGCTGCCTGTACCTGAGGTCGTGCAGTCAGACGGTTGGCCAAACCGTGGACCACGACCCACACAATCGGTCCTCGTCGATAGGAAGGCGGCTAGTTCCTCTTTGAAGAACGATGCCCCCGGCCGCCGGGAGGATTTTTATCTCCCTGTTCACCGGCAGTCGAGGCGATACGGAAGGTTCGGATGGATGCTACCCCAGGTGTATATAAAGGTGCACCAAGGTAGCCAGTGTAGTCTGGTGAGACCGTCAGTAGGCGAAGTCGTCGAGAGCTGCAAACGGTAGATAGTGGTCCCTTGTTGATCGGGATCGTGGTCGTCCAAGTATCTTGTTAGCTTGCGCCGAAGCGCGAAATAAAGAATTTACAGAAAAGAATTAGTTAAAAGTAGATATTGCCTATTTTGTATCGAGTTCTTTTGGAGTACCCTGCTGAGGACGCGTAAATTAAAAATAATAGCGGTTGTGTGCCCTTGTGACGGGCGATTCTGAAACGCCGCGTTACAATATATATATATATATATATATATATATATATATATATCTAAATAAAACATAAATAATAAATTCATTTATCATCCTCCTATTCAATAAAAATAATTTTAATTAGAATTTATAAATATAAATATGAATTATACATGAATTTAATTGAATATAGATTGAGGTAATTGATTTGAATGATTTAATGATAAAAAAAAATAATCAATTTGAATAAATTATTTTTCTTAAATTAATGAATGATTAATTTTTGAAAATTAAAAATATAGAATTGAATAATTAATTATTTATCTATCTGTATGTTTTCTTTGAACTTTCCAATAGGTTTTAATCCATCGTATGAATGTTTCAAATTACAATACATAAAGCACATTAAATGGCATTTTCTTACTGAATAATATTTTTATTCTGAATAATATGTGAGCAAATAATTAAAGAATATATAGGATTTTTTTAATAATCATATTTATTTTTAGAAAATTTAATCATGTGAAATATTTTTTTTCCCAAATTTTTCTTTTTTTAAAAGTTAATTGAAAATTATAATATATGTATACCGGGACAATCTCTTGAAACTATACATACAATGCGCATGCGCCAAATAATTCAATCTCATTGGTCGGTGAAATCGCCCCGCGGCGATGTTTTCGTCTGCTGAGCAGAACGCCAACGTACACAAAATGAAACTAAAGCTGTAAATCTCTCGCGCGTAAAGCCATGGATTAAGGTTATGCTGTTGTTTATTTTTACGTCACGTGAATTGTTTGAGAAGAATAGTATCGTTTCGCAATACTGTGATTGATATCGGAAGATATTCAACCGACGCAATAAAGAATTCAACGGAAAAGCAAATATCAAATGATACAGAAATTGTGTGTTATTTATTGAAAGAAGAAATCTGAAATTCAATGTGTAATGTCATTAACAAGTGGGAGTCTGGACGAACAGAGGTAGGTGTAAAAACAAAGGTTATTGTGAACAGGTTCTTTATTTACATGAAATTAAAAATGCGTCTCATTAACGATTGATGTTTTGTGCATTTTATTGGAAATTAGTTGTATCAGAAAATACCAAAAGATCCTGTCTGATAATAATAGCTTCTATTTTCAGGTACGAAATAATTCATTGTCAAAGCGGGACTAAATTTGTCAGGCATGGAAGCATGTAGGTAAATTTCTAATTACGTGATCTTTGACTATCACAATATTTCAACATGTATTCAAAGATAAAATTATTTTTTTTTCAGCAGGCTCGAAGTTTAAACTTTGATTGACACGAGGAAAATCATGCCTTACCTGATGGTCAAAACGTTTAGGTGGCAAGGATCCTGGTTTATCGAGCGGTGCAATCATTATAACCATCAAACCTGGTTGTTTCGTCAGACATCAGGTGCCAGAGTGAATTTCATCAGGCCATCGCCACCTTTTTAACATCAGTTGAGGCAAAATTGAAGAGCGTGATATACTACAGATGATAATGGCTGAATATCCCATCATTTTACTTTGATCAAGCCAATAGCGATAAGTTTGTTACTTAACCGTTGCTGCCAATTCATTCTTCCGAGGAATCATTCTGTGCACCATTGAGTTCCTGGTTCCTACGCTTCCGATTAGATTTTGTTTGTTTCGAACTGCACTCACATGCAATATAGAAATCATTTTAATAAATCTAATGTTACTTGAATTTTCAATTTGAGTATTAGGTTCCCTCCATTTATTTAATCGAACATCATTGAAAATTTTCGAAATAAACTCTGATAATCATTAGACAATTTTCAATAGTAGTAGCAATAATTTGTTGATCGGAAAAAATACATTGACTATCAACTATTTTTCAAATTTTGTTGAACTATTTTCGAGAAAAAAAGGATTCACAGTTCTGTTACAGATAGTGTGATATTTAAATTTCTTGAACACTCGGTTTAATGTCCCATTTTAAAAAGTGATAAAATTCAATATTACTACCTGAAATGACAAGGGAGTGAAAAAGTTGCTTAGTTGCTTGAAAGTGGCGACGATCTTTGTAAGTGTGATAAATTGAATAGGCAGATAACAGTAAATATAAGAGATGAAATTATTTTGACCGTATCACCTGCTGATCGAAAAAAATTTCATTGTTACTTCCAATGTACGAAATAATGAAAGTGATCAAATAAAATGTTCCCACCTACCTGCTGCGTTTCTTCCAACCACCCAACATTTAAACAGATTTCTCATTTCAGTCGAATAAAGCCAATTTTCAAAGAGCATTAGCATCAACTTTCCGAGTCACTATCTCGACTGTTTGAGATTCTAACCTCAAGAATTCGTATGAACTACATCGCCGTCAGAAACAGAGTTTGACAGCTAAAACTCGAAGTGGCCAGCCTGTCCGAGCAGCCGATGAAACTCGCGCATGCGCATTGAATGTATAGTTTCAAGATATTGTCCCGATATATATATATGTATCAAAATAAAACATAATTAATAAATTTATTTATCATCTTCCTATTTAATAAAAATAATTTTAAATGTAATTTATAAATATATATATATAAAAATTAAACATTGATATAATTGAATATAAATGGAGTTGATCAAATTAAATGACTCAATAATAAAAAAAAATATTTCATTAAAATTAATTATTTTTCTTAAATTAATGGATAATTAATTTTTGAAAATTTTAAATACGAAATTGAATAATTATTATTTATCGATCTGTATGTTTTCCTCGGACGTTCCAATAAGTTCTAATCTATTGTATAAATGTTCCAAATAACAATACATAAAGCACATTGTGTGGCATTTTTTCAATAAATAATATTTCTATTTTGATTAATATGTGAGCAAATAATTGGAAAATATACAGGATTTTTTCATCAATTATATTTGTTTCCAAAAAATTTGATCAATGTAAAATATTTTTTTTTTAAATTTTTGTTTTTTTAAAAGTTAATCAAAGATTATAATATATATATAAATATATACATATATATAACAAAATAAAACATAAATAATAAATTCATTCTTTATCCTTCCATTCAATGAAAATAATTTCAATTATAATTCATGAATATAGATATAAATTATACATTAATATAATTGAATATGAATGAAGGTAATCAAATTAAATGATTTATTTTTGAAAAAAAAAAAATTCATTTGAATAAATTATTTTCCTTAAATTAATGGATAATTGATTTTTAAAAATTAGAAACAGGAAATCAAATAATTAATTATTTATCTATCTGTATGTTTTCTTTAAACTTTTTAATAAGTTTTCGTCAATTGTATAATTGTTCCAAATTACAATAAATAAAGCACATTGAATGGCGTTCTTTTAATGAATATTATTTTTACTTTGATTAATATGTGAGCAAATAATTGAAAAATATATCAGATTTTTTTAATAATTATATTTATTTTTAATTATATATATATTACAATTAAAAATTAACTTTTAAGCAAAGAGAAATTTGAGAAAATAAAAATATGTCATATTAATTAAATTTTGATTTTAGAATTTTTTTATATTAAATTTTTCAAAATAAAACATGAATAATAAATTTATTCATCATCCTCCTATTTAATGAAAATAATTTCAATTATAATTCATAAAAGTATATACGAATTATACATAATGTAATTGAATATAAATAAAGGTAATCATATTAAATAATTCGTAATAAAAAAAAATTATTCATTAGAATAAATTACTTTTCTCAAATGAATGGATAATTAATTTTCTAAAATCAAAAATACGAAATTGAATAATCAATTATTCATCCATCTGTATGTTTTCTTTAAACTTTTCGATAAGTTCTAATCCATTGTATAAATGTTCCAAATTACAATACATAAAGCACATTGAATGGCATTTTTTTAATGAATATCATTTTTATTTTGATTAGTATGTGAGCAAATAATTAAAAAATGTATAGGATTTTTCTAATAATTATATTTACTTTTAACAAATTTAATCAATGTGAAATTTTTTTTTTTTTCAAATTTCTCTTTTTTTGAAAGGTGATTAAAAATTATAATATATATACATATATATGTATATATACATCAAAATGAAACATAAATAATAAATTTATTCATCATCCTCCTATTTAATAAAAATAATTTTAAGTATAATTTATACATATATATGTCGGAGTATCACAAATCTCGTTTGATAATTCAATTTTAAAATGTATTTAGTGAATAAAAGGATATTTCTTTTGAAATTGAACTCTCGATGAGTCCACCGTATCGAGCGTCAAGCGTTATTAGCAAGCTAAGAGTAAAGCTGAATGACGGAATCTTAGCAACAAACAAATGGTTTGTTTATAACAACGCTTGGACGAAATCGACAGTTGCGGGTTAGCTAGAGAGCTAACCAGACGTGTCGGGATCGTCACGCTAAATATGAATAATCAACGCCCAAATAAACGCTTCACATCCTCTCCGCCTTTTCGAGGCTTTTCGCCGACATATATATATATATAAATTATACATGACAAAGTTGAATATAAATGCAGGTCATTAAATTAAATAATTTCAGAATGAAAAAAAACAATTCATTTAAATAAATAATTTTTCCTCAATTAATGGATAATTAATTCTCAAAAATGAAAAATATGAAATATAATAATTGATTATTCATCTAGCTGCATGTTTTCTTCAAACTTTTTGATAAGTTCTAATACATTGTATAAATGTTCCAAATTACAATGCATTAAGCACATCAAATGGCATTTTTTTAATGAATATTGATTTTATTTTGATTGATGTGTGAGCAAATAATTAAATAATATATAAGATTTTTTTAATAATCATATTTGGTTTCAAAAAATTCAATTAATGTAAAATATTTTTTTTTTTTTCAAATTTCTCATTTTTGAAAGTTAATTCAAAATCATAATATATATATATATATATAAATATTAATAAGTATTATTCAATGATTATGACATGAATTTTATAAGGTTTAAAATATTGAGGAGGTATATTCAAGATTATCTTATATATATTACACTAATATATATATATATTGTAACGTGGCATTTTTGATGCCCGTTACAAGGGGCTCCTTGAACCCTGGGCGGAACCAAAATCTAGGAATTTCCGAAATTGAGTCGCGAAGTTTTTGCAAAAGAGCGCCAGGACTAGAGTCACGCATCCGAAACTACGAGAGGGGACACCTTAGCGAATAGCGTAAGATATTTCAGGTTTTTATTTTGTTTTTTATTTTTCGAGCTGCAATGGCATCAGGCAAGAAGTCGACACCGAATTCGAGGAAATTGCGAAGTGGCTGACTAGCGACAATTGCGAAGGAAGGATGTCGAGGCTGCGGAGGGGGAGCCGACGAAGATCCCCGCATTGCGGGAATCCAAGGTGGACGCGATTCCCGCTGGCGGCCGGCGCGCCGCAGCCTCTTCCCCTTCACCCCGCCAACAATTGACCAGCGAACTTGCGACGGACCGACTAGCGACGAGGGAGCACCACGCTCACCGCCAAGACGTCATGGAGCTGCGCGGAGGATGAGATTGCGAGCTAGCTTTAAGTTCTGCGCAGCGATGCTATCGAAGGTGCGCGTCGAGTTGCGCGATCGACGAAATCGATGACGGATCGATTATTGCGTATTCTTGTGGGTATGACGTCACGTATGGAATAGCGTATCGAGATCCGTGTTGCGGCAGATCGTAGGTTTTTGAAACCACTCTAGTTCTGGCGGTCGTGATTTGTAGTCACGTTTTGGGGGAGTTTCGCGAAGCAATGGAGTCGCCCAAAAATCGCGAGGGGAATGGAAAGGGGGTTGCAAGGATGTAGAAGGTAAGCGCTGCTTCTATCCCCGCGATTGAATTTCGAGCATAATTGCGAAAAGGCTTGCCGAGTAACGGATAGCCGTTTTGGATTTGCGTTGTAGAGAAGTACTCGAAATTCTTTTGCCGATTCTTTTGCTTGATGACTGTAGCCTGAGTACGCGGGTTAGAGTAAAGTAAATTTTGAGTTTCCGAAAAAGTTGAGTAGAGTCACGGGTTTTAGTTGAATCTTTCTCGTTGGTGAAATCAAGTATAGCCGAATTTCGCTGTACCGGGTCGAGCCGCGTTATCGTTTTTTTTTGGTGTCACCTCTCGAGTAGGTCGGGAAGTGCCGAATTGGAGTGCTCGGATTAGCGGGTAACGTTTTGGAGGATTTTGAAAAGAATTAAGTTCGGATGCGTTGCGATTGCGTATAGTTTAGGTTACGTTTAGTTGCGCCTGCATTGAGTTCCGTACCCGTTATTCAAGATAATGTAGTTTGAGTTGCTTTACTTTGAGCTTGTGTTTAGTTGAAGTTGAATGTAGTGGTGCTTGCGCTTAGTTAAGTTTACGTTTAGTCAAGATAGTGTTTAGTCGAGGTTAGATGATGTATAGTCGAAATTGCCGTTGCGTTGAGCAGCAGTTGAGACGAGAAGTTTGAGCATTGAGTTTTAGTTGCGTTTAAAATATAGTAGCGTTTACGGATTCGTTTAGATTTAGGACAGCTCGCGGTAGCGTCGAAGCTCCGAGTCGGGTGAGATCTCGAGTGAGATTGAGGACGCCGTCTGTTCGGTAGCCCGACGGCGCACTGTCGAATAATTAGTTTTAGTATATATTTAGATATAATATATATATATATATAATATGTTCTGTCATGGGGTGATAAATGATGGCGAGTAAATAATTACGATGGTTTTTCTGTAAAGCAAAGAGTTTTTTAAATTATGTTTTCTTCACGTTAAAGTTGGTATCTACAACTTAATAATCTACTATTTTAACTCTTAACTCTTAATTCTTATCTGTGCAACAAAGAAACAACATTCGATGTTTATTTTCCACGCCGTTCTTTCTCTACTAGTCTCTGTACGTACTTTCTCTGTATTGCACAGTCAGGTGCCTGTTTTACCTACCCGTACATCGTGCGGGAGATTTTGAATCGAGAGACTGAGGGAGTGCAACGCGTCTACCTTACATATATATGTCGGAGTAGTAATCATGTCGTCAGAACTCTTCGCATTTGCTGAACGGGTATTCCTATTTAACGAAAGAAATTACAAATGATGCGTATAATCGATGTACAACTTTAATATTACCATACTGAACTTTCTTAATTCAATGTTTCCTAACACGATAGCTGGCACACAATCTATCCCTTATGAGTTATGGGAAGTTCGGTAACGAATCCACAGTCGACAGGATACTCGATGTGTCCTTACTGGACTGCCTCTCAATCAGAACTGCCTCTTCCTTCGCACCTCTTTATTCCAAAAAGCTTTACCGGGCTCATCAGCCCGCTTCCCTTTTCCCTCTTTACCACTACGGGTAGATAACGGTACCTATCCCGCGACCGTGGCTACATTCGGTGACCAGATGTGTCACCCCGAACCCAATCAGCGAATGTCATAAACGACTCCCCTTACGTTTAAATTAATAGTCTGGTCGAGAAGTGAGTGCATCAGAGTTGTAAAAAAATTTTTTCTCTATTTATTATTGAATTTTAAAATACTTTACCCCAAAAAACTTTTTTTACAACACTGATGCACATGGCTGTATTTGTAATTTTTTAAAGCAACGAAAAAAAAATAAAATGAAAATATAAATTTGTTTATAACAAATTGTTTATAAAATAAACAATGAAAATTCAAATAGAAAAAAAATTTTTTTTCATAATTATATTAACAATTGTAAATGATGATTTTTAGAAAAAAAATTATTTCTCAATAAATAATATAAATGGTGGATAAATGAAAAAAACAGTTATAAACAATTAAATAATTTTTTTAAGAAAAATTTTTTTTTTTTCAAATCTTTATTTCACTAAGACAATAAAATGACCAGAAAAAATTTTTCAAAAATATTCAACTTGTCTATTTGTTTATAATAAATTTTTAAACAATACGCGTTAAAAAGTTTTCAGCCAAGCTAATAAACGCAACATATTAATTTAAAAACAACCAAAATTCAAGATTTATGAAAAAAAATTTTTTTCATAACATTAGCCGGATTTTTCCATTTTTGATAACTTTGAAAAATCATTATAAACAAATGAAAAAACTTTTATAAACTTTCACCACTGAATCTTGTTTATTATTTATATAAAAAGAGCTCATAATAGAAAAAAAATTTATAGACCTATTTTTTGAACTTTTACAAGTGATTTTATGAAAAGTCAAGTCTACGAAAAATGAGTTAATTAACAATGAAATAACTTAAACGAAAATCGAGTTAAGAATTTTTTTTGGGTAAGACTACATTCCTTCAAGTGTCTAGATAACACTATAATTTATTCAAATTTTTAAATTAATATTGAATGTTATAAAAAAATTGTTTCGTGCTGCATGCTTCGCTAGGCGGTGACGCCTAGGCACCGAAACGGCCGCGCGGAGCCCTATTTTCAACGTTAAATTAAAATTATAAATAATAAAGCTAGAATTCCGGGAGTACGGACTTTTTCATCGGAAATTTCCTCCTCTTTTAGGATCTTTTTTCAAAATTCATTTATCTTTTATGTTTTTGAAATTATAGCTATAAAACGGAGACTTCCTTTTTTTCTTTTCATTTTTTGTTTATAAATATTGAAATTTTTAATGGCGGATTGATTAAAAAATACCGTTTTGATCATTTCAAATTCTGAATCCAATGCACCAATCGCCATATTTTTAAGACCATTCTAATGATTTTTCTCAGTGAACTCACTTCTCGACCAGACTATAACTACTTATTACGGTTACAAATGTTCAAACTAGGGTCGTGGGAATTATATATATATATATATATATGTCGGAGAGAAAAGAATGGTCGGGGTTTTCCCTGAGAGTGGAAATTGGATACATATATAAATATAAAATATATGAAAAAATCGACAATTTTTTTTTCACTTTGTACTCCAAAAACTTGGTTGGTAGACACCTCAAAAACATTCTCTCCAAGTATGAGGTCTTAATTTTGATCGGAAGGTCCTGCGCCTCGAAGTTTTCTATTTTCTTTTTATGGTGAGGAAGAAAAATACACATCTCGGTATCTACTATTTATAAAAAAAAAAATGTGTATCATATTTTCGTAGGAAATTGAATTCTCTACCAAAAATTGTAAGAAACCTTTTTTGTAGAGAATTTAATGTCCTACTAAAATATGATATACATTTTTTTTCATAAATCGTAGATATGTATTTTTCTTCCTCACCATAAGAAAAAAATAGAAAACTGCGAGGCGGAGGACCTTCCTATTAAAATTAAGAGCTCATACTTGGAGCGAATGTTTTCGAGGTCTTTACCAACCAAGTTTTCGGAGTACCAAGTGAAAAAAAAATCGATTTTTTTGGTCCACCCTAATATATGTCAGATTGCACGCAATTTAACTCACTGACTGCCGCAGTGACACGGTTAAATACAGTTTTTATTGGATATCCAGATCAATGGTACATTATTCAGATATCGGTTTACTGATCTAAAACGTCTTCTATTGGTCGTGGTCCCAAAAGAAGTGTCCAAAGCCTCCTTTATTTCCACTTCAAAAATCCCCGTCACTCCGTCACGCGAGCCATTCGTTGTTTTTACCCTCCACACCACCCATAAGGGGGTGAGGCTGTTCCCAGAATGCACTCATAAGGCGCAACCTCTTCCGCAGCCATAGAGCCCGATCCCTTTGCGCCTCGCACTTGGGTTTGCATAAGCATTGGCCGGGAATCGAGAACACTGTTTGGACGCAGAGTCGCTTGAAAATCTCGAACTCCTTGGCGATGCGACATATATAAATATATCAGCCCGTTATACGTATATCATATTTGGTTGTATCTATGTGTTAAAACTCATTTCCCCTCCAAATAGTTTGTAGGTTAGTTATAAATTATTTTCATGTTTAGCTGTGAAGTTTTTTGAATATAGCATCGTTTATCTTGGTTACATAACCTTAGTGAAATTTGTTTCGATGTTGTGTCTTGATCTTTTTGTTTGGGGATTCTTCTGAGAAATTTCTAATAGTATTTTGATTTACTAACACGTTTGTGCTATTTGTGATACCGTTTATTGTTTGCATTTCCACGCCTTGATTTTGATCTTGTGCTCGTCTAGTATCGTTTGATTGACTCGGTAATTTTGCCAAATCGTTATCTATGCATGTACGGAGATTTAATTAATGCTGTTATTATTATTATTGTTGTTGATGATATGTTACACCTGTATTGTAACGTGGCGTTTTAGAATCGCCCGTCACAAGGGCACACAACCGTTATTATTTTTAGTTTACGCGTCCTCAGCGGGGTACTCCAACCGAACTCGATACAAGATAGGCAATAACTACTTTTAACTAATTCTTTTTTTGTAAATTCTGTATTTCGCGCCTCGGCGCACGCTAATAAACTACTTGGACGAGAACGATCCCGACCACCGAGGGACCGATATCTACCGTTTCCAGCTCTCAACGACTTCGCCTACCGACGGTCTAATCAGACTATACTGACTACCTTGGTACACTTCTATACACCTGGGGTAGCATCTACCCAAACCTTCCGTATCGCCTCGACTGCCGGTGAACAGGGAGATAAAAATCCTCCCGACGGCCGAGGGCACCGCTCCTCAAGGAGGAACCAGCCTCCCGTTCCATCGGATGCCGTAAGGATGGCGTAAAGGGCAGACCGTATAGCCTGCCATCTTCCGACTTACCGGCCTGGTGCCGGACCGACCCAAAACCACTACGTCCAGATTGATAAAGCCATCGTTCCGAGGATCGACGCAGCTTTCTTGTCGGCAAGGACTAATTGTGTGAGTCATGGTCCACGGTTTAGCCAACCGTCTGACCGCATGACCTCGGGTATAGGTAGCTGGCTACTGCCTGTACAAAAGCCGGTGAAAGTGAACAGTGAGGCGTCACTCTCCACTCGCTAATTCTGACCGAGAGGCACCCTGTGTATGCCTCTGTCAAAGAAGTCCCCGATGATAGGCAACCTGGACAGTAAACTGAAGCAGCTATTAAATCGTACGAGTTGGTGTCAATGACGAAATCACGAGCAGCACATTGCGCCTCATCTAGCGGTAATTTTCGGAAACGCATGACCACGCCGTAAGCAATATTCGCTACAGGGGGATGGCCTATTTGCGGTGGGGTTCAACCAACCAATCAAAGGGAAGGAGAATCACCTCACGACAACCGCGAGATCGGCGAGCCGAACTCCGACCTCCGTCTATCCTACGCTTGACCCGCTGAGTGACAACTCAGAGTGATCCGTGTATTCTCCCGTTTTAAGCTACCGATCCTTTTCCTTTCGTTCTATCTTTACCTTATCTACCGTTTCTTCACACCCTTTACCGTTGACTTACCGTTGACTTTATCCTTGTTTCCGTAAATTTCCTGCCGTATTTCTAGTTTTCTTCCGTTTTTCTTCAAGTTGTACTTTAATTAACCTCAGTGTTGTGTGCCTGAGAACATCTAATAAGGTAAGGCTTCTGCCTTGTATTGTATCGTTACGAAGTTGCTCACAATTTCTAGTGTTTCTTATGGTATTTATCGACATATATGTGTGAATCATGGTCCACGGATGAGAGTTGCAGTAAGCCGCCGTGTAACTGCATGATTTCAGTAATTAATTATTTTCGTGTCTGAGAGACCTCGTAACTGCCGAATAACTAATTCTTTTAAATTCATAACTTTTCTGATTATTTGTAAATTTCTATTAGACTGCTTTTGTGTTTTCTATCGTATTTTAAGCCCTATTGGCTTCAAATTTCATTCCATACTCTTTTGTAATAGTAGTGTGCCTTAGTGTGCCTTAGTGTGCCTATTTTATTTCGGTTATTGCTTATTATATTTTTATTTATTTCCTGCCTATTGTATCGTCATTTGCAACTTGGGTAAGATCACGTCGCCCAGTGACGTGTAGTTTTAAGTAAATTCTTGCATTGTATCGCTTCTCCCGACCTACGTTCATTTTTCTCGGTAATCACCGTCTCTCGTTTCAAAGCTACCGTTCAATTCTATTCTACCGAAATTTTTGTGAATAACGATTGCTCATTTTATTAACTATTGCTGTCGATACCATTGCATTTACTTGTCTCAACCATGTAACCTTCTCGACAATATATGATCGATTGACCTGTTCATTTTTCCTGACTTGAGTTTCTTCTTTATTTCATTATTTCCTCTAATTCTTTAATCAATTATCGTTAGCTGCCTTGAATACCGCCACTCTACGAGTTCGTGTGAGTACCTGAGCCTAGCCAGCCATACAACGGGTTCCCTATTTATTTTTTGTACGGTTTCGTGTTATTTTCAGTGATTCGTATTATTGTTTGAAAATCGACGCTAACGCGTCTAGCGCCCAACGTAATTGATTTTTTTATAGTCTAATGTTCTGAATAAGTGGAGAACCGAGCCAAAGTGTCAACGGTAAGTCCTCTTCCGAGGGTAACAGAATTTAGCGTTACAGAATGCATGAGGGGAGAGAATGTGGTAATATTTTGTATAATTGAATATTTCATTTCAATTCTTAGACGAATCATAGTTTCCGTGTAAAAAATGTACATGCAGCGGGTTGCAAGCCGGTGTGTTTACTTATTCAAGGATAGTAAGTGGGGGTGAGGTTGCGAAATTGATCAATATGGCTGTTAATCTGACTAAGCAAAAATCAAAAACCTGCACATCCCAACCAACGTGTGGCATGTGATGGGAAAAAAAATCGGTCAACGAAAAAGTAGGTAGTGAGCAGCGCGCTGTGGTGACTGGGTGGAGGGCTGCAGTGATGGACCATCGCAGCCATTCAAGAATAAAAATTTTCATGACAAACAAGTCTGAGCCTGCACACCCCAACCCTCATCAGCATGAGGCCTGTGATGGGAAAAAAATCGGTCAACGAAAAACAGGTAATGGGCGGTGTTTGATGGGGGAAAAATCTTGTCTTGCCATCTCTTGACCGGATGGTTTGCGCACATACCGTTTTTGAGGTTACGACTCTTTATAGCGAACAAGTCCGAGCCTGCAAACCCCCCAACCCCATATTAGCATGGGACATGCGACGAAAAAAAAATCGATCATCAAAAAAGCGTGTAGCGAGTTCTTGAGAAAATTTTCCCAGCTTTCACTGTTGTCGCGTTACATTTTTGCCTGTATGTCACATGGTGTACACACCATGAACGATTGGCTGATTGGTTTTTGCTCGGTGGAGGGTGAGCGTGTCTCCGTTCGTACAAATTCGAATTGCGGTTTGAAACTTCTCTCACATTTGAAAAATCCCTCGTGCCGAAACAGGTGTTTGACAAAGTAGCTGTGAAAAAAGTAGCCATCTTGCAGCGAGCATTGGAATCATCACGCAGAGTCGATCGGTGGAATATTAATTGATCGATAATGCTGTGGAGGTGGCAACACCCGGTAACACTGACTGTCGGTAAGATCAGAGATAACAATTTTATGGTAATTGTATGACGCGGAACAATAAAAAAATCAAAATGGCTGCTCACCTGACTAAGCAAATAATTCATTGTCAAACTGAACTGAGTCGGATTATTGTAGAATTTACGCGTTATGTATTTGTCGGCATCGGCCAAATATGACGAGAGTTTGTCAAGACTTCTGGCCATGAAACGAAAGCAATCGATAAATCTCAAGCTCATCATTGTCCCTTCGATTTTTATTTTGTATTAATTAATTTATTGATTTATTTTCGTATTTATTAATTTTTGTGTTTTCGTTCTTGGTTATTCATGTGCAGCCTGAGGGGGCTTGTCCCTGAGCGGATGAATAAACGCTTCTCTCACTTCCTCTCTCTCTCTCTCTCTCTCTCTATTCATTTATTTATTTCAATCATTTCCTAACTCATTCTTTCGTTTATCTTCATTATTATTATCACTGTTACATACATATTATCATACATCAAAGTGATTATGTTTCATTTTTATTTTGTATTAATTAATTAATATATTTATTTTCGTATTAATTAATTTTGTGTGTGTGTGTGTGTGTGTGTGTGTGTGTGTGTGTGCGTATGTGTGTATGTGTCAAATCCCATGAAAGTATTCATCTTGCGGCAAACCGCAAAAATGATCAAATGGTGAGGAGGGGTGGCGAAAGGGGGGAACGCCGCGGATTCAGTGGGGAGCTAGGGGGGCAGCGCCATGGTTTTACATGGGAGCTAGGGGGTATGCCGCGGTTTTAGGGGGGGGTGAGGGGGGTAGCGCCACGGGTTTAGGCGGAGGGGGAGGCATCACCGCGGGTCGAGGGGGAGAGAGGGGGCGGCGAGGGGGGAGCTAGTAGGGAGCGCCGCCATCTTTGGGTTAGAACTGTCGTATCTATACTACTAAAATATGAAAATTGATAGACAACCATTGCCTCGTTTTGAAGACGTTGTAGATACGGTCGTCGGAGCGACAATCTTCACAAAGCTCAATTCATCCGAAGCATACCAACAAATACCATTAGCAGAACAATCAAAAAAATTTGTAGTCATTAGCACGAATCTGGGTTTGTTTCGGTATAACAGATTACCGTATGGTGTTTCGACAGGACTGGGGTCTTTCCAGAGAATTTGAAAATCATTATTGTTAGGAATTCCTGGAGTTATCGTATTTTTAGATGATATTTTGATAACGGGTAAAAACAATAATGAAAATTTAATAATACTGAGTACAGTATTGCAACGTCTCCAAAATGCAGGATTGACACTTAAATTCAAGAAGTGTAGTTTTTTCAAGAAAGAGGTGGAATATCTAGGTTATAGATTAAATGAACAAGGTATTAAACCAATCGAAGAAAAAATCATCTGTGTAAAAAAGGCAGCATGTCCACAAAAACATTGCAGAATTAAAGAGCTTTCTAGGGTCGATTAATAACTACAATAAATTTATACCAGATTACGCTTCAAAATTGCATCCTTTATTCGATTGCTTAGAAAATGAAAAATTTCAGTGGTTGAACCACTGCACACAAATGTTCAATCATATAAAAAGTGAGCTTGTTTCAAACAAAATTTTGACGCATTTTGACCCTACAAAGCAACTTGTTCTTACGTGCGATGCGTCTCCGTATGGTATAAGTTCAGTGCTATCGCACACAATAAATGATCAAGACTATCCTATATGTTTCAGTAGTAGAACTTTGAATAATACCGAGAAAAATTATGCGGATGTAGAAAAAGAAGGTTTGGTCATAATATTTGTCGTAAAAAAATTTTTTGACTATGTATGGGGTAATAAATTCATACTTCAAACTGACAGCGGGGCTTTGGCTCGTATTTTTCACCTGGAAAAAGCAATACCGCAGATGGCTGCAGCGCGACTCCTAAGATGGTCGATATTTTTTAACGCCTTTTAAATATGAAATTAGACATATTATAGGGAAAGAAAACTATGCAGATTGGTTGAGCAGGTTACCTTTTAACGTTCCGGAATCAAATTGAACACATCAAGTTTCGCACCAAATAAATTATACTTACTCAGACGAGATATGAAAATTTGACATAGCAACGTTGGATTAAAGTCGAATAAAAGAAGAAACAACGGCCGATCTGGTACTAACAAGGAAAGTCTTCCGCTGAAATGCTCCGATTTTAATGGAATTCATACATGTTATTCTACATCAAAATCTAAGAGACACGTATTTTTTTTTATCTGCGGGAAAACGTTTCTAGGGGGTGAAATTATCCTTTCAAGTTGAGACCTTCGAGGGGTACTTTTCAGGTTTCACCAATTTTCACTTGAGATAATCAAATGCACCCAAATGGATAATTACCTTAATGATAAACGATGAAAAATGCAACTGGTTTCATATCGGGGGGTTGCATAGGAAAAGAGTTATAGGAGTTGAAATTCATAAAATCGTCATAACAAAAAAACTATTGCACCTATCTCGATGGATTCAATTGCACTTTGAAGAGCGAAAAAAAATTATACATATAGGTTTGTGCGTTTTTCTCGCAAATCAAGTTAAGGGGGTGAACTACCCCTATGTATGTGTACATTTAATCTCAATTAAACGGCAGTAATTCTTTTTTTTCTTATTTCTTCTCTTCGTGATACGTTTTTTCTCTACATTCTCATCATCTACGTATCAAACGATGGACAGATTTTTCTCGAATTCACATTTCCATAATTGGTGAAAGTGATAGAAACAAAAGTATGCATCCAATTTCGATGGTTCGTTTTGTATTTGAAGGCAATTTGAGACCCTTCTACTTTTACTCAAAACATTTCATATAAAATTCATTTAAATACATGATTTCACCTAATTGAGCAAGGAAAATTGGAAAAAATAAAATTTTTCCGCTGAAAATTCTACCACTTTATCAATTTTTTATTTATTGTAACTTTTTACGGTATTCATACGAATCACATTCACAGTTTAAAAGAATTCACTTACTTATATTTGCCGCCAAAAATGACAGATTAGATAACTTTTACGGATAACAATCTTTTTATTAGTTAATAATGAATATACCACAAGACGAATTTTAAAAATATCTGATTCTTATATTTTTCACAAAAATTTAGTGAATACTGACATATTTTCGTAGTTATCGTAATCCCCCCCTCCCTTACTTGAAGGTGTTATCTGGGAGTCACCTCTGTTCAGTCTGTGACTCGCCCCCATAATTAGATTTGAAATACGACGTAGAAGCAGTGATAAAACTACGATCGCGGAATATAATCACCACAGTCGGCTATTTTTCTTTTACACGACGAAAGAAGTCACTTACAATTCGAGACTATTTAAAACGAAATTGCAAATATTGATAAAAATGAAGATAAATCCTTTGAACGTTATTGGAATGCTTCTCGCAACTTTTAAAGTTATGCGTTTAACGAATTCGCCAGTAAATAACGATGAAATACATTTGAAAGAAAACTTTGAAAATATTTTGTTGAGTGCAATGAACAAATACAGTGGTTTCGAAATGGTAGAAGAAAATTCTTTGTATTTCGAAGAACCGTTTGAGGATTGGGAAATGGAAATTGTTGACGATTAAGAATGGGCAAACGCCGTGTATGAACCAGAACTTTCGCCTGATACATGCGCTCGTGATAACGAAGACTTATCTTACGAGTGCAAATTAAGCCGTTGACTATTGGCTCAGCGGGAAGAAAGGAAATTTGGGTTTGGGCAGTGTTAAACAAAAGTTCAAGAAAGTGCAATCTATACGACGATTGCACCGGTGGGCCTACAATTTGAACAAGGGGGGGGACAAACAAAGGAAAATTAGCACGAAATTGTGGTCACACTTTGGAAAATTTCAAAGCTGCTGTGGATGCTGGTTTAATAGTGCACGATTCTGATTTGAAAAAATGGGCCTTACATGCTCAAAAAGAAATAGGGAATACTGATTTTCGTTTCAAAACATGTCGTACGTGGATAAACTCATTCAAAGCAGCTCATCGTATTGTATCGAGAAAAATTAATGAATTCATTACATCCAAAACAATTGAAGATGGAAAAGTCTTGCAACAACAAATTCAAAAATTTGTCTATGACGTAAAGCAAAATATCAGAACGCACCGATTGTCAAATACATTTGTTGAGAATACACTAATATTGGCGCCTTTTCTGTCAGTGGATATAAGCGAAGGATCGAGCTAGTCAATAGTGGAATTAGAATCAGACGTTAATACGTAAGATATGTTTTTGTTTTAATTCTGGACTTTGGTCTGTGGATTTCCGCCTTCTTTCCAGTCTGCATGTATTTGCGCCATGATACAGTATTGTATATCAGTTTCCGTTACCATACATTAATAAACGCAATTTTTTAATTTCACGAATAATTCACCATGTTGTGTTATCTCGTTTATTCCTTACTCGAAGTTTCTCAAGCTACAGAAACCGTAACTAATTTTCAACAGGTTATGGGCCCAGAGACGCGTGTCATTGCGTGTGTGGGCAAATAGTTATCGGATTCTCGCGTGTCAGGTGAATGGCCGACGGTGAAGGCATCCTAGTTTTCGAAATTGATGACTCTGCTCTAGGAGAAACTTTTGATTCATCAAGCGCAATTATTGGACCTGATCAAACTCAAGCCGTTGATAAGAGTGTAGTGATAGACATTCCTGAAGTGTCAGCAGAAATGGCAGAATCAAGGACATATTAAATACACAAGTTCAATGGACAGAATTACCAGCTATGGAAAATTCAGATGGAAATATACATGGGTAAAAATGAACTAGCACCTCATATCCTTGCTACCATACAGACTAAATATAAACACGATAACAACAGAAGAAGCAATGGTAGTGACAGGAGTGAACATAAAGCTATGGCACGAGCGTATGGGACATGTAAATTACCAAATGTTGAGAAAAATGCGTGAAAAAGGAGTGGTGGATGATCTACAGTTCAATACAGATCCTGAAAATCCTTTTTGTGAGGGATGTGCCTATGGTAAGCAACATAGACAGCCATTTCCAGGGACAGGTGAGCGAACAAACATACCAGGGTGAATATTCCACGCAGATCTCTGTGGTAAGATGAGTGAGACGACGCTTGGAGGGGCCAAGTACATTTTGCTTCTGAAAGATGACTATCACGGTATTGTTTCGGTTATTTTCTTAAAGACAAGAGAAACGTAGTTGAATACCTACAAAAATTTCTAGCAAAAGTTCAAGCAGACAGACATCAAATGAAAACGCTTGGATCTGACTGTGGTCTAGAATTTTGTAACGATAAGGTAAAAAGTTTCCTTTCAACAAAGGGAATCAAGCATGGCCAGTCAACACCACGAGCTCCAGAGCAGAATGGCTTTATAGAACGTCAAAGTCGCACGATCTCAGAGTCAGCAAAGGCTATTCTTCATGAGCGAAGCTTGCCACGTTATCTCTGGGCTGAGGCCGTAAATACGGCTGTGTACCTCAAGAACAGAATAGCCTCCGATACACTGGCAGGAGAAACGACACTGTTTGAGGTTTGGTTTAGTCAAAAACCATCTGTCAAAAATTTGAGAGTTTTTGGCTGTGATTGTTAGGTGCACATACCCAAGGAACAGCGTACAAAGTGGAAGCAGAATTCGGTGAAATGTATCATGGTAGGATACAGCGAAGGAAATAAAGCATATCGGGTGTACAAACCTGACGGCAGGAGGATATGTATTCGTCGCAACTTGATTTTAATGAAGTCACTCAACCTCCGATAGTCACAGAAAAATCGACCGTTCATCAACCGGCCATTCCTGAGCCGTCTTTACCAGTTGAGAGAGAGGAAGTGTCAACTGAGGTATTTCAAGAGTCTTAACCTGAAACACCGAAATACAAATACAAGAATCCACGACTCCCAATCCCAAGATCACCATATCAGACAAGAAGAGGATCGAAAGAAAGTGAGAAATGTGATGAAGAGGAAGCAAGCATGGTCATAGCTGAAACTTTCATGGTCAACGCAGAGCCAGTAACCCTTGAAGAAGCTTTGGAGGCAGATGACGCCGAAAAATGGCGTGATGCTGTAGAAGCTGAGTTAAAATCCCTTGAAGACAATCAGACCTGGGTGATTGTACCTCGACCTGAGAATGCTAATGTAATCACTAGTTTTCGGGCTTTCAAACGAAAACTTAAGGCAGACAGTACAGTTGACAGGCACAAGGCCCGATTGGTGGCGAGAGGATGTTCTCAAAAGGAAGGGATTGATTATGGCGAGACATTTGCTCCCGTTGCAAAATTTAGTTCTGTGAGAACTATCTTAACCATTGCAGCAGCAGAGAACTGGGAAACAATCCAGTTCGACGTAAAGACAGCATTTCTACGTGATGACCTGGAGGAGGAGATATACATGGTGCAGCCGACTGTGTTCAAGATAAGTGACAAAGTGTGCCGATTGTTGAAAGGCTTATATGGTCTGAAACAAGCCTCAAGGCAGTGGAACAAGAAGCTAATAGACTTCTTGGTGAAGTGCGGTTTTGTGCAATCGAGAGCAGATCCGTGTGTGTTCACAAAAGCTAAAAATAAAATTTATCTTGCGATCTATGTGGATGATGGTTTGATGAGTGGAGAGAGTATGGATAAAATGAATATGATATTGTCAGAAATGCACAAGGAATTCCAGATAACCTATTCGAGGGCAGAATTTTTTGTAGGACTTCAGATCGAAAGGAATCGAGACGAGGGGAAACTCAAAGTTCACCAAAGCTCGTATACAGAGCAAGTTTTACGTAGGTTTGATCATGAGAATTGCAACCCAGTCTCCATTCCTGCAGATCCAGGATTAAAATTCTTAAAAAAAAGTGAATGATATTGATTGTATACAGGGTAATTGTCCCTACAGGCAAGCAGTTGGCTCATTAATGTACTTAATGGTCGGAACACGACCAGACATTGCTTACATTGTAGGAATACTCAGTAGATACACGGAGAAACCAAGTGCATAGCATTGGCAAGGGGTAAAAAAAGTATTAAAATACTTGAGAGCTACTATGAGCTGTGGTATAAGCTACAAACTAGGATCGAATGATGTAATGTTGGTAGGATATTCAGATTCAGATTTTGCAGGAGATGTAGATACACGAGCTAGTACCACTGGCTGGGTTTGCTTGATTAATTCTGGTCCTGTAAGTTGGAGCTCAAGGCGTCAAACGATCACGGCAACGTCGACTACTGAGGCCGAGTTTATTGCACTCTGTTCTGTGAGTAAAGAAGTATTTTGGCTTAGAAGATTATTGTCAAACATAGACTGTGATCAGACATAAGCGACAATAATTTACTACGATAACATGAGAGCAATCACATTGGTCAAAACACCAGAATCAATCAAAGCAACTAAGCACATAGAAGTGCAATTTTTCTTTACCTGTGAAAAACAAGAGGCTAAGGAAATTAATGTGACATATGTGAATACGAATGAGCAACTAGCTGATACCCTAACCAAGCCATTACCTCAAGATAGGATTAAGTATTTTCGATTTAAATACGGAATGTATTAGGGCAATCAAAATGGCGTGAACGCATATGCGCAACTTAACAAATAATAGTAATAATGCTACTGAAATGTAAAAAATTGAACCTGTATCAAGTGTGATTGAGTAACACAGGAAAAGTCGAGAGGGAGTGTTGAAAATATACAAATATTGGCGCCTTTTCTGTGTGTGGATATAGACGAAGGATCGAGCTAGTCAATGATAGAATTAGAATAAGACGTTAATACGTAAGATATGTTTTTGTTTTGATTCTGAACTTTGGTCTGTGGATTTCCGCCTTCTTTCCAGTCTGCATGTATTTGCGCCATGATACAGTCATGTGTATCAGTTTTCGTTACCATACATTAATGAACGCAATCTTTTCATTTCACGAATAATTTACCGTGTTGTGTGATCTCGTTCATTCCTTACCCCAAGTGTTTCAAGCTACAGAAACCGTAACTGATTTTCAACAACATTGAACGCAGATCAGAGTGGCTTCCAACTAGAAATGCATTCCGGACGAACTTTAGCAGTCGAAGGAGAAAAGCAAGTACAATGTCTTGTACAATCAGTCTCTTCTACGAGCCATAGTAACACTATTTAGCCGACTATAGCAGCTGACGGCAAGTTGCTATCTCCTCTATTTTTGGTTTTGAAAGAACCAACTGGCAAGATTGGTCCAATAGTGGAGAAAGCGCTTTTCAGACTAGATAATGTGTACATAGAAGTATCCAAGTCTGGGAAGCTTGCTTCAGGTATAAATTACTTCGACTGTTTTCATATAGACATTTTTTCGAATGAAAAAATAATAGGTTTTTCTATGTTCAGATCATTTTAAAATTTGGTTGCAGCATAGATTTTTCCCGAAAGTAGGTTCAAAATCTTTATTACTGATTGATTCTTGGACTGCACACTGTCCCCAAGCTGTACTTGAAGTGAAACCTTCAAATAGAGATGTCAAAGTAATGATTATACCTAAAGGAACTACCGGAAAAATCCAGCCCCTCGATGTTTTTGGATTCCGAGTATGGAAAAATGTTGTTAGACATTTTTCTGATAATTGTCTTCTGATGAATTATGATATTGATTTTCATTTGAGAAACAATATCATAAAGCTTCAGTCACTTGTTCATAACCAGCTGTCGTCACCACGTTACATCGATCTTTTCAAACATTCTTGGTACAAAAGTGGTTACATAGAGGAAAAACCAGCAAATTTTGAAAATCCTGTACACTTTGCATTTGGAGATTCCTGCAACTCACACTGTCAAGTTCCAGGATGTGAAAATGTTGCTGATATTCGCTGCTTCTGGTGTAAAAAGTCGTCATGTTTTAAACACTTTTTCAATGACTATCATTACTGCAGTACTTACAACGCCTAATAGAGCATATGAATATACATTCACTTTAATTTATTGCTATGGTGATTATTTTGTTCAATTGTTGACATATTATCAATAAAAGATACAAGCATATTGTACACTCTCTTTTTTTTACTTGACTACGCAGTTTTTTGTGCGTCGTCCCAAAACTTGGTCTCATCTACCAAAACGAATATGTGTAAGCGCTTATCGTATGCTTATGGCATCTCATTGTCAAATATAAATCAGTCAGAATTATCGATAAGTCAGATATAAATACTTTTTCAACGAAAGATCGATGTATAAATAAGTTGGCTCCTAGATAAAACCGTTCATTGAATGCTATATACGTGATACGGTTGTGGTAAATTAAAAAAAAACATATCACTAGGAGAAGGAATCAAAAGAAGAGAATAACTGCCGTTTTATTGGGATTAAATGTAAACATACATAGGGGTAGTTCACCCCCTTAACTTGATTTGCGAGAAAAACGCAAAAAACCGTATGTATTATTTTTTTTTCGCTCTTCAAAGTGCGATTGAATCCATCGAAATAGGTGCAATATTTTTTTGTTATAACGATTTTATGAATTTCAACTCCCATAACTTTTTTCCTATGCAACCCCCCGATATGAAACCAGTTCCATTTTTTATCGTTTATCATTAAGGTAATTATTCATTTGGGTGCATTCGATTATCTCGAGTGAAAATAGGTGAAACCTGAAAAGTACCCCTCGGAGGTCTCAACTTCAAAGGATGATTTCACCCCCTAGAAACGTTTTTCCGCCGATAAAAAAAAATACGTGTCTCTTAGATTTTGATGTAGAATAACATATATAAATTTCATTGACATCGAAGGATGTCAGCGGAAAGACTTTCCGTGTAAGTAAAATTATAAGGTATTGATTCGACGGTTGGACCAAAAGGGAGCCTGCAGACATCGAACTAAAACCATTTTGGATACAACGGGATGCACTCTCGGTAGACCGTAATTGCCTATTATGTGGTCACCGGATTATAATTCCAAACAACTTACAAAAATTAGTTTTGCGTGAATTCTATGTATCCCATTTCGAAATAAATAAAATGAAATTGTTAGCTCGGTCTTTTGTTTGGTGGCTTCAAATAGATGAACAAATCTGAAAAATTATAAAAAATTGTATGAATTGCCTGGAAAATAATACAAGTCCAAGAAAAATTCCGTTAACACCATGGAAATGGCCACTCAAGCCGTGGCACCTCGTACACGCGTATTTTTCAGGGCCCATACATGAAAAAATGATTTTATTAATGATAGACAGTCCTTAAAAGTGGCCGGAAGCATTCATAATGCAAAATATGTCCGAAAAACCGACGATTGCAATTTTCGAAGAAGTATTTACTCGTTTTGGATACCCGTCTCACTTAGTAACTGATAATTTTGCGACTTTTAAAGGAGAAGCATTTTCTCACTTTGTAAAAAGGGGCGGCATCAGGCATAGCACGCCACCACCTCATTTTCTGGCTACTAACGGAGCTGCCGAAAATCTGATGAAAACGTTCAAGAACAAAGTATACTGTTTGTTGAAAGACGGATTCACACTGTCAGCAGCTATAAGAAAATTCCTTTTCGATTATAGTAATACGCCTTATGCCGCGACCAATAAAACGCCTGCGAGTTTAATGTTTAAACGCGAATTAAGAACTCGTTTTTCCTTGTTGCGTCCACCGCCCCTCGGAGAAAAAATGTGCGAATATCAACAGAAACAATGTCACCATTATAAGGGCACGAGGAAAATAAATTTCTCTTTCGGTGATGCAGTTATGTCGAGGGATTATAGGGGGGGGAAGACTGGTTGGTCTCCAGCTAAAATATACAAAATTATAATTTCAAGCGTAACTCATCAAGTGTCATTAAAAAATGAACCACCTTGGACCCGACACGCAAATCAATTAATAAAATGTGGACTAGACGTATTAACGACAGAAAATCAATCGATCAACGAGTCCCCCTCGGACCAAAGTGATTCGGGTCCAAGGCGTTCGGAGCACATTAAACTTCGAACCACTGCTACAACGATTAATTATAAGTAACGTATGTCGGCTTACGAATAAACCCGTGAGAGTGTGGAGTCTGAGACTAAGGATACATTGTATACATATATGTATATGGATACACACACCTATGTGTATACCTAGGTCTGTGTGTACACGTATCATCTGACGATAGATGTAAGTTGGTTGTACGCCAGCGTTCCTGACGAACGCACCAAAATAAATAGATATCCGTAGAACATATTATCGTACATAGTTATTTACCAGACCCTACAATAATTTTCACAAACGTGAATCTCTGGCCTGCTTCAGGACGTGATCTTGCAGCGTTGCTCGCCTATCACTTGGTTCATTGTTAACAGGGATCTAAGATAGATCCAGCAATAGATTTTATTTTATTTCGAGTATATTTTATTGGAATAATTTTTCTCAAACGGGAATCATCGTCCTGCTCCATGGTGAGGACTTATATCTTTGCACATGATTGATTTCAATTTTTTTTTTTCTTATTTATATGTATCAACCAGGAAAATATTTTTTCTGAAGTACCCCTCTCAAAAGCAAAGGCTGAAAGTTACTCGTCAGTTGTGTGGGAGATCCATATGACTTTTCAGTCTGTGTATTCATTTATTGATTTTATGCCTTGTCGTAGATAATAGATTGGAGGGTGAAGTAAGTTAATCTTCACCAGTCATCACCGCTCTGTCCAAGAGAGAGAGACACGAAAGTTTGATCAGTTGTACCGGTAATCCGTACTACTTTTCAATTTTTGAATTCATGCATAGATTCTATGTCTTGTCGTAAGTAATAGAGTGTAAAATAAGTTTTTCACCAGTAATCACCGTTCTGTCCAAGAGTGAGAGACGAAAGTTCCGTCAGTTGTAAGGGTGATCCGTACTACTTTTCAATCTCTGTATTGATTCATAGATTCTATGTCTGGTAATGAGAAATAGAGTGTGACATAAGTTTTTCACCAGTAACCACCGCTCTGTTTATGAGCAAAAGATAAAAGTTTCGTCAGTTGTAAGGGTAATTGGTACTACTTTTCAATCTCACTATTGATTCGTAAACTCTATGACTTGTTATAAGTAATAGAGTGTGAAATAAGTTTTTCGTCAGGACTCACGGCATTGTCCAAGAACGAGAGACGAAAGTTTCGTCACTTGTGTGGGGAACGTTTCTGCTACAAAAAAGTTAATATTTTACTG
Organism: Neodiprion lecontei; assembly: GCF_021901455.1. Taxonomy (NCBI): domain Eukaryota; kingdom Metazoa; phylum Arthropoda; class Insecta; order Hymenoptera; family Diprionidae; genus Neodiprion; species Neodiprion lecontei. The sequence continues at coordinate 14,394,805 of NC_060262.1, read as the reverse complement.
ATGAAAAAAAAGTTTTGTTTCTCGTCAACTTGACATTTGTCGAATGCAGAATTAACGTACATTTATGTACGTGAATCATTTCCGAAATAATCGGAACAAGATTTTATGCAATCGATTACATTCATTGCGATGCTGATGAGCATTGTTGTGAAAGATTCACGAATTTTCATAATGCAGCGGGCGTCTTCTATGCAGGTTTCTACTATTAAACCTGGTTAAACGATGCGCGCTACGCTACCTAGCGGTATGCGGAGGTACCTTGGTACTCTGATCTGCATTACCGTGTTTGAAAAGGGCCGTATAAAAATTTTCAAGCGTCTTGAAAAGCACCTCAATGATTATAAACGTAATGCGAATGTTCGAATAGTTGAAAATACAGGTGGTGCTACGAATGAACGTGATAATAATGTAGGTTTTGAAGAAGTGTTTGAGTGAATCTTAACGTCTGTTTACTGAAATAGGGTGGAACAACGCCAGATCTTCGTTTGTTATTCAATACGCCTGACGTACCTGTTAGGTATGTATTGATAGCGTTTAGGCGAGTGGGAGCGAATTCGCACGTATATGTGTGTGTAAGTATGTGTGGGCAGGAGCGTGCGGGCAGCTCGGCAACGCAAGCGCGGGGAGACGGCATATGGCTATCGTGCTCGCCACCACTTGTACCTAGAGTTACGTCAGAATAAATCTATGATATCTATGAGATACGCAATTTGTTACATATATCCTCCTCTCCGGCATCGGCCATATTTTGCACATACACAACAAATTGGCGACGAGGATCAACATTTTCATTATATTTTCGGTGCCAAAAACTTGAAATCTAACGGTGTTTAGTGCTCCAAAAAAGTTTTTTGTTTGTTGCTGTGTGTGTTTTCGCAAGCGCTCGTGAGCGCGGAAAGTTCATCTCAATCTCTCCAAAATTGATTTGTTCAAATCTTTCGCGAAGCTTGGAAGCGGAAGCACTAGCGAAAGCGAAAGTGTTTGTGAGAGTGAGACCGAAAGTAAACCTTTGGCACCGGTCACTGAAATGTCAGCACCACAGCAACCTGCCCCAGCAGCCGGAGCGGCAACCGGAGTAGCAGTTACGACTTCAAATGCATTACATATCACACCGTTTATCCCGGGGGAGACGTCTTGGGCTCGTTGGTTGAACAGATTCGAGGGCGCTTTAAAAATTATGAAAATCGAAAATTCAGATAAAGTAGTGTATCTGCTCCATTTCGTCGGCGATACAGCTTATAATGCTTTGTGTGATACTTTTGGTGAAACGCAAGTCGATCAGAAGTCCTACGCCGAACTTGCGGCTAAGTTAAAAGAACTGTACGCTCCTCCAGTGTTAGAAATCGCCGAAAACTTCAAATTTAATTCGCGCAAACAGCTACCTGGTGAAAGTATTCAAGAATTTGCAACGGCTTTGACAAAAATGAGCGCCAACTGTGGATTCGGCGATCACACATCAAAAGCCTTACGTAACCAGTTTGTGTTTGGCCTTGCTACGCCTCGTATACAAAGCAGGCTTATTGAAACCAAAGATCTCACCTTCGAATCTGCCCTCTCTACGGCTCTTACAATGGATACTTGCGACCGTGAAACTTCTTGTATACGTGACAGTGCGTCAGCCGTTAATTACCTTAATGCTCAAAAGAAGAGATCTGACGCATCGAAAAAGAAAAAAATTGCAAACTCTGCTCCAAAACAGCAAGTTCCTCCGGTGGATTTCACTAAGCCCTACTGTTTCAGGTGTGGAAATCCAAACCACAAAGCCTTCACTTGCAGACTACCTACGTCTACAGTTTGCCTTTCTTGCCAGAAACCTGGACATCTATCCAGAGTTTGCAAATCTAAATTTAATCAAGTACACCAAGTTGAAGATACCGAGTACACTGATGAGGATTACTACGGCGTGGAGATCGTGGACATTCAAATAGTGGATTCTGAGGACATCAACTGCCTGGCTCTCCGTGAAAAGTTCATCAAGCAATTCATCGTCAATAACCAGAAGGTCGAGTTCGAGTTAGACAGCGGTGCAGCGGTCTCACTGATGTGGCTCGAAGACGCAAAGAAGCTTTTCCCAAGATCCCGGTTGCAGCGCGCCTCAATACAATTGGTCACATACTGTAAGACCAATCTTAATGTACGCGGTCTTATTAAAGTCATTGTAACGTTTGAAAACACTAAATTCAACTTAGACTTGTATCTTACTGATGTAAACCGCCCTCCGTTATGCGGTCGCGAATGGATACATAGTTTCATAAAAATGCACGGCGCGCAAAGCCTATTTACACCTATACTACAAGTTAATGCCAAAGAAATTTCCAGTTTCGATAAAACTGCGTTTACCAAAGAATTGTCCGTTAAATACTAGAATGTAGTTCGGCAAGATTTTTCCCCTATTATAGGACTGGGGCTTGTCTCACTAAAACTCAAACCCGACGCCAAGCCGGTGTTCTACAAGGCTCGGAACGTGCCCTTCCGCCTCGTCGAGCCAGTCGACTCAGCCCTGGATAACTGGGAATCTTACGACATACTTGAACCGGTGCCCGCCTCTCTCTACGCAACTCCTATCGTCCCAATACTGAAGAAGGATGGAGATGTCCGCATCTGTGGCGATTACAGTGTCACCATTAATCCTCAACTCATCATCAACGACTGCCACATGCCTACTACAGACGAAATGTTCATGGATCTGGCGGGTTGTATCTGTTTCGCCCGCATCGACTGTTCTTGGGCCTACATTCACATGCCTGTCGATGAGGCTACGGCGGACCTTCTTACCATCAACACGCCCCGCGGATTGTATAGGGTAAAACGCATGTTATTTGGTATAGCTGCTGCGCCAGCTATTTGGCAGGAAAGAATGAATTTCCTTTTCCGCTCTATAAAAGGCGTTTGCGTCTTCCAGGATGATTTGAGGTTGGCTGCCAAAACTCTCCCCGAGTTAATTGCTCTAATTCATGTAGTGTTAAAAATTTTCGATGAGCACAACATTAAAATTAATCTACGTAAATGTTCCTTCTGCGACTTGGAAATTTGTTTTTGCGGTCACGTTATTAATGCTCAAGGTATACACAAAGATCCTGCCAAATTCGAGGCAGTCACTGATATGCCCCAACCTCAAAACATCTCTGAATTGCGTACATTTATCGGCATGGTGATGTATTATAATCGCTTCATCAAAAATGCAAGTACTGTACTAGCTCCGTTATACAATCTGTTGAAAGAAAACTCTAATTTCTCTTGGACAAAAGAATGTCAAGATGCTTTCGAATCCATCAAACTTGCCTTTACTAAAGATACTTGCTTGACATTCTTTGACCCAAAGAAACCGCTTATTCTTGCGACCGATGCAAGTCCAGTCGGGGTCGGTGCTGTCATTTCCCATAGCTTCGAGGATGGTACCGAAAGGCCTATTCAATTCGCTTCTCAAAAATTAAACAAAGTTCAGCAAAAGTACAGCCAAATCGATCGTGAAGCCTATGCCATTGTTTTCGGTGTTAAAAAATTTTATCAGTACCTATACGGTCACAAATTTACTCTCATTTGCGACAACCGTCCTCTTGTACAAATCTTCAGCCCAGATAAACCCCTACCAGCGTACAGCGCCATGCGCATGCAACATTACGCTATTTTCCTACGCGGGTTTTTCTACGATATCAAGTATCGCAGGTCGGAATCTAACAGTAATGCTGACTGCCTTTCGAGACTACCTCTAGCTATGGAGGGTGACACGCCTCACACCTTAGATGTTATAGAAGTCTATCACGCGCAGACCCTACATATAATGTCTGTTGACGTGTTCGATATGCGAGAACTTGTAAAAAATGATGCGAAAATTCAATCGGTCATCGAAAATTTGCGTGCTGGTAAAAATTTATCTCCTAAAGACACCTGGAATGTCGACCCCAGAGAATTCTCTGTTGAAAATAATCTTTTATTCAAGTCCGATAGAATTGTCATTCCAAAAAAGCTCCAACAGAGAATTCTTGAGGAACTGCACGTCGGCCATTTCGGCATCGTGAAAATGAAAAGTTTAGCGCGAGGCCATTGCTGGTGGTCCAATATTGACAAAGATATCGAGAACTTGGTTCAATCTTGCGAGTCTTGTCTGCGCAACCGAAATAACCCAGCAAAAGTGCCTATTCATTTGTGGGAACCTGCCACCAGACCATTTGAGCGAATACATATTGATTTTGCAGGCCCCTTCATGGGCGTAATCCTGTTCATTCTTGTAGATGCCTACTCCAAATGGCCAGAAATCCGCGTTGTCAAAAACATGTTAGCCTCAACTACCATAGATGTTTGTACCGATATTTTTGCTCAATTCGGCTTTCCGGAAGTACTCGTTTCTGACAACGGCGGCACTTACATTTCTTCAGAATTCGAATCATTCCTAAAACTACACGGTATTGCTCATAAATTCTCTGCACCCCACCATCCCGCCTCAAATGGTCAGGCTGAAAGGTTCGTTCAAATGATCAAATTTGCTTTAAAAAAAGTCGACGATAAAAAGAATGTGAATGCTAGTCTAAGGAAAATATTAATCCAATACAGAAACACACCGCATAGCACTACCGGTAAAACTCCAGCAGAACTATTTTTAGGGCGTAAGATAAGATGTAAACTGGATTTGTTGAAGCCAGGAGTAGCCAAAGAACAAGCTACCAATGTAAAAGCTTGTAAATTTTCTATAAATCAAAGAGTACTAGTCCGTAATTACACTAAAAATAATAAATGGGTCTTCGGTAGGATTCTAGAACACAGGGGCAATCTGTTATTCAAAATTAAATTAGACGACGGAAGAATCTGGATTAGGCATGCTAATCAAATCTCTGCTATAAAAGGTACCTTGAAACAATGTAATGACTACGACTACTTCGTACCTGAATCGGAGCACGTTTCTCTGTATGAATCTAACAATGCCTCCGCAAGCGTGCCCACGACAAACCCAACTATTGTAATTAACGAGCCAGATGCTTCATCTGATGATGCAAGCAATTCTAGACCTAAGCGTAAAACCAAAAGCCCTATCCGCTTCCCGGATTCTGAAAATTACTTTGGTGATAAAAGCTCCTAAAGCTTTCCTTTCTCACAGGGGGAAGTGTTAGGTATGTATTGATAGCGTTTAGGCGAGTGGGAGCGAATTCGCACGTATGTGTGTGTGTAAGTATGTGTGGGCAGGAGCGTGCGGGCAGCTCGGCAACGCGAGCGCGGGGAGACGGCATATGGCTATCGTGCTCGCCACCACTTGTACCTAGAGTTACGTCAGAATAAATCTATGATATCTATGAGATACGCAATTTGTTACATATATCCTCCTCTCCGGCATCGGCCATATTTTGCACATACACAACAGTACCGAGCTGCATCCATTGGTTATTTCACAAGCTGTCTCAAAGCAGCATGTAGTAACAAATGAATACGTTCAGTATCATACGATATCCTGATAGTTCTAACTAACGAGGGGAACCCACCAATGTCTCCCCGCCGATTCAATCCAAATTTGTCACACGTGTAGGCCATGGCTAGCACTCTAACTGGTGCAAGAAGTAAGACGCGCCTCTCAAAATTAGCCAATTTCGAAAAATCCGATATCGAAATATCCTTGATATACTTCCTACGTTAAGAATCTTTCGAAGAGCGCGTGGCGCAGTATGTAAGCGCTTTGTTTCAGAACCGCTAGGTCGCTTGATCGAATCTCGATGCTTGCAATTTCTTTATTGTTTCAATTTTTTTTTATCCTTCACGTTATTCTAAAAACAGATGTATCACGATTGTGCTAATTATGAATTTTTAATAATCAATTATTATCGAAAAAAAAAATTAGTATTTTTATCACGTCTCCTGTGAAAAATCGAACTTTCTACGAAAATAAACAATACTTTATTCTTGTACAATGTCAATAATTCTCAATATTTTATTTACAGTTGATTATCATTATTCTACATATGAAAGATAATAACGCGGAATTAGGAATATAATTATTATTATTTTTTTTTTTGAGGAGATTGGGAACGAAGAAAGTATACACGAAAACTTGTGCAAAATTAATATTTTCATTTATTTGATAATAATATATTTATGGAACACTGCACGAAGCAGGGTGGTACTGGTCGTAGAAGCATTGAAAGCAATGATTATTTTGGCATCTAGCACATGTAATGAATATTAAATATTGAGAATGAAATATTAAAAATCATTGACATTGTACAAGAATGAAGTATTGTATATTTTCATAGGAAATTCGATTTTTCACAGGAGACGTATAAAAATACTAATTTTTTTTTCGATAACAATTGATTGATAAAAATTATTAATTGGCACAATCGTGATAGATCTGTTTTAGAATAACGTAAAGAATAAAAAAAAAATTGAAAAAAAAGAGATTCGATCCAGCGACCTTGCGGTTCTAAAACAAAGCGCTTACACGTTGCGCCACGCACTCTTCGAAAGTTGCTTAACGTAGGATGTATATCGAGAATATATCAATATCGGATTTTTAGAAATTAGCTAATTTTGAGAGGCGCGTCTTACTTCTTACACCAGTTAGTGTGCTAGTCATGGCTTACACGTGTGACAAATTTGGATGAAATCGGTGGAGGGACTTTGGTGGGTTCCCCTCGTGAGCATCACGAACCAAAATGAGAGTTTTACCCAAAACTTTTCCAAAACCTACAATATTGTCACCTTGATTCGTAGCATCACCTGTATTTTCAACCATTCAAACATTCGCAAGTAGCAATACCAGAAGAGTTCTACTTACAGATTCCTGTTACCAACACTTACCAATATCCCCCCAGACTCAAACGCTTCTCCCCGATGACGTCACAGTCTACCTTACCGACTTGAGGTCAAAAACGTGCAACCTTACCGACAGTTGGATCGGTCAACGGTCAAAATCACACTGCTTTAACGATAATTTTTATCGGTCGAAGGTCAAAATCGTGCCAAAATTAATAATTCTGAGAATTGTTTCTTACCAACGTGGATGTCGCTGATGTGTAACATCAACCACCTTCAATTCTTTTTCCACGGCAGGTTTGCTGATGTGTAACATCAATCACCCCACATTCTTTTCCCACGTTATCAACCACGCGATATTCCAAAATTAACCCCTTGTAACCCAAACCATAAATTTTAGAATGAATAGCATCTAAGGACTTGTCATTAATACCTTCAGTATGGATGTTGTAAGATGTTATGTAGTTTGTTACAGAAATGTCATGAGAGGCTACAAGGGGTTAATGGTAGTAGTATAGGGGCATTTTGGAGCGTCACAACAAACCCCCCTCGCACCCCTCTCTGGCGCCAGCCCCTCGCCTGGGAGTGACTTTGGGGCGCCTTCCCCTTCCTCCGCCGCCCCACGCCAAGGCGTAAATTTTGGGCACTATCCCCTTCCCCCGCAGACCCTTGTCTAGGAGGTATTTTATTCCAGAAGCTTCTCCAGACGACCACCCCTTTCCCACAACCCCTTGCCAAGGAGCGGTTTTTCCGCCTCGAAGCTCCGCGGCTCGTCAGCCCTTCGCCCGCGACCCCCTCGCCATGTGGTGAATATCGTATGGCGACCCCTTACCCCGGGTACCGTTGACCACGAATCAAATTCCGGACTCTACGGGATGGCCTCTGGGACTGTGCACCCTGACCATGCGACGATCTCCTTCCCCTTACCCTGGTGCCCCGGGCCGTGCTGCAGACTCTGGGGCCACCTACCCATCTGCCCCGGTACCTCCGTTCACGAAGCGAACTCTGTGACTTAGACGTTTGGGGTTACAGGCCTTCCACCCCGGCTCTCGTTCTTTCTCCATCCCTGCTCTCTGCAATGGGTGCTCGTGTCACTGACCTTACCCAGCCGTCAGTGTTTATCCTAAGGTTCACGTGTGCTTGGAAAATATAGACCTGGTCACTCTCTCTCTCTCTCTCTCCATCTTAATGTAAGATTATAGGCATACTCAGATGTACGAGGATGCGGGCCGGTGGGTGAGGAAACAGAACTCAATGGTGGATTGCGTACAAAAATTAAATCTCATCCTGACAGGTTTATTCGGTTAACACAGGTGCAAATACATACATGGTTATTACAGATAACGAATAAATGATAATTACAATGTTCTTATAATCACACAAGATATGTTAGCAAGGTTTTTTTTTTATTTACCAGTCTTATAATCAGCAACACTACAATTCTTAGAGGTACAACATTAAAGACAACTTATAGGATAAATGTGATTTGAATTGATGGTGTTAGTTTTGCGTTTTGTGACATGGGCTATTCGGTTGTGGAATAATTCTGCGATACGATCGTTTCTTTCGAGGTCAGGAGTAAATATATTGAGAAAATCCCGCAGAGAAAAACCAGCAGCCATAAAGTGCATAAACATAATACAAAATTGTCCACATATCTCAGAAGTGAGGCTTTGAAGCTGTCTGCCGTTCCTGTCGTATCGTCTGCAATTTCTTCGTAAAGTCCGCTTATGATGAGGCACGAATGGTGGTAATCCGAAGCTGTCGAAGTATGTACCGTGTCCCGAGGAACTGACGAAAAACGCCACCCAGTGGCTACCGGAGCGTGTGTGATCATCCGTATTTGACACAAAGGCTATCGGGCGTGTCCAGGTGAGGGATATCAGATCCACTGCAAGAACCCCGGTCTTCCCGTTCGGAATCGCTAGAATCGCGCTCCATATCTTTAGACTGTCCATTTTGTACCTTGTCTTCTTCTTCTTCTTCTTCTTCTTCGCCCTCGTTATCGGAGACAATTATACCACTCGTAGAAGATTGTGAGGAGGTATGTGAGCCAATCGCAGTAGTAAGTATGTCGTAGGGAACGGTAACTTCGCCGTCTGACGTAGGTGCAGACGGATCAGGAGAGATTTTCAGTTAAGCGACTGACTCTGGTATTACTGCTTGTAGCGAGGAATTTCTTTCTGGTACCTGGGGTGGCTGATTACTAGTCGAACTCTCCTCTCCGGTGATGGTGCGCTTACTGGCTGACAATGCTTCTGTATAATCGCATTCAGTTAAAATATTGTTTTTGTTGATCCATTTCTTCAGATTGAGTGCGTTGTTCATCGCACATGCGAAAAATTCCTCCTTCTTAACGCCGTGGAAGAAGCACCATACCGAAGACCGTTCCAGTTTGTCGAACGCCGGGCAATCGATGTCCTCCAAGTTGAATACTTGACGCGTGGTACCATTTTCAATATATTTGGATTTCTCGTGTCCACGGGCAAAGATTCGATGAGCGTTATGTGCGATTTCTTGGAGGTTAACGTCTAATTGAAGCAGCGAGATGTCACCTTCAAACCACTCGATGCCATGATGGTAACACGTTACGTAATTGTTCACGCCACGTTCTTTGAGTGGCAGAACCGTAAAGGGATATAGAGGTTTTACTAACCAATGTGCCGAGTAGCGGTGATCGATGGTGATGACTGCCACCTCTTTCGGTATTAATTTACCGTAGATGTTTCGGAACCCTTGAATATCCGTCACGTAATCTATACTTGAACTTGAAAGAATGTAGTCGAATGAATAGAAAGCCGTAAGAGCGAACCTGCAGTGGCGTGGTTCGAATGCTGACTGGCTCGGCACCGTAGTTACGGATGTTTATATACAGCCTTGTGTTACAATCCCCGTCTCAATTTTTGTTTATCGGGTATCTCCAGCCGGTCTGTTGCTCCCCTCGAAGACGTTGTCGTGGTGAAGTCACAGTGTTCTCTCTCTCTCTAACGGAAATCACCACCTCGGATGTCATAGAAGCGGTCGTGATAGGAGGGGCGTGATCTCTCTCTTTCTTAGCCCGAAAAATCTGTAATGACCTGACGTGCAGCATCAACTTCAATAAGATTATCAAATTCAGCATACACTAGGTAATTCACGCTTTCTTTGAGGGCATCGTCGAACCGCACTTCGATCCTGAGCGTTCCATGTTTGATGAGCAACCAGTGCGATGTACAGTTGGCCGAGAGATCAGGGGTTGGGTCAAAAGTCAATAGAAAATTGCCTTTAGCGAACTGCTGTCGGTCGATACCGTTTCCTTCGTTCAGAAAATGAATCCCCGTACCGGAGAAGAGGGTGTGATAAGCGTCCACGCAGAGATCGTCTTTGCCAAAACTCATCTGTAGCGGCTTCGTTGGGACTTGCACCCCGTCGACGTACAACGACAGGAAATTCAAAGAGTAGTTTTGAAAATTAAACGGATTGCGCTGTCTGTCGCCTTTGAAGGCTTTATTGCTGGCAAAACCGATTATCACTCGTTTCGATAGTTGTCCGAGTATGACATTGTCCAGTGTTTCTGTCTGTACTCCTGCGTGTATGGTGTAGAGGTGTGTTCAAAAAGTAAGGTGACTTTTCTAATTTCGCGGGCTATGTCCGTTCGATCTTCGATTTTTTTTTATGTTATGTTGGTACACTTGTCCCGAACATCTGTACACAGTTTCAAGTGTATAGCATGTTTAGTTTGTTTTTGACAGATACAAAGGTGAGACGTATTTTGGTGTGCTCGGCGATTTTTTGCTATCAAGAAAAATGGATCAAAGAATTTGCAACAAATTTTGTGTAAAAAATGGAATTAAGTGCTCCAAAACACTTGAAATGTTGACAGTGGCATACGGTGAGTCTACTCTTAGTAAAAAAAACGTTTATAAGTGGTACAAGCTCTTCCAAGATGGCCGAGAAGATGCCAATGACGAACCTCGCTCTGGACGCCCCAGCACGTCAACAACAGATGAAAACGTTGAAGCAGTGAAGAAAATTGTTTTCGAAAATCGTCGAATCACTATCAGAGAAGTTGCTGAGGATGTTGGCATATCGGTTGGCTCGTGCCATGAAATTTTTTCGGATGTTTTGGGTATGAGACGTGTGTCAGCGAAGTTTGTTCCGAAACTGCTTAATTTTGACCAGAAGAATCGTCGCATGAGCATCGCTCAGGAGCTGTTGAATGACGTCAATGATGATCCTGATTTACTCAAAAGGGTCATAACTGGTGACGAATCATGGGTATATGGTTATGACATCGAAACCAAAGTCCAATCGTCCCAGTGGAAGAGCCCAGGAGAGCCAAGACCGAAAAAAGCACGCCAAGTTCGATCAAATGTCAAGGTTTTGCTCACTGTTTTCTTCGATTACCGTGGCGTAGTGTATCAGGAGTTCTTACCAAAAGGTCGTACGGTCAATAAAGAGTATTACCTTGAAGTTATGCGCCGTTTGCGAGAAGCAATACGAAGGAAACGTCCGGAATTGTGGAAAAACAATTCGTGGCTTTTGCATCACGATAATGCACCTGCTCACTCATCGTTGCTTGTGAGAGGTTTTTTGACCAAAAACAACACCACAATCATGCCTCAGCCACCATATTCACCGGATTTGGCCCCATGCGACTTTTTCCTGTTCCCAAAACTGAAGAGACCTATGAAAGGACGGAGATTTGCAACGATTGAGGAGATAAAGACTGCATCGCTGGAAGAGCTCAAAGCTATACCAGAAAGTGCTTATCAGAAGTGCTTTGAGGATTGGAAAAAGCGTTGGCACAAGTGTATTATATCTGAGGGGGATTACTTTGAAGGGGACAACATAAATATTGATGAATAAATAAATAGTTTTTCATAAAAATATAAAGTCACCTTACTTTTTGAACACACCTCGTATGTATACTCTATACATATATGCTCGACAGGCGTAAGAGTTGTTGGCTGGTGAGACTAGTTTTTGATTGAAGAATATATCGACTTGATTGAACATCGAGTGAAGCAGATTGTTTACCGGAGTGGCATGCAGAGTAGCCGCGTTGCCTTCGCCTGCCGGTGGGGTAGGAGCAGACGGTTGTAGCTTCACTTGTACGCTAAGCATAGTGTGTGCCAAGTCGATGACAGTTGAACACATTCAATCGGGGAATCGTCGGTTAGAGATGATACGGGCTTGTAGTGTACCCACTGACTAGCCTCGATAGACGTCTGCGTTGGTGGTAGAGGAAACAAATCCAGTTCCGACTTTATACACTCACCCGAGTGCGCGTGCAGGAAGGCCATTGTTGATGTTTAGGTTGAAGACGAGCGGCGCGTGGGCCTACCGAGGTCAGAATATGTCTGTAAGTTCCCGTTTTTCACAACACTTTTTCCGTTTAGTTTTCTTGGCGGTTCCGGCACGCTTGGTTATCTTGGCCGATGTATTCTTTTTCGACCTTCGTCTAATTTTTCTCGTAGTACCAGCTGCTCGGTGCGCGCCGACAAGTCTGTTGACGTGGGCAATGTTTGACTGACGCGCTAATCCGCCGGTTCACCTTTTATAACCGCTGCGCTTTATGAGTTTATCAATTTTTTCTTCAGCAGCTCTTTTCAATTTGTGTCCTGATTCTACGAAACGACTCTTGACTGCCTGTTTGAACGGAGCTGCGGAATGTCGTTTCTTACGTCTGTCATGACGTTCATCCCTGCACGTAGTGCTTCTCTTCCGACCGCGCGAGCACCACTGGACAGCAGAGGTAGTATTTGACGAAACAGGCCTTCCAAGAAGCTGCCAATCCCGTGCCCGCGTTGATGCGGTGCTCCTCGGTAAACCGTCTCTATGCCTCCACCGCCGAGCTGATTTTCGTAATGTTGCATATAATGAGCCATGTCGTACCTGGTATGTTTTCCCTCCCTCTCTCTTTTGCTGAGCGACTCCTGTGATTCTAGTCAATTACTGAACCCGTCTAAAATGCAGCGTTACCGTCAGTGTCCCGCTCGTGAATGGTGCTGGGCTACCGAATTGATCTCTTATATCGATCTCGATGGTTTGAAAGTTCATGAGCATCAGTGGTACGTAGTACAGTGGCGATAGTGTTTTCATCTCTGATTCGGCCTGTAAGATATTGTCTTTGCCGCATGTTTGAATAACTCGTAACAGCAGGGCGTAAACATCTCCAACGATACGTGGCTCCACCAGATCGCAATAAATAAACATCTGGCAGCCGGGGATCCTTGATGATTTGTTGGTTTCGGATACCTTGCAATCTGATACCTCAACTCCACTTTCCCCAGTAGTATTGTAATACGTGACATAGGGTATCGTTTCATTTTTCACTGTCGCATACCCCTGAGGGTGTTTAAACGTGAGTGGATAATGAATTTCGGCCAGACCGACTTTCCAGTCTCCCGTTAGTTGAATCTGATGGCATAACTGGGTACTGTAACAGCACGTCCGATTCTCCGGAAAAAACTAAATCGAGCTGTTGCTCGGTAAAGTTAGGTAAAACTGATCCCGGGACATTTTGATTTTCTTTGATGCACGAGTCGAACGGTGAACACTCAACGACTGCGAGATATGCTGCAATAGCACGCTATTTTATCATCTCCGTGTTTCCCCCTCCACACGCTGAAGTTCAGGGTCGTGGAACAAGCCATCGATTACTTCGCCGTTAAGATCTTCCAGGACGTACACTATCGGAGAACGTGCAAGCACTCGTCGTATCTTGAATAATTCTTCGCTTCAGTTTGCCACGTAGCCGTTTTCAAATGTGCCCTTGGTTTTACTAATTCGTACAAAATCATTCTTATGGAATCTCGGTTTGCCATTTGGACGCGGAGGATAACGCTTTTGCATGTGGGCACGTGCTGTCGCAGCATTGCGAAGCGTCACTTCCGACGGCGCCATGCCGATGCTCGAGTGAACTGTATTATTGTAGGCTCGCACGATTTGTGGCAAAACATCGACGTAGCGTCTCGTCTTTTCATGCGTGAAGTAACGCCACAGGCCTTCTTTGAGTGTACGGTTGGATCGCTCCATGATAGCTGCTTTCACGTCGGGATTACGAGTAACACGATATCGTATTTCATTGTCGCGAAGTATCTTCTGAAAAGCACTCCCGACAAATTCTTTACCTTTGTCCGTTTGCAGTAGGTCGGGTCTGCGTGGCGTAGTGTGTAACACTTGCTCGAAACCTTCAGCAACCGTTGCGGCTGTCTTCCGTTTCAGCGGGACCACCCATGCGTACTTGCTCAATACATCGATGACCACCAGGAGATAGCGAAAACCGTTGTTGCGGCTCTTCATGGAACTCAGGTCAGCCAGGTCAGCTTCCCATACGTCGTCTATGTTGGAAACGTTGTTTCGCGTGCAACATCTTCCAGAATTCGTGCTCCCGCGTAACCGGCAGTATGCGAGGGATTGTAATACGTTTCTTCAAGAAGAATCGTCATTTTTCTTCAGCCGAAGTGTTTTCCAACCGGATTTTGCTCCGGTGGCGTGTTTGCGTAAAGCGTATCCTACGTCGTGAGAACGGCTGGTTACGGGTGTAACGTTTGCGGAACTTCGTCGCTTCGTCGGGGAACTACGTCGGTGTGTATCAATAGTTGTCGCGCTATTACCGTCGGTAGACTCGGAGCTTCGAATGTGCGTATGTGTTTCCAAAGCGTATCGTTCCCCACGTATTCTAAGGGTACGTTGATCGTCTGAAGAAACCGTGCAAACTGACCAGCCCCTGTAGGAGTAAAAGTCTTCCCAGATCGCACGGCATGATTGACCAGGTCGACGATGTTTGCGCCGGGAACTGTAACGCCGTCTAACAAGACGGTTCCTGCGGCATCCCAAGAAAATCGTTCCGGTACGCTGCCGAGTTCGCGCATCAGCATTTCGGCCTTTGCACGATACTTCCTTGGTACCGCTTCGCAGCTATGGTGGAAGATATCATTGATTCTTCGGCTGTGTTTCCGTCTTTTTCTTCCTTCTCCTCCTCTTCCTCCTCCTCCTGTTCCTTGAGAACGTCTAATTTCATGGGTTTGCGTGCGTCGTTTGGAAAAAACAAATATCGTTGAAGTACCTGCTGATAGAGTTTCCATTTTTCTGCGTCGTCTTTCGACGGTTTGTTCAAGATGTCCTTCATCTCGTTGTCGAGTCTTGAAGCGAGATCGGTGCGTGTGGTAGTTGTATTTCCAGGTGAAAGCGTAGCGGCTATACCCTCGCTGACGCGTTGTTGAAATCTCTCCATACTCTCCATAGGAAATAAAACCATCTTCTTTGTACGTTCCATTTTGCTACTTGGAGAAGAGGCTGGAAGCTAGAGTCCCGAGTAACGGAGCGAGCAAGAGGGTGAGAACTCCGTTCCCACGTTGAACAAGAAAACGTTTTTTGGACTTCCAGGCACCCTGGTTGCTGGTCAACCGCCGTAATGTCTGTTTATGACGTGCCAGACGATTTTTCTGAATTCTGGACAGTGCTACGTTACCCTTCAAGGTGTTTTATGTACACTCGCAAATGGTCTTTACCAGCGAATTGTCGGCCCTGCGTAGCAATGCCGATCTCTGCGACGGGTTCAATTTCTGCAGAGCGTGCAGCGCTACTGCGTTTGCTTTGGTGAAACCGGCACGAGCTCTGCGACCGGACGCGGTACGGCGTATTCGAGGCATCACAGCTGAACGACTGGAATCCGGTACGCATTGGTGACCTTTATATCCTTTCGCGGACCGTAGACATAGTGATTATCGTCCGAAGGTAAGATGTTTGATCGGAAACAGCAATTCTCCGGAGTGGATTGCTTCAGGTCGAAAAGCAGATATCCGTGTGGCGCTGCGGTAGCGTCGTGATAGGCCTCTACAAGAAACCTCGGATCTTCGGGATACACCTGTCTGGTAAGATGTTGAATTTGGGCACGATCCCGTGGATTTTTGAAGAAGACTAAGTAGTTTGCGTTGAGGGAAATATCTCGTTGACCGTGGCCCTTGTGAAAGAGATTTTGTGTTGTGTAGAAAACGCTGAGGTTCTTATGATGACAGACCTTGGTAGAAAGATCAACGACGACATTGTTTGAAGCCTCTTGCATCAGATCATCGATTACCAAAAGTTTCGGTTTGTTGTCACCCTCGTAATCGGCGTGTAGCGGTAACCTCTGCCTCAGAAAGCGGCTGCCATTCGTCAAAGTACCATATGACACGACTAAATCTTGTGTCGCATATTGACGTTCCATGACGCAGAAAGTTCTTGACGAAATTTGATTTACCGCATCCTGATGGCCCGGCTACAATGGCCGATAACGGATGTTTCCAATGTGTGTCCGTCATCGAAGAAGAAGAAGAAGAAGAAAAAGAAGCATAATCCAGAGATGACGCGGGATCTATAAAAAATTGAAACAATTGAAAACACGTTCTTTTACTACGTTAGCTTGCTCGCGGCTGCGGCGGTGGCGGCAGCGGGGGCGGCGGCGGCACTCCCTTTGTGCGCTGACCATGAGCTTATTTAAGCGCACGCGGAAGCGTAACCGCGCAGGTACGAGCTCATCGGCGCGGGCGCGGTCGAGCTGATTGTGTGTGAGGCGCGTACGCCATGAGCTTATTCGTACGCGTGCGCGCAGTGACATCAGCTTGAAAACAACGCGCCCCGCCGCGGTTTACGAGACGAATTTCTACGAGCAATGCGAGATTTTTTCACAATTTTTCATGCGTAGGGTTTAAGCGTGGTACTAACCTTTATACAGTTTGGTGGGACACATAGAAGAGAGTATCTGATGGGTCGGCCTGGCGTCTCGCCGGTCGGAATAGCAGACGGTTGGGGTAAGAATCCCTTCGGTGTCCTCTGTCTGTCTGTCTATTTGTTTGTCTGTCTATCTGTCTGTCGCTCAAACGCGCGCGTGGCTTGCCGTCCGGGTGTCTGTACTACCGCAGGGTGAGAAGACGGAGGTGGTGGTGTGCAACTGCTCGGAGTCCGGGTTCTTCGTCATCATCCACTGCGGTAATTGTAGGGCAGCGTATTGAAACTCGTGACGCAACAACGCCTTTTCACGTAGACCGGTTGACACGTTTTGCGCTCAGAGCGCGTCACGACTGCGTGCAGTTCCGTTCGACGAATGGCGCGATACGCCAAGGGAATGGGTGCAGCGGCTCCTACCACCATTCGCTTGATGGCCTCGAAGTTGATTCTCGAGCTCGTCGTGTGATTCAGTGATATGCCTTTTACCTTGCAAATTTCTACCTCTTCACCATTCGGACGTTTAATGATGAAAGCATAGAATTTTAGCCCTCCCGAGACGAAAGCGCGTATAAAACTTCCACGGCCGTAAGACGCCAACTCGTCCGTCAGGTCGCCAAGAAAGTTGCCCGTGGGAGGTTCATACTCGTTTGGCCTTCGGAGGTTTCGGGTATAAATTACTGAATCGGTGTCGTAATAGAGCCCGCGCCGATTAAGCTTCTCAAGGAACGAGAAGAGCTTCAGCCGAGCCTGAGCAGTGGTGTACGAGGCAATCACGACGTTTGCCAGCGCTGACGGTTTAACGCTGTGTTGCGCGTGTGACCAACGCACGTACAACACATCGTCGTTCACGGGCAGCAAACCGGACACCTCGACTTCAGGGTTGGTCAAAAGCTCGAGCAACCGTTAACGCGTCTTTATAACCTCTGTTTTTACCAGATTCTCGCGTTGCCCGAACTTGCCCCAAAACGAATTTAAGCATCATTTGGAAACTGATCGCATGCCGGGATTCTTAGCAATACGGTCGCGATCTAGCCGTATACCCTCGACCCGCTCGTACTCATCAAGGTAGCGCATTCGAGCCGGCTCGTCCTCGCATTCAGCAGGCCAGCCGCTTGCCGCTTGCTCAATCTTGAGGAAGGTGTCGATAAAGCCGGCGAAATGCCCACCTTGACGAGTAGTCGGGTCAAACGATGTCACCGTATAAGACCAGATCTCGCGTATGCTCCTGATCTTGTATCCCATTTCCACGGCTTTTTTTAATTCGATCGACACCCACGTGCCCTCAAATTCTCGCGCAGCCTCGTCATCATGTCTACACTCGTCCTGGTTCAAACTCTGACAATATGAGCGGCACAAGGCAAACATAAATTTGTCGTGCATGCGCACCGGCAAAACAGGGTGATAAAGATTGCGAGGCGGTAAAACTCGGCACTTGATGAGCCCCTCAACTCGCGTGATGTCGCAACCGCTTGACCCTGTCAAGAGCTTACACTCTTCTCCAACGTAGACCGTCGGGTGGCCAACAAGGAACCTTCCCTTCTTACAGATGAACGGATACAACGAACAAACATCGACGTATCGTATTTCCTCGTACGCGTTACCCGTTGTATCTTTTTTTCACCTCGTAGTATCGGGAAGCGTTCCCCGTTCGACCACCGTAGAACGCATAACGCGGATTGAGTGCTTCGCTCGTGGCAGTGCCAGCGGTCAGCGGGTGTGTTGCCACGTATTCCCTTATCTCCTTTTTCTCCCTCAAGCTCCGATCAAACACGCATTCCCACTGTTCCGTCACGCGGTAACCAAATTCGCGCATACGGCTGATCTTTGCACGAGTTTCCTCGAAACGCCTATCCAACGTCTCGCCGTTGACGCTACGCCTATCGCGACTGATTCGTAAACATTTACGACAGCCGTGCCAGAAACAACCGTGAAACTCATAGACGTGTCGCGTACCGTCGCCCGCGACATGGTATCCGTCTACCTTGCGACCCGTCTCCGGAATCCGAAACTCACGTCCGTTTCCGGCATGCCTGATGTCAATACCAAGCTCGCGCTCTTTCACGACCAACCACTCCAGAGCCTTACGAGACTGGGCATCGGCAAGACGATAGCCGCCCGGTGGCAGGATACCTATTCCCTCCGGTTGTAAAAAATTTTTACGGATTAGCACCGAACAAGCCGAGGCAATTGTCGTGCTCTCGGTAAAGGGACACGCTCTGCCGCACTCCAGAAATATGTCCCCGAATGCTACGCACGCACGACGCAGAATATCCACGTCCGACTGACAGTACGACAACAATTCCGCGTCAAAGTCGAACAGATGGTCGTTCGCTACAGCCTCGTTGTACCATGAGTAAAACTCTGCTCGCGCATCGCTACTTATGGTATCCAGAGAGTAAAACTTCGCTTTGGGGAGCGGTCCCACGTAACCCACGTTTTCAGGGGTATTGAAAAGATGGGGGAATACACCTTTCACGGAAGTAGTCGGTAGCCCAAAAGCCTTCGATAGCGCCGATAATGCCATGGGCATATATGCTAAGAAATCCAGAAATTGGGTGTGACCGGTTTTGAGCATAATGATCTTACTCCCACTTAGGATGACCTGCGGCGGATTTCCAACCCGCTCAACCATATGCCGCAGTATAAATTGTGCGTCAAAACCTTTCGCATTGTGCGCAATGCATACGATGTGGGCAAAGTCCTGAACGGGCGGAGTAGCAAAGTCTACCAACTCCATCACCGGTTCCCTCCTAAAAACGAACTCACGTACGAGCCCGCAAGCAAAACAGCCGTTCGATATATCGGGATCGTGGATACATTGCGTACACACTTGTTGCGCTACGCACAAGTTTGGCACATGTATTTTTGTGGTCGCGTCACCGTCTACCGTCTCGCATTGCTGTGTTCCGAAATCATAAAAAATGAAGATGTAACGTTTCGGTCTTGTCGCGTCATTCAGTGGCGTCATGAAGCAGTAGTGATTGTACGGTCTGTTGCACCGGCACGTGACGCAAAAACGAGTTTCACAAATGTGTGCCCTCCGCGAAAGATTTACGGATCGCTCGCAATTCCGGCATATACGCAGCGCTGCACAAACGGAGCGACGCGAACTGAAGGAACCGATCCTGCGGTGGTATTCCAGACAACCGTTACCGCGGAACACGCGTCTGCAATCGGGACACTCGATTTCGCGAGACTCGCTGTTGCACGGTGGCGATGCGAGGCACTGTGGTCACTTTACGGAACATCAGTGTTCGTACCCGTTGTTAAATTTCTCATTGCAGGGTTGACAGAAAAAAGCCCCTGCAGCCGCCGCGGTTAAATTTACAATTGGACAATAATGCTGTTCTTCGGGATAGTACAGCAGATTCAATCGGTGCCTGACATCGCCTGTTCCGTTCGCTGTCACCACGGCAGTGCCGTCGCAAAATACCGCTTCGCCGGTACCTAGCCTCCCCAACTCGTACACTGTGATGAGCAATCCCTCGCGTGCCAGATAGTTCTGGATCTGTGCGATTTTATGCACTGTGCACCCCGTTGGCGGAATCTCGACACCGGTGTTCGCAACAAGATCACGCGCTGCTGCACGCTGGAAACTGGACCTAGCGAATCTCACCATCTCGTAATGGTCGTACAGAGCGCCACTGCGGTTCGGGCCTCTCTCGGCGTAAGCCTTGGCTACAACGAGAGCACGAGGTAAACACAACCCGTCATTGTTGACAATTTGCACGACGGATTTTTCAAGTACCCCCGCGTGCGTGATCGGCTTCGGCTTTCCGCGGACCCTCCGGTCCTCCAACACTGTTCACCGTCACGGTAAAGACGCTGTCGACGCCGGACTCTGATGCGCTCTGGGCTACGCTGAAAACTGACTTCCAGAGGTCACTGTACCGCGAGTCCCTCATCAGCCGGAACGATAACCACGCAGGACCATGATTAAAACTCTCCGCGCTAAACGTGAAACCTATGTAGTCGCTACTCCGACACGTTGCTACGGCATACGCATGCAGATCTCTGAACGCGTCCTCCAGCCACTCCACTAGATTACCACCCGATTCAGGGGCCGCGATCTTCATTCGCAACTCACGCCCTGTGAACGCGAATTTACGAATGAATTTCATTGATTCACCGATAACCGTGAAACGGTTACCCAGTGAATCAGCCCCGTCATCGGATGCCTGACTTGACTCCATCTCGCTTGCAGCTTCACTCTCCCGCTCCGATTCTCTGCCCACGTTTCCAGAGTATGCACCCTCTGTCTCGTCGTCGTCAGCGTCGTCGTCGAATTCAAACATCACGTCGGAAGCTGTCTGTGTCTCGTCATCGTCATCGGCATCGTCATTGTCATCGTCGGACTCTAATGTCACGTCAGGATCGTAACACGGGGCCCTCCGGGCCCTACCCCCGCCGATCTGTATGCCCGAGGTACTGGCGCCCTCGTTCACGCAAAACGGACCAACAATATGCATAAGCTCCCCTGTTGTACATATAAAACAAAAATAAGACTAAACTCCGTGGTAAAGCGTCGTCAATCCGCAAATATAGACGAATTTCGCGGTTTTACTAGAAACGCACACTCTAGAGTACCCGCGTGATTAGTTGCCCTAAAAAATATCTTTGTCCATCGCCGGCGGTGTATAGCTCATCTGAGTGAATATTCCACTCTCGGGCGTCTGCGGCCACGAGAATACTATCACCTCATCCATTGGGGATATAGAATAATTGTCACCTTCTTCTTCTTCTGCTACCGCCAGCTCATAAGCATCGACCGGATCTAATTACCCGCCCCCACCAGAGAAGAAATTGCTCGTGAGTTCATATCAGAATACCTGGTCTGCATTTTTGTTTTCAAACTTTTCCTATATACCTTGAATTTCCAACACTTCTGACAAACCTGGACGTGACAACACTAAGCTCGACGCCTGTGATGAATCGATTTCTGCAACGGACACAATAACCTTCAGTACACGCGTAAAAGAAGATTTCTAGAACTCTTGGAACACCGCTCAGGCACAACGTATTCACGCACGGGTACTCCATGGTATACGGCATATCGAACCGACAAATCATCTGGACTAACCGTCACGAGCTCCGACAGAAATCGGCTCCTCAGCGGTCCTATCGTCCACCATCGCCTCATCCACCCATGTCTGTTCCGCAAGCGCCAACTCCTCGCAGGAAACACAGCCCTCGAGAAGAGCTGCCTCGTTCTCGCTGGTATCGACCATCATGAATTCTAACAGAAGGAAATTTTGATATACCACTCGCGCACAACGTATTTATACATGACAACTCCCTGCTACGGCACAGCGCTGCAGCGTACGGACAATCATCTGGACTTACGGTCACAAGCGGTAGAAACCGGCTCCTTGGCGGGCCTCCACAGCGCTACGCCTTGCGACGCAATCACCTTATCGGTGGCGTCGACGACGACATCGCAAAGAGCCGCCTCATTCTCCGCGGAGTCCCCCAGCATCGCGCGGAATTCTAACGGTTGGAAAACTTGATCTAAATTTTTCCATATTACATATTTTCTTTTATCTTTTTACCCCACTCTGAAGATCTGGTAATCAAACTCCACACAAACGTACACTGCGCACAACACAAATAACAACTTACCGGTTCGCTCGTTATACTCAGCCATCAGCGCCCGAACAACGGCGACGCGGGCGGCACCCCGCTGGCGAATCACACTCGCGGCTGCACTAAGGCACTCGTAGCCCCGCGACGCACCGGTGCTGTGGAGGTGCGCCAGGGCCCGTGCCCCGCAGACCGCCAGAAGTTGTCGCAAATGCCGAAGCAATTCCGCATGTGATATGCGGAACAACAGCTCCCGACGGAAAACAGGGCGCACACGCACAAGACTCGCGTTGACCCTCCTAGCCTGGCTAGCTGCCTTCACCACCGCGTAACGGAGATCGTTAATCGGCGATTGATTGCATTATTTTAAAAACTAGGGGCTTCGCCCCTGCGCGCTTCGCGCGCCAACCCCATCTCGGCGCTGCGCGCCTCGTTGTTCGGCGCTTCGCGCCTCACTATTTCCTTACGCATTGTCTAGTAGACAGGCGAATTCCTTCATGTTGATTTAATGACAGGTCCTGCACTTGCTGTCCACTTCAATTCCTTCTGTGCTTACTTTTCTTTTTTTCATCAATCTAAGCTTCCATTCGTTGGTTGAAAATTGGTGTTCCTTCTCTATTGATATCTGTCTATCTCCTTGACTTGCTGAATTATTTTTGCTACCGCTCTGCCCGTTATTCTCCAAAATCACCTTCTTTATATTTTTTTTTTCTCTGTATCTATGTTGCTGTTCACTCCGTAAAACACCTCTTTTTCTTGTGGTCAACATCTATCATGGTCGTCCTCTTGCCTGGTTATAGGAATATTTGTTTATTATTATTCTCTGGCTTATTTGGTTCTTCGCACTTAAAATTTTATTTTCCTTTTTCCTTTGTGATACTTCCGACCATCCACCATCTTCATCGCCTTGTCTGCTGGTTGAAACTCCTCCTTTCTGTTCGTTGTTTGAAAAGCCAGTATGATTTTTTTTGTTCGCTTCCCTATATTTTCGCTGCTGTTCCCGTCGTCTAATTTTTCGCTCTTCTATGTACATCACATTGGTTGGTCGTCCTCTCGATTTATTTTCCGAATCAATCATCGCAATCGATTCTTCTAATTCTTCGACACCCTTCGTTGAATTATTTTTACTGCCGCTCTGCCGGTTATTCTCCAGAATCACCTTCTTTATATTATTTTTTTCTCTATATTTGCGTTGATGTTCATTCCGCAAAACACCTCTTTCTCTTGTGGTCAACATCGATCCTGGTCGTCCTCTTTCCTGGTTATACGAATATTTGGTGGATATTATTCTATGGCTTATTTGGTTCTTCGCACTTACAATTTTATTTTCCTCTTTCTTTTGTGATACTTCCGACCATCCACCATCTTCATCGCCTTGTCTGCTGCTTGAAACTCCTCCTTTCTCCATTGTCATCGTAAATCCTGGCTGTCCTTTTGACTGTTCGGTGATATATTTAGATTTACTATTATTTGATTGTTACTTTTCATACTTATTACTCACTATCTGAATTTTATTTTGGTTTTGCAAGACATCAAAGTGTCCACTCTCTCCGTCACCGGTGAAGAGTAGCGAGAATTGTGTTCCATTTTGTGATCCGATCCGGTGTGGATGAATTTGTTCTTCGCGATACTCGATTTAACATATCTTAAAAATTTCCGCAGCTGCATATATTGCATTTTTATTCATATGTGATTTGTAATCACCAGGTCACCTAATCACAGCACCGTTTGACTCATTACCTGTAATAAAACCCGCAAATGTAGACCAATTATCCACTATATTTGAAACGATACTCAGTCTCACCTCTGCGTGTCGATCTTGAGTGCCGTATACACAATACGCCAACGCGCGAAAAAGACAATTCCTGTCGGGAATCATCGTTATAATTTTCGTTTGCATGTTCATTTTTTGCGCGTCAGAAACAGATACCTATAAAGATATTTGTCAAAGACTGTCATAAACAGCCGATGACAGCTGTCAAAGGGTTTGCTAGATGCTTTCTGTTTTGTTTTCGGTATCTCACCCCACCGCCAACTTCATGCGTATACTATTGTTATTATAATCTTTTTTTACTATTGTTATTATAATCTTTTTTTACTATTGTTATTATAATCTTTTTCTACGTTCATTTGTTTGAAACTTTTTTATTAGATAGAGAGATATGGCAATAATTGAAAGAGAGAGAATCGTTGTTTTCAGCAACACCACGATTTCCTAATTGAGAAGATCTCCGGGCCCACAACTATTTATTAGTTCAACAGGTTGGGTTTTGTTTATGCCAAATGCTATTACAATACGTTACCACCCCGCTTCTTGAGCTAAGTGTACGAAATTTCACTATAGCCCGCTAGCGTCGACCTTCCGCGGCGGTTCGCAGTGAGACACCCGCAGCCGGGCTAAAAGATAAAACAAAGCCACCCGGACCCAACGCGGAGGCTGCCTGCTACGTCTGGCAAAACAAATTTATTGATAGCGATAATCATGGTTTTCTCATAATCGAACAAAGTTGTACAGCTGACGTCATTTATCCTGTTGAAAAACTTGCATACCCTAAAGCCTACTTTCATTAACGGGCGAACGGGTATTCGTCGAGACATATGAAATTTAGAGATAAAATAGAAAACGATCCGATGGATTCACTCGCAATTCTTACCTCACATCGTGGAGCTGATTCGGCGGTTGGTGACGGTTAGAAACAAGTGTACTTGAGAATTATGTTAATATTCTTCTCATGCGACGTCTATGTATACCGCCATCGATAAACTGCAACTGTTTGTACCACCTTTAGAATAGAAAACGAGTTATAAACCTAATGCATACTGGACCTATGGAGATTGTAGACTCATCTTGCGACATCAAAATGATACAGCCGATGAAACCCCCTTTTGTATTCCTTCGTCCACTGAGGCATATCAATCAACATACCGTAAGGATGTACGTCAGAAAAGCGGGGACCAGCCTACTGTCCGACGCAAGGCCCAGACATCACAGGTATAACATGGTCCATGCTGTATACACCCACAACTCTTCTCATCAACTTTCTTCTGTTACAATGATTACGTATACATTCCTTGATAGACTGAATCTGTTTGCACCAGCCTCAGAAACGGAAACGAGATATAAACCTAATGCAGACCTACGGAGATTGTAGACTCATCTTGCGTCAACGAAATGATACGACCGGTGAGGCCCCTTTGTATTCCCTCATCGACCACTAAGGCATAACAAACAACATACCCTAAGGCTGTACGTCGGAAAAGCGCGAGCCAGCCTACGAGCCGTCACAAGTCCCAAACATTGCGTGTATAACATGAACCATGCTGTCTACACCCGTAACCCTTCCCATTATTTTCTTCTCTTGCAATGTCTACGTATACATACCTCGATAGACTGCAACTGTTGGCACCGACTATAGCACCGAATTCGAGCCGTAAATCTAATGCAAGTTTGATACAGGCCTATCGAGATCGTTGGGTTTTCTGGAGACATATTTACATCTGTCTTACTCCCCATCGTGGAAACAAAATATAATCAACGGCGTAAGCTTGATATAGTTTGATAAGGGACGCCCGAATCAAACGAGGCATCGGAATTCCGATGAAGTAGAAGGATACACCGATGCCGAATGGTATTTTAATCGGATTGAGCTTGGTGGCTGCAACGTCGAATTGTCAACAGCACATGGTCAGCGAGCCGTCAGATTCGAAATACCTACGGAATCCGACGTCACCGATTCAGAAGATAAGAAATCAGACTGCCCACCCAGGATGAGAACTTTCAGTCACCCGCCAAACGCCAGAAAGTGTATCAACCCATTATTGTAATGCAGAAATCCACATCTAACGGACTTAAAGCTATATTTGTGTGAGTCGACGAACGGCTACGAAGGCTTCAGCGTTTAGCCCATTCAGTAAACGAGTGCTAGAAATCATACGTCGCATACATAGCCGAGAAAGTGAATCTGACGCACCTCAAGGAACCGAGTCTTCATCGCATCAGGCAAATAGCGGAGAAAGAATACGGCGCTGTCCTAAAACACATCGCGTCGTCAGCGAATCCTACCTTTGCCGAGAATTACCTCAGTATTGTTTTCCTTGAAATTACGCGGCTGTTTCCATCATACCTCGCTGCTGAAATCAAGCAGGCCATCGAAACTGAACAAACTATTTCGACACTACCATCACTAATCATCGGGATAACCTCCTGTCCGCTATTTCACAATGATGACCAAGGGCACCGTACAACTCGAAATAAATCAGGAGGAAATGTCAGACAACGTATGTGTTACCTTGAGAATTTTTTCGTGCAAGGAGTCTCGGATCAACACGGCTACACCCCGCCAAGCGAACGCAGATGTTGTAGATGGACCATTGTACGTGCCCGAAGAAGAGCCTTATCCATGGATGGTACTGTCTTTGCTCGTGACTGCTATAATTATTATAAGTATAGTGGTGATGTGGGGCGCTGTAACTATAACAAATAAAAACATCCAGCTCCAACAACAAGCAAACAAATAGTAATAACCATGTAGGTATTTGCACTTGCGCTGTCTGAATAAACCTGTGAAAATGAAATTCAATTTTTGTATGCAATCCACCATTGAGTTCTGTTTCCTCACCCACCGGCCCGCATCCTCGTACATCTGAGTATGCCTATAGTCTTACATTAAGATGGAGAGAGAGAGAGAGAGAGAGTGACCAGGTCTATGTTTTCCAAACACACGTGAACCTTAGGATAAACACTGACGGCTGGGTAAGGTCAGTGACACGAGCACCCGACGCGGAGAGCAGGGATGGAGAAAGGACGAGAGCCGGGGTGGAAGACCTGTAATCCCAAACATCCAAGTCACAGAGTTCGCTTCGTGAACGGAGGTAGCGGGGCAGATGGGTAGGTGGCCCCAGAGTCTGCCGCACGGCCAGGGGCACCAGGGTAAGGGGAAAGAGATCGTCGCATGGTCAGGGTGCACAGGCCCAGACGCCATCCCATGGAGTCCGGAATCTGATTCGTGGTCAACGGTACCCGGGGTAAGGGGTCGCCACACGATATTCACCACAGGGCGAGGGGGTCGCGGGTGAAGGGCTGACGAGCCGCGGAGCTTCGAGGCGGAAAAACCGCTCCTTGGCAAGGGGTTGCGGGAAAGGGGTGGTCGTCCGGAGAAGCTTCTAGAATAAAATACCTCCTGGACGAGGGGCGGCTGCGGAAGGGAAAGGCGCCCCAAAATTCGCTCCATGGCGAGGGGCGGCGGGGGAAGGGGAAGGCGTCCCAAAGTCACTCCCAGGCGAGGAGCTGGCGCCAGAGAGGGGTGCTAGGGGGGTTTGTAGTGACACCCCAAAGTGCCTCTATACTACTAATGGTTCTGAGGATTGTTTTTTACCAACGTTAATGTCGATACGTTATCATCCACATGGCATTCTTTTTGGCTTATCACTGTGATGTGAACTCTACGATAAATTTCGAACGGGTTTAGTCAAGACCGGAGTGTAAGGTTGACCGATAGCTGCAGTAGTATACATTCAGAGCCAAGGATCTGCGGTGTTGGGTTACTATCGCTCTAGGAATGCAAAACACAGCGCGCGCACACACAAACATACGTACAGCTGCCCTATGAAATGTACGCTCATCACTGCAAATGATCATTCAGTATCAACTTGTCAAGTATACGGGAGGAAAAAGCTGAAGATGGAATCCACGAAGTGCTTGAGATTAATCGATATTATGGAAAAAGCGTACAAAATCTTGAGCCGATCATCATCATTAACACCAGAAATTCAAAAATGGATGAAAGTCGGAAGTCGAAAGATTCGGCTTCTCACCGAAATTTTGCGAAAGGCTTCATCGATTGAAAAAGAGACGAGAATTATCACAACGATCGGACTCATGAAAGCGCCCGCGGAAAAATTTAAACGTATTCAGACAACGGGTGGAGGTACGCGGGAAGAAAGAAGAAATGATCCAGTTCACTGGAAAGATTTAAAATCAGCTTTTGAGGGGGGATTTCAAACTGGATCCATCGTGAATATGGAGCACGAAGTTGTGGAGACATTTCTAGAAGACGCTTGGTGTGACAAGACTAAAAAACGCTTGAAGGAAAGACAGGAGCTTGAGAGCCAAAGTTATCCCGGCTTGTAAATTTGAAGTTAGAAAAGATGATCACACGGTGAAAAAGATCAATTTTTTCAATACGAGAAATAATATCATCCTCCAGACATCGGATATTATCGAATGGTTCATCGAAAACGCGACAGAGCGTTTGTTCAAAAAGGTGGAAGATTTCCAGGAAAAGGATTCAGACTGGTCGTTACTTGAAGTTATAAATCTTGCCGTCAACATTAACCAGTATAAACCTGTGTGGTCTGTACACGCATACCCCGTGACCTAAGCATATCAGTGATAAGAAGGCTGTGGTAAACATCAGAAACAAGAAGGCAGTAAGCTTTCTTTGGTCGGTCACCGCAGCTCTGTTCCCAGCCGACAACAACAATTCCAACGCGACCAGCTCGTACCCGCATTTCAGCTCAGTGCTACGGTATGATGGTATAAAGTTTCCTATGCCTCTACACAAAAACAACATTTCAAAATTTGAGAAACTTAATGGACTCTCCATCAACTTTTATGGTACAGACCAAGGTGATCGGAAGAAAAGTGAAACTGTACCGATTCACCTGAGTCAGAAAGAGGCTGTTGAAGCTGTAATACATCTCTTAGCGACAGAAACTGAAATCACCGATGATGACGATGATGTTGATATGGAAAATTATGAAAAAATAGAATCTTTTATTTTACTTGTATTCGAAATCTGTCTCGATTAACAAGTTCTCAAATTTCTAGCCGTGATGGTCGTACTTGGTTATGTGATAGATTTTTGACTCACTTTCAATCTAAAAGATGTTTGACAAAGCACAAAGTTTATTGCATGAGTTTGAACGAGACCAAAGTTGAATTACCCACGGAGGAGAAAAAGATACTGGAATTCAACAATTTCAAGCACAAAGAAACCGTTTCATTCTGCATTTACGCGGGTCTTGAATATTTGACGCAACCTACTCATATTCAAGTGTCAGAAGACAGAACGATTTACCAGAACCATGTTCCGTACAGCGTAGCATATTACCTCCATTGCGCCTTCGACGATTGCATTTTAACGTTTAAAATTAACCGTGGAGAGACTCGCATCCAATGGTTTGTAAATAAGTTGGAGAAATTGGCACATTCGTTACGAGCATATTTCCACAACTGTTGTACCCATACAACCGCTTAATTGCAATCAGCTTAACGAATTTAATTTATTAACGGTGTGTCACATTTGCGACAAACTGTTTACGCTCGAAGAGGTCAACCATCGTGATCACTGTCATTTCACTGGAAAGTACCGTGGTGCTGCTCACCGAGGCTGTAACCTAAATTATCAGAACTCACATACTATCCCGGTGATATTCCATAATCTGTCAGGTTACGATTCGCATTTTCTGATCAAAGCATTGGCGACAACTTTTAAGGGTACTATTCAGCTTCTACCCGTTGATAAAGAAAAGTATATTTCGTTTACAAAATTTGTTAAAGGAACGAACCTACAGATTAGATTTATAGATTCGTATCGTTTTATGCCCAGCAGTTTCGAAAAATTGGCAACGTATTTGAATGATAACCAAAAGACAATCACACGTAAATCTTGCACTGGCTCCGACAAACTTGAGTTATTAACCAGGAAAGGTATTTTTCCGTATGAGTACATGGATGGTTGGAGGAAGCTTGAGGACGTTCAGTTACCGCCCAAGGAAAAATATTATTCAAAGTTGAACAACCAAGATATTTCAGATGAAGATTCCGGGCACGCATGCATAGTTTGGCATGCTTTCAGGATTGCAACGTTAGGAGAGTACGCAGACTTGTATTTACAAACTGACGTTTTTCTATTGGCAGACGTTTTTGAAAACTTCCGCAGAGTTGTTCGATGAGTTGTCAAATGAGTTTTAATCATTTCTATAGGAAATTGAACGCTCTACAAAAAGGTCTCTTGTGGTGAATGGATTACTCTAGCCATTCGAAAGATATTCGCATTGAAAGCCTACTGATTTTAATATTTTTTCAATAAATATTTCCAATTTATCCACTTAATTTGTGAATTTCTAAATAATTCATGTTCTATTTCAGGAAAAGAAGGTTTTTATTTAAGGAATATCATTCAACATGTCAGCAGAAAAAAAAAATTCTATCTCACTATATGAAATTTTATAATTCTATGCAGTATTGAATCAATACTGAAATCACTTAGGATTTAATTTTGTAATTCTACACATTATTGAATCAATACTGAAACTACTTAGTATTGAATCAATACTGTATAGAATTATAAAATTTCATATGGTAAAATAGAATTTTTTTTCTGCTGACATGTTAAATGATATTTCTTAAATAAAAACCTTCTTTTCCGGAAATAGAACATTAATTATCTCAAAATTCACGAATCAAATAAACAAATTGAAAATCTTTATTGAAAACCTATTGAAATCAGTAGGCATTGGAATTCTACTGCGAATATCTTTTGAATGGCTAAATTAATCGATTAACTACAGGAGACCTTTTTTGTAGAGCGTTCAATTTCCTATATAAATAATTGAAACTCATTAGACAATAATTATTTTTTATTAAGTTACAAAATTCAAAAAAAAAAGTTATTTTCCCTAAAATACTTCAATATTTGACCTTGAATATCTTTTAAATGGTTGGATTAATAAAAAAAGTATACGAGACTATTTTTGTGGAGCGTTCAATTTCCTACAAATATTGACTTTGCGATTGGTCAAACGATCTATTGTTGATAAGATATGACCATTTTTATATGATACTAAATTGAAAATGGAAAATTATGATGAGCATAATCTTCCCGTTAATATTAAGAGCTTATACTTGGTGAGTACTTTCTAGAAGTACCTGGCAACTAGTTTTCGTGTGTCAGATCCAAACAAAAAAAATTCTTGATTTTTTTGACCCACCCTACTTCATACATTGGTTTGTTGTGTTTGACTCTCGTTTCACGCATTTCAACTATTATCATATTTTCATTGAAGACTGTACAGCTGTGGAAATTTGGTTAGGCTATAGTAGCTCTAACACCATACCTTCTATCTCATTTCGTAATCAATCTAACATATCTGTATTTCCGAACGTTCTCCATTACATTACCCGAAACGGCGTTATTCATTAATTTATAAAAATTTCTCTCGAATTCATTGTTTGATTGTTTTCTCAAATCTGTATTTAAATCTATGTATTTTTTAAGCTACGCTGTTTGTCTAAATTTGAGAACTCGATGAATTCTACCTAATTTTCAACCTCACGCGAAACATTGCTTCAAAACGCGATAATGAATAACGTAGTTTCGCTTGGAGAGTAGCGTGGTCGTCAATTTCGGTTGCTTGTTACTTGAGGTCGGAGGTATGTAGTGCTCCGGGCGAAGTGACAAATCTTTGTGCATTTCATACAGTTCCTCGGGACATTCCAAGTCTACCTCTGTTATGTAGCCAAACTCGGCTTCGTCCGAAATGGTAAGAACATGACTTTGCTTGAAATTTCAGATCCTTTCAAAGGAATTGTACGGTAGAGCATAGCTCATGAGAGCACCGTACAAGCTGCTGACGTCGATGTACATAAAGTACGACCCCTCTAGCTCTGGATTGGAAGCATCTCCCATGTACCTGTTATTCTCTTTTGCATACTGTTGAGAGCATTGGGACACACGACCTCGAATTCCTTTTTCTATGAACATAGTCATATCTGCGTCGGTGAGAAGCTCGAGCTCGATGTCAGTACAAATTATCATTGCGTCAAACGACAGCCCGGACGCGGTGTAATGATGGAACGAGTCCAGGATATATGTTGCGCAACAACTCTGCGAAAGTTTTCAAAAACATCTGCCAATAGAAAAACGTCAGTTTGTAAATACAAGTCTGCGTACTCTCCTAACGTTGCAATCCTGAAAGCATGCCAAACTATGCATGCGTGCCCGGAATCTTCATCTGAAATATCTTGGTTGTTCAACTTTGAATAATATTTTTCCTTGGGCGGTAACTGAACGTCCTCAAGCTTCCTCCAACCATCCATGTACTCATACGGAAAAATACCTTTCCTGGTTAATAACTCAAGTTTGTCGGAGCCAGTGCAAGATTTACGTGTGATTGTCTTTTGGTTATCATTCAAATACGTTGCCAATTTTTCGAAACTGCTGGGCATAAAACGATACGAATCTATAAATCTAATCTGTAGGTTCGTTCCTTTAACAAATTTTGTAAACGAAATATACTTTTCTTTATCAACGGGTAGAAGCTGAATAGTACCCTTAAAAGTTGTCGCCAATGCTTTGATCAGAAAATGCGAATCGTAACCTGACAGATTATGGAATATCACCGGGATAGTATGTGAGTTCTGATAATTTAGGTTACAGCCTCGGTGAGCAGCACCACGGTACTTTCCAGTGAAATGACAGTGATCACGATGGTTGACCTCTTCGAGCGTAAACAGTTTGTCGCAAATGTGACACACCGTTAATAAATTAAATTCGTTAAGCTGATTGCAATTAAGCGGTTGTATGGGTACAACAGTTGTGGAAATATGCTCGTAACGAATGTGCCAATTTCTCCAACTTATTTACAAACCATTGGATGCGAGTCTCTCCACGGTTAATTTTAAACGTTAAAATGCAATCGTCGAAGGCGCAATGGAGGTAATATGCTACGCTGTACGGAACATGGTTCTGGTAAATCGTTCTGTCTTCTGACACTTGAATATGAGTAGGTTGCGTCAAATATTCAAGACCCGCGTAAATGCAGAATGAAACGGTTTCTTTGTGCTTGAAATTGTTGAATTCCAGTATCTTTTTCTCCTCCGTGGGTAATTCAACTTTGGTCTCGTTCAAACTCATGCAATAAACTTTGTGCTTTGTCAAACATCTTTTAGATTGAAAGTGAGTCAAAAATCTATCACATAACCAAGTACGACCATCACGGCTAGAAATTTGAGAACTTGTTAATCGAGACAGATTTCGAATACAAGTAAAATAAAAGATTCTATTTTTTCATAATTTTCCATATCAACATCATCGTCATCATCGGTGATTTCAGTTTCTGTCGCTAAGAGATGTATTACAGCTTCAACAGCCTCTTTCTGACTCAGGTGAATCGGTACAGTTTCACTTTTCTTCCGATCACCTTGGTCTGTACCATAAAAGTTGATGGAGAGTCCATTAAGTTTCTCAAATTTTGAAATGTTGTTTTTGTGTAGAGGCATAGGAAACTTTATACCATCATACCGTAGCACTGAGCTGAAATGCGGGTACGAGCTGGTCGCGTTGGAATTGTTGTTGTCGGCTGGGAACAGAGCTGCGGTGACCGACCAAAGAAAGCTTACTGCCTTCTTGTTTCTGATGTTTACCACAGCCTTCTTATCACTGATATGCTTAGGTCACGGGGTATGCGTGTACAGACCACACAGGTTTATACTGGTTAATGTTGACGGCAAGATTTATAACTTCAAGTAACGACCAGTCTGAATCCTTTTCCTGGAAATCTTCCACCTTTTTGAACAAACGCTCTGTCGCGTTTTCGATGAACCATTCGATAATATCCGATGTCTGGAGGATGATATTATTTCTCGTATTGAAAAAATTGATCTTTTTCACCGTGTGATCATCTTTTCTAACTTCAAATTTACAAGCCGGGATAACTTTGGCTCTCAAGCTCCTGTCTTTCCTTCAAGCGTTTTTTAGTCTTGTCACACCAAGCGTCTTCTAGAAATGTCTCCACAACTTCGTGCTCCATATTCACGATGGATCCAGTTTTATGAAAAATGGTTTTTTTTTATCACTCAGCCATTTTTCGTTAAAATTAAACATGGCCGAGTTATTGAAGAAAATTTCATAAAATTCAAGATGGCGGCGATAGCAAGGGGCCGATTTGGTCGACTTTTGGTTTGAGGACTCCCAATGACCCCCCCAACGATTGAACCAAGAAAGAACGTAAACGGAATCAATGCAGAGTGAGGTCGATTTTTTGCCTATCTTGACTGGAGTCACGAGGAAGCTTACGTTGTCGCATACGAGATGTGTGGGGATACGCGTGTACGCCTGACAGAGATAGATACAGTCAACTTCGTAATGTCTACCCATGCAAAAGTAGGCTCTAACATTATCCTGCTTCTCGCATGCTACATCGTCAAATACGATTATTGAGTCAGTCCGTGCTTCTTTCGGTGTAATCACTTGCCCACACTCGAAAAACGCAAAATACTCCATATCCGCAACATTGTCCAACAATTGCTTCAACAATTGGTATTTTGGTTGGTTGAGAGATTTTGAGTAGATGTAGATATTTTCAAATCTGAGTCTGTAGGGATGGGTTATGAGTGTGAGCAACGCATTAGTTTTACCACAATTCGACAGTCCACAGAATATTGCACGTACACTATTCGGGTGTTATTCCCCGTGCCGTTGTGCCTTTCGACATTTTGCTCTGAAAGTTTGTTAAAATTCATTACGGGAAACTTGGTAGGTTGATTGTCAATTCGCATCTCCGACATGACTGATCAGTTTTTCTTCCAATATCCCGTTTTAAAGCACTTTCCTCCAGTCAACGCACGAACATGATCGTGTACATATGTAAACGAAGCAGCAGGCGGCCACATCGTGCAATGGTCTGGTGAATAACATCATCAACATTCTCCCAGTCGTATTGCATGTACCTGGTTATCAATTCTGTGGGTCTGGTACAAAATTACCAGACTCGCGCAGGGTGATCCGGGAATCAATCTCCTTGACGCAGCTTGCAAGGACCACGACATTTTTTACTCACAGAATCTTGGAAACGTGACCTTGAGAAAAATTATAAATCCTGCGAAACGTTCCATGGTTCCAAGCAACGATGCAAAAGTAGCTATCGAATCTGGGCTGAAGGAAGCTGAAAACACCGTTCAAAAAGCGGGTGGTGAATGTGAAGTGCGAACACCTCGCGTTCTACCAGTACCTTCAAAAGTCGGCGGTTTTCTATCGTTTCTGATTCCCATTCTCGCTGGACTAAGTGCTACAGGTGCATGAGCCGGTGGTGCGGCAGGTATAGCCTAAGCTGTGAACGATGCAAGTGCTGCTAATCGAGAACTGAAAGTAAGCAAACGACAAAACAAAACTATGGAAGCGATCGCGTTGGGCAAAGGGCTTCATATGAAACCATACTAAACAGGGATTTGTGCGTGATCTTTTAGAAAACTAGATGAGATCCTAACACGTCGAGCGTTGACTGATTAAGACTTGTTGAAATATGCAAAAATCTTTGAGGTTCCGCATTTTCGCGGTGTTTTCATGAAAAAGGAAATGCCCAAGTATGGTTCACGAAAAAACGAGTCAGTTATAATCAAACTTAACGACAAAGACGTTTCGGAAACTCACTGGGTTGCATACAAAAAAGGCGATAATAATATCGATTACTTTGACTGTTTCGGCAACCTTCAACCACCCTCTGACCTCATAAAATACCTCGGCGTTGGTAGTGTTAAGTACAATCATGGAAGATACCAGGATTATGATACATTCGAATGCGGACACTTGTGTCTAAAATTTCTGAGTGGTGAGCTATATAAACATGGTGCATGATTCATCAAAGTCAGTCTATCACTCGCAGTCATGGATGATTCGTTGACGTTAACGATATCGGGAACCTCTTTCATTCTTGAGGTACAATATTTCCCGCCGATCGAACTTGCTCGTGATGAAAGTGATGCTCTTGGCTTGGTAGAATTGTTAACCTTTGATTTGATTTCCAACGTTGATGTTGGTCACAATAAAATTTACGTAACTGATGAAGTGATCACCATACCTACCGGCAGCTACGAGATCGAGGACATAGAGAAGCGTCTTCAAAACGTGCTAAGAAATACAGATATTAGGCACACTATCAAACCCAACAATAATACATTACGCAGCGGAATCACATGCAACCACACGATTAACTTTGAGCCGAATGATTCTATTGGTAAACTTTTGGGATTCACACCACGTGTATTGGAGGTTGATAAAACTCACGAATCAGACGTGCCTGTAACTACACTCAATGTCAACGCGTTGCAAGTTGAGTGCAGCATTACACCGGTCGCCTACGTCAATGGACATGAAGTACACACTATTCACGAGATTTTCCCGACTGTCCTACCAGGATATAAGATCGTGGAAGTACCGTCGAACGTTATTCATCTTCCGATCACCGTCAGGACTATAGATTACGTTCAGCTCTGGTTAGTGGATCAAGACAGAGACCTGGTTAATTTTCGTGACGAAGTTATTACTGTGAGACTACATATCAAATCGCAATAAACGATGGGAATTGTATATAACAGACTGTCAAAGAGTAGGTATATCAGTGAATCAGCATGCCCCGATCGAGTCAGTCATCGATCGATTCTCGAACCGTCAACACCTCGAAACATGGAGTTCCTGATAGCTCTGGGTTTGAAACTGACACCTTTTGAAAGAGGAATTTCCGACAACTGAAAATCCGATTTTGCTGTTTTATCATCTGCTACGTACCATGCAGGAAGAAATGTCAAACATTTAAACACCAGTCGTCTTTGGCGAATCCGTTGCGCATTACGAGATTCACTCTCACAAACCTTACGCCTCGTCAACTTTCAACAACAGCAATGAAAATCGAATCACCGTCAGGCATTAAGATCAATGCATATTATGCAATGGATATCCATGGACGACACCTCAAACCTGATGGTACAGCTCATGTGAACACACAGCTCGTAAACAACGCGATCTGTCATTTCTTTGAAGAAATTCGCTATGAAATTATTGCAGTTGAGATTGATAGAAGGAAAAACGTTGGCTTGACAAGTTTCATGAAGGGGTACGCTTCCCTGCTCTCTGGTCAGACTTGGCTGATGGAGAACGCTTGATGGCTTGATGTAGAAGAGAAGAAAAAATTAACCGATGAGGGTAATTTTGACGTAATGATACCGCTCAGCATGATATTGAACTACGGACCTGTCGACATCCGTCTAGAATTTGAAGCTAAAGCCACCTTTTCCGCTAAAACATCGGCGTATTGCTTGATTTTTCACGATTGTATTGTCGAATACAACCCACTTAGTGGTGCGGTAAAAAAGTTGGAATAAAAGATGACCCGTACCCACCATCTCGCACAATTCAAAGATAGAGCTTATCGTTGACATACAAACCTTTCAACAATGGTTACGATACTGTAGAATAAAATCACTGTACTATCGTTGTGAAGTGATATTCAACTGTATCCTAAAAATTCTACCGAATGAAACTGTTTTTTAAAGGATATTTACGAATTAATTTTACACCTTTAACTTAGCTCTGAAGAGGGAATTTTTTTTCAATACGAAGCTCATGTAGCATTTAACCAAAGCTCCCCATCCTCGACTGAGCTGTACTTAAACCGAGTTATGTTTTGCATTCCTAGAGCAAAAGTCACCCAACACCGCAGGTCCATAGCTCTGAATGTATACTACCGCAGCTATCGGTTGACCTTGCGCTCTGACATGACCTAACCCGTTCAAAATTTATCATAGAGTTTACATCACAGTTACAAGCCAAAAAGAATGTCACGTGGATGATAACATATCGACATCCACGTTGGTAAAAAACAATTTTCAGAACCATTAATGTTGGAATGTCGCGTGGTTGATAACGTGGGAAAAGAATGTGGGGTGGTTGATGTTACACATCAGCAATCCTACCGTGAGAAAAGAATTTGAGGTGGTAGTTTTTACTAACGTTGAGTTATTGCACCTGTATTGTTACAATAGTTGTTGTTAGAAAATTGGAGATTAACATGGACAGGGACGTGCGGTAGACCAGGATGCTCTGGATACTGGCGGAGACCTGGAACAACCTAACAGGTTCGTCAAGGATCTACCGAAAGCGATTCCTGAAGACGGGCAGCCACCGTCGAGGCAGTTTTTTTGAAGGTACGATAATCGCAATGGAATAATTTCCAGAATTGCGTGAGCGTGTTACTTTGCACTAAAATTCTGTGCAGCTTGCGCCCATTTCCCTAAATAACATATTTGAAACACTTATGTGATATAAATATCTGCTACGTCAATTTTTTTTCCTGTAAGAAAACGATGCTTATGAAAATTTCCAACAATGTATGATTCGTATAGGCAAAACTTCATCTTCACACTGGCGGCAACGGAGCAGGAGTACGGCGTGCTGAAACGAGCAAGAGAACAGCGATCCGAACGATGCCTGTGCGGGATGGCCCCGTTCGAGAAGCGGTGGAACACGCTGTTCAGGAAGACACGAGCCTCAGACGCCTCGCGAGGCCACTGCGTACGTTTTTTTTTCTTTGTTATATTTTGCCGTACTTCAATTCATTCTGAAATGAACGTATGGGGCATTCCGTGCCAAATTCGCTGATTTAAACACTCTATTATTGGTTTTCTTGAATTTTTTTGACGCGATAGTATCTACAAAATTACCAATTGTTGTGCAAGATTTTTCCGTGTATCCGCTTAGGAGTGAATAATATCCAAACCTTTTCAAGGATCTGTGAAAACACAAAAAATGCAATTTCGTGTTTCCATCAATTTCGGATTGACCCCGTGATTATATGATTTCCTAAATATTGCTTCGGGCGTGTTCAGAAATTTCCAACTGACCAGAATCAACCGTATTTTAAGTTATTCACATTCAGATCAATGGTGCGCGGGCAACCTGAGCTGTTCGTTACATTCAAGAGGGTGATAATTCGACATTTAAGTGACACAACACTTGTTCAAGTTGAATTAATTTGAATAAATAGTTTAGTATTTTAACCTAATTTTTTTATTCTCAATCAATTTTTTCAATTGAGGTGGATTTCTTTGAGTCAACTTGATTCATTTCAATTCGTAAATTTCAATTTTTACTTGACAACTCACTCTAATCCAAGTGTGTTTGAAAAGTTTTTAATTCATTTGGTTTTATTTTAAATAATTTTAAATTATTTTTCGAAATTCTAATTGATTTATCATTTTTATTCAATTCCGACTTTTTATAAATATATAATTCTGGCATGAATCCAACGTAATTTGAATAAACTCGATATAATTTTCCATAATTCAGTTATATCTCAGGTAATTCTCAATATTTCAGTGAAATTTAGTAAATAAGTTAATTCTCATTAATTGGGTTATTTTGCATTACTTCGAGTGAATTATAATCAAGTCGCAGATCTATTAGATCGTCAGTTCAGCGAGATACATATTTCCCCCTCGGTTTGATGCGACATTTAGTTGTGTTGACATTTTTTTTTCACGTCATTCCTCGTACTATTGGGTGAGATTTATCAGAGATGAGATAATCACACGAGAATTCTGGATATAAATTCAGCGTATATTTAGGGGTCAATGCGACGATTGTCTCTTCGGTCTTTCTGAACGGAGTGATAAATTCCTTACGGAGGTTCTACGAGAATCTCTGCGAAAAATTGAATGTGAGGTGAACCGTGCGTTCAAGTACCAGCCAGTACGAAAGCTATACCCAGGTAATCCCGAATGAAGGCTGACGTACTGTCACTGGGGACTGGAGCGTCTACAGAAAGATCCCGATTTTTTTAGGAACGTTTGTTTCACGGACGAAGCGCTGTTTACAAACCTCGAGCTCGTCAACTAGCAAAACTGTCGTTGGTGGGTTCCAGAAAACACATACTGGATCGTCGAACAGGATAACCAGCACCGTTGGAAGCTCCACGTTTGGATTGGAGCATTAGGGGACAGGATCATCGGGCCCATTTTCCTTGACGAAAATCTGACATCTGCCAAGTATAGGACCGTACTCACCGACGAATTCCCCCGCCTGATGGACGGAAACCCCATCTCTGTGGACCAGGTTTGGTGGCAACAGGACGGGGCCTCTGCCCACAACAGTAACGAAAACAGGGCAATCCTGGATGCCATGTTTCCGGAGCGGTGGATCAGTACAAAAGGCCCGGTTAGGTGGCCAGCGGGCTTACCAGATCTGTGATTTCTGATTTTGGAGTAGAATCAAGGAAATCGTCTACGAACGGGCCCCCTCTACGAAACACGACATGCGCCAGCGCATCGCCGAAGCTGTGCCGCAATTCCTATGAGGGAGATACAACGGGTACGAGGGTCGATCCGGAAACGGCTCGCACTCACTGTCCAGCACAACTAAGGGCACATCGAGCATCACCTCAGACAACGGAACAAGAAATGAAATGTGAGATGTGATTCTTTTTACAAATCTTCAATGATTGATGACACGAAACTGTGATGAAGTATTATTGTTATTTAGAGGGTTGAAAAACAAAAAAAAAAAAAATTTGAGCCGGAGATGTGTGAAAATATTATAACAGAAGTGTTGGAATGTCAAGGCCCTTTTTGTTTGCTACCGCATACAAAACTGTATCTAATATTTGAATAACATAGGAATCATTGTCATAAAAAGGCTACACGTATGTTTCTTATTGTGCTGTTTAATGTTGAAAATAGGTATGACGATAGTCCCGTAGGGTCTCGAGGATAAGCAAGATATGGCTATCGGTGGACATAAAAATCTGGCAAAACCAAACATGAAACGCGAGATAAGTTCCTTTTTACTAAACGCTCATATTAAATACTACAAAACTCTAATGAGTGCTTCTTATTGCAAATAAATCTGAGCTTCAGCGTTTCTGTAATGTGAGAATGGTGTTACGAAAATGGTGAAAAGTCAAGTTCACATTCGTTTGATTTTGATGTACATGAAACTGCATCTGTCGTTTCAAAAATGTTAGATTTAATTTTACCAAAATATGTGACTCGTATTTTTCTAATCGTGATATTTGATACTCAAATACAGGTACGACGACAGTTCCGTGGG
The DNA here is from genome assembly GCF_021901455.1 of Neodiprion lecontei. Classification (NCBI taxonomy): domain Eukaryota; kingdom Metazoa; phylum Arthropoda; class Insecta; order Hymenoptera; family Diprionidae; genus Neodiprion; species Neodiprion lecontei. The sequence continues at coordinate 14,353,910 of NC_060262.1, read as the reverse complement.
GTGTGGACGACAGCAAGGAACGGCTTTTGATGATGCTTTCAGTGGGTATTCTTTTAGGCGAGTCCCACACTCTTGGGAGTGACAGTACCCTACCTAAGGTGGTCCATACAGAATTTCCCCAGTGATTCGGCCATACGCAAAAAAAAAGAAAAAAAAAAAGAAAAAAATTATCTCCACACGCACGAATACAGTATCTTAAATTACGTCAATCCAGAAATTCAAACTTGTATGTTGAGATGGTGCACTTGTGATCTGTGAAAAAATACACCATTCACAAGAATACCGAGTTCATTCCATAATCCATTGAATGATCCGTAAATAATGCATCAATTCAATGTCTCCAACCAAATGTTGTGTAGCTATATTATGAAAAGAAAATGCGAATCCAGTCGCAATTGAAACAAAGAAACGAATGAATGCGTGAACGAAACGAATTGATGCAACATTTTGAAATTTTCCTAAAAGTAACAGCACCGAGTAGCGGAAAACGATCTGTTAATATTATTTTGACACTAAACTCTCACTTATTTTAATAAGGAAATTATAATTTTCAAATTATCGTCAGGTAAGGTTAGGCACAAGGTACGACGTGTGTGTTGACAATGTGAAAATGGCCGCCGTCATAGAGATTATGTAAGGGTCCGACAGAAATGACACGAGTACTCTTCAAAATTATCCTAGTCAACGATAGTTTGAAAGAGATGAGTCCAACCGGAAAAGGCAAACACGAAGCAATGCCGGCGAATGTTTATTACGCAGTGAATAGTAATTACGCATTCTTGAATGTATGAGATGTAGCGGGCAACATTGCAAATATTACACCCGGATCGTTGTAAATTCCAGTATCCATCGCAAAAATCTTCAGCGAGGAGGACGGATCAACATACAATGAGTATCGAAGGTGCATAACTCCGCTGTGCAATAATGTGCGCAATCCCAAAAGAATAAGGGATTCGCGAATTTACGCATTGTACATATTTTGAATGAAACAAAATATTTCATTGCACATGTAAAGACTAATCAAACATTTGAATTACCATATCTGTAAGGAATCATATAGAATTGGGTATCAAATCTCCCCATCGGTTGATGTTTTTGTCATTGACGAACTGTCATTGAATTGAAATGGAAAGTGAAGCATGGCGATTGAACTTACGATAAAATACTGTCTCTGTCGCCTACGAAATGGAAAAAGCACAGGTAAAAGGTGGATGAATCATACCTTAACATTATTCCTTCATGCTTCGACTTTTGTCATACTTCAGCCATACTTCCGCCATACTTCAACGATACCTCAGCCCGTCGCGCCTCACACATATTTTTGTCATGTGGATAGGAATATTACGATTATTGTATCGAAGTAGAGAGCAAGGGTTTTGTTCCAACCAAATGCGAGTCATTTCCTTCTCATGCATTACGTCTCAATTTGTCGGAAAACTAACGAAATTCGGAAATGCCATTGTCAATCAGGCGCTACTTCAACAGAATCGGATTGATTCAATGATCATTTTCCAAAGCGCATCTTTATACGGCGTCACAGCTAGGTTACCTGGTAATAAATCCGAACGAGCCCAGTAGATTCTGGAAAATTTTCTACGTTTCGAACTTAAGGGAGCTTTCCAGTGTGACAGCCCGAAAAATCGCTGTTTTTCGCGATTTTTTTTTTGAAGAAAAAATAATCTAATCGGTCTGGTTTTTTTTGTATATTAATTGGGTATTGAAGAATACAAAACAATTTTTTAAAGATCGATTTATTTATTAATTAATATCTATAAAAATGATGAAACAATTGTTGCAGAAAATGCACTTGAATGTGGTGTCCACGTTGGGGGTCACAATTTTGATCTGAAACAAAAAACACAAAAAGATTATTGATCGGTATATAATTGGCTTTCGTGCTATGAGGGCGTTTTCTTTTTTTTTTGCAGAAATGGCGCCGGTTTGAACAAAAAGTATCGATTTTAGCATTTTTTTGGCAGTTTTTTTTACAAAAAAATAGGAAGATGTCACAAAAAAAAAAGCTTCCATAGCACGATAAACAATGACGTTAAGAATATTGTGTAAAAAATTCAACTCGATAGCTTTAAAACTCTGCCCTCCAAGTTGGACACCGTTTTGAAAAATGCTGTTTCGAGAAAAACGCGTTCAAAGTTTCAAGTGAGGAAATTTTGGGTAAATCGTTTACTTACGGTCAATCAGCGATGCCAGGTCCATACAATATCCCTTCTGCTTCTTCGAAAAGATCGTGCTCAATGGATTGTTCAGTCCGACGAGCTGTCCTCGCCTCTTTGCTATCCAGGGACGCCCGGCGGTTTGCTTGGGTGATGCGCGCATTCTTGTACTTAGCGGCAAAATCTGCGGCGCTCGGCCCTATCGTGCATCCCATCGTCTCCAAAATTTTAAAAATTGGGTCGTAACCTTCATTGAAGGTGCACACAGCATACTGCGTAGCGATTTCTACTATCTGCTTGCCGCAGAATACGTGCTTTGGGGCTAGTTGCCACACATAGTGATTGAAGCTCTCGGTATTGTTTTGAGTGTTCGCGCCCGTACATCGTTCTAAGAGATCCTCCGTTGTTAGATCATCGTAAATCGGCTTTAGAACTTGTTGTACGTATTCGTCGAGTGCTGGTGGATGGGTGTACTCCTTTCCTGTGGCCTTGGCCTTGCGCCATTCGCACCATGAATCTTCTCCCGGAGGGCAATACTCATGCTGAGGATTTTCATCAGTTGAGCTTTTGTGATGAAATGTAGCCCGGCTAATTAACGGCAAATTATGCAATAGTCCGAATTCACATTTTCGACAATTGGCGAGCCAAGTTCATGTACGTGCAGGTAGGAACGAGACAATAGAAATAACGGTCGCACGGGCAGACGGCCAACGCGGCAGCTGTAGCGCTCCGTTGCCTTCTTCCAAGAAATGCTGTACAGTAACCGAAATAATCTGAATTTCGGCATGAAAATTTCAGGGAATATTCGGAAGAGTGTACACTATTCGATAAAGCAAAAAAAAAAAAATAGAGTTTTTGAAAATTTCACACTGGAATGCTCCCTTAAGCTACCTCGATAGCCAAGAAAACATGTTTCGTATATTTTTACATAGGATATTGGATGGGAAGAAAGTATCCGTATGTGAGGCGTGAAACACGTTTGACATTTCAGAAATTTCAGAATCATCGATAGACTCGTTCAAACTGTGCGCTCATAAGGACCTGAGGCCCTCCGAAGCTCAAAAATAGTAAAGAATTGCAATTTTTGCGCTACATTATCTGGTCGTCGGCAAACGGTAATAGCGGAATCTTGATCGGCCGGATCGGTCACGCGCAAGCGTTCGCTAACCTATGCGCTACAACAATTGCCACCGGCAACCGGTGATAACAAGATGCTTGTTTACCCTTCTGTTATTCTACTTTTGTGTTAATTATCATTGGTAATTTTAAATGCGGACGTTTCCATCATGCTTGTCTGAATGCAGATATTTTCAAACTACTAATCTTGCTGCTCGCCTAGCTGCAAAGAAAGAAAGTCAGTCCAACGCAAGTCATCGTGCAGAATCGTCAATAACATATCGTATACCGCTACCTGGACTCGGGTGAAGTTGGCGCTGGTCGATTTTGACAGATATTTCAATTTCACTTGTTCCGGCAGTTAGTACTGAATTTTCGAAAAATTTCGAATTTTGAGATTTATTTCTCAGTGATGAGTTCAACGGCTCCGGGCAATTTCTTGATATCCGCACCCAGGATTTTGCGTATTTTCAGAAAAAAAAATTCGAACATGTTTTTAGTTCCCAAAACGGAATTTTTTCTCTCGTACGTGTTACGTCCGGTATATTGCCACACGTCTCCATCATCTTGCCACTCTCCCACGACCCTTGCAGCATCCTTATTTCATTCCTATCCTCCTATTTCTATTCTGGCTCACGCCACTCGCTTTTTGCCGACTCTGCTACTTTTATTCCCCACCATTTTGCACACGTTACGTCTAATCCTCTTTACCTCAAGCATTACGATTTCAACGTTCGACACGAACAAGTCTGTCTTTCCAACACTCAACAACCTTACGTACAGCTTTACTCATCAATTGTGAACTACACGCTTCGCTCAAAACTACTCTACAAATTATTCAACCAAATATACATATGATTGAGACTAATTTCCTAAGCAGGTTCCGTCGTATGTTTGTTATTAATAAATAAGCTTCGGAACTTACATCTAATAGAATTGATCTCTAAGTATTTGTCACAGAAATTGTTGTTTATTTTTTAGCGCGTGCTTTTAGTTTTGAAAATGTTTAATTTTAGAAGTTTATTTTTGTTTCGATAAGGTTGATTTATTTTTATATCCATGGTGCGTTTCTTTGACTTAAACGGCTCATCTGTCAAAAGTGTTTTATTTAATTACTTATATACAGACTAAATACTAAAAGAGTCCAAAAAGTTGATTCATAACTTAAAACAATATGGACTGTAAATTTAATAGGTCATCTATAGCAAAATGATATTTCTTTCCTTCTAAAAATATACTGACTTATGTCAAAAGATAAATATTCGAAGTTAAAAAAAAAAAAATTAAATAACAATTTTTGAATTAAAAAAACTAGAAAGATTCAATAAGTGGTTATCAAACTTGTCGGAAACCTTTATTGTAATTGAATTATCCTTCACATCCTAATAATATTACCCCAAAAGTCAAAATAAGATCTCAGCTGCGAAATCGTTTTTGGCAAATTCCCAAAAATCAACTTTTTTGAGATAAGCCAGTATTCTATTGAGACTATGACATCCTCAAAAAACAAAATAGTATTCATAGATTCAGGTTCACTTTTCCGTACTACAAATTCCTCAAGTTTAGGATTTGCGATGCACTCGCATCCTGATATCAAAAAACCTGTGGTTAACACTTGAAAGACAAAAGACTTATGATAGATTTAGCTACAATATGTAATACTTTTGATGATTGCATGTTTAAATCTAGAGTTGCAGCTACAAATCAATGAAACAAAAAATAGAAACAGATTACTTACCTCATTGTTAATTTTCATACCTCTGTAGGAAACTAGGTTCGAAGTTAGATAAAAATTACCGCGAACGATGATATACTTGTAAACCTGGGTGCTCTTGATTCTAAGTCTTCTAAGTTCAGTTGGTGTAAGATTAGGTTGGCAGTATTGGAAGAGCCCGCAGTGTACTCGCGGTGTTTTGAGTAAGCCGAGCTCAACCGGCTTTGTGTAGCTGCTCCGTTTTGTTTCACTGCAAACGTAATCTTTGACTAACTAAACTTTGGAGCCGCAGAATTGAGGGTACCCAGGTATACGTGATCTTGTATAGAAAATTAAACTCATATCTACGCAATTTTGTTGTGGGAACCATATATTCCAAACCTATAATGGAAACTGAAACAACCTCTATAGAGAATCATATGGGAGTAATGTCCTAGCAGAATTTTTGTATCGCAAATCACATTTATGCCTCCAGGAAGGTTTCACAATACAGCAGGGCGTCGATTATCACTCAAAAGTGCAATAATTTCAATCTGCTCGAGAACGAAATTCGAGTAAAGTTTTGTCCCGAATTCACTACGGAAAAAGTAAAATGACTTTCGTATCTATTTCGCTACCGTATTATACAATCAGTATACTTGGAAATGAAAATTGTAATACATCCATTTATTAAATTTACAATAACGAAGCTGAAAAATAATTCGTGTACATCACTTCATAACGAAAGTTGTTAATTATTCGAAAACTGAAATTGCAATTTATTATTTCAATAATATTATTCAGTTTTATCAAATTTATTACACCAATGTTTGATTACATTGCGGTAATAGTCTGACAAATATGCAGAACCGGATTCTTGAACAATGTGTGAATTGACAATCCTCAACCCTAATAATGCTTTCTGTGCATTTAAAACAAATTTCGAACGCGAAGAGTGATTATTTTTGTTGAATTTCGTATTCAAATGGTATGTCAAATTACCTTCTTTAATTAAATTTAATCAACTTCGGAATGAAATTTGCCACACTGAAATTCAGTTTTGTCAAAATAACTGCACCGATGATTGACTATTTTGCGACAACAGCATGCGTAAATATGCAGAACAAAATTCTTACAAATACCAACTACAGGTGTGGTAAATTCACAGTACCGAGCCGGAATAATGTTTTGTATGCATTGTTGTAAATTTCCAGCAGAATTTTTTAACAGTGTATGCCAAATTGATATGATCCGGAAAAAAATACAAATCAACATTCCATTAAATAGTGCGATTATTTAGTGAATTTTCGTTATTTGTCAGTTCGGCAAACGAATTTTCAAGTTTATGGTTCATGAGTTATGACCTGACTAGTGCAAAATCATAGCAGTAAACATAACATAGAAACCCCATGAATATCAAAATCAACATCGCTGATGGGGCACGAGTATTCAAATGATCTTGAAATTTTATTGATGGTGAAAAATAAGTTTATTGTGAATAATCGACTAAGACTCGTGTCAAGTGCTCAGTCTCTCTTCAGACTCACTATTCATTCTTTTTCACTCTCATCTAGAAGCCTTCTTCATTTTATTCGACTCAACAATCTGTCGCACGTCTTGCGCATACTCGACCATCTTCTCTTATTCCCAGAACCCCGATCAGGAATGCTTTCTGCATTCACTCACGCTTTGTTCTACTCATCGTAAGTTACTGCATCTTTACCTGTCACCTGCGCACTTCTCATTTACCACCTGAACTATTCGTTTCGTCTCCACCTTGCAAACCAATCAATAAACATGAAACTTATGTTCTAATAATACCACGCATTTATAGAACCTTACTGCTCGATGTTTCGGTTGTTCTTACGCGCAAAAGCTCGGAAAAAACGACCCTCAAGTCGTTACAGTCATATTTCATGAAAACTCTAAGTAAACGACCGAATTAATAGTCAATTGAAGGAGATAAATCATAAGAAAAGAAATTTACAAATTGTAAGGAGCTTTGGACCTCGCCCTGGGGAAAACGGGATCGGTCCGGCGAGAACTTGACAAAAGAGGCGTTCTCCAACCCAGATGGAGGTTTATTTCATAGCAGCAAAACAGGGGTTGGGCGCCAGGCTCCGGAGAGCCGAAAAAGAGCCAACGCTCTCGCAAACATCTACAAATTCGACTGAACGCACGAGTTACCGACTCGAACGGCGTCTCTTAACAATAGTAGGCAGCAATATCATGCTGTGACGAGACTCGACATCTAAACTTGACCGACTAGTGGTCGGTGAGGGGAGCGTGGGCGTGGAGATAAAATAGTTTAATTAGAAATCAACAGATTGTAGATGTTTCGCCAGCATGTTTATTTTACAAAAGCCATAAGGCAGGGCGAAGGCTGAACAATTGAAGACTAAATAAGACGGCAAGCGAATTCATTGAGGACGGTAGGCTTCGATACAGTTCAAAATAACTTGGAAAGAAACAATGCGGTAGGTAATGACCAATAACAGGTGCGAAACAAGTGATAAGTAACATAACAAATGCAAATATAAGCCGTGCGACTATCGCTCGCAATTACGTTGTAAAATATTAGCTAAATTTCGGTCTCGGCATCAACGGCACGGGCGCAGACACACAGTCGCTTCCCCTCTTTCTCACTCACACTCACACGCCAGCTAAGGCACGACCGAGGAGCGGCACGGCACGGCACCCGACGGTTCTAATCTCTGAATCTTATAACAGAAACAGCAGAAGGCGACGGAACGACGATTTAGAGCTCTTTATCGATAATTAATAAGCAAGTAAAAAAGAATTCAATGCGAAATCGGCTTAGCCGCCACGAGGCTGGCTGGCGTTTACCAATATGGCCGAACGGGCCAGCCGGCTACCTGTTGCTTGAAAAGATGGCCTACGGCCGGGAAAATCTTAACAGCCAGCGAAATTCGTGTTGACGTCCGCCTACCTTGAACACAGCTTAATATGAATTCGCCTCAGGTGTAGCGTTCCTCAGGTGGTACGGCAATTGACATGGTAACCTCTGGATTCTATTACAATCTGTTTTCGTCGTACTTGACTCAACAAAACACAAGCAAACTCTAGATGACAATCTGTACGACTTGACGTAGCAAGGCAAGGCCATCGTGTTGTAGCACGACGCAAGGGATCCTAGGCAGCCGGTCTGTTCGCCGCGCGGCAGCGCTGTGCTGCTATCGGCGAAGGCGGTAGATTCAAGCTCGATCTCTCGGTTTCGGAGTAGCCAGGAGAAGGTTTCAGGTGGTCGTAATGTGTGCCGGGTGGCAAGGTCGGGTTTTGGAGGCGACTTGGGTGGTGGCAGCTCGATCCCTGGGCAATGGCAGCGAGGTGGGCAGGTGCGGCAGCAATAGTGGCATCTGTGGCAGCGGGGAATCAGCGAGCGACAGCGCGATTACTGGGTCCGGGGCTTCGGAATCCCCGCCGGTCAGAGGTGTTTTCCTCCAGTTTCCTCGTCGGCAGCGCAGACGGAGCAGGATGGTCGGGCTTGGCAGTGATGACGGCGGCGTCAGCAACCTCAGAGAATTTTTGCGAGGAAAACAACAAGCATTAGCAGTAATAAAAGAAACTTAAATTGAGCTCTGATCGTCATCCGTACGGCACAGCAGGACTCTCTACTCGCTTGCTGGATCTACTGGTTTCCACCTGGGAATCGAGGTGCGGATCGATGACGGGGTGGAAAACCCGCCTCGTCACAAAATAAATGAATGATTTCAACTAACCTTCTGTTACAAAGAAGTTTTAATACCTTTCAGTTCATACTGTATTTGCCTTATTTTTCATTTCATAAAAATTTTGAGATTGTTTGAATAGTAGTACTCGTCAGCAATGTTGGTGCTGATACTCAATGGGTTCCTATGTTTCTTTTGTGTGAGTCTGAAAGGCGCTTCTTTTATCGGTTATGTTATATCTCACTTGCAGACCAGAGATTCGATAATCCGTTTGTCGGGCTGACGAATGACAGGGATTCACTAAATAATCTCACAATTCACTCGAATGTCGATTTGTAAGTTTTTCTTATTATATTGATTTTTTTTTATGTGTTCAAAGACATTTCTTTATGAAAACGAGTTGCTTACAATCCATAGTTCTTGCGAGACTCTTATGTCTCTCGACAATTAGATTTTTTTACAATAATGAATTTTTTTTACCTCATTCAACTTTGGTAATCAGGATCAAGATCAATTTTGAGGATGCATATCTTTTAGGATCTTCACTGATCCTACCTGGAGAATCATGTGTTGAAACGGTGACCAATAACAATTTTTCTTCGCTCATGCATGCAAAATCCTCATTTGCCCACCGTTTACAGACGTCTAAAATGGCCGATTGCCGCACTGTGTGCGACATCCTTTAACCAGTGCGCAAAATAAATTAACCAGTAAGCGAAATGTTACCATCGGTGTGAAAAATACTTTGCGCACTACTGTAATTACTAGTGCTATCTAGCGGCACCAGCGGTTTGGTTTGTGGACTGCTGTCATTGCGGGTATACCAAGTTGTAGAGATTAGATCAGCCGTTGCGAGTAATTTATGAGTGAATTCCACAGATCTCGGATTGTGCATTACATTCATAAAGAAAAATAGTGTTCGATACGCGAGGCCAAACTCGCTTCTTGTGCACTACTCATCTGAAGGCAGTACGAAGCCGAGGCGAAGTCGAATAGTGCGCAAACCGCTCGTTTGGCTGACTATTTTGATTTCACACACTGTTATCGGTGCGCGAAATGGCACTTTTTCATAGAGTGTGAGTGAAATACGAAGGTCAAATCCAGCTCATTTCACGCCAAAGTAAGCTGCGGAATCACCCCAATACTGTATCCTTACAATGTTCACGTGAATAATAATATAAGTATAATGTATCGTATGTGATGCTGAATATTGTGTTTTTATATCGTTCATGAATTCCTTCCTTCTTTTCTTGTCGAGGTTAATACCGATTTTAAATATTCAAAACTACTTTCGATATTCGTCAATCGTTAAATTTACATGGAACGAGAAAATAGAATTATTACGATGAAAAATTTCCGTTATTCAAATCCTCTTTATATTATTACTCTCCTCAAATAAAACAACACATATACTGTGATAATCAATTTGACGTTCATATTTAATTCAATGAAATTATTAAAAGTATATTTTGCAAGCAGTGGTGGCTCTGCTTCCCCGCCCCTCTGATGGGGGCCTCGATGCATGCCACTTCCCCCCACCAGAGGCTGCGCCCCTGGACCCGCTACCGTGCTCCAATTTCCACCCATATACTAATATACTTTGCAACTTACACCCATATACTGAGAGTATAAATGTTTTGAATTGTATTTCTCTATTATTGACCGGTGTTTTGAATTTTCCGCATAATATTGAAAAAGATATCGTATTACGTGCGTGCGTCACTTTTAACGCACTCGTAACACTTGAATAACACTCGTGACCGGCTTCGCCACACATTTTTTATTTTATGCACTAGTTGCATAATACTTTTACTCTGGACTTTTGCTTCAGAGGGAAAAATGGTTGTTGCAATAGCATAATTCAATCGCTTCCTAATTATTGCTTGGCAACTATAAATATATATATAAAGAATGTCTAAAATAAATGCAAATGAATTCCAGAAATGTAAGTCTGGACTTACCAGCTCCAATGTGATCAGTCGTTGATTTTCGTTAATATCTAATGGACTTCGATTTGGTAACATTCCAGCTTTGCGTAAGATCAGTCAACAAATGTGCTTTATTGATTTATTCATTTTCACAATCTAGAAACTATCAGTTTATCTTCAGAATCACAAATAAACAATGTATTTATTTAAAACAAAAGAAAGTTCTTATCACTGATAACGGTTATAAAGATGAGGTACTAATGCACCTTGAGTATTTCAAGTTCATCAAAAATTCAAGTCTTTTAAAATCGTAAAACCAAAGGATATAAAGGTTTGAAAGAGGTCGTGTTCCTAATTATTAGCGTAAATGTTGAGAATTCAGATACACTGAACCCTTGTATGATTATAATCAATGCCAAATACCGAGACACGTTTCTTATTTTTCTTACGTAGAATTTAAAGAAAAATGACAAACAGATCGGAAACGTACAGCTGAATTTCTTACGGAAAACGCCCTACTTGACGTAAAATGACTCGCACGTCCCAAAATATCGTAAATTTTAAGTTGTTCGCTAGTAAATTCAACTTGCAACTTATCTCACAGTTGAAGAAGCTTCTATACTACAGGAATACATCAGTATTTTCATAATATTATGATTTTAGTTCAAGTTTCCGAGAGTTTTCAAGAATATGCGTGGTGATTTCGTCATACTGATTCCACAAAGTGCAATTGTTTGAAAAGTTTCCGGACCATCTGTTACCAGTAGATTTTTTCCGTACATCAAAATTGAAATGATTTTTATAAGTCAAAAAAGTTGATTTTTGTGTTGAAAACGTCTTCCAAACTGCTTATATTGAAGATTCCTGTTTAATCAACTAAATAATACAAGTAAACATGTCTCGGAAGGCTGAACTTGATTCAGATCTTGAATTCGGTAGTGATATTACGTGACACGTATTTAAATTTCAAATTTATTTAGTATTATACACATCAATTTTATCTGATAATATTTAGTAGTTCTAATCTATTTTATTTCTCTAGTCTCCTTAGAATTCTCCATCACTTTAACACTTATCTATCCTAAATGTTAAATTCCATATGAATACATTACGTTTTTATGTTTTAATTTATTCTCGATTTTGCATTCAGTCATTGGTTTTCTTTTTTATCAATCATTTAGCTTCTAGATATTGCATTTTTAATGCCTATCTTCAGGGTACGAAAAAAAATCGAACCAATTTGAAATGTAAATAAATTTTTTTTTTGCTGAAATCTGAGAAAAACTTTTGTTTTGCGTTTGAAAACCTAAAAAATCTTTATTTCTCGCTAGAATACACGCATTTGAAAAAGTTGCTGAAAGAATAAAATAAATTAACATTAAAGAATTTTCGAGAAACTCCCTTTTTCAGTTGTAACTCGAAATTTTATTCTGACACACGTGTAATTCTCTTAACTTATTGTTACATGTCATGCAACGTTCCTTGTAGTACTAGAGTCAAAATGCGCATTTTGAGGTTGAGATTCTATTTTCCGAACATTATCGAGAAAGTTCACTATAAAAAAAGTTAGCTGTAAGTGATGTCAATAAATTAACGCAAACCGGTCCATTTAATAGATAGTCAGAGTTCGATGGAGATTCAATCAGGAACGATCAACCATTACGAAGATGAAAACGTCACTTACGAGATTTTTCAACATGGGGTCAAGGCTAAATTTTTCAATATTGGCGAATTACCTTGAACATCACATTCGTAGTCGTACATAAAAGTTATTCACTCATTCGTGGAAGTGAAAATCACATACCCTGTTCTTATACATGAGTGCTCAAACCATTTCATCCTGACGGAGGAGAATTCTGGCAGTGGTATCAACAAATGGTAAGACACATCGAGCCTCATCATTAAGGAGACCTGCAAGTGAAATGCTGACTCTACGACACATACGGGGACAATCTCTAGAAACTATACAGTCAATGCGCATGCGCCAAATAATTCAATCTCATTGACTAGTAAAATCGCTCCGCGGCGATGCTTTCGTCTGCTGAGCAGGGGGCCAACGTACCAAAAATGAGACAAGAGCTGTAAATCTCTAACGCATAAGGCCGCGGATTGAGGTTATGTTACTGTTTATTTATACGTAGCGTGAATTGTCTTAGAAGAAAAGCATCGGTCAGCAATACCATGGTCGATATCGGAAGATATTCAACCGACGCAATGAAGAATTCAACGGAAAAGCAAATATCAAATGATACAGAAATTGGGTGTTATTTATTGAAAGAAGGAATCTGAAATTCAATGTTGAATGTCATTAACAAGTGGGAGTCTGGACAAACGGAGGTAGGTGAGTGAAAACAACGTTTATTGTAAACAGATTCTTTGTTTACATAAAATTAAAAATGCGTTTCATTCACGATTTATGTTTTGTGCATTTTATTGGAAAGTAGTTCTATCCAAAAATATCAAAAGCTCCTGTCTGATAATAAAAGCTTCTAATATTTTCAGGTACGAAATAATGCATTGTCAAATCAGGACTAAAGTTGTCTGCAGGCATGGAAGCATGTAAGTAAATTTCTAATTCCGTGATCTTTGACTATTACAATATTTTAACATGGATTCAATGATCAAATTCGTTTTTTTTTCAGCAGGCTCGAAGTTTACACTTTGATTAACACGCGGAAAATGATGCCTTACCTGATGATCAAAACGTTTATGTGGAAAGGATCCTGGTTTCTTGAGCGGTGCAATCATTGTGACTATCGAACCTGGTTGTACCGTCAGACATCAGGTGCCAGAATGAATTTCATCAGGCCATTGCCACCTTCTTAACATCAGTTGAGGCAAAATTGAAAAGCGGGATACACTACGGATCATGGTGGCTGATTATCCCATAATTTTACTTTGATCGGTTGGTTTGTTACTTAACCGTTGCTGCTAATTCATTCTACCAAGGAATCACTCTGTGCACCTTTGTATTTCAAGCATTATTATTGACCAGCATTATTTTCCAAATTTTATACCATTTAATTTGGTATCTTATTTTGAGGCTTAGTTTTACTCTCTGTGGTATGAAATTCAGGTAAATAGTCTTTCAAGCCTGAATTAGATTGTAGGGTTGGATGTTGCTAGGCAAACTGAACCAATCCAAATCTAGAAATGTTAAATAACTTCAATCGAAAATGTATTTAAAGTTAATCTTTGTTGACGGTGTCATCTGGCTAGCTAGTTGCACTTATCTTATACTTACTTATTACTTAAATTTTCAATCCGAGTATTAGGTTCCCTTCATTTATTTAATCGAACATCATTAGAAATTTGCGAAATAAACTCTGATAATCATTGGAAAATTTTTAATAGTAGTAGCAATAATTTATAGATCGGAAAAAATACGTTGACTATCGACTATTTGTAAATTTTGTTGAAGTATTTTCAAGAAAAAACAGATTCACAGTTCTATCTTAGATAGCGAGATATTTAAATTTCTTGAACGCTCGGTTTAGAGTCTCATTCACAAAAGTGGTGAAATTCAATATTACCGCTTGACATTACAAGAGAGTGAGAAAGTTGCTTAGTTGCTTGAAAGTGGCCATGATCTGTTTGTACGTGTGATAAATTGAATACGCAGATAACAGTGAATATTAGCGATGTAATTATTTTGACCGTATCACCTGTTGATAGAAAAAAATTTCATTGTTATTTCTAATGTACGAAATAATGGAAGTGATCGAATAAAGTGTTCGTACCTACCTGCAGCGTTTCTTCCAAGCGCCTAACGTATAAACAGATTTTTCATTTCAGTCGAATAAAGTCAATTTTCAAAGAGCATTCGCATCAAGTTCCGACCATTCTTTGAAGAATCAACTTTCCGAGTCACTACTTCGACTGTTTGAGATTCTAACCTCAAAAATTCGTATGAACTACATCGCCGCCAGGAACAGAGTTTGACAGCTGAAACTCGGAGTGGCCAGCCTGCCCGAGCAGCCGATGAAACTCGCGCATGCGCATCGACTGTATAGTTTCTAGAGATTGTCCCGGTATATGCTCAGAAGACGTTAATTCTTTTTTGTACATGCTTTTGGACAAGAAATTACGTCCCATGTCAAAAAATACTTCCGGCAAAATCGTCGCTATTTTCGAAGTCGATATTTTTGAATGAAAAAAAATAAACGCTACTTTTGTATCTACATTTACATGCAAAACTTTCGAGCCAAACCATTTCCCATTAATAATATTTGTATAAATGAGGGTGAATAAACGTAGTATTGTCATTTGAATTAGATTAATTATATGGTCGAATCAAACAACTTAGAAATTTTTTAAACAAAGCAATATCATATTGTGAGAAAACATATGAAATTCGTGTGACGATTACGTCCGGCGTTCCGCCACACGTCTTCCTCATCTTCTTACTACCTCTTGTCTCTACCTACTAACTCTTCAACATTCATCGTAGAAACGTTATAGTCTCCATCCTATCCTCCCATTTCTATCGAGACTCACGCCACTCGCTATCGCCCTTACTCTCCTAATTCTATTCCCCACTATTCTGAATTCTCGCACCTTTCATACACTCGTACTCCACCTTCCATCAAGTATACTTCAATTCCAACCTTCGTGAAATCGCATCTATTCCAGCGTTTGTATAATCGACCTCAACTCCAATTTCTAAGTTCAACCTCAGTTCCAGTCTAAATAATCATGTTGCCTATTCATAGTTCACTTCACCTAGTTATGCAATTACACATTTATCAGTTCTAATAAAAGCCTTCATACAACCTTAACCCTTTCGCTACGGACGCATTCTACGTCGCGCCGTCCCCGTTGACCGAGCAGTCGCGGCAAGCGTCCGTACTTGCGGAACAACTGCAAGCGCCCGTCAGACGCACAATACCACGCTATCTTACGCAGAGCGAGTGCAGTCGCTCGTAAAAAAAATGCTTAAAAAATTATAACATAATGTTGGGTTACCACGGTCACCGTTCGTACATAACGAGCGTCAAATGTTGGGTTACCATGGTCACCGCTCGTACAGAGCGAGCGTCAGGCGTTGGGTGACTATGGTCACCAATCGGACAGAGCGATCGTCGGGCGTTGGGTGATCATAGTCACCGATCGGGCCGAAAGGGTTAAGGTACATCTTCTCCATCTTAATATCATTCCTTCCATCATTCCCGGATCGAGGACAGCGACGAGACCGGACTCGAATCCCCCAAATCACATCTTGGGTCGGTATATAGGTGGTTTGATAACCGGTCGTCAAATTAGTCCTCCTCTATCCCATAACATGATCGAAAGTTTCAGACCAAACAAACTTATGAGAAATATACTCTTCTCGCAAAAATTGAGGAAACAAAAACATTTTCTGGTGACTTTCAACAAGCTGTATTTCAGTGAAAAATGGTCGTACAGGAAAAAAAAACCAAATTTTTAAAGCTTGAAGTTTTTGAACTTTTTGGTTAACAATTTTTCGGAGCACCGGTAGCCATGCAATCCTTGGATAAAGCACGAAGAAAAAATTTTCAAAATTTTTTACATTTTTTTTTTTTTTGCTCTACGGGCATGGAAAAATTTTTCCGAACTGAACCAATGCATAGGTCGCATAGCCTGCTTATTCAGCTTCAAGATGCTTTTTCTAAAACCTCGATACGACCATTTGTCTTCGAGATATCGAATTTTGAATGCAAAAGGATCCTTTTTCACTCAACTGCCGATATCTCTAGAACTACTGGTCGCCTAGCGAGCCGAAGGGCGGTTTCTTTTTATGCAGAAAATTTCCTACAAAAATCTGCTATGGTTGATTTCAAAAAAAAATTTTTTCACCTGTAACGTTAACGTGAAAAAACAGCAAAAAAATGCCATTTTGCCTTTTTTTGGTTGATCGACTGTATCTTCGTTAATATTGGGGGGAAAGCTTAGGTGAGAAGAAAATTTTGCAGCCTAATGTACCCCAAAGGCCCCCCTAAATCGGTAGATCGATCGGTTCAGCGGTTTTCCTGGACAGATTGATTGAAATTTTGAATAAACTAAGGGAACAAGCTCTTTGTTCCTTAAACTTGACCCAATCTTTTTAAAAATCAATAATTTCATTTTTTTCCACTTTATACTCAATTTTCTGTTTTTTAAATATTGATGATCAAAAAACAAATCCAAAAAAAATTTTTCAAAAATTTCGAAAATTTCCAAACCAATTTTGAAAAAAACCTTTTTTTTACGATTAAAGAAATTCTGTGAAATTTTGGTCTAAAAATATTGAAAAATTAAAAAAAAATTTTTTTGCTTCAATTTCAAGAAATTCAAAACAATTTTATTTTTAATTTAAAAAAATCAAAAAAATAACAGAGGCCATTTTTGACTCACCTTCGCTGAAGCTATGGACACATTTAAACCTTTATTTTGCTAAAAAAAAAATTTGTTGAATAAATTTAAAGTTGATACCTCTGAGTTGCCCACGGTACTCGTTGTGCGAAATTCTGAGCGATAGAATTTTTCCGTTTTCTGCAGAGCCATCAGACAGCCGCGAAATATTTCTCGATCGACGGTGAGAAATCGTCTTCGCGAATCTGGACTCCGTGCAAGAACTGCTGCCCGTGGACCGATGTTGACCGTTCGACATCGCACAGCTCGTCTGCAGTACGCTCGCGACCATGTAAACTGGCCAATGAGAAATTGGAATAACTTTTTTTTTTCTGACGAGTCTCGGTTTTGCCTGTATGATAACGACCGAAGACCTCGAGTTTGGCGTCGTACAGGTCAACGTTATCAACAACGGTTTATTCGTCCCATAGCTGCTTACGGTGGAGGATCGGTGATATTTTGGGCTGCAGTTTCGAGGGATTCTCGAACTTCTTCAGTGATTGTTCGAAACACTCTCAATGCTCGGCGTTATGCCGACCGAATCTTGCGACCTCAGGTGTTACCTTTAGCGAGAAACAGGAAAGGATTCATTTTCAGGCAGGATAATGCTAGGCCTCATACGCCGAATATCACCCGTCAATTCTTTCAGAGAAACATCAGATTGTTGAGTCATCCTGCAATGACTCCTGATCTGAATCCTATAGAGCACGTCTGGGACATATTGGGCCGCCGATTGCGTCAAAATTATCCAAACTTGAACAATTTACCAGCATTAGAGAACGCTTTGATAAGAGTTTGGCGTCAGATCCTTCAACGGATGATCCGAAATTGCATATCGAATATGCGACAAAGATTGCAAGCTGTGATTAGGAGTAGAGGCGGGAACACTCGATACTGAACACGATACGCACTCGCGCACACACACACACACATGCTTACACACCTTAGAAAATGAGTTTGGAGTCATAAAATACTGTGGAGTCGACGAAACACGGGGACTCATTTCTTCTAAAAATTACTCACACAATACTGATACACACACTCTTTAGAAAATGAGCTTGGAGTCGTTGAATACTGTCAAGCCGACGAACCACAGGGTCTCATTTTTTCTGAAGAGTAAAAAGTGAAAGAAAAAATTAAATTATTGATCTTTAGAAAGATTAGGTCAAGTTTAAGGGACAAAGAGCTTGTTCCCTTAGTTTATTCAAAATTTCAATCAATCTGTCCAGGAAAACCGCTGAACCGATCGATCTACCGATTTAGGGGGGCCTTTGGGGTACATTAGGCTGCAAAATTTTCTTCTCACCTAAGCTTTCCCCCCAATATTAACGAAGATACAGTCGATCAACCAAAAAAAGGCAAAATGGCATTTTTTTGCTGTTTTTTCACGTTAACGTTACAGGTGAAAAAATTTTTTTTTGAAATCAACCATAGCAGATTTTTGTAGGAAATTTTCTGCATAAAAAGAAACCGCCCTTCGGCTCGCTAGGCGACCAGTAGTTCTAGAGATATCGGCAGTTGAGTGAAAAAGGATCCTTTTGCATTCAAAATTCGATATCTCGAAGACAAATGGTCGTATCGAGGTTTTAGAAAAAGCATCTTGAAGCTGAATAAGCAGGCTATGCGACCTATGCATTGGTTCAGTTCGGAAAAATTTTTCCATGCCCGTAGAGCAAAAAAAAAAAAAATGTAAAAAATTTTGAAAATTTTTTCTTCGTGCTTTATCCAAGGATTGCATGGCTACCGGTGCTCCGAAAAATTGTTAACCAAAAAGTTCAAAAACTTCAAGCTTTAAAAATTTGGTTTTTTTTTCCTGTACGACCATTTTTCACTGAAATACAGCTTGTTGAAAGTCACCAAAAAATTTCGAAAATTTTTTCGTTCCCTTAATTTTTGCGAGAAGAGTATTATAAAAATAGTACAGAAAATTATTTCTAACACGACATAAGGTCAAATAATATTGATATTTTGTTGAAATGCCTTTCAAAGCTATCACAGAGGCACATCGCCGAGGCATCGATTCTATTAAAGTCCTAATCCTTGAACAGTAAATTTGTTTTCATTCCTCTTAAACTTTTTCTCACAAATCGCTTTTTTTTGAATAATTAATGATCCTACTTTTACTTTTAGCTCTTATTATAAATGTGGAGTAGGGTTTGAGTCAAAAGATTACTTGGCCACTCAGAACACGAAATCTTTTTTGCTTTTGTTATGTCCGGCGTACCACATCTTTCTATTTTTCCTACGCGCTAACTCTCGCGCAGTTCTTACATTAATATCATGGTCTCAGTCCTGTCCTGTTATCTTTACCCAGCCTCAGGCCACTCACTATCGCCCTGACTCAGCTAATTCCATTCCCTTTCTTCAGCGTTCTCACACCTTTCCTGCACCTGTACGTTCCGCCTCTGGAGACACTCCTATTCCAAGTCTCAATAACGTCACATCCGGACCTCTTATATATCTTTCGCACAGCACACTTCATTCCTACCGCTATCTCAACTTCCACGCAATAAACACATAATCAATATATGAAACATACCCAAGTTTATTCAACACTCATGCCAACTTAAAGCTGAACCTGCTTATTTCTGCCGCTCGGGAGTAAACCCCCTTTACGGACAGAACACTTTATTAAATCTTGAACGATTCCATATCGACTTTTGTGGTCATTGTGTCGTTGGAAAATCCATTCTTCTAGCATATTTTCACGGGCATATGGAAGCATATGATCTACTGAGATGTTTTTATACACTTGTCCATAGTGCTTTCTTTTTTTACTAAGAGGCCGACGCCTTTACGACAGAAAACTCTCCACATCGTGATATTACCTCGCCCATGTTTTACAGTCGGTATTTGATATCCAGAATCATACCTGGAATTTTTCTGCTCATCGAACATTCCTCTGTCCGCCAATTCCGAAAAGAAAAAACAAGTCTTCCGTCTGAAAAAACCCTTTCTTTTTTGTCTTCAACTGTCCAATTTTTATGTGACTTAGCAAATTCTAATATCGCCTTCTCATTCTTTTTACGTATTAATGGTTTCTTAGCTTCGATACATTTGAAAAGTTCATCTTCGTTCATGTGTGGTTAACATCAGCCAAATTTTTTAGTGCTATAATTGCAGCGTTCTTCTGTGAATTTGTGACCTTTCTTTTAATAACTTTATCAACGTGCCTAGTCGTTCTTCTGCGTCTTTCGAGTATTTGTTTGTTTACCAAAGTGTTTGTTTCCTTCCACTTTTTAATAACATTATCACAGTCGTTTTTCCAATCGATTTTCTTGCTGTAATTTGATAACTGTTCATAAATATGTAAATGCGTGCGATTCGGCATCTTGACTTCACAGTACTGACACACAAGTGTAAACAAAGTTAAGCTTTTACCATTGTAGAAATTTGAAGTTACAAACTTAAATATACACAAGCAAATCATAGTTTTAATTGCATTGACGAAACTTTTGATGAATGGAATTTACATATTCCATTATATATTTATATTCTTTCTTTGTCAAAATTTACTGGTTATGTATTTCGAATATAATCTGCAGACTTGATTAAGTTTATATGACAATACTTAATTTTTTCATCTTCATTTACATGAAAGCTATTGGTGAAAATTAGTTCGGTAGAGGTCGTAAGAAATTAAATCGAGGAGCTTTCTAGTACAAAACCTTTGGTGGTTTTTATTTATTTAAAATTCATCTTCTCCGTTAATGCTGCAAAGATCAAGATTCTCCGATTTTTTACATTTCCTTTTGCTATTTCGAATAACTTTATGCATGTATTTTGCGAAATTTTATTTTGTTTAAATATATAAATTTCGAAAATAACGAAGATTTTGCCAGAATTATTTTCTGACGTGGGACATCGTTTCTTCTCCAAAACCACGTATTACAAATAATAAGTGGCTTTATAGCATATATGTATCGTAGGGCTATAACTAGACTTGCGGGTGCCCACAAATTCCACTTCCCAGATCCTTTGATCGCGTTAATTATATAAATTTTTCGGAAATTTGGAAACACGGAAAATAGGAAAAATAAGAGAAAAACACGTGCATATTTTAAGCTTTCTATCATCATTTGAACTAATGTGAAGTACTCTTTAAATCATAATTCAAGATGAAAATTCAGTTGAACATTTTTTGATATTCATTTCTTTCATTCTCTCAGCGAATTTGTCAAAATCCGTTTTTCAAAAGCGTCTTATTTCAGCAAGAAATAACTATTTTTCAGATTTTAAACCGCCAAAGGCTTATTCTTCCAATTTCAATGAAGAAAAGTTAGAAAAATCGTTCGACTCGTTTGGATTTTATTTACGTTCTAAAATAACTAAATTTTTTATTTTTTTTTGCCTACCCTGTGTATACAATTGGTTTCTGTGTGCCTAATATCAGTTCTGACGATTGTGAGAATAATTTGAAAATTCACAACGACTAATGATTTGGTATTGGCTGACAGTACTCACACTATAATTTATGCGATTCCATGCATATTAGTAGGGCATGATATTATTTGAAAGAAAAAATGACGAAATTGGTCATGAAAATTAATATTGCTGACTGTCGCATTTTCAACTTTGTCAAACATTAGCAATTGTAGAGACTGCAGAGTGAAATTGTATTTGAAGCAATGAAATGTTTTGTTTCTATGTGTCGACGAATCAAAAATTTCATTGTAGTGGACAAGTATTGTGCGTAATTACAAAAAATCTAATTCATCAAGCAAGGTTTCACATATGAGTTAATCAAACATGTCATTGGTCACGTAAAACTACATCTCTGTCTTACGTTGCATACAGAGTCAAGTTAGTTAAATCGTATACGGAAAGAAAAATTGCACTGCTAACCTCTCGCGACCGAGAGTGTTATCTGCTCACAGTGCACAGAATAATAAACTTTCCCCTGATTGGCGGGTGGCGCTACCAGCTTGCGCAGATTTTCATGCTCTCACTCGACTGGGATGGCAGAGCTCCAACTCGCTGTGAGTTTGAGAGTTCATACATCAAACTACGTAACTCTTAATAATTGTCGCAACACAACAAAGCGCGTACGCCACGCCGGAATCGCACTAGTTTTTCTCGATTAAAAGGTCTGGTGTTCCATGTGGTTTGGCACTGGAGCGTCTCTTACTTGCGCAATCACGCGATCAGCGGCAATCAGTGCAACGATCATGTGAATAAGTACTGCTATGACACGATATGTCTGTATGCTAGGAGCGCAGTTGCATTTTCCACGCAGGCTAAGGCTCAGTATTGATTCATTATTCCAATTACCAGTTAAAATTTTGAATACTAATAATGCGAAGCGTTTGTTTTAGTGGACAAAATCTTACAGGTCGTCCTTGCGTTCTTCGGTCAGCAATTAAAATGAAGAAAAAAATTTTATGAAAGTTTGACTCATAACATCGATAAGAATAACGAGATTTGGCTTATAATCACAGTTTTAGCTTGTGTCAACTATTCGAATCCAGAATGGTGGCTTACGTTGTTTGCAGAGTACGGTTATCATATGGTTATTCAATTATGAAATGCGAGTCCAAATTCCACATTTTCAAAGTTCTGTTTAATCAAAATTCCAAACGTTAGCAATCTTTACATATCGGGAGGATTTTATAAGGACCAAGGATGCGAAAGAGGCTTCAACAGTATATGGGCAAACGAAGTAAGATCTGATTTATTTAATGATTGATAGGATGATGAATATGTTCACCGCTATGTCTGCGCTTCCAAGTAGCCGACGCGAACTCCATTAACAAAGATCAGTGAGCGCTGTTGTGGAAAATTGAGTTGTCTAATACATGTTTGAAGGTTACGTGATTTTGGAAAGATGCTCAAAATGGCGATAGCAATGCAACATCAAATGTAATAAATTCGAAGATTACTATTTTGTGATAAGTTGAATCGCCAACCGTTTCATTAGAATGGATAAACACTAAAAGGACTCGACTCTGTGTAGATTTTGCATAATTTTTAAACGTCCACAGCATGACTGGTTTGAATTTGATCAATAAATGACCTAAGACACTCACCGCTAAAATTTACAAACTTGTGGAGATTCCGACTCCATCGATGTGCGACATAATGCATTCAGAATGCGTGCAGAAATTAAGTGCAAGTCGGATGTACTAAAATTAGGTAAGTGGCAAGTAGTAGTTATTTCAATGAGTTCTATTCTGATCGAGCGACCTGGAAATGTCAAGTGAGGGTAATGGTATTGTTCAGAATGGGCATAGACTCCGATGATGGCCAAAAACGTCTTGGCATCGTCGCTAGCATGTGCTAGCAGGGTTTTAGATACTGTTGTCAAGCTGCTCCATTAAAACAATATCCGAATCCAATATTCGGATATTTCTACAAGACTCGAAATCAATGAAAATTTAAATAAGATTAAACATTTATTCTAAAAAAGCACAAAGACCAATTGTGACACATCCGTGCGTCATAAATAAAAAAAACTAAGGTAATGCTTACAAAAACAGGTTCAAAGATAGAGCAATAGTTCACTCTGGTGTTTTCTAAAACAGTATTCATCGTTTGCGGATGGATAGATGTGTGAATTTCAAGATCGAATCGTGTAGGTTTGGAACAAGCAAGACATCGCTTATCTTCGTATCGAATCTGTGTAGACGATTTTGTGGTGGTACATTCAGAACAAAAATCGTTCGCATCGTTAATATTTAAGCAATCTTCTCCGTATGTAGTAGATGCTCAACAGCTAGTACCATAAATGCTTTGCCAGATACCATGTCAGTATTATTCCGTTTACAATGATTTTCAGAATTAAAGGGAATGCAATTATATGGTACGCATACTGAAAGCGAGTCTTCACATGAAATTTCTTGTCATCATCCAATATTTAAATGTGTTGTACCAATAATTAGATGGAAATATAGTTCAGGCATCTGATAGCCCTTGAATTGTTCTTCATCCCTAGGCTAATTCCGTTAATTTTTAAACCCCTTGTGCTGGACTGTAAACAAAATAAGCAGATCCACCTTTATTAAGAGCAATTTCTGTTTTGATTATTCTGATGAAGGATATGATTCCTAATTATTTATTTCAATTTGGACTGAACACTGAATCTTCTTAATTCGTCGTATCATGTTGCCCTTTCTGTTCAAAAAAAACATCTCATTGTCAACGAATAATTTTTTTAAATTTTACAGTCAAGGATCAAATAAAATATCAACTGTGGTATTAAAAATTTGTCGTTCGGAAATGACGATCCACTCAATGTGGCGTACTATTGTATGGAAAAATTTCTGACTACACAAAAAAAAAATCAAGTGGTGGAGTGTTCTTTAGTTCGAAGATTATATTTTTTTCGACGTTCGATGTGGATTTGACGGGTCCGCAATTCAAAAGCCCACCTATTCTTGGCACTTTGTTGAGTCAACCCGTGTAAAACTAAAATGTATGTAAAAATATATGCGACTCGTATTGTTCAAATATTTTTCATACATGTACATGATTCTCAAGTTCAAGAACGGCAAAATAAATATAATAGTCCAGTCAAGTTTGGCAAAAAATCGACCCCAGTTTGCATTAATTCCGTTTTCATTTTTTCTTGGTTCAATCGTTGGGGGAGTCACTGGAAGTCCTCAAACCAAAAGTCGACCAAATCGGCCTATTGCTATCGCCGCCATCTTGAATTTCATGATATTTTCTTGAAGAACTCAGCCATTTTCAATTTTAACGAAAAATGGTAATGACAAAAGTTGTAGGAAATTCAATTTAGGGCATGAATGAACATAAACAAACTTGTAGAGAATTAAATTTTCAACAATTTTGGTCCCTACCTTTTTTTTGCTACAGTCAATATTTAAGGTAGTAGTACGCCAACGGCAAAGAAAAAGAGGCATTTACGCTCTAAAGTCAAAAATAAACAAGATAATACAATAGTTTTACTTCACCGCTATTTTCAGGTTCAATTCGAAAATTAAATTTCCTACAACTTTTGTCTTTACCATTTTTGTTAAAATTGAAAATGGCCGAGTTATTCAAGAAAAACCATTTTTCATAAAATTCAAGATGGCAGCGATAGCAGGGGGCTGATTTGGTCGACTTTTGGATTAAGGACTCTAAGTGACCACCCCCCCCCCCCCCCCCACGATTGAACCAAGAAGAAACAAAAACGGAATTAATGCAAAGCAAAAACCTATCTTGACTGGACTATAACTGAGATATATGTTATAGATACATGAATGTTTAATCACTCTCGTTTCCATTGAAATTATTTTTCATAGATCTTCAATGTACACGATATGCAGTTCTTACGTATAATGTGTCATTCTTACAATATGTGCCACACATATTTTCTGATACATTTGACATGTATACTTCTTATCCTCCGGGATTGTCCTGAAAAAGTGCAATAAGTTAAGAAGTGGAAGACAATCTCCGCCACTTACGCGTTCACTAACTTCTCAAAAATGATTCTTTGACATGATTCATAGAACTTCTTCTATAGTATTTCAAGTCGTAAGACTTGATTTAACATAAGTAGTTTTTTAATCAATTTCTTAATCAGAGATAACCCAACACCTTCTTCAACTTTGCGTAGGAATACTCATAATAAATCAGTATTCTGTTAAAGGTGTTGTCATGTACAAGCGTTGTTGTCGGTGAAATGGTCATTTTTGTCCGAACATCACAGAACTGTTTCCATCTCTGCTACTTCCGTCCTCGATGTATCTTCGTCGAATATCCTGCAAAAAAAAGTTCATATTACCTTTTAGTCAAATTTGTTGACCTCTAGTACTCGGGGCGGAAGGGTCTTGACTAGTATATGTAAGTGTCAAAATGTGTTCAGATTGTAAATAAGAAAAAATTCTTCACCTTAGATAGTTTGAGCATAGATTATGGAGATTCGGTAGAAAAAAAAACCTTAATTTACCTAGAAATGCACACTCAAATCAACCTCCAATTTCAATAGGTAAATTCCTACCCCTTAAATGCAAGTTCACCTCTGAATTGAACGTTTAGGTCGAGATTTAGGTTATCTGTAAATCGAAAGTCTATTTCCAAGTTTGGGATAACCCCATGGTGTAGCCTCTGCCCCAAGTTGAGCGATTTACCTTTAAACGAGCGATTCATTCACCGAGTTTCTGCACTCTTTACTATTGGAGTATATAAAATATTTGTGGCCTTCCATGCGAAGGCAGTGAGTTTTCGACCCAACCATTTTTCATTTGTTCGTTTTTTGTTTCTGTTTTTTTATTACAGACTACATATTTCAAGAAATATTTTCTAGTTTTCTCAAATTTTTCGCCAATTTATTCGAAAGTAACAAAGGGACAAGCCGGATAAGAATAGTGAATCTGCCACTACCGAATATTGTGATTACGATTTTTTCAGAAGTTCATAATCCGTAAAAAAATATTTGTGCAAATTTGGATATTTCTAATCGATTCCAAGGGGTCTTTGTGCTGAAAAAACGTGATTTTTCGATCTATCTAAATCATTCTTTGGGTTTAATTCACCACCTAAGTGCCAAGGAGTCATAGCGGAATCAAGCGCGCCCGTGACATTGAAGCAAGAAATTGTGAAATGGCGTCATGAAATAATTTAATGTTTTTGGTGTCTCAATTGAATAATTACTTCTGGAAGCATGGATTTCAATTATATCTGAGGTCAAGAAAGTCGACAATGACCATAAAAAGTTATTTTTGTCAAGCATTCATGCAGTTGTGAAACCTCGAAGTTGACGAACATTTAACCATTTTTTCAAATAGCTTCTTATTCAGTATGCATTTTTCTGTTAAAAAACATTGTTTATAACATTTTTTATTCCAAATACGTAATTTCAAAACATATCAGGTAATTTTTTTATGTACTCTATAGTTATACAGTAAAATAAATCACACTGACTCGGTAATTTTTGAAATTGCCTATTTAGACTGAAAAGAAGTATATTTAAGTGTTTCTTTGAAGAAAAATGCATCAACAAAGAAGATGATAGTTTGTTCTATTATGCAGTTTGAGTAAATGATTCAAATTTCGTCAACTTCGAGGAATCAAAACTGTATGAATGCGCGGAAAAAATAACTTTTTATAGTCATAATCGGATTCCTTGATCTGAAATATACTTTAAACCCATGCTTTCACAAGAAAGTATCCACCCGAGACGCCAAAAACATTGAATTATTTCATGATGCGATTTCGCGATTTATTGCACTAATGTCACGGGCGCACTTGACGCTGCGATGATGCCTTGGCACTTGAGTGGGTAACAGATTGTGGCGCGAAACGCGCCATTAGTTTCAAATCGAGCCCGCGTACTCCGAAAAAGGGGAGTGGAAGGGGGAAGACGCCCGAGCCGCCACGAGGCGCCGGGCAGTCAGTCGAAATTGGAACTCGCTAACAACAAGCGACATAAGAAAGTCCAGGATCACCTCGTGAGTGCGATACTGTGTGTGTGAGTGCCTGAGAGCTAGAACTGAGCCTATTGGTGGAAGACTTTTTGTACTCCTGCACCCAGGTAAATAAACCACCTTGTAACGCTACATCTGCGGCGTGTTCACATTAATTTGTGGCCCTTATACCTTGCACCAATTTTCTTGAGATTATCTAACACTTAGCTGCGGTAGCCGTGATTTAGTCAGCGCCACATGACCCTCGGGCCGGGAGTCGTCAACGAGTTAGCCGGTTATCTCCTAGTTTGGCTCGAGGCTAGGTAAGAAAAATCGCACGCGACCTAGCGCCCAAAAGAAGGATGGTGAGAGAAGCTGCGTGCCGGCGGGCCGTGGGACGCCGGTGCACTATTGTAGTTCAGGCCCGATTTGTGCCCCTTTCCGCCTTCCAGCGTTCGTCTCTCGATTGCGGGAAGGGTTTTTGCCACAGGATAATCATTTTTAAAGTAGTTATGAGACGTAAAAAATAAATGTAAATAATAAGATTTTATTGCTAATTTTGAATATGTTTATTTTCGACATCATTTGTTACTGAAAAGGGATTAAATGGAATTTATGTAAAGCTTAGAAACATGGTATTACTTTGTAAAGTAAAATTTGTACCAAGGAGGCTGGACTTTTAACGCTCAATGCAATGATCCTGAGCTTCATATAAATTTCATTGAATCCATTTTGAGTATTTAAATGACGTAAAAAATCAAAACATATCCAAAATTAACGATAAGATCCTATTATTTATACCTATTTTTTATGTCTCACAACTACTCCAGTCATGATCATTCGTTAGTTGAACCCAAAGAATTATTTATGTATGGATTTTCGACAATAAACGTGAAATGTTGTCTTTTTTTTTTAATATGCTGAATGTTAAACTTTGAAACTTTTTCTTCTGAATTTCCAGGGAATGGAGAATAATATTATGCCGATTTTTTCGATGATAGTAGAAAAGTTCATACACTTCTTACGTCCTCTAAAACCTTAGATTCTTTTCCCACACTCCTACGGCTACCTTATACCCTGTATCCTCTTCTTATTAACCCTTTCGGTACGGACGCATTCTACGTCGCGCCGTCCCCGCTGACCGAGCAGTCGCGGCAAGCGTCCGTACTTGCGGAACAACTGCAAGCGCCCGTCAGACGCACAATACCACGCTATCTTACGCAGAGCGAGTGCAGTCGCTCGTAAAAAAAATGCTTAGTCACCGTTCGTACACGAGGGGTGGAAACCACCAAAAAACTAGAAAAATCCGTGTAACTCTCGGACGCAACAACTTACAGAGTTCGTACGAGTGTTAAAATCACTCCAGAATTAAAGGCTCCCGGAAAACCACGCTCGAATTAAGTGCTCCACCCCCGAGGGGTGGAAACCACCCAAAAACTAGAAAAATCGGTGTTACTCTTGGACGGATTAAGTTAGATGGTCTTTGGAGGCGTTACATTAATCTCTCAATCATACGCTCCCCGCTGCACAGTCCAAAAGTTTGTGTTTCAGAAACTCCATACAAGTTGACGTAATCCGTTCTAATTTCCAGATTTCGGTCACTTCAAAACAATGCATTATTGAATTGTCTCTGATAACAGAAGAATTTTCAACAACACAAGCCCTACAAAAATCAGCAGAGAAATTTGAGTGAATTTCAGGGTACACAAAATTCTCAAGTGTTCAGTTGATCTCATGTTCTGTCAACGATCAAACCGATCATTCTGTACTGTTAGTAGTACAAAAGAATTCAAGTTTCACGGGACCGTTTTGCAGTAAAGTTCACTACTTCGTCGCTATCAGGAATCATGAAACCCCGTTTCAATCCATGATTCCCGAGACTATTTTAAATAGAGTAATTTCTGGTTTTGCCCGTAAGTTCGTGCTGGTGTATAAATGTAGAGTGCTATTGGATCAGGTGTCAACATTGTTGAAAATTGTTCTTCGTTCACAACTTTGCTGCGATAATGTGTTCTGCCCGTATAAGCCATTCACCGTCATCCAAAACATATTTCACTCTACGTTGACTTGGTTCATTTCCGACGTTATCGCCCCTGATTCATTGAATTGGATCCACCCATAAATCAGAATCGTAAATCAGTAATAATTAATAATGAAAATATCAATAATAAAATATGAATTAATCATGATCACAAAAATGCAAGCGAACAGAGGGTATTTCGACAATTAGCAAAAAAAGCTTGTCAATGCCTAAGCGCTTCGATTAAATTCATTTGAATGACCTGTGTTAAATTCCATCATGTATCAAAAACTCGTCAATTTTATTCGCCGGTAATTGGTTATAAGTACACATTGTTAATATTAAATCTCATCGGTAGGCAAAAATCATTTTTATTCAACAAAATAGCTATTGGTACTCACAGCATGTATGATTTCAGTAGAATGTGGACTGTGTGTAGGCGACCGTGATGTTAGCCATCATGGCATCGCACATCTCGGGAAATATTTCAATTGCAAGAGTTTTTGAAATAATCAAAACTGCCATTTTTAACTTTTCTTCTGTGTTGGGAACATCAATCGACAATATACCGACATATTTGCATTCACATCATGTGCTGTAAAGCTATGTAAGCCCTCATCCTGAAACCATACTCCGTTTTTTCGTACCTCACCAAAGGTAAACATGAGCCGTTTGCATTCGCGGCACATTAAACCACTTAAAACTTTATAATACCCAAAATACTGGAAAAATATCTTCTTGTTTCTTGAGGTCTTAACTATAAGTCACATTCATAATAATATCGAATAATTAATTTTACAACTATTTTGAATGTACAGCTAGATCGTATAAAAAAAGTAATTTTTTTTACTTTCAAACAAGTTTAGAACTTCCATTTCAGCACGAAAATACGTCTTCCAAAATTTTAGCTCTCAATCTTAACATTAAAAGGTTGCGCATCGCACTTTTCCATTTTTCATAAGGATTACATGGGAGAAAATTGTTTGTGGCTCATTCTGATTTTCATCACTAGCTAACGATGCGCCGTACAGAAAATTCATAGACATATTTTTGTAGAGAATGGAACATAAGAAAATTAGAAAAATATCATCTTCCGCCTGGATTCCACGACACGCTTGTCGTCCACCCGCATAAGTGGTGGAATTTTGCGAATTTTACCAGTATATTTGAGTCTCGATTCTTACGGTGAAAGATCTATTACAACTATCCGCCAGAGTTTGAATTTATTCACTGAGTAAACGTATAACATGGAAAAAACAGCTTCACGATGGTCTTCCAATCATGCAGAACACTAACGATCGTCTTTAAGACAGGTAGAGATGCAGCGTTCTAACCTCGTCGCTCATGTACCGCATGCCCAACGCAGTTTCACAGTCCTGGACGACCGTCGTTGTATCTTACAGGTGAAACAATATTCTTTTCGTGTTTGTTATTATAAAAAAAAGCATCGCAATTAATTTCATCCTCGATGATACAAATTTTTTTAGATTTTTTTACGCCTGCTTATACGGGTGAAAGACGAGTTCAGTCGTGAAATTCAGGCGGAAAACGATATTTTGTGAAATTCTTATATTCCAATCAATGTGTAAGAACACTTTCGCTTATGCGTCTATGAATTTTTTTTGTTGATTTTTAATCGTCAATAAAGCTCTCCCGTAAGCCCTCGCCACGGTGGTGCGTTGGAGAATGTTCATATTACTATTATACGTTACACGGATGATTCATTAAATAAATTGATGTTGCCAAAATGACCCGGCTATCGTTGACTCCCAGGCCATGAAAAAAATTGGCAGCTTCTGAAGATTTGAAATTTGGAGTAGGAGTTTTCTTTATATAACGCACTCACTTTCTCAAGCCTGTAGCACAATTTAGACCATTTTGTCTATCTTTCTAGATAGCGTCTGAAAAGAGAAGAAAGGGCTAAGTTCCTGTGATGGTGACGTCGGTGGCGGTGACGAGTAATGTTTATAATGTGGAGAAAGGTACATAGAAAATAATCTCCATCACTCACCTGCAATCCACACAAGTGAAATCAATAACTGCAAAAACAACGCTTCATTTGCGCTGGGATGACGTTCGTTGGTGACGATGCTGAAATCAAAGTACAAGACACAAAAATTGTAACGAATTCACGCGACACGAGCATTTTTTCGCATTGAAAATCCTGGTTCCTGTTTCATCCACCTGCTACGTTGATTCGTAATGTTCGTGTCTCAATCACACTCTTGTGGGTGGACTGTGAAGCATTTGATTTGTAGGGGCAGTGTATCGAGAGTCGTTGACTGAAGAGTGATTTTGACGCCTCTAGAAACCCTGTGACTTGTTCCTTCCAAGCGTGACACGGATTTTTCTAGTTTTTTGGTGGCTTCCACCCCTCGGGGGTGAAGCACTTAATTCGAGCGGGTGGTTTTCCGGGAGCCTTCAATTCTGGAGTGATTTTAACACCTGTACGAACTCTGTAAGTTGTTGCGTCCGAGAGTTACACGGATTTTTCTAGTTTTTTGGTGGTTTCCACCCCTCGTGGGTGGAGCACTTAATTCGAGCGGGTGGTTTTCCGGGAGCCTTTGATTCTGGAGTAATTTTAACACTCGTACGAACTCTGTAAGTTGTTGCGTCCGAGAGTTACACCGATTTTTCGAGTTTTTTGGTGGTTTCCACCCCCGGGGGTGGAGCAGTTAATTCGAGCGGGTGGTTTTCCGGGAGCCTTTAATTAGCCTTCAATTATGGCCCTTACACTTTTTCGAAATTTGACCTCGTTCCCGTTTTTTTTTAAGTCTGGTTTATCTCGAGCTGGCACCGCCACAGGTTTTTTTTAAAAAACGCCGAGCAATTAATTTAAAGATGAGCAATTCCAAGAGCCTTCAATTAGCTTTTAATTATGACCCTAACACTTTTCCGAAATTTCACTTGTTTTCCGTTTTTTTTCGGTGTGGCGGTTCCAGGTTTATGTCAAGCTGGCACCGCCACAAGTTTCTTTCAAAAAATGCGGAGCATTTAATTCGAAAATAGAGCATTTAATTAGCCTCTAATTAGCCCTTAATTATTCCATAGGAAATTTTTCGATTTTCGAATGTGGCGGTTCCAGCTTCATATGGCTGTATAGTCAACGTGTTAGGAACCCGAAATAGGCCGCAATAACATGACGGCTGGGTGTGGATGTGGCCATCGATAGCTGCTCATCGTGATCACTATCCCGCAACACACTATAGAATAATTTTTGAAATAAAGATTTTATGATTCAAAATAGAGTTTAGCATCAAAAAAACGGGGAAAATTCTTCCATAAGTATTGAGATGTTTCTGCCTTTCCAGAATTTTTCAAATTTTCTGGTCATCTCTTGGTATCTACAAACAACAAAATTCGAGAAAACACATTTTTCAGCACAAAGACGCTTCGGATTCGACGTAGAAGGCTGGAATTGTGCATGAACTTATTATTTTAGGTTAGGAACTTTTGAAAAAATCAGCATCGTAAAATGGGTGGAAGCAGATTCACTATTTTCATCCGGCTAGATCCTTCTTGGAGAAATTCACCTGATGCCACTATAATTGCATGTAACTCTATAAGACTATGAGGTTATTTCAAAGAATTTACAGACGTTTTTCGTCTTCCAATTTCCATTCGGTATGAAGCTAGACCTCAAAAACTCACACCGTTCTCAATTGCACTTACCCAGCTATATGTATTTCCTACTATTCTGAATACTTGTACCTTAATTACTGCATTCGCACACTTTGGCTATATCTCACTTCTACTTCGACTTCTAGCTTAGATTTTAATCAGTTCACTTATATTTCATCTACGTGCGTGAAGTTTCAGACATTTATTTGTACAATACTTTTGCGGGAAATTTTCAGCTCTTGATGCGGCCATGTAAAATCTATTGGTCGTAATAAGTAATCATGATCGATACCGTGAATTACATCTCGTTGGGTTTTTCTTTTAAATTCAATAATAATTGATATACAGTTATAGGGTCAAACTCTTTATCTGATACGTTATCTCACAACCATATTTTTCTACAAACATCCACTCAAACCATTGATGGAGACGTGCAGGTTCAAAACATGTTTTTCCAATACAACTGTTATAGATTTTTGGAATGCACAGAATTCCAATGAAATGTTCATCGAGTCTTATTAGAGGGTAAGGGGAGGATGCGGTGAAGGTAGATGGTATATAAACATGGAATTATGTCAATTATTACACTGTTCTTACTGCGAGCTGTTCTAATTTTTGAGAAAAAAAAATCTGATCAAGCGCAATCTATCTTGGAAAAATGAACATCGTCAGTTGTTTGGAAAGCCAGCCGATGAAGATGTCCGAACTGGATATTCGTAGAATATACAACATTACGAATCCAAACCTTGTTAAAACGAAAATTTATATGTTCTGGCTACGACTGATAAGGAATACAACGTCGTCTTATCATCAAGAATTGTGAGGGTTCTGTAGAAAGGTTCGAAGAAGCTGACCGAAATGTGCAATATGGCAAGGAAAAATCGTTCGCAGCTGAGGAACTGCGGGGAAGAATTCAACTGATTTAAATTTTCATGCCGTTGTACGCCGTGACATTGCTGAATGTAAACAACCACATCATCCCCTCCATATCTTTGTAATTAGTCCCCACTACTTCTTTGAACCGCACAGTGGTCCGAAATACCGAAAAAATGGACAAAACCCAAAATAAAGATATTTTTTCTATGGACCTATAATGGTTAGAATAATTGCAGTACCCTTAGTATGTATTATGACCGTTAAGAAAGATGGAGTGTCAGTACCTGGCTCAGGAATGCGTTTCATTCGTGAGCGTCGGGCCTGCCGCATTGTTTGCTCGTCGCGCGGCAAAATAAAGTTCAAGTTTAGACGCGTCTAGAATATTGAAAACTTAATGGATTTGCATTCCGCAAAATGAATTCTTCTCCGGAACGTAAGTATGTGAAATAGTAAATCATCAATAAAGGTGGTGGTGTTTTCCTTGGCCATGTTCTGACAATTCGTGTTATAAAAAGCAATAAGTCGAAAGTGGGGTCGGGCGGGGCTTTAAATCCTAATGGACATTGATGCTTAAACATTTCTTCAAAACTTATCCAGAAAATAGCTGCCCATAGCCGCCAGTTTCGCGTTTTTTATATTTTCGGGGAATATATGTGCATTTTCGGCAGTTTTTCATAGTTTTCGCGTCCGAAATATTGTTTATAGGAAATCGGTGAAATTAATTCTTTGAAGTGATCATATTTTTCAATTCTTACAAATCCCCCGGATAATACCAAAGACATTTTCTTTACGAGGAGGGAAATTTTCGAATTCGTACAACGGGTATTAAACGAGAAAATTAACATATTCAATGCAATTGTTGAAGCAGAGCTGTCAAAAAACAGGAGCATCCATACATTTTGCGGCAAAATCAAAAATATGCCATGAAAACATTGGTATCGGAATTCAGGAAAAGGTGGAAACAAATAAACAGAACGGAAAACAGATTCTTTGAACAAATCGACAGGTAGTTCAACGTTCCTGTATTTTTCACATTTAAAAAGGAAGGTTCGGAGACTTCCACGGGAAACACAACGGGGCCCTGGCGTCTTTCGAAAAGTTGGGACGATTTGAATGACAGGTCAAAACGGAGGATGATAGACAAGATACGTGAACAATACAGTGTCCAAGAACTGGCTACACAAATGGATCTCCGGGCTTCTGGAAATTTCTGAATCTGGAATCTTGATGTCACAGAACGCAGTCCATCAACGGCATCAAAGTACCGGAAATATACAGAACACGTTCCAGAAAGAGTGTTGTCATGCAATGAAACATTATCATTTCTTGTAGAAAGGGGCGTGACGAAAAGTCTATATCAATTAGTACGTTCCACATCCGAGAAAATTAATTGTACAGGATAGCTGCTTTAAAGCAGCATATTAAGTGCTAAGAAAAAGTGTTACCCTGATAAGTCAGAAATTTCTAGAACTGAGAGTGCAGCCACAGTTGGACTCCCAAGCATTGTTAAACCATACAGCTAAACGATTATCAATGGCAAAATCGGACGTTATAAGAAGTATTCCTGAAAACAAACTTGACAGTTAAGAATTGATATGAAAATGGGGATACGATGGCACTTCTGGTTTACAACACTTACTAACAAAAACACGGTGATGAAGACGGGAATGCATCGGATGCCAACATTTTCTTTATTTCACTAGTTACTTTGCAAATCTCTGATAAAGTTAATCCATGGGTTATTATTTGGAATAATCCTCGTTCTTCGTCGCCAAGATTTTGTCGCACAACAAAAAAATATGTTTTTTGCACGAAACTGCTAAAGCAATTAGGGGGGAAATTGATTGTATCGAAGCGCAACAAAAAAAACCTTGTGCTCTTTGAAAAATTAGTTTACACAAAACAAAGAAATTAACATGGATTTCGATCTTGTGTTGACAATGATAGACGGTAAAGTTTGTAATTCGATAACGAATATATCGTCAAGTATTCGTTGCTACCTTTGAGGCGTTACGTCTAAACAATTCGATAATATCGACAATATGTTGGAAAGACAGATTATTGAAAATTACTTCAAATTCGGAATAGCGTCGCCGCATGCTTGGATACGGTTTTTTGGATGTTGCTTGCATGTATCTCACAAATTATAAATACAAAAGTGGCAAGCGCGCGAAGAGGATAAAGAAGGACTTGAGAGAAAATAAAAAAAATATACAAGATTTTCGTGAAAGATTAGGGCTCATTGTTGATCAACCAAAACAAGGCTACGGAACTTCAAATGACGGAAATACAGCTCGGCAGTTTTCCGAAAATTCTAAAGCTTCTGCTTCTATAACGGGAATTGATGGTATATTGATAAAGCGATTTGTGGCCGAATTCTAACCATGGAAGACGTGTTTTGCAAGCTTTTACTAACACGTCAGATCGACTAATATCTAGTTTCCGAGAAGTTCCTCTGAAAAAATAAGATCATTAACCACAGTTGCGGTTGAACAATTGATTTTACTTTCAGTTACGGAATTGTGTCAGATTCCTTTGAAGAATAATGAAAGCGATAAATCTGTAGATGATAACAATGATTTTCTCTCGGATTCATCGAATAACGAGTAAGACTATAAATTGTAAAATTATATAGAAATAAATTTTCAATATCATTATAACAGGGATTCATTACCTTATTCCAAACCTCTTCTTTCCAAACCTTTACATGTAAAGTGCCCGGAAAATTTTCTATTCATTCAATTCATTTGCAATCGTGATTCTCAAAATTTGACTTCATATTTATCATCGGCAGCCATAGAGATTCCTAAAAAATGAATTTCCCGGAAATCAGATCAACCCCCCAAAAAGTAGCCGTTAATATTGATGCCGCCATTTTGTTTTTTGACATTTTGACTTTGAATACGTATTTAGTGACCGCAAAAACCCCTGGGTACAGACTTTCACCCGAATTCGGAATTATGTCTGCTTGTTTGCGATTTCGGACGACTGCGAACCGTGAGGAAATAAAAGTGGATGTGCATGAGGACGAAAGTCAGTTTTCCAACAATGCTCACGAACGAAAAATCAACACATAACTCCAATAATGGTCTACAATATGGAGATCATCCTGGATATGCAATGTTTTCTTGGTAGTGGTGAGAAGCTCAGACCCAAAGAACTTGCCGTCATTATCGTAAATGGATTGAGTTTGGGGCGCATCATCTGCAAGCCAGCCTATGATTTGTTAGGCTTACCGCTCGAAAATAGAGCTACTTACGCTTGGTTAACACGCAATTACCGTAGAATACCGTGGAATACAGGTGAAAAATCTCACACAGATGTGCGGAAGATTGCAAAAGAAATGGTGAAATACCCGTGTTGCATATACGACAAAGGGACAGAAGAAAGAGCATGGCTGACTGAGATTCTTGATAGTGAAAAATCCGTTCTTAATATGGAGGAGTGCCCATCACACCATCAGCGTGATATTGGCCCTACACTTTTAGTTGAAGACTGTCCGCCATCCAATAGTTCACATAAAAAATGTAGACAATATGTACAAAGGAACGGTTTCAAGTAATATTAATTAGAAAAATAGCATTTTATTACAATTGTACACATATATCAAGAATAAGAAAACAAGTGCAATAAGACATATAAAGTGATTATGTGAGTATGATATAATAATAAGTACAAAATGAAATTAGTAATAGTTGTACCATTGTTTACAACATATCTAGAAATGTGAATGCGGAGATGGAGGTGAATTCTGTATAAGAGTGAATGAAATTTCAATTAAACACTGAATATTTATTTTGTGAGTTCAATTATTATATTTCAATGTAATGCTACACACCAATTCTCTGGCCACGAATAATATCCGTGATCAACCTCCACTCACTTCAAAAAATTGCATAATATCGTCATCAAGTTCATTCACGAGCTCGTCAACCACTTAGAGGTTGTAGCGGACTGCTTCCTCTAAAATGTCTACGGATTTTTTTTCAGGCAGCACACACTCATCTAGGTTTTTAATGAAAATACGGATTACATCGGTGTTCCCTGAAGCTGGTTGTAGATGGTTCATGGGCGTGAAACTGAGAGTTTGCCTTTCTGTATTTCTTCCATGAAAATACGCACAGGATGCATCGAACTCCTCACAGACTCCTTATAGAAGCCGCAAACAAAGGGGTTATCTTGATAAACGGTCCTGTGTCGATACAGATTTCATAGCAGTAATCACCTTTTGTCCACTTTTGGACTTTATCGACACCTTCTCCGACGTATACCTAAGCATCAAAAGGTTGATCAGGGTATAGTATGGTATAGTATATAAAATTTTCTCAACTTGAGAAAGAAGTTTCCAAAATTAAAAGTGGAAACTTTTTTTCTGTGTTAATCAAAATGGGAAAAATACGTTTTTTAAAAATGAAAAAAAAAATTTTTAATGAAAATAATAGTTCCAAAAGTTTTAATCAAAGTTTTAGAAAATGAATAGAAATTATTTTCTGTGTAGAGGGTATGGAATGGGGTTTGTGTAGGATATAGTATGGGGTATGTACAGATTATAGTATATTGTACAACGAGTGGGCAAAAGAAAAGATTCCGAGTTCGTGGGATGGCGATATGAGCCCAGTTGGAGCATGCTGGGGGTAAAAAAATTGCAGAGCAGGTAAGAAATTGAGAAAATTCCAAGTGATTGTGATAATCGTACGCGCCTTCAAAAACCTAATGATTGTAGAGATCATCCTATTAGAGGTGGTTTCTACGAGGAGAAACTTGGTAACATACCCCTATTGCTACCTGGTGGCGAAGGTATGAAGCAAACGCGGGAATCAGCTCTATGTGAAGTAGTTAGAATTTTACCTTTCAAACGATAGCTGGCTGAATAAAACAGTTATGTGAATTACAATTTATAATTATTTTCAAAATGGTGATAAGACATTAAATCAGAAGAATATTTTCACATTTCTTCTTATTACATACGCAATGTACCCGTTATAATAATACACATCAGAAAAAAATTGCTTCTTACTTTTTGATAACTTTGATTCAACTTTAAAAAATTTTTTGTATTCACAATTTTTCAATATATTCAATGAAAAATTCTGTTTTTTAACATATGCTATTCACATTTTGAAATAGCAATGCGTCCACTAAGAATAGTAGCGGAAGGAGTATAGTCTTAGGTGTTGAACATAAAATTGACAGTATTTACACTATAAAAAATGTGCGGTATTTCAGATTGTTTAGAGAGAAGGCGAAAAAGATATGGATCATCGACGTGGGATCCGGGAATTAGTGTTGATTGACTATAGCGAGGAAGCGGGATGATTATGATAATTGATTACTAATTAGAGATTATTTTATTTGAGGAAGATACAGATATGATGCGATCTGTATCGCAAGAGAAGAGAACGATAACTGAAGATTTACAGGCGAGAATACACATTGATGATACACATACATGCACGCGAGTGTGCGTCCATGCGTGAGGACGATTTTGAGTGTAGCGAGACACACATTTAACTGATTTAATACTGTTACAAAGGGTGAAATCACCCATTTTTCCCCCTTTTTAATGATCTAGTAGTCATCATAGATAAAAAACGTTGATAAACCTTTTATGTCTTTCAAAAGAATGAGGTTGCTGCGTCAACCAACATTATTGTAAAAACAGTCTTGTTTCAGACTTTAAATGAGAAACACATATTACGCAATTGAAGCTCTTTCACAACATTTAATTCATGCTCTTGATTTTGACTTGATAATTAAACTCGCGGATCCATATTTTATTTCCGTAACATCAACGAACGTTACAATACTTTGCCGAAACACCGATATTGATAGTGTTTACATGACATAAGATTTACAGTGTTGACATAAGAATTTACAATAATTGCAGTATTAATATTACGTAAAATTAACAATATTCGCAAAAAATATAAAATTTACAATATTCACATTTTACCTTCCCCGATATTTCCAAGGCAGTGCATAAATTTCATTTGACAAAATTATCCATTCATCGTCGTTACAAGTAAGTACGTACTTATCTTGTGTGATAGTGCTCACCTCAAGCTATTTGCCGCAAATCAGACATTATTGCAATTGCAGATCCGCCATGTAAAAGTGACATGGCTTATAATAATCAATCGTGAGATTCTAAAGTACTAAGCCTTTCATGCTTTGAGAATTCTTTTTATTGCCTTTACCTTGGATTGTAAAGCAGTAGAGTTTGGCCTATAATCTTACAAACTCTGGCATAATCTTCTCCTTATTCCCATTATTCATAAGCCTCATAACTTTATTGTTGACCAATAGTATAACATAGACGTTATTTCTAGGATAATCACAGGTACTGAACTTAGAAATATCCCGTTTAACAATAGCGGGTTACATATAGGGTCCCACAATTGCGGCGTACCGGCAGAGCCTGCTCCACTTCCTACGTCACTCACTGTCAGCGTTGCCCCCCCCCCAACCCTCCCCCTCACGGGGCGTGAGAATTCCTTCATTATGGACGGAGGTGTTGAAAGGGCCACCCTACCTTACCGGCGAAGGTGCTACCGACAGGGGCTTGATCATAGATAGCACCATCGATATTTCTGTTTGATTTTACTGACAGGCAGACTACCGTATCGGCCGAGGAGCTAGCGGCAAGGGCGTCACCATGGATGATCGACTCTGCATAGTTTCAAATGTTCACCGCAAGATAGCCACTATTTTATTGGTGGTGGTGGTGGTGGTGGTGGTGGTGGGAGAAATATACTGTTTGAAAATAACAGTTGGAAGCTTTGAATAGAAAGTTCTATTTATCAGCAATTGCATCAAGTTTTCGGCTTATGTATAATAATGATGATGAATCATCTCAATCTAAATTAGACAAATAACTGTTGTTAGGGAAAGGTAACATTATACGGCAGTGTAGACTGATTGCTGATACTAATATAGATATTTATTTAATAGAAAACAGCATGTCTCGTAACGATGCTTGCTTGCACGGAGGAGAAAAAACGTAGTGTGCGACAATACCGCTTTTCCGAAAGGGTGACAAGTCTCGCATATACGCACATACTACTGTTGCCATCTTATGGCGCAAAATTTCAATTGTATACAATACATATTGTTCTTTTCTTTCCACCAATAACCCAATATGTATACGGCAACAATCTCTGGAAACTATGCAGTCAATGTGCATGCGCCAAATAATTCAATCTCATTGGTCGGTGAAATCGCCCCGTGGCGATGTTTCCGTCTGCTGAGCAGGGGGCCAACGTGCACAAAATGAGACAAGAATCTCTCGCGCGTAAAACCGCGAATTGAGGTTATGTTGCTGTTTATTTTTACGAAGCGTGAATTGTCTGAACAGGATAGTATCGTTTAGCAATACCGTGGTCGATATTGGAAGATATTCAACAGATGCAATAAAGAATTCAACGGAAAAGCAAATATCAAATGCTACAGATATTGGGTGTTATTCATTGCGAGTAGAAATATGAAATTCAATGTGAAATGTCATTAACAAGTGGGAGTCTGGACAAACAGAGATGGGTAAGTAACAACTACGTTTGTTGTAAACAGATTCCTTGTTTATATAAAATTAAAAATGCGCGTCATTCACGATTTATGTTTTGTGCATTTTATTGGAAAGTAGTTGTATCCAAAACTATCAAAAGCTTCTGTCTGGTGATGATAGCTTCTGATATTTTAAGGTACGAAATAATTCATTGTCACAGCGGGATTAAAGTTGTCAGGCATAGAAAAATGTGAGTAAATTTCTAATTTCGTGATCATTGACTATTACAATATTTTAACATGGATTCGATGATAAATTTAGTTTTTTTTTCAGCAGGCTCAAAGTTTGAACTTTGATTGACACGAAGAAAATTATGTCTCACCTGATGGTCAAAACATTTCGGTGGCAAGAATTCTGGTTTCTCGAGTGGTGCAATCATTACAACCATCAAACCTGGTTGTTCCGTCAGACATCTGGTACCAGTGTGAATTTCATCAGGCCATCGCCACCTTCTTAACATGAGTTGACGCAAAATTGAAGAGCGGGATACACTTCAGATCATAGTGGCTGAATATCCCATCATTTTGCTTTGATCGAGCCAATAGCGATAAATTTGTTACTCAACGGTTGCTGCTAATTCATTCTACCGTGGAATCACTCTGTGCACCTTATTCAAGCATTATCCTTGACCAGCATTATTTTCCAAATTTTATATAATTTAATTTGATACCTTATTTTGAAGCTTATTTTCACTCTCTTTAGCATTAAATTCAGATAAATAGTCTTTCAAGTCCTTAATCAGATTGAAGGGTTGAATTTTGCTAGGCAAACTGAACCAATCCAAATCTAGAAATGTTAAATAACTTCCGTTGTAAATGTATTCAAAGTTAATATTTGTTGACGGTGTCATCCGGTTAGCTAGTTGCACTTATCACCCGTGCTTCGGTTTCGTGGAACCCCAGTGAAGTGTCAAGTATGCATTTACTTACTAGTACAGGTTGCCTTACAAATAATCACTTGG
The DNA here is from genome assembly GCF_021901455.1 of Neodiprion lecontei. Classification (NCBI taxonomy): domain Eukaryota; kingdom Metazoa; phylum Arthropoda; class Insecta; order Hymenoptera; family Diprionidae; genus Neodiprion; species Neodiprion lecontei. The sequence goes on along the minus strand of NC_060262.1, from coordinate 14,311,574 downwards.
TCTGCTACAGGACTTACTCACTCGCTTACTTTTTTATTACAAATCTGGATCAGAGAGTTATCCTGCAATTTATCGATAGCTTAAAACTAAATTAAATTTCACACTTCTTACGGGACCCTACGCTAAGACTGAAATCTTGTAAATCTCCATTCACCGCAATTATTTCTGCATTTCGTGTTAGCATTGTCTAGAACAAAAAACATCTCATCCTAAGATTGGAAATGGAACCTGAAACGTAGAAGTTATTCAGTGGCACGAATGGAAATCCAAGAATTTTATAATAGTTTCTGCAACACAGGGACTCTTTCCAAATATCCTTGTCACAAGGTGAGGTTCGGAGGACTATGAACAAGATATTGTATCGGATTACATTATTCGGAAAAAAATCTTTATGAACTTCGTTGAAAATTAAATATTCATTTATTATTATGGAACAAGGGACACAATCTTGAATCCAAAAAGTCAATATCCTCGTATCAATGTTCTGATATTACTTTAAAACATGATTGTCTTCGAAGCTTATTGTGACGTTAAAGCGCATTTTGAGAAAGTTGTTTTTCAACTTGTCTCACAGGATATGATCTACGTTCCTGAGTTGTACGCTTCCGTCAGATTTTCTTTGTTTTGAACCGCACTAACATGAAATACAGAAATCATTTCAATAAATCAAATATTACTCAAATTCTCAGTGTGAGTATTGGGTTCCCTTCATTCATTGAATCAAACATCATTGAAAATTTGCGAAATAAACTATGATAATCATTGGAGAATTTTTCATAGTAGTAGCAATCATTTATTGATCGGAAAAAATACATTGACTATCGACTATTGGTAAATTTTGTTGAGCTATTTCCGAGAAAAAAAATATTCACAGTTTTATTACAGATAGTGAGATATTTAAGGTGCCGCTGACCTGGATCTAATAGTTGTAATCGATCGAAGCGCCCTCTGCGTAAGTTTCCTCGGTTCCAAACCATTCGAAGGTGATCCTCTCCACCGGGGAGTAGCACAACACAATATCAGACAAAACGCGGTCGGTATAAGGCCTGAATCTGAGTCGGTAACCATACCACCAGGACTGACTCGAATTTTGCATGCAAATGATGACGTCATCCGTGTAGCGACCGCATCACGACCAAACTGATTATTTTGATAGTTTTACGGTGAATATAGCAAATTCAATTTCTTGTTCCGTGGAACATCTTTGAATATGGGGCATTCTTTGACGAATCGGACAGTGTTCACAACAACCTTGTGAAGTCAACTAGTTGGTCGCGCGCCTTACAACTCACGCACCGCAACAAGCGTTTCACGCTTTCTAGTCGCGCGATACAGAAGAAAGTATTACGTCACGCGCGCCGCTCACGCCACCCACGCAGCCGAGCGCGTCGCGCAATCAGCCAACGTGGTTTCCTGCTGCTGAAGCCCAACCGAGGCTGCGATAAGAGACCACCGATCTCACCGATCGGCAGGACACTTCGGTCTCGCCGAAACTGACCAGACGAACTAACTGCACTGCTACGCTACGCTACACTACGCTACACCACGCTACGCCACGCAACGCTACGCTACACTACGACCACAGACCAGCACGCAGACTTTGACAACTGCATGACGGACTCTGTTGAACTGGCAACAGCTAGCCCAACCAAAAAGACAAGTTCACACAACCCACCAGCTCCATGGGTGCTTCACCGTGTGGACCTCCCATCAAGGCCTCTGACTAGGCCACCAGCGATCCTGCTATCGCTATGGGATGTAAGAAGAACGAGAGTAACGTCACCAAGTTACTACCGCAGCATTCCGGCAGCAGTCTCTCCGTTTCCAGAGCCTCAACCCACCTACGTATCAACGGCCACTCAGACGACACCGCCTGACAGCGAGTGGGAGTCTCCACAACGAGCGACTGAACCGGAGAATCGCCGCCCTCCAACACCGCCTAGCCGATATACGCCGCCACCAAGGACCGCACCAATTCATCGCTGCACTTCATCGCTGCAGTCTCCACCGCGGTGCAATAGGACTACGACCACCCCTTCCCTCGCGTGGCAACCATTGAAATAACTACCTTGTATATACGTATATAAAAAAAACTGTGAATAAATAAGATGTATATACAACAATAAATCAAATGACTCATCTTTGAAACTACAGCGATCTACCCCTTCCACGCGGCTCGGTCAAATAGCTAACAACAAATAGCGAACAGACAGATTTAGATAAAAATCGACGGACACAATTTTGATTCAGCTTAAAATTTTTTCACGGGTTCTATATCGAAAAAATAGGGATACGTATTCGAAGATTTTTTTATTTTACATATTTTGTAACATAGAGGGGATCGAAAATTTGATAATTTGGTGTTTTTTGGCATGGAAGACTCATTTTCAAAAATTCATAATGACGGTTCTATTTGAGCTGAAAAGTTCGTTTTTTCAACCCAAAGCTAATAAAATGAATTTCAATACAACAATTCTTTCATTTACGATTATTCAAAAATTTATATTGTTATAAATAATGAATATGTTTCAATCGATTTTTAACAATTGCCTTTACTTCTTAGCGAGTTTTGAGCACGACTATCGTATTCTACGTCAAACTATCCATCAATAACGCATTTTTATTTGATGGAGATATTATTATTACCGTAGGAAAAAATTAATTCATCCAGCGCGGCACGTCACATCGGCGCACGAGTTCCATTGCACGCCTCATTATCTTGCCTCGTATCGTTTTCCTCTGTAATATAAATGATTACTGTATATTCTCAATTGAATGATAATATTCAATAGCAAATAAGATGGAGATATGGGGGTGAAGAGATGAAGCAGTGAGTATGGAAAACGTGTAATAAGAATTGGGTGGGGGAGGGCTGGCCAGCGGAATGGAAAGAAGGACTGATAGCGCCGATAGCAAAGAAGGGGAAGGGGAAAAGGGTAGAAGAGTATAGGGGGGTAACGTTGATGCCAACATTGTATGAGGTGTATGCGATGGCACTAGCGGACAGGTCAGAAAGAGAGGTAGAGGAGAAGGGGCTGATACCGCATAATCAAACTGGCTTCAGGAAAGGAATGGGTACAATTGATAATGTGTACGTGCTCAACTATTTAATTATCAGACAGGCGGGAATGGATAAGGAAAATGTGGTGGCGTTCTTTGTGGACAGGAAGATGCCGTGGGAGGCTATGGATAGGAGAGGGGTGAGGGAAGGGCTAAGGGCAAGGGTAGAGGAGATTTACAAGGAAACGAAGAGGCGGGTGAGGCGTGGGGGAAAGGTGGGAAGGCGTTCTCGACGGCGAGGGGGGTAAGGCAGGGGTGTCCACTCAGTGCCCACGTATTCAACCTGCTGCTGGCGGATTTAGAAGAGGAAATGGTAAGAGGGAGAAGGGTTGGGGGGGTGGAGCTGGCTGGCGGTAGGGTATGGACGTTAGCGTATGCTGATCATGTAGTGCTACTAGCGGAGCGTGAAGAGGAGATGGAGGTGATGATTAGGAAGTTAGAAAGGTATACGGATAGGAAAAGGCTGACGGTAAATGTAGGGAAATCAAGGATTATGAGATTTAGGAAAGGAGGTGGCAGAAAGAAAAAAATGGATTGGAGATGGAAAGGGAAAAAGAAAGAGGAGGTTAAAGAGTTTTGCTACCTAGGGTATACAGTAAAGTGCAATAGGGGACAGGAAGCACATGTGAAAGAGAGAGTACGGAAGGCAGGGGTAGTAATCAGACAGGTATGGGGGATAGGAAAAAGAAGGTTTGGGAAGGATTGGAAAAAAAGGATGGCAGTCGAGGCGGTGCAGGATAGATTTTTGAGGTGGACATTAGGAGTGGATGGGAGAACACCGGGATATTTGGTAAGGGAGGAGCTACAGTGGAAAAGGCTAGGGATTAGGGCAGGGAGAAGCGCATGAAATTTCGGAAGGAAGCTGGAGAGAGGGGAGGGTAGCGAGTTAGCTAGGAGATGCTGGGAGGAGATAAGGGAAAAGGTAGAAGTTGGGAGGCAGGATTTGAGATGGGAAAGAGAAAGGGAAAGCTTCTTTGCGGAGAGGGGAGTAGTGAGTGGAGAGGTAGTCGCCAGAAGGGAGAGGGGGAAGGTAGATTTTAGGGAAATAGAGGAGAGAGAGAAGGAAGAACAGAGGAAAGAGAGGTGGGAGAAAATAGGGGAATCGAGGTACAACAGATAGTACAGGTTCGTGAAAGAAGAAGGGATAGCAGGTTATCTGGGAAAGAGCTGGGGGGAAAGTGGGTGGAAAAGGGTGGCAAGATTTAGGTTAGGAAGCGAGATGAAGGAGGCAAGGTACTGGGAGGAAGAGGAAAAGAGAAGGTGAAAGGTGTGCGAGGGGGAGGAGGAGACATAGGAGCACGTCTGGGAAAGGTGCATGGGCTGGGATAGAAGGGGAGAAAGCTTGCCGGAGGTAGTGAGGGAGATGTCAGGGGAGGAGGGGGCGGGAGAAGTCTGGATAAAAGAACTGGAAAGGATCAGGGGTGTACGAGAAAATGAAAGGGTGAGAGACGAATGGGAAACGGAAGTCGAGTAAGATAAGGACAGATAGGGAAAAGAATAAGGTCAAATAGGATAAGGTTGAGTAAAGATAAGGATAATGAATAAGGAAAGGATAAGAGGCAAAGTAAGGGAACGGCGAGGCAATGGCACAGGGCGCAGGCTGGCAGAAAATAAGTAAGGATAAGGTAGGATGTAAGAATGGGATAAGAATAGGTTCAGAAAATATGTAAAAGGTTTGTAAAGGGAGAGGAAAACGGGAGTCGTTGTAACCCTAAGGGGAGCAATAAATATCACTACTACTAATAGCAAATAAGACTTTATAAAAAATGTAAAAAAAAAATAATCAAATACAAAATATTATTTTCTCAAATAAAAAATCAATTTATTAAGATTTCGATACATTATTTTTAGTTGATAAGTACCTCGTCCTGCAGTACCTCGTACAATATTTACATTTATTCTTGAAAATTTGTATGATTCCAACCTCTCCTGAAGAATTGAAAGCATTGAAAAAAAAACGGTTGTACAAATTTTTGAACGAAAAATACTATACATATCAAAAGTGAATGTAAATATTGTGAGACGTAATGCAGAACGAGGTGTTTATTAACTAATAATAATGTATTAAAATCTTATTAAATTAATTTTTTATTTGCCACAATAATATTTTTTATTTTATAATTTTTTTGTCAAATTTTTTATAAAGTCTCATATGCTAATAAATAATATTATTCAATTAAAAATATAGAGTAATCATTCCTATTACAGAGGAAAACGATACGAGGCAAAATAATGAGGCGTGCAATGGAACCCGCGCGCCGATGTGACGTGCCGCGCTGGATGAATTAATTTTTTTCTACAGTAATAATAATTTCTCCATCAAATAAAAATGTCTTATTGATAGATAATTTGACGTAGAATACGATAGTCGTGCTGAGAACTCGCTAAGAGGTGAAGGCAATTGTTAAAAATCGATTTAACCATATTGATTATTTATAACAATATAAATTTTGGAATAATCGTAAATGAAAAAATTGTTGTATTAAAATTCATTTTATTAGCTTTGGGTTGAAAAAAAGAACTTTTCAGCTCAAATAGAACCGGCGTTATGAATTTTTGAAAGTGAGTCTTCCAAGCCAAAAAACACCAAATTATCAAATTTTCGATCCCCTCTATTCTACGAAATATGTGAAATAAAACATCCTCGAATACGCATCCCTATTTTTTCGATATAGAACCCGTCAAAAAAAATTTCAGCTAAATCAAAAATGTGTCGGTCACAAAGGTGTTCGGTTGTAAAAGAATGTCCCATATACATTAAGGTAGTTCTGTATGTACACGTATCAGCCAAAAGTTTCGACCGCAGTGTACAGTAAGATCTCATACGTACGTGGCGCTGCCTGTCTCGAACTTTTGGCGATGCTGTACACTGTTCATGTCCTACACAATTACACCTTATGCATGGATAGGGCCCCTACACATATAGAGAGCGCCACTGTAAACTGAGCAACATCGCAATTTTTCAGTATATAGTAGCGTCCAACGTGAAAGTGTCAGAGTTCTGTAAAGTTATATTTGTTTTGTGAAAAAAAAATCTTGATAATGGCAACCCAAACGCGATTCAAGGGTCAGTTTGTGAAGAAAAAAGTGCTCGATAAAAAACTAAAAGCAGTTTCCGCCATGTGTCGAGCGAATGCCGCTAAACCAGAGGACAGTGGACATAACCTCCATGATCGGCAACAAGAATTTGCTGTCGAAGGGCGCCGAATCGTCGATTTAGAATATCTGGCCCAACAATTGAAGTGTATTCGCTGCAAAAAAGATATTTCATTGAGGAAAGCGGTGAAAGAAACGCGAATGGGATTGAACTCAATTCTGCACATTGCCTGCGACGAGTGTTGTTCTATAACCCAAGTAGGCACAGGCAAAACACACGTAACGTTGGAAAATAAGACGCACGCTGATGTGAATACGAAAGCTGTATTGGGTGAGTTATTTTTTCAATTGTGCAAAATATAGAAATTAATTCGAAGAACAGATTAACCTGCCAAGGATATGCCTAATATTAAAATGCATTTTACAGGTGCAGTTCATTCTGGCATTGGAGTAACGGCGTTGAACAAATTATTGAATTGTTTAAACATTCCAACCATCAGGTCCCATGTTTTTAAAAAATATGAAAGAGAAATTGGACCAACATTGGAAGCTGCTGCGAAAGATTCCTGCCGTGGAGCTGCTGAAGAGGAAAAGAAATTAGTTATAGAGAATATGGAAAGATTGTGCCTGGAATTGTAAGTTTTCACAACAATCTAATATTTCTATAACAATCCTACATCCCAGTGGATAAGACTGAGACGGCGCAAGAGCTCTCACTAGCATCTGAGTTCATTCGCAGTGTCACCTTTGCATACTGGAATGCAGGATTGCTATAGATTTTTTCCAGCGCCTCGACACCAAGTATTAACTTGCGGTCAAGCTGCTATTGTGACTTCAGTGTTTATTGTTGAGAAAAAAAAAACGTACGTGTAATTTTTGCAAATGTGACTTATCTCAATAATTAACTCCACGGTGTCTGTTATCGTAATGAAAATAGTTATCGAAAATATGTAAATTTGAACAACTGGTGAATTTGAAAAATTAATGACGGAGCCAGGAATCGAACCTGGTATCCAGCGATGCTTTACCAGAGACTTACTCCACTAGACCACCTAGCCGTCCTGACTCTGTTGTCATTGATTTCTCTCATAACCAGTGAGTTCAAATTTGTTTTCATGTGCCCGATTTGTATGAGTAAGAATTTCTTCTCTGCATGCACGATGTAAGGAGACTGTAGCGTGTAGATGTTATGTTTACCCTTTCAATCCTTTGCTTCCGATGAGAAGCCCGTAAGACGGCAATGCCGTCTAATAAATGAGATGCGGGTGTGCAAATCATTAATCTACGAGAGAATTTTGTTGAAAATATGTAAATTTGAACAACTGGTGAATTTGAAAAATTAACGACGGAGCCAGGAATCGAACCTGGTATCTAGCGATGCTTTACCAGAGACTTACTCCACTAGACCACCTAGCCGCCCTGACTCTGTTGTCAGTAATTTCTCTCATAACCAGTGAGTTCAAATTTGTTTTCATGTGCCCGATTTGTATGAGTAAGAATTTCTTCTCTGCATGCACGATGTAGGGAGACTGTAGTGTGTAGATGTTATGTTTACCCTTTCAATCCTTTGCTTCCGATGAGAAGCCCGTAAGACGGCAATGCCGTCTAATAAATGAGATGCGGGTGTGCAAATCATTAATCTACGAGAGAATTTTGTTGAAAATATGTAAATTTGAACAACTGGTGAATTTGAAAAATTAACGACGGAGCCAGGAATCGAACCTGGTATCTAGCGATGCTTTACCAGAGACTTAATCCACTAGACCACCTAGCCGCCCTGACTCTGTTGTCAGTAATTTCTCTCATAACCAGTGAGTTCAAATTTGTTTTCATGTGCCCGATTTGTATGAGTAAGAATTTCTTCTCTGCATGCACGATGTAGGGAGACTGTAGTGTGTAGATGTTATGTTTACCCTTTCAATCCTTTGCTTCCGATGAGAAGCCCGTAAGACGGCAATGCCGTCTAATAAATGAGATGCGGGTGTGCAAATCATTAATCTACGAGAGAATTTTGTTGAAAATATGTAAATTTGAACAACTGGTGAATTTGAAAAATTAACGACGGAGCCAGGAATCGAACCTGGTATCTAGCGATGCTTTACCAGAGACTTACTCCACTAGACCACCTAGCCGCCCTGACTCTGTTGTCAGTAATTTCTCTCATAACCAGTGAGTTCAAATTTGTTTTCATGTGCCCGATTTGTATGAGTAAGAATTTCTTCTCTGCATGCACGATGTAGGGAGACTGTAGTGTGTAGATGTTATGTTTACCCTTTCAATCCTTTGCTTCCGATGAGAAGCCCGTAAGACGGCAATGCCGTCTAATAAATGAGATGCGGGTGTGCAAATCATTAATCTACGAGAGAATTTTGTTGAAAATATGTAAATTTGAACAACTGGTGAATTTGAAAAATTAACGACGGAGCCAGGAATCGAACCTGGTATCTAGCGATGCTTTATCGGAGACTTACTCCACTAGACCACCTCGCCGCCCTAACTCTGTTGTCATTAATTTCTCTTATAACCAGTGAGTTCAAATTTGTTTTCATGTGAAAATAGTTATCATGGCATACAACACCGTAAGAAATTTTGTGAAATAAATTTTACTGCCGCGTCAGGAATCTAGATTTTGTGTCATCGCAGTCAACATTCAATGCAGCGAAATGATAAATTCTCACTGCGGTGAGAGATATTGTAGAGGAAATAGTTATGGTATACAACACTATAAGAAATTTTGTAAAATAAATTTTACTGCTGCGTCAGGAATCTAGATTTTGCGTCATCGCAGTCAACATTCAATGCAGCGAAATGATAAATTCTCACTGCGGTGACAGATATTGTAGAGGAAATAGTTATGGTATACAACACTGTAAGAAATTTTGTAAAATCAATTTTACTGCTGCGTCAGGTGAAATGATATAGATTTAGTGTCATCGCAGTCAATATTCATTGCAGTGAAATGATAAATTCTCACTGCGTTGAGCATAACATTTTATCAGCGTGGCACTCCATCTCCCTTTTTATGAATCCTTTATTGTAATCATATTAAATTTGTATATAGCGGTGAGAATCAAATCCATCTGTGAATTGATATTTTTTTAAATAGCAAACATGGTTATACGTGATATTTTAAAGAATTTGTAACTTAGAGTTCGGCTACAAGGTGGAAAATTTTATATAACTTTTCGCTGTTGAAACTATTGCAACAGTGACATAATGGCATATGTAATAGATATATACAGGGTGTCCCTAAATTGAGGGACACGGACCAGCCAGCGTGATACCTGACTGAAATGCAACCGAGAATTTCTTTACCGGAAGCTCGTCCGACGCATAGTTTTTGAATTATAAGCGATAGCGTTAGGCCAATCAGAGTGCACCATTTCATCTGGATTTGCCGCCACGGAAATTGCTGTTTCGTTCGTCTGGGCAAATTATTATTATTCGGTTACAAAGTAAATATCGGCACCTACCCTCACTCGCTGTTGTACCCCCTGACCTCGGTATTGTTGCCGCGGCACACGCTGCCGGCCGCACACCCACGGACGCACACTCGTGTGTGTGAAAATAAGCGAATGCCCAGCTACACAATACTACGAAACACACATACACGAGTGAAAATAAAAATAAATCTCGAAATAAATCAGCGGATTTAAGATTTAATGTTATAAAACACTTCCAATCATCGATGTATGCATAAAACTAGAGATTTTAGATGGTTGATATGCCGTTAGGGTTCATAATTAGTCATTCAATCAATCTGAATTATGCTTTCCGAACATTTTTTGTGTCTTTGCAACATAACTTTTCCACTAGTTTTAAATTCATCATTGACATCCGATTTTTCAATAATGCGAGGGAACAACAACTCGCTGAATTGACGGGTCAATAGGTTTGTAAATCAATTACAATTCACCTGAGTTAAAACAAAATAACTGAATAAATGAGAATTCAATGAATCACTAAAAATGATAACTGAAATCATGAGAATAACTTGAGATATAACTGAATTAGGAAGAGTTGTAATAAGTTAAGTTACGTTGAATTACTTTAGATTCGTGCCAAAACTTTATGTTTAGAGAGAAAAATAATCAAATTCAAATAAAAAAGTAATTTTCAATCAAGAAGAAGAAAATTCCCAAATACCTGAATTCAAATAAAGCAATTTCAATTTAATAAATCTATCTGAATTTGAGGAAAAATAATAATTATTATTTTGAATAGAAAACTGAAGTCGAATTACATGAATAAATTCAATCAATTCAACTCAAAAAAATATGGTGTCATTCAAATTCCCAGTTATTTCCTCGTCGATTCAATGTGGGTCTGGAGTGGCAAGTAACGTTGAAACTGTTGAGATCAATGCTAGTGATGGCCACTTATCTGAGAATAATCGATGTATCGATTAATCGATTTCAACAAAATAATCGGACACGGCTCGATTGAATTGTAAAAATTAATCTATTTGGTAAATTTCTGCGTGTAGTCTTAATATCAGAAGAGATATTTCGATAATTCATAGTCTTGTGCAAAATATTTTTAAGTTTGATAAATTTTGAGTAATTGATATTTGAATCACATACATCGATACTGTATTGCATCGTTCGTGTGAGTAAACAAGCGGCTCCAGACCCACATTGAATCGACGAGGAAATAACTAGGAATTTGAATGACACCATATTTTTTTGAGTTGAATTGATTGAATTTATTCATGTAATTCGACTTCAGTTTTCTATTCAAAATAATAATCATTATTTTTCCTCAAATTCACATAGATTTATTGGATTGAAATTGCTTCATTTGAATTCAGGTATTTGGGAATTTTCTTCTTCTTGATTTAAAATTACTTTTTCATTTGAATTTGATTATTTTTCTCTCTAAACATAAAATTTTGGCACGAATCTGAAGTAATTCAACGTAACTTAACTTATTACAACTCTTCCTAATTCAGTTATATCTCAAATTATTCTCATGATTTCAGTTATCATTTTTAGTGATTCGTGAATTCTCATTTATTCAGTTATTTTGTGTTAACTCAGGTGAATTGTAATTTATTTACAAACCTATTGACCCGTCAATTCAGCGAGTTGTTGTTCCCTCGCATTATTGAAAAATCGGATGTCGATGATGAATTTAAAACTAGTGGAAAAGTTATGTTGCAAAGACACAAAAAATGTTCGGAAAGCATAATTCAGATTGATTGAATGACTAATTATGAACCCTAACGGCATATCAATCATCTAAAATCTCTAGTTTTATGCATACATCGATGATTGGAAGTGTTTTATAACATTAAATCTTAAATCCGTTAATTTATTTCGAGATTTATTTTTATTTTCACTCGTGTATGTGTGTTTCGTAGTATTGTGTAGCTGGGCATTCGCTTATTTTCACACACACGAGTGTGCGTCCGTGGGTGTGCGGCCGGCAGCGTGTGCCGCGGCAATAATACCGAGGTCAGCGCTCGAGAAGGGGTACAACAGCGAGTGAGGGGAGGTGCCGATATTTACTTTGTAACCGAATAATAATAATTTGCCCAGACGAACGAAATAGCAATTTCCGTGGCGGCAAATCCAGATGGAATGGTGCACTCTGATTGGCCTAACGCTATCGCTTATAATTCAAAAACTATGCGTCGGACGAGCTTCCGGTAAAGAAATTCTCGGTTGCATTTCAGTCAGGTATCACGCTGGCTGGTCCGTGTCCCTTAATTTAGGGACACCCTGTATATGGTGATGATAAAAAAAAATAAATTGGAATAAAATGCTTATCGTTCTTTTCGTTATCAGGCCACTAGATATAGTCGACGAAGTTTATCCATTCGCGCGGACCCTCGGCTCTCTCACTAACCCTTACCTTCATCCTCAAACAATCGACGATGATGTAAGGAGAAGAGAGGAATTTGACACAGCAATAGGAAACATCGTGAATATCATCGTTTCCTATGATATGAGCTGGAGCAAGCGGGGCAATGGCCGAAGCTACAATAGTTTAAATGGCTATGGTACGATTGTCGGTTTTCTGAGTGGAAAAGTGCTGGACTTTGCAGTGCGAAATCGAAAATGTAGAATGTCTACCAACGGCCACAGCAAATCCGATCACGAGTGTAGGCAAAATTTTTGCGGCAGGGCGAAGGCGATGGAGTCTGATGTAGGCGCCGCTCTAGTCAACGAGAGTTCGATTCTCAAAGATATCGGGCTGAACGTGAGAGTTCTGATAGGGGACGAGGATAGTTCAACGATCGCAGCAGTACGACAGGGAAATCTTCAAACAGTCTTCAAACTCGCAGACAGCAATCATTTGAAGAAAAATTTTGCCAATGCTTTGTATGAACTACGAAAAGGTTACAGTGAAATGAGAAACAAGGAAGTTATTCCTGATTTGAAAAAATGTTTTTCTTACGCGCTCGTGCAAAATAAAGGACATAGTGCCGAGTTAGGGAAAACTATTCGCAATATCCCTGAGCATGTTTTTGGCCAGCATGAAAACTGTGGAGTTTGGTGTAAAGGTACACATAAAATTGAACTGAAAAATCAGCAATTATACACCAAGCTTTCAGAGCTATTTGGCAAATATGCTGACAATGCTGCAAAATTTTCTGTTGCTGCCTCCAGTCAAGCGAATGAAAGTAATAACAATATAATGGCTCACAAAGCACCTAAAAATTGCTGCTACAGCCTGAGCGAATCAGGGGACTACCGATTAGCTAGCACTGTATGCACAAAAAACGAAGGCGAAAAGCACATCATGGACGTCAACTCGAAATTGAATGTATCGCCGGGGAAGCACACTGCATCTTTCACGAAGGTGTTGGAAATAAAAAGAAAAAAACGAGCGATGAAGGCAAAATTACCAACAACTAAAGCTCGAAGAAATTTATTGGCACGAAAAAAAGAAGCCTCCAGGAAGTCGATGGAGCAATCTGAAGGGATTCAATATGAAACTAACTGCGGCATCAACTCTTGTTCAGAGAGCAAGGGAACTGTTGATTTTCTACTTCTCTTAGATATTTTGCCAACCATCGCAGTATCGGTAGACAGTTGCAATATAATATATTTCGATTTGGAGACGTCTGGGTTCTCGAAGGACTCAGAAATTTTACAAATCGCAGCAAAATTTGAGAATTCAACATTCAGCGTCTATCTCCATCCGTCCAAGTCGATTGATGCTGATGCTTCCCGGGTTACGGGGTTGAAATACGTTGGAGGAAAACTGTATTTCCACAGCAAAGAAGTAGCCACAATTGCGCCTCGTAAAGCTCTAATTTCATTTCAACAGTTTCTCGAATTTTCATCGAAGCCATGCGTTTTGGTTGCTCATAATGCATCGTTCGACTCCTCTCATTCACTGCGATATATAATAGATTATGGTTTGATCGAGAGTTTTAAAAATATCGCAGGGTTTTCAAATAGTTTGACTGTGATGAAAAAAGTTTTGCCTGAACGAAAAGCCGAAAAAAAAGTTTCAATTTATCAATTTTAGCCCGCGACTTATTGAATTTCAGAACATCCGATAAATTTCATGAAGCCCTATTCGATGTTGAAACTCTCGAGAAACTATGTGATATTTTTGCCAAAAAGGAAATGTTTTTTGAAGTCTGTAAGCTTTATAAAGAAGTGGTAATGGTGAAACTCCTGTCACCAAGTCTAAAATATTTGAAAGGCGTGATATCAAATCAAATGATTCTGAAAATAGCAGGAGCCGGAATTCATTATGAAATTTTAAAAGAGGTGTACGCGAAAGATGGCGACATCGGAATAAAATCTTTATTATCGGAGAAAACGATCTTAAATAAACCACGGGTTACAAAAGCGAAAAAAATAATCGAGACGGTAGTTGAACACCTGAGAAACAAGGGTTAATTTTTGTTTATCAGTAATTGACATTTATATTTAAAAGTTTTCATCTGAAAAAAAATGTTATTATTGTTATCAATGTTAAAAAAAAATGTATGCATTGAATTCATTTTTTACTTTGTCCGCAATATTTGTTTTTATATACGTATATTCGACACGCACGATCATAATATATATGACACAATATACATGAAACTAACGCTTTACAAAAGTGAAAAAAAATAATCAAGACCGTTGTTGAACACCTGAGAAACAAGCGTTAATTTTTGTTCATCAATAATTGATATTTCTATTTGAAAGTTTTTATTTGACAAAAATTTTATTATCGTTATCAGTATTTAAAAAAAAAAGTTATTCATTGAATTTATTTTTACTTTGTCCGCAATTTTTGTTTTTATATACTCGTATATATATATATATTCTATTCATTTGTATATTCACACACACGACCATAGTATATATGACACAATATTCATGAATAGTACACAATATATACGAATAAATAAACGAAATTAAATTGATTAAAAGAACAAATTTATTTTCCATCCTTGTCGTAATTATTGAAACCTACGAAAAATTTTACTATCGCGGCTTTTATGACGCGCGCATCTGTTCCCTGCCGCCGTACACTGTTGCCGTTTCGTCACAGCCGATCGTATCTCCATTCCCCGTCCCGTAAGATTATTCATTTTCATTAATCGATATCTTCGAAACTAAACGGTGAAAAATATATATATTTTTTTTAAATTAATCCTACAGTAGTGCTCAACACGCGAGTGATTTTTCAATGAAGTCGTAAGATCCGTTCGGGAGCTATCATAAAAAATGTAGACAAAGTCCGTCAATATGCGTGTTAGGTATAGGCCGCGCGTGCAAAAAGATCGATTTTTAATTGCAAATATCTTCCAAACGGGACGGTAAATCGGTTTCAAATTTTGTGAGTCGGTCCATGGAGGTTGTTTTTACACCATACTAAACTTTCAGGCCGTTCCTAAGATTTGGACAAAACTACAGAACTACCTTAAAACATATCGCGCAATATTAGTTTTACACAGCACGAAGTATTTTCAAAATGATTTCATAAATATCACCATTCACCATTTGTAGATATTTAGAAATATGTTCGAAAAATGCGATTTAAACAAAACGGGTACGAATCGTTGTGGTCTCGTTTTATGAAGCATCGCTACGACCTTGCATGACTATTCCTCGACATATCGGAATCATTCTGAAATTGTACATCGCTTGTTACATACAACTCTACTGACAATAATGAAATAATTTTATGTTCGAAACTATTTTACTAGTGAAAAGGGTTTCAAAAAATGATCATATATTATATTGGAACACTTTATTCATGTAACTATGGATATATGAAACAATTGTTGACATCGGCGTTGAGGATTATTTTTATACCCTCTGAAATATTAAATGCAAGGAAATGGTATCCGAGATTAGAGGTAACTATGAAGCTGCGGGTTGTGCGAAACAGTTCCTTCTCCCAGTTGACGGGAGTTTCTAACATCCTTTGCTGAGTAATGTAATTTGAACATAGTTCACCACTCCATGAAGATATCCTCGCGGCATGTCGATCTGCATGTGACATTGCGACCGTCCGAAAGTTACGATGGATTATCCTGTAAAATATTAGCGTGTTCATTTGGTTGTTTTGCCTTTTCAACGCAGAATCCATAACATGATTAGTGCTTGTCGATAAAAATATACTTTGGCACACAATTCGTGCCCTCCCCGCCCTATCATATAAGGACTTATACAAATACATGGGTCCTTTTCTGTTCTCTTATAACCATGTGTCGGCGCCATCTCACTATACCCAAAAATGTTCAAAGTGAATGGTCGAATCTGATGAAATGGAATAGTGTGATTAAAAATTTTGATCATCTTGAATAATCCAAAAAGTTGAGATAATTCTTTTGAAATTAAGATATTCATTTTTTACGAATCACTCTAAATTTCACCGTGTTCAATATTTTGCTACCGATAGCAGATATCTAATGTAGGTCATTCGGAATGAATATGAATGGGAAATTTCTCGTCAAACCCGACGGATTATTTGTAATCGGAAAGATCTTTTACAGGTTGTATGAAATGGTAGAAGCCTCGCCAAAAAATAGTACCATTAAACAATTCGTTCGTTAATAACAATTACAATGTTCAATGTCTCCGGATAAACCAAAGTTTTTACGAAAACTTATCCTCTCTGCTCGCGGATGTGCTGTGAATCATTTTTCTACGATAAATAGAACCGGAGATGAGAAATTAATTCTTTAACTTTACTGCGGGCTCATTTCGCAACAAAATTGAATGACTCGGCGTTTCCGGAAAAAAAATCGTAGAAATAGGTTTTGACTTTTTATGCTCACATATCACTTCGAAAAAGCTTTTATTGTTTTGAACAATATGCTGTCATTTTTTGTCAGGATGATATTTGTCACTCAAGAACCTAAATTTCGTCCCAACTGACATTTTATGGTTTATATGATGAAATAATAACAGTCGTAATATTTATTTTCCTCAAGATTTGAAACTTCTCACATATTTGCATCGTACTTGGGGTATACGTCAACATGTGTGAATTTCTCCAAATATCGGGAAAAAAATCACCGTACGATTATAATAATTGAACTCTCCAAGCATTCGAATCTAGGCTCCTATAAAATTGTGGTATTCGCAACGAAGCATTCAGCAATTCTTATGTTCTGCACACTCCTAACGAAAAATCAAAATGATTATATATGGAGAGAACAGAGAAAAAAAAATTTGAAACACGTATACAATTTGGTTACTCAATATTTTGAAAAATGTATAACAAAACGACGATCTTTCGAACGCCACTCTTTCGAAGCAAACGTAAACAAGACGATTTGTTTTCTAGATTTTTTTTTATACTATGAAAATGCTGGAAGTCCCTCCCCACTCCTCATCGGTATACATTTTCGTAGAAATACAATGAGCGTCATGAGTACAATGAGAACACTCTGGGGCGAGTGTTTCCATACTTATGAACGGTATGTATATTCATTTGAAAACAAAGAGAATTTCTCAAATAATGAATTAAAAAATCTGAAAAAATTCACATAGAGTACCTTTTAGTATTACTTTGATGTAACCAATTATGGGGCAGATCTGAGAAAGTCGAAAAAAAAGTGGCCGAGTTGACGGAGAATCCTTCCTTCTCGGGTTAAATTCCGAAAATATCGATTTTTGGAAAAAAAGGTGAAACCCAAAGTTGTTCAGAATTTAATTCTCAACAACTGTTGCTATTCATTTATGCCATTAAGTTGAAAATAAACGAGATAATGGAAATATTCCGAATTCGTCGCTTTTTTCAGGTTTCATTCCAAAAATCTTGATCCTAGATGAAAAACTGTAAAAACTAAACTTGTGGAGAATCAAAATTTATACAACTTTTGTTTTTACGGTTTTTTTGTAAAATCAAAACCAGCCGAGTTATTCAAGAAAAACCATTTCAACCTAAAAAAACCATTTTTCGAATAAACGCATAAGCATGATTTGGTTGCCATTTTGAATTTACACTTCCAGTGACCCCCCCGAGACAGCTGTGAAAAAAAAATTTTGTACAAATTATTTACAAATCAACCAGGGAACTTCGATATCAATTCTGACGATGACCCAAGAAATTAAAAGGTTGATCGAAAAAGAAATCCGAAAAAATTCAATTTCCATTTCTTTGAATGGAAAAAGGCGTTTTGCCGAAAAATTTCTTGGGAACTTTCGACTCCAATTTTGACAAGGATTCGCCCTATCAAGTATTTGCTATGAATTACGAATCACCCTGCATAGCAATTTTTTCAGAGAGATTTGCAGTATAATAACACTTACCATTGCAACGAATGATTCGCTCGTCGGCGCGTCAAATTCAACCTTTTTTCGGCTCAGCCGTGCGACGTAACTTATCCATTGTTGCACTCGCAAGATTATGGTTGTTTGTAACAAATATATGTATACACACTGGCCGCGTGAAAATTTGCACGTGATTAGAACTTGTGAGACGACAAATTACCAAAACACTCGCGTTTGCTTCGTTCGCCGCGAAAAGTGGATGTGGACGGTACGCGAGGAAACGCAGAAGTGACGGCCGCGCGGATAGTGGGGACAGTGGCGTGTGAGGGATAGTACTTGGAATCCGAAGAAGTTGATTCCTTCGAGAGTTCTAAATTTCTGTGAAATATTATAGGATTGTGCTGGACTTTGATGTACAGCAGTAACACATACCCTGACTTTTCGTAGGTCGGATACGATGCAGAAACCAACCCAAAACTGGCTAGCGTATCCGTAGCGTATGCCATCTACGAGAAGTCACGGTATGTAGTTTTATAACGATTTCCACCTAATGAGTAACTTCCAGGTAATTCGTCCGATTTAAAAAAAAAATTTGGTAGCATCATTCAGAACTAAGCGTAAGTGACAAATGAAACGAAGCAAATAAAGTATGAAATCCTTATTTGTTGAGAATTACAAACAGAAAAAATTGGCAAGCAAATCTTCATCAGAATTTTAACAAGTATCGGCCCTGTAAAATATTTGCCACAAATCTTGAACCGTTGTATGCAGTAATTGTATGTATGTACAATGGCATAGATTTTTTGCGGGATGTATTTCTAGTATTGTTGAACACATTCGGTTCAGAAACAATTTCGCGTACGTGTTAGGGTAATCTTTAAAACAGGCTCGGACGATTGTCAACCGGCCCATCCCCCCCCCCCCCCCCGAATTTGCTATAAATAAACAAATAATGGTCTGTTTAAGAGCACAATTTTTTATCTCAACCCTAAATCGTCACGCCTATACATGCGTGTTTCCTGAAATTTCGGTATTTATTTTACTGCCGCATCTAATCTTTCGGTTAATAATCTATAAGTATGACAATTTTGCGGACATTGATGCTACTATTAGATGAGGATACCCAGAACGTATATGGGGCATTCTATGTTAATTATTCGTCATTTACATCTGCCTTTTCGACGAATAGGAATTAATAAATAGGTATTTTCGTTTTTGTCATTGATTTTCTATCAAATCGATGAAAAAAGGCAGATCTAAGTGGTACATACTCGATGTAGAATGCCTCAAAACCCTTCAATAAAATAAGAAAGAAAAATTTTCTTTGCGGAACTATGACTTAAAACGAGAAAAGAAACAGTAATTTATTTTAATATCGGGTTTTGGAAAAGCCATGAGCATTTAAAAAAAAATTGTGCACAATTTTGATACATTTATGGTGTTTGGATGGGTTGAGACAAACATCTAAAATATTTTAGAAAGACTGCTTTTGGCAGATACAAGAAAGTGTAAAATTATTGAATAGAATCAAAATTGGTCGGGGTCACGGGTTGGTCGGTTTCGCATGGAATGCCCCGTTAACATACAGTCGAGCTATGTGCGATTACGAATAGTTACCGCGATTGTAAACTGATGTTACCATTTCCAAACGATGCCTTATAATATGCACGAATTTCAAAATCTAGTGGTTATTCTGAGTGAGTTGTACATTTTTTCGTATCCACCTAAAAGCCTATGCTCTCGTCGGCACTGCAGATTGGTGCTTTAGCAGAAGGTTTGTAAAACATAGGACGTGTGCGTGATACCATGTTGTGTTACCATCTGGTACCGCTTCGGTCGACTACAGCGCTTCTGGAGGTTCAACGTTGAACTAAATTGCAGACTTCTCGCGCATCAGAACGGGCTCCTGTCACCTGAAAATCGCCCGCACAAATCGTGCCATATTTACGGAAAACTGACTGGTGCTATAGGTTTTCCCGGATTACGTGTGTGTTTTTATACGTCCGTATCTCCCTGGCAATAGTGAAAGAAATTCTGATATCGTACAAGGGGTGAATATTCAACAAGTCGCTAGCCAGATCGGCCACGTTTGACACGACGTGATTTTATTGAGTTCATCATTATTTTTATTAGACGTTATCAGTGATCTGCGATAGTAGTGACTGAGATACAGACGTACAATTTTATTCAAGCTATGTTTTCAAAATTTTCCCAGTTAGATTCGTACCCCCGTTTTATCAGGATTTGTGCGGGCGATTTCTCCGCTTCTGACGTCACGAAATATATACCGGACATGCCAGGTCAGCGGCTCCTTGAAGTGCGGTATCCCGTCCCCGTACGGTGCTGTTACGCACATTAGTAAGATAAGGAACCGATACTAAGGTAGAGAGCGGGGGGCAATACAGGCAGTCGTGCTCGGACGTGAGACGTGTAAGCTCGAGGTGGTTTAAAGAGAATTGTAATAAAAGACTACGATACAAGGCGTATACTGTGTTGTTAATTGCGTTCCTCTCCTAATCCCAAGTTACCGCATAAATTTCTTGAACGCTCGGTTTAATGTCTCATCTTCAAAAGTGGTAAAATTCTATATTACCGTCAGAAATCACAAGAGAGTGAGAAAGTTGCTTATTTGCTTGAAAGTGGCGATGATCTTTGTACGTGTGATATATTGAATAGGCAGACAACAGTGAATATTAGAGATGTAATTATTTCGGCCGTATCACCTGTTAATAGAAAAAAATTTCATTGTTATTTCTGTATGTACGAAATAATAAAAGTGATCAAACAAAGTGTTCGCACCTACCTGCTGCATTTTTTCCAAGCACCCAACATATAAACAGATTTCTCATTTCCGTCGAATAAAGCCAATTTTCAAGGAGCATTATCATCAAGTTTCGACCGTTCTTTGAAGAAATAATTTTCCAAGTCGTTACCTCGACTGTTTGAGATTCTTACCTTAAAAATTCGTATGAACTATATCGCAGCCAGAAACTGAGTTTGACAGCTGAAACTCGGAGTGGCCAGCCTGCCCGAGCAGCCGATGAAACTCGCGCATGCGCATTGACCGTATAGTTTCTAGAGATTTTCCCGGTATGTATCATACATACGTACATAAAATTTTATTGACGATCATTTTTCTGCGTGGGGATACATTGTACCCTCCTTCTATATTGAACGCGAATTCGTAAACATATATAAGAATTTAATACTGTTAATCTATAATTTTCGTGGCATTCAATAATAAACATGAATATCCAAATGCATATATAATATATGTATATGATTGCCTCGATATATCAAATGAGAAATAATCAGACAAATTCTGGATTAGTCAGTTTCTTTCATATCTACTAATGGTGTGTAATTGATTTTTGTAATACCGTTACATCTATAATCCTAGTAAAATGACATCATAAGCTCTTGACTCGACAATTCTTTTGAAGTGAATCCTCGATTGGGAGGTCCACCCTCAACTTGGAGGTAAACCCTTGACTTGGGCATTAACCCTTACTTAAGAGGTAAGTCCTCAACTTGGGTGTAAACCTCCTACTTTGAGGTTAACTCTGAATCAAGGGGTAAGAATTTACCCCTTAGAGGTTGAGGGTTATCTTGGGGGTTCTTTTGCGGGTAAAAATGGGGGTTTTTCCGTAAGGGCAGAGGAGTCTAGACACATGAGGGCAGGCAGAGATTTAAAAAAGCGGGAAAATGGCAGTGAGTAGGGGAAGAGGACATAGGAAACGAGATACAGGAAACGCTCACGGAGTTCGAGTGAGCGGTCGAGGCAGGAGGGAGGGGGGATAGAGAGAAAAGGTTGGTGAGATGAGAAATGTGAATAAAAAAAAGCAGATGCTAGAAACAGCACAGGAAATTGGAAAAAAAGTAAGGAAGAGGGAAAAAAATATAGAAATAAATAAAGAGAATATAATAGGCTGTGTGAGGTAAAAAAAAGAGGAGGGAAAGAGAAATTTTTCACAGAAGCAGCTGAAGCAAATACGGAAAGCAAAGTATGGAAGATGATAAATAGAGAAAGAAAGAAGTGGAAGATGGTAAGTGAAGGAATAGGGGCCAAAGAGTGCAAGGAGATGGTTGGAGATGGGGACGATAGGGGGAGGGGAGACAGCAGGCAGGGATGGGAAAAATCAGATACAAGGGGAAGAGATGGAGAAGGCGATAGGTCAGACGAGGGACGGAAGGGCACCGGGCGGGGATGGAATGAGGAACGAGGTATGGAAATATGTAGGGGAAGAGATACAAGAGTGGGTTCGGAAAAGATGTATCACAATATGTAAAGGAGAAACGTGGCCGGAAGAATGAAAATAGGGATGAAGAGCACTAATAGTAGAAAAAAGCGAAGGGGAAAAAAGTAGAAGAGTTATAGAGGGGTGGTATTAAAAGGGGAGAAGTCCGTTTTACCGGATTTTTAAAAATTGTTTCTGATGAATTTTTTGTATCGAAACAGTGAGACCTATTGAGAAGCCTTTTTGCGTGAACATTCATTGATTTTTTTTATGCTTATACAAATTTTCATGAGACATTTCGTTGAGTCGTACTCGCTTGGCGTGCTGGACCGCAAGAGGCTGTATTTCATCGGTACCCACGATTGCGCCCGTTTGACTGATATGAAACAAAAAATTCAAATATATATTGGTTTGCCAGATGACCCTCTATAGTCCGTAGCTCGATCACAATGATGAAATTAAAAATCACAAAATGGCGCGACGATCACGATTTTTTTTCAATTTGGCAGCTTTTTTCAGTCTTCTTCAGGTTGTATATGTCATAATTTTTTACGTACACTATTATCCGCGGTAGGGGCTGTAGGTAGATGTATTCTGAACAAGTTGGCGAAAAATTTAGGTGAATCGATTCAGTTGTTTCTGAGATATCGTGGGCACACGGTTGAAAAAGGTAGTTTCGAGAAAAACGTGTCTAAAGTTTTGGTATGAATCGTTAGAAATAATCGTTGATTTCAGTCACCTACGCTCAATCAGCTGTTCCGGCACCATATTGGGGTCCTTCTTTCGTCAAGTGAAAATTGTACTGAAGACCACTAGCCTCTCTTCCATTATTTCGTGATGCCAGGACCTTGAAGTTCGATCTTCTGTCAGCACGGTCGATGCGCTCGTTGTCACGCGTAGCTGCAAAATCATGTGCGTCGTCGCCAATTCGCAGATCCATAGCGCACATGATTTGCAGGATTGGGGTAGCAATTTCAAGCGAAGAAAGACCACAATGTATATGTTTAGGGGCCCCGTTCCAGAGCGTAGAATTGAAAGACTCATTGCTGTTCTGTGTGTGGGCCCCCAGACATCTCTCCAGCAATTCTTCTTTGGCCAGATCTTCGTTTATTGGTAGGATGACTGTTAAAACTTGTGCGTTGGACGGTTGACCATGTTTGAAGCTTGCCAGTTCGCCTTGAGCCTCAGCTTTTTAATATTTGCACCAGCTCGAAGGCCCTTCAGGACAATATTGATGCTGGGGTTTGGCGTCGGTTGAACTCCGGTGGTAAAATGTAGCCCACACGGCCTTGCGCATATCTTCCATGGAATTGGGATACCTCCGGATTGCCAAGCCATAATATTTCGTAAGAGCAATTATGGCTTTGTTGGTGAGTTTTCCGGCTCCATTTCGTCCAATACCTTTATTGGTAGACTTCGCGTTGCAGAGTCTCGTTCCCATTCTATTCTCCACGTGGCCAACGCATTATTTTCTTTTGCACCAACAATCCATTACCATATGGTTTTGCGTTTTTGATGGCGGTATATGTTTTGGAATCACCATCACCTATGTAAGTGCCGTACCTCTCGCGATACTTCTCCTTGGACCGTTCCAACATCTTCACTACGGAGTCAGTATCCATCTTTCCTGCGCTTCCAGAGTGATTGTTCTTGCATTTTTCAGCATACGTTTCGATCCAATCTCCGAATTCTGGAGTATCTCGCCGATTTTCCCATGTTTTGCATCAGAGACAAAAACTCAATTTGACTACTACGTCGATGACTTTTTAAGAGTAACAGCCGATTACAGTTGTGACACCGTACTTTAAAGAAAACCCTCTTTTCTTCCAGGTGCCGTCTCCTGATACTGTCAGCACTGTATCCACTCGTCCGCGAGCGATATTTTCCTGATTTTCTTCTTGAACAGCTTTTTCCAGTACAGACTCAAAAACTCTTTTGCTGGCGATATATATGTCCTCGAGACAGGTGGTATACAATCTCTTTGTAAAACCTTTATTGATGTCCATAAGGCCACAAAACAAATCCAACCAGCTATTGTCAGTGGTAGAAGCCGAGAAACAAAAGCAAACCAACGATTAATTTCAGACGCTCCTCCGATCTTTGGAGACGAATCCACGAATTCGACTCCACAGGCACATTTCACTTGAATTTTGAAACTGAGCCCAGTCAGTTTTTTGGTCAAATTTCACCTCCTTGTGACATTCTTTGTACTCCACATATGCACTCAGTGCCGTGAACACCGCGAAGAAATTGAAAATCACGTAGCTGCTATCTCTGTCTCGCGGAACCTGATCATCCTGGACATTCCGTAATTTTTTCGCCCAAGTCGATTTGAAAATCGAATCAGTCTCTGCTGTTGTCTGATTCCCTCGAAACGACCTCTTCCTCTGACGATCTGCTCGTACACGATCAACTTGGCTGCTTTTTTCATCCATTTTTCAACTCAACAACTACTTCACTCTCACTCGTAAATCAAATAGGTACTCTCACTTCAAAAGTCTGAGCAATACTAACGTACGACACGTAGATTGCTTGTTGCAGAAATAACAAAGGATGAGGGGTGGTGAAGGGTTTCTTGGTATGAAAATTCTCGAAATAGCACCTGCAGGTCCGAGCAGGCTTAGACCCCTGGCGCGTTCCGAGACATCGCCTGGCAGTTCGGTTTATACCTGCGGCGCACCCGTCCATTCAAATCACTATAATTCCGCCAATTTTGCGAAATTCTTAATAATATTTGAAGGGAATATTCTCAAGACTATAAGCTGAATGAAAATGCAAAAAATCGAAAATCCATTTTTTGATCGGAAAAAACGGACCTCCCCCTTTATGCCGACACTGTATAAGGTGTACGCAAGTGTGCTGGTGGATAAGCTGGTAAGGGAAGTGGAGAAGAAGAGGACGGTTACCGCACAATCAGACTGGCTTCAGGAAGGGAATGGGAATGGTAGACAATATATACGGGGTGGGGCATTTAAAGTGACAGGGCAATTTTTTCAAAAACGGAGTAAAATCTCAAAAAAAGTTGCAGGGTAAAAGAGCTGTAGGGTTTTAAAGGGGACGGAACATAGCGCGTTCGAATTTTTATTAAGTGGATGCGCCAAGGAAATCGAAGGTCAGCATTGATTTTTTAAATAGGATAATGTATTTTTTATTTTTGAAATAAAATAAGTATTCAATTACAAGTAAAAAGTATAAGTACACCAGTTTCCTAAAATTGACACTAGAGCAGTACTGAGGGCAAAAATAGAGGAGATATATACATGGAAACGTGGAGTAGGGTGAGGAGTGGAGGTCACGTAAGAGAGGCCTTCTGGATGGTAAGGGGGGTGAGGCAGAACTGCGCACTAAGCCCGCACCTGTTTAAACTACTGATGGCAGATATGCAAGAGATGCAGAGGAATAAGTTGAAGAGCAGAGCCGGAAGAATGGCATGGAATTTTGAATAGAAGTTAGAGAGGGGGGAGTCAAGTGGGGTAGCTAGGATCTGCTCGGAAGAGATTAGGTGAGAATAAAGAAAGAGGGACAGGGATTAATATGGAAAAGGTAAAGGGAAAGTTTCTTTGCGAAAGGAGAAATAGAAAATAGGCGGGCTGTAAAAAGTAGAGCGAGAGGGAAGCTGGATTCTAGGAGATAGAGGAGAAATATGGCGAAAGGTAGAAGAGGGAGAAATGGGAGCAAGTAGTGGATGCAAGGTTACATAAATGGTATAGGCTGGTGAAAGGTAAGGGGATACCAGGGTACCTGAGAAAGAAATGGGGGGAGATTAGGTGGACAAGGGTTGCGATGTTTAGATTGGAAAATGAACTACGGGAGGCAAGGTACTGAGAGGAAGAAGAAAATAGAAGAGGTAGAATAAAAAAACGGCGTGGCACAGGGCAAAGGCAGCGAGAGAGAGGAGAGGTCTTAAAATAAGTGGAGATAAGGTATAATATAAGACAAGGATAAGGAATAAAATTTCGAAATTGTACTCTTCTCTAGCAAATTTTTCTCGTTATAAATATGATATGTTATATTTCGTATCAGCAAAAATGAAGGGCCCGCCGTTCAAAAATGGCCAAGTGAATATAATTCACATCGATAGCCACATAAAGCACATGTGTGCACATATCAACAAGCTTCACACACATGTCAAAAATGTGTCTCTTCGCGACGAATTTCAAATGTAGATCAGGAATAATGTAAGATGTATGTGGAAACGGGAGTTCTTGTAACCTGAAGGGGCGCAAAAATATTTACAATAATAGATAAATAAATAATTAAAGAATATATCATATTTCCGAAATATGTTATTCACATTTGAAACTCTGATCCGTTGAATATCTTGTTGATGAAGAAACGTCTGAGCCTGATGAAGGATTATCCGAGGTTACAATCATGAATATTTACAACGGTTCCACATATGCAGATAATCCTACGACTAGTTTATGCGGACAGCGATAAACCCCCAAAGTTCGTTGTCTTTTTTTTATACGAAAGTGCTAATTTGTTTTTTTTGCTACGCGAGAGACATTGTAGTTGGGCCGACTCATTATAGGCTAACGGACAGCGCTTATAATCGTCAGCCGTGATGGTGTTCAACGTTCAACTTTTGATCCCCTTCGCACGTTTACTGACTTTGATGCCATTGATGACGTGTTTTTTTTTTAATCCTTGCCCATCGTGTTGAATGTGTACAGTTTCCCTCGTAGCCCTGTGAACTCTGTCGTAATTTTGCCATTGTTTTCGTCCTTCATTAGGCCTATACATTTCCTTATTTTGAGCGGAATAACAAATACATTGTTGGGAGAGTAGTCGGAAGTGTCAAACATTGTGTCAACATCACATTTAATGATGTCATACATGTCAGGTACATTCAATTGATAAATAAAGTTGTCATTATGGGTGTACATCAATTTGACCTTCTTGTCGAAAAAGTTAAGCTTTATATAATTGTCATGAAAATCGTTCAGAAAAATTTTCGATACATCTAGAATTGTTGCGCTAATGTATATCGACCTAGTCAAGCGAACTCTGACACAATCCTTCTCTATAATAAGCATATCTGTGTCAAATATGGTGCAGTTACGAAGATTTGCCCTAGTAATGAGACTTCTCAGACCACCTTTTCCCTCCCATTTTGTAATCAATTTGAAATCTTGGTGATTTTGCACATTCTCCATAGTCTTTCTCATCACCGTGTTATTCATGAGTTTATAGGAGTTTTTCTCAATATCATTTCTGGACTGCTTGCGCATGTCGGTGTTGAGAGTGATGTAACGCTGGAGCCACAGATGTTGCGTGAACTTTGAAACTCTATGCACTTTTATTAATTTTAATCCTAATCCTAAACATTGCTTTGAGTTTCTGCAGTTTAATAAATTGTAACTTTTAAGACGTTACAGAAAAATATAGGGTCTCAAGCTTAACTGGATATCAACCGAAGACGGAAATAAATGCTTGGAAATGCTTGTGAAGAAAAGTATGTGTGCTCAAGTTAACTTCAATTCTTCTGTTCAATAATGTTGGTTGACGTAGCAACCTTATTCATCTGATAACATGTGAGTGACATGTTCACATGACGACTACTAGGTCTCATCATCTGTTAAGAAAGGGGGGTAAAACGTGTGATTTTATCCTTTATAATACAGCTCCCCCCTCCCCGAGAAAAGAGTCGTCCCGATCCGAATGAGTTATTACAATCATAAAAGTGATCTAGCAGTCGGTGCTCGTAGGTGAGTCAAAGCTATGGCTCTAAAAATCTGAAGACTCCCTTTTTTACTACCTACCATTTGCCCATAATCCTAAGGTAAACCATAGAAAACCTTGAATAAATAGCTAAGCAACAAATTCCAAATCCAACAATTGGTGTGCTGTGTTTTATAAAGGTAAGTGTTAAAAGTGTGTAAGTAAGCATCTTCGTGTTAATCCGTAGGGCGGTCGGTATCAAACGGTACTTTCTGCAGAAAATTTTCCAGGGAATCAGGAACCAGGATAGATTGGTCCAAACGGGACCGGATAAAAAAATTCGCTGATCGAATTTGGGGAAATAAAAGATTGTTCAAATTTCAGAAGTTTGTATCAGTAAAAGAAAAGAAATGATCTTATTTGATTGTGTCTGGAAAAAGTACAAGATCGTCGACCACCAGATGTCCTCAGGAACAGAGAAGAGATCACAGGAAAATGCTGTGTCAAGAAACCTGAAAAAGTGCTCACAAAACACTGGGGGATAGTAAAATGTGAAAATCAATTCATCGCTCATTGACCCTGAAAAATTATTATGGCTTCACTCAAGCTGTCAAAGAAAGCGAAGCCTATCTGTCTCAAAAGTCGATTTGAGAGAAGTGTCTGAAAAGGAACAAATCCATGGAAAAACGTAAGACTAAAACAAAACAAACAACTTCCAGTATTGAAACAAATCATTCTCAAATATTTCCCATTACCAGCAACATGTCCTCTAAAGAACATAATACTATAAATGCTGGGGTTTGATCCCACAGTTTTGATCTAAAAAGACTTCACTCTGTATCAGAACAGAAAGTCGAGAATCTGTTCGTGACTAAATGGAGAGAATTATCTAGTGAGCTCTTAAACGGAAATACGGAGAAGGAAAACCTGGTTTTCTCTGCCCAACTTGCTTTATTTCCAAGTAAGTATAAGAAACTAGATATCAGTAGATGATATCTATTTCATAAAAACTATTCTTTCTGTCCTTGACAGTTCAAGACTTGAATATCTTTCGCAGAAAGTGACCTTGCATCTGATTTTCTACGAAGAAAGACCATTCTGTCGAGAATGTGAAGACAGTCTTTTTTGCATCGTGAAACAGACCATCGGATGTGATAAATATGACTCTGTCAAAAAGGAACTAGAAAAAATAATTTAATCCGCTTTTTTTCACCACTAATTTGATAATTGAATCAATAAAGGTTTTTACCCAATAAATTGTGAAATCTTTTAAAGATAAGTTTTTTAGTGTTGAGTTAAAAGGTACAAAAGTTAACTTGGTCCGAGTGACATTGCGAAACAGAAATCAGAGTAGACTGAGTCGACTGTAGATTCAGCATCGATAACCAAGACGGGAGCCGATGAAGAAGAAAACGTTTGTTTTATCAAGCAATCTACATGAACCTCATGAATAGCCCTGAATAACTCCAAGGAAATCCTCGATTCTTCTTCGCGAGAACGAGAACAGACCCGGGCAAAAGAGGTTTCTGGGGAAACTCGCAGATAACCAATTTAATCTACTCTGAACTCAGACGAGCGAATGAGAATAAAGAACTTTCTCATCAACAAATGAGATTTAAAGTCGCGAGAATTTTCCAACCCTTAGCGAAGTTCAGGTTCTGATCAAATGTGTCAAAAGAAACCTCTACAGATCTAACCTCGAAGAATATCCCAGGCCTTGGGGAGTCCACCTCGGGTTGGTTGTTTCTTTCAAAAGGTGCTGTACGACCTGAATGAACCACTCTCGATTTGGAATAAGGGGTTTTCTGAATCTTATGAACAACATCATTGATTCGGTTAACCACCAAGTGAGGGCCTTCCCAATTTCTTGTGTAGCTTCGGACATCCTCCTTTCTGTCTTCAAGGTTGAAAGAGCCGGACAGAATCTCCGGGATTGAACTTCAAATCCCTGGCTCGCATATCGTTACGAGCTTTTAGTTTATCCAAAACCATACAGAAATTCTACTTCTAGCGAAGCTATGAATTTCTTCTAAAAGAGAGGCAAAATCTTTTTGGTGCTGTTTTTTCATAGGAACAGGGCGTTTTTCTGAATCTAACGAAAGTCGAAGATTTTTTCCCGTAAGCATGGAGGATGTCGTCTGTTTTGTCGTCTTGGAAATCGCAAACCTATAGCATAAGAGGAAAAAGAGAATCCAGCAGTCCCAGTATTTTTGATTCTGTTTTACGAAGGACGACAAATATTGGAGTGAAGTCCGATTCAAACGCTCTATCATGCCGGCGGATTGAGGATGTTAGGAGTTTGTACAAGTTTTTCTAACCCCTAAAATTTGAGTAACTTCTTTTAATAAACTCGACTGAAAATTTCGGTGCTGACAGTAGCATAGCATGGCCAGTTCTATCCGCAGATTCCTGTTACCGACACTTACCGACATCCTCCCCCAACTCAAACCCTTTTTCGTGATGACGTCACAGTCTGCCGTACCGACTTGAGATCAGAAACGTGCAACCTTACCGACAGTTGTATCGGTCGACGGCAAAAATCGCACTGCTTCACTGACAATTCTTATCGGTCGAAGGTCGAAATCGTGCAGTTCTACCGACAATCTTACCGACCTAAGGTCAAAGTCTCTATGTAATGCTCGCCTGCCAACGGTCGAGGGCGCGGCGGAGGGCATGAACATTTTACCGAACTGGATGTCGGTTACCGTCCCCCATTCTTTTCCCACGATAGGACTGTTGATGTGTAACATCAACCACCAGAAATTCTTTTTCCACGGTAGGACTGCTGATGTGTAACATCAACCACCTCACATTCTTTTCCCACGTTATCAACGACGTGACATTCCAAAATTAATGAATCTGAGAATTGTTTTTATCCACTTGGATATCGCCGATGTGTAACATCAACCATCTCACATTCTTTTTCCACGTTATCAACCACGCAACATTCCTGAATTAATGGTTCTAAAAATTGTTTTTTATTCACTCAGATGCCGGTTTGATAACAACCACGTGACATTCCTTACCACCGCCAAATTTCATATTATGTTGTGGGGGAAGTTATAAAGGTCAAAAGTGAAAACTTTATCGCCAGTCTGAAGCTGTTCTTCCTGCAAATGAAAAGAGATCTCCAACAACGTGAAATCACATTAAAGAAGCTCAACATCTACTGCAAATTAGAACTCAACTAGATCAACTCGCAAAAGATTTTGAGCAAACACGAATTAACAATTACGATCATGGACTTCTCAAAACTGAACGAAATCGCGCGGTTGGAGTCGCTTCTGCGGTTGAAAAAAGTTTCGAAACTTGAAGCCTACTTCGAATAAAGAGTCAGCGGTCATCGTCGGGTTGAAACAAAATTTGGTGATAAAATCGTTCTGGACTTGGAGGACTCTTTCACGATTTTTCTACCGAACCGATTGACCAAGGCCCTCCAAGAAGATAAAGATATTTTCCAGAAGATAATGACAGCAATTAACGACACTCGGTTGAGTCTACAGTATCTGGGTGGGCCATATTGTCAACTTAAATTCATTAACGTATAATCTGAGTATCATATGCACATATCCAGTATTTTGTAGTAGTCTTACGTTCAATAAAAAAAAGATTGAAATTATAAGT
Organism: Neodiprion lecontei; assembly: GCF_021901455.1. Classification (NCBI taxonomy): domain Eukaryota; kingdom Metazoa; phylum Arthropoda; class Insecta; order Hymenoptera; family Diprionidae; genus Neodiprion; species Neodiprion lecontei. The sequence continues at coordinate 14,280,211 of NC_060262.1, read as the reverse complement.
ATTTTTCGGTTAACGTTAAGCCATCCTGTATACGTTTGACCCTACATACGTTTTGTACCTTGTAATTGTAGCTAGAATTAAGTCTTAAAATCTAAGAAAATATTACTCCGAACACCAATGAGCAACAATAAAGGGTGGCAAGCTGCGTTTGCGCCTGGTAACTGTAATGTGAACTCTACGATGAAGTTTGAACGGGTTCAGTCAAGGTTAGAGTGCAAGGTCGATCAGTAGCTGCGGTAGTATACATTCAGAGCCAAGGTTCTGTAGTGTTGTGTTACTATCGCCCGTGGAATGCAAAATATAACTCGGTTTGAGTACAGTTCGTTCAAGGATGGAGAGCAAGGTTAAATCTTACATAAGCTTTGTATTGAAAAAAATTCTCTCTCAAGAGCTAAGGTGAAGGTGTAAAATTAATTTATAAATATTCTTTGAAAAACAGTTTCATTGAATAAATTTTTTGGGGTTCAATTGGCAATTACTTCACAACTATGAGACAATAATTTTATTCAACAGTATCGTAACCAGGATGATATATTCGCCAGGAATGCAGGACCGTTCTCGTAGATGCTTCTGCGCAGTAACACAAATCGTACACCTTCGCCATCCGAACAGTATGATGATTTTGTAACCAATTTTGGAGTAACAGAACGTTTTGTGCTGCACAGATTGCGTTGGATATTGTATGCACGTCACATCTTAGTGACACATTTGAAGTTTTTTGCAAGGTTTGAAGCAACGGACAGCCAAAGTCCAGCAAACCGATGATTTGAACTTCGCGGACAATTTTAAGCAACGAATCTCGTTTTTCTTCTCCTTTTACGTACACGGTTTCAGCTTTGCACAGCCTGTCTTCAATGGTTCACTCAACTTCCTCAAACGGCATGTTTCCACAGCTCCAAGGTGAACCGTGAAAATGGCGTTCCAACCAAGAATTTTGGCTTTTGTATTTGACGTCCAGACAATCCCATTCGTGAGGTGGCTTGAAGAAAAACATTGATGGAGATGCTTCCGAGTAGATTGAAATTATAGATGTCGAGAGGTCCGTACTTCAAAGATTCGTTTTGTTTTGAACAATCGATGACAAATAAGGGGACGTCTCGAAGAAATTCACTCTTTGTCAAAAACGGTTTCGGGTTCTTGTCGTTGTAGGTAGCTTGGAAGTTTGCGTACGTCTCTTACAGGAGCGCGTACACATTATGACTCATGTTGAGGTTCAGGTTACCGTACGGATGAGATTCAGAATATAGAAATAGCTTGACGTCCGTGATATTGTAATGATAGAAATGACTTGTGTTCTTGCCGGTCTTGTTTTTTCGACTTGTTTGGAAACCCGAAATTGCGTACCGAGATTTTTCAAGCTGAGTGAAAGTTTTCACAGTCCAAACGTGTTTTGATGTTGTGGGAAGTGAGGGATATTCGTACAATTCCCAACTGCGGAAGCTCATCGGAATAGACAAATCTTACTGAATGGAATTTAGTAGGTTAACTTTCTCATGATCCGCAAGTTTCAAACACGGTATCAGCCATTCCACTGCATTGATCATGATTTTGAATTCCTCCTCTTGAGTCAACATGATAGCGTTGACGTCGGTTTCTGATTTCGTTGGAATTAACTCATGTTTAGCGTTAACAACGATCTTGCGGTAGTCTTCGGCGAAACCCAATATCATGCTGAGCGGTATGATCACGTCGAAATTACCCTCGGAATCGGTTAATTCTTTCTTCTCTTCTACATCAAGCCATCCAGCGTTCTCCATCAGCCAAGTCTGACCAGGGTGCAGGGAAGCGTAACCCATCATGAGACTTGTCAAGCCAACGTTCTCGCTTCTATCAATTTCAACTGCAATAATTTCATAGCGAATTTCTTCAAAGAAATGACAGATCGCGTTGTTTTGCGAACTGTGTGTTTACAGTAGCTGTACCACTAGGTTTAAGGAGGCGTCCATGGATATGTACCGAACTTTTGCTGGGTAATATGCATTGAACTTAATGCTGAACGATGATTCGAATTTCATCGCTGTTGTTGAAAGTTGACGAGGCGTGAGGTTTGTCAGCTTGAATCTCGTAATGCGCAGCGGATTCGTCAAAGACGACTGGTGTTTGAATGTTTGAGATTTCTTCCTCCATGGTACGTAGCAGATGATAAAACAGCAGAATCGGATTTTTAGCTGTCGGAAATTCCTCTTCCAAAAGTGGTCCGTTTCAGACCCGGAGCTATAGGGAACTCCACGTTTCGAGGTGTTAACGGTTCGAGCAACGATCGATGACTGACTCGGTCGGGGCATGCTGACTCACTGATATACCTACTCTTTGACAGTCTGTTATATACGAGTCCCATTGTTTATTGCGATGTGATATGTAGTCTCACAGTAATAACTTCGTCACGAGAATTAACCAGGTCTCCGTCTTGATCCACTAACCGGAGCTGAACGTGATCTATGGTTCTAAATATAATCGGAAGATAAATGACTTGCGACGGTACTTGTACGATTTCATATCCTGGTGGGACAGTCGGGAAACACTCGTGAATAGTGTGTACTTTATGTCCATTGACGTGGGCGCCCGTTGTAATGCTGCACTCAACTCCCAACGCGTTGACCTGGAGTAAAGTTACTGGCACGTCTGATTCGTGAGTTTTATCAACCTCCAATACACGTGGTGTGAATCCCAAAAGTTGAACAATGGAATCATTCGGCTCAAAGTTAATCGTGTAGTTGCATGTGAATTCGCTGCTTAATGTATTATTGTTGGGTTTGATGGTAAGCCTGATATCTGTACCTCTTAGCACGTTTTGAAGATACCTCTTTATGTCCTCGATCTCGTAGCTGCCGGTAGGTATGGTGATTACTTTATCAGCTACGTAAATTTTGTTGTGATCAACATCAACGTTGGATATCGAAATGAAGGTTAACAATTCTATCAAGCCAAGAGCATTACTTTTATCACGAGCAAGTTCGATCAGTGGAAAATATTGTGCGTTGATAATCGAAGAGGTTCCCGAAATCGTTGACGTTAACGAATCATCCATGACTGCCAGTGATAGATTGACTTTGATGAATCATGCACAATGTTTATATAGCTCACCACTCAGAAATATCAGACCCAAGTGTCCGCATTCGAATGTATCATAATCCTGGTACCTTTCATAATTGTATTTAACATTACCAACGTCGAGGTATTTCATGAGGTCTAAGGGTGGTTGAAGGTTGCCGAAACTGTCAAAATAATCGATAATATTGGCGCGTTTCTTGTATGCAACCCACTGTGTTCCCGGACCGTCTTTGTCGTCAAGGTTGATTATAGCTGATTGGTTTTTTTGTCGACCGTTTTTGGGCGTTTCGTTTCGCATGAAAACACCGTGGAAATGCGGAACCCTGAAGGTTTTGCATATTTTAACAAGTCCCAATCAGTCAACGCTCGACGTGGTAGCATCGCATCTAATATTTTGGAAGATGGAGACCAAGACCTTTTTTGTACGATTTCATATAAAGCCCTTTGCCCATCGCGATAGCTTCCATAGTTTTGTTGTGTCGTTCGCTCTCTTCCAGTTCTCGTTTAGCAGCACTTGCATCGTTTTCAGCTTTTGCTATACCTGCTGCTCCACCGGCTAACGCGCCTGTAGCACTAAGTCCAGTGAAACTAGGAATCAGAAACGGTAAAAAAAACCACTAAATTTCGAAGGTACTGGTAGTACACGAGGTGTTCGCACTTCACATTTATCACCCGCTTTTTAACGGCGTTTTCAGCTTCCTTCAGCGCAGATTCGATAGCTACTTTTGCATCGTTGCTTGGGACCATAGAACGTATTGCAGCACTTATAATCTTTCTCAAGGTCACATTTTTAGATTTTTGAATTCCCATTTCTAGTTTTGATTTTACTTTCATTGTATCAGCTATCGCAGAAGCCGCTGCCATTTCACCCAAATTGGCGTTTGGCGCGAAAACCTGTTTTCAAGCTTTCTCAGCCAACACCCTATCAGCTTTGTTTCTAACCTTAAGATTTTCACGATCCTGCAAGTAAGCAATGTCGTGGTCCTTGCAAGCTGCGTGGAGAAGATTAATTCCTGGATCACCACGCGCGAGTCTCTTCATTCATTCTGTACCAGGCCCACAGTACTGATAACCAGGTACATGCAATTCGACTGGAAGGCTGTTGATGATTTCATTCACCGGACCCTTGCCGCGATGTTGCTGCCTGCTGCTTCGTTTATCCCTGTACACGATCATGTTCGTCCGTTGACTGATGAAAAATGTTTCCAAACGAAATATTCATAGCAAATCCGATCAGTCATGCCCGATTTGCGGTTCGAGAAACAACCTACTAAGCTTCCCTTAACGAATTTTGACAAACTTTCAGAGCAAAATGTCAAAAGGCACAAACGGCACGGTGCGCGGTGCATTACTCCCGAAAAGTGTACGTGCAATATTCTGTGGACCGTCAAATTGTGGTAGGACTAATGCGCTACTCACACTTATAACCTATTTCAACGAAGTTGGATTTGAATATAATCATATCTACTAAAAATCTCTCAACCAACCGAAATACCAATTGTTGAAGCAATTGTTGGATAATGTTGAGAATATGTAGTATTTTGCGTTTACCGAGCGTGAATAAGTGATTACACCGGAAAAAGCACAGCCCAACTCAACAATCGTATTTGACGATGTAGCATGCGAGAAGCAGGATAATATTAGAGCCTACTTTTGCATGGGTAGACATCACGACGTTGACTGTATCTATCTCTGTAAGACGTACGCGCGTATTCCCAAACATCTTGTGCGCGACAACGTAAATTTACTCGTGTTATTCAAGCAAGACGATATGAACCTGAGACGCGTATACAACGACCATGTAAACTCCGAATTGTCTTACACAGAGTTTACGAGTGTGTGCTCCGCATGCTGAAACGGTGAGAAGTCCGGGTTTCCGGTGATCGACAAAGACAGTGAGCCCAATGAAGGACGATACAGAAAGGAATTCGATTCTTTTGTTAGCCTGGAGAAGAAATGAAATATAACGGTTCCGAGCGAAAGACGCAGTAACGTTGCAGACTCAGCTGCGTCAACATGCAGAGCTCTGAAATTTCTAAGCAAATAGATGTCCTTCATCAGATCGCTCAAGCAAGTGCTGCGATCCGTCGAAAACACAGTTTGCTCAAATCGGGCAAGGAATCTACGGCTCAGAAGTTGAGTGACGTTTTCAAACCACTAGGGACTTCGTTGCAAGAACTGATGTATGTTCTAAAAGATGGTAAACCTGTAAAACAAGAGGTGAAAGAAATTGAAGAAGAAATAAATCAGATAAAAAATGAAACGAACAATGAAACTGTCTCGGAAATGGACGATTTCTTGGCGTTGGCAGAAGATGATGAAATCGTAAGAACACCGGTCAAGAAAATCGAGGATAAGTATGTTGCACTGATGAGAGATGGGAAGACGAAAAGTGAATTGGACAACGTGTACGGTGTACGAAACCTCACAAACGGACTCAATGATTGTTGATTTGTTGATATCTTTCGAGGGTGACTACGTCCGAATTGGGGATACGCTTTACACGAAAACGAAGGGTTTGCTGGAACTTTTGTTCAAAAAGAAGCCTGACGGTTCTTATGTGAGCGCCGGAGATCGGGAAAGTTTTAAAAACATAATCCCCGCAACGAACGCGCATAAAAAGTATCACTCATCCGATGAAGCTGTTCGGAACGATAACAGTTACAAATTCAAAAATGTCATTGCCGAATTGATGGATTATTCCCCATCACCTCGCCGAAAGGGTGAAGGTCTACTTCTGCAAGCTGTGATCACTCGACATGGTGTTGAAACGGAATACGTGTTCTGGGATGATCCGAACGAGTTAGTAGAGCGTCTTCGTTTACTCCTGGCATCTCAGGCAGCGGGAAATCCGAGTCACAATAACAAAATAATCTCCATTATCGAAAAACTGCGCGAAGTAGAAATCTTTTGTTAAGCAGCTCACATCGTTTTTGCATTTATTACCGAGACGAGCGTCGACGTGTTTGGATAGTATCTGGATGAAAACACGGCTGCGAGCACTCGTCGTCCTCCGGGTGTCAGATTTCAAATAACAGCGGACGTGCATTACAATATACAGAACAGGAGACTGTGCAATGTCGCAGATCCCAGAGAGCCGAACAAAGCTGTAACTTTGAGAATCTTCGAACGAAAATTCAACGTGCTGCAAAAACAAATCGACAACCTCGATCAAATGATCAAAGCTTTGGAGCTCATCTCAAAAAAAGCCTTGGATACCTTTTACACAGACTTCAAAACATGCAGAGACCTGTCGATTCGAGACGCTGAAATCATTTCTAAATTGGACACAAGACTAAGAACGTTGGAATATGAACGAGGAAAATCAAACACTGGTGACGGAACTGCGTAAGCCTGCACGCCAGAATTACCCGCGTCGATGTGCAGACGTGCGCGGCATCGACGAGACCTGGCAGGCGGATCCCGTCGATATAATGTCATACGCTAGACAAAAAGAAAGGCTGCAAGTACATGCTTACAGTTATCGAGATCTTTCAGAAGTACACGTGGACTATACCGATAAAGAGCAAGTCTGAAGATGATGTTAGAAGAGCAATGGAATCTGTGCTTGTCCAAGGATGGGTACCGAAAAAATTACACGTCGACAGAGGAACGGAATTTTACAACTCGAAATTTGAATCTCTAATGTCACGCTATGGAATCAAACTTTACTTCACGTACAGTAATTTGAGGGCTTGGATCTGCGAACGTTTCAATTGCACGCTTAGAAGTCAAATGTGGAAACGGTTCGGCATGCAAGGAAGCTACAAGTGGCTCGATAATACACATAACAGTTGGATAAACGAATCGGACGTGTAACATTGAATAAATGAATTTTTGTAAAAACGTATGTGCCTCTTTATTTTATACCCGATACATAACAAGTATGCATCTTCATTTTTCAGGCAATCGACCGACATATGCATCGTTATAAAATATTCATATGTCTGAGCGTTCTTATTCACGATCCTACATATTAATATTTTATACATCATGGTACCGTTATAATTTAAATCCTACATACATTACGGTACGGTAATTACAAAGCTAAGGTGCAGGCTTGTAGCTCCACGAAAGCGTGTAGGTTGTGTTTTGAAACACTATCCGCTTGTCGTCGTTCCAGCTCAGTGCCACTTTCTGCTGTTCTACAGTGTATACCTCGTGCTTTTGACGTAATATCAAATGCTGATTTCTAGACAAATTTTCACGTTTTAATGCACATTTCGAATAATTGATCGAAGTTATTCTTCTCAACGCTGATCCTTTGACATCTTCGGCACGTTTATTGTCTTTCTTATTTCCCAAGACTCGGAATACGTACAATTTTGCTCTTAATCCCACATATTCGATCATTATTTTCCCGTTTTTCTCATCTTTTATTATACCGGAAACTTTTTTGTTGGCTGGAGGAATTCCATAAGCATTATCAACCAAATAATCAGATGTATCGAATTTATGCAAGTCCACCTTCATATGTCCTCATATGTCGGAAACGGTAAAGTTGTAAACCAAACTGTCGGTATCGGTATACATTAATTTTGCTCGGTTGCCAAATTTCCGTTCAATATAATTATAATGAAAATCGTGGATATATGTTTTAGACAGATCCAGGATGGAGAAACCTGCATACAATGGTTTATTCAACTCGTCTTTCGTTTTACTCATTTCGCCAATAAATATATCTATGTCGAAAACGGTGCAGCTGTGGAAATTGGGTTTAGGTATGATAGCTCTAGCATCGGATCTTCCATTCCTTTTCATGATCATCCTGACATCTCTATACTTCCTAAAATTTTTCATTGTTTTGCCAAAAACTGCGTTGTTTATCAGTTGGTCAAAATTTTTCTGGAATTCATTGTTCGATTTTTTGCGTCAATCGGTATTCAAATCAATGTATTTTTTGAACCACGAGGTTTGTCTGAATTTGAGAACTCTGAATTTCAGCCAACTTCAGACTTAATTGTAAGCATTTTTTTGAAAAGCGATAGTGAACAATGTAGTTTTTGTTGGAAAGTAGTGTGGGCGTCAATTTTGGTTGCTTACTATTCGTGATCGGAGGTATGTAGTGCTCCGGTCACAGTGGTAAATCCTCATGAATTTCATGCAGTTCCTTAGGATATTCCAAATCTACCTCCAGTATGTAACCAAACCCTGCATCGTTTGGGATGGCAGGAACGTCGCACTCTCTAAAAACTGACACCCATTCGAAGAAATTACACGGTTGAGCAAAGCTCATAGCAGCACCGTACAAATTATCAACGTCAAAGTACATGAGATAAGATTATTCGACCTCAAGATCGAATGCCTCCCCCATTCACCTGTTGTTAGCCTTTGCGTATCTGTTCGAGCACTGTGACGCACCACCTCCAATACCTCTTTCGATAAACATAACCATATCTATGTCGGTGAGAAGCTCGAGCTCAATGCCTGTACATTTTAACATTGCATTAAACGACAGACCGGGCGCTGTGTAGTAATGTAATGGGTCCAGTTTGTATTTTGTCAAGCAATTCTGTCGAAAATTCTGAAAAACGTCGGCTAGTAAAAGCACGTCCGTCTGGTAAATACAAGTCCGAATACTCTTCCGTAGTATGAACGTTGAAAGTTTGCCAAACTTCACATGCATGTGCATAGTCGTCGTCTAATATATCTCGATCATTTAGTTTTGAGTGAAATTGTTGTTTGTATAGTAGACGTCTGTCGTCGAGCTTCTCCCAACTGTCTCAGTATTTGTACGGGAACACTTCTTTTCTGGTCAATAACTGAAATTTATCTGAGCCACGATAAAATTTTCGTGTGATTGAATTTTGATCATCACCGAGATACGTTGCTAATTTCTCAAGACTACAGGGCATGAAACGGTACGAATCTATAAATCTGAACTTGATATCTGTTCCCTTGACATATTTTGTAAGAAAAATGTACTTTTCTTTGTTTACGGGTAGAAGCTCAATTGTGCCCTCGAACGATGTAGCCAACGCTTTGATCAGAAAATGCGAATCTTAACACGACAGGTTGTGGAATATCACTGGGATAGTGTACAAATTTTGGTAATTTAGATTGCAACCTCGATGAGCAGCACCACGGTACACACTTTTCAGATTGAAAGTGTGATAGACACCTATCGCACAACCACGTCTGATGTGAGCGTTAGGAAATTTAGGAACTTGTTAATCTCGACAAATTTTGGATCCATGTAAAATGATGTGTTACATTCTTTCCGATGCTTTCCACTCCATCATCATCATCATCGCATCGTCGTTTTCAGTCTCTATTACTAAAAGATGGATTACTGGTTTATCAGACTTGTTTTGGTTTAAATGAATGGGTACAATTTCACTGCGCTTTTGTTCTTCAATACACTCTATACCATAAACGTTAATTGAAAGTTTGTTAAGTTTCTCAAATTTTGGAATTTAATCTAAGGACATTGGGAAATTCACACCATCATACCGTAGCACTGAGCTAAAATGCGGGTACGAGCTGGTCGCGTTGGTATGGTTATTGTCGGCTGGAATCACAGCTGCGGTGACCGACCAAAGAAAGCAATATGATTCGCTGTTGCGGATGCTGACGACAGCCATCCTTTTACTGATATGCTTAGGTAACGGGGTGTATGTGAACACACCGCCTCGTAGTGGCACGTACTTGTTGATATTCACGGTCAAATTGATTATTTCAGTCAGCGACCAGCCTGAATCCTTTTCCTGGAAATCTTCTACCTATTTCAAGAAACGGTCTGTCGCGTTTTCGATGAACCATTCGTTAATATCCGTTGTCCGGAGGATGATTTTATTTCTCGTATTAAAAAATTTAATCTGATCTACCGTGGGATCGTTTTCTCTCACTTCAAATTTACAAGCCAGGATAACGTTGGCTTTCAAGCTCCTATCTTTCTTCAAAGCATCTTTTAGTCTTGTCACAGCTAGTACCTTTGCGTCTTCCATAAATTTTTCCGCATCTCTATGCTTTAAATTGACGATGGATCCAGTTCGAATTTTCCCCTCGAAAGCTGATTCCAAATCTTCCCAGTGAACTCGATTGCTTCTTCTTACTTTCCGCGTACCTTCACCCGTTTTCTGAAGACGTTTCAATTTTTGCGCAAGTGGTTTCAAGAGTCCGTTTGTTGTGATAATTCTCATCTTTTCTCCAATCGATGAAGCCTTTCGCAAAATTTTGTTGAGAAGCCGAATCTTTTGACTTTTGAATTTCATCCATTTTTGAATTTCTGCTGTTGATGATGATTTGCCCAAGATTTTGTACGCCGATTCCATAGTACGAATCAATCCCAAACACTTTGTGAATTCCATCTTCAGCTTTTTGCTCACGTGTACTTGACAAGTTGATACTGAATGATCGTTTGCAGTGATAAGCGTCCTTCTTATAGGGCAGCCGTACATATTGTTACAAAGGGTGAAATCACCCGTTTTGCCCCCTCTTTAATGATCTAGTAGTCAGCATAGATAAAAGACGTTTATAAACCTCTTATGTCTTTAAAAAGAATAAGGTTGCTGCGCCAACCGATATTATTTTAAAAACAGTCTTGTTTCGGACTTTAAACAAGAAACACGTATATTGCATTAAAAGCATTTATCACGATATTTTTGTTCACGCCTTTGATTTGATAATAAGTAAACTCGCGGATCCATATTTTATTAACGTAACGCCTAAAACGTTACATTGGTGTCAGAAGCGGGATCTTGAATTCTTGTTAATTAAGTCGATTCAGTGCGTGTAATAAACAATGAGTTGTGGTCGTATGACGCGCTCACGTCGAAGAGAAAGTGGAGAAGAATCTTCTCTCATAGAAAATCCGAGGGTTCCGGAAGAAATTTCAACACCTTCTGTGGACCTTCTTTTAACTCCTTCGACGGTTTCTCAACTTGATCTATTAAAGATCTTAACACAACAACAAGAAGCGGCAAGACAATAACAGCAACAACTAATCCAGCTGCTTCAAGAGCAAGGGGAGGCTCGATAGCGTTCTGAAACTAATCTCCAAGACCTTCTTCGGACGACTGTGGCGGCCCTTCAATCCGTTCATCAAATGAGTGGAGTTGGAGGACCGGCTGTTACACCACAGGGTTCTAGAGTCGCTACTCCTGTTCCCTCTCCTGTTCCCTCGCCTGTTCCTGTTCCCGTTGTACAAGAAATCCGACATCCAGGACGAATCCAGGATGTTCGAGATTCAAGGTCCGTGCCTTTTATTAGGGGAGTAGTTGAATTCCCAGTTTGTAGAAATAGAGTAAACAATGAGGTTGATTTTTCCGAGCCTCTGTCTCAGGTTCAGCCTCAATACTCTAATTTGAGTCAATTAAATAATTCGAGACTTCCTGGGGTTACTTCTCAGATTAATGAGAAATCCTTTTGTCCTTTGAAACCGCCAATTTTTGATGGAAAGATTCCATGGGCGGAGTATGAACGTCAATTTAATACAATTGCTAGACATAATCAGTGGGACTCCGCCATGAGGGCCCACAGCCTTGCTTCTTGTCTTCGGACGCCGGCTCTGAATGTTTTAACGGCATTGTCTGAAGAAGAAATTTCTGATTACTAAAAACTTAGTTCTGCACTAAAGTTAAGATACGGAAATGACCACTTGACGAAACTGTATACGGCACAATTACAGACAAGAAGACAGGGACGAGACGAAGACCTCGCGTCTCTTAGTCAAGATATCGAACGGCTTTCTCGTATAGCTTTGCCAGATCACGAGCCGTCTCGTAATTTATTAGCAACACAAGCTTTCTTGAATGCGATCAATGATCCAGAGATTAAAATGGCCGTTGGAACATCGGGCCTCACTTCTCTGCAGGAGGCAACGGCCAAAGCCCTCGAGGTGGAGGCAATGAGAAAGCAATATTTTGGGCTGAACAAGCTTCGTCGGATTGAGGTGTCTGAAAACGCCTCAAAAAGACGAAGTTTTGAACACTCGGAGGAGTCAAAACCTCAAAATTATAAAAATAGAAATAACAGTAACAATTTTAAACCAAGAAATCGAGGTTCTTTTCAAAACCAACAAAACCAGCGTATAAATAAAAACGTGGTCGTGACAAGTCAAACTAGCTTGACTTGTATATTTTGTAAAAAAACAGGTCACGACGCCAATCATTGTTTTCTAATTAAAAAAATTAGTGGAAAACCGATGCAAGGCTCGAATCCAAATTCTTATAATTGGCGTAAGAAAAATATAGAAATGGGGGAAGCAGATCCTCAATCGAGTTCTTCAACAGGAACTCACCCAAAAAACTAATTCCAGATGATTTGTCGGGGCGAAAATCATCGCAGATTGTTAGTAGTGAAAGCCCTCTTAGAGAACAGTTTTTAATTAAAAGTCTATGACAGTCTGGTCTTTACGCGCGCGGTACTGTAAATGGCGTCGATTGTCTATGGGTAATAGACACGGGCGCGGAAGTAACCGTAGTTCGATCGGATCTCTTTAAATCCGATGACCAGATTGTTCCCTCTTTTTCTCTGCGAACAGCTACTGGAGAGACGACCCCGGTTTTGAGACAGGCTACTGTCCAAATTAACCTTTTTAGGTGTATCGACTCTCCACATAAGGTTTTTATAGCAGATATAGAGGATGAAGGTATTTTGGGAATAGACTTTCTTACAGCTCATAACTGTGTTATCTCGACTAAGAGAAATTCACTAGCTTCAAACAATCGCGAAATAACTCTTTGTACGAATAGGAATGGAATTTATTGGACCCCTCCTAGAATTCGAGTAATAGAACTTTCGGAGGATGATTTGCAACAACATTTTCCTTTACACTTACAGAGCCTTGTTCAGAAATCTTCGATTTCGTTAAATTCAGCTCAGGTAGAATCGTTTAAATCGCTTTTACTAGAATTTATAGATTCTTTCGCCAAAGATAGTGGTGATAAGGGCCGATGTACTTCTGTCAAGCACAAGATCGACGTCGGAGAGAGTTCGCCGATTAAACAAGCTCCTCGAAGACTCGCTCTCAACGCCCGAGAAGAGGTAAAAAAGCTTGTGGAAGACATGCTAAAGAACGATGTTATTGAACCATCGTCTAGTCCCTGGGCCTCACCAATCGTCCTTGTTAACAAAAAGGACGGATCCAAACGATTTTGTATCGATTACAGGAAGCTGAACGATATAACGAAGAAGGATTCTTACCCTTTACCCAGAATCGATGAGACACTCGACCTGATAGCTGGTGCAACTTGGTTCAGCACCATAGATCTTCAGAGCGGATACTGGCAGGTCGAAATGGATCCTCTAGATAAAGAAAAAACAGCTTTTGTTACGGGTTTAGGAGGATTATGGCAGTTCAAGGTTATGCCGTTTGGTTTGAGTAATGCCCCGGCTACCTTTGAACGAATGATGGAGGCTGTTCTCCATGGGCTCACGGGCAAAATATGCCTCGTTTATTTAGACGATATAATCGTTTTTGGCAAGAACTTTGAAGAAGAAGTTCAAAATCTCAGACAAGTTTTCGCTAGGCTGAAGCAAGCAGGTCTGAAAATGAGCCCGAAAAAATGTCATCTGTTCCAGAAAGAAGTAGGCTTCCTCGGACATATCGTTTCAGCACAAGGTGTGAAGACCGACCCATCCAAAATAGAGAAGGTTTCTTCTTGGCCGACACCTAAGAATAAAGAACAAGTTCAAAGCTTTTTAGGCCTTTGTACGTATTACAGAAGATTTGTAAAAGGTTTCGCTAGTATAGCTAAACCTCTCCATCATTTGACCGGAATCAAGATTCTTTTTGACTGGACCCCGGAATGCGAAGAGGCTTTCAAGAAATTAAAGGAAAATCTTATTTCTTCGCCGATTTTAGCTTATCCAGAGGTCGGAATTCCTTTTATTTTAGATACGGATGCATCTCTTTCAGGAATAGGCGGGGTTCTGTCACAAATTCAGGGAGGTCAAGAGAGAGTGATAAGCTATTTCAGCAGAGTTTTGAGTAAAACCGAGAGGAATTATTGTGTCACTCGTAGATAGCTTTTAGCTGTTGTTAAGACCGTAGTACATTTTCACCATTATTTGTACGGCAGGAGATTTTTGATACGTACAGATCATGCTTCTCTCAGGTGGCTACTTTCTTTTAAATCTCCCGAAGGTCAGGTAGCTAGATGGTTAGAAAGGCTCGGTCAGTACGATTTTGATATTCGTCATCGAGCAGGAATTCATCATGGAAACGCCGATGCTCTCTCTCGTAGACCCTGCGAGGAAATGCCAGAGTGTAAACAGTGTGCACGATTAGAGAAAAATCGTGACCCCTCTCTTAAAATACGGAAGATTTCTTTCGAAAATAACCAGGAGGAATGGAGAAAATCGCAACAAGAGGACGACACTTTGAATCAAGTGAAGTCTTGGAAAGAAGCAGAAACTCGCCCAGACTGGCAGGATATATCTTTAGCCGAGCCAGATTTGAAAATTTATTGGGCTCAATGGGACTCTATTCTTTTAATTGATGGAATTTTATACCGAAAATGGGAATCTGCAGACTTGAAAGAAATCAGGTGGCAACTTTTGGTTCCCAGGTCACGAGTTCCAGAGATTCTTGCTCTTTATCATGATTCTCCTGCAGGCGGACACTTCGCTTCAAATAAAACTCTGGGCAGAATTCGCAACTTCTACTTTTGGCCCCGTTGCCGGATGGACGTCGAAGATTGGTGTCGAAGATGTCGAACCTGCACGGCAAAGAAAGGACCTCGAGCGAAGGGACAAAGCTCTCTTCAAATTTACAACGTGGGAGCTCCATTTGAAAGAATAGCGATGGACATTCTTGGACCTCTCCCGATAACCCATTCTGGAAATAAATATGCTTTGGTTATTGCTGATTATTTTACTAAGTGGCCAGAAGTGGTTCCTCTCGCTGATCAAGAAGCCTCTACTGTAGCACAGGCATTCGTTAAAGAATTTATTTGTAGACACGGAGTTCCTCTAGAACTTCATACTGATCAAGGCCGAAATTTTGAGTCAACCTCAATGAAAGAGGTTACTCAAATTTTAGGGGTTAGGAAAACTCGTACAACTCCTTTGCATCCGCAATCTGACGGCATGATAGAGCGTCTGAATCGGACTTTGCTACAATATTTGTCGTCCTTCGTAGAACAGAATCAGAGAGACTGGGACTCCTGGATCCCTTTCTTCCTCTTATCTTACAGATCTGCGATTCATGAGACGACGAAGCAGACGCCAGCCCTCATGCTTACTGGAAGAAATCTTCGACTTCCGTCAGATTTAGAGAAAGGCCCTGTTCCTGTGCAAAGACAGCATCAAACAGATTATGCCTTTTCATTACAACAACGTTTAGAAGAAATTCATCACTTTGCTAGGAATAGAATTTCTATGGCTTCAGATAAATTAAAAACTCGTTATGATATTCGAGCCAGAGATTTAAAATTTAATCCTGGAGATTCTGTTTGGCTCTTTCAACCTCGAAGACAGAAAGGACGATGTCCAAAGCTACAAAGAAATTGGGAAGGCCCTTACTTAGTGGTTAACCGGATAAATGATGTTGTTTATAGAATCCGAAGATCTTCTCATTCGCGTCAAAAAGTGGTTCACTTGGATCGTCTTGCTCCTTTTGAAGAAGATCAACCTGGAACAGTCTCTCCAAGACCAGGAACATTCTTCGAGGTTAGATCTTCAAATGAACACCCTTGACGACTGTGATCGATTTGGCCTTCTTTACAGTCGGTTATCGATTGGGAGAAGAATTTACCTTTCGGAATTCATTTGAGTAAAACTCGACCGCTTACGATTATTATTGAAGGAGATATCGGATGCGGAAAAACAACTTTCACCAAGAGGTTTTTAGCAGATCGCCAGGTCTGTACACTTTTAGAACCTCTTGAGGAATATCGAGATGTAGCTGGAATTAATCTTCTAGATTTGATGTATCAAGACCCAGATCGTTATTGCTATTATTTTCAGCATTTTGCTCAAATGGTTATGTTAGATAGACATCTGTAGACGACTTCATTACCTGTAAAGGTGATGGAAAGATCGATATTCAGTAGCAATTGTTTTGTAGAAGCTCGTCGAAGGTTAGGTAATTTTCGCGACTTCGAATCTCATTTATTGACGAAAAATTTTGATCTTCTCATTCGCTCGTCTGAGCTCAGAGTAGATTTGATTGTTTATTTGCGAGTTTCCCCAGAAAGTTCTTCTGCTCGAGTTAGTTCCCGTTCTCGTGAGGAAGAATCGAGTATTTCTTTAGAGCTACTCAGAACTATTCATGAGGTTCATGAAGATTGGCTAGTAAAACAAACCTTTTCTTCTTTATCGGCTCCTGTTTCAGTTATCAATGCAGAAGCTACAGCCGATCAAGTTTTTAAAGATTTTTGTATTTCCTTAACATGCAGATAGTATATAATTAACTTATACTTTCTTCATTAAGGGATACA
This sequence comes from Neodiprion lecontei, assembly GCF_021901455.1. NCBI lineage: Eukaryota > Metazoa > Arthropoda > Insecta > Hymenoptera > Diprionidae > Neodiprion > Neodiprion lecontei. The sequence continues at coordinate 14,263,775 of NC_060262.1, read as the reverse complement.
TTTAATTAAGTAAAAGACATAAAAAAATGATAAAATAGATTTTCTTTATTGAAAAATATAAAGATTGGGAAAAGGTTATGTTTTAAAAAAAAAATTCATTGTCTTGCAATCAATATTTTGCGTAGCTGGTCTCCATTTTGTAGGTTCGAGGCGTGATGACGCTCAGACGAAATTGGGTTTTGATCGGCTCGATTTTACTACGTCGAACCTAATGTTGCTTCAAGCGCTGCTCTATAAATAAGAGAGAGTGGTTTTAAGATGGGTTTGCTCTTTTCATTCGGATCTTTTTAAATTAGAATTGAATCATTTCTTTCGATTAATAAACTTTTCAAAGAGCTTACATTTACTTTCGTTGAGAAGGAGCCGGATTTCAGCGCGACTCCAAGGACCGTTGTCGTGTCGATCAGTCTCGAGTCTTGGTTGAGTACCTTCTTCGGGCTCGCGGTAGGTTGATGGAGTGCCGGACAACAAGGGAGTAGGGTCCGACACACTATCAACGAAGTGTGGGACAACCGGGGAGATTGGGGAAGTTCTTTGTAAATTTAGAAATATGGGAGGACGCCCCGGCCGGCTTCCGTGCCGGCCGGAGAACAACAACGATCTGATGTTTTCAATATAAGAAGTTGTTTGTTTTCAAATGATCTTTTGTTTTCCTAAAAGTTTTGTTTCCTTCTAGAAATTTCTTCTTCAGAATCGAGTTTTGTGTCGGATAGGCTTTGGTTTATTAATGTGAAAAGAGCCACGATTATTTTTCGAGGTCGATGAGCGATTGCTTGATTTTCACATTTTATTAACCTTAAGTGTCAGTTTTTGTGAGTACTTTTTCAGGTTACTTGACACAGCCGTCTCCCATCCAATTTTTCCCCGATTCCTGAAGATGACTGGTGGTCTTATTTTGAGGAAGGACGCAGAAATGATTCAGATAAGATCGTTTCTTTTCTTTAGAATACATATGTGATTTATTTTATTCGAGTATTCTCCCAAATTCACTTAGTGAATTTGATTAGTTATACCATCACACACATTTGTCCTTCCACAACTCTAGGGTGTGCTGTTTCTAAAGAAGACTAGGATCAGTCACCCATCCATTCTCCTGTTTCCTGTGTGAATTTTCAAAAAGAAATCTGCCTTTATCCTGTTTGGTCCTGGAATTGTCGGTTCCTGCTTCGATGTTTACATCCGAACCTGTTTCGGAGGGATCCTTCATGAAGAAGATTGAGTTTCTTTCCGACATCAATCTGGGCCGTTGCGGATAACTTTGAATTCATGAAGCCACATAACACTTAATAACACTAACCTTTATAAAACATGGCACATAAATTTTTGAGATTATTTAACGCTCAACTATCTGCTCAAGGTTTTCTGTGGTTTACCTTGAGACTGTGGGCAAATGCCAGATAGTAAAAAAGGGAGTTCTTAAATTATTAGAGCCACAGCTCCAACTCACCTTTCAGCACTGACTACTAGAATACTTTTATAATTATTTTATCTTTCCCGAGTCGGGACGACTCTTTTCCTCGGGGGGGAGTAGTGTTACAAAGGGTGAAATCACCCGTTTTGCCCCCTCTTTAATGATCTAGTAGTCAGCATAGATAAAAGACGTTTATAAACCTCTTATGTCTTTAAAAAGAATAAGGTTGCTGCGCCAACCGATATTATTGTAAAAACAGTCTTGTTTCAGACTTTAAACAAGAAACACGTATTACGCATTAAAAGCATTTTTCACGATATTTTGTTCACGCTCTTGATTTCTTTTGATTCGATAATAAGTAAACTCGCGGATCCATATTTTATTAACGTAACGCCTAAAAAACGTTACACTATCATAGTGAAAACAGGGAAAGAAACCTATTTCGCTTTTCTTTCTACTCAGAATTAGTGACAGGATGAGTTGGGAGAATATTTATTTTCAAGTATTCAGACCAGTTACGCGTTTGTGATTTTTTTCAGTACAATATCTTTATTACGTCTGGCGTATCGCCTTACATCTCTCTCATCCCGTCGCTCTCCCACGATCCTTACAGTAACCTTATCATCTCATTCCTGTCCTCCTATTTCCATTCCGGCTCACGCCACTTGCTTTTTGCCGAATCTGCTAATTCTATTTCCCACCATTTTGCCCACCTCTTTGTCCCACCATTTGTCTACTCCTCTTTACCTCAGATTCATATTTATTCCAACATTCAACACGACCAATTCTATTTCAACACTCAACAACCTCGGATTAATTTTTCTTACCGATATTGTGAACTACACACTCCGTTTAAACTATACTACAAATTCTTTGAACAAATATATAGTTGATATCTCAAACATCCAAACGGTTTTTCAACCCTCATCCATATTAGAAATTCGTGGCAAAGAGGCACATTTGAGACTTGGTCTTGTAACACTAAATTCTGTTACACTCAGATGATGACTTACCGTTGACACTTTAGCGCGATTCTCCATTTATTCTGAACACTAAACTATAACAAATTCAATTACGTCGGGCGCCAGACGCGTTAGCGTAGAATTTCAAACAATAATATGAATCAAGAAAAACAATACAAAACAATACGGAAAACAACTAGAGAACCCGTTCTATGGCTGGCTAGGCTCAGATACTCACATGAACTGGTAGAGTGGCGGTATTTAAGGCAGCTAACGATAATTAATTAAAGATTTAGAAAAAATAATGAAATAGAGAATAAACTCGAGTCAGGAAAAATGAACAGGTCAATCAGTCATATATTGTCGAGTAGGTTACACAGTTGAGACAGGCAAATGAAATGGTATCGATAGCGGCAATTAATAACACGGACAATAGTTATTCACAGAAATTTCGGTAGAATAGAATTAAACGGTAGCTTTGAAACGAAAGACGATAGTTGACAGTGAAAAATGAAAAATGACAGTGATAGTTGACAGGGAAATGAAATGGTATCGATAGCGGCAAATACACGAACAATAGTTATTCACAAAAATTTCGGTAGAATAGAATTAAACGGTAGCTTTGAAACGAGAGACGATAGTTGACAGTGAAAAATGAGCGTAGGTCGGGAGAAGCGATATAATGCGAGAATGCCCTCAAAACTACACGTCACTGGGCGACGTGATCTTACCCAAGTTGCAAATGACGCTACGCGAATTATTATTCTGTTAATAAAAAAACGAAAGTGAGAGCTGTATTGCAATCGGTAGAAAACAAAATAACGAAAGCGCGGGAGGCAATAACGGGAGAATACGACGAATTAACGAATTTACCATAGATTCTAACCAGTACGAAAGATTGACATTCATTCATAATTTACAAGAATCGGTAGCGTAAACGAAAGAACAGATTTAACGGTCAAGTACGAGAGATAATTTTCTAGAGTGTCATTAATACGATAGAATCAATAATTCACAATATTTACGGATCCGAAGAATTATACAAAGAAATCTTAAGCATAACTTTCGAGAAAATACAAAATTACGAGAGAATACATAATCATGAGAGAACACAAAATTATGAGAGAATACAAAATTATGAGAGAGCGAGAAATTTGGAAAGTTCGCAAAATAAAGAAATACACTAAATACACCTCAGTACAAAAGAATCAAGAATCTTACGCAGAACTTAAATTAACACCGAAATACGATACTGGAGAAAGACACAGAAAAAAGAATAACAAGCAAAAATAATATAGGATTGCCAATAGCAATAGAAAAACGTGCGGTAGTATTTAGAGGCTAATTCTACGCTCGCTTATACCCCAAGGAACTCGATATACGAAACAATAGGCAGGGTATAAATATAAGTATAATAAGCAATACCAGGAATAAAATATAAGGCACACTACTGTTACAAAAAATTATGAAACGGAAGATGAAGCCGATAGGGCTCAAAATACGATATAAACTACAGAAGCAGACTGATAGAAATTTATAAATCATCAGAGAAATTCAAAAATACGATATAATTAATTATTCGGCTGTTACAAGTTCGCTCAGACGCGAAAATTAATAATTACGGAAATCATGCAGTCACACGGAGGCTTACCGCAACTCTAAGCCGTGGACCATCATTCACACAAAATCGGCATCACACGATGCAACCAAGAAATGATAATAAGAGAAAGAATAAAATTTATGAGCAGCTTTGTAAAGATACAATACAAAGGCAGAAGCCTCACCTTAACGGTGACCTCAGGTACACATCACTGAATTTATTTCAATACAAACTTAGGATTAACAAGAGGAAACGGGAAGAAATGAAGGAAAGAACTTGAATTTATGAGAAGAATTTAACGACACAGTAAAACGGTAGTATTAGTGAAACGGTAGCGGGACGAAAAAAGATAGTGACGATAGGAACGATAGCGACAAAAAAAAAGGAAGTGTCGATAGCTTAAATCGGGAGGATGTTAGAACTCATAGCTGTTGCCTAGCAGGTCAAGCGGAGAATAAACGGAGGTCGGAGTTTGGCTCGCCAATCGCGCCGATGTCGTGAAGTGATTATTTTTCCTTCTGATTATTTAGTTAACCCCCATCGCAAATAGGCCATCCCCCTGTGACGAATATCGGTTACGGCACGGTCATGCGTTGTCGAAGATCACCACTAGATGTGGCGTAATGTGTCGCTCGTGATTTCGTCGTTGACACTAACTCGTACGATTTATTACCTGCTTCGGTTTACTGTCCAGGTTGTCTATCATTAGGGACTACTTTGACGAAGGCATACGTAGGGTGCCTCTCGGTCAAAGTTACCGAGTGGAAAGTGACGCCTCATTGTTCGCTTTCACCGGCTTCGATGTATAGGCAGAGGCCAGCTGCCCATAATATCGAGGAGATCATGGAGTCACACGGTGGCTTACCGCAACTCTAAACCGTGGACCATGACTCACATGATTAGCCATTGCTGACAGGAAGGCTGCGTCGATTCTCAGAACGAGGGCTTCATCAATCTGGACGTAGTGGTTTGAAGTCGGTCCGGCACCAGACCGGTCAGTCGGCAGATGGCAGGCTACGGTCTGCTCTGTATGCCAACCTCGCGGCGTCCGATAAGGTGGGTGCCTGGTTTCTCCTTGAGAAGTGCTGCCCTTGGTTGTCGGGAAGACTTCACATTCCTGTACGCCGGCAGTCGAGGCCACACGAGAGGTTCGGAAGGGTGCTACCCCAGGTGTTTAGAAATGCACCAAGGTAGCCAATATGGTCTTATTGGACCGTCAGTAGGCGAAGTAATCGAGAGCTGGAAACAGTAGTTACCGGTAGCTGTTAATCCCTCGATGGTCGGGATCGTTGTCGTCCAAGTACCTTATCAGCGTGCGCCAGAGCGCGAAATACAGAATTTACAAAGAAAGAATTAGTTCAAAGTAGTTATTGTCTATTTTGTATCGAGTTCGGTTGGAGTACCCCGTTAGGGACGCGTTTCCTAGAGATTTCCTTCGGTTGTGTGCCCTTGCGACGGGCGGCTCTAAAACATCACGCTACAGTATATGTGGCTTGTTGACATGTGCACATTAAAGACTTTTGTATGTGGTTGTTAATGTGTGTACCTCAGTACATCACATTATCTTAACCAATTAGGCCGGATCCACCCGCCCATTTGAAAGATATGAATGACTCATATCAATTATTAGCGAAAAAAATTTGCTGGAGACAGTGTAATTTCTCTGGTATTTCTGGATACCAGGTTTGATTCCTGGCTCCGTCGTTAATTTTTCAATACACCTGCTAAATTTTCAAAAATAGCACTATCTCTAGCAAAGTTTTCTCGCTAACAGTTGATATGAGTCTTTCATATCGTTCAAATGGGTGGCTGGGTCGAGCCTAATTGGTTAAAATAATGTGGTGTACTGAGATACACACATTTACAACCACATATACAAAAGTTTTCAATACAGAAGAGTACAATTTCTAAATTTTCAGGTGAGTTGAAAAATCTACGACGGAGCCAGGAATCGAACCTGGTAACTAGAGATGCTATACCGGAGATTTACTCCACTAGACCACCTAGCCGCCCTGACTACAGTGTCATTAATTTCTCTCATCACCTGTATTTCAAAGATTGTTTTGTTTTCGTGTGCCATTGAATATATTCACATTTGAGACTCGTCGTGAAGAGACACATTTTTGACTTGTGTGTGAAGCTTGTTGATATGTGCACACATGTGCTGTATGTGGCTATTAATGTGATTTAAATTCACTCAGCCACTTTCGAACGGGGGGCCGTTCATTTTTGCTGATATGAAATACAACATATCATATTTTTAGCGAGAAAAATTTGCAAGAGAAGAGTACAATATCGAAATTTTCACGTGAGTTGAAATGTGAATATATTCAATAGATGAAAATTTCGGAATTGTAGGTACTCTTCACTAGCAAATTTTTCTCGCTGAAAATATGATATGTTGTGTATCATATCAGCGAAAATGAACGGCCCGCCGTTCGAAAATGGCTCAGTGAATTTAAATCACATTAATAACCACATACAGCACATGTGTGCACATATCAACAAGCTTCACACACAATCCAAAAATGTGTCTCTTCGTGACGAATCACAAATGTAGAAAAAAAGTCTTTAATGTGCACATGTCAACGAGCCACGTACAAGTTTCAAATGTACCTCTTCGCGACGAATTTTTAATATGTACAAATTCACGGCACACGAAAACAATAGCTATTTATGTGGCATGCCCGTAAACCGCCTGTTTTTTTTGGCAAGGATGAAGATTTCAGGACGAGCTGAAGGCGAGCCGGAAGCGAGCCGGAAGCGAGTACTGAAATTATCCGAGTCAAAAAACGGTTCACGGGCATGCCACATACAATATTTCTTACGGTAAGGGCATTGAAAAGCAAAACGAAGAGTGAGGTTATGTAGCGATCTGTTCGACGAAGCTACTTTATTCGGCAGTTTAGGATGCGCACTTCGAACTGCGCATCAAAACTGCGGAATAAAGACTTCATTCCGCAACTTTGTTCGCTGCCGTATAAAGCGTCACTTTACGTAATGAAAACTGCCACAAAAAGTGGACTTTTGAATGCCCATGCCGTCAAACTACAATTTCGAATTCAGGTGATAAGAGAAATTAGGGACATGTCATCAGTACGGCTAGGTGGTCTAGTGGAGTAAGTCTCCGGTAAAGCATCTCTAGATACCAGGTTCGATTCCTGGCTCCGTCGTTAATTTTTCAATTCACCTGAAAATTTAAAAACATCGCACTATCTCAACCCTTATCCAAACTTCTGGTTGTCCCCAGACGTAAAAGCGAAGTCGAATCAGTTTATTTCTTACCGCTTAGGAATAAACAGCATCCACGGACGTAACATCTTTGATGAGGTCAGAGAAAAAATGGAAATACGCCAAAAGGTAATATTTGACCGTTCGCGTTGAATAGAAAGATTTAAGGGTTCGAATTTGGCCGAAATGTGTTCTTTTGAATGACAAATCTTCCGCCCCTATTTCCGGCCGCTAATTTCCGAGCCATTTTTGACGTGCTTATTGGGCTAGACCCTTTATTACATTCACCTCCAAGATATTTTAGACATAGATTCTTCATAGATCTTCAACTTTCGTTTTACGGATTTCCGGGAATTAATCGATATCGCGTTCTATAAGACGAACGATTCTTGGTGAAAGAAAGATTTCAAATTGCTCGTTAAGCGCTAGTTGAATACGCGAACCGAACTTAGTGTTGACGTGTCTTACCCTCATCACGTCACACTTCTCCCTGACTTGCAGATCTGCTATAGTCTTGGTTGGTAGAGTTTCCAGGTGGCAGACAAGGTTCATTTTGTCAAGATCCATCACGTTCGATTGAAATTTAACAAAATTGACGCACAAGGAATAAGAAGTTTACGACGAAAGGACAACAGTCTGACTTGTAGAATATGATTGTTGGAATAATGCGTTAGCAAGATCAGATTTTTCTGCTGTGCTTGTACTTTCTCAATGTGTGTGAACGAAATCAGGATTAAACACAAACAGAGTAATTTCATAAATCCCGATGACAAATAGGTGATACACTAGGGTGGTCTTTATTTAGGGGTCGGACGCATTTTTAATCAGACGCCCCCCAAATCGGCTCCAAATAATTTAAAAAAAATATCCTCTTTTTTCAGATCTTTATCTAGCCTCTAACCCCTCCCCCCCCCCCACCTCCCCCGGGGAGTAAATTTCCCCATTTGAAATACACATGTTTCCGCCATATTCTCAGAATATATTTTATTCTAAGAGTAATGATTTCTTAAAAAAATCTGTAACTGCGAGATTTTAGTGTTCATTGGTCCTACTATATGAAAAAAATTTCACAATATCATACGGATCAATTTAGACAAATTGCACACCCTTCAACCTTATGAAGCATAGTGGTAACCCACGTTACCACCTCGATTTTCTTGAATTTTTTCAATTTTTTTACTTCTTAACGTATTCAGATCCGGTTTTTTGCATTTTTTAGTTACTTTAGTCATGAAAAAACATGAAAATACAATCTAATCGGCATAATTGTTTATAATATAAGTTTTATAAATAAACAAACTAAAAAAAATCACGTTTTTTTCGGAAAAATTCATTCGTGAAGAATATATCCAAGGGAATAACTTGAAATTTGGTGAGAGTGGGTTTTTGCGGTCACTGATTACGAATCCGATGTCAGATTTTTCAAATTCAATATTTAAATTTCAGTTTTCACCATCTTGAATTTTTGCGTTTTGCAGATTTGATAGCGGACTCGTAATCAGTGACCCCAAAAACCCCCCGAGTGAGAATTTTTACGATTATATGACCATTTAAAAAATGTATGTTTCAAAGGTGTAATCTGACTTTTTTTTCAATTCAACAAAATATGGTATCTATATGTGAAAATAATGAATGTTTCGTAATTTTTCTCCTCTTAAGGTCACACAGAATTGTAAGGTAGGACATTCTATACCAATTTTCAGTAATTGAACCTTGCCAATTTTTGCATGCTTCTATTTTTCTACAACATCGTAATACGAACCTAAAATATTCACTTTTGATCAAAATAAAAGGTTTTTGGGATCATCTAAAGTTAATATAAATCGAGATTCTTACCCTATAGGGCATAACATGAGCCTTCTCTGAATGGTTTTCCGTATTTTTGCAGATAAAATGGTAAGAGTTGGAGAAATAAAACCCAATACAGTTGAAAAATTTAGTGAATTTTGGTAGAAACAGATTTATTGAAGATATGAAAAACAGGTCATATTAAAAAATGGATAGAACTGGATTACATACGTTTCATAACCGTTTCTTTTTTTGCATCTTCCAACATCCTCCGGTGTTCACTTACGAGCTGCATAATGAATTGTTTTTGTTCTTTGTCTCCAGTGAGAATTTCGTTGTACTCTGTAAACAACCGAACGCCTCCTTCTGCCACATAGTTCACAACTTTTAAGTTCTTCACAATATTTGAACTATTCTGATATGCTGCATTTTCGTACCAAAGCGCTGGATCAGTCTCCAAAAACTTTTCATCAATTTCAAACCTTGCGAAAAAGTTTCTTGTTTGAGGCGTAACAAAATGATCAATTTTTTTGACGCAATAAGCTCCAATATCAGCATGATTGATCTGGATTCGTTTCGGGAAAACTTCGTCGATCTCATCGTACGGGTTCATAGCAGCAACCATTTTGCGTTTGATATCCAACGATACGTTCACATCGAAAAACGACATCGCAACTGTTTCAGGACTCAAATACGATAAATGGGTTCTTAATTTCTGAAGCGTGACATTTGAAACTTGTTCATCAATAGATTTATATGCGTAGAGATGTTTTAAAAATTGCAAGTCGCGATTCGGTGCTGCCGCTGCAAGTGGTACGGTGAACCATGCTTCGATATACAACATTACAATGAAAATGCATGTTTCCCGAACGGCTACCTTTTCCTTTCCACTTATTCCATATTGACTGCTGAACAGGAATATTTTTAAGCAGTAAATTGCTTTCGACATCCATCTTGCGTAATGGAAGGCTCCAGGATAGCGAAATGTAACTTTATCCAATGGGACTTCACCAAGAAAAATCAGAGTTAATTCCAAAGGCTCCTTGTAATCATCTCGTGGTTGAATTTTCGTCAATGAATTGTATACGAATGAACTTATCATCCTGATATGCTCGGGTTTAATTACTCTTTTGACTTGTGGATCTTCCAATCCACTCTCGAATCTTGTTTTGTCAATTTTATCCCAAGCTTCTCGAAAATTCTTGAAAAGTGGAACGTTTGGTCCTGCTGTTATGGGCAATTTTTTCTCGAATACACTGCGCAATATCGATTCGAATATATGATGTCTGCAGGGCAGATACAGAATATTCGTTCGCAACAAACGTTCTAAATGAATCGCAGAACCATTCTTATGTCCTAAATTGGACGTTGTTGTGTCGCAGCACAGAGCTTTGACTGATTCTAGAAGACCCCAATCTTCAAGAACGTCATAAATTCCTTTCGCTTGAGTGATACCTTTGCTGTTTTCTAACGCAGGAACACCTAAGAGCTTCATAACCTCACCATTCGTCACCACAACAGGAAGTCTGTCAACCATTTCATGTTGGACCAAATCGCGTAAAACCTTCCCATCCCAATGTACAACGAGAGCATTGAACTAAACATTTTCGAAAACATTCTTGATTTTGGAAGCTCTAGCCTTTCTGACTTTCCGTAGATATGTACGAATCGATGATCGGTTGATAGATAAAGACTCTAAATTGGCGTGTAAGCCCTCTGCTATAGCAGCGACTAAGTAAACAGCATCTCTGTCGCTCATTTTGCATCTATCGAGAGCCGCAACGATTTTATCGATAAAAATGTTAACAGTGCCTCGCGATTTCTTCGGTGCTGATGGTCCAGCCTCATCTTCACGATCATATTCCAGAGAAATACTTGAATAAATACCAATACGTTTTTGACTGAGACTCTGGGAGGGGTCTTCGTCACTCAAAGCTAATTCGGCTAAATCATCTACAACAAACCATCAAAGTTATCATATAATTAACAATAATGTATAAATAATAAATAATAAATGGTCATTTCAAATTCAAACCCATCACTTAGTCGATAGGAATCAATATTCTTTAAGTTAAATATCTAATCTCTACAAAGTTTAACTAAAAATCACAAGAATCTAAAATTATCCGCAAAGCGTCTTTATCTTGTCACCAGTTACCCAATGTTTGTGTGAATTTCAAAGATGTGTCAATAATCTAATGATGGATATCTTACGTAAAATATTTTGATCAATTTGGCTCCTTTCTTGTCTCTGAGTCATTATTTGATTCTGTCGTATTTCTTCTCGTTCCATTCTTTCGAATATGCCCTCGATGTTGTTGATGTAGCCGATCCAATTCTCTCGTCTCTGGTTTTCTAGAAACTCCCTTCTTATATCATTAACTGTTTCAAATTATCACCGTGAGCAATATCAAATAATTTCTTAATATCATCACAGAACGCTTCTTCCCTTTCGAAGTTTGATGGTTTTCCTGCCTTTGTTTGCAAAATAGCCCATTTCTGGTGCAATGCCACCACATTTTCTACGCACCGACACCCTTGTTGAGTGGGTAAGCGAGCTTTTTCCCAGAAAATTTTTACTTCGTTCACGACTAATTTTGCACTCTCTCGAACACTTAGTTTTACTTCTCTGATGTTGAAAAACAAAACTCTAAGTACTTGCTGCTTCGATGGTAATTTATTTCCGTAAATCTGCGTATCTAGATTACCGATTAGATAAATTTTTTGTCGCGAATTCGATCGCATAGACATGATCGCGACGAATAAATTCAATCGAACTAAGAAAAAAACATCGAGCACTCGTAAAGCACGATATCGAAATTACAGCCACTATCTAAATAAATAATCCCAGTTAATGGTTTGTGATTTTTCAATAGTTGAATTGAATGAGAAAATTTACTGAGTCGAGAAGAATGAAACGAGTGCACCACGAGTCACCACGTGTGTCGCGTGTCGCGTGAGAATTTCGCCGACCACGTGGTCGTGAATCGAGATTCACTGATTGTCAATGAGTTACGTCCAAGAGTTCACGGTTGAGTGCAACGCACGATTGAGCGATAAGATATCCGATTTGACAAAAAGTTTTATTTGGTTTGAGCGAATTCGAGAAGAGTTATTACAATTTTATGCTTGAGCGTTCTCGCGCACGTTGTACGGCGTGTTAACGAGCGAACAGTAATGGATGGCGGGATGAAGGCCAGGGCCGTTTCGCGGAAGTTGGGTCCTCATTCTTGAATTCACCGTCATTGGTTGATCAGGGCCGGGAGCAACAAATCTGTACCCCACCCCGCGAGTATGACTGGGCAGGTGCTGCCACAGCCAGTTGAGCGCGAATTTCGAACAAAGATAGATTGAAAAAGTTGGATGAAATATAGACACGCTTACGGAGGGATGGAAAAATCATGATTGGAGGATGAATTTTCGGATGAAAATAGTGATTGGTTGGTGGAGACGACGAGCACGCTCGATAAAAAAAAGAGCATAAAAAAAATTGGCATGGTCCCACAACTAAAAATTTGTATGCAATATCCTACCTTATAATCCTGTGTGACCTAAGGAGGAGAAAAATTATAAAACATTCGTTGTTTTCACATTTAGATACCATATTTTGTTGAATTGAAAAAAAAGTCAGATTAAACCTTTGAAACATACATTTTTTAAATGGTCATATAATCGTAAAAATTCTCACTCGGGGGGTTTTTGGGGTCACTGATTACGAATCCGCTATCAAATCTGCAAAACGCAAAAATTCAAGATGGTGAAAACTGAAATTTAAATATTGAATTTGAAAAATCTGACATCGGATTCGTAATCAGAGACCGCAAAAACCCACTCTCACCAAATTTCAAGTTATTCCCTTGGATATATTCTTCACGAATGAATTTTTCCGAAAAAAACGTGATTTTTTTTAGTTTGTTTATTTATAAAACTTATATTATAAACAATTATGCCGATTAGATTGTATTTTCATGTTTTTTCATGACTAAAGTAACTAAAAAATGCAAAAAACCGGATCTGAATACGTTAAGAAGTAAAAAAATTAAAAAAATTCAAGAAAATCGAGGTGGTAACGTGGGTTACCACTATGCTTCATAAGGTTGAAGGGTGTGCAATTTGTCTAAATTGATCCGTATGATATTGTGAAATTTTTTTCATATAGTAGGACCAAAGAACACTAAAATCTCGCATTTACAGATTTTTTTAAGAAATCATTACTCTTAGAATAAAATATATTCTGAGAATATGGCGGAAACATGTGTATTTCAAATGGGGAAATTTACCCTCCGGGGGAGGTGGGGGGGGGGAGGGGTTAGAGGCTAGATAAAGATCTGAAAAAAGAGGATATTTTTTTTAAATTATTTGGAGCCGATTTGGGGGGCGTCTGATTAAAAATGCGTCCGACCCCTGAATAAGGATCACCCTAGTGATACACATACGAGGTTGTGCATTCCCAGTTGGTAGATACACGTAGATCTACTGATAAAGAAACGTATCAGGGTACAATTGTAATGTGTGAACTGATAACGAAGCAATGTGACAAAACTACAAGTGTTGTACGAGAGCAACGTATACTCATGGAATCGGGTCTTTAATACCAGGGGTGAAAGTGCACCTTGGAGTGCGAAGCCTCGACGACGACTCGACGATTTGATGTTTCGACGGCGACGATTCGACAGCGACCGGTTTATGGTTAAGCAACATTTAATATATGTATAGACTGAACCCAGGAGGGTTGGAGGCAGTGCCAAGTACCTCCATGAGTGGTCCGGCATGGGTTGGAAAAAAAACCTAGAGACACCTACGTCACATTCGTGAGGCCCTTGGCGTGGGACCCTCAGCCTGCAGCCCCTGGCAAGGCGTCTGGCGTCCACATGATCGTCATAACCAGAGAAAGTCCAAGGTCCCGAATTTATCGAACGTGTCCAGGCCTTGTCTCTTTGGCTACCTTTCCAAGTATGGTTTCTTGTTGGAACAGCTGACATGCATTTTCGTGGCACGTGAAAAACCGGTAGGGTGAAACCTGGCTTGGGATTGCTTCCCCTCATGGTGTGAAAAATTTCATGACTCAGTTCAGCGATATATAAACTTTTATAACTATTGCTTAAGTATATTGGGCTAGGTGGAACCGAATAATGATCGCGATTTATACATATACCAACCATGTCCTTCTCCACAATAAATTCTTATCGTTGTACATCTGTGTTCTATATTTGAAATGTCCTACCGTTCTTTCTAAACGGTATGTTGACTACAGTTAGTCTACCAATATTCCCCTAGCTATGGCCATCTTGATTTATATTTGCAGCGTTTTCTCCGGATGAAAATATATCTGGAGTCAAAAAATTTTGGGAAAGTTTGTTAGCTATCAATATTTCTAGCCTATTATTTTAAAACGATATACTCCCCCGCCATCTTGCTCCGCAATCTTGCCCCGCCACTACGTTATCTTGCCCCACCGTGTCCACCATTTTGTCTGCCATTTTTCTCTACTATCTTTTCCTCCATCCTGCTCCGCTATCTTGCTCTGCCATCTTGTGTGCCATCTTGTTCACCATCTTGTTCCGCCATATTGCTCCACCATCTTGTCCGTCATCTTGTCTGATATCTTAGCACGCCATCTTGTCCTGCCATTTTGCCTACCATCTTATCCGCTATCTTGCTTCGCCGTTTTGTTTGCTATCTTGCTGTTGACATGTGTTACGAGAAAAGATGGAAGAAAAGGAGTCGAACATATATAGAAACATGAATTGATTTAAAGAAAGCTATTAAAGATATTCATTGGAATTTAAACGACTTTTATCAAAACTTGTATAAATACGGGAACAACATTGCGAATAATAAGCACTGAATGTTGTTGCTTTGTTATAAGAGCCTGGTAATTGACATAAATGGTAGTCGTAAAACTGTACAAATAATAAATTTCATCTTCATTATTACAGAGAAACTATTGTCCTCAATTATCGGCGTTAGTTCCCGAACTCCTGAGGATATAAAGAAATATAGAATATTATATGTTAATAAAAAACAATGCATTCTAAAAGTAAAACCGCCATATCGGAGAAAACATGTTGTAAACCTGCACGTCTCTGCCGATGCTTTGAGCGAATGTTTGAGGAAAAATGTGTACGAGGTCATTCATCTGATTGATAAAGAGTAAGCTGAAAATAAATTCTAATCATTATGTGAATGGAAAAACTATGCATTTCAAAAGCCTTCTGCCGCTATATTGGAAAACGTGTGTGAACCTGCATACCTCTTCCAATGAGCGGTTACGAAAAAATGCCGAATGACAGTCCGATGCATCTTGTGCGTATTACCATGGAAGAATTACAAAACTTGAGGTTCAAGCGTATCGTTCATTTGCGTAGCATTCATATGTATATCTATAGCAAACAACCGTCATTTTAAACTTAGAATTCCGTTAAATTCAAAAAATTGATTTGGAAAAACAGGATTATCTACCGATAAGAGTGTGCTTATCAGAGAGTGGAGAGAAATAAAAAAATAAATAAGTAATAAATGAATGAATAAATCACCCATCGGTACATCGGTAAGAGTCTTCTCATCGAAGAGCAAATATCAGATGATAGTATGGTTGGACTGTGGGTACTGCAAGAATCGAGGCTGTCGTCAGAGTAGGGGGCTGACGTCAGTACTAAGTAAACACAGTGGCTTAGAAACCTTCTTGTATATTGACTGATAGCGCAAAACCTCTAAGTTTGGTTCTATCTAGGGTTCAGGACGAATTGTTTCGCCCCTTGAAGTGTTTCATGGGCGACGGAAAAAATGCGTGCTGCTTGTTTTTCTATGCACCACACATATATGGAATAGATTGCAATCAGAGATCAACCTGAGATACCTTGCATGTGAGTTAATGTAATCCGAACAATATGTGGGAGTATGGTGTTTTTGGAGTTGCTCAACACACTTTTTCTTCAAACTTTCGGAGCTTGGTAGGAAATGAACAATTTCAGGAAACGCAATCGATGATACGAAGACACTACAAGTCTGTTAGAAATTAGAATACACGTTTATTGTACGAGAGCGAGAGTAGACTCATCACACATGTATGTCTGTTCCTACCTAATCCTCATATATGTGTGATGTCGCGTGATGTGTCAGAGAAAATTCGTAACGCGGGCAGAGATTAAGAGCGGGTGAGAGCAGAGAACGTCGAATGGCTTGTATCTGTATCACCAAGGTCAAGTTTCTTGTTTTATTAAATCATTTCGCAATTGAAATGTTTTCTGCTTTTTAATTACTCCAAGCATTACCAAACTTTTATCATGGTAACAGTTCGCGGTGTGTTTGGGTGATGCAATTATCAACACATGTAAAATTTAAATCTAGTGAGAAATTCTGAACACGATGAAACATTCGAAAACAAAACAAAAACATATTGGAGAAAAATGAAATGACGATACTGGTATTCGATGGTGAAGATCACATCATGTGGGAAATGGGAATTAAGATGTTCTTGAAGTTTGAGAAATATGATACAGTGATAACTAGGGATGAGATTTCATGAGACAAAGATTACTGGGATGAACAAGATTTAAAGGCTATAAATATTATACATAGTTCGCTTTCAAATAAGCAAGTAGAATTTGTCAATGAAGAGAGAGCAGCTTACGAGATTGTGAAAAACTTAGATAATATGTATCTAAAGAAGTCAATGATTCTTCAAATTGCGTGCAGGAATAGACTAGAAAGAATGAGATTAAATAATTATACTGATACGACATAATTTTTCAATGAATTCGCAAAAACAGTAAATTTGTTAAAAGTCGTAAGTGCTAAAGTAAGTGAAAAATAAAAATTGGATTACATGCTAAACACGTTGCCGGAGTCATACAGTTATATTGATGAACTGATTGATACGTTAAGGGATGAAGATCAAACGGGAGACTACGTGCAAAATAAAATTAAACTAGCTGAACCAAAGATTCAAAGTGGGCATGATAAAAAAAATATATATTTGCAGCAACGAAGAACCAAAAAAAAAACTGCTTTAAGTGTGGAAGAACCGGGCATTTTGCAAGAGAGTGATAAAATGGCGGCCAAGAAGGACCTAATGGTGGAACATGACGAGGGTCAACACGTGTCGCAGCCAAGGCAGAGCTGGAAGAGGTTACTACGGCAGAGTACGCGGTAACTTCCGTCGTCAACAAAGTGCGTTCACGAGCAAGCAGAGCAGATCGGGACCGAGCGCCTGGGTAGCGACAGCACATGCGGTACACATCACCGAAACGAAAAGGTTGAGTAATTATGAATTAGAATGGTTACTTAATAAGGGTTGTACCGACCATACAGTCAATGATCAAAATAATTTTGACAATAGCATTGTACTTCAAAAATCTGAAAATATTTACTTGGGAGATAATGGGTCGATAAAAGCAACGAAAGTTGGAAATGCTGTGAGTTACTTTGATGCGTTCGGTAAACGTAATGAACTAAATATGAAAAGTCTATTTTACGCATAAGATATATCTGCAAATTTCATAAGTTGCAGAAAATTAACTGAAAATAATACTATAGTTTCTAAAGGAATGTGCCAAAATTATTGACGAAAATAAGAGAGTTATAGAGGTAGTGTCACGTAGGCCGCCTGTGTACACATACATATAAATATATATCATTGCTTTACTCTTAAAATAATATAAATTGAGGAAGTGTAATCTGAGAATTATTGTCAAGCCATTATTAAATTCATAAAATATAACACCCTTATACAGGATGTCCCTAAATTGGGGGACACGGACCAGCCAGCGTGATACCTGACTCAAATCCAACCGAGAATTTCTTTGCCGCAATCTCGTCCGACCCATAGTTTTTGAATTATAAGCGATAGCGTTAGGCCAATCAGAGTGCACCATTTCATCTGGATTTGCCGCCACGGAAATTGCTGTTTTGTTCGTCTGGGTGAATTATTATTATTCGTTTACGAATTAAATATCGGCACCTCCCCTCTCGCCCTGTTGTACCTCTTCTCGAGCGCTGACCACGGTATTGTTGCCGCGGCACACGCTGCCGGCCGCACACCCACGGACGCACACTCGTGCGTGTGAAACATAAGCGAATGCCCAGCCACACAATACTACGAAACACACATCTACGAGTGAAAATAAAAATACATCCCCAAATAAATCAGCGGATTTAAAATTTAATATTATAAAACACTTCCAATCATCGATGTATGCATAAAACTAGAGATTTTAGATGATTAATATGCCGTTAGGGTTCATAATTACTCATTCAATCAATCTGGCTTGAGATCTTCTTTGAGTTATATCTCAAATAATTCTCATGATTTCAGTTATCATTTTTAGTGATTCAGTGAATTCTCATTTATTCAGTTATTTTGTGTTAACTCAGGTGAATCGTAATTGATCTACAAACCTATTGACACGTCAATTCAGCGAGTTATTTTTCCCTCGCATGATTGAAAAATCGGATGTCAATGATGAATTTAAAACTAGTGGAAAAATTATGTTGCAAAGACACAAAAAATGTTCGGAAAGCATAATTCTGAAGATCTCAAGCCAGATTGATTGAATGAGTAATTATGAACCCTAACGGCATATTAATCATCTAAAATCTCTAGTTTTATGCATACATCGATGATTGGAAGTGTTTTATAATATTAAATTTTAAATCCGCTGATTTATTTGGGGATTTATTTTTATTTTCACTCGTAGATGTGTGTTTCGTAGTATTGTGTAGCTGGGCATTCGCTTATGTTTCACACACACGAGTGTGCGTCCGTGGGTGTGCGGCCGGCAGCGTGTGCCGCGGCAACAATACCGAGGTCAGCGCTCGAGAAGGGGTACAACAGGGAGAGAGGGGAGGTGCCGATATTTAATTCGTAAACGAATAATAATAATTCACCCAGACGAACAAAACAGCAATTTCCGTGGCGGCAAATCCAGATGGAATGGTGCACTCTGATTGGCCTAACGCTATCGCTTATAATTCAAAAACTATGCGTCGGACGAGCTTGCGGCAAAGAAATTCTCGGTTGGATTTGAGTCAGATATCACGCTGGCTGGTCCGTGTCCCTCAATTTAGGGACATCCTATATTTCTGTTCATGGCACGACAAAAGCGCAGCGGTACAGTAAACCATCGCAACGTCAGCGTTCCTGCGCACGCCAGATCCCGGGTGTAATCAACACCGGGATGAGGCGAGCGCGAGATCACGCGCTTCGAGGATGATCATCGCGAGGCGAGCCTTTGTTTCAAATTTGCAAAGTGTCGTGCGAGCGAGCGAAGTCAGTCCCATTAGAGACAAAGTAAAACCAACGTCAACGGAACCAGGCTCCTTTAGAAGCTATCATGTATAGCGTATATCAGTCTTTGAGCGTCACCGACGAATTAGAGAGAACTCCTCTAATTCTATTCGCGGTCGCAGGAGCATCTCGCATCGTGATATCAGCCTTCCGAAGCTAGACATTAACTGTTAGAATCTGTGCCACGAACTCGTTAGAGACGTGTAGAGTTAATCCTGTGTGAGAGTGTTGAAAGTGTATGTGTGAGCCATTCGGACTTGTAACCACCGAAGAGTGAGTAAAAGTATGAGTGGGAATAGCTAGAATAAGAATTTACTTTGTAACGCTGCTTCCTCGTCTCGCATTTTCACTTGCTGTTTTCATTTGTTATATCATTAAAGTTTGCATTTCATAAATATTTCTAACAACATTAATAATGAATCCTCCTACCGAATTTCCAGGATCGCCCTGTAGAGGACGATCACCTACTTATCCACTTACAAATAAATATAAACCTCTACGCTTCTCGTAGAGGGTTAAGTAGTCGCGTGCGAGACCGCTCCGCACGTGACAGTAGCATTCAAAGCAAACAAAACTTACAAAATGAAAAGTAAATTGAAACATGAACGGACTTTTGTAAACAGTGCCGAATGTCCAAATATCATGAGTTAAAAGGAAAGATGGCCAAGAATCTTAGGCCATGTGAAGTTTAGTCATCGAAGTACATCATGTAAACAGTTGTTAACGGGCCTTCCAAATGAGCTTGAGTCCGGAGATTATGGAATGTGAATCTTGTTCAGAAAATAAGATGCATAATTTATTATTCAATAATAACAGAAATAGAGTAAAATATGTTTTGGAAATTGTTCACTGATTTGACTGACCGTAGTAGCGTAGCGCGTAGCGTGCGAGACTGCCGAACTGAAGGACTTAAGTTCAAATCCCAAGCCTACCACATAGGAGCTGAGCGGCAACTTATAAAAATTGTAAAACAGACCACGTCGATCAGGCACTGAATTGGCGGGTTGAGGTTTGAACACGGTCTGGATACACCTGGTCAAGGTTTTCTGCAGTTCTCCTGCAGAATTGTGCAAATGCGAGTGTTTCTAATGAACATCTGAAGATCGCTGCCGCCACCTGATGATGATTTCTGATGCATTTTCCCTCTTGCTCTGCACCGGCATTTGCGCCTCCTAGAAACATACCCTATCGGACTTGGCGGGTGTTGGCAGTAATATTATTACTTCTTCTTCCTGAGAAGTTGCAGCATCCGAGTTACGGATTTACACGAGTCATGCGGACTATATTAATATCACTTCTGTTTTGGGGATCTGTCTTTGTACGTACCATCGCTCTATCCGTCCTTTCTGTTTCATCTGTCACGGCAGTTTCATTATGTCAGGTTCGTTATGTCTACGTTCTGTCGTCTCAGGATAGTTTCCAACAAGTTGCCACTGCTTTGTTCCATGAAGCGTTCCCTCAACGACGTTGTCGGAGGTGATGCTTCCGACGACCTATTCCAGTCTGTGTCTGATTGTGAGTCCTGTCCAGCGGCCATACTCGAAGAACGTGTGTTCCACGTCGTCCCGTTCATGTCCGCAGTATGTACAGTTCAGTGTTCGCACTCCGCCCATGTTGTGCAGGTATCATCTCAAGTAACCGTGTCCCGTCAAAAGTTGGGTGACGTAAAAATTTACGTCCCCAAAGTCCCGTCAGATCCACGGTCTCAGATCCTGTATCGTCCAGTTACCTGTTCTCTCCTCTGTCCATCGTGGTTCCCACATCTGTAGCGTCCTGCCTCTTTCCATCGTTGCCGCGTTCTCTCGTGTCGTGTCCAGTCGGCTTGTGCTGAAAAAGTCCGGTAGGAGCAGGCGATCGTCAACTTGCTCAGTCTCTATACCGTCGTCATCGCGTGGCAGTATTTTTCAGGAAATCTGCCCAGATCCCCGCGCCGTAGAGGAGAATCGGGAGAATAGAGTGCGTCGTCGACAATTAAAGCCTTCGTTTATCCTGTTACTCATTAGGCCGCTGAGGGATGCTATCTTTTCGGCCGCTTTCCGGGCTGTTTTTTGTATATGAAACCAGAAGGTCATCTTCGTTTCTAGGGTCACCCCCAGGTGCTTGACTTCCCCTCCTGTGTCGATCTCGTCTGTCCCGACTGTCATAATTAGCCTCGTCAGTATGCGTTTTCTGGTGCGGGTTACTTGTCTGTCTTTTCCGTTGCGACTTGCAGTTCGTGGTCAGTTATCCATCGTCCGACTCGTCTAATCGTCTGGTTAAGTTCATACTGCGCCAGTTCTGGAGAGCGCTCGACTATTACCGCCACGTCATCAGCAACTAAGCGAACGCCCAGCGGAAGCTTCTGTCTGAACAGGCTGTGGTAAGTACAGTTCCAGATGTCTGGTTGAAGTATGGATCGTAGGGCGACCCCCGCGGTGATCTGTCATATCACTTGTCCTCTGATTGTCTGACATGTTATTCGTCTGTTTTGGAGATACTCTTCCACAACCTGGAGCAAGTACGATGGAACCCTAAAGTCATCTGTCAGCGTCTCCAAACTGTTCACCCATCTGGCCGAGATAAAGGAGTTCTTCACGTCCAGTGTCGCCAGCAGTACATTAGGTCGCGCAGCGTGGCGTTGTCGTTGTTGTTGTTGTTGTCATTTTCGTTGCTGTTATTATTTTTGTCATATGTGTGGAAGCTTTAAGACGGATGCTCCAAACGGAAAAAATATTTTGCATCTTTGATTGATGTTCATAGCAACATAGCTAACATTTATCGCATGAAGTCTGAAGAGGAAGTTTTTGAGTGTTGATTTCAATTTATAAATGAAAGTGTAAATCAAACTGAAAAAAGATAAAAATATTGAGATGTGACAACAGGAAAGAATACTTAAATAGTCGTTTTTATGAATTTACCAAAGAGAAAGATATTATTATGATCAATTTTCCGGCATGTTTGCACAAGTTAAACGGTACAGTTGAATGATTCAATAGAACTATAATGGATATGGCGCGATATTCAGTAGCAGAAGCAAAAGTTTACAAATGATAATGGCCTGACATAGTATGTGTGGTGACATACTTGAGAAATCATACATTATCAAATACGATAAAAAGAAAAACTGTTTACGAAATTTTTTTTACGAAGTATCCAAGTGGTAAAAATTTACGGTTATACAGTTTTAGAGTGATTGTAAGAGACCTGGAACACAAAAGGTCATCTAAGTGGGATAAAAAATCTGATATGGGAATTTTACTACGATATAGCGACGCAGGCTGAAGAGTACTTGTCGATAACAAAATAGTAGTTGCAAGATATGTCGACATAGTAGAAAGAGATGTAAAATATATTAGCCTGCATGAAGATGATTACGGTAATGAAAGCGACGTCAGTATAAATGAGGACGTAACTGATAATGCTTTTGAAAGCGCTGATGAAACCGCAGAATAAAAATGTGAAGAAAAGGATAGAGACACTGAAAACTTAGGTTTCAAAAATCCACGGAAACCTACACGTAATAAAGAAGTACCTGTGAGATTTCCAGAAAATAAAAGCCATAACATTGACGTATGATATTGTGGAGGAGATACACCCTATGCATTTGAGAAGACGTTGAACAGTAAATGAAAAAAAGATTGAGAAGAAGCAATTAATTAAGAAATAGATTCTTTGGATGAAAATGGAACCTGAATATTGGTCGATCAGATACAAAATAAAAAAGTATTAGATGTAAAGTGGGTTCACATGTACAAGAAAGTCATACAATAGGTTGAAAAAAGATGAGTTGTGAGAGGATTTCAGCAAACAGAAGTAGCAAGAAAGAAGTGGTAGAAACTTCCTTGTAGCAAGTAGTCAAACGTGAAGAATCTTATTTTTATACTGTTGCCACAATGCCTTGAAATTCGAATAAACGGATGTGAAAACAGCCTTTTTTAATGGTAAAGTGAGCTTGGAAGTATATTAGCCAAAAGGTTGTGAAGATGGAACAAGAGGAGTGTACAAATTAACACATGCATTGTACTGACTGAGGAAAGGCCCCAAGGCATCGTATGAGGTATTTGATAAATTCAAATCGGCGGTCACCGATTGCGCAAAGTTCATCAAATACATAAGCCCGCGACGGACTGCACTATCTTTTACTGCGATGAAAATCGTTCGAACCGCCCCAGCGGAAGTAGTATCAAATATATATCTCCTCTCACGATGGAATTTAACATTCGACAAATTTCATAGGTTTAAATATTTTAGAGCTTTCAATCAAGCTATGTATCAATGTGATCGATGCACGGAGAGCCAAATTATACCAGTTGTAAGATTTCCAACATTACCAAAATCGTTAGTTCGATCAAGAATTTTCTTTGCTACAAGATCAGATATATGACATACGCTGGCACTATATACCGGGACAATCTCTGGAAACTATACAGTCAATGTGCATGCGCCAAATAATTCAATCTCATTGGTAGGTGAAATCGCCCCGCGGCGATGTTTTCGTCTGCTGAGCAGGGCGCCAACGTACATAAAATGAAACAAAAGATGTAAATCTCTCACACCTAAAGCCGTGGATTGAGGTTATATTGCTGTTTATTTTTACGTAGCGTAAATTGTCTAAGAAGAATAGCATCGTTCAGCAATACCGTGGTCGATATCGGAATATATTCAACCGACGCGATGAAGAATTCAACGGAAAAGCAAATATCAAATGATACAGAAATTGTGTGTCATTTATTGAAAGAAGAAATCTGAAATTCAATGTAGAATGTCATTACCAAGTGGGAATCTGAACAGAGGTAGGTAAGTAAAAACAACGTTTATTGTAAACCGATTCTTTATTTACATAAAATTGAAAATGCGTTTCATTTACGATTTATATTTTGTGCATTTTATTGGAAAGTAGTTACATTCAAAAATATCAAAAGCTCTTGTCTCATGATAATAGCTTCTAATATTTTCAGGTACGAAATAATTCATCGTCAAAGCGGGACTAAACTTGTCAGGCATGGAAGCACGTAAGTAAATTTCTAATTCCGTGATCTTTGACTATCACAATATTTTACCATGGATTCATTAATAAAATTCGTTGTGTTTTCAGCAGGCTCGAAGTTTGAACTTTGATTAACACGAGGAAAATTCTGCCTTACCTGATGGTCAAAACGTTTTGGTGGCAAGGATCCTCGTTTCTCGAGCGGTACAATCAGTACATAAATCGAATCTAGTTGTTCCGTCAGACATCAGGTGCCAGAGTGAATTTCATCAGGCCATCTTCTTGACATCAGTTGAGGCAAAATTGAAGAGCGGGATACACTACAGATCATGATGGCTGAATATTCCATCATTTTACTTTGATCGAGCCAATAGCGATAAGTTTGTTACTTAACCGTTGCTGCCAATTCATTCCACCGAGGAATCACTCTGTGCACCATTGTAATTCAAGCATTATTATTGACCAGCATTATTTTTAAAATTTTATACCATCTAATTTTGTATCTTATTTTATAGAATAAAATATTTGAATTTGTTTTGAATCAAAATAATATCAAAATAAATTCATTTCTTTCAAAATTCGAATGCAGGTGATCAGAGAAATTAATGATATTGTAGTCAGGACGGCTAGGTGGTCTATTGTAGTAAGTATCCGGCAAAGCATCTTTAGATACCAGGTTCGATTCCTGGCTTCGTTGTTAATTTTTAATTCACCTCAACTATTCAAACCTTGCACTTTATCTCTAAAATGAACGTGTGAAAAATTGACTGTCAGATACTCATCAAAAAATTATTCTATCAATAGGTCCGACCGCCTGACGATTAGTTTGACTTGATGTGAGAAAATTTGTATGACGCAGAAGAAAATGCTTCATAGGATATATTTTGATTCAATCAGTGATATTGATTCTATCAGTAATATGCAAGAAGACGATGACAAGAGGTAAGATCAGAAAGTACCAAAATAGGAATTATCATTAATTCTTAGACGAACGACTGAAACGAAGAGTATGCTGAGTCACGCAATAGAATAAAATCTGCATGGCTTTTTGCTATAGAACGGTTGTTTTCTATGCAATTCAAAAAGTAGTTTTATCAGATCGACCTAACCTTAATGCCTAATTTTAAATATGTTTGGAGCGCGGTGATGAAAACGTTCTAATTTTGAAACGTTAGTATGGAAAATTCGATAGCTTCTTCGCATTGTAATTTCAATGAAACCTTCAACCGCATTCAAATTAGTTTGCAGAAACATGTTGTTTTTACAGAATATGACCACTCTAGTACAATATTGATGGTTATGTCATCAGATACGTATGTCGTGTGGCGAATGTATTTCACTGCCCGACTATGAATTGGCACGGTTGTGAAATCTAACTCGGTGATGAGATTCCTACTTGGATGACAATATCTAATATAGTCGAGAGATCATAGAATCGTATGTTAATGTTCTTATCAGCTTTCAAATATATAGTAGCGGTCAGAAGTATTTTGACAAAGATAGTAATTGGGTTGATTGGATATAGATATGAAATACAAGAATCAATGATACTTTTTATTGAAAGAAATTCGATGTTCTACATAATTGTAGAAATTTAACTCTCTTCGTTAAAAAATCACATTAAAATGAAGAAAAATAATGAGAATTATGGATCAAAATAATAACGAGTTTCATATTGTCAAAATACTTTCGAGCGCTACTGTACATGTACCTTGACCTCCCTTACGGAAAGAACCGCCAATTTTATCCCCAAAATAACCCTGAATCTTGCAGGGGTAAATTTGTACCCCTTAATTCAGGGTTAACCTCGAAGTCGAAGGTTTACTCCCAAAACAAGGGTTTACTCTCAAGTTGAGAGTTTACTTTTAAATCGAGAGTCTACTCTTAAGTCGAGGGTTTACTCTCAAGTTGAGGGCTTACCTTTCAAGTGACGGGTGATCCCCAAGTGAAGGGTTTACTTCCAAGTTGAGGGTGAATCTCCCAATCGAGGATTAACTTCGAAAGAATTCTCGATTCAAGAGCTTATTATGTCATTTTATTCGGATTATAGATGTAACGGTATTACAAAAGTGCATTACACACCATAAGTAAATACAAATTATAAGTTGTTCAAATAATACAATAAGTTGTTCAAATTCGCATCAACACCAACAGTGTCCGTGACATATACAAAACATGTCAGCAACTGACACAGACAGCTGATCGAGACGACCATAGACAGCGACCGTGACCTGCTAGCATCCAAAATAGTAAACAAAGACAACGGACGCTGACCAACTCATACCAGGACGACGACCCACAACAGGACACACGAATAGGGAAGTGACGTCGACAGGATCATCCAACAACAGCTCCGGGAGAGTATAAAACTGGAGGACCACGAAGAGCGGTCACCAGTTGTCCGGCAAAGCGCCGAACTGCGTCACAGAGTTAGGAGACCAGTTGTCCGGCAAAGCGCCGAACTGCGTCACACAGTTAGAAGACCGGTTTTTCGGCACAGCGCCGAGCTGCGTCATATTGTAACGAGGCGTTTCTCATATAGAGAACGTTATGGAATTTAGCTTTTCGAGATTCAGAGAGGAAATTCAAGCATAGAGCTTATTCCAAATTATAGCAAAGAGTATCAAAATTAGAGTCCACGATAGCTCGGGACCTCTTGAGGAAATATTGAGTAGAGCCGCGCATTTAACATTTGAGCTGTAGGGAGATTTAGGAGCAGAACTGACGAATTCTGTTAGATTTATTATTTCTTTAAATTTTATTTGTTATTTTAGTTCTCTACGGTTATATTTTGTGAAACCTTATTTTTGTCTTTAGACAAAGACCATTGTACTTGGATTAATCGCTATTAAACTTATGTTATATGTAAACAAGCACTCGTTTGTCTCGCTGTCAACACATTACTCGAACATATAACTTTACCTTGGAAAGGGGAGAGAAATAAAACCAACAGCCAGCCAAGGAATTCTCTGGTCTAAAAGGTAAGCGGTGTTTTGGGTCAACAACCCATAACAAAGTATAGGCAGGCGACTCTGTTTACTCCGAGTTCGCAATTAGAAGGGAGTACTGGTAAGCCCGTATCTCCGAATAGGTGACATACGCCTCTCTCACTTGTCTCTAACTGGAAGCAACGGCCGAAGAAGCCCTTGTCTTTCCAAAGGGAGCAACGGGCGGAGGTGCTTGTTCACGTTCCAAGGCGGCTTTGGTAGTACCTAAGTCCGCATAGTTCAACTATCAAGGGTTTTCGGGTCTGATAAGCTGATCCAGCTTTTACCCATCAGAGGGGGTTCCTTATAAAACTGTTAAATTTGACAGAGAACACACTAATAACGGGTTTATCACATAGGCTCTGGCCCAAGATAAACGGCACCCGTTACAATATTAACATTATTAAATTCTTATATATCTATACGAATTCGCGTTTAATATAGAAGAAGGGTATAATGTATCCCCACGTAGAAAAATAATCGTAAATAAAATCTAATGTACGCATGTATAATTCATATAGCCATGAAGACTTATCTATACCTAATGCATTCCATTCATTATTATATTATAATAAAGATGTATGCGTACATGTACTGTAACGTCGCATTTTCGATACGCGTTTCAAACGGCTCCTCGAACCCCAGATGAGACTTGAAATTAGGGATCCCGCGGAACAGACCACTAATCATTTCGAAAAAGAGCGTCAGGACAAAGGTCACGCATCCGATACTCTGAGAGGGGACAATTTTCGGTCTGGCGAATACAATTTTTCAGGATGTTTGTATATTTTGTTTTTCTTTGAGCGAATGCGACATCATCCACGGAATCAGCGACAAATCCGAAGAGCATTATAGGATTACAGTCGTGACGGATCGCGATGAAAGGAGGGCCTCACACAAGGCTACGAAAAGAGCGTCAACGTAGAGCTCAGCTGCGAGGGAACCTAAGGCGGACGAGATTCCCGTTGTTGGCCGGCGAGCCCTAGCCTCCCCTTCACCACGCTGACGTGACGCAACCTCGCGCAGTCGTCACCACGCCACTGTCAAACTACGGGATACTGGAGACTAGACAGCCAATCAGCACCCCGCAACAACGGGAGCCAACGATAGCGATAAGTTAGGCTATAAGAATTTCAAAAAGAGAACACCAATGATAGCGGAAGAGATTTTGACGACGGATAGCGCCTATGTTCGAGGCATCTTCGAAATGCATCTCCGATTAGCGGAGCTCGATACTTGAGTCCTGGCGACAGTTCGCGATAGTTGTGTTGTGAAAAGAGAAGAAAAAGTTGATTGTGTACGCCATGACCGAGACCGGTGTAGGCGAATTCCTGGTCTGGCTGCGGAGCGGTAAACGTTATTCATTCTTTGCAAATGCATTTCGAGTGCAATTTGGATCGGCGCACCGGTCAACGGTTGTCCAGTTCCTCGTTGAGTTAAAGTAGTGCTCGAAATTTGTTTGCCGATCTCCTTGTTGATGGCCGTAGCCTAAGTTCTCGCGATAACGCGGAGAGTCGCAGTTTTAGGTCGGGTCGCTCTTGTTTCAAATTGAGTGCAGCCGAATTCTGCTGCATGGGGTCCAGTCGAGTCAGCTTAGGTAATAGTGTCACCTCTCGTGTAGGTCGCGTATCATTGTGCGGGGACGCTCGGATTAGCGGGGCGGTTTGTGAACTTTTCGGGAATTGCGAGTACGAATTGAGTTCGGATGCGTTTCGACAATATCCATACGATTACCATGGGTACCGGCGTAATTGAAAATAACAGCTAGAGATACGACTAGCGCGTCGAATAAGGATTGGCTTTAGTTATTGCACTTGTGGATGAGCATTGTAGCCTGGCGATGAACGCTTCATTTCGTAGAGGACGATAGCGGATAGCACATCAATTATGATTTTGGTCCTATTTTTTTTTTGGCCTAGTGGCTTATTGTTAAGTGGCGATTAGCGTTGTGAATAGTGAAGGACGGTCGCGGTTAGTGCGTCGGGTCAAATTATGATTTTAGTTTTTGAGTTATTGTTATTATTAAGACAGCGACTAGCGCACGTAGGCCTAGAAGCCCTCTAGGTTTATTTAAAGTTTTCTTTTCTGTTTGTTTCTTTTTTTGTGTTCAACCTAAGTGTTCGGGACTTCGAATCGCGAAGAGCGACCTTTGAGTTATCATTTCTCTTGTTTGTATTTTAAATCGTGACAAGCGACTGGTGAATTATTATTTCTCTTGTTTTGTATTTTGAGTCGCAAAAAGCGACGTATGAATTATCATTTTTTTTTATTTTTCTTTTGTATTATCGTTGGTTGTGAATATGTTATTTTGATTCCATAAAATCTTGGTAAAATAACGTGTTGGTGTTGCGTATCTCGCGCTCTCTCTCTCTCTGCCAAAAATTACCCCTCCCCTCTTTGCGGTACTGAGCTGCCGAGCATATTTTCGCGACATAACACGTTGACGATTTCAAGGCGCGTTTACCACGCCAGGCGCATAACAACATTTCGCAGTATTGTTCTCTGAATCCAGGTTACATCGTGGACGTTAAGCTATTTTGCACGCGGTCAGTTCTCGGTCATTTTCTCCAAGTGGCCGAGGTGCGGGAAAAATCCACGTCAGAGTAGATACACTATACGAAAATATATAGAATATTCAGATTCGATAATTTTCAGACAATTTCCAAAACTATCATATAAAAAATCACCGAGAAAATCAAAGCGGGTCACTGTTTTTGATTCACCGAGTTGACGTGGGAATCCCTATATATAGTGTAGTTTATGATTTCTAATTTCAACCCTGAAAAAACTAAGTAGTATTCTTTCGGAGCGTTGCATAATGGCATGCAGGCTAAGCGAAATGCAATATCAATAGTGATCCTTATACTATATGAGGCGATGGCTTAATTCCAGCGAGCTGCTCGAAAGTTGAATTCAAATCAATCATTGGTTTTGATGTAAATAATATATAGATAGATCATTTCAGATGTTATTGAGAATATAGGAACTTCAACGAATATAATAAGAATTACCTTGGAAATTTCACGGGTTATGTTACCCTGCAATGGAATCAAGGGTTCACCGCCAACCTTTTACATATTACATTTTCGCGTTGACACCCAAGTTTTAGAGTTTACCCTCAAGAAGAGTAAGGTGTATCCCTTGGGGTTGCAGGGGACAATCCCTGCAATGTTGGTAGTTCACCCTCACATTTACCATCAGAGTTGAATTTTGGGGATATGAATTACCCTCATCGTTGAAGGTGTACCTTCAACGTCGAGGGTTCACTTTCAACTCTTGGGGATGAACCTTCAATTGTTGAGGGTTAATCTCTAACTGTTGGAAATAAACCCTTCATTAATGATGGTTTACCTTCAATTTTTGGAGGTAAACCCCATAATTTAGGGGTTTATCCTCAACTTTCTGGGTTAACCCTCAAATTTCAAGGCTTATCCCTAAAAGTTCAGGGTTTTTTTCCGTGAGGGTGCCAAAGGGCAAAATGTTGAATGATACCTAATGCGTAAGGAATTTTTCGAATGCCTGAAAACACAGTTCTGAGATAAACGCGATTGAATGAATTCAGTTTCTTCACCTTCTAAGGAGTATATATGAAGTATACACATGAATGAGTTGTTTTCTGTAGAGATAAGACATTTTGACTCTGTTGACTTTAATATTGATTCGGACTATACAACATTGCGTCGAAAGCGAAGAAATTCATTATTCGGTAATTATTTTTTTTTAAATGTCATTCATTTGAATTGAGTTCAAAATTCCTATGAGAATGTGAGTGATAATATTGATAAATCATCTGTCGCTCGTCAATGTCTATCGTTGTTTTCATTGATATCTGTTGTGTGAGCGTGCCTTCAGGCGGCGCCACTTAGAGGCGGGGGGCTTGAGAGTGGGAGCTACCGAGGGGAGTACGAGTGGACGCGAGCGAGAGGTCGGTCGCACCCGAATGCACGCTCTCACGATACCTTGATTCTCACTCTTACACACATATACTTGTTTACGCCTACCCGTCCGCGCGGTCCCCGCAACATGGTGTCAGAAGTCGGTTTTTAGCCCGAAGCGCATTCAAAAAAAAGTGTAAAGTGAACTATGCACTAGAAAATTTAGTCGTAACACGATCGTAAGTATAAGTGCATCATATAAAGCAAAATGGCACAAGAAACGACTAGTCGAGTTTCGAACGCTATATCTAACGTTTGTTCTCCCAGAGAATTTGATTTCAATCAACCAGAAGCATGGCCGGTCTGGGTAAAACGCTTCGACAGATATCTGTCAGTGGCAAACCTGGCAACTAAGCCAGAAAAAGGAAAAGTGGATTTGCTGTGTTATTCGATGGGTGAGGAATCGGAAGAAATTTTAAGTCACATCTTTCCGAACCTCACAGATACAACTCCCTACGCGGAAGTCAAAGCAAAGTTTGAAGAATATTTTTCCCCGAAAAAAGACGTTATTTTTGAACGATTCAAGTTTAATTCGAGATTCCAAGAAGAAACTGAAAATGTCAACGCGTTTATCACAGCTCTGCATACGATAGCTGAAAAATGTGATTATGGAAACCTAAAAGACGAATTGATTCGCGATCGCATAGTGATTGGGATAAGAGACGTTAGAGCTTTTGAACGATTACAACTTACGCCTCATCTCACGTTGGAAAGTGCGGTGACTCAAGTGCGCCAAGCAGAGATGCAAAGTAAAGAAAACAAAGTGCTTCGATCTAGAAACGTCGAGCGGAGCGAAGTGAATCGTATCACAGATAAGAAGCCCAGCGTTCAGAACAATAACAAAAGAGAAGGTGACACAAGGAAACAAGAGAGCTGCTTTCGATGTGGATTGGCGAGACATCAAGATGTGAAGAAATGCCTAGCACTCAAGTCTATTTGCCGGAGATGTAAGCGGAAGGGCCATTGGAGCAAAGTATGCCGGTCCACGAACGTCAGTGCTGTACACGGCGGATTCTCAGAAGAGAACGAAGCAAGCGAAGATGTCTACAACGCGCACTTCATCGGAGCGGTGAAACGTAAACAAGACAATCCTCGGGATTTTACGACGGAATTTGAGGTTTTGAATCTTGGTAGGAACATTAGGTTTAGCATCGACACATGCGCGGATGTTTCTTGTATACCTTTAAGAAGTATACAGGGGGAATTTCATAAAAAAGTGCGAAGTACTAACCAAGTCATATACAGTGCGAACGGCAAAAAGATGTTGGTAATCGGATTTATGCATTTGAAATTGAAAAAAGGCAACACTGAAAAAAACGTAAAAGCGTACGTAATTAATGGATTAGATCGGTTCCGATTAGGAAAACCAGACATCCGGCAGTTTAATTTAGTGCAGGTGGTAAGCGCTTTGGAAAGAAAAAATAGCAACAAGGAATCTGGTTGCGGATTTGATCCGGTAAAAGAATACCCCAACGTTTTTAGTGGTTTAGGGCGTTTTAAACGCAAATTAAAAATACAGTTAAAAGATGATGCTAAGCCTCATGCAGTAACTACTCCGCGTGTCGTTCCCATTCCTTTATTAAAAAAACTGAAAGCAAACTTGGATAGCTCAGAAGGAAAAGGCGTTTTGATCAAGGTGGATGGACCAACGGACTGCTGTAGGCCAATCATGTGTGCGCCAAAGGGCGGTGATCTTCGTGTATGTGGCGACTATGCTGGGTTAAATGACAGCGTCAAACGCAGCGTGTATCCGATCCTAAAAGTAGATGTCGCTTTAGCTAGAATAAAAGGCGCGAGAATGTACTCGAAAATTAACCAAGTTATGTTAGAAAAGGAGAGTCAACATTTGACTACCTTTATTACTCCTTACGGGAGATATAAAAGTACGCATTTGCTATTTGGTATAAATTGCGCCTCGGATTATTTTTCTAAGATGTTCGCGGAACTATTTTCGGATTTACCGAATGTCATGCGTCACGTAGACGACGTGTTGATTTTTGCGGATACAGTAGACGAACACGACAAAATCTTGAGAACGGTACTCGAAAGACTAGAGGAAGAGGGCGTTACGGCATATAAAGCGAAGTGCGAATTCGGCGTATCCGAAGTTGACTTCTTGGGACACCGAATATCTCAAGACGGTATACAAATACTACCGGAAAGGCTGGAGGCTATAAGTAAATTCCCCGAACCGAAAGACGTGAAAAGCTTGCAGCAATTTCTAGGCACGGTCAATTTTGTAGCAAAGTTTATTCCGAATAAATCGATGTTGTTAGAACCACTTAATTCTTTGTTGAAAGAGGGTACAGAGTTTGTATGGGGTGAACCCCAAAAAGAAGCCTTCGAAAATTTGAAAGCCGTGCTATTGAAATCGCCCGTTTTAGCTCATTTTGATCACGAAAAAGACATAATAGTTCAGGCTGATGCATCAAGTTACGGTATCGGAGCCGCCCTCATGCAGCAAAACGCGGATAAATCGCGAGAGATTGTGGCATACGTATCGAGAATGCTCACGCCGACGTAGCGAAAGTACAGTCAGATAGAAAAGGAGGCTTTAGCACTCGCGTTTGCTACAGATAAGTTTAAAGATTATATCACGGGAATTGAAGTAACCTTAGAGACGGATCACAAGCCGCTCTTGCAAATACTGAAAACAAAGCCTATGGACGAGATTACTCCTCGTCTGCAGCGAATACGAATGCGCTTAATGCGTTACAATTATGAGATGATCCATGTTCCGGGAAAGCAACTAGTGCTAGCGGATACGCTCTCGCGTTATCCAATCGAGCAGGGAAACATATACGATCTGGAATAAGAAGCTGAAGCTTATGTGAATCTCGTGATCGACAATCTACCTGTAAAGAGAAATTATTTACAAAAAATAGGAGACGAGCAGGAAAGCGATTTTATTTGCTCAAAAATAATCGACTATTGTTTAGTCAAGTGGCCAGAAAAAACTCAGTTACCAGACGGATTATTACCTTATTTCCAACTTAAAGAAAGTTTTTCTTACATAAAAAACTTGTTGTTGTATAATGATAGATTAGTAATTCCTTCTTCTTTGCAGCTTGAAATAATAGCAAAACTACATGAGGGACATTTGGGAATAAACAAATGTAGAGACAGAGCAAAGGAATCGGTCTGGTGGCTGGGGTTGGGCACACAGTTGAGAAATGTGATTGAGTTCTGTCCAAAGTGTATTGAAAAGCGAAAAAACATAAAAGAACCGTTTGTAGGCGAGAATTTCTCGGACAGACCATGGTAGAAAATCGGCATTGATTTTTTCAAGCAGGGAAAATGGTATATGATTACTACCGATTATTACTCGCGTTTTTTTGAAATATCTGAGATGCCTTCCCTGATGGAAGAGGCGACGATCTTGAAATGTAAAGACTTGTTTTGCAGATATAGTATTCCTGATGTAATACGAAGTGACTGCGGCATGCAGTTTTCCAATAAATTTTCTCAGTTCTGCAAACAATTCGATATAGATCATGTAACAAGTTCACCTAAATACTCGCAGAGCAATGGCGAAGTCAAGTCCGCGGTAAAAATTGCCAAAAATATCATAATTAAATCTGAAGATGTATATTTAGGCTTGCTAGCTTATGGAACGGCTCCATTCGAGAATGGTTATTCGCCGTCTGAGTTAATGTTTTCGCGAAAAATTAGGTCTATGGTTCCTATGCATCTGAAGCAATTAGGTACGTTTAAAGATCACAAAAAAATTGCGGTTAAAGAAAAGGAGAGAAAAGTCAAGCAGGAATATTACTATAACAAGCGTCATCGCGTTAAAAATTTATCGAAGTTAAATGTGAATGATAGGGTATGGATAATCGATATTCGACGCTACGCTCAAATCGTCAAAGTAAGCGGAAGCCCGAACACATACATTGTAAGAACTGCCAACAGGAACATTGTAAAGCGAAATAGATGGCATTTAATTCCAGCTCCTTACATGGGAAATGGAAACACATGCAACCAGGATCCGATTATCCTGCCGGGCGAATAAATAATGTACAGTCGCAAAGGAATGTTGACCTAAAAAATAATGTACCCGCCCGCGGAATAGATCAACATAATCGCGACGTACCAATAGAGCGTAACGTGAATGACCGTCAGAATCGCCAGCCCCAGCAAACAGCTGAGCCTCAGCTACCGTCGAACAGATGTAACGACGCAGAAGCTGTACACAGGTCAGAGCGCAATAGGCGACCGCCGACCTGCTATGGCATTGATTGATGTAACTCTTACGTATATATATATATATATATATAATCCTTCGTTGCAATTCGATACACATATGTAACACACTGTATGGAAATGTCTTTAAAATAAAAAAGGAGGGATGTTGTGTGCGCGTGCCTTCAGGCCGCGCCACTTAGAGGCGGTGGGCTTGAGAGTGGGAGCTACCGAGGGGAGTACGAGTGGACGCGAGCGAGAGGTCGGTTGCACCCGAATGCACGCTCTCACGATACCTTGATTTTCATTCTTACACACATATACTTGTTTACGCCTACCCGTCCCCGCGGTCCCCGCAACAATATCCAATTCCATTCCTCGGTGCCAGTTTGTATTCAATCGGCTTCTGCGTGTCTGTTCTGAGGTCAACGCTCTTATTAGTCCGCTTCTTTCTCCAGAATCATTCAATTTCCAATGAACTCACTCCGGGACATAAAGGCAAAGAAGAATCAAATTATGTTATTGTGAAATGATTATTAGCGTAGACAAATATTTCAATGGTATATTGAGTAAATGAAAACGATCAACTAATATTTGTGTAGCCCCTACTTGAGTCTATTATACGATAACGCGCTTGAATTTAACTGTGGAGCTGACTGCTTGCAAATTAGTGCTGTGAAGAAACCGTTAGAGTTTCCCGGTACCATACGTTGTCCCTTCTGCTTCTGTTTCAGCCTTCTACGCAGCGGTTTATTCAATTTTCACTGTTCGTCTGGCTTTCTTGCACTCCGTCGGTGCTTTCTACCCAGTCCTACGCTTTTGTCTGACATTTCGTAATTGGCTCATCTGTTTTTACAATATCTGCCATCTCATCAAACCTCACTGACATCTTTGCATTTCGAGCATGGAGCGCTCGCATATTGAACTCAACAACTGCGGTTGCTACTGTAGTTTTCACTGCACTCTGACTTCTGACTATCTTGCTACAATGCAAAATCAGGTAAAGTAGCATCTAGCTGAGGTACGACAACGACACACACCTGCCAGTACTTCGAGAGTACCTGGTAATTCAGCCTGTCATAATTTTCGCTGGAGGATGCACTCTTCACACACTGTCATCTTGATGCAAAGTCTTGGCTCTCGCTCCTAACCTCAAACTGCTACGCTTTACCTGGCTTCGCTTTTCTCCTGCACGGCTTTCTTCTGCTCTTCAAAACAGCACATGAGGCGACATCTCTCGAGGCGACGGCGAACATCATCATCAGTTCAGGTCGGTGCGCCACTTTCTCTCTTATCCTCTTCTCCTCCGACTGTCATCTAGTGAGGAGAAGGGTACCACGTTGCTCCGTCGGTAACTTATCAACTACATTTACCCTCTCGCACCCTCTACATTATCGACTGCCAGTAAGTTGCCGACAAAATGAGCAAAACAAGTGCAACTGGAGAGAAAGATACGGATGCGCACCAAACCATCTGTGAGGTCTGTAATAAGAACATACAGACCAAGGACCCTAAACAGTGTGAGGTTTGTCACAACGCCTTCCACACTCGTTGTATGTCCTTTCGCTCCGTGCAGTTGAGAGGTGTTCCGATACTTGCGTGTGCCACGTGTGTGGACTCTACCAGCAGGGCGAGACTGGATGCCTCGCTCAATGCCACCCTGAAGGGCAGTAACACCAAGAAGAAGCCCTCCTCGGCGCCCCCATCGACCACCTCCTCGCGCAACCATTCTCCTGTGCGCCCACCTAATACGGCCACTATCGGAAAGGACGTCAAGCTGCGGGATATTTTCGAGGCCATCAAGGAAATTCGCGAGGGGCAGGATGAGGCAGCGGAGTCCCTTAGGGTCACCGTCAACAAGGTCTCAGGGTTGGAGACGAGGCTTGGCCTTCTTGAGACCCGGCTCAACGTCCTAGACGACCTGCCCCAGCTCCAAGCTCGCATAACAAATGCTGAGCAGACCATCGCAGAGCTGCGGGCACAAATAGAGGTCCTGCTGTCTGGGCCACCTCCTCAGCAGTCCACCAGCAACAACAACACCCTGGACAACGATGCTGGCAACACTGTCCCCTCGGAAATTGCCAGTCTCCGAAGGGAGCTGCTGAAAATAAAGCAGCAGCAGGAGATCGACAACAACAACAACAAAAGCAGCAGAGAAGTGGTCGTCTCGGGGCTGCGTTATACGAGAGAGACTTCCATCGATCTCCTGGCCTATGCTGTGGTGTCCGCCCTCGACCCTACAGTCCCCAGAAGGGACATTGCGGGGGCAAGAGTCAAGGGAAGACTGGACGAGACCATCGACGTCAGGGCCCCAGACAGCAGACTTCCTCCCATCGCTGTCACATTGTCCTCCGATGCCCTTGCCCGCTCGACCATCAGGGCGAAGATCCGGAGGGGCAGGCTGCACACGGCTGAGCTCGACGCGAGTATCCTGGAGGAAGCAAGGGCCCCCCACCATCAAGGGCTCATCAATGTCAATGAACTGCTCCCTCCAGAGATACAAAAGCTCCGCGTCAGGACCTGGCGGGAGGTCAGAAGGAGACCTGGTTGCCGGTCTTACATCAGGGGCGGGAGGATTTACGTCCGGTCCACGGCTGCGGCAGAAAAGGCCACTACCATCAGCAGCGAGGATGATCTGGCGGTTTTTTTATTGAGGAACCCGCCAACAACCCCGCCACCCAGCAACAGCAACCCTTCAACCAGCAACAGCAACAACAACAACATCAACGACAACTCCAGCAGCCACTGAGGAAGACGTCACACACACACACACGTATCATTCGCCCAAAGCCACCATCTCACTCATCTTCTGCAAGCTCATCTTCATTTTCATCCTCTTCTCCCAAGGTGTCTCTGTCCGAGGGACTGAGGGCCTGCCACTTCAATGCAAACTCACTTACGGGTCACATTGAGGCGGTTAGGCTCTTCTTGTCTACTCGTCCCTTCTTCCACATTATAGCTGTGACTGAAACTTGGTTAGATGACAAAGTACAGTCTATCCCTCTTCTCGACGACTACATACTGTTCAGACGGGACAGAAACCGAAACGGTGGAGGTGTGGCCCTCTACATACACAGCACCTTGACAGCTACGATCATCGCTTCATCTGAAAACACCTGGACGGGCAAGCCAGGCAAGCCGGAGTACCTTTTCTGTGAGATCACTGCTAAAGGCATAACACCTATCTTTGTAGGAGTTGTTTATCGCCCGCCGCATGCCCCTTTCATCCAGGGCAACGATTTCATAGAAAGGCTCACAACTTGTATGCACTCCTACTCCACGAAACTCATCATGGGTGATTTCAACGCCGATCAGCTCTCCTCCTCTGAAGATGCCAAGTTCATCAGGGCCTTCATTGAGGAGAACTCCCTCCGGTCAGTTCCGTATGGTGCTACGCATCATAAACCGAAAACTGACACCTGGCTTGATCTGTGCCTAATTGACGAACAGGATCGCCTGCTCGCCCACTGGAAGACAGACACACCGTTCATTAATGGACACGATCTTATAACGGCCACTCTCGACGTACGGATGCCACGACACGTACCTAAATCTTACACTTACAGAAACTACAAAGGCATCTGCAATAAAAAGCTAACTGACTTCCTCGACGCGCGCGACTGGTCACTACTTCACACCTCATCACTTGACGAATGCATCACATTACTCAACACTAACCTGACTGACGCCATAAATCATCTCGCCCCATTACGCACAATGACAGTCGGACTCGAACGCCACCCGTGGTTCACCGCGGCTCTTCGTGACATTCTGAAGGAGCGTGACAGACTCTACAGACGCTTTCGCAGATCACGTCTCCCCTTAGATCTTTTTTTCTATAGACTAGCCAGGGATGATGCTCACAGGCAGGTTGAGGAGGCTAGGCTGAACTACTATCATTCACGCCTGTCCTCCATAACTGATGTCGGCGAGATCTGGAGAGAGCTTGAGAAACTCGGAATAACAACATCCAGGGAAAAACCACCATCTCGCTTCTCCAATGAAGACCTCAACACGCATTTTAGTGGCATTTCCAACGATCCATCTGCCCCCGCTGTTGAGGACTATCTGCGAAGGCTCGAGGGTCTGAACATCCACGCAAGCTTTGATTTCAGGGAGATAAGGGAGTCGGACGTTTTAGCAGCAATATCGCATTTTGAC
This sequence comes from Neodiprion lecontei, assembly GCF_021901455.1. Taxonomy (NCBI): domain Eukaryota; kingdom Metazoa; phylum Arthropoda; class Insecta; order Hymenoptera; family Diprionidae; genus Neodiprion; species Neodiprion lecontei. Next base: position 14,224,264 of record NC_060262.1, on the reverse strand, counting down.
TCTCAGGCAAGAGGCAGCGACGGCATCCCCCAGGTTGTCATTCATAAAGCAATGCCCGTACTCGCACCCATACTCTGTCGTATTTTAAACCTGTCTTTGTGCGAGTCGCGCTTCCCCTCTGCCTGGAAAAAGTCACTAGTGCACGCTCTAAACAAAGTCAGCTCTCCAACAGCTTTAACTGACTATCGTCCGATCTCTCTTTTGTGCTTCCTGTCCAAGGCGTTGGAATGGCTGGTCCACAGATAAATCTCAGAACATCTTGAGACTAGGCTTTACCTGGATTGTCTACAAACTGGTTTCCGCGCCGGCCACAGTACTCAGTCGGGCTTACTTAAGCTGACTGACGATGTTAGGCTGGGCATCAACAAAAAGAAGGTAACACTTCTCCTTCTCTTCGATTTCAGCAAGGCCTTTGACACGGTGTGCCACGTCAAGCTGCTTGAAAAACTATCCACGTTCGGCTTCTCCAAGCAGGTCATCCGCTGGCTCGCCTCGTACCTCTCGGGCAGAACACAAGCTGTCATTGGTGACAACGGTGAACTCTCCATCTTTCGCCCACTTAACACGGGAGTACCACAGGGTTCCGTCCTGGGACCTTTGTTATTCTCGTTGTACATCAATGACATCAGTTTCTGTCTTTACTCTGATATCTCACACCTCATATACGCGGATGACCTGCAAATCTATACTCAGTGCCATCTCGAGGAGCTCGACTCCTGTTCCTCAAGGATGTCAGCTAATGCCGAAAGGGTATCTCGTTGGGCAGCACACAATCATCTCAAACTAAACGTACTCACAACTCAGGCAATTGTCCTGGGTTCCCCCTATTACATAAATGCTTTGCCTTCTGTTGCTAACACCTACATCAACATAGGAAGAGCCCGGGTCAATTACCAATCTTCTGTCCGCAGCCTGGGGTTGGTGCTTGATGCCAAGCTAAGCTGGAAGAATCACGTTACACAATTGTGTAAGCGTGCCCACTCCCTCATGTACAGACTCTACTTTTTCAGGAAGAGCACCAACCTGGGACTGCGCAAACACCTAGTGCAAGCTCTCTTGTTCCCAATCATTGACTACTGCTCACTGGTATACTGTGACCTGACAAACGAACTAGACACTAAACTGCAAAGATTGGCTAACTCTGGCATCCGTTACATGTACGGTGTAAGGAGGGATGAGCACATCTCCCCTTACAGGCGCGAGCTGCAATGGCTTACCACCGCTGGTCGTAGGAAATATTTCATGGCCTGCTTTTTGAGAAAAATTTTCAACACTGCAACACCAGCTTACATTCTGGCCTTCTTCGACTTCCACGTTGCACTCAGACCTCTGAGGGGGGAGGTGACACCTCTAGACATCCCCCCCTTCGCCACAGAGACACTGAGAAATTCATTTCATATCAGTGCCTCTTATCTATGGAATTCATTACCGCCTCATCTTCGCAACACTAGAAACATCTCTCACTTTAAAGCACTGGCTAAGCTACATTTCTTGGAACAGGAGAAATAGTTCTCTGCGTCCACTCACAAACACCACACATAAACACATTACCCTACACGTCACCTCATTTCATTCCACACGCTCACACAAATATATTATACTCTTTTACATTAATTCTGTAAAATTAATAATTAATTCTATTTTCTATGTATTGTACAACACAATGTACATTAATAAATCTAAATCTAATCCAATCGATAGGACTGCTGATGTATAACATCAACCACATCACATTCTTTTCCCACGTTACCAACCATGCGGCATTTTAAGATTCATCTACTTACCCGGATGCCGGCTTGATATCGACCACGTCACATTTTTTTTCCCACCAAATTTCAAATATATGAGGTGGGAGAACGTTATAAAAGTGAAAAGTGAGAACTTCAACGCCAATCTGAAGCTGTTTTTCCTGCAAATAAAAAGTGCTTCACAACAACAACGTGGAATCAAGAACATTGAAGAAGCTCAACATCTACTGCAAATGAGAACTCAACTAAATCTACAAACAAGAGGTTTTGTCCAAACACGAATCAACGGTGACGATCATGGACGTCGCAAAACTGAACGAAATCGCGTAGCTGAAGACGATTCTGCCGTTGAAAAAAGTTTCGGACCTCGGAGCCTACTTGGAATACAGAGTCAGTGGTGTTCATCGTGTTGAAACGAAATTTGATGATGAAATCGTTCTGGATTTGAAGGACTCATTCTCGATTTTTCTATCAAATCGACTGACAAAAGCTCTTCACAGAGATAAAGATATATTCCAGAAGATGGTGACAGAAAGTGACGACACTCGGTTGAGTCTACGCCATCTGGGTAGGCTATATAATCAACTCGAATTTTTTTAGGTGTCATCTAAGTATCACACATAATTTACACCATTTGATAGTACTACGTTCTATATTCAATAGAAAATATCAAAAATTATATGTACTTGTAACTCAGCGCTAAGCCATCCTTTCCACCTTCAACCTAACAAATTTTTGTAATAGTATTTCGACTCAAGTTTGACAATCTAAGAAAGTGCTATTCTAAACATCAATGAGCAATGACAACGGTTTTTAAGCTGAGTTTGAACCTCGTAACTGTAACGTGAACTACACGATGAGGTTTGAGCGGACTCAGTCAAGGATAGAGTGCAAGGTCGACCAAAATCTGAATGAGCATCGTTTGAAGCCGCAGGTTCTACGGAGTTGGGTGACTATTGCTCTTGAAATGCAAAACATGACGACGTTGGTGTACAGCTTAGTCAAGGTTTTTGAACGGGTTCAGTCACGGCCAAAGTACAAGGTCGACGGATAGCTGCGGTCGTATACATTTGGAGCTATGGATCTGCGGTATTCGGTGACTACACTGGCCAACAGTGGTTTTGTTACTCTTGATATTTGAGTCGTCTTAGAAAGATTCGATGTCAACGACCTTAGGAGTAAGCGTAGTTTTTCGAAATTGGCTCTAGTTATTTATTTTATCGACATTTTCATATATGACTCAAAAAAGCAATGTTTAGGTGAAAAATTCGATTTCTTTTTTTTAATATCTAAAGTTTATCAAAAAAATACTATCAATAACCTTAGTTATGCTTACTTTATTCGGGCAGAAGTATAAAAAATATAAGAAATATAATACTTTGTTGTTCTCGCAATGAAAAAGGGGGCACAACAAGTTTCTTCGAAAGGGGGGGTATTGGGGTGTTCCGAAAAAAAAAAATTGAAAAATTTCTCTCAAACACGCATCAAACTTTCGGTAGAGCATCTTATATAGAATATCTCAGCCAAATACGAGCTTTTAATATTGATTTTTTTCCATTTTCCATTTAAATAACAGGTAAAAAAATTTAGGAAAAAATATATCTCATAAACGTCTGACATATAAACCATCTAAACGTACATCTAATAAACTATCTGTATTAACAGACTCTTATAGGAAATTTCACGCTCTATAAAAAACTACTGATATAGAACTTTAACCGTTCAAGAGAAATTCGCCTTTAAACATTGAGTCATCTCGGATACAATACTACAATAACATAAAAACCAGAGCCAATCTAATATAATCATAATTATATTCGTAAGTTTTACGTTCTCAAACACCAGGATTCACAGAAAAAATCAGAGCAACAAAAAAAAGTATTTATTTTGTAGAGCTGTGCTATCGCTCTAGGAATGCAAAACATAACTGAGTTTGAGTACAGCTCGGTAAAGGATGGAGAGCAAGGTTGAATGTTACATGAGTTTCGTATTGAAAAAAAAATTCTCTCTCGAGAGCGAAAGTGAGAGTGTAAGATTACTTCGTGAATATTCTTTAAAAATCAGCTTCATTGCGTACAATTTTTAGGGCACAGTTGAAAATTACTTCACAACGATAGTGCAGCAATTTTATTCAACAAAATCGTGACCGAGATAATATATTCGCCAGGAATGCGGGGCCGTTCTTGTAAATGCTTCTGCGCAGTAACACAAATCGTACACCTTCGCCATCCGCACAGTATGATGATTTTGCAGCCAATTTTGAAGTAACAAAACGTTTTGGGCTGCACAGATTGCGTTGGGTATTGCATGGACGTCACATTTCTACGACACAGCTGAAGTTTTTTCCGAGGTTGAAGCGACGGACAGCCTAAGTCCAGCAAATCGATGATTTGAACTTTGGGGACAATTTTAAGCAACCAATCTCGTTTTTCTGCTCCTTTTACGTACAGGGTTTCAGCTTTTCACAGCCTGTCTTCAATGGTTGATTCAACTTCCTCAAACAGTATGTTTCCACAGCTCTAAGGTGAACCGTGAAAATTGCGTTCCAACCAAGAATTTTGGCTTTTGTATATGACGTGCAGACAATCCGATTCGTAAGGTGGTTTGAAGAAAAACATTGATGGAGATGCTTCCGAGGAGAATGAAATTTTAGCCAATTCTTTCAATAAGAAGGTATTGTTGAAAGGTCTACGAAAAGCTTTGTATGTCAACGATAAGCTCCATCTTTGAATTGTGCGAGATGGTGGAAACGGGTTAGCTTTTGTACCAACTTTTTCACCCCACCACTGAGTGGGTTGTATTCGACAATACGGTCGTGAACAATCAAGCAATACGCCGATGATTCAGCGGGAAAGTTGGCTTCAGCTTCAAATTCAAGACGGATGTCGACAGGTCCATACTTCAAAGATTCGTTGTGTTTTGAACAGTCGATAACGAATGAGGGGACGTCTCCAAAAAATTCACTCTTCGTCAACAACGGCTCGAGGTTCTTGTCGAAGTGGGTAGCTTGGAGGTTTGCGTGTATCTTGTACAAGAGCGCATACAGATTATGACCCATATTGAGGTTCAGGTTACCGTACGGATAAGATTGAGAGTTCAAAAACAGCTTGACGTCCGTGATATTGCAATGAAATCGAAATGACTTGCGTTCTTGCCGGTCTTGTTCTTTCGACTTCTTTGGAAACTTGAAATGACGTATCGAGGTTTTTTAAGCTGAGTAGAAGTTTTCACAGTCCAGACATGTTTCGATGTTGTGGGAAGTGAGGGATATTCGTACAATGCCTAACTGCGGAAGATCATCAAAATAGGCGGATCTTTCTGAATAAAATTTAGTAGGTTAACTTTCTTGTGATCCCCGAGTTTCAAATACGGTATCAGCCATTCCACTGCATTGATCATGATTTTGAATTCCGCCTCTTGAGTCTGCATGATTGCGTTACGTCAGTTTCTGATCTGATCAACATTAACTCATGTTATGCGTTGACAACGTTCTTGCGGTAGTCTTCAGTGAAACCCAATATCATGCTGAGCGGCATCATTACGTCAAAATTACCCTCAGCATCGGTTAATTTTTTATTCTCTTCCACATCAAGCCATACAGCGTTCTGCATCAGCCAAATCTGACCAGGGTGCAGAGAAGCGTAACCCTTTATGAGACTTGTCAAGCCAACGTTCTCGCTTCTATCAATCTCAACTGCAATAATTTCATAGCAAATTTCTTCAAAGAAATGACAGATCGCATTGTTTACGAACTGTGTGTTCACAGTAGCTGTACTATTAGGTCTGAGGAGTCGTCCATGGATATGTACCGAACTCTTGCTGGGTAATGTGCATAAATCCTGATGCTGAACGGTGATTCAAATTTCATCGCTGTTGTCGAAAGTTGACGATGCGTAAGATTTGTGAGCGTGAATCTCGTAATGCGCAACGGATTCGTTGAAGACGACCGGTGTTTGAATGTTTAAGATTTCTTCCTTCATGGGTATGTAGCAGATGATGAAATAGCAAAAGGGCATCTTTAGCTGTCGGAATTTTCTCTTCTAAAAGGTGTCAGTTCAAGACCCCAAGCCATCAGGAACTTCGCGTTCCGAGGAGTTAACGGTTCGAGAATCGATTGATAACAGGCTTGACCGGGCCATGCCGACTTACTGATATATCTACTCTTTGACCGTCTGTCATTTACAATACCCATTGTTCATTGCGATTTGGTATGTAGTTTCACAGGAATAACTTCTTCACGAAAATTGGACAGGTCTCCGTCTTGATCCACCAACGAAGCTGAACGTGATCTATGGTCCTGATGGTGATCGGAAGATGAGTGACGGGCAACGGTACTTCTACGATCTTATATCCTCGTGGGACAGTCAGGAAAAACTCGTGAATAGTGTGTCCTTTACGTCCATTGACGTAAGCGCCCGCTGTAATGCTGCGCTCATCTGACAACGCGTTGACCTAGAGTATAGTTACAGGCACGTCAGATTCGAGAGTTTTATCAACCTCCAATACACGTGGTGTGAATCCCAAAAGTTGAGCGATGAAATAGTTTGGCTCGAAGTTGGTCGTGTGATTGCATGTGATTTCGCTTCGTAATGCATTATTGTTGGGATTGATGCTGATTCTAATATATGTATTTCTTAGCAGGTTTTGAAGATACGTCTCTATGTCGTCGATGATTGATATCGTAGCTGCCTGTAGGTATAGTGATCACTTCATTGTCTAAGTAAATTTTATTGTGATCTACATCAACGTTGGGAATCGCATTGAACGTGAACAATTCTACCGAGCCAAGAGCATAACTTTTATCACGAGCAAGTTCGATCGGTGCAAAATATTGTGTCATGAGAATCGAAGAGGTTCCCGGAATCGTTAACGTTAATGAATCATCCATGACTGCGAGTGATAGCCTGACTTTGATGAACCATGCAACATGTTTATACAGCTCACCATTCAGAACAGTCACAAATGTCCGCATTTGAATGTATCATAATCGTGGTACCTTTCATGATTGTATTTAACACTACCAACGCTGAGGTATTTTATGGTTGCCGAAACTGTCAAAGTAATCGATATTATTGTCGCGTTTCTTGTATGCAACCCAGTATGTTCCGAGACCGTCTTTGTCGACAAAGTTAATTATGGCTGACTGGTTTTTTCGTAGACCGTTTTTGGGCATTTGGTTTTGCATTATAACACCGCGGAAATGCAGAACCTTGAAGATTTTTACATATTTTAACGAATCCCAATGAGTCAACGCTCGACGTGGTAGCATCGCATCTAGTATTTTGAAAGATGGAGACCAAGACCTGTTTTGTACGGTTTCATATGAAGCCCTTTGCCCAACGCGATAGCTTCAATAGTATTATTGTATCGTTTGCTCTCTTCCAGTTCTCGTGTAGCAGCACTTGCATCGTTAACGGCTTTTCGCATATCTGCCACACCACCGGCTCACGCGCCTGCAGCACACTGTCGAGTGATAAGAGAAATCAGAAATGGTAAAAAACCACCGAATTTTGAAGGTACTGGTAAAACGCAGTGTTCGCACTTTACATTTACCACCCGCTTTCTAACGGCCTTCTCAGCTCCCTTCAGCGCAGATTCGATAGCTACATTTGCATCGCTGCTTGGGAGCATAGAACGTTTTGCATCATTCATAATTTTTCTGAAGGTCGCATTATTTGGAATTCGAATTCCCATGCCAAGTTTTCATTTTACTTTCAGTGTATTAGCCCAAGCCGCTGCTTTTCCACCCAAATTGGCGTCCGGCGCGAGAAGCCGTTTCCAAGCTTTCTCAGCCAACACCCTATCAGCCTTGTGTCTAACTTCAATATTTTCACGATTCTGCAAGTCAGCAATGTCGTGGTCCTTGCAAGCTGCGTCGAGAAGGTTGATTCCCGGATCACCCCGCGCGAGTCTCTTTGTTAACTCTGTACCAGGCCCACAGTACTGATAACTAGGTACATGCTATTCGACCGGAAGGCACTTGATGATTTTATTCACCAGACCCTTGCTACGATGTTGCCGCCTGCTACGTGGTTCACCTTTGTACACGATCATGTTCGTGCGTTGACTAAAGTAAAATGCTCTAAAACGGGATATTTATATCAAATCTGATCAGTCATGTCCGAGATGCGGTCTGAAAAACAACCTACTAAGCTTCCCGTAATGAATTTTAACAAACTTTTAGAGCAAAATGTCAGAAGGCACAAAGGGCACGGTGAATTACTCCCGAAAAGTGTGCGTGCAATATTCTGTGGACCGTCGAGTTGTGGTGAAACTAATGCGTCGCTCACACTTATAACCTATCCCAACAGACTAAGATTCGAGATTATTTATATCTAACGAAGATCTCTCAACCAACCGGAACACCAATTATTGAAGCAATCGCCAGATAGTATTGAGAATATGCAGTATTTTGCGTTCACCGAGCGTGAGCAAGTGATTACACCGGAAAAAGCACAGCCCAACTCAATAATCGTATTTGACGATGTAGCATTACAATATTAGAGCCTCCTTTTGTATAGGTAGACATCACGACGTTGACCGTTTCTGTCTCTGTAAGACGTACGCGGGTATTCCCAAACATCTTGTACCCGACATGGCGACAACGTGAACTTACTCGTGTTATTCAAACGAGACGACATGAACCTGAGACATTTATACAACGGCCATGAAAACACCGATATGCCTTACACAGAGTTTAAAAGTGTGTGCTCTGCATGCTGGAACGGTGAGAAGTGCCGGTTTCTGGTGATCGACAAAGACAGTGAGCTCAATGAAGGACGATACAAGAAAGGATCTCATTCTTTTGTTAGCTTGAAAAATAATAGAATCTCACGTTTTCAAGCGAGAGACGCAGTAGCGTGACATACTCAGTTGCATCAATATGCAGAGCTCTGAAATTTCCAAGGGAAATGATGTCCAACATCAGATTGCTCAAGCAAGTACTGCAATCCGTCGAAAACACAGATTGCTCGAGTCGGGCGAGGAATCTACGGCTCAGAAATTGAGTGACGTTGTCAAACCAGTACTGACTCCGTGGCAAGAACTGGTGAATGTCACAAAAGATACTGAACCTGTAAAACAAGAGGTGAAAGAAATTAAAGAAGAAATAAAGCAGATGAAAAATGAGACGAAAAATGAAACAGTCTCGGAAATGGACGAAATACCGGTCGAGAAAATCAAGGATTAGTATTTGCACTGATGAGAGATGAGAAGACGAAAAGTGAATTGGACAACGAGTACGGTGTACGCAACCTCTCAAACGGACTAATGATTGTTGTTGGTTCGTTGATATCTTTTGAGAGTGACTACATCCGAATTTACGATACGCTTAACTCAAAAACGAAAGGTTTGCTGGAACTTTTGTTCAAAATGAAGCCTGACGGGTCTTATGTGAGCGCCGGAGATCGGGAAAATTTTTGAAACATAATCCTCGCAACGAACGCGCATCAAAAGTATTACTTATCTGATGGGGCTAGTGGGAACGATAACAGTTACAAATCTCAAAATGCCATTGTCGAATTGATGGATTATAATTAACGACACATTTGCGTTATTCATTTTTTGTTTTGAGTCAACTTTTATCAGCTTCAATTGAGTTATCACGATATAAATAAATTGAATCATAATAATAAGCAGAATGTTCCAAGAAGTAGACGTCACGATATAAGTTCAAACTGAAGTGGATAGAAATAGGTTATGCAGTTTGTAGACAGGTAAACCGAGACTACGTGAAAACTTGTAGTAGTAAAGACAGCCGTGAGTGGCGCTTGTAAGGCGCGCGAAAGTACAAGTTCAAAATTTTTGAATTTTTACTTTGGAAAATTAATATCAATGATAAAGAGATTGACATTAACATTAATATTGACAATAATTTTCAATTTAAAATTAACATAAAAACATAAAAACATATTAATAATAAAAAATATATAAACAATGTTGATATAATTTACTAATAATGAAAAACACTGAATTATTTATTGAATTTTTAAAAAAGATCTCCTTTTGATCCCAAGCGTAAATTTAATTATTTTCTTTATGCTGAAAAAAATTTGAATTCATATAATTTGATGGAAAATATCAATAGAGTTTAGGATTTTCTACCAGATTCTTAAAAAAAAAAAATCGAAAATTGATCAAAAGATACGCTTTTGTGATTCAGGTCCTCAATTAGGGCTGTACCCTCTCTGTACTGTAACCTACCGACGTACAATTATCATAAGAGAGCACACATGCTCATACCACAGCCTTTAAGATCCATATCGATCTAGATTCAGTTACCACTTGGCGTGCAATGGTCCCGCAGCTTACATTTATGTAATGCCATGCAATATATATCGTTTTCAGTTCTTTACTTTCTATCGTCAATTCCAACTTACACATAGACCATATGGGTCTACAATCGAAATTCACGGAACTCAGTCTCATGAACCCTCACGAGACGAGACAGCAGTTCACAAAGTATCATTCTTAAAATTCAAATACGCATTTTTGCAACTAACTATCTTCTCAGAACTGCACCGATTGGCCTCTTCAAGATCAATTGTCTTGTACTGACGTAGCCAAAAATCAATCAGGAGTCTCTTCCAAATCTCCTACTATTGAAGATCTTTTTCACATCAGACAGATGTAAAAGAGAATCACTTCAGCCATCGAAATATAACAGAACTAAATTAATTGCAGAACCAATTTAGATTCCGGAACATTCAGAACATTTCGAAATCAGGAACGTTGTAGATCATTCTGAATCATAGAACATTTACATTCAGAACCTTCGAACTTCAGTACATCGCACTGTCCGGCGTATTACTTGGGCGTACATTTTTTGAAATTACAATATAACTAGGACTCTCAATACGTAAAGTGTTTTTCGGAATTCCCTTTCAATGCCGTAACGAAAGCTACAGCCATAGATGACATTGAAATATCCTATTGACTAAACCGGCGAGTTCCACCCCTCCTGTTAGTCACGTAGAGACCAACAACGATCCCTAGTATAAGGTTCAACTTTGTTTCTTATAACTGGTACTAAGAAATGAGATAAAAGACTGCTCAATTAGTATCAGCAGCGCTCAGCCTAGATATATCTCTCTTTTTAGGTCAAAATTATTATCAATAATTAGGATAAGCCACTAACTTTGGAACCACCAAATTAAAATAGATTATCTGTTAAGATGTATGGATGAATGCGTGAGAATTATCTTAAGATACTTCTTGTCAACATCTTATACGTGTAAGCAACGAGATTGAGAATCGTCGGAACACCGTCGATGAGCGCGACGTAACGCTGACCGTGTAGATTTCGGCACCGGAAGGTCGCCCTCGCACTTCATTGGCCAATTACCGTTGTAACTTACTGCAACTGCAACTCCTTGGACCCTCAGGCCTAAGAAGCCATGTCTTTTGTCAGTCAAGTCGCGAAGTGCGTGGACGTCTACCTGGATTAGCCCTCTTGAGCAAGGGTAGTGTTGGAAAATCTCAATTGTGACCGACCTAAAGTCTCGCGCTAATTCGTCAAAACGGAGCATTCAATTTATTCTGTCAGCTGAAAAAGACTCACTATCTTCTACGTTCTAATCTTTACTGTTCTTCACTAAATCTCATTATTTCGCGAATAGACATTTTTATGCCATTCCATTTTCCTTAATTAAATCAAGTTTGGCCCTGATTCAAACAGAATCAGGTAATACTAAGTGTTTATAATAATAAACAGCTATATTTTCATTTCTAATTAATAATCGTTAAAATCATTGTCATTATTTATATACATCGTTAGTGAACCAAATCGACTTTTTCAAACAACAACTTTCGATAGTGGGGTATCATTCGAAATTCACAAACCTAAGTGCCTGACGTTCATCATCGTTCGGATTCATCAACCCTTCCGATCTCGAGGTGAGGCTCTGCCCCAGAATTCCACGGACACCGACATACACGACCTGACGGCTCTCAATCTCGCCGAACTTCGCATCTAAAGATAAGTTAATTCAAGTAGTTGTCTTCAACATCACTCCATCTAATGAAAAAGTTTCGAACAAGTGAACAGGTACAAAAAGATTATAATAACAATAGTATAAAAAATTTTTTAATAACAATAGTATACGCATGAAGTTGGCGGTGGGGTGAGATGCCGAAAATAAAACAAAAAGCATCCAGCAAACAAAACTTACTTTGACAGCTGTCATCGGCTGTTTATGACAGTCTTTGACAAATATCTTTATAGGTATCTGTTTCTGACACGCAAAAAATGAACATGCAAACGAAAATTATCAACATGATTCCCGACGGGAATTGTCGTTTTCGCGCGCTGGCGTATTGTGTATACGGCACTCAAGATCGACACGCAGAGGTGAGACTGAGTATCGTTACAAATATAGTGGACAATTGGTCTACATTTGCGGGTTTCATTACAGGTAATGAGTCAAACGGTGCTGTGATTAAGTCACCTGGTGATTACAAATCACATATGAATAAAAATGGAATTTACGGGGGAGAGGCAGAATTAGCTGCAGTTGCGGACATTTTTAAGATATGTTTAATCGTGTATCGCGAAGAACAAATTCATCCACACCGAATCGGATCCCAAAATGAAACACAATTCTCGCTACTCGTCACCGGCGACGGAGACAGTGGACACTTTGATGTCTTGCAGAACCAAAATAAAATTCATATAGTGAGTAATAAGTATCCAAAGTAACAAGCAAATGATAGTAAATCTAAATACATCAGCAAACAGTCAAAAGGACAGCCAGGATTTACGATGGCAATGGAGAAAGGAGGAGTTTCAAGCAGCAGACAAGGCGATGAAGATGGTGGATGGTCGGAAGTATCACAAAAGAAAGAGGAAAATAAAATTGTAAGTGCGAAGAACCAAATAAGCCATAGAATAATGTCCAACAAATATTCGTATAACCAGGCAAGAGGACGGCCAGGATCGATGTTAACCACAAGTGAAAGAGGTGTTTTGCGGAGTGAACAGCAATGCAAATATCAAGAAAAAAATAATATAAAGAAGGTGATTTTGGAGAATAACCGGCAGAGCGGTAGTAAAAATAATTCAACGAAGTGTGTCGAAGAATTAGAAGAATCGATTGTGATTATTGATTTGGAAAATAAATCAAGAGGACGACCAACCAATATGATGGACTTAGAAGAGCGAAAAATTAGACGACGACAACAGCAGCGAAAATATATGCTCCGCCTTGATGACAACGAATGTAAGCTCTTTGAAAAGTTTGTTCATTAATGAGAAATAATTCAATTCTAATTCCGTAAAAAATCAAGCCTATCTTAAAATCATTCTCTCTTAATTACAGAGCAACGCTCGGGGCGATTGTTAGGTACAACATAGAAAATCAAGTTAACCGAAACCCGATTCCGACTAAGCGTTAGGTACAACGCAGAAAATCAAACTGACCGAAACCCGATTTCGACTAATAAAGCGTCACCCCGTCTCATACCTACAAAATGGAGACCAGCTGCACAAAATAATGATTGCAGGAAAGCAAATTTTGAAACACAATTTCATTTAATCTGTGTTATTCCAATATAGAAAATCTATTTTACTTTTTTTTGTCTTTCACTTAATTAGGTTTATTCCTTCATAAAGCAAGTATAGGTTAACCTACGCATGTCAAGGAGGTACAAAAATCTCTAAAAACTTGATCAGCCGTAGCTTCTGCATTAATAACCAAGATGGGAGCTGATAAAGAAGAAAAGGTTTGTTTTATCAACCAATCGTCATGAACCTCATGAATAGTTCTAAAGAGCTCTAAAGAAATGTTCGATTCTTCCTCACGAGAACGGGAACTGACTCGGGCGAAAGGAGTTTCTGGGGAAACTCGCAAACAAACAATTGAATCTACTCTGAGCTCAGACAAGCGAAGGCGAAGATCGAAATTTTTCATCAATCAATGAGATTCGAAGTCAACTTCGAACTAAATTTAAAGTGAAAAATGTTAAATAAATGTGTTTGAAAAAAAAAGGATTGATATCAATTATTTGTACCTATAAACCAGACGCAGTAGACTCTATATCTCTATACGTAGATATACGTAAAAAAATCTGAAAATAATAACTATAGCAAAATAAGTCGCCGAATGCAATTGGGGTTGCATGGCATCGGGAGTTTTGTACATGTGAGTGGATTCGTTTACGAAAATAATCTGAGCAGACCTGCATAGGGAGCCAATAGCAATTTCAGGTTGATCGGAAACAACCGATCAACAGTTGCAGACCTGTCATCAAATCAACATAAATGAATTCACCTGTCTAATAGACAATGCATAAGGAGATAGTGAGGCGCGTAGCGCCGAGGTAGGGTTGGCGCGCGAAGCGCGCAGGGGCGAAGCCCCTAGTCATTCCAAATTTTGCATAACGTCTTATTTAACAAAAACGAGTGGCAAGCTTCACTAGCCACTGTCGAACGTTCAGTATTGTTTTCTGAGAATATTAATTTGTATTTTTTCATAGAGTTCCCTAGCAAAATTGAGCAAGATAAAATTGGCGCCTACCTGCAGATAATAACCTTGGCTATTCATAGAGACACTTTCCTGTCTTCAGCTCGGCCCCCAAACCATATTTTTGCAGGTTCAAATCACAGCTAAGTAATGCATATGATTCTACGGATCGACTGATCGGTAACGTAGAATTGGACTGTTAACATAAGTTACATCAAATCTAAAAAGAGAGATACCATCTTAATAATAACCGACCAGAAGTAGAAATAATAGTCGTTCAGTATAGATGTTTTTAACAGCATTATGTTCAGTTATGTATTATCTATATATCATTCAAATAACCCTACGTTTTGAAAGAAGCGTAAACGATCGAATTCAACTAGTTCTACAGCTTCTCTGTATTTGAATTTGAATTCGTCCGTCGACGTTATCTATGTTTAAATTCAAACATTTTATGATTATACTTTCTTTGGTTTTTCCTTTATATCATTCATTCATTTCCTAATTAATCGTTTGAAGAATATACATTATCTTCCACCAATAAAAATCATATTCAACCGTTTATTTTGAACGATAACCCATCCTACTTCATTATACATTAGCCTCAACCATTTAAACAACTCTTACAGACCTGTATAAGACGAGGCAACAACGTATCCACATTACCGGCTTATCGAGAGGTAAGTCTTTCTTGGTTTTAATTTTTATTCATTGTCGTTACGAGGGAGCATCCTTAATTATTCAATTATCATTGAATACAACCGCTCTGTACACCCTTTTCCCGCGTAACAGCACCAAGTGAATAACAGCACTGTAAAAACCGTAACTCGAACATCGATTTAAAGAACATCTTATTGTTAATAAATGTGTATTTTAAATTAAAGTCTTGTGTAAAACGAATTATTTCAATCGCGCATAGTGATAGCTGGCACGACCCAAGCCAAAATTCCAGATCGAGATAGGCTGCACGAAAAATTCCACCCAAACCTAAACACCACAAGATTTTTCCCGACGTCCTTTCCGAAACGTACCAGTTTGACCGCATCGATTTGCAAATTTTTAAAGATACCGTAAGCAATTTTCACTTTCATTTGAAAAGATGCCAATGAAAACTTTGCTACCAAATTTTCAGGAATTCATATAATTTGGGACCAAAGTCTTTTCAGTTTTGTGTTTGAATTTAAACGACTTACGTCAATGCTTACAACGGGAGTTTGGACCAGTTTTACAAAGAAGTTTGTCTAAATTGCAGCAAGTCACCCTGTCCACAATTCAGTGGCAAAAGCTGGAGGGCATCCAGGGACATAATTCCGACCATAATTCTCGTATGCTGGCGTTCCACAGCTGGTCAGCACGTAGCTTTCTACCTTACCTTAAAATGGCAACTCTATTGAGGGCAAGGTTTTCCGTACCTAGACTCAAACCAAATTAGGAGATACCAACTAATTTGGACTTGTGGCCCAAGGGCCACGTGTTCGCAGACTGCTGCATGACCACCGAACTTATTTTGATAATCTCAAGGCAGGGGATGCAGGAGAGGTCAAGTGGAGAAAAATTTTCACGGAAAAAAGATGATCATATTAGAATGATTTTATTACCTTATTCTAAATGTCAATAAGTTTTGAACGACTTCTCAATGCTCTCAAGTCCACACATTCTCACATTCGCGGGTTGCACTTCACTCATGACTGCGTTCGTGTACACTAACAATAAGTATTATGAGCTGGCTGACGTGATTACCGGTTTGAGGTGACTCATAGGCTGTTCTGCTGTCGGTCCCCTTCTATGGAGTTATGTGAATACGAATATGTTTAAAATCCACTTTTCACGTTATAAAATATACAAAATCAAGATGTGTAAAAGAAATGCTTTTAGATTCAGTTTAGGGTTGCAAAAGATATTTTGAAAATAATGTTCTAGCTGAATTTTAAGGTCACAATTCTAAACCATTTCGATTTGAGCAATGCTAAACGCATTGAACCCATGCATTGAAAAAATACCATATAAGATGTAGTGAAATGACAACATTGAATTATTCCCGTGACAGCCATCATTATTTTTCACAGCCCATTGATCACTACGTCAGACAATCCGCTGAAGTATACTTACAAGGAAGGTATCCCAGCCGGAACTCTCTGATTTCATTTCTGCTGTAATATGTTATAGTAGACTAAAACTAAACGACACGTATTTTTTTTTATCGGCCATGAAACACTTTAAAGGGGTGAAACCATCCTTCAAAGTGAGGCATGACAAAGGGCGATTTGGCAGTTTCACCCATATGAACATAATATTTTTTAACCAATCCAACTAGAAAAATTTTCTCAGGAAGAGAAATGGAAAATGTATTTTTCCCAAAAATGAAAAAAAATTAAGAGGGTGAGCCAGCCCTAAATATGATCACATTTATGCAAAAAAATTGTCACATTCAAGTCTTAAAATCTGAAAAAATATAGATTTCGTATAAATACGAAAGAAAATTTACTTATTTTCGGATTTTTCCGAAAAAAATATTGGCTGGGGTAACTACCCTCGAACGCTGTTTATCTTGCGCGTATGCAAAACATCGTAAAATTTAAGTCTAAAAATCTGAAAAAATATATAATGCGTACGAACACGAGGAAAATATGACATATCATTGGATTTTCTCGAAAAAAATATTGGAGGGATAACTGCCCTTGAACGCTGTTTATCTTGCTTTTATTGAATTGAAGAGAACATCGAAGATATTTTATTGGCCGTGATGAATGAATTCAATGGCGCAGAAATGACGATTGAAGAATCCCTATATTTTCAAGAACAATACAAAGATACTAATTCCCAAATAATAGAAGATGACAATTATGCATACTTCACCAATCCAGCCTGTGCCACATACAAATAAGTGTACGAAAGACGAAGAAAATGTATCATATGATTACATCAAGAGCCGTAGATTTCTGGAGAAGCGGACAAAATGAAATTTACGCATTGACACTGTAAAAAAAAATTTCAAAAGAGTGCAATCTTTAAATCGATTGTGACGATGGGCTCATTCATTAGATAAAGATGGCACTTAAAGAGAAAAAATCGCTGGAATTTGTGACATTACTTTGAATAATTTCAAAGCAGCTATCGACGCCGGTTTCATCCTTCATGATACTGATTTACGCAATTGGGCTTCACAAGCCCAGAAAGAAATTGGGTATGAAGATTTCCGATTTACAGCTACAAAAAAATGGTTGAATCGATTTAAACACGCACACAGAATAGTAGATAGGAAAATCAATATCACCAGAAAAACTTCGGAGGATGCTGAACGGTTAAGATTGAAGGCAGATGAATTTGTGGCTCATGTTGAGCACGATATAGCAAATTTTTGAATTCAAAATGTGTACATTTCCGATCGATCAAAACGGATTCCAGCTGGAGATGCATTCAGGAAGACCTTTGAGTGTCGAAGGAGAAAAGCAAGTACAGTGCCTTGTCCAGTCAGTTACATCTACAACCCATAGTTACACAATACAACCGCTGATATCAGCTGAACGAAAACTTTCATCACTCACGTTGTTGCCTAGTCTTATACAGGTCTGTAAGAGTTGTTTCAATGGTTGAGGCTAATGTATAATGAAGTAGGATGGGTTATCGTTCAAAATAAACGGTTGAATATGATTTTGATTGGTAGAAGATAACGTATATTCTTCAAACGATTAATTACGAAATGACTGAATGATATAAAGGAAAAACCAAAGATGGCATAATCATAAAATGTCTAAATTTAAACATAGATAACGTTGATGGACGAATTCATATTCAAAGTGGTAAGTTTGGACCGGCTGTAGAAGCAAATTTATTCAGACCCATTAATATTTATATAGCGGCATCAAAATCTGGAAAACTTACTTCAGGTATAAATATAACATAATTTTTATCTAACATTCTTACTCAAAAGAATATACCTTCAGCCGCATTTACTTCTTTTTATTCATTTCAGATCACATTGAACCTTGGTTGACGGAAATATGTTGTCCAAATATAGGACAAAGCAGCGTATTACCAATTGATTCATGGAGTGATCATTGTCCTGCAGTAGTAGCAGAAAGTAAACCCCGGAATAAAAATATTATTCTAAAATTATAAACAACAGGGACGACAGGAAAAATCCAACCCTTAGATGTATACGGGCTTAGAATTTGGAAGAATTTCGTGCGACACTTTTCCGACAGTGCCATTTTGAATGGCACATGAATCATGAAATCAGTCTACATTCAAGAAATAACATTGTAAAACTGCAATCTTTGGTCCACTATCAATCAATTATCCTCTCCGTGATACATTAATCTTGTCAAATATTTTTGGTATAAATCTGAATACATTTATGAAAAACCAGAAAAATTCGAAAATCCAGTTGATTTCAGTTTCGGGGACTCTTGTAAGACCCATTGCGGAATCGAAGGCTGCACAGGCGTTGCTGTTATTGGATGTTCATGGTATAAAAAATCCTTGTCCTTCAAACACTTTTCCGACGACTATCATTATTGTTCAAGATTCGAAAGTTAATAATGTTGTGTTTATAATTTTCGTAATGACAAGTTATACCAATAAAACGTATTAAAATTCATTCGAAACATTACGTTGTCTTTGTTTCAGATGATTTATTTTTGAGCCTTTGATGATACAGTGAGAAGATAAAAATCCTCAAAAATTCAAAGCATTTTAAGGGTAGTTCCGTTCAATTTTTATTTTCGAGAAAATCCAAAGATACGTCATATTTACTTCACTTTTATACGGAATGTATATTTTTTCAGTTTCTTAGACTTGAATTTGACCATTTTTCACGTACACACAAGGTGAATAGCGTTCAGGGGTAGTTACCCCGTCCAATATTTTTTTTCGATAAAATACGAAAATACGTAATTTTCTTTTGTGTACATACGCAATATATATTTTTGAAAAATTTTCAAATTTCAATTGGACCATTTCTCGCGTAGAAGCAAGATAAACAGCGTTCAAGGGCAGTTACCCCTCCAATATTTTTTTCGAGAAAATCCAATGATATATCATATTTTCCTCGTGTTCGTACGCATTATATATTTTTTCAGATTTTTAGACCTCAATTTTACGATCTTTGGCATACGCGCAAGATAAACAGCGTTCGAGGGTAGTTACCCCAGCCAATATTTTTTTCGGAAAAATCCGAAAATAAGTAAATTTTCTTTCGTATTTATACGCAATGTATATTTTTTCAGATTTTAAGACTTGAATCAGACAATTTTTTTGCATAAATGTGATCATATTTAGGGCTGGCTCACCCTCTTAATTTTTTTTTACATCTTTGAGAAAAATACATTTTCCATTTCTCTTCCTGAGAAAATTTTTCTAGTTGGATTGGTTAAAAAATATCATGTTTACGTGGGTGAAACTGCCAAATCGCCCCTCGACATGTCTCACTCTGAAGGATGGTTTCACCCCTTCAAAGTGTTTCATGGCCGATAAAAAAAAATACGTGTCGTTTAGTTTTTAGTCTACTATAACATATTACAGCAGAAATCAAATCGGAGAGTTCGGGCTGGGATACCTTCCTTGTTAAAGACTACTCCGGGTATACTGAGACCAAACACTGTAGCTGATCTAATTAATCATACAATAAGTTCGTTGACTTATCATGTTACATAGTCAAGACCCTCTAAAATCCATGCATAAGATTAATTACAACATATTACCTGTAAATCTCCGTTGGCAGAAACTGTCCGGCGTACTCTGTGCTTGCTATATGATTCCTCGTCATGTCCCTTGGGGTGGCCACTTCCACAGCGTTGACGAATCTGATTGAAAATGATCGTAACATTCTTATTCATGAAAGTGAATAACATTTCACAGAACTGCGTGAAAATTGAATCAATTGGCTACAGAGTATGTTCAGTAAACTTTATCAAAGAAAATTTTTTTCCAATTTTCATCGGACCCAAACGAAAAATTTTAGTTTTTCACAAATAAACGGAGCCTTCTCAATTCGGGTGCTCGCTGATACGAAGTTTATATTTTTAAACGCATTAACACATACAAAACTGATAATCGAGATTTATATTCGATTTTAATCGGTTAAAAGAACTCTTAGTGCATAAAAAATATTCACACGATATTCGAAGAAAGCGGAAAGTATATAAATTTATCGTAATGAAAATTTATACATTTGAATATTCGCGGACAGATGTAATATATCTTCAGCAAAAAATATTTACGTATAGATTCTATATCTCCGTTTCATTTGAATATCACGGGAACGTTTTTCATGGACTAATGATTTTGTGAAGCGGTAATACTACAGTGTGATTCTGTGACTATTTTTTTTTTTAAGGCTCAAATGCTTCTTTAATTCATCGAACATTGTTTCGGCAAAGTATCGAATTAGTTAAATATGTGTCTCGCGACGCTTAAAATCGTCCTCACACATGGACGCACACTCGCATGCAATGTTGACTTGCCGTCTCTGAGTCAAATCTCGCCGCTTGCCCGTGTCGCGACTCAAAACCTATCAGCTGTAACCCATGTATTGTCTAATGTCTCAAAATCAAGTATGTGTGTAATCTGTGTGTTCTCTCGCTCTGTAAACCATAAGTCTGTATAAAGTTCTCTTGCGATACGGTCTGTATCGCCGCATTAAGATCAATAAAGACCTCGGTTATTGTTAATCATTATCTCTCTCCATCTCAACATCATTTCGTTTCATTTACACTCGTCCTCAATCACTCGTTCGCGGATCCAATGATTTATATCTTTTTGCCATCTCCCTGAACAAACATGATTCCCAAGAGTCTGCATGTAAGAGAAGATTTCTCAAATCTTCGAAACAGTCGATTCTTCGAGTGAAGGCACGATTCCAAATCTTAGGTAATTTGAGGGCGAGCTTCGAATGCTCACGTTTAAATGCGTTTCTCTATGTTTTTCAAGGCACGCACCGAACTAGCGGTTTCAACTTTCAACTTATCAACTCCAAATTTTGATAGTAGCTTTTTAATGACATTTTCTAGTGAAGAAAGTAAGATTTTTTCAATTGATTCAAATTTAATTTAATGATTGTATGATCGAATTTTGATCGATTTTGCCACTTTGAAAAAACTTTTTTCTTCTAATTGACACCATTTCTGTACAAATTAATATTCCTGCAAGACCCTATGTAATTCACTAGATTTTTAGTTATCTTTAGTTATCTTCATTTGGAAATCTTTTTTAATTTTGGTTCTCGATTAAAATTGCGGTCATTCGAGACAAAAAGAAGTTTCTGTTCATCAGACACTCCACCATTATTTTATTTCGGAATAATCAAGAAAACAATACTGTGTTTTTTACGAATTCATTACCATGTTTGAAAAACAGAATTAAAAAATATCAATTTATTTTTTGTAACTAAATTTGAGATAATGCCCCTTAATTTGGTGTATACAAAGTAATTAGAAATATCCCCTAGGAGGTAATTGATGTCTTTCAATATCTGTTATCACCCCTTAAGAGGTAATTTATATTGTTTAAGTCTTAAAGTACAAACAGATTTTTCTTCTACTATTTCAAAACAAAATGGAGTTGGAGCGGCTGATGAAAGGAAACTTTTTTTTGAATGACCTCTACGGGCGACTACCTGCAGGTTGCAATTTTTGATCTGAAACAAAAAACGCAACAGATTTTAAAAGAAGATGCCAGAATCCAGTGAATTGCGTAGAATTTTTCGGAAATATTAATTTTCACAAAAATGGTGTAACAATTTCAGGGCCGTTCGTTCCCGATCGGTATGGAATAAAGACCGACTGGGTTCTACCTCGTCTTTGCAGCTAAGAGCAACTGGGAAGTCGAGCAGTAGGATTGTATGAATGCGTGTTATTATATTAAAATATAAGTTTGATATTTATTGACTAATTTGGAAGGTAGAGATGAAGTGAACTGTTTCGATAATAGACGAAAAGGTAGTCGGTCGACAGGTCACGAAGGAGTGTGTCTTGAGATGAGCAGAAGAAAGCGTTGGCGAATGCAAAGAACAGAATTCCGAATCCTGGTTCTGGGTATAGAAGGTGATAGTCAGGTGAAATAAAGCTTTTACTAGATGGGAAGAGCAAAGAATGAGTTGTAAATGTGAAGAGGGACTGCACGTAACAATGGCATCAACTTGAAGGAAATAGTTTTTTCTAATGAAAAAATTGGAAGCAAAACGGTTATAAAATCGTTAAATTTCGACCAATCAAAATAATCCTACGCAGTTCACTAGAAAATGTCATTATGAAGCTACAGTCAAGATTTGGAGATGATCGATTTAAAATTGAAGGTGGTAATTGGTCATTTACTTTGAAAAACATGGATTTGAGGAAAACGCATTTAAAAAGCGATCATTCAATTCTCATTTTCAAATTACTTGCAAGTCGGTATCGCGATTTCATTCGAAAAATAAACTCTTCTACTATTCAAAACATTTTTCCTCATGGACAGATTTCTGGGTATCATTTTTAAATAATTGAGGAAGCGTTTAAGCCAATAAAAAAAAAAATGGCAAAAAAAAAATAAAAAATTACAAGGTAGTATCACTCCTGAATCGATTAAAGAGAAATATATATTTTCATTAATAATTTTGTACGTATTAATTGATTTAAAAATATGAAACCCGTGTAAGCGATCGTTTGGGCTTTAGTTACAGCTCCCAGGCAGCATATTCATATCCCAGTAATGTAACAAATACTTGAATCTTATTCCTTCCGAAATGACAGCTACATCACATGTGCTCTACATGTAGCGTACATTTACTCTATTATGTCCGCCACAAACCATTATGGCAGCTATACATATAACAGGCACAGAACAGAGATACGTATCAACGATATAATATCACAAATATACTATGGATGATATTCATGTCCTTGCAAGTCCGTTATGTATCGTTTATGTTCTTATTTTTTGCATCCAGCATATGGCAGTTATATTTTTGCAGTGATAGATCAGATTCCTATCTGTTACGTAATACATCCACATCAGAGCCGTTGAATTAACGTAATTAATACGTATCTATCACTCCGTGTAACATCCGGCGATTCATTTTATGCGCATGTGCACATTTGCAAACTTGTAAAAAAAGCACACAAATACAGGATATATGAAAAGATTGTTTATTACCACCCAGAATATCTAAATAGAATGTGCCATAAAAGTAACCAGGTTTAAATTACAAAGCATAACAAAGATACTAGAATATAAAAATTGAACATATAGTGATACATATCATACAATAACATATCACACAAGTAACAATAGAGAAATGGGTGTATACGAGTATTACCATTACACGTATTTTGCTTAATATAATACAGGTAGTAGCATATCAAAATTCAACGAGTTACAGCGAGAAGTAAGTACACGCTACTTAACATTGCTCTTGGAGTTCATAAAAATCTTACAATTTAACCGATAATATCACATTAGTAACAATATTTAGGTACTATAGTAGATATCAATCACAATAATAAGTGCTCAGGACTAGATTGGCTCATAGGAGAAAATGAATTAAAAATTGCCATAAGAACGTAACTGAAAATTTAATCAGTCCGATCTGTAAGGCACAGATTGTAAATAATTCCGCCAAAAGGGCGTAAACCACATTAATTGTTTTGTATTCACCAGTACTAGGATGAAAAAAGTAAAAAAAGATAAAAATGACGTCACATCTCACGGGCAGAAGTTTCTCTGAATTTTCACAAATTAGAAGAACGATCAGTTTGGAGAGTGTGATCACATTTATTAAAATAAAAATCATTAAAGAAAGAAAATATTACGCAGTTTTCGCAGTTTTGCTAGAAAAAAATAAGTGGTTTACGTGCCTCCGGGGAGATACTTTCTGAAATTTCGCCCTACGACTCTAGCATTTTAAGCTTGAGATAACAGTCTCATGGCAGAAAAAATTTCGAGAGTCAAAATGCTGGTCTGCCCTCCACTGGCTGGTCTGGTCTCCAACTCTATATACAATACCCTGGTGGAAATAATTCTAGGAATTTCTATATATTGTTATGAAAATTAAAATGTAGTATTTCATGAAAAATTATAGTTTTTTTCAATTTGATCGACAAAACCAACGAGGTTTTCTGAATCAGTACAAAAATCTACGATTTTTCAAATTAATCACAATTTTTTGATAAACCACAAAAGAACAATAATTTTCAATCAAAAATGTTCCAGTTTCTCTAGAAATTCGTAGAAATTTCCAGCAGGGTATTTTTTACTTCACATATTATATAATAATGAACATATTTATAAAAAGAGTAATTCTACAACCAGTATCTAACTTTTACGTTATGTAACGTATAAGAAACTGATATGAAATCAAGTCAACACTGATGTTCCTGTAATGTAACTTATCGATATTTTATGGTATTATATTTCGCGATAAAACAAGAATTGAGATCCTTTCTAAAATGAATTCATAGGCTATTATATAATAGCTTCGCAAGGTTACTACCGTTATATAATTTTTCTGTGTAGTTTGTTCCTAATTTTTCAATCAAACTCTATGTCGAATATGTTGCTCACGTCACCAAAAGTAAGACAATACGTATACTGTCAGTATGGAGTTCTACTACTACCACAAACTACATAAAAAACATGATAGAATTTGAGATTGATATTATGTGAAGGTATAAAAGCTATCAAATGAACTTAAAAATCTATAAGAATTGCAGTTTGCAGGTGAGTATCATGAATTAATCTGAGCCAGTACAGATGTAAGTTAGAAAACTAGAGTAAGTTGAAATTGAATACAAGATTGACTCCAATTGGTTGAACTGTAGTTAATTCACAGTATGAGCTTGTGCAATTGCTCGTGCCTCCCCCATTCTCGTGCTTTGGCCTTAGGCCTTGTCTTCTCTGACGAATCTTTGTTTTCCTTGACGGAACCACCCACAGCAAGTTTCTTCATATTCTTCATCTGTCATGATGTAATTCACCGTTGCTGCATCTAGGAAATAAAAATGGACCTAATTTTTGTAAGAGAAAGGTCATAAAGAAATTTTCGAGTCTGAATCAGATGAATTACATTGGAAGAATCCACTTCACAGTTAAATTTTTCTACAATGGAATTACAAAGTAAATAAGAATTCAGTGGTATCGCAAAGATTAATTGAAATAGCAATAACTTTGTTGCAATAAAATTGTACTTACATACTCGTACATAATTGAGACTCAACCTCGTACAATTTTTTTTCGCCTCTTGCGGACTAGATTCTCTACCGAATTTTTTTTGTGCAGAAATCACTTCCTAGATCAAATTGAAATGAAATAACGTAAGACAATCTCTGATCTTGCTGAATGTGACTAAAAATTAGTTTATAGAGATGGAGAAATTCGAAAACTAATGCAAAGTGCAATTGGCCGCTGTTAACACACTTGTAATATCGTTTCGTCTCTGTCATCATTTTTAGCACTTACTACCCTCACGGAAAAAACCCTCAATTTTTGGGGGTGAGCTACAAAATTTAGGGGTTTACCCTGAAAGTTGAGGATTAACCCCTAAATTTGGCGGTTTACCCCCAAAAATTGAAGATAAACCATCAATAATGGAGGGCTTGTAGTGTTCAAGTTGGATATAACTTTATTACTTATACATGATACGTGAAGGAATAGTTGCGCCTGGCTTGGCTGTCGGGCAACCACTGCTGTGTCGTCTCACCTGTTCTCACGCCCTCACTCACCTAGCTCTTACTTAGCTATTCGCGCTAGCTATACAGGTATATCACAGGGTTTATATCCAGCAGTTGGAGGTTAACCCTCCACAATTGAAGGTTCATCCACAAGAAATGAAGGTGAACCCTGGACTTTGAAGGTGAAGCCTCAACGTTGAAGGTAAACCCTTAACGATAAAGGTTAATTCCTAACAATTGAGGGTTCAATCCCCAAGACATAAAGGTTAACCCTCAAACTGTAAGGTACACCTTCAACCATGACGGTAATTCGTATCCCCAAAATTTAACTGATGGTAAATGTGAGGGTGAACTATCAACATTGCCGGGATTGTCCCATGCAACCCCAAGGGATACACCAAACTCTTCTTGAGGGTAAACTCTAAAACTTGGGTGTCAACGCGAAAATATAATATGTAAAAGGTTGGCGGTGAACCCTTGATTCCATTGCAGGGTAACATAACCCGTGAAATTTCCAAGGTAATTCTTATGATATTCGTTGAAGTTCCTATATTCTCAATAACATCTTAAATGATCTATCTATATATTATTTACATCAAAACCAATGATTGATTTGAATTCAACTTTCGAGCAGCTCGCTGGAATTAAGCCATCGCCTCATATAGTGTAAGGATCACTATTGATATTGCATTTCGCTTAGCCTGCATGCAATTATGCAACGCTCCGAAAGAATACTACTTAGTTTTTTCAGGGTTGAAATTAGAAATCATAAACTACACTATATATAGGGATTCCCACGTCAACTCGGTGAATCAAAAACACTGACCCGCTTCGATTTTCTCGGTGATTTTTTATATGATAGTTTTGGAAATTGTCTGAAAATTATCAAATCTGGATATTTCATATATTATATGCAGTCACGGTCGTTGCACGATAACTATCAACAAAAATTCCAGAATGTTTCAAAAATATATTATTTTTCGGATGGAGCACCACAACAGTTCAAGAACACATCGGCATTCATCAATTTGTGCTACCACCTGAATGATTTTGGGCTAAAGGCTGAATGGCATGTCTTTGCTACATCCCATGCAAAAGGACCATGTGATGGGTTAGCAGGGACGATCAAACGTCTCGCTGCAAGAGCATCTCTTCAAATGGGCACGAGAAAGGAAATTTCATCATCCTTGACATTGTATGACTGGGCACGTGAGTCATTTAAAAACGTTGATTTCACTTTCATTTCAAATGAGAAATACGAAGTACGTGCAGCACAGCTAAAGTCAAGATTTGCAAATGCTGTAGCTGTAAAAAAGACGCAATCTATGCATTGTATTACCACTAATGCCGAGAATCGTGGTTCTGCTACTGTAACATATGTTTCTATGTCAACAGTGACAAGGAGAGTTCAAATAATAAAGATTTGACCATTGTCATAACTCTTTTGCGTAATAATTTTTATTTCTTACCCACTTCGCACTTTGAACATGTATATTTACTATAAAATCGCTGAATATAATGCTTTGGTCAGACATTTTCAAACTTCATTCGATAGTTCGTGCGACGACCGTGACAGCAGCACAATACAGATCGGCAATTCATCACAGAACTTTCAACTTTATTTTGCTATGGTTTATTTTTAGATAATCCCAAAATAAAAAAATACATTTTCCATGTGAAAAAGTCTGAACTTTTCGAAAAAAATATTTAAAAAAAAATTAAAAATGATGCATTGGTAGAAAAAGTGTTTTTCAGTTTTTGACCTCATTTTTCAGGGTTTTTCCGACACTGTAGGATATTGAAAATATTTTTTTCAGAAATCTGAGACTTTTTTACACAAAAATCATAATTTAATTCATTTTCAGAAATTTTACAAGATATTTTTAATATCTCAAGTCAAGAATTGCAAATCTTGCAATTTTCGATCTACTGTATCTTCGAAAGGGTTTGACGGAAAAATTTGAAAAAAATCATGAAAGCTCTCTTTGTTATGTACTTTTCAATAAAATTTTTTGTTATGTAGAGTTCAGACCCCCCGGCACAACTTCACTCAATAATTGGTGGAATGACCCATATGTGTATGATTGCCTTAAGATATCAAATGAGAAATAACCAGACAACTTCAAGATTAGTCAATTTCTATTGTATTTACTCATGTTGTGTAATGCACTTTTGTAATACCGTTACATCTATATCCCAATAAAATGACATAATTAGCTCTTGACTCGAGAATTCTTTCGAAGTGAATCCTCGATTGGAAGGTTCACCCTCAACTTGGAGGTAAACCCTTGACTTCGGGATTAACCCTCACTTAAAAGGTAAGCCCTTAACTTGGGAGTAAACCCGCGATTTGAGAGTAGACCCTCGACTTAAAAGTAAACTCTCAAATGGGGAGTAAACCCTCGACTTGGGAGTAAACCTTCGACTTCGAGGTTAACCCTAAATTAAGGGGAACGAATTTACCCTTTAGAGGTTGAGGGTTATTTTCGGGGTGAAATTGGGGGTTTTTTCCGCAAGGGTAGCTATCCACTGCTGTTCCATGTTGAGCAAAATTACATATGAGATAGAAGATAATTATGAGTACTTCACTTTTACGTCAGTTCTAATAACTAAGAATGCTGTCCATAAAATTCAATTGCATGTGTGTACATCGCGGTAAAAAAAAAAAATAAAATGCCAGAGGTTCAATTTTAGCATTCTTATCATGTAAATTGATTATTACTTGATTGTTGATAATATCTTAGATGATCTTTATTATAGCCAAATTATAGAGTTAAAAATTATCACGTAATCCCAAGCAGGGACAATTCTGAGCCACTGAATTTGAGTAAAACTCTTCGAAGAGTACGCAATGTGGTATCCTTTGCTTCGTTACCTCCAATTCGTTTCAAATATAATCCCTACGGTTATTCACAATGGTCAACAAGTTAATTCCATGGCATAACAATAAAGAAAATTCAAAAATAAATTAGTTCGTACAGTCTTCATACATCTATGATTTTGAGATTTCATTTTTCGCATCTATTCTGAGAAAACAAAATCGAAACAGACGTAAGAAATTGTCATTAAATTCCTCAAATTGTTTTACGCTTCAATGCACTGAGAAAATCGATAGCAAAAAAGGTCAACAAATACATATAACACGTGATTTTATACACAGCATGATCTAAAATGGCCGTATTTTTTCATAATAGTTGATTTCTTCTGGCATTGAAGATCAAAATATACAATAAGAAAATATGAAGAAGCCAATTGATTATGAAATAAGAGCTGTTTCAGTTGCCTAATCGGGAGGCAAAAATGTTTTCACCATGTTTCCAAAATTTTGGTTGATTAAACTAGATAATATTCCCAAATTATCACTAATGCAAAATGTCGAAAAGCAAAGAACTTAACTTAGACAATTGTTTGCAGAAATGATACCGTGGACTTGGGATTAACAATTAATCTGAATCGGCTGTTTGTTTTTGGTACTTTGAGTCAGTGAAAATTTGAATTGTGGATCAAGCTTGAATCATCAAAACTTCAAACAGATATTTCACGTCCAGTCTGTGGCCTAACTACCTTGTCGCTCAGCTGAAGCTGTGTACTGACTTTCACTTTATGAGTTGATATTATTCTGTGTTTGTTGGGTAATAATGGTCTGTGAGTTCTTAAATCCAGCGGAGTTTATAACTGTCACTACATTCATAACGTTTGTACAAATTTAATATATAAAAGAAACGGTTAGTTTCTTGACATTTTTTCTCTCAAAACTTGAGCTTTTTAATCTAAGACTTTCCTAAGGAATCGTTCTCGATTTGAGCTACTATAAACTTAGAGGTTCTAATGTGATTCCAATGTCAAATTTTCAAGCTAAGAGTGACACTATTCAAGTACTCACCACACTAGATTTTAGGGTAGCATTTATTTCCAATTGGTACTCAAAATCCTTCAGCTTATCAATTGTAAGAAATGGTAAAGAATCTGTAATCATGAGCAGTTCAGCACTTGCAGGCGTGTTGGTGTTATCATCAGATTTTGTTTGTAATTTATTCAAACTTGCTGTTATCGATTTCACCTCTACTGCTATTTCAGCAACTTTTTTGAATAATTTATTAAAATTATCCGTAGGAAAATGCGATTACGATTGTCATATCTGAATACTGATTCATTACTTTGAGGATAATGTAAACCTTGAGTAATTCGTTCCAAAGATTCGGACAGACCTATGAAATAACATAAGGAAATATTAGAACGTTAGATAAATCAGAATGATGGCACCGAAATTTAACTGCATCTACAATTAACCCAATGTTGGCGTTGACAGATATGCCAATTTTCCAAAACTAGTTCTGAATCACGAGTTTGGTGGTACTGACTGTCGTATAGGTATATATACAGTTTACAACCACAGTAATTCTTATTTTGTAGTTTTAGTCTCGGTGCCATACTGAGATGGTCACAAATGTAGGTACCTTGTGTATACGTCGCTGATCTGTTAGATATGTACGATGGCGAAGAGATAGCTAATGCATCCTATACTGGCAGTCATGATCTTGGTGCTACAAGTAAATTCAGGTCTGTAGATAAAAATGTCAATATTTTAATACAGTTTTCTGAAATATATGCTACAAAGGCAGTATTCTCGTAAACGGGTAACAAAAAGAGTTTGTGTGATTCAAGGCCAACGACTTCTTGGCGTATTCCAAGTAAAGAAATGGATATCTGAAAACTACCCAACAGGTAAAATCCAACTATATGAACGCAAAATGCCGCGAACACCCAAGAACTTTTTTGAATTATATGACAAACTAATGTAGACTACAGGGATTTTTTTAAGGTGTTGTAGACCAAGATATATCATGCCATGATATTGTGTAGTTGAAATCATCTGTTTCAATTGGAGCTTTGGTAAGTACTGGCTGCGATAACACTCCTGGAACCTTGCGTATGGTATCAAGTGAATCTGACAATGAAGAGTATGTGAATATGAGAATGCGCAAGTGTGAGGAACGTATGCAATGCATCAGTTGCTCACAACTGAGCTTGATACGCAACATATTGCTTCTACAAAATCCATAACGAACACTATAATTATAAGTAGAACGACAGAAACTACCATTTTGTGTTAATGTTCCGTGAGGCTTATCGGTCGATGATGTCATTTTAAACGCACAAAACGTCTTTACTGGGCTGCGACTGAGTGTTCGAATTGAAACGGAGTCTAAAATGAAAACCACTAATCATATTTTTTTCTTGTGAATTAATTTTTTCTAACATTGTGAGAGAATAAATACAAGATGTTATGATAAATTACGTATATAATTATCAGAATACAAAAAACTACTTTACTAATTTCAGTCTGTGGCTTTTAATATAACAGCATATAAATCTTTATATGATTTTTTAGCTTTAAAACTAATTTACGCAATAAGAGCTTTCAATGTCAAAATTATGGGTTCGCTTATTTCAATGTAGAGTACCCGTGAACATCATCAAATGCTCAAGAGCACATGAGAATAATTTATACCGACATAATGATCATTATAAATCACAAGCGGCGATTTTGTTTAGAAAACTACAGATTTCCATCATTTTTTACTTATTTGTAACATTATTCATAAACCACAGTCGTTTTGAATACTTGTTGTACACAAAAAAGTGTACCTGATTTCGTTGATGTGGGTCAAATGACAGTCAACAGTCATGTTACTATGTGTTGATGGATAATCTCAAATGGATTATTAAAAAAAAATGTAGAATGGGACAAATTACACCAGTCCTGATCACGTGTTCGTTCATCGTTGTATGTACGAAGATGAATATTTGTCTGCATGACATTGGATTTATATACCTTTTGGTTCATTCGGCTCTTCATGAATAATGGGAATATTTTCAATATCAAACTGCATGTTGTTGTTAGTGACGTAATTGTATGGTAGATCAGGAATTTTTTTAAGCATGTTTCTGCATGATGATGTTTTTTCTTCGCTGTCAGAATTTTCAATAATTTTTTTTTGTCACGTAGATTTTTTTTTTCTTTGAATCCGTTTTTTATCTGGTATATTTTGTTCATCACTTGATGAAATACTCTGAGCTTTTTTCTGGCTTTTTCCAAAGCCTCTGCATGTGAACAAAAAATATATCCACAAATTTAGAACAAAACGAAAATTGTAACAGGTTTATATACTAGGCTTTATTTTACCAAAATTTTCTGTAATTTGGAATTTGAGATGTGAAACATTAAACTCGACTGCTGAAATCAGGTTACAATTTTTCCCGCATTTTGGCTGACAAAGTAACATGGTAAATCCTTTCAATTTTCGTTCAAGTGAACATTCATAACTTGAGATACAAAAACAGCTATGGTATCGAAAATACGTACGGATAATGCAAATACTAAACACATACTACATTGAAATAATTTTGTTTTTTATTGATATGGTATTTAGGAAAGTTTTCTATTACTCATGTCAGCCATGCATGACCTCATAATATACCGTATTATTGTGGTTACAAGTTGACGCTGAATGAATGTTCATTTTATATTCCAAGGCTTCATTTCAGGAACTATTTTCTGTATACTAGGGAACGGAGACGTGTGCTGACGCGCGCGAGCGGCTGCTCGTCAACGCTACAGCGTTGATGTTACATTTTTAGATTGGTGACCACACAACTGCGCCAATTTGCGAACTCTTAGATCATTAGTTTCTGCATATTCCTGTGTACGAAACACTCTACGCATTTCAAAGTATTCGCGTAAGAATGTAACAGTACCCGATTGAAATTTTTAATAGTTTCTATTCCGGATTCTGCAATTAACTGCACGGATTTCAACTCAGTGTCGCAAGTAATTACACATATACTTTGTTTCAACTAAAGTACAGGTGATTGGCAAGCTGATAGGGAGACTCCGTACACGGTCAAACTGACAGCGAGACTCCGAAAACGGAATTCTCGTATATCGTCATTTCGACTGAAGCGTAGACCACACACGTACATACGCAACTGTCAAACTGACAGCGGGACTCTGAACACGGTACATAGCCCAGCGACCAATCACAGGACGAATCAAACGACAACAATGCTTGCGAGATATATCGTGACACACCAACTTTTTAGAAGTTGATACCCTCTGAGGAAAATCAGCATATAAGGAAAGTAGAAGTTTTTCCAGCACATCCGCCATGGAAAAACCTTGACTTGTATTCGCAACAATACTGTTGAATCTAGGAAGCTTACGGTGATATAATTTAAAATAAATCGACAGATTTTTGCCTATCTTGATCATCGCTTAAGACAATAAATAAATATAAACTTCACCAAAGTAGTTTCTGAATGTGATATCGTACAATTCCCACTTAGGATCTTCAGTATCGGGCAATACTTTTTTAATCATTAAAGTACATTTTTTTTTGTCTTAGGCTGCAAGCATTTTGTTTTATTGAGAGTTAACCAACAACTCGGTACCTCAAATGTCACTTGTCCATCTTCAGAATCGTCATTTGAAAAAGATACAACAGCGTAGGCCAATAGCATGTGTCTTGAATCTAAAAAAAGGACAGTTGATGAATTATTATAGCATGTTCGTCTAATCATAATTAATAGCGATAAAACGATCACCAACTGCTCATATTTTGCGGCCCATGTCTGGCTATCGCACGTGGTTGGAAGGTTATGTACAGAATAGCCAAAATTTGTATACGTAAATTTCGAGTGTCCTAAAACGAGACTGCTGTCCACACGCTTGGGGAAAATTCACAGGGTTGGATTCAGCGTAACTCTAATTCGGTTTTATTCCCGGTTACGTGACTTGAATATGATCACGGAACCGTGTAAATAGACGCCTCCATAAAAAAAGATATTCGATTCATATAGGAAAATATTTAAACAAAATTACCTACAGATTGTGTGTATGTTACCGCCAGAACCAATTCTGATTAGTCGAGATCGGTTGATTATTGAAGTCCGAATATATCATGTGAATAATGTAACGACTGCGTACAACCCCAACTGCACTGGACGTAACAACACTAATCGAGATCAATTGATCTATGTGTTTCAAATAATTAAATTATTAAATGCGAAACTTCAAGACTGACAAGAAATGCGAACTGCGACCAAAATGCGTAATAAAACTATATGGCCACCAGCCGGCCCGGAAATCGGTACGAAAAGAGTGGGCGCGAACATTAACGGATTCAAAATATATAAATTGTGAATTTAAGAATGACGTTGTGTTTTTACTATTATATTTATGATTATTTAACGTGTTATGAATGATGCAACAATGGAATGACCACATTTTCACTATCAGTTGATTTGAATTTGAGACATTTCAATTTAATGTTGGAAATGCAAACTTTTACAAGTTGATGCTGCCTGTCAACAAGTTGTATTCCAGTTTTTGAAGATTCACATGATATTTTGAAGAATGATTTTAGGTTTTGAAATTTCTGATCTATTAGACGTATTTTTTTATATTCGTGATAAATTTTCGATACTTCGATAATTGCAGCATCTTTTAAGCAACAGCAATTGCCGGGCATTTTTGTATTTATAAAAAAATCACGATACTGAATAGATTAAATGTATTTTTTGCCATTATTGGTCTCTTTAATGTTTGCATATTTTATGATTGGGTATTCAAATTTTTCAGATTGAACGTTGATTTTACATTTTTCTTGATGACGTTTTATAAGTTGTTGTAAAGGCTTTGCTGGATGTTCTTCATAACTGTTTAATTTTTTGCATATAATTTCCACATTTGAATGCACTAAATTTATTTAGAAGCCCTCTTAACTTTACTTTATTACGAAGGTGTATCAAATTATGCACATTTTACGATACATGCCGGTGACCATAGAATGATGGAAAAGAGTCAACAAAATACTGTAGCAGTTTTCTGGCGTAATCGTTCAATTTTGTAATGTATTGTAAGGTATGTGTGAGAGAGAGAGAGTGAGTGAGCGCTACTACAGCGGTGCGCGACCGTATACGGGACCAGAAGCTTTCATGCTAGCTACCTCGCTGAGCACACCGCATTCCGGCACCAGCCACACTCGCTCAATCTCCAGCCGTGCGCCGCCGCGAGCGTCACCCATTACGTCACGCGCACCGCTAATGCCACCCACGCAGCTACGCTCGCGTCCCGCAACCAGCTCGCCGAGTTTTCCACTTTCAAGTTTGAGCCGCGGCTAGGATATGAAACCAACGAAATCACCCATCGTCAGCACAGCTTCGGTATCACCGACTCATGTGATACTACTTGCATACCAGTCCTGTAACTTCGCTGTTACATCAGGAAGCTTTAATCCTTCGCAAAACGAGAGGTTTTGAGTTACTGCATCACTGGCATCTCCACCCTGGCTTCAGCCAGCGTGGTCCAACAGACCTGTTCCCTTAATCCACAAGCTCCCTGGATTCTGCAGCCGATCGAGTTCTCGCCAAGGCCTCTCACAAGGCCACCCAGCCAGTTGCTGTCACTCTGGGACGTCAGACGAGCAAGGCTCACCTCGCCACGGTACAGTCGCAGCATACCATCATTGCTGTCACCTCTGAAGGCGTCACCAAGTGTACTCATTACCGTCGCGACACAGACGACGCTCCCACGAGCAACGAGTGGCATGCCGTCCGCGCCATCAGACAGTGAATGGGAGTTATCGCAGCCACATCCTCCTACACCACCAGGTTCATCAGAAAGGAGCTACACTCCACCACCGATCACCACACCGCATCACAACCGCACATCTCAGCAGCCGCCTCCACCACAATTGAAGTGGACCAGAGCAAACCCTTCCATTACGTGGCAACCAAATTGTAATTAAGATGTTGTATTTATGTAAATGAACAAATAAATGATAAGATATACAGTAAACATAAACCACTACAAGTCTCGTCTCTGATTCAGTAGCGATACTCCCCTCCATGCGGCTCAGTCGGAACACGAGCGACATCTAGTATACATTTTGGTCCTTCGAGTCGGATACAGAAGACAGGGTCAACGCTTCATCTCACCTATCAGAGAGCTCCGCATCACCTTCGCCTTCGTATTTAACCACCCAAAGCAGTCATAGATCGTTCATTCGACGAGCTGATCCGAAGCCAGACGGAGCTACATGGAAGGATCGCAAGAATGGTCGAGAATCTAAGGAAGACCGTCAAGCAAACATCACCGCCGGAGCCGTCCAAGCGCGCATTTTCAATCTCGATAAATACTGGGAGAAATTCGAGAGTCAGCACGAGGAGTTCTTCTCAACAAATTCAAAGACGAGCTGAAGAAGCACGACTACACGATGTTCTCAACAGCAGTGGGAGAAGAGTACTTGTCTCAACGCGGCATGCTTATCGACTGTGCTACAAGACGAACAGGACAAACGATAAATCCTCCTGCAAACATACAACCACAGCAGAGCAGCCGAACCTCATTACCTCGCATCCAGCTACCAATGTTCTCAGGAAACTATGAAGACTGGCCATCCTTCAGAAACCTCTTTGAATCATTGATCGACCAGGATACTTCTATCAACGAAGTAGAAAAACTCCATTACCTCAAGGCAAACCTGAAGGGGGAAGCTAACTTGTTAGTCAAAACTCTCAGTATCACTTGAGAAAACTACAAACGAGCCTGGGACACGTTGAGCAGCCTGTACGAGAATAAAGGGCATTGATTCGGTCATGCCTCACCAAATTCACATCCATCCCGAAGGCAAAGATGGAATCAGCAAGCGAACTCCTAAGGATCTTCCATGGCACGATCTCAACCAGCAGTTCACTTGACGCCATTGGAAGACCTATCGGGCATCACGAGGACTTATACGTCTTCCTGGTAGTCCAGGTATTCGACGGCAAAACACGTCGCGATTGGGAGAGCTCCATCACCGAGACAACGGAGCCAGACGATTGAGGCAGTTCACAAACCAAAGGGGAACCGAAATC
Source organism: Neodiprion lecontei (assembly GCF_021901455.1). Lineage (NCBI taxonomy): Eukaryota > Metazoa > Arthropoda > Insecta > Hymenoptera > Diprionidae > Neodiprion > Neodiprion lecontei. The sequence goes on along the minus strand of NC_060262.1, from coordinate 14,187,493 downwards.
TCCCGAAGCATCACCACGTTGGAAGAACACGCATCATGCTCAGAACAACGATGGAAAGAAAAAAACAAGCGATTCCAAATCAGAGCAGACACGCAGTGCACCTGCAGGAAGCTGCATCATTTACAACAAAGACCACTTCATCATGTTCTGCCCAACCTACAAGGGCAAATCAGCCAAGGAACGGTTGTATACAATTCTTCAACACAACCGCTGCACAAACTGCCTGCGCAAACACAATCTACAAGAGTGTTTATCCAAAAAGACGTGCCTGACGTGCTCGAAACGACATCACACCACACTGCATGATGCATGGGCTGCACCAAAGCCATCAATCTCAGGCAATTGCCTCATTGCCAAGCAACGCCTCGCAGCAAGAGTCTCCGTCCTGCTAACCACAGCCCGCATCCGGGTAGCAGATCGCTTCGGAAACTTACACTATACGCGAGCACTCGTCGACTAAGGTTCCGACACGTGCATAATCACCAATAGACTAGCTCAGCGCCTCCACCTTACCCGATTGAAAACATCAATCACCATCTGTGGAGTGGGTGGAGTACAAACCGCAATTGCCAAGGGAAGAGTAGAGTTGGAAGCTACTGCTCGTCACAAGGACACCACGGTAGCAACGACAGCGCTCATTTTACCCAGACTTACACTCTACGGCAACAACGTAGACACATCGAAGCTTGAGTGGAGTCACATCAAAGGGCTCGATCTAGCAGACCCAGACTTCGAAGCTTCCGATCCCTCCTCGGGGCTGACGTTTACTCACAAATAATGGACGTCGGTCTCCGAAAGGGAGGCGAAAACCAACCAATCGACCAGAAGACAATCTTCGGATGGATCCTTTTTGGCACCATCAATGCGTCAAACGCATCCGCCAATACCACAGTGAGTCACCACTGCTCAACGAGTGACACGTTATCAACCATCTTCCGACAGATCTGGGAGCAGGAAGAGTTACCCAACGCTCCTACTTCTATGACAACCAATGAACAAATTTGTGAGGACACGTACGTCAACGGACACTCACGAACACCCGAAGGTCGCTACATAGTGCGACTACCAACATCTTGAAGAACCATGGATTTGTCGGACACCCGGGGAGCCGCTGAGAGAATTCTAAATCACACCCTCAAGCGATTTCCACACAACAAAAGACTTGAGCAACATTATACTGAGTTCATGTCAACCTACGAAGCCATGAATCACATGGAAGTGGCCGAACGACCCAAACTACCAACCAACGTGTGCTACCTTCTTCATCACGAAGTATGGCGAGAATCCAGCACCACAACACCACTTCGAGTAGTGTTCAACGGATCCTGCTAAACCCGACAAGGAATCTCTCTCAACAACTTTCTACTGAAGGGAGAGAACCTACTGCCAGCTCTATCTGACGTCCTGCTCAGATGGAGAACCCATCGCTTCGTCATCGCTGCTGACATCAAGAAGATGTACAGACAGATTCTCGTACATCTAGACGACAGAGACCTCCAAAGGATACTGTGGAAAACCAAACTAGATCAAGACACGAGCGAATACCGACTCAACACCGTAACATAAGGCCTTGCTTGTGCTCCTTTCCTAGCCATCAAAACCATCCGACAGCTGGCTCATGATGAAAGGGCAAGATTTCCATTTGGAGCATCTACACTACCACGAGACATCTACGTTGATGACATCCTAACTGGAGCAGACGATCAAGCGCAACTTCTCAACATTCAACGAGAACTACGGGAGATATGCATGGCGGGCGGATTCCCACCAAAGAAATGGAGTTCAAATAAATCCGCTCTGCTCGCACACGTTCCAGAATTAGATCGTCTAGTGAAAAGCAACCTGTCATGGACTCCAACCGAGGAAACTCACTCCACATTGGGGCTTCAATGGAGCCAACTATCGGACACCTTTTCGTTCACGGTCGACCAGCCACATTCAAAACTACCACGAAGCGATCAATTCTCTCGCAAGCTGCTCAACTCTTCGATCCTTCAGGATGGCTCACACCCATAACAACTCGAGCCAAACTCACAATCCAATCAACGTGGTTGATAAACGCTAAGTGGGACGATTCACTTCCTCAGCACATCTCGCAAGACTGGAGGGAGTTTCACAGCCAATGGAACACACTCTCCAACATCCGCATTCCTCGCTGGCTGACCAAAACCAGCAAAATAGAGCTTCATGGATTTTCAGACGCTTTTGAACAAGCCTATGCAGCCGTACTCTATCTGAGAGCCGTACAGGAAAACGGCCGCAGCGAAATATCACTAGTTGCCGCAAAGATCAAAGTCGCACCATTAAAACGGGTGTCTCTCCCTCGACTAGAACTTTGCGTTGCACATCATCTCGCCAAGCTAACTCACCACACTCTCAAGACGTTTAACTTAGACAACGTCACTAAATTTTTGTGGACAGATTCCACTGTCACGCTGGGATGGATCTAGGCTCCTCCACGAAGATGAAAAACATACATCGCAAACCGGGTCCCTGAAATCCAAACGCTGCTTCCAGAAGCCCAATGGAACCACCTCCCAGGTCAGCACAACTCAGCTGATTGCGCGTCAAGGGGGCTCTCACCACCGGACCTGCTCTCGCACAAACTCTGGTGGAAAGGACCAGAGTTCCACTCCAGTGGCGAAAAACCTTCACGCAGTCATCTCGAGGCAGATCTCAACAACGTTCCAGAAGGGAGATCAGCAGCTCATGTAGCAACAAGAAGAGAGGAACCAACTGAACACGAGATGGTGAGTCAATTCTCCAGCTACACCAGATTACTCAGAGTTACTGCTTGGTGCAGATGATGGCTTCTTCGAAACCGCAATCAAGGACATCTCCTATCCCCAGCTGAGATCATCGAAGCCGAAACTATGTGGATACTACTCGTGCAACAACAACATTTCAAAAGGGAACTCAGAGACCTCGAAACCAGCAACATCCAGAAAGGAAGTTCACTGATGTCCTTAACTCCTTGCCTCGACAACAAAGGCATCATGCGTGTCGGAGGAAGACTCAAACGTGCATTACTTTCCGTCGACGAGAAACATCCAACAATCTTGCCACAAGATTCAAAATTTTCATCTTTGTTGATAGATCACCTGCATAAGAAGACACTACACGGCGGGGTTCACCTCCTCCTGAGAACATTACGCCAGCGGCATTGGATTCCCCGAGGGCGAAACCTCATCAAATCACACATACGCCAGTGTGTCACATGTACTCCTCGGCGGGCAGCACCATCTCAACAACTCATGGCGAATCTACCTCGGCCACGAGTAACTCCATCGCGACCATTCCAATTCACAGGAGTGATCTACGCAGGATCTATCGCCCTGAAAACTTCACCTGGACGAGGGCACAAGACCACCAAAGCCTTCCTCGTCATCTTCATCTACATGGTGACCAGAGCGGTGCATCTAGACATAGCTTCCGACTAATCGACAAAAGCCTTCATAGCGGCGCTCAAACGGTTCAAATATACACACACATATAATCGGTAAATAAAAGATAAGGGTTCTTTGTGATATTCAGGCGTTACTTTCGGTCAATTTATTAAGGTTATACTTGTGAACTAAGGACTCCGGTCCAGTTAACAGGGTGTTCAGTGACTGGGCAATATAAAGTTCTCTGTAAATTCCAAATTTTTCAGTGATTTCTGAAGGTTCTTTCTATGTAAAAACACCACTTCTAGACGAATAAATTGAACTCACATGGCTGACAAAAAGGGCACTGCATTCAAGAATGAGTTAAGAAGAGCAGATTTACCGCAGCGCGGCAGCGGCTAAATAAAACACTAGCAAAATTAAATATTTGTATTATATGGTGTTGACAAAACCAAGGTAAAAAATCATGTAAGTTGGAGAAAAAAAATTTAAAATGCCAGAAATAATAAGTTTCTGGGAATTTCCTGAAACTGCCATGGAAATGAAATTCCCTATCAATTTCATGTTTATTCACGTTTCAAGAAAATAAGAGGCAATTAGTATATCAAACAGAGTCCATGTATCACAAATACACCTTACATTCACACGAATGTGGCAACAAAATGTGTTATCTTGTTTGTACAATATATTCGGATCAAGAAAGCACAAATATTTTAATAAATATAATTTTGATCTCAATAAATCAAAGTTCGCACGGTAGTGACTCAACAAGTCATGCCAAAGCTACGCAGCAGAAGTTTGAGCGAATTTGGGTAAAATGTGCACTTACCTGATACTGGCTCAAGTCTTGTACATGTACCTATAACACTACTTCACTTGTATATTAATTGTGACTTGTATGACACTGGGTGGAATAATATATATCTAGTTGATTAATGATTATATTTAGATACATCAGATGAACGCGAATTACAAACTAGCACATAGGCACCGGCAAGCCAAGTTAATGATGGCAATATGGCTGTCGGAAGCGAAAGTCACACTTATTGACTATGACTACATATGATAAAGGCTTTAGTATTATTAATTATACTATGCATGTGTTTCATTTTATGGGTGAAACCCTGTATGAAAATATTAGACCAAATATTAGATCGATTAGATCGAGAAATTCGCTAGAATGAAAATACTCACACATACAGAGTAGGCCATTTTAGGCCAGAGTAGGCGAACAAAATGTCACAAGGTAATTTGATTAATTTCGAAGGGCTGATACAGTAGTGGGGAATTCATTTTTGTCAAGGTCGTAGTGGTTTTGTCACAATGGTTTTTCAAACGGGAACATGTTTTTTTTATTAACACGTTGTAGCTGATATTCAGACGAATCAAACGACCTATGATATATATGTATATACATTAGTGTGTATCGAAAAATTAAAAAGCTCTTGGCTAACCTTGAAAATCAAAGATATCATTGAAGTAAAGGTCTCCGTGCAATGATTCGATTTTTTGACAATACATAGGGGGCGCGCGGGACGTTTAAAAACGCCATTTTTAGCGTTAAATTCACTTTATCACTGATAAACGGAAACAGATCTATCAAAAAATTCTGCATTTTTTATACAAGGTGCCTAGATATATACTCTTTCAAATCCATATTCACCGAACGTGAACAAATGGTTCATATATTCGAAAAAAAATCTCTGAAAATCAATATTTTCACGACTTTTTAACTAATCATCATTAAATATTGATTTTTTTTCTTAAAACGCTTTTGTATTTCTGCCATCTTTTTTCCTTGTAAAACTCGGTATCAGTATAGCTAACAATGCGAAAATTGCTAAAAAAATAAGTCTTCATTTTGGAAATTTCTATATTTTATTTTTTCACACTAACTTTCCTTGAAATTCTTACAACATTCCTCAAAAAATTTCATATTAAATTCTCAATTTCGCAGTACATCAACGAATGATTCATATTTTGGAAAAACGTTGCAAATATCTTTATTTGTACTACTTCTTAAGTAATTTTATCGTAAATATTAATTTTATGTCTACAATGACTTTTGAATGTACCTGTTTAATATTTTTTTCTTGTATAACATTGAAAAAGTAACTCTTGCTACGCAAAACGCTTATGGTAACCTATGTTTGTCATTAAATTAATGATATATCATCTATTGCATAGAAAATCTATGATTAAAAAAGATTATAGCTTGATACCAGATTCCGCCGCAGACATTGACATAAATATCAACCGAATGAATCAAAAATCAATTCAGTATAGATATTCGACGTTCAAATTTTCGCGCCATTCGTTTTCAACGCATTTCTGTTCGAGCAAGCAGCGCCACTGCCGGCGGCTAAGCTTTCATCTATCCTATCTATGAACTTATATATTTTCATTACTATTGGTCACGATAAATAATCAATTTATATTCGGTGGCATCTACTCAACTTGTCGCGTATGTTTCCGGTTCTGACATGCGACAAATAAGGTAGGTTTTCGCATCTTTGTTAGTCGGGGTTCACATAACCTTTAAATGTTGATAGCGAGGTGATTGTTTGTTTTCAATGGTGTCGACAAATTTTTATTTCATTTTCTTTTTATATTTTTCATGGTATATTCTAGACTTGAAACCGAAAAAAGGCAACAATACAGTATTGCAAACAGTGAAGTTTTCTTTCCTTTGGTCTTACCAGAGCAACAGATCCCGACCTGCGAAGAAGTTTTGAACTACCGTCTTTATCTAAAAAAAAATTATCCTGAGCTAACATTCGTGGATGTGTTACGGTTAATCGCGGACAAATTACAGTCCATCTGGGAGAAAACTTCGATTCGTATCATCAATACAAAATCGCCGATAAATAAAATAAAGGATGCCATCGAGAAATACAAACAACTGCTCGAAAATAAGAGAAAATGTAAAAGCTCGAGCGCTTCGATAAAACGGATTGAGTCATTCAAAAACGATGCTGGGAAACTTTTCGATCTTGCTCGATGTAGGTGTATTAATTCTGCAACCTGCAAATGCGATAAAGATTCTGAAGTTCCGCAGGTAGTAGAAGACTTTTTACGAGATCAGAGAAATAACAGAAGAATGAACTCGACGCAGGTCACAAGAAGGTTGCGGAGCCAACAGTCGGAAAACGTATTCGAAAATCCAATTGACGATAGCCCAGATTTCACCCAAGCATCAAGTTCTTCAGTAGCCATGGAATTGACTTTTTCGCAGGTAATCTGAAGATATGACGCTTTTATGCATTTCATTAATTTTTTATTCGTAAAACTTTCATTTATTTATTCAATTTGCGTAAATGAATTATCTCATAGTAACCATGTGCGGGTTCGTTTCGGGTCGGGTCGGGTAGAAAATTCGAAATATCGGATCGGAATTGACTCGAGTCGAGTCCGAGTACCCGACCCATAGCTGAACCGTTATTTTGGGTATCCGCACATACTTATATTATAGATGAGATTAACCTTTTTTTGTTTCAGAGTTCTAATCAACCTCAACAAATGAGATTGACTTTACAGAACATGGTTATAGCGATGGTAAGGACCAACGTATCGAAAAGAGCTACTGCAATTATTAGCAATGCACTTCTATAGGATTTGGGCCTCATATCTGTGGATAATACAGAGATGGTCATAACTCATTCTAAAATTCAACGAGAGCAGAAAACTTGGCATGAAAGTATACTTAAAAAAAAAACCGGATGACAAGGCAGTTAAATTGATTTATTTTGATGGAAGAAAAGACGAACTCGTGTATGAGAAAAAAAAGGAAATAAATGTCAACCGCCTGAAATTCGAGAAGAACACATTACGATGTTGAAAGAACCTGGTGGAGTGTATTTGGGACACACAACTTCAGAATCAGGTTCCGCGCTGAGTATAAAAACAGCAATGTGCAATTTTTTAAAAGCGTCAGATATTGATACGTCAAAATTAGGTATGGCAATTAGTTCTAGAACTGTTATTAATTCAATATTTTTAAATCTTTCCTCTTTTATGTAACACAAGAACGCCTGGTTTATGCCACCATCAAAATGTCTATTGCATGTCAATAAATTTGTGCGATGTGAATTACATATTTTTTGTTAATTTTAATGAAGTTCAATGTTAAGTCGAGTTAAACTTTTTCGTATATAATTGATATTTTGTAATATAAGAAAAGAGTTTTGTAAATTTTAGTAGACTACGCCTGGGCATTCTTGTTATTTTATATAAGTAAATTTACATACAACAAATTTCATTATATTGTAGTTGCAGTCGGATGTGACGGATGTCCGGTCAATACAGGACTCAAGAACGGCGTCATTCGACTTCTCGAAGAATATCTAGGAAGGGCGTTGCAATGGCATATATGTCAAATTCACGGAAACGAACTCGTACTGCACAACTTGTTCGAACATTATGATGAACGAAAGACTGGCCCATCTTCATTCGCAGGACCACTAAGTAAAAAAATAATTGATTGTGAAAACTGCCGCTCGTTGAGTATCATTCAGTAAGTCCAGGCACAGATCTTCCAGAAGATATCGACACGGATTTCAGCACAGATCAAAAATATTTGCTGCAAATTTGTAATGCCGTTGCAAGTGGACAATGCTCAGAAGAATTGACAGAAAAAAAACCTGGCAGAGTTCATGATGCCCGCTGGCTCACGACGGCTTGACGAGTGCTCAGGTTGTAAGTCTCAACTTTGAATCCGAATGAAAAATTAAAAAATCTCGTTGAAGTCATCATGAAAGTTTATGTGCCAGTATGGTTCGCCATTAGAAAATATCCAGGTTGTTACATGGGCGCCAAACATGTTTTCTTGACGATAAAACTTTCGCGCTGCTTAAAAAAAGAAGTCACAGATGTAATAGATCAAGTGATTTCAAGAAATGCGTTTTTTGCACATTGCGAAAACATATTGTTGACGATGATGTCAGACGAAGTCATAGAATTTCGAATGAGAACACTCCGCATTATTAGAAACTGTTGTTGAAAACTAGAAACATATGTTCGAGTATTTCGGGTACCAAAAATCCATTTTCAGGCGTCAGAATATACGGATATAATAACCTGGGATAACGTTACGGAACCACCAATCATCAAGTGCATTCCAGATGATTGATTTGAAGATCTTGTCGTGATAAACTTTCATTCGTTGAAAGAAGTCCTCATTTTTCCATACCATACCCAAGCTGTAGAGAGACACATAAAACTGGTGACTGAAGCTTCGAAAACTGTCACTGGACCTGAAGCTCGAGATGCAAAAATCAAGACCGTACTGCTGTCAAGATCCGCGATGCCACGTTTTCAAAGGAAATCAAACTGGAATGTACCTAATTCAAATGATAGAATGAATTTTTCCATTGTTTTTCATTTTTCATATTAAAAAATTTTTGAGAAAACACTTTTGTCAAAAAGTCATTGTATATTGAATATAACGTTTTGACACTTCAACAACTTGTTTTGCTCTTAATATGACCTAAAAGTATGTTCTCGTTTTTGTTTGACTTTAGCGCCATCTAGGGTGAAGTTATAATATTTTCATTCACAGAAAATTGAAATGTTGTTATTAAAATGTACTTCGTTCTTCGTGAATTTTTTTTCGATAACATTTTTTTGAGAAATATAACGACCATTTCACAGAAAGTTGGTGTGAATCAATGAAATACGAAAATTTTCAAAGTAAAGACTTATTTTTTAGCAATTTTCGCATTAAAGACAATACTTATTGCCAATACTCGTTTACAAGAAAAAAAGGTGAAAGAAATACATAAACGTTTAAGAAAAAAAAATCAATATTTAATGATGATTAATTGAAAAATAGTGAAAATATTGATGTCAGAGATTTTTTTTCGAATATATGAAACATTTGTTAATATTCGGTGAATATGCGTTTGAAAGAGTACATATCTGGGCACCTTATATAAAAAATGCAGAATTTTTTGATTGATCTGTTTCCGTTTATCAGTGATAAAGTGAATTTAACGCTAAAAATGGCGTTTTTAAACGTCCCGCGCGCCCCCTATGTATTGTCAAAAAATCGAATCATTGCACGGAGACCTTTACTTCAATGATATCTTCGATTTTTGAGGGTAGCCAAGAGTTTTTTAATTTTTCGATACCCCCTTATGTGTATATATATTGAAACGATTCGAGTTTTCTCGAGCGCCGAATATCACGATTTATCCACATGTGATACGAAATAACCCGGCGATAGTATCTAAACTCGATTATTTTGGTTATTTCACGAATTTCCTTTCTCGTGAGGAGGAAAGCAGGATTCGGTCTCTGGACCCGGAAGGAAGGTGGAAAATTTATTTGTTGATTATTTAATGAGTTCCTAGAAGAGGTTGCTATAGTTTGACCCTTTAATGGTTTTTTTGAGATTACCTCAGCTGGTGTTTCATCAGTCTCATATGCCATAGCTCAAGTGAAATAAACCCATCATCATAGGCCGTATGAAGGGTTTGAGGTCAAACTTATTCTATGCTCGTGAAGCAAGGCACAGAATTAGCAATGAACACAGGACTCCTGAGGCGAGAGGTCTGTTTTCAAAACAAAAATCTGTAAATAATAATAATTTAGTGATTTGTCTCCGAGAAGCGGAAGACACGGAAAACGAGAGTCTGTGTGAATTTATTATGATTTATATGGAAACGGTTTGCTCGTGTGATACTTCACACGTGCAAATATTTTGATAAACTGTGACGATTGAATATCGTCGTTGGCGAGTTATTATTTCGTGATGATAATATCTCGTCCAGCGAACGGCAACGCGGGATATCATACACGTGAAAGCGTGGTTGTCAGAAGAACGGTAATTACTCGCAGTTATACCATTACTTGCATCGGGGCGGCCCAGCGCAATGCAGGCAGCTCTTTGCAGATTCTGCAGCCGTACCTAAGGGTGAACGGATTTTGTGAAAAACACCGTGTCTGAGATTCAACATCAGACACAATGCTGGGCTTCACCCAGACACGGCTCCCTAATACCTGAAAACTTTATTACAAAAACTGAGTTTGTTCTGTAGGTTGAATTGCTTCCTTCAGTTGAGAGTGGTAGTCGAGGCTGCTTGGAATGACGCGTCCCTGCTTCTTAGCCGGTGGCTCGTGTCGACTGCAAGTGGTGATCCGCTGAACGGATATTGGATGTGTCCGTACTCAGACAGAATAACTGATCTACTGAATGTGCGAAGACGATAGACGATAGATGTCGAGACACACTTGTGCTCGACTTTTATGAACGCGTTGGCGTATGGTTTCGCAGATTTGCGAAAATGCGATTGGCCGTGTTCCTTGAAGAGGGAGCACTATAAAACGCGTGATTTGATTTGTCTTTCGGTACGCGGTGGGGTCATCAAGTGTACGTGGAGTTTTTCTTTGAAGATTGTGTACGGACTATTGTCAACGATAAGCCTAATGCTCATCACGCACTATGCCCTGCTGACAATAGTATCTTGTAGTTCGGGTTGGCTGTCAGGTGCCGGTACGCCGGTGAGGCGTCCCGTCACAATATATATATAATTGCATATGTATATACAGGGTGTCCCTGAATTGCCCCCCACGGACTAGCCAGCATGATACCTCGTTAAAATCCAACCGAGAATTTCTTTTCCGGAAGCTCGTCCGACGCATAGTTTTTGAATTATAAGCGATAGCACTAGGCCAATCAGAGTCCACCATTTCATCTAGATTTGCCGCCACGAAATTGCTGTTTTGTTCGTCTGGGTGAATTATTATTATTCGTTTACGAATTAAATATCGGCACCTCGCCTCTCTCGCTGCTGTACCCCTTCTCGGGCGCTGACCTCGGTATTGTTGCCGCGGCACACGCTGCCGGCCGCACATCCATGGGCGCACACTTGTGTGTGTAAACAGAAGCGCATCCTCAGCTTGATAATGCTACGAAACACACATCTACGAATAAAAATCAAAATAAATCACAAAATGAATCGGAAAATTTAAGATTCCATGTTATAAAATACTCCGAATCATCGTACCGTGATAACGGAGGCACGTGAATATCACTGTCAACGAATTGACGCGCTCGTCACATCTTCCATAATTACTCACCCAATCAAGCTGGCTCAAAATCGTCAAAATAATGCTTCCTGTTTATTTTTAGGATACTTGCAAGAAAAATTTTTCACTAGTTTTAAATTATTCTACACATCCGATTTTTTAGTAATGCGGATCCAGAGTAGCAACACATGTTGAAATTATCGAGATCATTGTTGTACAATTTGGTCGGTTTAACCGGTTAAATTAGTGGACCTGGTTAATGAGCTCTCGGTTCAACCCGTTAACCGACTGACCCGGTTGATTTGATCAACCGATTTGGCTGGTTAATGTGGTTGAGCGATTTGGCCGGTTAATCCGGTGAAAAATTATAGCTCGCTCGATCAGTTGGTACTCGATAAATTTCACCATCCAAATCCAATGAATCAGCTGTGAATAATCATTAACCGACCACTCCGGTAATAACTTATTATCGGAAAATGATAATTTATTGATATTCTTGTATCAAAACCGGGATATTCTGGCGAAAAATACGAATAAAGGCGAATACTTCAACGTTGACCATAGACATAACTTTATTGGAACGTTTCGTAGTTATTTTCACCTCTTATACATTCAAAATTCTACATTGATTATTATTTCATTGTTCTTGGAATTATAATTTACTTCAACGAACCTTCGGAACCAAATTTGGAATTCGGAATTCTAAATTCTGAGCTTAGTGCAATCAAGCATGCGTTACACGTACGGTACATCCCTAACAATCAGCGTAGAAAGAAGATTCCTTTAACGGTACGATAATACAATAATGACAACAGACAAGCAAATATTCAACAACTTCAGGCCGCTTGAGCGTATTCAAAATGACTCGTTCCATCTTTGTGCAAGAATTATCCTATCTATTAGTGACTACGCGAACGACCAGACGTAGACTTATACAGAGGGAGAAGTAACTTGTCGGATTAACGTGTCAATAGTCCATGAATTAATTGATAGTTCACTTGAATTAATGAGAATTACTTGAATCCATGAGAATTACTTGAATTCATGGGAATCACCTGAACCAACAGAGAATCACCTCAATTAATGAAAATTAACGGAATTAACGGAGACTTAATAGTCGATTTCTGGAACTGATCGGGATTAACAGAGAATTAAATTCAACTAATTTCAATTTGTGCCGGAATGATCTTTTCAGCGTGCAATAATTGTGCCCGTTTATACACGAGCTCTTTTTTCGAAATTTTCAGAGACGCGAAGAATCTCGGGGCTCCCCATGTCTCTATCATAGTAATCATAGTAATCATAGTAACCACAATGATAAGAATATTAATAGTAACTGCATATCGTAGTACGGAATGTATCGCAATAATAGTGATATTATGGGAAACTTAAAATAAACTTAAACTAGCGTGAGGGATAAGGAAAAATTAGGTTCACGAGACCAAAAATATTCCGAAATGAAGAAATTAAGTTGAATTGAATAATTTAATTTAGTTTCACAGAAAAATCGGAAAAAAATTGACGAAATTTTTAGGTATTGACGTGAATTGGGGTAAGTTATCGATAATTCTTGCCAAAAAAACTAATTCAATCGTATTGAATGAATTAATTTGAACTAACAGAAGAAACAACAAAAGGAATTAATTGAAATTATTCAGATATTCACTAGAATCAAAGTGTATTATCGAGAATTGATGGTAAAAGTACTGAATTAATTGAATTGAAAGAATTCACTTGAATAAAGTTAAATTTAGTTGAATTATTCTAAATTAACAGAATTATGTTGAATCAAATGAATTATTCTGATTTATTTCAACCTGCGGAATTAATGTGGCAATCAAATGTTAAGTTATTTCCCCCTCGACTTATACCTTGCCTGAGCTTATTCGTGGATTGTTGACTGTCGATAAAAGATCTTATGAAATCACCGTATCGATACGAACGACAAATCAGCTAAACTTCGGGTGACGATTGATTTCTTATTTAGATGCAATGATTAAGTATGCGAGGATTCGTCGTTACGTACGTATAGCAGGTATTCCGTATACCCACCAAATTACAGACTCTACGAGCCTGACCATTTTACATTTCATCCGTTAAATTGTTGTGACAATCGTCACATGAAAGAAAGGCTGATTTTCATTCAATAATTTATCAGCCCAATTCAACTGTCCTTTGTTAATTTTTCAAGCTACTTCGTGAACGTGAACTTTCGTATCGTAAGAAAAATTCATACAAACTCAGTGATGTGAAATTATTATTTCAACGATTTTGTATAGTATTTATCTGTTTTTCGTTTTTCGTTTTTCTCACGGTGGTTTTTTCAAATCTAAATAATTTTATCCTAATCACGATAGAATATCGTTGGTCCGACCCTTGATTAGCCGAGGCTCCGGGGTATAAATAATGCCATAAAATAAGGCACCGAACTCGTTAGATCGGACCGCATCAGTCGAGTGGTCCAGTCGGAACGTACATGACTTCATCCGACAAGGGACTAAGGCTCGGAAATTTTTTGACTGGTTAATTAGATGCCAAGTAACAAGATCTGTAAGTTTGCCCTAAAAAATGATTCCAGATATGCTGACAATTTTTTCTAGATATTTCAAAATTCCGTAATTCAGCGTGGTTTATTTTTTATTTTTTGCTCATTTTAGAGAAAAACGGTTTCCACAAAAGTTGTCCATCGTATTGCCCTCAAATTAGACCGATACGAAAATCACAAATCATTGTTAGTTTACTTGTGAATTGCCGCTAGGCACAGACATCGAGCGTGTTGTTTAATTGCTGTCATAAGTTCAGTGAATTTTCAATGCCATATCCTGAAACTCATCCGACGTGTAGAACAATCTTTTCTTGATATTCTAGTTCTGATTCGATGTTTTAATGTAGGTAGCAACGAGAAAATAAGAATGGTATAATGAGCGTTTGTTCTTTACAATCTAGTTTGTTATTGCAAATTTGTTAAACGCTTTTTTTTGAATTCCAGCTTATTTTTTATTCCAGAACGTAACGCAGTACGCAAATCATTACGTGTAAGTGCACGTTCAATCCACTCATTCGACTATACCCTTATCTTGCGGTCATGCCAATAAAATACTGAAAAATGACAGTTACCAATTTTTTTTACCACTGACACACCATTGCCAAAAATCGAAAAAAATTACGGAAAATCACATCATAGCAAATATTTATACCGTAAAAAAAAGAAACTGATGCCTATCTAAAATCCACCGGAAACCGGCGATCTGAATGTTCAAAAATTTTTAGAAGGTGGAATTTCTTGAAGGTAAATCCAAATAAAATTCTCGATATGTACACATGGCTGCTGGGTCCGTGTTTTTATTCCAAATCTTCTGAGTAGCAATATCGGAGTCATCGTGAAAAAACTGAAAATCACGTTTTATGCGCTAACTTCGAGCCAAATGGAGCTAGCAGGCTAAAATTTGGTATGGGTCAGTCACTTACCACACTGAGAGAAATTTTTAGTTCCGATTACCGCTCAGTTTTCAACTATTTTCATTTTTTACCACAATCGAAAAATATTGTAGTTCTAGGTAGAAAATGAAAATTACTTTTCTAGCTGTTACCAGAAAGTCTAGTATCCGTTACTATTCTTTTTCATTACGATCACTGTTACTACATCTTCTTGTAACTGTTGTCAAAATTTAATGCTTTGTGCAACAATAAATTGACTCTAAAGCCTTGTTCAACTAAAAAAGTACAGTAAACCGAACAAATTGATTTTGCGTTGCAATTACCAAAAAAAGGATCGACAATACCGGAAAATGATTACGTGTACCTCGTTCTTCGTAATTCTAACAATATTCAAACAGTTTTTTTTTAACGATACCTGTTTTACTGATTTCTTCTAGTTACTATGACAAATTACATTTTTTTCAGTCCACCACAAATTCGCAGAATTCGTTTCGAGAGAAGGCACTTTCGCATGCTTGATCAACTATGCCCTTCACAATACATCTCGTATTTCAGCATTTTTTTTTTTTTTTTTATTTGCAATCAAATTTCATAACTCTTCACTCTTCTTAACTTGGTTGGAAGAACGCAAAAGCATTTTTCGGGTTCATTAAATTATGTAGTATTGTATAAAATTCGGTAGGCATTTGTTATACTGTATTTGGAATTCACTGAACATACTGCTGAATTTACCTGACAAGTTTACAAAGGAATTCGATTACAGTCCGTTAAAATGAAAAATCTACTGTGGAAAAAGTAATCGGTATTTATCTCTATTAATTTCACTGTACAATTTAGAAGAAAATACTGTACGTGGCCCGTCCGTGAAATCTTTTTGACTCGTACGATGATTTCAATACGAACTAAAGGTGCGAGCCGTTTAACTCGTTCTGGCGCGTACGGAAATCTTCGTCCTAGCCCTAAAAACACCTACTTTACGGGCATGCCTCTAAAAGTGCTATTGAAGGTAAGATCGTCGGCTGCCTGGCTCCACTGGTCGCCGATGAATGACCATAGACCGAAACTGTAAAAACAATTGCCATCCCGAAACATCGGGATTCGTAAGAGTCATCCTCAGGTAAAAGAGAAGCTTGATTCTGTGTCAGAGTCACATAATGATTATTTTTTAGGTGTTGAATTCTCGTCTGCCGATGACGTGATGTATAAAAAACGGGCTATTGCTTCTCTCCGAAACAGCTACTATTGTGTTATTGTAGTCCGAGAACTGAGAAAAAATTTTTAAAAAAACCCTATTACCGTTTCACAAATTCTATCTTTCAAGCGAATTCAGATATCACCAAACCCTCAGATATGCATTTTTCATGTGCGTCATGAAATCAAGAGCCCTGGGAAATAATGACCGGCCACGGTGTTTCGATTTTTCACCGAAAATATCATTTTCGTGGTAGTACCGAGCTGTGCTTTTTCATACATAATTTCGCATGAAAAAAGGGTGCCGCAGTAAAAGCGAACAAAAAAATTAAAAATTTCGAAATTTCTGTTGGATGACTTACAATTAATTTTTAATTTTCATTAAAAATATCGTCAAAGTAGTACCCCACAGTCGGAAAGAGAAACATCAGGAAATTTTTGGCAGATTATTAATAATTCATTTACTTAACACGTATTTTTCATTGGACAACGCGTTAGGAATTTATATTAGATAACCCACCAAAACCTTCATAACATTTTTTTCAACTGCAGAGTACGTCTTTGATGATAAATTATGAATGGGAAAAGAAACGTAACTCGATGTGACAATCAAACACGATATTCGATGAACAAATCTCATTTTTTTTTCCCACTCCTAACCACGAAAAAACGCTGTACCTTAGTTCTGGAAACGTAACTTCTATTAAGTTCGATGAATCGATGATATTACAGTTACGAAATGAAAAACATCCGATGGCACTCTCGTTCGTCTTCGTTACTGATGATGACCAATCCGTCTTTGCAAAATTATTTTGTGGCTCTGAAAAGTGCCGTTTTGTATTTGGCTCTAAAAAGTGCCGATTTTGATGACTCCTCACCGGTGCAGAAATTGTTCAAAATGTCCGCCGTTTTCTCGCAGGCAAAGCCTGCAACGTTGGACCAGCTGGCCAATTGCTGCGTGAACGATTTCCGGCGTCACCGTCGCCGTTGCCTCTACGATTTTTACCTCCAGGGCTTCCAAAGAATTCGGTGGATCCTTATAGACGAATTCTTTGATCAGACCCCAAAGGCAATAATCTAGAAGATTCAGATCGGGTGATCTCGGTGGCCAAGCGATGGGACCCCCACGGCCTATCCACCTATCCGGAAATCGTTCGTTCAGAAATTGACGAGTCCGTGCCCTGAAATGTGCCGGAGCACCGTCATGCTGAAACAACATTACCGCTCGGCGTTCAAGGGGACGGTCTTCGAGAAGATCTGGAATCCGATCCTCAAGAAACTGCCGATACGTTTCACCGTCTAGCCTTGCTGGTAAAACGCAGAGACCGATCTGTAGCAAGAATTACCCTCTAGTAAATTGTTGCATAATAAATCCATAATGCTCGTCGAATCATTGATTAGTTTTGTCTAATATTTAATATGAATCATACATATGTCATGATTTTACTGATTTACCGAGGTTGTTTGTCTCAACATCAGTAAAACGGATCTTCACTGAATTTTCTAAAATCAAGCCAACGAGACGATAGAAATTTATAATATCTGTATTCAAGCATTATCGAGTAAGCTTACCAACTCGTCGTCGATCATGCCACTCCACACGTTGAGGCTCCAACGAATCTGGTTTCTCGACTCCCGAATATCGTGTGGGTTTTCTTCGGCCCAATGATGGATGTTATGGCGGTTGAATACTCCATCCCGATCAAAATTTGACTCGTCCGTAAACAAAATATTGAATACGAACAACGGGTCCGCTTCGGTTTGTTGCAAAACCCATGTGCAAAACATTCGTCTCGCGGCACGGTCGGGCCCGTGCAACGCTTGCACCTTCTGGGTATAGTACGGTCGCAAATCGTTCGATCTTAATACTCGGTGGACGGTCGAGTTGTCCGTTTCGTAGTCCGCTGCCAAACCGCGTGTAGTTTTATCGGGCGTCCTTGCCACATCCTCCAGAATTCGTTCCTCGAACTGGACCGTCCGTCTTGATCTCGGACGTCCTGCGTTTGATCGGTTGGGGACAAATGTGCCAGTTTCTAATAAACTCCGTTCCAATCGCCTGAAAGTTTTCGCATCCGGATGTCGTCTTACTGGAAAACGAACTGCGTACTCACGAGCTGCTGCCCCCGTAACGTTGTTGCACTTTTCCATCATCAGCACCATATCATACATTTCACGATTAGAATACTCCATCGTTTAATAAAGAAGTTATTGGCTCTGAAAAGTGCCGGTTTTCAAGAGTTTATTGTTACTTGTATACGCGAGCGAGGCTAATAACAATATGACCCAATTTTGCAGTTGGAAGCGCGTTGTTTATAACAACTGATTTCCGAGATGCTATGCAGTCGCATGAGATTTTCTACACAAAGGGTGTGGAATAAATACGAGTTCGATGAAATACGAAATACTAGCAGACCCGTTCAATTTCCTGATTTGCTGGTACATCATTCGCTTGCTAAACTGGTAAGAGAAGACTGATTGAACAAACCTAGATTATTTAGGAATAATTCATCGAGTGTAACTTTTTGGACAGGCAAAAATATAGCAGGAACATGATTTACCGCGGATTCAAATGATCAGTATTTACTGATTATTTAGATCATTAATTGATGATTTCAATAAATATGTCATTTAATACCGCTGAAATAAGTTCAAAGTATTTCACATTTCATCGAACTCGTATTTATTCCACACCCTTTGTGTAGAAAATCTCATGCGACTGCATAGCATCTCGGAAATCAGTTGTTATAAACAACGCGCTTCCAACTGCAAAATTGGGTCATATTGTTATTAGCCTCGCTCGCGTATACAAGTAACAATAAACTCTTGAAAACCGGCACTTTTCAGAGCCAATAACTTCTTTATTAAACGATGGAGTATTCTAATCGTGAAATGTATGATATGGTGCTGATGATGGAAAAGTGCAACAACGTTACGGGGGCAGCAGCTCGTGAGTACGCAGTTCGTTTTCCAGTAAGACGACATCCGGATGCGAAAACTTTCAGGCGATTGGAACGGAGTTTATTAGAAACTGGCACATTTGTCCCCAACCGATCAAACGCAGGACGTCCGAGATCAAGACGGACGGTCCAGTTCGAGGAACGAATTCTGGAGGATGTGGCAAGGACGCCCGATAAAACTACACGCGGTTTGGCAGCGGACTACGAAACGGACAACTCGACCGTCCACCGAGTATTAAGATCGAACGATTTGCGACCGTACTATACCCAGAAGGTGCAAGCGTTGCACGGGCCCGACCGTGCCGCGAGACGAATGTTTTGCACATGGGTTTTGCAACAAACCGAAGCGGACCCGTTGTTCGTATTCAATATTTTGTTTACGGACGAGTCAAATTTTGATCGGGATGGAGTATTCAACCGCCATAACATCCATCATTGGGCCGAAGAAAACCCACACGATATTCGGGAGTCGAGAAACCAGATTCGTTGGAGCCTCAACGTGTGGAGTGGCATGATCGACGACGAGTTGGTAAGCTTACTCGATAATGCTTGAATACAGATATTATAAATTTCTATCGTCTCGTTGGCTTGATTTTAGAAAATTCAGTGAAGATCCGTTTTACTGATGTTGAGACAAACAACCTCGGTAAATCAGTAAAATCATGACATATGTATGATTCATATTAAATATTAGACAAAACTAATCAATGATTCGACGAGCATTATGGATTTATTATGCAACAATTTACTAGAGGGTAATTCTTGCTACAGATCGGTCTCTGCGTTTTACCAGCAAGGCTAGACGGTGAAACGTATCGGCAGTTTCTTGAGGATCGGATTCCAGATCTTCTCGAAGACCGTCCCCTTGAACGCCGAGCGGTAATGTTGTTTCAGCATGACGGTGCTCCGGCACATTTCAGGGCACGGACTCGTCAATTTCTGAACGAACGATTTCCGGATAGGTGGATAGGCCGTGGGGGTCCCATCGCTTGGCCACCGAGATCACCCGATCTGAATCTTCTAGATTATTGCCTTTGGGGTCTGATCAAAGAATTCGTCTATAAGGATCCACCGAATTCTTTGGAAGCCCTGGAGGTAAAAATCGTAGAGGCAACGGCGACGGTGACGCCGGAAATCGTTCACGCAGCAATTGGCCAGCTGGTCCAACGTTGCAGGCTTTGCCTGCGAGAAAACGGCGGACATTTTGAACAATTTCTGCACCGGTGAGGAGTCATCAAAATCGGCACTTTTTAGAGCCAAATACAAAACGGCACTTTTCAGAGCCACAAAATAATTTTGCAAAGACGGATTGGTCATCATCAGTAACGAAGACGAACGAGAGTGCCATCGGATGTTTTTCATTTCGTAACTGTAATATCATCGATTCATCGAACTTAATAGAAGTTACGTTTCCAGAACTAAGGTACAGCGTTTTTTCGTGGTTAGGAGTGGGAAAAAAAAATGAGATTTGTTCATCGAATATCGTGTTTGATTGTCACATCGAGTTACGTTTCTTTTCCCATTCATAATTTATCATCAAAGACGTACTCTGCAGTTGAAAAAAATGTTATGAAGGTTTTGGTGGGTTATCTAATATAAATTCCTAACGCGTTGTCCAATGAAAAATACGTGTTAAGTAAATGAATTATTAATAATCTGCCAAAAATTTCCTGATGTTTCTCTTTCCGACTGTGGGGTACTACTTTGACGATATTTTTAATGAAAATTAAAAATTAATTGTAAGTCATCCAACAGAAATTTCGAAATTTTTAATTTTTTTGTTCGCTTTTACTGCGGCACCCTTTTTTCATGCGAAATTATGTATGAAAAAGCACAGCTCGGTACTACCACGAAAATGATATTTTCGGTGAAAAATCGAAACACCGTGGCCGGTCATTATTTCCCAGGGCTCTTGATTTCATGACGCACATGAAAAATGCATATCTGAGGGTTTGGTGATATCTGAATTCGCTTGAAAGATAGAATTTGTGAAACGGTAATAGGGTTTTTTTAAAAATTTTTTCTCAGTTCTCGGACTACAATAACACAATAGTAGCTGTTTCGGAGAGAAGCAATAGCCCGTTTTTTATACATCACGTCATCGGCAGACGAGAATTCAACACCTAAAAAATAATCATTATGTGACTCTGACACAGAATCAAGCTTCTCTTTTACCTGAGGATGACTCTTACGAATCCCGATGTTTCGGGATGGCAATTGTTTTTACAGTTTCGGTCTATGGTCATTCATCGGCGACCAGTGGAGCCAGGCAGCCGACGATCTTACCTTCAATAGCACTTTTAGAGGCATGCCCGTAAAGTAGGTGTTTTTAGGGCTAGGACGAAGATTTCCGTACGCGCCAGAACGAGTTAAACGGCTCGCACCTTTAGTTCGTATTGAAATCATCGTACGAGTCAAAAAGATTTCACGGACGGGCCACGTACAGTATTTTCTTCTAAATTGTACAGTGAAATTAATAGAGATAAATACCGATTACTTTTTCCACAGTAGATTTTTCATTTTAACGGACTGTAATCGAATTCCTTTGTAAACTTGTCAGGTAAATTCAGCAGTATGTTCAGTGAATTCCAAATACAGTATAACAAATGCCTACCGAATTTTATACAATACTACATAATTTAATGAACCCGAAAAATGCTTTTGCGTTCTTCCAACCAAGTTAAGAAGAGTGAAGAGTTATGAAATTTGATTGCAAATAAAAAAAAAAAAAAAAATGCTGAAATACGAGATGTATTGTGAAGGGCATAGTTGATCAAGCATGCGAAAGTGCCTTCTCTCGAAACGAATTCTGCGAATTTGTGGTGGACTGAAAAAAATGTAATTTGTCATAGTAACTAGAAGAAATCAGTAAAACAGGTATCGTTAAAAAAAAACTGTTTGAATATTGTTAGAATTACGAAGAACGAGGTACACGTAATCATTTTCCGGTATTGTCGATCCTTTTTTTGGTAATTGCAACGCAAAATCAATTTGTTCGGTTTACTGTACTTTTTTAGTTGAACAAGGCTTTAGAGTCAATTTATTGTTGCACAAAGCATTAAATTTTGACAACAGTTACAAGAAGATGTAGTAACAGTGATCGTAATGAAAAAGAATAGTAACGGATACTAGACTTTCTGGTAACAGCTAGAAAAGTAATTTTCATTTTCTACCTAGAACTACAATATTTTTCGATTGTGGTAAAAAATGAAAATAGTTGAAAACTGAGCGGTAATCGGAACTAAAAATTTCTCTCAGTGTGGTAAGTGACTGACCCATACCAAATTTTAGCCTGCTAGCTCCATTTGGCTCGAAGTTAGCGCATAAAACGTGATTTTCAGTTTTTTCACGATGACTCCGATATTGCTACTCAGAAGATTTGGAATAAAAACACGGACCCAGCAGCCATGTGTACATATCGAGAATTTTATTTGGATTTACCTTCAAGAAATTCCACCTTCTAAAAATTTTTGAACATTCAGATCGCCGGTTTCCGGTGGATTTTAGATAGGCATCAGTTTCTTTTTTTTACGGTATAAATATTTGCTATGATGTGATTTTCCGTAATTTTTTTCGATTTTTGGCAATGGTGTGTCAGTGGTAAAAAAAATTGGTAACTGTCATTTTTCAGTATTTTATTGGCATGACCGCAAGATAAGGGTATAGTCGAATGAGTGGATTGAACGTGCACTTACACGTAATGATTTGCGTACTGCGTTACGTTCTGGAATAAAAAATAAGCTGGAATTCAAAAAAAAGCGTTTAACAAATTTGCAATAACAAACTAGATTGTAAAGAACAAACGCTCATTATACCATTCTTATTTTCTCGTTGCTACCTACATTAAAACATCGAATCAGAACTAGAATATCAAGAAAAGATTGTTCTACACGTCGGATGAGTTTCAGGATATGGCATTGAAAATTCACTGAACTTATGACAGCAATTAAACAACACGCTCGATGTCTGTGCCTAGCGGCAATTCACAAGTAAACTAACAATGATTTGTGATTTTCGTATCGGTCTAATTTGAGGGCAATACGATGGACAACTTTTGTGGAAACCGTTTTTCTCTAAAATGAGCAAAAAATAAAAAATAAACCACGCTGAATTACGGAATTTTGAAATATCTAGAAAAAATTGTCAGCATATCTGGAATCATTTTTTAGGGCAAACTTACAGATCTTGTTACTTGGCATCTAATTAACCAGTCAAAAAATTTCCGAGCCTTAGTCCCTTGTCGGATGAAGTCATGTACGTTCCGACTGGACCACTCGACTGATGCGGTCCGATCTAACGAGTTCGGTGCCTTATTTTATGGCATTATTTATACCCCGGAGCCTCGGCTAATCAAGGGTCGGACCAACGATATTCTATCGTGATTAGGATAAAATTATTTAGATTTGAAAAAACCACCGTGAGAAAAACGAAAAACGAAAAACAGATAAATACTATACAAAATCGTTGAAATAATAATTTCACATCACTGAGTTTGTATGAATTTTTCTTACGATACGAAAGTTCACGTTCACGAAGTAGCTTGAAAAATTAACAAAGGACAGTTGAATTGGGCTGATAAATTATTGAATGAAAATCAGCCTTTCTTTCATGTGACGATTGTCACAACAATTTAACGGATGAAATGTAAAATGGTCAGGCTCGTAGAGTCTGTAATTTGGTGGGTATACGGAATACCTGCTATACGTACGTAACGACGAATCCTCGCATACTTAATCATTGCATCTAAATAAGAAATCAATCGTCACCCGAAGTTTAGCTGATTTGTCGTTCGTATCGATACGGTGATTTCATAAGATCTTTTATCGACAGTCAACAATCCACGAATAAGCTCAGGCAAGGTATAAGTCGAGGGGGAAATAACTTAACATTTGATTGCCACATTAATTCCGCAGGTTGAAATAAATCAGAATAATTCATTTGATTCAACATAATTCTGTTAATTTAGAATAATTCAACTAAATTTAACTTTATTCAAGTGAATTCTTTCAATTCAATTAATTCAGTACTTTTACCATCAATTCTCGATAATACACTTTGATTCTAGTGAATATCTGAATAATTTCAATTAATTCCTTTTGTTGTTTCTTCTGTTAGTTCAAATTAATTCATTCAATACGATTGAATTAGTTTTTTTGGCAAGAATTATCGATAACTTACCCCAATTCACGTCAATACCTAAAAATTTCGTCAATTTTTTTCCGATTTTTCTGTGAAACTAAATTAAATTATTCAATTCAACTTAATTTCTTCATTTCGGAATATTTTTGGTCTCGTGAACCTAATTTTTCCTTATCCCTCACGCTAGTTTAAGTTTATTTTAAGTTTCCCATAATATCACTATTATTGCGATACATTCCGTACTACGATATGCAGTTACTATTAATATTCTTATCATTGTGGTTACTATGATTACTATGATTACTATGATAGAGACATGGTTAACATCAGAAACATGTTAACATTTATGGAAAAAATATTTGCAACTTTTTTTATGTTAAAGCCTATTATTAATTATCGAATCTTCCTTTAAAAAATATATTTTGTAATGTATATATTTTGCTACTATTATGACAAAAATTGACGTGAATCTACTAATAATTCCCTACAAATTAAAAAAAAAAGTCTCAAAATTCGGCCTGCAGCACATTGAATAAAAATAAAACGACAAAATTTCACATTTTTTGAGGAGAATCCGTACATAAATCATTCGTTGGGTTTAATTGTTGGGTGAACATGGTTGGAGTAGTTGTGAGACATAACAAACAGATGAAATCGGTAGGATTTCATTGCTAATTTGAGTTTATTAATAAATGTTATTAGTATAATAAGTGTGATTTGAGTTTCCATAAATGTCATTGATCAAGCATTAACTCTTACTATTTATATTGCTACATATTTAATCTTCATCGCTCTCACTGTTGATTACGGCATTGACCTTTTCTACATCAAAGAGTCCTGTGAGGATTTCGGCTGGTCCTATGATTTTCGATAGATATCGAGCATCATATAGATAATAAACGATCGCAGCAATGTGTGAACAGCAATCAACGGTTCGTTTGCCATTTGGACAACCACAAACGTAACGGCGAATTCCAGAAGATCCTCGGGAATCACAAGTATAATAAATGTAGCATTCATAAGTTTTGCTATTACTGTGTCTCGAGCTCACAAGAACTTGAACGATTGCGTGATTTGCATCTTCTAATCTCTTCAAATAATTGAGTGCAATATTTCCATCCTCGTTCACCATTTCAGCAAGGTAAGATACTGCTTGAGATAGCTGGTATGACCCAGTAAAGAGTATCTTCAATTCCTTTTCGGTCAGCTTCGGGAAATCAAGCAAATCAGCTGATGCTAATTGTTGAAATTGCGTTTTTCGGCGATTCCAACGCTTCAACTTTGCCTCTTCTGCCAATGAATTCTCACTATTACGCCTAGACTTTATCTGTTCAATAATATCATCCCTAATGCCAAAATCAGAATTCAACCTCTTTCCAAAGATATTATTCAGATAGCAAGCAATCCTGAAGAGTAATTGAACCTTTCGGAGAAGTTTATTATCCAAAGTGTGATGAAGTAGCTTATATCTCTGGCCAAGAATGCCGTGAACTGCTTCGACCACCCAACGAACTTTTGTAACCCATCGAGAGTTGTTCGACTCTTCAGTTGTGAGCTGACTACGTTGTGCTTTTAATGCTGGCATGAGTAATTTATATTTTCTCTTTCCTAATTGCTGCACCACATTTCGGAATCCTCGATCAACTACAGAAATGTCACCTGGCCTCATGATTCGTTGGAGACCATTCGGATTGTCTAGCAGTATTTTCATTATTTCGGCATCG
This sequence comes from Neodiprion lecontei, assembly GCF_021901455.1. NCBI lineage: Eukaryota > Metazoa > Arthropoda > Insecta > Hymenoptera > Diprionidae > Neodiprion > Neodiprion lecontei. The sequence continues at coordinate 14,161,630 of NC_060262.1, read as the reverse complement.
TTTTGAGTAGCGTAAAGAGGCCCCTCCATATCAACAATGTACCCATCCGTCGTGCAAATAGTAAAACGTTTACATAATGGGACCTTTTTTTGTCCAGAATACGATTTTCGTTGATAGTTGTTGTTCGTACTCTTCTGACGCCGAATGTGAGTTCCATCAAATATCAGCACTAATTGGTCCTCAAACTCATATAGTTTCTTAACTGTATCTGAAGTTTGATGTTCCACAAGATCATCCCTTGATTTGCTAAAATATCCAAAACCCACTGGTAAAATATCTTTCTCAAAAGAGTTCACGACTTCTGCACAATAATCTGAAACTTGCTGGTCACGATCAAGCCCTAGTACAGATGCAATCATACTATCCGAATTCCCAGTCCTCATTTTGAAAAAAAACACTAACAATGCTTGCAAAATGTTACGGGTCTTGGAATTCCTCATCGATTTCATTTTCTCAGACAGCTCATTCAGATTTGCATAACTAAGACCAATCAATGCTTCCAGACGTTGATCAGATAGAGTACCATCCCTAATTTGATGATTCAATTCTTGGCCATTCGACAAGTCATTGGGAAAAACGTCAAGTCTAATACTTCAATCATACTATTACCAGCATGTATTTTCAACGCAGCTAGGTCATCTGAATAGAATTTATTTTTTATGAGATGAGTTGGGCAACAACGATTTCCCTTAGAAATGAAGATCTTTCTTTTCTGGAATGCTGGCAATCGAGCTTCAGAAGGGACAGTGACGATTGGTGATTATGAGTAACAAAAAAAGCAGTATTTGTGAGTTGACCCGTGGAAAAGGCATTTCTACCAATTCGACATTGACTGGCTCCTGCACTACAAATGATGGGTCGCCAGTAGACGATTGTGATAGAGCGTCTGTAGAACTTTGTGAAGGTATCATTGTAGAAGATTGTTGTGAAGAAGTCCTTTGAGATGAGTGTAAAGAAAGTGAAGATGTCTGCGTTGGCAACTCATAAAGGTCTGAATCTTCATCATCAACTTCTGACGTAGAACATTGGCGAGATCCACCAAACTCTGTTGCTTTTTGTGATCCTAATTCTCTTGAGCCAGATGTCGATAATGATTCGGTGCTATTTCTATTACTTTTGCTGTATGGAATCAACCTGCAATGATTGCAGAGAATATCCCCAAGTTTCAAGACTGCTTATTCTTACAGAGTATTTCGAACAATCGCCATTATCGTTTACTCTTTTTCTTTGTCCCTTTAATGCTCTAAGCATACGAGAACAGTATGCACATCTCGTCGGATCTGTTGTTGAATCTGAGCTTACTTGAGGTGTTGACATGGTATATTACTGATGTTGCTTAATCGCTCATAAGTTATTCTGAAACCAATAACTTGAAATTAAGATGTTGTGTGGGTGCATAACTTCTAGTATGAAAATCTTGTTTTCACTGCGAGACCCATGCTTAATGATGGACGAAACATTGATAAAATTCTTACCAACAGCACGGCTATTTTTGTTTCATTCTTTGTCTCGAGTATCCTATAGAGTGAATAGAAATTCTAACCTTTGTAGCTAAGCACTGTCTAGGACTTGCACTGAATATTTTCACTGAGCAGATCGTAGTTGACGACTTAAAATCGTGAAGTGAAATGACTAAGCACGCACGTGAGCGCTCCGCTTATATGTTTTTATTTACGTTCAGAAACATATGCGGCGTTTCGCTGAGTGGTGGGGGACACACAACACGGCGTAACACAAGTCCCCTGCGCGCAGTGGTCCCAAATCCCAAATCTTCGGCCAAAAATAGAAGGTATTGTGTAATAGCTACAAAATGCGGTTCCCGGAGGTTTTCGAGTTTGCTGAACCCGAATCTGAAGTCAAATTTTCAAAAAACAAGATAGCGGCTCCAAAATGGCGAAAAATTTTCTTCAAAATTCAATTAATCTTCAAGAAATCTGGTACTCAGGAGTTTTCGAGGTTGCTGAAAACGAATCTGAAGTCAAATTTTCAAAAAACAAGATGACGGCCCAAAAATGGCGGAAAATTTTCTTCAAAATTCAATTAATCCTCAAAAAATCTGGTACGCGGGGGTTTTCGAGGTTGTTGAACCCGAATCTGAAGTCAAATTTTCAAAAAACAAGATGGCGGCCCAAAATGGCGGAAAATTTTCTTCAAAATTGAATTAATCTTCACGAAATCTGGTAATCAGGGGTTTTAGAGGTCGCTGAACACGAATCTATTTTGGAAGAACAAAAGAACATGCTAATATATGTATGTGGGATATAGTAGATAGGTAGAGTATCGAAATAAACAATACAAATTCGAGTATATTCACTCATTCAATGAAAAATTACGTTAAATACAAACAGTTAATAAACAAACATATTTTTTGAATTGGGAAAATTAATCGCTATCTGTAGTTGCAGCATTATTATCGTCATCACTATCGCTATAGTCACTAGATGAAACGTCTTCGTTATTAGGAACACTAGCTGACTTCAACAACGCAACTGCTTCGCGTGATAAGGATTTGGTTGCCTTTGCTGGCAGCTTACGTAAACTGGAAATGACATGGTCGGACGAAACCAAAAGCCGCGAGAAAACATCTTCCATATTGTCCTTCCTACTACATTTTCTGGAAAAATCTTGTCGGAATGATTTTATGTATTTATTACAAGCTTCCTGGGCTTCTTCTGACATCTGTCCCATTGACAGCATCGGAAATTGTAGTATTTTCGCCCCGTGAATTAACAGTTTGTGTATAGTAGTGGGCATATGGTACCAATCATATAATAGCAGGAATCTACGTGCTGTAGCAAGAGCGTATTCTTCAAACTTCTGTACATTTATCTCAATACCGCACGATATCACTTGTAAGATTACGTGGAATCTTTTTATTAGGTTCTCATTTAGTCCAGTCATAGATGCAGAAACGCTTGAATTTTGAAAAAAACGACGAGCGGTATTCCCGTTGTTTGTACTACCGAAACCTTGTTTTGGCTGATCAATTAAAAGGCCCAATTTTTTCCGGAAACCTTTTTGTACATTTTTTTAACGATCCTTGATGCTTTTTTTATTCGAGGACCACTTTTCAATTTCCAATTTGTACGAAATATGTAAAAGGCACTCAAAAAACCGAATTCAGGCGTGCAGGGAATATATTCCGTACTGTAAATGATCTTCGTTTATCTTTTTCTTCAACATCTTGTCGATGTCTTCGAATTCTTTTGATGTACTGCCGCAAAGATAGCATAGTTGAGAAGATTTAGTAGATGTGATTGAGTTACAAACTTTTCCATCGAGCATTGTTAACGCTAATTTGTAGATCACATTAATTTCTTTTCCATTAACAATCATATGAAAAGATTGAAACTGATTTATTTATTCTTGGATACCGTTTACTTCAGCTCGCGTTTCTTCCGCAGTCTCTTTTAAGAACTCGATTTTCATCGGTCGACAAAATCGAGAAGATGAGGGTCGCGGATTTTGCCAAATAATTATGTCTTTGTTGTTCACCTCATCAACATCATGAGCTGCAGTGGCACAAGCGAACTAAAAACAATGGTCCCATCCGATTTACTTCTATCGTCATTGCTGAATTTTTGTTTAAAAGTGCTTTGCCCGGATGCCCCGTCACATCCCCATTTGCAAATCGAATTCGTTTCAGAAATTTTATCGGATGAGAGGCAAGTCAAATCGTCTTTTTGCACTGACAATATGCGGCTCGTTGTGTGATCCAACAGTGCTTGAAGCTTCACTTCTGCCCTACTTCCAGTTATGGTTACATCATCTTTAGGCGGATAACATTTTTTTTCGGCCTGCAGCACACATTTGTAAGATGGATATATTTTCGAGTCAAGTTCTAGCGCCCCGGAACGAATTCCCTGATACATATGTTTGGACATATGATACTCAATCACTAGAGACAGAGCAGCATCATCGGGATAATAATATGCTGAAACAGTACGTAAATATTGCCTGCATTTCGAAGCTCTAGTAGGACTACCCACGGTAACATCTTGAATTAGTTTTGCGGCATTCAATTTTCCTTCAGCTCGAAGATTCATCTGAGTGGCAAGGGCAAGCTCTTTGGTACTGGACCGGTTACATATATTTAAGATATTTCTTCGTTTCGTCCGTTCGCCCGAGTTCTCAAAGCTTTTCGTAGGACGACCAAGAACGCGAACTGCAGGTGATTTTTCTTTTTCTATAGAGTTGCCGACCTCATTGTTCCCGAAGACGGCGAATCTGATCAACCAATCCGTATTATTTTGAAGAAACACAGCCTCGGTCCTCCTAGCTTTTTGCCACTTCGTTCGCATGGAGTGCAATAATTGACGAATCGTTTGTTTCTCAGTCTTTGATAACGTGTACGAGCAGCATAGTTTTTGAGACGAATGATTCTCGATGACTTCGTGAGCTTCCTTCGCATTGTCGTTCAAATGCTTCTTAACTGAGCGAAATATTTCCTCGCGAGTGTAGCGAACTTCACTGTGTGCGAACCTAGAAAAAAAGAATTCAATAATGGGATGACAATATATAATTTTAGAGAATTAATAATAATACTACAACGCTGTAAACAATACGATAATAATATTGTAATCAACATTTTTGAGCAACAAATTTGGAGGAAATAATCCCTTGACTTCGTGCCATACCGTACGCCGCGCGCCGCGCCGCCCGCTGAGCCTGAGGTCAATCCCCACGTCTATTTATAAAAAAATTCACAACAATGAAAAAGGCAGTCCTAGGCAGCTAATCTTTGGTTACGTAATACTCAAGAGTCTAAAGAATGATATGAAACCCGTCCGGTCACTTAATTATGTTCAATTATTAACTTTTACTCTATGTAAACATAATTTTTTTTCGTCGCGGGCACGTAAATACACTGTAGAGTGTAGATGTTTACATTTTTTGTTGCTTGGAGTGAGGTTGATATGAAAAACTGTACCGATATAGATAATGTACTCACTCCCAGGAGAAGATTCCATTTTGTAGAATTGAAATATCTGAATTCTACTCGAAGTTATTGCACTTTTAACACAGCCGAAGTTTTAGAGCGTAGCGCACGACTGACGCTCCCTGCTCGAGCGCTCGATTACTAATGAGATCCCAACGGCTGAATGCAACACCTACAACCTACCGACCCTTGAGACGGTTCCCCGAAATACCCCTCTACCTGACCCTACAGGTAAAATTCCTTGAATATAAACTTCATTTTTCGATTTTTGTCCAGCGATTTGGGATTTGGGACCACTGTGCTACGTCTCGCGCTCACCCGTTACGTCGAGAAGGTACGCGCGCCTCGTTTTCGCTGTTTGGGAAATAGAAGTTTCGTGCGCTCAGTTGCGCGCTATATACCGAAAAGTCGATGCGCATGCCATGCGTGCACCACACATTTGATAACGACGTGTGTCAATTTAGTTGTATACGATGAGACAAATGATTCACTCTGTCACGATGGTGAAATAAAGAAATAAGTAGGAAAATGGACCTGGTATCCGAAGTATCTGGATCGATTTCGAGGTTCAATGCCGTTCAATACATTCACACTGGTGGCGCCACTTGAGCTGTGCAGCTTACCGACAGCTGTGCTGATTTTTTTATCCATGTCATTGTAAAAAATCGAACAAACTCCATTTCAACCTTGTTAACCGACGTAGAAAATTCCAACATATCCAAAATCAGCGTAAAAATCATATTGTTTACATCTGTTTGTTATGTCTCATAACTACTCCAGCCATGATCACCCGATAATTTAACCGAAAGAATGATTTATCTATGGATTCTTATCGGAAAATGTGAAATTTTTGTCGTTTTATTTTTTTTCAATGTGTTGCAGGCCGAATTTTGAAACTTTTTTTTTTAATTTGCAGGGAATTATTAGTAGAATCACGTCAATTTTTGTCATAATAGTAGCAAAATATATACACTATAAAATATATTTTTTAAAGGAAGATTCGATGAATAATAATAGGCTTCAGCATAAAAAAGAGTTGCAAATACTTTTTCCATAAATTTCAACATGTCTCTGATTTTTAAGAATTTTTTTAGATTTTTCGGTCACCTCTTAGTATTTAATGACTGCAAAAATCGAAAAAACACGTTTTTTCGTCAGAAAAACCCCTCGAAATTGATGTAGAAAACTGTAATTGTGCACAAAATTTTTTCTTCAGGTTAGGAATTTGGGAAAAAATCGGTGCCACAAAATTCGGTGGGAGCAGATTCACCATTCTTATTCGGCTAGACCCTTACATGGGAAAATTCATGGCCTTGTCGGGAGTACTTAGGGTTGGCTTACAGGCTCCCCATTTCGCGTACTTTTTCATTAATTTATTTGCGAACTTTTTCCGCCCTGTCCGCAGGAAAATTCGGAAACACTCCAAATAAGGACGAACCTAATATATATGTATAAATTAAGCTGCAGATTTTTCTCAAGTAAACATAATTATGTCATGAGAATATCAATTCTTTGAAAAACACAAAAAAAGAACCGCTCGAATATATGAAGTACGTTAGCAATGGTCTATAATCATTACATAAAAATAATTATGTAACGAGAATGCAAATACTTTGAAACACACTAGAATGAATCCGTTGATACATATCTATGATGTTAACGACAAGATATTTTATTTATGTACACGTCATTATGTGACAGATGTATCAATTCTTTGAACCACACAAAGACGAATGCTTGGCGACCCAAATGTTACGTAACATCTGTTATGTGAATTTAACATCAAATTTTCACGTAGCGGTTACACTAACGTCAACGTACCTTGAAGGGCACATGTAACATATCAGTTATTTACCCAACCACATATATCATTAACTTTTTCATTGTGATAAAGCAGCTACAAAACGAAGCAAGTGTGCTGCTTGGGAGCCTAGCCCGCTTTTACAGAACTCCATTTTATATTAAGAATATAAATTTTTCATTTGGACCCAACGAAAAAAGAACCAACATAATTTTTTTTCACCCAGTCTAATCTTGCAGGTGATATTTATTTAATGTATTTTTTGTTTTACAGCTTGAATTAGTTATGATGGCACGTAACTTACTCCAACTGCATAATATGAATAATTGACAGCCAAAACGGCTATACTATTTGCGTTGATTACCCAAAGTATAATAAAATGCAAATCAAACTAAACAAGTGTTACGTCCGGCACATTGCTTCGGCGTACCTTTTTCAAAATCTATATGACCCTCAACATGTGGAAGTGATTCTCACAATTAGCTTTCAACACCGTAACGGTTACGGCCATAAACAACATTAAAATATCGTATTGCCTGAACCGGCGAGTTCCACCCCTCCCGGCAAAAGTCACGTAGAGACCAACAATGATCCCTAGTGTAATGTTCGACTTTCTTCTATTTTACTGGTACCAAGAACGGAGATGAGGGACTGCTGAATTAGCATCAGTAGCGCTCAGTCTGGAAATATCCCTCTTTTAAGTTGAAACTATAACCAATAACTAGGATAAACCACTACCTTTGGAAACACCAAATTAAAGAAAGATTACTTATTAGGATGTATGAATGAATGTGTAAACATTGTATGTAAATATCTCTTGTTCATATTTTTAATGTGTCACCGACGAGATTGAGAATCGTCGGAACATCGTCGAAAAGCATGAAGTAACGCTGACCATGTGGATTTGGGCACCAGGAGGTCGCCCTCGCACCTCATTGGCTAATTACCGTTGTAACTTATTACAACTGCAGCTCCTTGGACCCTTAGGCCCAAGAAACCATGTCTTTCGTCTGTCAAGTCGCGAGGTGCGTGGACGTCAACCCGTATTAGCCCTTCTTGAGCATTAGTAGCGTTCGGAAAATCTCAGTTGTGACCGGCCTAAAGTCTCGCGCTAATTCGTCAAATTCGAGCATTCAGTTATTCTGTTAGCTGCAAAAGACTCACTATCTTCTACGTTTCCATCTTTTCTGTGCTTTACTAAATCTCATTATTTCGAGAATAGACATTTTTATGCCATTCCATTTTCCGTAATTAAATTGAGTTTGGCCCTGATTCAACCGAATCAGGTAATTTTAAGTGCTAATAATAATAATTACACGAGCGTTTTAATAAATAATCTTTGGAATCATCTTTAACATATATCAAAATCAGCAAATTGACACTTTTAACTATAGCTTTTGATAGTAAGATATTATTCTAAATCCACAAAGACTAAGTGCCCGACGTTCAACATCGTTCGATTCATCAACTCTTCCGAACTTGAGGTGAGGCCCTGGTCCAGAATTCTACTGATGCAGACCGACACGATCCGATGGCTCTCAATCTCGTCGACCGATTCACCTAAAGCTAAGTCAATCCGAGTATTAATCTTCGAAATTGAACGAATTCTTGTTTCACCTTTATAATCAAAATTTACTTCTGTAATATTCATTTAAAAGCAAGTCTAGAATTGGTGGTTAGCTTCACTACCCCCAATTAAATCATACTTATTGTTTCCAAGATTTAACAGACAAGAATCAACAACAGGATATATAATTGATTCAAGATAATCTAAAAAGAGAGATACAATATCGAATAATCACGACCAGCTAGTTATAACCATCGTTCAGAGTAGATGTTCCTGGTACCAAATAATAATATCCTTTAAAATAGAAGAACACATAATTTGCCAAAACCCGCAAACGATCAAATTTAGTGATTCTGCAGCTTCTCTGCATTCGAATATAAATTCGTCCGTCGGCGTGGATCGTTATATGAACTCAAACGCTTTATAAATTGTCACTTTCGGCTTTTATGTCATTATCACCATTCATTGTTATCAGACATTTCAATCACCAAATCATAGAGAGTATACTTCATCTTTTACCAGTTAAATCATATTAAACCATTTATTTGGAACGACCTTTTTCCCATTTTCATTATTATAAAATTGCCTCAACAATTTAAACAAACCTCACAGACCTGTACAGGACTACAGCAACACGATCCTACAAATTACCGGCTTATCGAAAGGTAAGTCTTTCTTAGTTTTAATATTTATTCATTGTCGTTACGTGGGAGCTTGATTATTCAATTAATCATTAACTACCACTGCTCAGTACACTCTCACTCCCACGTAACACAAGGATCGCTTTTATCTCGTTTTACTGGAAAAAAATAGAATTTAGGGGCAATCAAGAAGTTACGCTTGTACTATCATTTTACGATTCATTGAATTGTGAATATAATGCAGAACTGCTTCAGCCGGTTCGTCGAAGAGCTATTTATCTCTGGTTTGTTTTATGAAGGCAAAGAGGTCAGGGCAAATAATTACTAACTATAGTAAAAATCATGTTGTTATAAAGGAAGAGATTAAGCTTTTGCTCTTCTTTCTGATCTAGTAGCCTTCATAGATAACGGACGTACAAAAGTCATCAAATACGTTAAATAATGTCGCTCCGTCAACCCAGATTATTGTGAAAATAGTCTTGTTTCTGACTTCCAACTTGAAACACGTATTGTAAATGAATAACATTTTTAATTGCCTATTAATTTTCGCCTGTTTGGAAATTCATTTTCGCTCAAGAACCCTATTTTATTTGTATAACAACTCCAGTTATGGTATAATTTTAATCTTTCCTCATTATCGATTTTGCCAAATTTGCATAATTGGAGGCTTTGTACGTAAGTAACTCAAAAATTTAGAAAAACGACGCTTCACGAAGGCAGGGGGCAAGAAATCAAATTCTTGCAGCGCAGTGCCGCGGGCCTAAACATTAACTTCTGCAAGTAAGACATTAACGTAGACTTTTAGAATTCTTTATGTATCATATTCCTAATGTATATAGAAGAGCATGATGTACAGAGAGAAAATGACATGTATAATATATTACGTAAGTAATGATAATGCATACATGGTGAGGAAAGAGTATGGAAACCCCTAGAAATCTCGCGGGGTGCAGTGTAAGAAAAAATTACTGCGATTGAATCTTAGGTAATTTTCAACAAGAGATTCAATGGCGACTTTTGATTTGACCTCGAACCTCATCTTCAAGGTCATTTTGAGATGAAGATTGGTTTGAGAACAAATGAGAACCCCCATTTTTGATGCCAGAATCAGAAAGAGTAGGAAATTCCACGATCAAGTATGTGCTCAGGTCTAGAGCCGACGTAATCTCTACGGGACAAATAAAGTTCAAAAATATGTTTCGTGACGATTTTTGTTTCCATTACTCAGAGTATTTACAATATGTCTCAGCGACAGTAAGTAAATGGTGTGTGTGTCTGTAGCTTGGAGGTGATAGCTCATCGGTTCACACCTGTACTTGAAGTTAGTGCGGGGTCAACCACTGTAATCGATGTTGGGGTGCGGGGTTAGGTTCTGCGAAATCGAGTTAGCAGGTCTGTAGGCCGGAATTTATTGAGTCCGGACATCCTTGTGCTTCTACGGAGCTGGTGTGCTACGAGGTTGGGATGTAGGATCAGTCTATCTTTTTATTTAGTAGCATATCTTGTAACTTCCTCCTTCACTAGTGGAAAATCTAGGTCATTACGTATGCTCTTGTTTGAAACAAACCAAAGCGCATCGATAATGTTCCGCAGAACCTTGGCTTGGAATCTTTTCAAGATCTCTATATTGGAATTCGATGGCGACCCCCACAGTTGGATCGCGTAGATCTACACTGGCTTGAGGATGGACTTGTATAGTTGAATTTTGTTTTCCACCGAAAGTTTGAATTTCCGATTCATAACTCAGTACATACTGTGAAGTTTTAGGTGAATTTGTTTTCGTATTGTCAAGATGTTCATTTTCTACATTAATTGGCGGTCCAGGTGCATGTCGAGGTACTCCGTGTTCTCTGCTTGCAGTATATCATTGCTGTTCATAAATACCGGTGGGCAGGTTTCTTTTTGGAGTATGAAAGTTATGTGGATGGATTTGATTTCGTTGGCTTTCATTCTCCACCTGGTTAGCCATTTGCGGACCTTGTTCAGGTTTACTTGTAAGCATTGCGAGGCTGCAGCCGCATCTGGATTACATGCGATGATGGCAGTATTGTCGGCAAAAGTGGCTTCAGTGATTGACGTAGTTGTTGGTAAGTCGGTACTGTATATAAGGTATAGTACAGAGCCTAAGACGCTTTCTTAGGGTACTCCATATTTGTTGGCGTGCAGGTCTATACATTCTTCCTTCCTTATGTTTTACGTAAAAGTACCCATAACTCAGGTACGACTTCACGAGTAATGATAAGAATAATAATTCTTTATTTATCACAATCGTATTTGCAATGTACAGGAGAAAGAAGAGAGTATAGTAAGGGTAGGCAGTAGCAGTAGAAACACGCGCATTCGCACGAGGGACAAGGGAAACTGCAGAAAACCTTGTCGAGGTGTCGCCGGGCCCGAGTCCAAAGCACCGACCAGCAACTCGGGGCTTGAACGCCGCAACTCGTCTTACATTTTTTAGACATTATACAATACTCTGTGTGACGTTTTTCCTTCAAATTAAAACCCAGCTCCACTGATGTCGCGAAATATTCAATCTTGCGCGGGTATGGCATAATGATATGTTCGAGATGGCACATGTTCAATTTCCAGTTTCCAGAGTATAAGATATACCGATTATGCAGGAGATATTCACGCCGTTGGTCATGTTCCGTTTTTCGTCCATTACTGTGCTTACTCCTATTTAGCAGTGTACACTATTTAGCGGTGTACATGCATTATCACGAAATTCTATACATCGATGCCACTGGCTTGTTGGTGACTAAATTACTTTTACCAAACGGCGATGAATGTTCCCATGTTTATCTCTATCAGGCAGTTACGCGTACGCCGACTTACAAACTGCTTGACTTCCAAATGTTGAGTCCCTTTCAAAATGCAAATGCGATCTAATATTGGATATTTGAATTATTGAGAATTGGTAAAAAGCGTTAGCCACATTTTCCAATACCACCAAGAGTGTTATCTGTTTTTGATAAAGCTTTACTAAATGCTATTGTTAAATCCTTCTGTCAATGCGTGAATCTCAGGAATTACTTGTTACGTGTTATTCTTCAATTTTTAATCAGCCTGTGGTTAAAATTTCCAAATGCCTCATACGTTTAGATATATGTATTACATACATTTTGTGTCGCGTTGAAATTTTGTTTGGGATTGAATCCTGAAGTCAAAAAATGTTATCTCTCCACTTTAGTATTGCTCACGGAGCCAACGAGCTTCACTGAATTTGAAGATTTGACAAAACGCCTCGTTGTCCTCTCTCTGAGCAAATACATTGAGAAGGATAGTTAGGGTGGCGGAATGCCATGCGAACGAGCACGGTTCTCAATTACTGAAAAGATTGAGGACGTCGTCGACGTAGAGGTGAAAGAAGAAATTCTCGATAAAAGTGATTCTTTTGAGCCTGACGTTAATTTGGACGATAGTAATATTCTGGCATGACCTCACAGTTTGATCGCTGAATGTCGCTAAACGGTAGCATCGTCAGTTCCCGGAGATTAAGTGTGACCTTATTTCTCACGGAGTCGAGTAACCATTTGAAAAATTTGCTTCACTATTTTCCGTTATTTTCAGGTGTTGTGATATCATTATTCGGATACGGCGAAACGAATATAAACTCAAAATCTGCCAAATCGGAGATGAATAACGTCATGCACGTCATGCTAAGAAACAGTTCTCAACCAATGAGGCCGGTCAAGTTTGCTGCAGTACATTTGTAATCATTCAGAGGTAGAGAAAAAGGACCCATTGCGTCGCAGGTATGAGCAATAGATGCGAGTAGTCGGATCGTAAACCCATCTCGTCCGAGTAGTATAGCCATGTAGGTTCTGTGTAGAAATACCTTTACTGGCAAACTTGCCCAGACGCAAACCCTTGAAGGTTACCCCCACCCGTCGTAAGATAAAATGTGCTCTGCCGATCGATCGTCGGTAAAAACATCTCCCAAATGACCATGATCGTTGGTAGAAAATCCCCCAAATGATCATGATGGTTGGTGAAAAATCTTCGAAACTGCCGTAGATTTTATCCCTTGTGCGTTCTACGTCGGTAAGAAGTGCTTGAAATGAGCTATCAATTACTTTAGATCTTACCCATACCAGAAAAATAGCGTTCCCGGTTATCATGCTCATCGAGCGGGATCAAGTAACTTATAAATTACCAAGCGCCCTCCGTTAATCCTCGGATGTTCGACCGAGAATGTTTGCACGAGTCAAGTTTTGAGAGCTTCCAGAAGGTTCGAGAACATTCTCTGACGATCGACAGGTTTCGAAGGGGAGGTACGACGTTGGGAAGATCATGCAACGACCCTGAACGAATTTAGGCTGACAAACAATTCTTGAAATCGTCTGGCGATATTTGACTTCACGTTGAGCGGCCCGCGGTCAAAAGATTTCGGTGCAACGACGAATTTTGGAAAGTTTCGCAGACATTTCTTCTATAGCTGATAAAGCTTCTAGTACTTTCTAAGGGATTTCACACTTGATGGGAAAAATAGGGCTTTAAAAGTCAAAATTCCATGTCAGAACGTTAGTCTTACATCTGAGCTGGTGAAAAGCACTTCGAAACAAAGAGAACTATGACAGCGAATTGACATATTCTTGAAAAATATCAAAAACTTGTGAAATATTATTGATCAATAATCTCAACTCAACAAAATGATTGAAAAATTGAAGTATTTGAACTTTAAGAAAGAGTAAAGGCACGAAGTGAAAAAAACTGTCCAAAAATGGATCTCACCAAACTCAACAAAATTTGTATACTAGAGGAATTTCTACAGACAAGGAAGCTGGCAGACTTGGAGATGTTCAAAAATTACGGAGTTACAAGCATTAGGAGAGTACGAACACGGTTCGGACAACGGGTAGCTGTCGACATCGATGGTACGTTCAGCGTGTTCCTCCCAGCATAGATGGCGAAAGTCCTTTGCGTGGACGACGTTCTGTTCCAGAACATGGAACATGTGCTACCGAGGAGGATCGACTGCTCGTGAGATACCTGGTGGTCAGTACAACCAAGTGGAATTTGTGGATGCGTCGACCCTCGAATAAGTTTCACCCAATAAAAAAACTAATCATTTTCTTTGTTCCAATCGTATATGTACAGAAGAAGCATCAATTGGAATAATAATTAACCTATAAGAAAATTATACGACAGATGGAACTTTTTTCAAAAAATGACTTTGGTACAGAATAAATGAAATACATTATGCATATATATATATCCAAATTTCTGGACGTGTCTCTGCAGTTTGACATTGATCTGGAACACACAAAAAAAAAATTCTGTAATTTTGGAAATTTAATGTATCTAGAATCACATAAGTTTTCATTGTAAGAAATAAACAAACGAGATTTGGAATCAGCTATGAAAGTTATAAAACTATTGTCCAGATACTTAGAGGTAAAAAATTTAACTTTTGGGAAAAATTGTTACTAATAAACGAATAGATCATGTAAAATTCGAAAAAAAAAATTTGCTACTGTAAGAATTGAGAAAAATGAAAAAAATTACAGTTTGTGACTGTAATAATTGATAAAAATAATAATATACTTACACTTTGTGGAGCAACCAATGACCATTCGTTTTCCGTACTAGACAGGGTGAAACGCGAGCCTGGTGTATGAAGAGGTCATTTCGGCAACCGTCACCGTGTGCGGTAATTGCCAATTGGACAGCACGAAGTCCCTTGGCAGATAAACCGCCCACTTCCTCGGCACGCATACGTTGTGCAAGATATTAACGTATTTCACGTCTGAAAAAAAGGAAACAACAAATTTGAACACACTTCTAAAATCTTCTTTGCCGATAACAGAAACATTGAAAATAAATTGTGAAATTCTGGTACAACTCACCGGTGTAGATAGTGATGATGAACGTTGTTTTTTTATTGAAATTGGAATTTTTATTTATTTAAAAACCCTTTCAAAATCACACGTTGAATTATTTCTATTCACTCAAGTGAAATTCCAAGTCGTTGCACAATAAACGTCAAAACTTGTAACTGAACTGATTTCCATCACCCACTTGAACGCTGCAATGGTTCGTACCGGAATGATTTCATCAAGCGTATGGGGCACCCACTCTCCGTAAAGCATCTTCATGTGTTTAGGTTCACAATTGAACCTATATCAAATCGCGAAGTGGTTGATACTTGTCAGTTACGTTTGCGAATTACTTCTGTCTCACTCTGCCCTATTGCACTAGTGCTCAGGCCTCGAAAATGTGAACCTGACACCCGTAGGCAAAGTAAAACATCCCCATCTACTGCGATACCACTACACTTTTGTGTATCACTCTTGTGATGAGTTCACTACCCCAGCTCTCTCGTACGTGGGGCGTGTGAAACTTCTTTGCCAAGTTCTAAGAACTGCCCTACCATCTTACACGCGCTACAGGTTCGTTCGAGAAATATCTTGAAATTTTTTTCGTTAAAGAATGTTGCATACGGTTGTTCGCGAATTTTCGATAATGCGTGAGTCACATTGGTGTTTAACTATGGACGGGACCGTGCCAGCGTAAAGCAGTCATTCTGAAACAAGCCTTGCAACTATAGCTTTGTCAAGTGTGTGCGATTGAAAGAAGAAAAAACAAACATGGATTCCGAAAAGTGCTTGAAATTAACAAAAATCGTGGAGACAGCGCTTAAGATCTTATCTGAAAAATCTTCACTGACATAGATTCAAAAGTGTATTCGATCTGAAACCCATATTACCAGACTTTTGAATACAATTTTACAAAACAACGTCTCAACGGTTCGACAGAAAACGCAAATTTCGACAAATGGAATCTTGAAATCGTTGACAACTAAATTTCAACAGTTTCAAAAAATTGGTGACGGATTACAAAGCGACGAAAAAGCGATCGAGTACGGTGGGAGAATTTGGAGACAGCTTTCGAGAGCCGCAGTAGAACGAGAGCCGTAATCAATCTGCGGCATACGGATTTGGGTAGGTTCTTGGAAGATGCAAAATACCTCGTCGTTGCAAGACTGAAGAAGATGATGCAAAAGGCAGGAAGTTAAAAAGCGAACTGTGTCTTGTCATGTGAATTTAGTGTAACGAAAAACGCTGAAATAACAGAAGAAATTGAATTTTTTAATACCAAAAATAAAGTCATGCTGTAACTAAGAATGAAAAGAACGTGAAGCAAGCAGTGTTAGCCGAAGTAGAGTATTTCTAAAAAACAGACTCTGACTGGACGTTGACCTAAATAATCAATTTTACTGTGAATTTTGACAAGTACGTGCTATCATGCGGAGTTGTGTTCACATACACACCACTACCGAAGGATATTCAAGGCTCCCGTCACATTCGTAATAGCGACTCATGTTGCTTTCTTTGGTCGGTCACCGCAGCCCACTGTCCAGCCAACAACAAGAATCCCAACGAAGCCAGCTCTTGGCCACATTTCAGCTCAGTGCTACGGTACGATGGCTTGAATTTTCCAATGTCTTTAGATCAAATTTCAGAATTTGAAAAACTTAACGAACTTTCAATTAAGGTCCGTGGTATAAGAATGTACTGAAAAAAACGAAAGCACAGTGAAATTGTACCCGTCTATTCAAGCCGAAATAAGTTTGATAAACCTGTAATTCATCTTTTAGTGTTAGAGACTAAAATCATTGATGATGATGATGATGATGATGAAATAAAAAATTACGAAAAGAAAGTAACAGATCATTTTGCATGGATTCGAAATTTATCGCGACCAACAAGTTCTCAAATCTCAAAACGTGCACATCATATTTGGTTATATGATAGATGTCTGACGCACTTTGACTCTGAAAGATGTTTGTTGAAGCACAGAGTTGATTGCATGAGTTTGAACGAAATAAAAGTTATTTTACTAACAGAAAAGGAAGAGATTCGAAATTTTTTTAATTTTGAGCACGAAGAAATCTTTCGGTTCCGCATTTTCGCGGATCTTGAATGTTTACTGCAACCTATTCTTAAAGTATTAGGGAAAAACGAACCATTAATCGAAAACATATTCCGTACAGCATAGCTTATTATCTGCATTGTACGTTTAACGATTTAATTTCAGAATTCAAAATGAATCGTGCAGAGACTTGTATTCAGTGGTTTATGAATAAGTTAGTGGAATTGGCACACTCATTGGAATTATATTTGAAAACTGTTGTACCTATGAAACCTCTGACGCGTGATCAAATTTACGAATTTCGATCTGCTAAAATATGGCATATTTGTGGAAAACCACACATGCTCGGCAACGTGAAACATCGTAATCACTGTCATTTCACAGAGAAATATTGTGGTGCTGCTCGTCAGTGCTGTCATTTGAATTATCAAAATTCACATGCTATCTCAGACGTATTTCACAATCCAGTAGGTTACAATGCGCATTTTCTCATTGAAGCATAGGCAACATCTTTTAAGGGTACTATTCAGCTGTTACCCGTTCATAAAGAGAAATGCATTTCGTTTAGCAAATGTGTCAAGGGAACGAATGTGAAGTTTAGATTCCTAGATTCGTATCGTTGTATGCCAAGTAGCCTTCAGAAATTGGCATCGTATTTGGATCATGATCAAAGAACAATTACCTACAAATTTTGAAGTACCTTGCATAAATTTCAATTATTGACCAGAAAAGGTATTTTCTCGTAAGAATACATCAATAACTGGGAGAAACTCGAGAGCAGATGACTACCAACCAAAGAATAATTTCACTCTAAACTAAACGACCAGGACGTAACAGATAAAGATTACGCCCACGCATGCGAATTTGGCAAACTTTTAACGTTCAAATTTTCGACAAATATTCGGACTTGTATTTACAGACAGACGTTTTTTGACTGGCTGACGTTTTTCAAAATTTCCAACAGAATTGTTGGACGACGTATAGACTGGACCCGTTACATTATTACACAACGCCTGGTCTGTCGTTTGACGTAATTTAGCAATGTACCGACATCGAGCTCGAGCTTCTCACTGATATAGATATGATTATGATTGTCGAAAACGGTATTCGTGGCGTTGTGTCGCAATACTCCAACACACACGCAAAGGCCAACAATAGGTATGAGGAAGAGGCATTCGGTCCAGAAGTCGAAGAATCGTATCTCATGTCACTACTTTGATAATACTTTGATGTCAAGAATTTGTACGGTGTTGCTACGAGCTTTGCTACGAAAAAAAATTCATCAACGGATTCTAAAACAATATTATGAACTAATGAATAACGCAGGTTTCGGTTAAACGATGTAAAATGTTGTAAAGTACAGAGATATCAGGTTGATCGCGAAATGGGATGAAAGATACGGTGCTAGAGCTGCTATTGCCAAACCAAATTTCCATAGCTGCACGATTTCCGAGAAAGATACGATTATAGTTGAATGAAATAAAACATAAGTCAAATTGAATAAGCCATTGTATGCAGGCTTCTCCATTCTAGATCTTTTGAAAACCTACATTCACAATTTTCACTATAATTATGTTAAAATGAAATTTGGATACCATGCAAAATTAATGTACACCGATACAGATAGTCTTATTTGTCAATCCACCGTCCCTGACATATACCAGTCTATGGAAGAGGACTTGTACAAATTCGACTCGTCTGATTACCCACACGATAACGTCCATGGAATGCCTTTAGCAAACAAAAAAGTCCTGGGCTCAATGAGAGACGAGAATAATGGGAAGATAATGTAAGATTTTGTTGGATTGAGAGCTGAATTATATTAATTTCGAGTGTTAGGAGATAAGAAAAATCAAAAATGGGCTAAGAGTGTAAAAGGATCAGCATTGAAAACAATAACTTTTAACGATTAAAAGGATTGTGCTTGACAACATAAAAATGTAATAAAAAATCAGAATTTGATTCTGAGTCAAAAGCATGAAGTTTATACTGTGCGACAGAAGAAGCTAAGCACTGAGTTGGAATGACGACACGCGGATCGTATTCCACGTCACGACCGACACGCTTCCGTGGGGCTATAGACCATGTGAATAGATTGGGCCTTAAGGTATGAGATATGCCTCAGCTTCATAATCACTGCATCGTTGAGTATAGGGTATGATTTGAAATTCTACAGTGATGTGTGTATATATATATATATATATATGTATGTATATATATATATACATATAATGTTGAACCACCGTTTTATTCAACAAGATGAAACTGAACTTAACTTATCTAACAAAACTTTTTATAACGAGATAAAATGTTCAATATTTGTTCGTTTATTGATTTTGCCGTCGTTTCTCTAGGGACCGAATAAAAGAAGGCGGTGATAATCCTCTTCGTTGTTCATTTCATTATCCTTGACACAGCTAATCCTGACTATCACACGTCCCCGTGTGCTGTAATACAAAAATTAAAAGATATTTAGGCCGTTCGGCCAACCTGATCATATTACCATTCCAAAAATCAGAGACGATGTGCTTAAACAAATCCATAAGTTCTAACAAATTCCGTACTAAATAACAAGTCCGGTGACAAACCGTCGACAACACCCCATTTCATAGAAATCATCTTCTTTCCACAAGAGCAAGAACTACAATCCTCTCAAAAGACTTGCATTCCTCTCATGAGACTTATATTTTTATCCAAAGACATGTAATTTCCACACACATTGCCAATTATCAACTGGGCTTCACATATGTGACTGTATGACAACACCAAGCCGTCCATACATCAACATTTCCACACACAGTCGCCTCATGCGACAGCACCACACCATTAGCCATTACATTGCGCCATCTCCGCTCACCGAAATGAGTGAGGTTTATTTTTTTGACTTGCAACTAATAAGCGTAATGAATGTGTGCACTAGGATCAAGCTCAAACCAAAGGGAATGACGATCATTTCCTACTCCAATATTCTAATGAATTTCTTATAACAGGTGCGCCAACAAGGATGTCACAGGTTATTAATCCAAAAATGACACATTAAATTTGTAATTTAATACCTTGAATACTCAATGACTCTTCAGAAGATTTATCAAAATCAATATCCAATTCTGAAGGTACAGAACAGTCAGGCATTGCTCGAAGACGGTCATGAGTGTATTCATACGTCCGATTACAATTTAGAGATTTTAATATGTACCGATCTCCGTCTAACACTTCAATAACACGAAATGGCCTTTAAATTTTGAATTCAATTTTGTTTGATTTCTTTCGTGATTTTCAGTTAAAACATAATCCCCAACAGAAAATTCAAAAAATTTTGCCTTTCGGGCATCAAATCACGATTTTTGAATTTGCGAGTTAATCTCAATCATATTGGCTGCTCGCTCTCTGATTTTCGAGAAGTCAATTTCTTTTTCACAATCAGTAATCGGTAACAGATTCAACGGTCTGGCTACGCGACCGTTCATCAATTCCAGAGGAGTAGCTTTAGTCACACTACTGACGGAACAATTCAGTGCCAGTTGAATATCTCCAAGAGAATCCTGCCAAGATCTATTATTATCAACCACAACAGAAGTGAGCATATTTTTAAGTGTACTCATAACACGTTCGACTTGACCATTGTCTCGACTAGTACCAGTAGCAATCAAATGAAGATTAACGCAATGGGAACCACAAAAATTACGAAAATTTTTGTTTGCAAGACATCTCCCCTGATCAGCAATCATACGAACCGGTGCTCCAAATAATGTGACGATTGATTTTCAAGCTTTTATAGCACTTACAGCATCAAGAGAAAGAGTATGGTAAAGAAAAACAAACTTAGTACAGGCATCAATAAACACAAAAACATATTTTTTAATATTACTTTTGCCACTAAGCTTTCCAGTAACATCAATATGAAGAGTATGCCAAGGAATACTGTTTGGGATTGGATGTAATTCAGCTTGAATTTCACCAGAAGTAGATTTGGAAATTCGGCAAGTAATGCAATTTTCAATAAATTTTCGGACATATTTGGACATATTAGAAAACCAAGAATGTTGGTAAGCCTTCTCTAAAGTTTCATGCCATCCCAAATAAATAATCGATTCATGAACATGATTTATTATAGACCACTGAAAAGCTTTAGGGATTATTGGTAAAATACGAGTGTCATTATTTCGCTGTATTTTTCTGAACAAAATTCCAGATTTAAGTTCGTATGTGTTAAGAACATTTGAGTCAAGCTCATCGTTTTCTAATTTAGAAATAAGATCACGAATTTCGGCATCGTTATGCTGCTCCGCTTGTAACCAACCGTGAGAAATTTTTGAAAAATTTATACGTTTTTGCTCAATAGTTTCAACATTCAGTTTCTCATTCTCAGGTGAAGGATTTCGAGAAAAGAAATCTGCATGTTACAGATTTTTTCCTTCTCGATAAACAATATCAAATTCGAATGACTGTAAAAATGCCTACCGTCTATAAACTCTTGGGGATAAGTCAAGTTATGCACGAGATGCCTTGAGAGAATTACAATGTGTAACTACTGTAAATTTTCTTCCATGTAAATAATGCCGAAAATGTCTAATAGCATTCACAACAGCAAGTGTTTCCAATTCATACGAATGATATCGCGACTCTATTTCTGTAGTTCTTTTGCTAAAATAAGATACAACATGGGCCTTTCCACCAACTTTGTGGATAAAAATTGCACCGTAACACAGTGCGGCCAAAGGCCCCTTTATGCGGCCAAAAGTCAAAAAATGTAGAGAATGATCCACAAATTGGTATATGGGGGTTTTTGGGGTCGCTGATTATGAATTCATCATCGGAATTAGTAAATTCAAAATGGCCGACCTAGTATGGCGTCATATCATACGAAAAAACTTATAGAAAATTAAATGAATTGGGCGATTGATTAAAAGTCTTTGTTTTGAGATTGTAGGGTATGTAATTTAGAATGAACAAATTAAAAATGGCGGGGTGCAATATGGTGATGTAATACAGAAAAAAAATTCTGAACAAATTATTATATTTTCATTGACATTTACCATAGTAACTCACATTACATATGAAGAGTTCAGACGCGTAATGGATAAAATATTTAAAAGTTGGGTGTAGAAAATAATATTACATGAAAAAATTTGCATTGCCAATCTCGTCACAGTTGCAATCTTCTATATCTGTATCGGTTTCTGAAGCCGAAGAACTGTCATAATATTGTAGTTCCGTTTGATTATTCACAGTTGGAGGAGCTAACAAATTAATACAGTCTTCAGATAAAGATTTTAGTGGTTTCATGGGTAATCTCCGACAGCTGGAGATTTGTGGATCAGACGCAATCAAAAATCGTTTGAAAACATCCTCCAACGTTTTTTGACGATAATGTTTTCTTGCGAGATTCATGCGGTAGATCTTAAAAAATTTATTACAGGCTTCCTGTGCATCTTTGGACATTTGACCGATCGGTAACACCGAATGTTTTATTATTTCGGGGCCATGAATCAAAAGTTTGTGAACCAATGTGGGCATATAATACCAGGGATATTGTTGTACAATGTCTTTAGCTAATTTTACTGCATACTGCCGAAAATTGTTATCATCAATAGCATGACCACATGCAATAGTTTGCAAAATAATATAAAAACGATATATAATATCTTCATCAACTCCTGTTATTTGTGCAGCTTTTTTGTAGTTTTCAAAAAAACCTCGAGCGGTGTTTCCGTCATTTAGGGTACCACTACCAGCTTTTGGCTTGTCAACAATCAAACCCAATTCTTTTTTAAAAGCTACTTGTATATTTTTTTTTCTTCTTTTTACAGATTCTTTTTCATCATCTGCACGAGCCTGACATTTTTTATTGTTCAATTTGTATGATACATGTAGTAAAAATTTGAAGCACCGAATCCAGCAAAGTAAAGTTGACAGGCCAAATCATAAGTTATCTGTAACAACTTCCTGTTCTAACATTTTATCTATTTTATTAAATTGACTAGATGTACAATTACACAAATAGCAACGCATCGCAGATGATGTGTCAGTGATTGATTTGCACACTCTCGTATCTGTCATTGTCAATCTCAAATCATATTTAATAATCGTTTCTTTTCTGGCAATAGTAGTATTAAGTGGGGTCAAATTTTTTATTTGTTCTTCTATATCATTAGTGGTGTTTTTTGTTAAATCTACAGATTCTTTAGCGCATTCAATTTGAATGGCCCGACAAAATCTCGTTGATGATGTTCGGGGATTCTTCCAAACTACAGTAGTTTCATTTGTCAAAGTATTGGTATTAAAAAGTTGTAATGGGACGAGAGACGTGAAAAAAATACTTTCATCAGTATTGCTGTTTTCGTCAAGCTTCTGTTTATATTGAGTGTGCCCCGAACTCCCATCGCAGCCCCATTTACAAAACAAGGTTAAATTTTCAAGTTTTTCGTCTGATAAAGTTTTTATAACTTCCGCTTGAACCGAAAGAATACGTTCCAGTGTGTGGTTTAACAGAGGTTGTGATTTTACTTCCGCTTTATCTACAGTGAAAGAAAGACCTGAAGTTGGATAACATTGCAGTTTTGCCTTTCGTATTTTTTTATATGATGGTATCATGTTTGATTTGTTTTCCAAATGAGCGTTGCGTAGCTGCTGATATTTGCTTTGTGATAATCCCAGTTCAATGAATAATGATAGCGCTTTGTCACTTGTGAAATGTATATTTGTAGTATTTGAGGACTCCAAAGATATTCAATATTTTTTAGCTTTTGTAGGACTGCCTCTTGTAATGTCGTCTACCACTTTAGCAGAATCAGTTTCACCTTCGGCCCGCAATTTACTTTTTGCAGAATAAAGAAGTTCTTCAGTCGATGTTGATGCTCGTAGATTTTCAGTTTTCCTGCGCTTACTGCGATCAGAAGACTCTGAAAAACTCACTTCTGGCCGGCCGCGCTCTGAGATAGGCTGTTTTGTATCAGATTTTTTCTTTTCCGGTTCGTGTAGTTCAACGGATTTCAACAGCCAATCGTGATTTTTTCTTTTGAAATTTTCGTCTGTTCTGTTACTATTATTCAACCTCTTTTTCATATCGGCTATCAATTTTGATAATCTTAGTTGCTCGTCATTCGATAATATGTATTCACAATTATGTCTTTCAGACAAAAATTTTTCAATCATGACATACATATGTTTTATGTCTTCTTTTATTCCTAGTTTTATTACATTAAATAATGCCAGCCTTGTAAAGCTGGCACCTTCACGTTCTGTCACATTACTGGATCCTAAAAAAAAAAAAAAAACACTTTTACGGACACATACATCACAGTTACATTAGGCAGCTCCAGGTGTATGCGCTGCCTTACTCGCTCGCTCGGGAAAGAATTTTTTTTTTCTAACTCAATCCCTATACCTGCCTGACCCTGCCCCCTGCGCGCAGGAGGAGAAAGAGAGAGGGGGTTATATGCAGCTGCATATTCTTTTGATTTACTGTATGGATGTGTTTTCCTTCGAAGGCTCACTTTTATCTTTGTTTTTCACTTTGGTTTTTGAATTCTATGCTTTATTTCATTTTGTTTTTCATGTATTACTGTGATCGTTAAAATGAATATCTTACTTTTTTTTTGTAATACAGTGCACAAAAACTGAACGGGCAGCAACGGCCAGCCAAAATTGATTTTATTTAGTACATAATACTTTTATCTAAAACCTCAAATGACTTAGAGAGCACGATGTTGTAAGATAAGAAAGTATTCACTCAATCAAATCCATTCAATTCGAGAGAAATAACCAAAAAATAGTCCTTACATATCTCCTTCTAACAATGTACTATTCACGAATTTATATTCAGAATTTTTTTCACCTATTCTACTCACCTTCAGCTGTAGAATCCATTTTGTTTTGTTCATATCGCTTTGAAAACAAAAATTTGACGCCTGTTTATCCGATGCGTCGCCATTCGCACTTTCCTAACCGTCGTGTAGCGTTCGGGCGAAGGCCATATTCAGACTGAGATTATGGGGGGGATTTGAGACAAAGGACCTTACTATGAACGTCTTCCGTCTCCTAGGGGACTCCTTTAGCCAACCCAATTACAAAATATCCCCAACTAAAAACTTTTTTTTTCAACTTTTGGCCGCATAAAAGGGCCTTTGGCCGCAGAGTGCGTAACCAACTGAGCTAGCATCTGTATGTAATTCTATAGTAAAATTTGGATCAAAAATCATTAAAAGAGGAGAACTCGTCAAGTGAGAAACAATTTTTGTTCGAATTTCCTCAAATTCAGGTTTCCAATCAATCCTCCCTTTTCCATTAGTAAGTTTATACAAAGGACAAACAAGTTTAGAAAACCCTTTTATGAATTGCCGAAAATACGAGGCAAGTCCAATAAATTGTCTGAGTTGAGTAACAGTTTGAGGAGGCGGGAGTGCCGTTAACGCGATAACCTTGCGAGGATTTGGTCGAATTTCTCCTGCCAAAACTTGATAACCAAGAAATTCTATTTTCGTTTTCAAAAATGAACATTTCTTTAGGTTGAAAATCCAGTTTAAGTCAAAGCCTCTAAAACAACTTCTCATTTTCGAATACGCTCAATAACTATTTCTGACGGGATGAGAATATCATCCATATAACAAATAATAGACGTATTCACTAGGTCTCCCAAAGCTTTGTTAATTGCTCGCTGAAAAACAGAAGGTGCATTTTTCAAACCAAAAGGCATTGCTAAATATTCGTACTGCCTGTCAGGAGTAATAAAAGCAGTCTGTTCAATAGAATCTGGGTGAATAGGAATTTGGTGAAAACCGCTAGCCATATCAAGAGATGTAAAATAATGAGCACCTCCTAGTCTATCTATCTGATCAGCAATAAGCGGTAACGAATATTTATCAGCCACCGTATTATTGTTAAGCTCCCGATAATCAACACACATTCGATCGGATCCATATTTTTTTTAACTAAAATAATGGGACTAGCAAAAGGAAAACAACTGGGTCTAATGATATTCTCCTCTTGTAATTCTTTGATTTTATCTCGCACTATTTGATGTTCTACAGTCAAAAGACGATAAGGTCGTCTTTGCACGGTTCGGTTAGGATCTAGCGAACGAATTTCAAGTTGTCCGGTCGTTACTCTAGATTTAGGTGTTCCTTTGACGAAAGTTTAATGAAATTTGTTTAAAACATCAACCAAGAGATGTTTGTCAAGTTCAGAAACGTCTGTTTTTATTTCGTCAAAATTAAATGAAGGAGAGTCTACTTGACAAACATTAACCTTCGGAATTGTTTTTAGAACTGAACTGTCAACTGTCATTTCTATTGAGTAACCAAGAGTTAATATTTCTCTTCCAACAAGAATTTCATTACTAAGAAAATCATCATGAATCACATGAAATAAAATTTCCAGGCAATGATCATTTATAGTCACTTGTGCCAAAATTTGAATGACACTTTGAATACTGGAAGGACCGATACCGCAGAGAATGACTACAAAGTTCTGACGTTTTCCTGAAAATTTTTTAGCAATGCTTTCTTTAATCAGAGAGCATTCAGCACCGGAATCAAAACAAAATGAAAACTTCTCACCGGAATGTAGTAACTCGCCAAAAGTCGGTTGAATAGAACACGAATTAACACGACGCTCCATTTGACCTTGAGCAAGGGTATTTTGTTCAGACCCAGAAGACTTCTTGCAGCTCGTAGAAACATGTCCAACTTCTCCACATTTGAAGCACGTCACAGAAGATTTCACAGCGGTGGAGGGTATTTTCTTTGAAAGATTTCCAAAGTTGTCCGGGATGGTACTCAATGAACGACTTTGACACTCCGATATTTTGTGTCCAAATTTTCCACAGTGAAAACATTTTAATGGAGATACATAAAATCTCAGTCGTTTCGAATCGAAAGATGAGCCCTCTCTGGCTTGAGAAAAAGGAAAAGCTCTTTTTCGGTAATCAACTGTCATAAATTCTTGCTGTAACTTCGTTCGAGAACTTATTTCCGTAGTAGGAGCCAAACGTATTAAACGTGAATCCAACTGAGCCACATGAGAAAAAACAATCGAAACAGCAATTTCTTCGGAATTCAGCAGTTGTAGTCGTGGAATAAGAACACTTAAACCTCGACTTGAATATGCAGCGATATTTTCATCTCCATTTGGCTGTCCAGAATATAACGAAAGTAACGTCACCGCGAGAGTTTCAATAATTTCATATCGCGCGAGAAAAATGTTTTCAAATTGTTCCCAAGTCATTCCGTTAAAGCTGATTTGAGGAAACCAAGATGCAGCTGATCCCTTCATAGCTTTACTCAACGCATTTACTAACTTGCTCCCTTGAAGTTCCTGTTCTTGCATACACAAGCTAGCTGTCGAGCAGCAAGCTTGTGCATTGATATTTTGCTCATCCGGATTGAATTGCGGAAAAGTAACTTCTTGATGAGAATCAGCAGTTGGACTTTGCATTGTTCGAATTAACTCCATCATATTTTTATTTTGATTCTCAAACGAAATTTTCCAACGATCCTCCGAAGTATTAGGATTACGTTGAGGAGTTTCGGACGGTAATTCTGAAATGGATGGTTCGGCGTCCTTTCGGTATCACACTTCTGATGTCGGAGAATGGCCGGATATCACTCGCGAACTTGAAGTTTTGCGTGTGGGACGCATGTTGAACCATCGTTTTATTTAACAAGATGAAACTGAACTCAACTTATCTAACAAAACTTTTTATAACGAGATAAAATGTTCAATATTTGTTCGTTTATTGATTTTGCCGTCGTTTCTCTAGAGACCGAATAGAAGAAGGTGGTGATAATACTCTTCGTTGTTCATTTCATTATCCTTGACATATATGTATACATATATATATATGTATACTGTAACGTTAAGTCTTTTCTGCCCCTCGTCGAGCGCTAATTTGTAACGCTAAATGTTGTTACTTTCGGATGAGGACTTACCGTTGACACTTTGGCGCGATTCTCTACTTATCCGCAATATTAAACTACAACAAAATAATTAAGTTGGGCGCCAGACGCGTAGCGTCGATTCTCAAAGAATAATATAAATCAATAAAATTAACACAAGACCGTGCAAAAGGGATAAATAGAGAACCCGTTGTATGGCTGGCTAGGCACAGGTACGATCGCGTACATCCCGGTAAAGTGGCGGAGTTCAAGGCAGCTAGCAGTGATTCCAGAATTGAAGAAAATGACAAAAATAAAGAATGAACTCCAGTTAAAAGGAAAATGAATAAGTCAATCGATCATGTATTGTCGAAAAGGTTACATAGGTGAGACAGGCAAATGAGATGGTATCGATAGCGGTAGTTAATAAAATAAATTGTCGTTGTTCATAAAAATTATCGGTAGAATAGCAGTAAACGGTAGCTTTAACACGAGAGACGGTAGTTAACAGAGAAAAATAGACGTAGGCCGAGAGATGCGATATAATGCAAGAGTTGACTTAAAACTACACGTCACTGGGCGACGTGATCTTACCCAAGTTGCAAATGACACTACGAAAATTATTATTCTGTTAATTAGAACGAGAGAATTTTACTGCGATCGGTAGAAAACAACGAAACCGTAGTTCGGTAGAGGTACGACAAATTTACCATAAATCATAACCAAGATGAGAGATTGACAGTTAGTAACAATTTACTAAGTTGGCAAACGATCGACTCGGTAGCCTTCGGTAGAGTTATTCATACGGTAGATTCGATAACTTATAATCATTACATAATTGAGGAATTAAATAGTGAATTCCTAAACATAACTTTTGAGAGAATACCAAAATACAAAGTTATGAGAGTGAGAGAATTTCGGAGAGTTTACAAAATAGAGAAATATACTAAAATACACCGCAATACAAAAGAATAGTTTACAGAACTTAATTTAACAAAATACGGGGAGATAAATAACAGGCAAAAATAATATAAAATGGTCAATAGTAACAAAGAAAAATGCGGGAATATCTAAGGGTGATTCTACGCTCGCTTGTACTCCGTAGAACTCGATATACGATACAATAGGCACAAAAATAAATAAAAATATAATAAGCAATAACAGAAATAAAATATAAAGCACCCTACTATTACAAAGAGAGTATGGAATAAAATATGAAGCCAATAGGGCTCAAAATAAGATAGAGACTACAGAAGCAAGATAATAGAGATTCACAAATAATCAGAAAAGTCATAAATACAAGAGATAATTATTTGGCAGTTACGAGGTCGCTCAGATACGAAAATAATGAATTACTGAAATCATGCAGTCACACGGAAGTCGTGGACCATGATTCACACAAAATGGCATCACACGATGCAATCAAGAAACAATAAATATAATATTAATGACCGGAATCATGCAGCCACACGGCGGCTTACAGCAACTTTAACCGTGGACCATGATTCACGCAAAATCGATAAATATTACGAGAAAGAATAGAAATTGTGAGCAACTTCGTAACAGTACAATTCAAAGGCAAAAGCCTTACCTTAACGGTCGATCTCAGGCACACAAACTGATTTTAATTTAAATTATACTATAGAATAACAAAACTGGGAAGGAAAGGAAAAGAGAAGGAAAAGAATTTAGAAAGATAAAGGTACTCGGTAGGATAGACGGTAGAACGAAAGCGGTAGGATAGACGGTAGAACGGTAGCTTAAAACGGTAGAGAGGTCGGGAGAGCAATTGGAAAATTGAAGCTGTTCCTCAACAGGTCGAGCGTAGAATAGCAGGTCGTAGTTCAGCTCGCCGATCCCGCGGTTGTCGTGAGGTGATTCTTCTTCTTTGATTGGTCGCTTGACCCCCACCGCAAATAGGCCATCCCCCTGTGGCGAATATCGGTTACTGCGTGGTCGTACGTTTTCCAAAAATTACCGCTAGATGTTGTGCAACGTGCTGCTCGCGATTTCGTCGTTGACACCAACTCGTACGGTTTCATAGTCGCTCCAGTTTGCAGTCCAGGCTGCCTATCCTCGGGGACTTCTTTGACAGAGGCACGCACAGGGTGCCTCTCGGTCAAAGTTAGCGGGTGGAGAGTGACGCCTCATTGTTCACCTCCACCGGCTTTTGTACAGGCAGTAGCTAGCTGCCTGTACCTGAGGTCGTGCGGTCAGACGGTTGGCCAAACCGTGGACCACGACCCACACAATCGGTCCTCGTCGATAGGGAGGCGGCTAGTTCCTCTTTGAAGAACGATGCCCCCGGCCGCCGGGAGGATTTTTATCTCCCTGTTCACCGGCAGTCGAGGCGATACGGAAGGTTCGGATGGATGCTACCCCAGGTGTATATAAAGGTGCACCAAGGTAGCCAGTGTAGTCTGGTGAGACCGTCAGTAGGCGAAGTCGTCGAGAGCTGCAAACGGTAGATAGTGGTCCCTTGTTGATCGGGATCGTAGTCGTTCAAGTACCTTGTTAGCTTGCGCCGAAGCGCGAAATAAAGAATTTACAGAAAAGAATTAGTTAAAAGTAGATATTGCCTATTTTGTATCGAGTTCGTTTGGAGTACCCTGCTGAGGACGCGTAAATTAAAAATAATAGCGGTTGTGTGCCCTTGTGACGGGCGATTCTGAAACGCCACGTTACAATACATATATACATATATACACATATATATATGTATATATATTGCTATAAGTATATCTTCATTTTACACCGTATGAATTGAGTATGCGTTGTTATTTGACGCTATACACATATATATATATATATATATATATATATATATATATATATATATATATATATATATATATATATATATATATTGTAACGTGGCGTTTCAGAGTCGCCCGTCACAAGGGCACACAACCGTTATTATTTTTAGTTTACGCGTCCTCAGCAGGGTACTCCAACCGAACTCGATACAAAATAGGCAATAACTACTTTTAACTAATTCTTTTTTGTAAATTCTTTATTTCGCGCTTCGGCGCAAGCTAATAAGGTACTTGGACGACAACGATCCCGACCAACAAGGGACCACTATCTACCGTTTGCAGCTATCGACGACTTCGCCTACTGACGGTCTCATCAGACGACACTGGCTACCTTGGTGCACCTTTATATACACCTGGGGTAGCATCCACCCGAACCTTCCGTATCGCCTCGACTGCCGGTGAACAGGGAGATAAAAATCCTCCCGGCGGCCGAGGGCACCGTTTCTCGAAGAGGAACCAGCCGCCAGCTCTATCGGATGCCGTAAGGATGGCGTGAAGGGCAGACCGTAGCCTGCCATCCTCCGACTTACCGGCCTGGTGCCGGACCGACCCCAAACCACTACGTTCAGGTTGATAGAGCCATCGTTCTGAGGATCGACGCTGCCTTCCTATCGGCAAGGACTAATTGTGTGGGTCGTGGTCCACGGTTTGGCCAACCGTCTGACTGCACGACCTCAGGTACAGGCAGCTAGCTACTGCCTGTACAAAAGCCGGTGGAGGTGAACAATGAGGCGTCACTCTCCACCCGGTAACTTTGACCGAGAGGCACCCTGTGTATGCCTCTGTCAAAGAAGTCCCCGATGATAGGCAGCCTGGACTGTAACCGAAGCAGCTACAAAATCGTACGAGTTGGTGTCAACGACGAAATCGCGAGCAGCACATTACGCCACATCTAGCGGTAATTTTGGAAAACGGATGACCACGCAGTAACCAATATTCGCCACAGGGGGATGGCCTATCTGCGGTGGGGGTCAACCCACCAATCAAAGAAGAAGAATCACCTCACGACAACCGCGAGATTGGCGAGCCGAACTACGACCTCCTATTCTACGCTTGACCTGCTGAGAGACAGCTTTGTTTTCCGCGTCCTCCCTACCGATTTAAGCTACCGATACCTTTCCTTCTACCGCTACCGTTCTATCGTTTATTCTACCGAAAAATTTATCCTATAAACTCTTTTCATTCTTTTTCCCTTCCTTCTCAGTTTTGCTAGTATTACGTATAATTTAAATTAGAGTCAGTTTGTGTGCCTGAAGTCAACCGCCAAGGTAAGGCTTCTGCCATTGAATAATATCGTTACGAAGTTGCTCATAATTTCTATTCTTTCTTATGGTATTTATCGACTTTGTGTGAATCATGGTCCACGGCTTAGAGTTGCAGTAAGCCGCCGTGTGGCTGCATGATTTCGGTCATTAATATTATATTTATTGTTTCTTGGTTGCATCGTGTGATGCCAGTTTTGTGTAAATCATGGTCCACGGCCTAGAGTTGCAGTAAGCCGCCGTGTGACTGCATGATTCCAGTCATTTATTATTTTCGTATCTGAGCGACCTCGTAACTGCCGAATAATTATTTCTCTTGTATTTATGATTTTTCTGATTATTTGTGAATCTCTATTAGCCTGCTTCTGCACTTTCTATCGTATTTTGAGCCCTATTGGCTCTATATTTCATTCCATACTCTTTTTGTAATAATAGTGTGCTTTATATTTTAATTCTGTTATTGCTTATTATATTTTTATTTATTTTTGTGCCTATTGTATCATATATCGAGTTCCTTGGAGTACAAGCGAGCGTAGAATCAGCCCCTAGATATTACCGCACTTTTTCTTTATTACTATTGGCAATTTTATACTATTTTTGCCTGTTATTTATTTCTCTGTATTTTGTTAAATTAAGTTCTGTGAATTATTTTTTTGTATTGCGGTGTATTTTAGTGTATTTCTCTATTTTGTAAACTCTCCGAAATTCTCACTCTCTCATAATTTTGTATTTTGTATTCTCTCAAAAGTTATGATTAGGAATTCATTATTTAATTCCTCAAGTACGTAATAATTATAAATTATCGAATCTACCGTTTATCAATAATTCTACCGAAGGCTATCTATTCGATCGTTTGCCGACTTGGTAAATTGTTACTGAATGTCAATCTCTCATACTGATTATAATTTATGGTAAATTTGTCGTATCATCTACCGAACTATCGTTACGTTGTTTTCTACCGATCGCAGTAAAGTTCTCTCGTTCTAATTGACAGAATAATAATTTTCGTAGCGTCATTTGCAACTTGGGTAAGATCACGTCGCCCAGTGACGTGTAGTTTTAAGTCAACTCTTGCATTATATCGCATCTCCCGACCTACGTCCATTTTTCTCTGTTAACTACCGTCTCTCCTTTTAAAGCTACCGTTTACTGCTATTCTACCGAAATTTTTGTGAACAACGATTATTTATTTCATTAATTACCGCTGTCGATACCATCTTATTTGCCTGTCTCAATCATGTAACCTTCTCGACAATATATGATCGATTGACCTGTTCATTTTCCTTTTGCCTGGAGTTTATTCTTTATTTTGTTATTTTCTTTAATTCTGGAATTACTGTTAGCTGCCTTGAATTCCGCCACTCTACCGGGATGTACGCGATCGTACCTGTGCCTAGCCAGCCATACAACGGGTTCTCTATTCATCTCTTTTGTACGGTTTTGTGTTAATTTTATTGATTTGCATTATTGTTTGAAAATCGACGCTAACGCGTCTGGCGCCCAACGTAATTATCTTGTTATGGTTTGATATTGCGGATAAGTAGAGAATCGCGCCAAAGTGTCAACGGTAAGTCCTCATCCGAGGGTAACAGAATTTAGCGTTACAATATACATACATACATATATATATATATATATATATATATATATATATATATATATATATATATATATATATATATATATATATATACATGTGTATAGCGTCAAATAACAACGCATACTCAATTCATACGGTGTAAAATGAAGATATACTTATAGCAAAAAAAAATTTAATTCATTTAATTTGTAATGGTAATTGTAATGATTTATTTATCCAACTGTTGTGTGTACTGTCAAAACCTAACCATTTTACATATAATTTTTTCCCACCCTCCCTGAAAACCTTCTCCACGAGATGGATGTCCGAACGTTCAACCTTGAGGAGCTCCTGTTCGTAGGAACCACCACCGATGGGTTTGTTTTCGATAGTCTTCGAGCTCGTACGTCACAGCATGGATATTGTCCACTTGGCTTATCGTGAATATCTCCGTCGTCTAGTTGTGACCTTTCTTAAAGACGTTTTTGAATTTGCTGATTCGAACTTTGTCGCCAGTTTTGAACTTTACCGGTTTGGTAGGTATCGCTCGAAGCCCTCCGTACGCCTGACCAACGCCGGCGACTTATATTTGAAAGGTGTGGAGATCTCCACACTTGAAATTTCTGGAGTGTCGAATTCCACACTCGAAAATTCTCCTGACAAACATTGAATTTCACAAGTATGATAGTGTGGTGTATGATAGAAGTGCATGTGTTTAAGACACCTGAAGAACATAACCGAAAATTTTTCTACGAGATTCTTGACCAAGTCATTACTTCGTTGCAAGAAATATCGTTCAGAAACAATACGATTTTTGAATACTTGCGAAGACTTTGTCACTGGCAGAACAAAGAATGTAGCAGAAATTGTTGAATTTTACAAAGACGATTTTGATGGGGACATGCTGCAACGACATCACGATATGTTTCTCAATATAATTGAAACTCGAAATTTGAAATTCCGTTATTTGAAATATGTCGTCACATTTTTGAAAGAAAATGAATCTGCAGCCGACATTCTTACGTCATTTTCGAAATTCATTAGAATTTTGCTAACAATTCCTGCATCATCTTGCACTGCGGTGAGGTCCTTTTCTAATCTCCGTCGACTAAAAACGTATCTCCGGTCAACCATGCTGCAGAACCGGTTGAACAGCGTTGCGATTCTCCATATACATGGAGAAATCGCAGGAAATCTGAACATCCATAAAATAACTGATGAATTTATTTTAAAAAACCCTGTCAGAAGTTTTACCTTTGCAATAAAGAAATAAGACCCGAAAAAAAATATTCGACTCCCCCCCCCCCCTTCCCCCGCGTGGCGCAACTCCACACTCGAAATTATGAGAAGTCGCCGGCGATGTACCTGACGTAATAACTGTCTTTCGTTCGCAACGGTGACATCTGATGGTTTCATACGTATGGTTCGGTGTTTGCTGTTGTTGTAAGCCAATACCAAATCAAATAAGATGTCCAGTCACTTGTAGTTTCCTTGCGTACTAAACCGTTTCCACATTTTACTTTTCAGCGTACGATTGAAGCGTTCACAGATCGACGCCTTAAAATTACCGTACGTGGAGTAAAGTTTGATTCCATAGCATGTCATAAGAGATTCACATTTTGAGTTTTAAAATTTCGTTCCTCTGTCCACGTGTGATTTTTCCGATACCCGTCTTTGAACTAGCACAGATTCCATCGCCTTTATAACATCATCCTCGGACTTGCTCTTTATCGGTACAGCCCAAGCATACTTTGAAAAAATGTCAATGACAGTAAAAATATGATTGTAGCCTTTGTTTTGTCCAGCATACGACAGCATTTCAACAAGATGTGTACGCCACATCTTGTCGTTGCCGCGCATGTCCAAACGTTAACGCGGGTAATTCCAGTGTGCAGGCTTATGCAGTTCCATCACCAGCGCTAGCTTATCCTCGTTTATATTTCAATGCTCTTAGTCTGGCGTCCAGTTTGAAAGTGATTTCTGCGTTTCGAATCAACAGGTCTCTACCTGCTCTGAAATCTTCGTAAAAGGTATCCAAGGCTCTCCCTGTGGTGATCTCCGAAGCTTTGATCATTTGATCGAGGTTGTCGATTTATTTCTGTAGCAAGTTCAATTTTCGTCTTAACATTTCTAAAGTTACAGTATTGTTCGGCTCTCCGGGAACTGCGACATTGCACAGTCTCTTTTTCTGTATATCGTAATTCCCGTTGTTATTTGAAACCCGACACCCAGAGGACCGCGGGTGTGCGTGCAGCTGTGTTTTTATTCAGTTGACGTCCAAACACGTCGACGCTTATCTCGTGATTGATTGCAGAAAAAACGAAAGTTGGCTAATAAACGACTCCGGCTTCCCGTAATTCTTTGAGAATCGACATAATTTCATTGTTGTGACTTGTATTCCCAGCTGCTTGCGATGCCGTAAGCAAACAAAGACGTTCCACCCACTCGTTAGCGTCGTCCCAGAAAATATAATCAGTTTCAAATACCTTGTCGAGTAACCCAACCCTGAGGTAGCATAACACCTTTGCCCGTACGCCTCGACATCTGTGACGATGGAGATACGCCTTTGCCTGATGTAGAAATATCGAGCAGCTGTACAATTGAATGCTTGAATTTGGCGCTCTGAGCGTTTTGGATAGACCCGGTGGCGCTATAGTATTTTCTGTGAGCATTTGTTGCGAGAAGGATACTTCTGTTATTCTCCTTGTCGTCACGGGTAACATGAGTGCTGTTAGGCATCTTTTTAAACAGCAGCTCCAGCAGTCCCTGAGTTTTCAGATAGGGCGTACCGCATATGCGACGGAATCGCGCTCGAAGCTTATTGGTGAGTCACCAACCATCAGCCCGGCAGTAGACGGGCTCCGTACCTCGTAGACAGTATGCAACTCGTACCGTCATTGTTTACCGTTAAGCACCTCAAGATATTCATTTTCTGATCTTACCGACGACTCTGTGACAGTTTGATCTTCTTCCTCTGCAGTTGCAAGAGAATCTTCTGCCTCGGATTCCATTTCGTTTTTCGATTCATCCTTTGTTTCAGTTTTGATCTGTTCCTTCACATTTTCCTCGATAAGTTTTGTCCTCGAGAAATATTGACTAATTCCTGCAGCGGGGTTACCATAGGTTCAAAGACATCCTTCATTTTTTCCTGCAGCGAATCTTTTCCCGTCTTGAATATTCTATGCTTACGACGAATTGTATTACTCGCTTGAGCAATATGACGCAAGACTTCTTTTTTCTTGCCAATTTCCTGGATGTTGATACAACTAGCTCTAGAAACCTACTATATCGTTTCGTTCGATGATCGTGTATTTTATTCTTTCGTCATGTTAATGAAATTGTTAAATCCCTTCCTGTATCGACCAATACCGAGCTCTTCATTCTTGTCGATCACTCCAAACCCATATATGTCGCCGTTCCAGAATGCCATACACGTGTCTTTAAACTTTGCGCACGACATATTGGTGTCCACATGATCGTTGTACACATGCCTCAGGTTCATTTCGTTTTGTTTGAATGAGACCACAAGTTGGTGTTGTGGCGCACCAGATGCTTTGGGATTCAAGCGTACGTCTGGCAAAAACAGAAACAGTCTCCGTCATGATATCCGCCCATACAAGAGTAAGCGCGTATTTTGTCCTGCTTCTCGCACGCTACGACATCGAATATCATGATCAAGTTAGGTTGCGTCTCGTTCGGTACAATGACGTACTTATGCTCGCTGAAAGGCAAGTACTCAACACCATCGACACTTTTGAGTACTTGACTCAGAAACTTGTACTTCGGTTGATTGAGAGATTTGAGGTAAACGTACAGGCTTTCGAACCTCAAATCGTTTGGATGCGTTCGAAGCGTGAATAATGCGTTGGTTTTACCGCAGTTAGATGGTCCGCAGAAGCGCATAGCGTTTTTTCCGTTTAGTACTCTGCTGCGTGAATTTGTCAAAATTCACCACGGGCATCTTGGTCGATTGGGTCTCGAACCTCATCTCGGACGTGACTGGCTGTATTTTCTTTAAATGCATCGTTTATAAAAACTTTCCCTCAGTCGCAGAGCAGACATGATTGTGTACACACGCGATTGTAAGCGATCCACGAAAAAGCGATCAAGTGGAAAAGGTTTGGTAAATAGCATTCTCAGCAAACCCCGATCGAGTTGTATGTTCCCGGTTACCAATACTGCGGTCCTAGTACGAAGTTGACGAAGAGACTCGCAAGAGGCGTTTCCGGTATCAACATTCCCGACGCAGCGTGTAAGGAATTCTATATAGCGTATTCTGAACATCGTGAGAACCTTGAAGCTAGAAGCGCCGCGGATGAAATATTAGCCGAAAAACCTGAAATAGGGATTTCGCAAGGGACGCAAAGGGTTTAGCTGCATAAGCATGTCAAAAATGTCCCGAAGATTTTCAGCTGGAAATGGGGGCAAAAAATATGTTATCCAAAGGAACACATTTCAGTCAAATTTGTACCTTCTAATCTTCCTATTTATTGCAGACTGTCAAGTATTGCATTTAGGTGTTTTCCTTTTTTTCTTCGACCTCATTAGAGCTATCATACTGAAAAAAATCACAAATGCGGAACTGGTCAGGATATATAAAGAAAGCATTTGTTCAACCCAACTTCACGTTAATTCCGAGTAGCAAAAAATGGAGAAACTTTCTTTACCTGCTTTCACTATGATAAAATAAACTTGCACCTATCATTATTTTTTAGAAAAAGTATGTGCTCAAAGTACAAAACCTCTAATTTTTTCAGATTTTTCGCATTGGTGCGCCATTGTCAAAGAAAATAAAAACCGCATTTGTTACTAGTTTTCCGGGGTTGTTCAGTATCTGGGTATTCTATGGTTGATTTATTCCACTTCCAGGCACGCTTGTACAAATACACAACAGCCCAAAAAAAGTTGCTCCAAAAATGTATCGATTGGCCGATACTACTCATGGAGATTCCCGATTTAAATTTAGAATCTCAATTCTGTCATCATTTTCTGTAATCATGCAAATGCGCCAATGGATTACGCACTGTTGGATGCTGCTCACATGTGGCCGCCATCATATATTATCTCTCCCACGCTAGGTATTTTTCGAATATTATAAGACCCACAGAGATTTTATCGCATCTTTTTAATATCGAAAAAGTTAATCCGGTAATTAACGATGACAGTGACGAAGATTGAAACTATTTGGTACGTGTTTTATAAATAAATGAAATTTTTAAATACATGTAGGACTATTTATTTCCAACTTACCACGTAACATTAATACTAGAACGTGAATTTGAGTGACCTGTAGTGTAAATGTGATACATAAATATAAATACTAAAAAAAAAATATTTACCGTTCATGCTGATTTGATATTGGGTCACATTAAAGGCTAGCTAGCTAGCTAGCTCAGGGTAAAATCTCGAATTTCGTTTTGGAACAATGTGTCTGTACGTGTATTTGTAGAAGCGTGCTCGAAAGTGAAATAAATCGACCACCGAATACCCAGATACTGAAAAATTCCGGAAAAATATTTAAAAAAGCGGTTTTTATTTTTTTTGACAATCGCGCACCAATGCGAAAAATCTGATAAAATTAAAAGTTTTGTACTTTGAGCACATACGCTTTCTGAAAAATAATGATGGATGCAAGTCTATTTTATCATAATGAAAACAGGAAAATAAAACTTTATTTTTTTTCTTCTCGAAATTGACGCCAAGATGGGTTGAAAAATACGTTTTTTCACGTATTTTGACCGGTTTCGCGTTTGTGATTTTTTTTAGTTCGATAGCTTCAATACGGTCGAAGAAAAAAAGGAAAAACGCCAAAACGCAATATTTGATAGTCCGCAATGAATAGGAAAAATAGAGGGTTCAATTTTGGTCGAAATGTGTTCCTTGGATGACAAATTTTTTGCCCCTATTCCCCGCTAAAAATCTTCGGGGGCATTTTTGACATGCTTATGCGGCTAGACCCTTTACATCGGGAATCTCCATGAGTAGTATCAGCCAATCGATACATTTTTGGAGCAATTTTTTTTTTTGTCAGTTGTGTATTTGTAGGACCGTACCTGGAAGTGAAATAAATCATCCATAGAATACCCAGATACTGAATAACCCCGGAAAACTAGTAAAAAATCCGGTTTTTATTTATTTTTTGACAATGGCGCACCAACGTGAAAAATCTGAAAAAATTAGAGGTTTTGTAATTTAAGCACCTACTCTTTCTAAAAAATAATCATGGTTGCAAGTTTATTTTATCATAGTGAAAACAGGAAAAGAAGACTTCTTCATTTTTTGCCACTCGGATCAACACGAAAATGGGTTGAAAAAATACTTTGTTCACGTATTCTGACCAGTTCCGCGTTAGTGATTATTTTAGTACGATAGCTCCAATCAGTTCAAAGACAAAAAGGAAAAATGCCAAAATGCAATACTTGACAGTCTGCAATAAAAAGGAAGATTAGAAGGTACAAATTTGGCGGAAATAGGTACCTTTGGATGACATATCTTTTGCCCCTTTTCCCAGCTGAAAATCTTTGGGCGCATTTTTGACATGCTCATTCGGCTAGACCCTTTGGATGAGAAAGCAACCGCTTGGGCTGTAAGCTATCACAATGAAGGTGAAAACAAAGTTAGGCATGGAATATCGAAAACCAAAGAACATTTCCTTGAACAAAATCATACGCGCGGCAAAACAGCCTATGATCCCGAGCCACGACGCAGAAACAAGCATTGAGGTAGTTCTGGAGGTTTTTCATCGACTTACGGATTGCTTGAAATTTTAATATAGCGTAGAAACAACCTTAATGAAGCGATTCCTAAGTTTTTAAATCAATCCACTACGTAGTTTGTAAGATAATTGCAATTAAAATTCGGTTATTTTGTACACGATGCCTATACCCAACTCGTGAACGGATAGACTTAGTTCACATTTTTTATTATGGGCGCCAAACGCCACTTACCGTTTTAAAATAAAATGCACGTGTATGCAGTACTATTGTGCGATTCTTTAAAAAAAAAATGGTATTTTTTTACAACTTAGTTTCGGAGATATTGACTCTCGAAAAATATTAATTTTATTCGTTACGGAATGCACCGCACGAAAATACAATCAGCTGTGATGAAATGGCAACAGTGTTTACTGCGGCGATCTGGTGGGCGCGCGTTAAATTCCGGGAATTTGAAATGTGTTTTTTTCTGAGTTTCAATAATTGCGGAGAGGAGTAGAAATGAATGTTTTCTCTCCAGAAATGAAATTCATTTCACTCATTCATATATACATATATATATTGTGACGGGACGCCTGGCTAGCGTACCGGCACCTGAAGTTCAACGCGTGCCCCCAAATATTGTGCTTGGTGGTGACAAGCCCAAATCTCACTACACACTCGATAACCCCACCACATACCGGTAATCCAACCAAATCGCACGATTTACCGTGCCCTTTCTTCAGGGGACACGACCAATCTCTATCCCCGAAAACTGCGAGACTAGACAGTAAGAAAGTATAAAAGACGAGCGCAAATGTAGCTCGATATCTATCATCTATTGTATCATATACCAAGGTAGATCAACGAATCGTCCAACGCGAGGACCTATCCGTGCACATATTGACGGAGCATCCCACGTCTACGAGGAACCAGATATCGACATGACTCACGATCAGGAGACGTGGAGTTGTCCTTCCAGGACTCCTCAAACACCAATCCCCATCAAAGGAGGGCACTCAACGTATTCACATTTTATTTGTTTTAAAGAAATTATTTACACTTACTCCCGAATGACGCATAGGCGGAAGGATCTGAGGAGGGGATTTGTACTTAAAGAGTTCGCTCTCTTTCAGAGATTTGAAAGGAAATAACTTTAATAATGGCATTACAATTCACAAGGGAAGTTATTCGGCTTCGCCGTACAATTGGCCAGAAAGAGAGAGATTGAACGCTCTGCCTTATCCCGTCCCGTTTTGGTCTTACAAAATGGCGTCGTCGCCATGCGACCTCCCGCCCTCTTACTGTAACTGCGCAACTGCACTCCTCGTTCACACAGAACACACACACACGCACCCACGGCTCCCACACAGAGAGTTCCGTCCACACAGGCACCGTTGAGGTGGAGGGTCGCGATCCCTCCACTCAATCGTGGGTCGCACTCGCCTCCTCGCTCGCTCGTTCGCGTCTCACTCACACTCTCTCTCGGACGGTACGCGTCGGACTGGGACGAGGTGGGGTCCTTTCGCCAGCCCCACGACCAGATCACGTGGTTGGTAAGCCACGTGATCGAGCCGCGAATGCCGCGCGCCCGACTCTGGCACTCGCCGTTACCAACCGTCGCCCCTGCCATTATTCTTTCTCTAACATTTGTTTTCAATAAAAAGTCCTTAGGTATTAGGGAGCCGTGTCTGAGTGAAGAACAGCATAGCGTCTAACCTTATAGCTCAGATACGGTGATCGTCTTACAATCCTCTGACCCATAGGTAGGGCACTTGAACCTGTAGAAAGTCTCTGTCATTGCGACTGGATGTCTTGATACAGGTGACGGTATGTTTGCGTAGATTTCCCTTTCATTTGACTACCACGCAGATAATATTCAGTCTTGCCATAGGTAAACCGAACTATTATCTAAGGCCTTCCGACTACCATGCTATTACGTAAATAATATTCTGTCTTAGTACTAACTAAACGAATCATTATCAATATCGAAACCGACTTGTCAACGACAATCCAGCATTGTCGAATACCGTCCTTCTGACCACCATGCTATCATGCAAATAACATTCAGTCTTGCCGTAGGTAAACCTATTTATTATCAAAGTAAATAAGGAAGAGCTATTCCTTCCTAAATTACCATAAACTTCTCAAAGATCACAAGGTAAATAAATTCAAAACTTCACATCCTGTCTCTCATCCCGCCTCCCGGGAACGAAACATTCACTTATTATTTAAATACTTCCTTTCCGGAAACAAATATTTCGCATCACGAGTCAACCTCTCATAGCGATCGATCTGTGCGTGCTTCACACACACAGATCAAGTTTGACCCTCGACCGTTTACACGGCCTGTGATGATGGGTTTATTCCACTCGTGCCATTGCACATGAGGGTAAAGAAACAACTTCTGAGGCTATCTCGAAAACCAAGTTGAAACGGTCAAACTGTTCAAGCTCTTCTAGGAGTTCATCAAATAATGGACAAGTAATCATTCCCCACCTTCCTTCCGAGTCCAGAGACCGAATCCTGCAGCTCCATCCAAGAGACAGGAAATTCTTAAAATTAATATAACATTCGAGCTTGCGCGAAATCGCCACGTTACCTCACATATTACGTATGAAATTCCGACGAAATTCAGCCCGCGAACAAACTCGAAACGTTTCAATATATTAGGGTGGTCCTTAAAAAGGTTATTTCTGAATTTCTATGCTCTCAACGGCTTAAACACTTCCATATCGATGAAAAAAAATCACAAAAAATTGACAGCCCTCAATTGCGATCCTAAACTTTGTCCCACGGCGGCCAAAGTTTTTACACTTGAATAACATGTAAGTTTTTCGTCTTCATGTTCATTTATATGTTACTCGGTTGCATCCTATGCTATCGCCTCGTAATTAGGCTGGATTTGCACATAAATATATGTTCTTCAAAAG
Source organism: Neodiprion lecontei (assembly GCF_021901455.1). Lineage (NCBI taxonomy): Eukaryota > Metazoa > Arthropoda > Insecta > Hymenoptera > Diprionidae > Neodiprion > Neodiprion lecontei. The sequence goes on along the minus strand of NC_060262.1, from coordinate 14,118,651 downwards.
TGTTCACGGTATCTTGAGCGTTCTTGAACCGTTTCTCCGGGATAAGTATTGAAAGTAAATTTTCTTTGATTTTTTTGAGTAATAAACGGTTTAATTCTCAGTAAAAATAATTATAGACACTTTTGATAGAATTTTATCAGATCTTCAAACGCTGTATTTCAAAACTTGCAAGGTGATAGAAAAAGAATTTCTAAAAAATTATTCCATTTTATAAAGTTATATCAAGACTCTATGCCTGAAGTGTGAAGTTATCACATAATAATTAGGAAAAAAAATTAAATTCTATATTAGAACATTAATAGAACTAAATAAGGAGTCTGGCTGGATAAAAATGGTGAATCTGCCCCCACCGAATTTTGTGGCACCGATTTTTTCCCAAGTTCCTGACCTAAAAAAAAAATTTTCTGCAAAATTACAGCTTTGTACATTGATTCCGAGGGGTTTTTCTCATGGAAAAAACGTGTTTTTTCGATTTTTGCGGTTATTAAATACTAAGAGGCGACCGAAAAATCTGAAAAAATTCTGAAAAATTAGTCATATGTTAATATTCATTATCAAAAATATCTGCAACTTTTTTTATGCTAAAGCCTATTATTAATCATCGAATCTTCCTTTAAAAAATATATTTTGTAGTGTATATATTTTGCTAATATTATGACAAAAATTAACGTGATTCTACTACTAATTCCCTGCAAATTAAAAAAAAAGTCTCAAAATTCGGCCTGCAACACATTGAAAAAAAATAAAACGACAAAATTTCACATTTTTTGATGAGAATCCGTACATAAATCATTCCTTGGGTTTAATTGTTGGGTGAACATGGTTGGAGTAGTTGTGAGACATAACAAACAGATGTTATCAGTAGGATTTTATTGCTAATTTGAGTTTATCAATAAATGTCATTAGTATAATGAGTGTAATTTGAGTTACCAGAAATGTCATTGATCAAGCATTAACTCTTACTATTTATATTGCTACATATTTAATCTTCATCGCTATCACTGTTGATTACGGCATTGACCTCTTCTACATTAAAGAATCCTGTGAGGATTTCAGCTGGTCTTATGATTTTCGATAGATATCGAGCATTAGATAGATAATAAACGATAGCAGTAATGTGTGAACAGCAATCAACGGTTCGTTTGCCATTTGGACAATCACAAACGTAACGGCGAATTCAAGAAGATCCTCGGGAATCACGAGTATAATCAATGTAGAATTTATAAGTTTTGCTAATAATGTGTCTCGCCCTCACAAGAACTTGACCGATTGCGTGATTAAGACGTGTGTCAATTTGGTTGTATACGATGAGACAAATGATTCACTCTGTCACGATGGAGAAATAAAGAAATAAGTAGGAAAATGGGCCAGGTGTCCGAAGTATCTAGATCAATTTCGAGGTTCAATGCCGTTCAATACATTCGCACTAGCGGCGCCACTTGAGCTGTGCAGCTTGCCGACAGCTGTGCTGATTCTTTCATCCATGTTATTGTGAAAAATCGGACAAACTCCATTTCAACCTTGTTAATCGACGTAGAAAATTCCAAAATATCCAAAATCAGCGTAAAAATCATATTGTTTACATCTGTTTGTTATGTCTTACAACTACTCCAGCCATGATCACCCGATAATTCAACCCAAAGAATGATTTATTTATGGATTCTTATGGAAAAATGTGAAATTCTTGTCGTTTTATTTTTTTTCAATGTGTTGCAGGTCGAATTTTGAGACGTTTTTTTTTTAATTTGCAGGGAATCATTAGTAGAATCACATCAATTTTTGTTATGACAGTAGCAAAATATATACACTATAAAATATATTTTTAAAGGAAGATTCGATGATTAACAATAGGCTCCAGCATTAAAAAAAAGTTGCAAATATTTCTTTTATGAATGTTAACATGTTTCTAATTTTTCAGAATTTTTTCAGATCTTTCGGTCACCTCTTAGTATTTAATAACTGCAAAAATCGAAAATACACGTTTTTTCGTCAAAAAAACCCCTCGGAATCGATGTGAAAGCTGTAATTTTGCACAAATTTTTCTTTCTCAGGTTATGAACTTAGGAAAATATCGGTGCCACAAAATTCGGTGGGGGCAGATCCACGATTCTTATCTGGCTAGACCCTTTAGTTCCAATTTTTTCATTATAATTATATAGTATAAAAATTACGGTGGGAAAAAACTCTAAAATGGAATAATTTTTAAAAAATTTTTCTTTCATCACCCTGCAAATTTTGAAATACAGCGTTTGAAGATCTGATAAAATTCTATCAAAATTGTCCATAATTATTTTTGCTGAGAATTTAACCGTTTATTACTCAAAGAAAGCAAAAAATAATTACTTTCAATACTTATCCCGGAGAAACGGTTCGAGAACGGTCAAGATACCGTGGACACTTTCGAAGAGCATATACTTATGTCCAAATCCAGCCTAATTACGAAGCGATAGCATAAGATGCAGCCGAGTAACATATAAATGAACATGAAGACGAAAAACTTGCATGTTATTTAAATGTAAAAACTTTGGCCGCCGTGGGACAAAGTTTAGGATCGCAATTGAGGGCTGTCAATTTTTGTGATTTTTTTTTTATCGATATTGAGGGTTTAGGCCGTTGGGAGCATAGAAATTTGGCAATAACCTTTTTAAGGACCACCCCAATATATATATATCTATATAGCCTTCAATTGCGATCCTAAACTTTGTCCCACGGCGGCCAAAGTTTATAATTATAAATATATAATAGGCCGGCACTTATTTCCCAAAATGCTTGAATACCGGCTCCCGTCCCGGAAATGATTCTCTTTCACCTAAGAATGAAGAATAGAATAATAAAATCCAATTTAGCAAGTGTTCAACCCGACTCAGTTTTGAAAAAACGCTTTTTTTCGCATTTTTTCGCATTTTTCCAGTCTTTTTATACCCCTATTTACTGATTTCTCTAGCAATTTATATTTCAAACCTATCATACAGTTGGATCATCTCTGTGAGTGAAAACAATGTGTCCTGCTGTGGTGATTTGGGATCGAAAGAAATTTTTCGTCCAAGATTTAGGTGTTAAATTTGTGAAAAACTTAGAAAAACGTAATTATTTCTGCAGTTTTTAAGGATATTGATGTGTCGCCATCAGTGAACGTTTAACTAACTTGTAGTGTTAAGAAATAGAGCTAAAAGCATTCAATTTCATTTTTTCAAGTGTCTAGATACTTCCTTTACCGAGATATGCTTATTTGAATTCGGTGAGAAAATCGAAGTACGAAATCTGTGAACTTTGTAGTCGAATTTTTTCGTTTTATTATTTCATTTTTAACTGCAGTTTAATTCGTGATGTCACGGAAACTTCTTCAAAATAAATACATTGATAGTTTTGAAATGAATAATTGTAATCTTTTGCACTTTTTTTAAATTCTTTCGTCTCATCCCCGGAAACTCATTCCTGAAAAATTTATATCGATGCACAAAACTACATTGTAACTTTTGTCATAGAAAATACTATTGTGTAATTTTTCTAGAGGTTGATAGTTCTAAATAAAACCCAAAGAGTATTTGAAATACTGTTATATATTTTCAAATGGAGCAAAAATATTTACAAATATACAACAAAGTGCATTTATTCTTTTATTTGATTATTCAGTTATTAATTTTTTCATCAAATTGAGAACGGGTATTCACATACTCTTCAGTCAAATGAACTGCCCTTTCGGCACAGTCGTTCACTACAAGGAGGTATTTTAACTTCTCTTGACACTCTATATACGAAGGATCTTTCTCCCATAAGTTGCAATCAAGTTTCAAAAACTCATTGTTTATATTAAACCTTGTGAAAAAGTTCAAACTTTGACTGTTTGTAAAATGGTCGAGGGTTTTGTCGTTAATTGCCCTTATGTCGTGATCAGACGGATCAATTTTTTTCACATTCTGATCTTCGTCATCCGACCGACGAGTTTGCAGTGACTCTACAATTTTCTTTTCAATTTTGATTTCGAAATTATTGTCAAAGACAGAAAGAACACTGAGTACTGGTGACAAATACCACAAGTGGTTTCGAAATTTATGTAAAGTAGCATCAGATATTTCCTTATCTACATCCTCGAAATCAATTAATGATTTTATCAAATTCAAATCATTATCCGGAGCGGTAATAGCTGAAGGAGCAGTGTACCATGAAGTTAGATATTGAAATACAATGAATTTACAAATGGGATGTAATTTTACTTGATCTGTCTTATTCATCTTGAAAGATTTCCTAAATAAATACATTTTTAATGAATAAATGGCTTCAGCCATCCAACGTGCATGGTGAAATGCCCCTGGCTTCTTGAATTGAATTCCTTCTCCAACACCTAAGAATACTAAACAAAGCTGCAATAGTTCTTTGTAATCATTTCGGGGTTGCTGTTCTTGTAAGAAATTCTTTATATATTAAATTAAACGAGGAATTTCATCCATCAAAGATGTCTCTAGTCCGACTCATCCATTTTCGTAAGAATTGCGATCAACATTAGGCCATTCTTCTCGAAACCTTTTGAAAATTGGCACATTAGGACCAATAGTGCCACGAAATTTTGTTTCAAATGCTGCTTTCAATAACAGCTCAAGAATATGACGGCGACATGCTAAATAAATCAGATCTTTTTGCATTAACTGCTCTCAGATTACCGCTGTACCACCCTTGTATCCTGAATTTACATTCGCTGTGTCACAGCATAGTGCATTTACTGAATCTATTAATCCCCAATCTTTCAAAGATGCATAAAGTGCTGAAGCTGTTGTACTCGCTTTCTGGTCTTGTAATGCAGGTACATTTATAATCTTTTGTAAACTTATCATTGGATACCAAAATTGGCAATCGGTCTATTTTCTTGCAAGCCATTTCATCCGAAATAAGTTTACCATCCCAGTGAAGAACAAAAAAATGTATAGGAGTGTCTTGAATAATCTGCTTTATTTTTTCGAATTCAGTCTTTCTTATTGCAGCCCTTGCTACATTGATCGATTTTCGATTGAGGATCAAATTGTTGATTTCAATATTCAATGCATGGGCAATAAGGCCGGTTATGAAAAAAGCATCCCCATCAGAAACTTAAGCTTTATCAAAAGCCGCAACAACTTCTAGAGTCATGACGTTAATAGTCCATCTTTCATTTTTTCTCTCATAGTTTCTTCTTATGTTACCATAAATATCACCAGAACTTTGCGAGCTTATATGTATATGTCTCTTCACTCGATATTGTTTGCTGAGATCCAGGTGTTGATGAGGTCCCCCCACAGGGTCGCCACCTTGTCGTGGTGTGGGGGGCTTGAGGCTCCCTGTGATGAACTGTTGGAGCGATGCCGGCGGGGCCTTCGGGCCCCAGTAGGTTCTACCTTGCCGGTAAGGTCCACAGGGAGCGGAGAGTGACTAACGGCGACCTAAGGGAGGGACCCTGAAAAAAAAAACCCGTCATGGAGGAACATCACAGAAAAAATCTCACGGAGCAGGGGTACGGAGCCCCAGCCACGGCGGCACGGGGTGAGGGAGTAGGCCACCGACCGTCGAAATCCAGTAACTACAACCCGAATTCCTGGGTGGACCCCAAGGCTCAGGAACCGGAAAATGCAACTGGGAGGACCCACGAGGGACCCACTAAGAAGGATCCAAGAAACACAGCTCACTACACCGCAGCTGGAATGGCCGGAAATTCGTCAGGCATCATAATCGATGAAGACGACCAAAGAAACCGGACGGAGTTAACACCTGCCGCCCGTAGGAGGATAAAGCTGGAAGATACGGTGGACAAACTGGCTACTCTGGGCAGGAGTATAATGAAAACCTATGGCAGCAGTAATAACCTGCGCAGGGAAATCCGCGAAAAAGCGGATGGGTGCGTTCGTAAGATTACAGAGGAGCTGTACGACGAATACCTGCCAACGGACGAGAGGGAAGAGCTCATAGTCACATGGACAATGAAGATTAGTCAAATCCTGGTCACGATAACGAAGGAGAAAAGATTTAGTAACGCTCTGATAGCTTTACTTCATCAAAGAAGGGAGGACGGACAGAAGGTGATCGACGACTTTTGCAGCGAACCTCAAATTAATTTAAGCAACGAAGAAGTCGACGAGGTGAGAGAGACATGGGTAAACACCGGCAGGCGTAGAAAAAGATCAGAAGGACAGAGGGACCGAAACAGCAGCGAAGAAACGATAACGGAAAAGTCCCCGCAACAAAAAAGGCCCAAGCACCCCACAGGCGGGGCTATACTCACATCTACGGCAACGAGCATCCTAGAGGAAATGCCGACGACAGGCGACAAGGAGGACGGAAACACCGCCACCACCCCTACCCAGGAATCGACTACCGCCAGGGAATCCACCCAGAACCCTGCGCAGCAGAACGCAGAAGAAGCGAACCGGGGAGTAACCATAGGCGCAACCACACGGGCCGCCATGATCATAATCAGGGCTGAGGGTAAGTCCTACCAGGAGCTGATTAAATACGGAAGGCTGCAAGAACCGAGGACGCCTTAGTCGACACCGGCAGTGCGGAGGAAGCAAAGATCCTGACCAAAAGGATAACAGAAGAGGGACTTACCGCAGTTATACCGGGCCCTCGAAAAACCAGGGTGATATTTACGGGTATAGAACCCACCGTAACCCGGGAGGAACTCGCTATAGCAATTAGTCAGGGCGTAGGGGAACCACCACGGGTCATCTTCCTGGTACCGAAAGAAGGCTCAGGAGTCCAGACAGCCTGCGCCGAAGTGGACGCACAGGCGGCCAAAAAACTGATTAGAGAGGGCAGGCTGAGGATCGGCTGGTCGACAGCCAGAACGCGACCTTGGCAGGATTCCGGCACCTGCTACCAATGCGGAGTCCAAGGGCATATGGCCAGAACGTGCAAGGAACCAACAAAAGTCTGCTATAGGTGTAAAGACCCGGGGCACGTAGCGAGAAACTGCGAACGAGAGGACGACTCGAGCGAAACAAACTCTGATGTGGACCCCAAGACAAACGGCAGGAGGAACCCTCCGAAAGCCGCAGCAGGGCCACCTCAGAGGAATAAGGTGACGATCAATAGACCCAGTCGGAATTCTACCAGTACGGTGAGCGATGCCATGAAGATAAGCAGGGGCAACAAGTACCTTAGGTCAATTGGCACCCAGACCGAGACAGTGGCGCCTTACGCGATAGCACCTGGGACGGAGGGGAGAAGAGGAGAAGACCAGAAGACGTACGCCGCTGCCACTGCGACGACGGCCGAGGCTCGCCCCCACGACGGCCATGACGGCCATGACGGACAGGGGACACGCCCCCCTGCGAAGGCCCCACCATCAACGGGGACAGCAAGGAAAACCTCACCAAGAAAAAAGGGACATGCGGTGATGGTTGACATGCCGGGAAAAACGTATCAGGTCATGCTGCGGGAGGTCAAAGCCAAGATGACCAACTCAAGGGATGTCGAGAAGGTTAGGATGACGCGCGGGGGGAAACTTCTACTCTGCGTCACAGAAGCGACAAAGGCGGGTGACATCGCGGCCTGCCTTAGAGAAGCACTACCGCAGGACACAGTTGTCAGAACCCTGGGGGACGGAACTACAGCCAAGATACGGGGTATGGACATCCTGGTAGATGAAAGTGATCTGATCAACGCCATTTGCTCGGAGATCCCCACATCGGCAGAGGAACGGGAACAAACACACGTAGTAAGAATGTTCACCTACCCGTGGCAGGAGAGGGCTGCGTGGGTCAAGCTACCAACAAGAATTGCGAACCGTCTGAAGCAACTGGGCACCCTAAGAGTAGGCTGGACAAAGGCCAAGGTCACCGATACCAAAACTAGCCCTACCAAATGCGACAGATGTGGGAGGACGGATCACATCGCAAGACAATGCGGAAGGCTAAAAGCTGGAAATACGTCAAAGACACGCAGGAAGGACCAACGAGAGGGGAAGCCCCCAATCGAGCAAGGAAGTCCTGCTGTAACTGGGCCAGCTGGATCCCCAGTCGGGAGCAGCACTCGCAACGGAGACATGGGGGCAGAGACCCCCGGCAGACATAGGGACGCGGAAGACCTCATCAATGGCAGGTAACAATCGTCCTCCCACCATGACAATATGGCAGGCCAATTTGAACCGCTGCCATCAGGCGTTGGACCTAATACTTGCCGATGCGGCGAACAATAACGTCGACATCATAATTGCCTCTGAACTGCCGTCCCGAATAGGGACAGGAGTTCGTGCCAGGATATGCCATGAAGCTAGTGCCGGTATAATCCTCATAAACAAAAGGACCCAGTCCAAGACAATCCGGACCGGGAAGGGGTACGTTATGGTTAAAATAGGAAAAACCTTGGGCATCACGTCGATGTACTTTTCTCCAAATAAACGAATGGCAGAATTCGTAAGCTACTGGGACGAGGTAGTGATCGAAACCACTGAAGCTGCAAGCAAGGAGGGAATCAGCATTATACTAGCTGGGGACCTGAATGCCTGGGCCCAAGCATGGGGAGGGACTAAGGAAAACCCCAGGGGGAGCATGATCGTGGACACCATGAACACGCACGGCTGGTCGTGTCTTAACGTAGGAAAGATACCCACCTTCCACAGAGGAGAGGCGACGTCTATAATAGACATTACCATTGCCATGCAGGCGGTCGCCAAGACAGTAACGGGATGGCGCGTGATCGAGGACATCGAGGCGATGAGTGATCACCGGAGAATCGAGTTTAGAATAATGCCAGTCAAAGTCGGTAACGGGAATACAGGATGCGATCGCCCGAGGGACATACCCGGCTGGAATATGAGGACGACATCAAAGGAAAAACTCCGGAACGCTATGGTCCAAATGAGGATAAATACCAAGTGGCAGGAGCTCCGAGCACCAGAGCTCCAACGGGAGATCATCCGGCTGATAGTGGACAGCCTGAACAGGGTAGCAAAAAGAAGGACCCGATGCTCGGGCAAGCCCCCCGTATATTGGTGGACCGGGGACATCGCGAAATCCCGCACGAGCTGCACGAGAGCGCGGAGAATACTCCAAAGAGCGCGCAAGAGAAGGAAGTCGGAGGCGTTCCTTGAGAAGCTGACCACCGAACTAAGAGAAGCGCGCAAAAAGCTTAAAACACTAATATGTCAGAGTAAAGAGAGGGCGTGGAATGAGCTCCTCGCTCAATTGGAAGCAGACCCGTGGGGGAGGTTATATAAAATCATTATGGGAAAATTAGCGGGACCCGGCCCCCTGGCACCGGCGTACAAGGAGGACGCCGTCAAGGCGGTGGAAGAGCTTTTCCCACCGGGAAAAACCCACCCAAAACTCACCCTGAAAGAAATAGACAGGGTCGTCGAGCAAACCGACGCCAAGACCCTGCGAGTATCAGTGCCTGAGGTGATCGAGGCGCTAAAAACATGCAACCAGGGCAAGGCACCCGGGCCGGATGGTATTCCAATGGAGGCACTTAAGGGCCTGCAGGAGGCGTATCCGGACGCTCTGCCATCCCTGTATACAGAACTAATGAGGAAGCTGAACTTCCCTATCGAATGAAAAGCCGCACGACTGATACTCATCCCGAAGCCACGGAAAGATACGAACGAAGCAACCAAGTACAGACCTATCTGTCTCCTCAATACCATGGGCAAGCTATACGAGAAAATTATAGCTAACAGGCTCACGATCCACCTGCGTAAGGCCAGGGGACTCAGTGGGCACCAGTACGGCTTCATGAAGGGCAAGTCGACCGCCGACGGACTTAGGGCTGTGACCGACGTCATCTCGGAGGCGCTACGGACGAAAGAGTCCGCATGTGCGGTATGTTTGGATATTAAAAACGCGTTCACCACCGCAGGATGGCTGAATATTATGGCGGCGATCTGCAGGGCCGACACACCCGCATACCTTATGACGCTGGTCAGCGACTACCTACAGGAGCGGTGGATCACTATAGAAACCGAACATTATTCTATAGCGCGGACCGTTACCAGAGGAGTTCCCCAGGGATCTGTGCTGGGTCCGCTCCTCTGGAACGTAATGTACGACGGGGTAATGCGCCTGGACCTGCCAATGCGCACTACCGTTACATGCTACGCCGACGATACTATGATTCTGGCTGTGGGAAAGACTCCACGAGCCGCGGCAGAGAGGGCAAGGCTGGCGACGGATATGGCCGTGAAGTGGATAGGAGAACAGGGCCTAGAGGTAGCTCCACACAAAACGGAGGCCGTGCTCTTCACCATGAAGAAAAAGTACCAGGGAGTCACGAGGGTTAGGGTACTAGGACATCAGATTGAGTACGCCCAAACACTGAAATACCTGGGCGTAAGACTAGACAAGCGACTCACGTACGGTGAGCATATAAAAGGCGCCGTGTCAAAGGCTGTAACTACGGCAACAATATTGGGTCGACTAATGCCAAACATGGGCGGGCCGCGCCCCCCCCCCCCCCCCCCCCCCCCCCCCCCCCGAAGGAAACTATACGCAGCTGTAGTGCGGTCAGTCGCCCTCTATGGAGCACAAGTCTGGGCCACGGCTCTGAACACACAGACACACCGCAGGGCGATACAAAAAATATCTAGAATGGAGGCGCTACGAATAATCAGTGGCTATAGAACGACCTCCACAGAGGCCGCAGAGGTGCTGGCAGGGCAACCGCCCCTGTATCTCATAGCGCAAGAACAGCGAGAGCTGTATAACTTACAACTCCTGAGGAAAGACTCTCAACTCACCGAGAGGATAAGAGAAAGCCTCAAGAGGAAGGAAAAAAAGGAGGCACGAGCCGCGACTCTGCGGAAATGGCAGAGCGAATGGGAGAAGACAAGCAAGGGAGCGTGGACCAGAAGATGGATTCCACACATCGATCCATGGTACCACCGAAACCATGGAGAGCTGAGTTATACGCTCACTCAAGTCTTGACAGGCCACGGGGCGTTTGGAGAATACCTCCACAAGTTTGGGAGAAGAAGGAGCCCCAAATGCGAGTATTGTAGGGAGACGGCGGTGGACAGCCCAATGCACACTATTTTCGAATGTCCGAACTGGAAGGATATAAGAAAGGATAACTGGGGGTACCAGGGACCGAATTTGACCCCAGACAACATGATAACCATCATGTTAGAAACAGAAGGTAACTGGAAAGCTATATCCGGGAAAATGATGGAGCTTATCTCCACCAAAGAAGCAAGCGACCGGAACAAGGGGTACTAGGCACAAGAGACCACAAACACCTATTTACCACATCTACATACGATATTTTAGCTACTATCTAGTCTACTTTACCTACCTAGTTATTATATTTTAGATATGTGTTTTCTTCTTCTTTCTTTCATACACCCCAGTGATTTTACATCACTTTTTATCTATTCGATGTTCACACACAATATTTTTAATTACTGACAGGATTTTCATCCTATTCGATTTTTATTTAGCTATTTGACACATTTTACATTAGCCCTTACTCCAGTGATTCTACAGCACTTTTTAACTATTTATTTATTTATCTATTCAGCAAAAGCCAACCCACTAGGTGGTGGTAAATGGGGCTTATAGATACCCAGGAGTCAGTTTACCCCCCATGGGACCTACATAGTCGAAGAGAAAGCGCATAAAAAAGATAGGGCTCAGAGCCGACACCCACAGAGCAGACAGAACTCCCTGACATCTAACATCCCTTGGAAGGGTGCTACCCCGCGCTCCCACGGGGAGGGGCTCCCGACCAGGGGCGACTGCCGTAGCCGGTCCGAAGCCCGGTTGAGAAAAGTAGACGGGCCTAGCTGAATCCAACCTTAGCCCCGTGCTGGCTACCCCCAGCGGGCATGATGCAGGCGCCCGGGCTGGCCTCCCTCGGGAGGCACGCTACGGTGCCGCATCGAGCTTGCTGGATCGGGAGCAAGATGTAATGCCGAAAGGCGGTTCCTTGCCCCCGAGCTGAAGAACTCCAACTCGGCGGTAAATCTTCGGCAAAAAAAAAAAAAAAAAAGGTGTTGATGAGGTATCTGATCCTAAAAACATATAATAATATTTGAATATCCTTTATACCTTACTTCTTTTACTCTTTTACTTTATCGATTGATATGAATTTTTTTATATTTTTTCTGAAATTGTCAACTGAAATGATTTTTCAAGGCGTGCTAGAAGCATTTTTGGTATTTACGCATACGTACATTTATTTTTACAAATTTTTTCGTATGATCCGAAAAATTTTTTATTTTGACACTCTGTGTGTGAAATTTTATTTCTCCTAGTTGCGTAGCATGCGCGAAATACCTGATTTTTACACTGATGCGCGAAATTCTGAATTTCGCGCGAACGCATCTGCTGTTAAGAACTTAAATTCACACACTCGTGTCAAAAAATATTATACGATACTCGTGCGCATATGTGATCATCACACTCGATTTTTTGTCACCCTTGCTACGCTCGGGCGACAAAATGCGCTCATGCGAAAATCACCCACTTCGCGGACTCGGATCGTAACATACTATATCTTAGCAGATTTTTTGCAACGATCAATCAATAACCGGAAGAAATAGAAATGTTTTTAGATTTGCCTAGTCTCAAATCGAGAAATAGTTTTTCAACACATTAATCCAGTTTATGTATTGATGTGAAGCAAATACCTACTTCTTACTGTGTTCGTCTTGGAGTCCATATTTGAGTCTGTACTGAAACCAGCACCATCGAAGGAACGATGATCTGAAGTATTATTACCTTCACTAATTGTTGCGTGTCGGCTAAATGTTTGGCTTTGTTCCAATTCAGGCTCAATTGCTTCTAAAGACCGAGATTGATTCAATGCATCCAAATTTTCTTGAGCCTAAATATAATTATTCGCAATTGTATGCAATAGTAAAACAAATGATTGAATCTTGCCAATTTATAAATGCAGCGTTCAGCTGAAATTTCTGCACAGTCTAGATTAGATAATCTATTTTTAATGTATGCAACTGGTTTAGAGAGAAACTCATTTTTTACTTTAGCATCTATAGAACTAAGTATTTTGATTGAATCATCTTTGGAAATATCAAATACTTTGAACGATTGATCAAGAAACTCAATGACTTTCTTACTTATCTCTTTGAATTTTCTTATTTCTGTATAAAAGGTATACAATTTATGTAATTGTCAATGACAATGATCCATTCTTTTTAATTTTATTGACGATTCTTCCCATATACTTCTTACTTCCTGCATCACAGCCTTAACGGCATCGACTATTTTGAATTTATCAATCTGAGTTTTGTACAGTAGCCTTCTAAGAACATCTGAATTAGTCGGCAGATAATTTTCATCAAATTCTGAAACCAATCTGTTAGATATACTGGACAGATCTAAATTCTGTTCATCAGAAGCCATTTTTCATCTCTAAAATGATCTGCTGAAATTTTCTGAAATATTCCTACTAGGGGTAATGTTTCTTTTTCAAATATCTCTCTATAACCAAACCATGCTTTTAAACTTGTTACAATTCATACATTATATTTTGAGATTCCGAAAAACAAATGTAATTTCAACCCATAATCAATAGTATTGCTCGGAAAATTATTTCAATGTGTTAACTATGAAGGAATTTTATTTAAAAAAGCAATATTATTGATTCCGAGAGCATGACTTATTTTCAATTTCAATAATTATGACCTGCCCCACAGTATGGTAACCACTTGTACTATTTACATTTATAAATAAACTTTGTGCATTCGATGAATACTTATAGATGTTATTAATTGCAATGCTGTTATTAATCTGAGGTATAAAATAAATACACGAAAATTTTATAAACATAACACAAATTAATGTACTTACCTTACATTGATGTCCTTCATACACTTTTAATTAATTTTTGCAATAAATTATTAAAAACAACCGTGTCCGTCACGAAGTTCTGTCTGCTCGGCTGTAAAGTACTGTAAAGTATACTATGGCCAACGATGATAGACCTTAATAGAAGCGCAAAGCCCCACGCAAAAGTGAGGCACCCGAAAGCAAGTACGCACCCCGACCACCGCGACGCTTTAGTCTGGTTTTTCGTTCTGCCCGAGGTTCTGCCGGTGTAACATGCGAGGACGCGCGAATGATAACATACCGCCCGAGCTGGTAAAAGTTGTTTGATTATCTCAACGATAATGCTATGCACTGTACCTGCGTTAATTACTGTTTCCAATGCAAAATAACGTACTTTTGAAGTAGAATCTCTCTCATACGAATTCGCGGTGCATATGGGGTGGGTCGATTTGAAGGAAACAGTACAGCTTGCAATTTAAAAAAAAAATCGATTTTTTTTTCCGCTAAACGCTATTTTAGGGTCATATCTATCTGTGAAAAAATCATTGTTGACGAATTCGATGGAATGACAGCGTAATCATTGAGAATCATTTTTTAAAATTGAATTTTGTTTTGCCTCAACGCTACGTCAGAGTCATATCTATTTGTGAAAAAAACACGTGTTCGTAAAATCCGAATATCGCGTCTATGTGAACCCAGTCTCAGCAATCTGGCGTAAGTGGTGCTATTGCTTTGGTTTCATCGCTCACATGTATTACGACTGTTGTTTGGCGCGCTTCAGATGCCTGTCAACTATCTGGCGATCTAAAAATCTAAAGTCGTTCTGATTTTAAAACGCAAACAGTACTTTACAGTGATAAAAAATCGGCGATTTATCGTGCTAAATATCCACTGTGTCACTGTCATGTGCTTGTGTAAACATGGAGTGATAGTGTTTTAGAATATTCGCCGAATCCAGCAAAATACTTAACCTGAAAGTAAGTACATATATCGTATTAGTGATATACGAAATAAGCTTCTGCCGACGTGTGTGTGCGGCGGAAGTTTTTTTGCTTTTTGTTCGCAGATCTTGTATACATAAAACAGGTGGACGAAAAATTAAAGTATTGTTACAAAGGGTGAAATCACCCGTTTTGTCCCCTTTTGAATGATCTAGTAGTCATCATAGATAAAAGACGTTTATAAACCTCTTATGTCTTTAAAAAGAATATGGTTGCTGCGTCAACCGACATTATTGTAAAAACAGTCAGTCTCTAGACTTTAAAAAGAGAGCTTGTGTCCAAATACATCTATTTTCTTTCTAAAATATTCCTTGTTCGTGAGACTTCTTTGGCTCGGCGTTCGCTTAAATCGCACGGAGAACTCTTTGATTCTCTTAGAACTTTCTTAATTTCCCCCCGTTCTTACATTGGTGTCAGAAGTGGGATCTCTTCTGTGCCATTTGAGTGGATTTTGAGTGTAAAGAAGTATACAAAACAATAATGCAACAAACTCCTACGTCGAGAGCATCACGCGCGGAGCGACGAGCTGCCGGACGCGTTTCATCGTGCCAGCGTTCTCCTGAACCAGCGTTTCCTTCCATTTCTCGTCGTTCGGAAGCTGAGGTTCAGCCCCAGCCCCAACTAGCTCTCTTGGCAGAGCTCATCCAGGGAAACCAAGATTTGCTGATGCGTCAGATTCAGCAGCAACAACAACATCAACAACAGCAACAACAACATCAACAACTGCTACAACAGCAGCAACAAGAACAGCAGAATCTTCTGCACGAACTCCTCTCGCAACAGCGTCAACAACAAGAAATCGTGTCCCAGGCGTTGATCGGGATCCTGCAAGGTGTGCAGAAGCTTCAGGAGCGGCCGCAGGAATTCCCGATACGCCCAGTTCCATCCCCAGGTAGAAGGACTTCTCTTCCTTCAGTCCCGGTCCCGGCAAGGAGGACCTCCATTCATTCAATTCCGGATCAATCAAGGTCTGACGCTATTTATGGGGGAGGCGAAATTCCCCCTGTTGCTAAAAATTTTCCACCTGTTCATGTCTCGCGACAAGCTCAGGTTAGCTCTTTTCCGCGATGCCACGATGTTCCGTCACGTGATATTTCGGAAGTAGTTGAGCCTCCTGTCGCGTCGTCTCATCCTAGCGTAGATATTCAGTCAGAGTTCCTGGCCTTTTTAAAATCACGCGGAACTGTCAATGTTCTCCCTCCGCAGACTCAGAGCGCGTTCGGACTCAATCAGGTCTCTGTACCTTCCGCGAGTATTGTAGAGTTGCCCTCGAAACAATCAAATTTGAAGCCCGGTTCGTATGACGGTTCGTCTGCTTGGAGTCTATACGAACGTCAGTTTAACATGATTAGTAAGGTGAATGGTTGGAATCCGTCCCAGAAAGCAGCTAATTTGACAGCGTCTTTGTCTGGTCCGGCTTTGGTAGTTCTTGGATCGCTTTCAGATTCGGATTCTGAAAATTTCGACAGCATTTGTGCGGCTCTTAAACTCCGGTTTGGCGAAGAACATCTTTCGAAACTTTATTTCACTCAGTTCGAAAATAGACGTCAAGGGCCCAAGGAAGATTTAGCCTCTCTCGGAAATGACATCGAACGTCTCGCTCGACATTCCCTTACTGATTGTGCAGAAAAAGCTAGAGATCAGATAGCTCGGGCGAAATTCATTAATGCGATTCGGAATCCGGAGCTTCGGTATCATCTGAGGCTCGCAGCTCCAACTTCTCTACATGAAGCAATTATTAAGGGCTTAGAATTAGAAGCCATAAACGAGGCGGATTTAGGTTCGCGTCAACTTCATCGATTGAGCCAAGCTGAACCTTCAGAAAATTCTTCGTCCCGTCCTTCAGTCAATCAGCCTAGCTCAGATTCTCTTCCAGGAAGGAAAAATAGTGGTTTCTCTCGTTACAATAGATCATACTCCAATCGGCCTGTCTCAGAGTGCCAGTTTTGCGGCGTAAGAGGACATATCGCGAAGAATTGTTTTAAACTCGACCGTCAGTTGAAGACTGCGGAAGATTCGTGGCGCAAAAATGTCTACAAGAGGACTCCCTCTAATCCGGTTTGGGCAGCGCAACCTTCTGTCCCTCAGAATTCGGGAAACTAGCTACCGATGTTTCGAAAGGGCGGATATCATCGGTTTCTTCCAAGTTCCTTAGCCCTATTGCTTCACAGTTCGTGGTTAGAGGCCTGCGTCGTACCGGCCTATATGCTAAAGGTTCCGTTAACGGACTAAGTTGTTTGTGGGTGATAGATACTGGAGCCGAAATTTCCGTTGTTCGTCCTGATATGATTTCGTCTCTTGCTTCAATTAATCCTTCTGCGTCTATTCGCACTGCTACCGGAGAAATTACCCCTTTCGTAGGTAAGATGGTCGTGCAGGTAACAGTAGCGGATTGTGTTCAATGCCCACATGAAGTTCTAGTAGCTGATATAGAAGATGAAGGCATTTTAGGCGTAGATTTTCTTTCCGCTCACAACTGCGTCATTTCTACCGGCGATTCGACTCTCTGTTCTGGTTACCGTAAAATCAACCTCGAAACGTTTTGAAAGATTGGGATGAGTGGATTCCCTTATTTCTTTTATCGTATCGCTCTGCAATTCATGATACTACCGGTTTTTCTCCAGCTATGATGTTGACAGGTCGGGATCTTCGACTTCCGTCGATTCGAGAAATTTTGATACATCGATTTCTTTGGCTTGAAGAGTGTTTCGGTTCTGCGCTTGAATGAAGTAGTGAGCGATTGGTCGATCCTCTCTTATTTTTCTAACCCATATGTCAGTTTCTTTGAGTTTTTATAGATTTTTTCCTGACGAATCTGCCGTCTTAGGCTGTTCCCGATGTCACCTCCAGCTGTACTGTTTGTCCGGTCTTAGCCTGGGTTCTCCGGATATTCAGATAAGATTGTTCCTTTTCTTTTGAATACATATTTAATTTATTTTATTCGTGTATTCTTCCAAATTCACTTAGTGAATTTGAATTGTTATACCATCACTCACATTTGTCCTTTCAAAAACTCTAGGGTGAACTATTTCTAAAGAAGATTAGGATCAGTCACCCCACTATTTCCTTATTTCCTATGAAGAGAAGTCTGTTTTTATCTTATTTGGTCCTGGAATTGTCGGTTCCCGCTTCGATGTTTTTATCCGAACCTGTTTCGGCGGGATCCTTCATGGAGAAGATTGAATTTCTTTCCGACATCAATCTGGGCCATTGCTGATAACTTTGAATTCACGAAGCCACATAACACTTAATAACACTAACCTTTATAAAACATGGCACATAAATTTTTGAAATTATTTAACGCTCAACTATCTGCTGAAGGTTTTCTGTGGTTTATCTTGAGACTGTGGGCAAATGCCAGATAGTAAAAAGGGAGTCTTTTAATTTTTAGAGCCACAGCTCCAACTCACCTTCGAGCACTGACTGCTAGATCACATTTTTTGTAATTGTTTATCTTTTCCGAGTCGGGTCGACTCTTTTCCTCGAGGGGGAGTAATGTTACAAAGGGTGAAATCACCCGTTTCGTCCCCTTTTAAATGATCTAGTAGTCATCATAGATAAAAGACGTTTATAAACCTCTTATGTCTTTAAAAAGAATAAGGTTGCTGCGTCAACCGACATTATTGTAAAAACAGTCAGTCTCTAGACTTTAAAAAGAGAGCTTGTGTCCAAATACATCTATTTTCTTTCTAAAATATTCCTTGTTCGTGAGACTTCTTTGGCTCGGCGTTCGCTTAAATCGCACAGAGAACTTTTTGATTCTCTTAGATCTTTCTTAATTTCCCCCCGTTGTTACAGTATAAAAGAAATGGTGCTGAATAGAAATTGGGTGTTCCAGTTGTCCCGTAGCATTCTTCAACTTTAACTTTTCAGTTATTACTGTCGGTTTTACAGGTCTTTTTTCTGAGCGCCAGTTGAGTTTTTGTAATTATTTCAAGTAGTAGTTCTGACTGCAACGCATGTGTTCAATGGAAGGGAAAACGAAGTGGAGCAGCATGGGAGTCGTGGTATGATAAACACAAGCCAAATTGCCAAGCTAACCATGCTGGCTCTTCCGGAACCGTGGAAGTCAATAATATGGTCAAGATATTCCAGCAGTCTGAAGAAAGGCACAACGCAAATTCGTTGGCTACATTGGTAACGGAGATACCAAGGGATATGCCGCCGTAGTGAAACCAGAGCCTTACGGACCTGAAGTGCAAATTGCTAAGATCAAGTGCTGCGGACATGTCGAAAAGAGATTTCGAACTCAGATGTGCAAGTTAAAAATGAGGCTTCAAGGACAAAAACTCTCTGACGGAAGACCATGAGCCGGCAAAGGAAGGTTGACGGACGTGATAATTGATAAAGTGCAGACTTATTACGGAAATTAGCCCGATTCAGGTTGTTACGTGGGGGTGAGGGTGTACTGAGCGGTGGTAGTTAATGATTAATTGAATAATCTAGCTCCCACGTAACGACAATGAATAATAATTATAACTAAGAAAAAGACCTACCTTTCGATAAGCCGGTAATTTGTAGGATCGTGCTGCTATAGTCCTGTACAGGTCTGTGAGGTTTGTTTAAATGGTTGAGGCAATTACAATAATAAAAATAGGAAGAAGGTCGTTCAAAATAAATGATTAATATAATTTGACTGGTAAAAGATGAAGTATATTCTATTTCAATTTGGTTATTGAAATGTTTGGTAACAATCAATGGTGATGATGATTATATGTATGAGCCGAAAATAACAATTTATAAAGTCTTCAAGTTTATAAAAATCATGTGTTATACTATTCTAGAGGATATTATTATTTCATACCAAGAACATCTACTCTGAACGATGGTTATAACTAGCCGGTCGTGATTATTGTATTGTATCTCTCTTTTTAGATTATCTTAAATCGATTATATATATATAATTGTTAAGTCTTATTCGTTCATTCTTGGAAACAATAAGTACAATTTAATTGGGGGTAGTGAAGCTAGCCACCAATTCTAGACTTGGTTTTTGTGAATTTACTGAAGTAGTTTTTGATTATCAAGGTGAAAGAAGAATTCGTCTAATTTCGAAGATTAACACTCGGATTGACTTAGCTTTTTGGTGAATCGGTCGACGAGATTGAGAGCCGTCGGATCGTGTCGGTCTGCGTCGGTAGAATGCTGGACCAGGGGCCTCACCTCAAATTTGGAAGAGTTGATGAATCTAATGATGTTGAACGTTGGTCACTTAGTCTTTGTGAATTTAGAATGATATCTTGTTATCGAAAGTTTGAAAGTGTCTGTTTGTGATTTTGATGATAAGTTAAAATTGATTGGAACGATTATTTATTAAAAATGATAGTGTAATTATTATTATTTTTACTTAAGATTACCTGATTCGCTTGAATCAGGGCCGAACTCAATTTTAACTAAGGAAAATGGAATATCATAAAAATGTCTATTCGCGAAATGACGAGATTTAGTAAAGAACAGAAAAGATGGAAATGTAGAAGATAGTGAGTCTTTTGCAGCTAACAGAATAACTGAATGCTCGAATTTAACGAATTAGCGCGAGACTTTAGGCCGGTCACAAGTAAGATTTTCCGAACGCTACTATTGCTCGAGAGGGCTAATCCGGGTTTACGTCCACGCACTTTGCGACTTGACAGACGAAAGACGCGGCTTCTTGGGCCCGAGGGTCCAAGGAGCTGCAGTTGTAATTAGTTACAACGGTAATTAGCCAATGAGGTGCGAGGGCGACCTCCTGGTGCCCAAATCCACATGGTCAGCCTTACTTCTCGCTCTTCGACGGTGTTCCGACGATTCTCAATCTCGTCGGTGACACATTGAAGATATGAACAAAAGATATTTACATGCAATGTTCACACATTCATTCATACATTCCAATAAGTAATCTATTTTAATTTGGTGGTTCTAAAGGTAGTGGTTTATCCTAGTTATTGATTATAGTTTTAACTTAAAAAGAGGGATATTTCCAGGCTGAGCCCTACTGATACTAGCTCAGCAGTCTCTCATCTCAGTTCTTGGTACCAGCTAAATAAACGAAAGTTGAACCTTATACTAGGGATCGTTGTTGGTCTCTACGTGACTTTTGCCAGGAGGGGTGGAACTCGCCGTTATTAGAATATGAGATTTTGATGAAATGATATCTGTGCATTGAAGAAATTAAAGCAATGAAATGAAATGGAATTTAGAAAAAGGTACGCCAGGGCGGTACGTCGGGGCGTAACAGGTCGTTGAGGGCTCATTTTGTTCAGAAACAAAATCCTCATCATGTGAACAAGGGGATTTTTTTTTTCTTGCCAAAGTTACTTGCAAATTAGTAACTTCAATTTTAGTACTTTTAAAGAATTGGCTGTAACTTTTGACATTTTTATTTTCAGATCCCTGCGTTCAAAAGATGTGGAAGGGATATCCAAAGAAAACGATACGGCCAAAGTTCGAATCGGACCAGTGGTGTGCCTAAAACCTTACGACACAGGTTTTGTAAAACACTGTTTCTTTTGATGTGAAATTAACTTTGGTTGAAGGGAGGATGAATTTTGGACCGCTAGACATTTTTCTAATCAAGCTGTACTGGTCCCCTTAAGAGCTTTGGTTTTACATATTGATCTTACCTTCGCTCGTTCTTCTCCCATTTGCCAACGAATTTTTTTTTTCAAATGAAATTCCCATGAAAACTCGCGATGCGTGGGGTAGGTAGGTTTAAGTATTTCGATTTCAGATAATAATCTCGCTTTCATTTGCCTTTCTCCGATGTGCCGTCGCATATTCAGCTGTGTACAATTTATTTTTTGTTGTGCGATTGTACTGTTTAGTGCAGAAACTGCAGAAATAACATTTTTCTAAGTTTTTCACAAATTTAACACCGAAATCTTGGACGAAAAATTTCTTTCGATCACAAATCACCACAGGGCACATTGTTTTCACTCACAGAGATGATTCAATTGTATGATAGATTTAAAATATAAATTGCTAGAGAAATCTGTAAGTAGGGGTGTAAAAAGACTGGAAAAATACGAAAAAGCGTTTTTTCAAAACTGGGTCGGTTTAAACACTTGCTAAACTGGGTTTTATTGTCCCATTCTTCATTTTTAGGTGAAGGGGAATCATTTCCGGCACGGAAGCCGGTATTCAAGCATTTTTGGAAACAAGTGCCAGCCTAATATACAGGATGTCCCTAAATTGGGGGACACGGACCAGCCAGCGTGATACCTGACTGAACTGCAACCGAGAATTTGTTTACCGGAAGCTCGTCCGACGCATAGTTTTTGAATTATAGCGCTGGGCCAATCGGAGTGCACCATTTCATCTGGATTTGCCGCCACGGGAATTGCTGTTTTGTTCGTCTGGGTGAATTATTATTATTCGTTTACGAATTAAATATCGGCACCTCCCCTCTCTCGCTTTTGTACCCCTTCTCGGGCGCTGACCTCGGTATTGTTGCCGCAGCACACGCTGCCGGCCGCACATACACGGACGCACACTCGTGTGTGTGAACATAAGCGAATCTCCAGCTACACAATACTACGAAACACACATCTACGGGTGAAAATGAAAATAAATCTCCGAATAAATCAGCGGATGTAAGATTCGATGTTATAAAACACTTCCAATCATCGATGTATGCATAAAATTAGAGACTTTGGATGATTAATATTCCGTTAGGGTTCATTATTACTCATTCAATCAATCTGGCTTGAGATGTTCAGAATTATACTGTCCGAACATTTTTTGTGTCTTTGCAACATAATTTTTCCACTAGTTTTGAATTCATCATTGACATCAGATTTTTCAATAATGCGAGGGAAAAATAACTCGCTAAATTGACGTTTCAATAGGTTTGTAAATCAATTACGATTCACCTGAGTTAATACAAAATAACTGAATAAATGAGAACTCACTAAATCACTAAAAATTATAACTGAAATCATGAGAATTATTCGAGATATAACTGAATTAGGAAGAGTTGTAATAAGTTACTTTGAATTACTTTAGATTCATGCCAAAATTTTATGTTCAGAGAGAAAAATAATTAAATTTAAATAAAAAAGTAATTTTAAATTCAGAAGAAGAAGATTCCGAAATATCTGAATTCAAATGAAGTAGTTTAAATTTAATAAATCCATCGAAATTTGAGGAAAAATAATTATTATTATTTGGAATAGAAAAATGAAGTCGAATCACATGAATAAATTCAATTAATTCAACTGAAAAAAATATGGTGTCATTCAAATTCCTAGTTATTTCCTCGTCGATTCAATGCGGGTCTAGAGTGGTAAGTAACGTTGAAATTGTTGAGATCAATGCTAGTGATGGCCACTTGTCTGAGAATGATCGATGTATCGATTAATCGATTTCATCAAAATAATCGGACACGGCTCGATTGAATTGGTAAAAATTAATCGATTTAGTAAATATCTGCGTGTAGTCTTAATATCAGAAGAGATATTTTGATAATTCATAGTCTTATCCAAAATATTTCTAAGTTTGATAAATTTTAGTGATTGATACTTAAATCACATACATCCATACTGTATTGCATCGTCCGTGTGAATAAACAAGCGGCTTACGGCTGACCGTGAGCCAGCCCTCGAACTTCCCGTTTTCACACTGCAAATTTGAGGTTCATGAAACAAATAAATATTAATATCCAATTTCGATTTCCAACTACAAATTCAGAGTCGTGATTGACGATTTTTTGATTGGAAAAATCAAATTGACCTAATTTTTTTCGTATTAAAATCGATTTTTAATAACTTTGTGAACAGGTGGGATTTTTGTAATTTTTTTTCCGTAATCCTGAGGAAATTTCCCATCAGAGACCGCTGTGACTCGGCGAGATCCCGGGAATCATAGAAGTCCCGATTTTTGTGATTAAAAAAACAATCAGGAGCATGCAGGCGTGATGGGGAGTCACAATAAATATCTGAAATAATTAGAGAAACGTTTCGTCTAGATTTGGAGCCTGTCTACGACCATTTAACATTGAAATTTCAAAAAAGCCACTTAACGACCACCCTAGTGTGTCCTAGTATGTACGTATGTATGTGATCAATTTTTTTGTCCGACGATATCTCAAGAATAAGTGACTGGATTTTGGCTATGATAGGACTAATACTTTTTGAATTATTTGAATAACAAATTTCCTGAGAAAAAAAAAAATTTACATCTTGAGAATGGATTCACGGATTTGAATGAAAATTGATACCTTGAGGATTTTAGGGTCGCTGATCACGAATCTGGGGTCAGATTTGAAAAATTCAACATGGCGATCTCACATGGTGGAACAAAATCTTCAAATAGTCGGATTTTGGTAGAAATTGGTGAGTGGAGATTTTTCCGGTCACCAGTAACCGATCCAAGGTCAGATTTCCAAAATTTATGATGGTCGATCCAGTATTAGTGGTTCAAAATAAAAAAAATCGTAATATTTTTTATGTAATATGATATGCAAGGGCTTTTGAATCGTCAATCACGACTCTGAATTTGTAGTTGCAAATTGGAATTGGATAATAATATTCATTTGTTCCATGAACCTCAAATTTGCAGTGTGAAAACGGGAAGTTCGAGGGCTGGCTCACGGTCAGCCTTAAGCCGCTTGTTTACTCACACGAACGATGCCATACAGTATCGATGTATGTGATTTAAGTATCAGTTACTCAAAATTTATCAAACTTAAAAACATTTTGAATAAGACTATGAATTATCGAAATATCTCTTCTGATATTCAGACTACACGCAGAAATTCACCAAATCGATTAATTTTTACCAATTCAATCGAGCCGTGTCCGATTATTTTGTTGAAATCGATTAATCGATACATGGATTATTGTCAGATAAGTGGCCATCACTAGCATTAATCTCAACAATTTCAACGTTACTTGCCAATCCAGACCCGCATTGAATCGATGAGGAAATAACTAGGAATTTGAATGACACCATATTTTTTTCAGTTGAATTAATTGGACTTATTCATGTAATTCGACTTCATTTTTCTATTCCAAATAATAATCATTATTTTTCCTCAAATTCAGATAAATTTATTAAATTCAAATTGCTTAGTTTAAATTCAGGTATTTCGGAATTTTCTTCTTCTTAATTTAAAATTACTTTTTTAATTAAATTTAATTATTTTTCTCTCTAAACATAAAATTTTGGCACAAATCCAAAGTAATTCAAAGTAACCTGACTTATTACAACTCTTCCTAATTCAGTTATATCTCGAATAATTCTCATGATTTCAGTTATTATTTTTAGTGATTCAGTGAATTCTCATTTATTCAGTTATTTTGTATCGACTCAGGTGAATCGTATTGATTTACAAACCTATTGAAACGTCAATTAAGCGAGTTATTTTTCCTTCGCATTATTGAAAAATCGGATGTCAATGATAAATATAAAACCAGTGGAAAAATTATGTTGCAAAGACACAAAAAATGTTCGGAAAGCATAATTCTGAAGATCTCAAGCCAGATTGATTGAATGAGTAATAATGAACTCTGACGGCATATTAATCATCTAAAGTCTCTAATTTTATGCATACATCGATGATTGGAAGTGTTTTATAACATTGAATCTCACATCCGCTAATTTATTCGGAGATTTATTTTTATTTACACTCGTAGATGTGTGTTTCATAGTATTTTGTAGCTGGGGATTCACTTATGTTCACACACACGAGTGTGCGTCCGTGGATGTGCGGCCGGCAGCGTGTGCCGCGGCAACAATACCGAGGTCAGCGCCCGAGAAGGGGTACAAAAGCAAGAGAGGGGAGGTGCCGATATTTAATTCGCAAACGAATAATAATAATTCACCCAGACGAACAAAACAGCAATTTCCGTGGCGGCAAATCCAGATGAAATGGTGCACTCCGATTGGCCGAGCGCTATAATTCAAAATCTATGCGTCGGACGAGCTTCCGGTAAAGAAATTCTCGGTTGCAGTTCAGTCAGGTATCACGCTGGCCGATCCGTGTCCCCTAATTCAGGGACATCCTTTATAATTATATATATTGAAACGTTTCAAGTTTATTTATGCGCCGAATATCGCGATCCATTCCTGCGTGATATGAAATAACGCGGTGATTTTACAGAAACTTGAATATTATGATTATGTTATGAATTTCCTGTCTCGTAAGTAGAAAGGCAGGGTTCGGTCTCTGGACTCGGAAGGAAGGTGGAAAATATTTACTTGTTAATTATTAATTGAGCTGCACGAAGAAGTTGTTAGAGTTTGACCCTTCAAGTTGGTTTTCGAAATAGCCTCAGAAGTCGTTTCATCACTCTCATGTGCAATGGCACGATTGGAATAAACCCATCATCGCAGGCCATATGAACGGTTGAGGGTCAAGCTCGTTCCGTGCTTGGGAAGCAAGACATAGAGTAATCACAACGATTGACGGACTCGTGAGGCGAGAAATTTGTTTCCAAAAAGGAAATCCTTCTGTTTGAGAATAATTAAATATTTTTTGTTCCGAAGAAGTGGGATGTGTGACAGGAAAGAATGTCGTGAATTTATTTTTTCTGTAATGTCAAGAAATATTGTTGTAAGGTGAGAAGGAATTGGTTTCCCTTATTTGACTCGTGTGATAACTTCACACATGCTAAAATTTCAGTCAACTTTGACTTTGATGGAAGATCGTCGTTGACGATTTATTATTAGGTGGTGATAATGCTTCGTCTCGTCTCGTAAGACGTGATATCATTTACGTGATAGCGTGGTCGTCAGAAGGATGGTATTTGACGATAGAAAATCGTAGTTGACGAGTTATTATTTGGTATCAATGATGATTCGTTCCGCAAACGGCAAAAACGAATATTATTCACGTGATAGCGTGGTGGTCAGAAAGACGGGAATTCTACGCAATTATATGTCGCCTGTATCAAGACAGTTTGTCGCAAAGCAGAAAGCTCTTTACGGGTTCAGGTGCCCTACCTATGGGTCAGAGGATTCTGAGACGATCACAGTATCTGAGTTTCAGCGTCAGTCACAGTGCTGGGCCTTGTTCAGACACGACTCCCTAATACCTGAGGACTTTTGTTAAAAAGAGACAAAATTCGTTACATACGTTAGTTACCCTCCTTCGATTGAGAGTGGTGTTCGAGGATCCTGGGAGTGACCAGTCCCTGTCTCGTGATCATAGGGCTGTGTCGACTGGTAGCTCCTCGGTGAGATGTCGTGGTTCGCCAAGCGAATGTACGAATGCGTCCGGATTCAGTCGAGCCACATCTGTGCTTAACTTTTATACATGCTTGGGGTATAGTTTTGCAGATTTTGGGGGTAGTGATTGGCCGTGTCCCTTGATGAGGAAGCACGGTAAATCGCGTGATTTGGTTAGTTTATCGGTGGGTGGTGAGGTAACCGAGTGTGTAGCAAGATTTGGGCTTCTCCCGATAAGCATAATATTTGGGAGCTCGGGCTGACCGCCAGGTGCCGGTACGCCGGCAAGCCGTCCCGTTGCAATATACGACAGTTGACAATAATTTTTGGTCGACGTTTGTGCCTCTTTATGATAGAGAATGCATCAATGAATCAAATATATATTAAATGCCTAACAAATGATGGAAAATATTAAAATCAACGACAATATATTTTTTGAAAACAAATTAGCAAGTTATAATAAAATCAGAGCTTATTTTTTAGGTGCTCAACAATCTTTTCGATAATTTCTGTGGCTTGCGTAATCTCTGTTTGTTTGAGATCGTTTTCCCGGATGATAATTTTTTTATTTCCAATTCGCCGTTTCATAAAAATACCTTTTCTAAAATTTCACAGTGGATTCCGGCTCCTGCTATTTTTTTAATCATCTTTTTGTGAATCACCCCTCTCAAATCTTCTGAAGTTAGTATAGTAAAGTATTTACAATTATAAATTGTTCATGAGAGTAGCAATACAAGGCCAATTGTGTGTGCAAACACCTTCTTTACCGACCAAGCCACCTATCCGTGCATTCGAGACGCTAACCCTTGGAGATTATCCCCACTCTCGTGAGATAAAACGAGCTCTGCCGACCGCTCGTCGGTAAGAGAATCTCCCGAATGACCATGATCGTTGTTAAAAAATCCACCAAATGACCATGATCGTCGGTGAAAAATCCTCCGAATATCCATGACCGTTGATAAAAAATGGCTGAAATTGCCATAATATTACCCCTTGTGGGATGAATTGTGCTCTTTGTCGGTCAAGAAAATCATGCTCATCCAGCGGGATCGATAACTGCATTACCGAGCGCACTCTGTGAATCCTTAGGCGTTCGAGCGGACCCCGTGGTTTCTCGAACGTTCGACCGAAAATCCTGGCATGTGTGAGGGTTTGAGGGCTTCCAGAAGGTTCGAGAAGATTCTCCGGCGATCGAAAGGTTTCGAGGGTGGAGGTACGACGTTGGGAGGCTCATGCAACGGCGTTGAACGAATCTAGGCTGACAAACGATTCGTCCGACGTGTTTCGACTCGACGTTGAGCGGCATGCGGTCGAAAGATTTCGGTGCGGTGTTGAATTCTAAAGGACCCGCTCTGGCCTTAAACGAATTTCAGTCAAAAAATTCTCGGAATCGTCCGACGAAAACAATACTCGGAATCGTCCGACGAGTTTCGACTTGACGGTGTGCGGCCTGCGGACAACGGATTGCGGTGCGACGTTGAGTTCGTGAGCCGTGTGAAAAAGCCGCCTCGACCTTGGAAGATTCTCGTCCGATGAGTTTCGACTTGACGGTGAGCGGTCTGCGGACTACGGATTGCGGTGCGACGTTGAGTTCGTGAACCGTGTAAAGAAACCACCTCGACCCTGAACGATTCTCGGATACTTATGCTGACAAACAAACAATGCGTTCGACAAGTTTCGATTTGACGGCAAGCGGCCTGCGGACAACGGATTGAGGTGCGACGTCGAATTCTAGAAGGTTCTGGAATGAACTCTTAACTAGCAGGACAGATGTTTCGAATTAACGATTGATATTGATACTGGGTTCAGTCAAGGCCAGAGTGCAAAGTCGATCGATAGCTGCGGCCGTATACATTCAGAGCCAAGGATCTGCGGTGTTGGGTTACTATCGCTCTAAGAATGCAAAACATTGCGCGCGCACACAAAAACATACGTACAGCTGCCCTATAAAAAGGACGCTCATCACTGCAAATAATCATTCAGTATCAACATGTCAAGTACACGTGAGGCAAAAGCTAAAGATGGAATCCACGAAGTGTTTGAGATTGATCGATATTATGGAATCAGCGTACAAAATCCTGGGCAAATCATCATCAACAGCAGAAATTCAAAAATGGATATAATTCGGAAGTCAAAATATTCGGCTTCTCAAAAAAATTTTGCGAAAGGCTTCATCGATTGGAGAAAAGATGAGAATTATCACAACGATCGGACTCTTGAGAGCGCTCGCGGGAAAATTCAAACATCTTCAGAAAACGGGTGGAGGTACGTGGAAAGGAAGAAGAAGCGATCGAGTTCATTGGGAAGATTTGGAATCAGCTTTTGAGGGGAGAATTCGAACTGGATCCATCGTCAATTTAAAGCATAAAGATGTGGAGAGATTTCTAGAAGACGCAAATGTACTAGCTGTGACAAGACTAAAACACGCTTTGAAGAAAGACAGGAGCTTGAAAGCCAACGTTATCCTGGTTTGTAAATTTGAAGTTAGAAAAGATGATCACACGGTGGAAGAGATCAAATTTTTTAATGCGAGAAATGAAATCATCCTCCAGACAACGGATATTCACGAATGGTTCATCGAAAACGCGACAGAGCGTTTGCTGAAAAACGTGGAAGATTTCCAGGAAAAAGGATTCAGGCTGGTTGTTACTTGAAATTATAAATCTTGCCGTCAAGATTAACAAGTACGTGCCACTACGAGGCGGTGTGTTCACATACACACCACTACCCAAAGATATTCAAGATAAAAAGGCTGTCGTCAACATCCGCAACGGCGACTCATATTGCTTTCTATGGTCGGTCACCGCAGCCCTCTTTCCGGCCAACAACACAATCCCAGTAAAATTTCTTCATATCCGCATTTCAGTTCAGTGCTACAATACGACGGTTTGCATTTTCCAATGTCTTTGGACCAGATTCCAAAATTTGAGAAACTCAACAAACTTTTAATCAACGTTTATAGTATAGATTGTATTGAGAAACAAAAGCGCGGTGAAATTGTACTCAATTATTTAAGCCGAAAGAAGTCTGATAAACCTACAATCCATCTTTTAGTAATAGAGACTGAAAACGACGATGACGATGATGATGATGGTATGGAAAATATTGAAAGGAATGTAACACATCATTTTGCATGGATTCGAAATTTATCGCGGTTAACAAGTTCTCAAATTTCCAAACGCTCACATGAGACGTGGTTGTGCGATAGGTGTCTGTCTCATTTTAATTTCGAAAGATGTTTGTTGAAGCACCGAGTTGATTGCATGAATTTCAACAAAACCAAAGTTATCTCACCAGCAGAAGAGGACAAGATTCTCAAATTTAAAAATTTCAAGCACAGAGAAACCGTTCCATTCTGCATTTACGCAGATCTAGAATCTTTACTGCAGCCCATTCTTAAAAGTTTTCGGGAAAATAGAACAATTTATCAGGAGCATCTTACGTATAGTTTAGCTTACTATTTACATTGTGCGTTCAACGATTCAATTTCCAAATTCAAAATTAATCGTGGAGAGACTTGCATTCAATGGTTTGTGAATGAGTTAGAGGAATTGGAACATTCGTTCGAAGCTTATTTCAAAACTAGTGTACCGATGGAACGGCTCAATTTCAATCAAATTTTCATTATGTATTCGAAGTTGATTTGGAATATCCTGAGGAGTTGCATGAAACTCATAATTTACCATTGTATCCGGAGCACTGTGTAACACCGATTTCGAACAATAAACAGCCGAAATTGACGACCATGCTACTTTCCAAGAAAAACTACGTTGTTCACTATCGCATATTAAAGCAATGTTTGGAATTCGGCTTGAAATTACTCAAAATTCAAAAAGTTCTCAAATTCAGGCAAACCCCGTGGCTCAAACAATACATCGATTTGAATACCGATTTGCGGAAAAAATCTCACAACGAATTCGAGAAAAATTTCTATAAACTGATGAACAACGCGGATTTTGGCAAAACAATGGAAAATGTTAGGAAGTATAGAGATGTCAGGCTGACCGCGAAATGGGATGAAAGATACGGTGCTAGAGCTACCATAGACAAACCTAATTTGCATAGCTGCACCGTTTTCGACAAAGATATAATTATCGTCAAGATGAGTAGAACGAAAGTCAAGTTGAATAAACCATTGTATGCAGGTTTCTCCATTCCGGATCTGTCTCAAACATATATCTACGATTTTCATTATAATTATATTGAACGGAAATTTGGCAACCGAGCAAAATAATGTATACGGATATGTAGTAGAGATACAACAGTTCTAAATCAAAAAAAATTGCGGCGTACCGGCAGAGTGTTCCGATTCCTACCTTACCGATAGTCGGTGTGTTACCACCGCGATGGTAAGCCTTACCCACGAAAATGTTACCGGCTGTTGACATAGATGGCGCTACCAGTATTTTTGCCCGATTTTACTGACATATAGCTTGACAATGAAATTTTTGTGCTGTCGGATGAGCAGCCATTTTGATTTCTTTGTCGTCGGATGAGTGGACAGTTTAAATTTTTCATTGTTCGATGGCAGACATTTCACCCCGGGAATTGTTATCTCTAATCTTACCGACAGCCGGTGTTACCGGATGTTGCCGCGGGCTTGCCGCATTAACGATCAATCGATATCCCATCGATCGACTCTGCGTGATGTTTTCAATGCTCGACGCAGGGTGGTGACTTTTTTTTATTTGAACATGTGGTCGGGTGAACGTTTCAAAAATAAGGGTTGGATGCTTTGAATATTTGTTTATTTTATTTCATTTTTTGGTGTCAGTTCACGTCATACACGTTGGAGTATGCCCCCAGAGGTTTATGTAGACCTATGTGGGACAGGGGAAGAAACGGATTAGCGCCATCATTTTGCGGCTGCAGCTGTCTTAAGATGTTCAATAGAAACACCTGCATTCGTACAAAGGGGGCGAGGGGGGCAACTGCAGAAAACCTTCCCCGAGTGATTGCGGCCCCTTGTGGTGAGAGCGTGAGCGAGAAAGAGAGACAGAGATAGATATTTTATTATGCCCTAGAATACTTTGGGGCAAGAGAAAAACTACGTATAAAATATTAATCATATACACAAGTATAAAAGTAAAATAAAATAAAATAAAATAAAATAAAATTGAATATAATATAATATACAATAAAATAAAATAAAATAAAATAAAATAAAATAAAATAAAATATAATATAAAATATAAAATAATAAATTTTAGTTGGAATAAAGTAAAGTGAGTAGATTAAATGAAAAACACAATCAAATAAGCGAAATAAAATAAAACAAAATAAACTAGCACTACGCAATACTATAACTTAGGTAGTATAAAGATACGTTCATTAATCGGGCTAGCTAGGGCAGAAACCTCATTAGATAAGAAGTACTCATACACCTTAGCCTTGAAAACAGCACATGAGGACGAGGAAGTAATATCAGGAGGAAGAGAATGCCATAGGTAAACAGTAGTGAGATGGAAGGAGTTGCGGTAAATGCAAGTTCTATGTAGCGGAATATGAAAAGTATCAGCCATGCCCAGACGTGACGAATGACGAGTATAATCAAGATGTAAGGGAAATAGTTCACGTAAGTACGACGGGGCATGGTTATGCAGAATATTATAAGTAACTATAGCTACAAAGTACTTCCTCCTGTTTGAGACTGACAACCACTTCAACCGTAATCGATACGGGGTGATATGTACATCACCACGTAGATCAAAAATGAATCGTATCGCACTGTTTACTAATCGCTGAAGTTTCAAGTCAAGCTCGTTTGACAAATCATTATAAACAACACAACAATAGTCGAGTAAAGGAAAAATTAGAGTAGAGACTAATTTTATGCGAAGTTCAGTTGACAGCGAGTTCTTGTGATATTTTAATCTGTGAAGTGTGAAATTCACTTTGCGAGATATTGTTGTTACATGACTAGCCCAAGAAAGATTTGCTTGGAATATAACTCCCAGATTACGAGCCTCTAGTACATAAGGTATAGAGGTCTGATTAATTGCCATGACCGGCAATAGTTTAAAATCGATGGACTGAACGTTTGCTCCACTACCACAAATCATAACAGAAGACTTCGCTAAATTTAATTTAAGGCTATTTTCATTCGAATACTCAGATATCTGGTTGATATCATATAGTATCTTAGCTAACCCTACATTGAGCTCTGACCGGTGACAGCTCAAGTAGATTTGAGTATCATCAGCAAACACTATGTGGTCGGAATACTTGAGAGAAGCACCTATGTCGTTGATGAAAATAGAAAACAATAAGGGTCCTAATACAGAGCCTTGTGGAACACCGGATGTGATAGGAAGCCAGTTCGAAATATTTGTCTTATCTATGACAGTCTGAGTTCTACCAGTGAGATAGGAGTAAACCCAGCTCAGAGACGATTCGGAAAAACCAATGTCACAGAGCTTTTTCAGCAGAATGGAATGAGAGATCGTGTCAAAGGCTTTGCTGAAGTCAAAGAGAACTAAAATAGTGACACGTCCATCATCAGCAGACTTTCTAATGTCATGGCAAAGGCGAAGCAAGGCTGTCTGTGTACTGTGAGCTGTGCGATACCCTGATTGGCGAGAATCCAAAATATTATAGTATGTAAGATATTTAATGATCTGATTATGAGCAATCTTTTCATAGATTTTGGGGAGTTCGCACAAGTTCGCAATTGGTCGAGTATCCGAAGGAGACAAAGGTGTATTTTGTTTTGACAAAGGTCTAATAAATGATCGTTTCCAACTCGCCGGAAAGAACGAGTTGTCAAAGCAGGAATTGAACAATTTCTGTAAGAAAGGAACCAGCAATGGAGCTGCTTTTTTAATAATGAAAGAAGAAATACCGTCAGGTCCAGTCGAATGAGAATTAGAGATATAGGACATAATTAACCGGAGTACATCATTCTCCGTTACATGCTCAAACTGAAACATATTATAGATTCTTGGTGATCGGTCAATTAAGAAATTGTCCTTCAAAATAGGCACCATCTGTAACCTTGTTGACAGAGCTATCAAATTAGCTAGTACAGAGTTCCACGAAAAAAACCTGGCGCCCATATACAATGTACTAAGATCGAATGATTACCCTCATCGCCTATTACAACAACAAATTAATAAGAGACGCTCCTACATCAACAACATACTTGACCATAATATTGACTCCGCCTCCGTTGAAGATAACAATAGACCTGCTACTACATATATCCCCATTCCATATGTAGCTGGCCTATTTGAGTCACTTAATCGTTTATTCGCTAAATATAATGTAAAGTTTGTTGGAAAAAATTCAAAAGACCTACAACTAGTTTTTGATACAGGCAAAGACAAGATCCCCATAGGCAAACGATCTAATGTCGTGTATAAAATACCATGCAATGACTGCAATCAAGTCTACATAGGTCAAACGGGTCGACATCTCAATACTAGAATTAAGGAACACCAACGCAACATACATGAGATTGAAGAACGGCACACAGCTCTAACGAAACATAGTATCGATAAACAGCACACATTTAATTACGACAACACAAACATCCTTTGTGAAGAAAACAATTACTATAGAAGACTGTTATTAGAAATGTGCAACATTGTAGGTCATACCAATTCCGTTAATCTCAGACAAGACGTTGAACATTTAAGCAATATTTACAAACCTCTAATCTCTGCCCACACAACAAATATTGTTTAACCTTAACTATTTTTATTTTTTATTTTTTTAAAAAAAATTATCTCGTTTCCATTTACAGTCCTTTCTACATAACTTTTCTTACAAAATATTTATTGTTTTGTTTTGTAAAATTGTTTATAATAGGTTCACCTTCACTCTGGATTATATTGTTTTCTCCCATCAGTCGTTACTCACCTGTTGATCCAATTGGTTCAACCAACAATCTTTCGTTAGACATGTAGAACTTAATTATAAAGAGCCTACCTCCACTCAATTGACACCTGTGAATTAATTTCATTGCTAAAATGACCTTCTTTAATTACCTTTTAATACTATGACATACTGACTGTGAAGAAACATAGTTCTTTAATCTTTTTAATTAATGACTACCAACTTTTAACTCCCACATATAAAATAACTTGAAGTTTGACATTGTCTACCGTCACTCAAAAGAACACTGTTTCCACCAATTGTAATTGTGAATTCGACTACATCTTGTTACACTTACTTAATTCAAAAGGTAAATAACACCAAAAAACATCCTTATCTCAATTAATCATAAGGTCTTACTATCAACAATATTTAATAGCTCTAACAGTATTACATCTACGATAATTAGGTCCGATTACTTCTAGTACCATGATTTATACTATAAAATTCTTTTTTTTTTTTGTTGTTTTTGACAGTTTTTTAAAATAAATCGTTCTGAGGAGGGCCCATATCCGGGTCGAAACGTCAACTAAAATTACGTTTTCTTAATTGACCGATCACCAAGAATCTATAATATATTACATACGAGGTCGAGAATTCTTATTCATCAAACTGAAACAGATGATTCGAGATATCAACATGGCTCTTAATTGACTGCAATTCAACTTTAGAACAAGCTGGTAAGGAACTAGAGATTGAGGAATAATAAGAGTTCAGTTGATCAGGCGTGAAAAAATTAAGAGGGGAGGTTGACGATGTTTTAACTAGTCCAAGGGTCGCAAGCTCCTTCCACAGTTTGTTAACATTGTTAACATTGGCTAGTCTAGTAAAGTTGTACTCACTTTTCACACGTTTCAACTAAGACGTCAACTCGTCTCTGAATTTCCGATAAATTGCATACCCTAATAGGCTATTAGCCCTTTTTGCTTGTTTATAAAGGGCGTTGCGTTTTCTAATACGCAATTTTAATTCTGGTGTGAGCCATGGTGCAATAGGCTTGCGTACAATAAAATTCTTGAAAGGAGCATGAATGCCAAGAGCTAAAAGTAAGATACCTTCTAAGGCCTTAAGAAACACGTTAATATCATCAGAGATTGAGGAATTTGTGGGTACAAGCTCTACTATCTTAATAAGAGATAATTCACAGTTGTATTGAATGCACTAACGTCAAAATTCTTGAAGTTGCGGCGAACTATCATTTGGTCAGGATTCTGCGGTGTAATAAAGGCATACGAGAGTTCAAGAAGGTCATGCCCTGCAATAAATGGTGTTTCAGACTTTGTGAAGGCAATGTTTTTGTCACTACTATCAATAATTATGACATCAATAAGCGTATCGGACGTGGATGTATGATGCGTCGCTTGGGATTCAACCAGGTATAATGATAGAGAAGAAACCATCTCACTAAGATATCTAGATTCAACAGAGTTAGACAAAAGATCACAATTCAGATCACCAGCAATTATGACATTTTTGAAGGAATGACTAAACTCGCAGAAAGTGTTTATATAGTCAGTGAATAGTTTACTTTTGGGTGGCCTGTACATGGACGTGAATAATATAGAGTCCTGGTTAGGATAGTGTATGTCAGGCAGGAGAAACTCAGGTTGATTAGAATACAAACAGGGTGAAGCTGCTAATAGATTGGATTTCAATGACTCATGAATATAACACGCAACACCTCCACATCCCTTTCCTATTCTATCATGACGAATAATAAAATAGTTCGGAATCTTAACAAGATCATTAGAAATTTCAGGCTTGAGCCATGTTTCAGATATAGAAATAACGTGATAAAAATGTTCGCTAAGATATGATTTGATGTAGTCAATGTGGCCCAATAACGAGTTTGCATTAAATTGACAGATTTTCAAGGACGTAGCACTATCATGCAATCTCACTGCTTTTCGAGAGTTCCGTACACGATTTAGTCAACCTTATTTGTCTAGATCAGCCTCAGAGGTGATGCGAATAGGCTGAGATCCATCTTGCTTACGTGCGTAGATCTGACCCTCCCTAGACCATACATATTTCCAATTTCTGTCAGACGCGATCTTTTTAGTTTTGCGCAACAAATTAAAAGTGTTTGGGTGAAGAAACTCGTTGACAAAAATATTGCCACGCTTATCACATGCAAAAACATCACTAACCGCTAATACGCCGTGCGAACGCTTTTTCCTTATAATATGGCTACTGATCTGTGAGGATTTAAAGAAGACAATAAATGATTTTGATGCCTCACTAGTGTTAACCCGCTCAGGATTTTGGCTCGAAGGAGCTCTGCGGGTGATTAGACGAATGTCGAGTATGTCAGAAGCGAGTTCAGGGACACCAAGCACAGTCAGAACTTTAGTAACGACTTCTAATGGATTATCAGTAACTGTGAATGGTATACCAGCAATGGTGATCTGGGCAGAGGAGTTGACAGGTGTATTGGTTAATGAATCTCGTAAAGAATCAATTTCCCTATTAAGTAGCACGTTGCTGGCCTCTAATTATGCTATTCTGTCACCTTGATCACTCACAGTTTTAACAATATTTTCGATAGCATTAAGCTTAGATGCCATATTAGAGTTAAATGTATTTTGACAGTTGATAAAAGCATTAAGTGTATCTACATTTTTGTTTAGAAGGGCTGCTATCGAGTCAAGAGTTCTACCCGATTGAGACATGACTGGTGTATCAACAATACAATTTAACTGCTCTCTGATATTTTGAGTACTACTCAATGGCTTGTTACCAAGATTTTTATAACAACAGGGACTAGAGTTTCTACTACTCGTATAGTATCTATAACACCCTGGATGAAAACTTTTTGAGCAGTCTACACACCTGAGTTTTTCACCGGCTACAAGCCGTTTGCACTTAAAGCAAGTGTCAGACATGCAACCGATTTGGTGTAATGAGAAGCAACAACAATACCAGCTGAGAGAAATGTCACAGAGACACAGTAAAAGGTCGTGTAGATATTAACACACCGCATAAATCGAACTCACAGTAGACACGCACACGCTGAAGCACACGGGAACCAAGCATTGACGTAAACAGGTACTTGAGATTAATTCCAGCTTCAGAGTATTATTTGAGAGAAATTCCCTAGCGGTCGTCCAATGGGAAGAGGGAAGGTAGCGTAGGAGTTGTAAGCATCAAATCGTCCGTCCGTTAACTGCCAAGTCGTTCCAGTCAATAATTTTAGGTTATAGGACACCAGTCTTCAGTTTATTGCCTCATCCCGTAGCTCAAAAGATAGAGCAACGACGATTTTTAGCTCAAATTTTGCGTGAGCGACGGGGGAGGAAAAAAACCTGGAAGCAGAGCCCGAAAAACGGGCAGGGAACAGCAGAAAATGGGCAGAACGGGAGAGCAACAGAAATTTAACCAGACAGGTACTCACCGATCCAAGAGAGAGAGAGAGAGAGAGAGAGAGAGAGAGAGAGAGAGAGAGAGAGAGAGAGAGAATGGAATGATGCAGGATACAGAAAAAATAAAACAAATCGAAAAACCTTGTGAACATACTAATCATATGTGATAACCATTATGGAATGTAAATCGGAATTCGCAATATCGTAAGAGGATTGGTGTAGCACTATATATATATATCGGGCTTCGATGAGTGAGGGCCGGGATGCAGCGCCGACGAAGTAGCTATAACGGGGAGTACCAGTAAAGCAAGGAATGAAGTACAATCGGTCGCAAGTCCAAGAGATCGGTGACGCAATATTATCGCACACCTCAATATCGCAACACATGAGCGGTACGACCTCCCCTTTTACCAACGATACAGCACAGCTAAGGGAAAACACGAACCCAATTAGATCAGGAGGATTTTGACCACGGATAGCGCCTATGTTTGAGGCACGTTCGAATTGCGGCTCCGATTTGCAGAGCTCGACACTTGAGTCCTGGCGACGTTTAGCGACAGTCGAGCTTTCCAAAAAAAAAAAGAGTAATTTTGTATGAGTGACATGGCCGAAACGGGAGTCGGCGAGTTTTTAGTGTAGCTGCGGAGCGGTAAGCGTTTTTAATTCCTGGCGAACGCATTTCGAGTGCCATTTAGATCAGGGCACTGACAAACGGTTGGGTCATTCGCTTATTGAGTTAGAGTCGCACTCGAAGTTTTTTTGTCGATCTCCTTGTGAACGACCGTAGTCTGAGTTTCGCGATAACGCATAGAGTCAATCCGGTTCCTGTAGAGTCTCGTGTAAAGTCACGGTTGTGCTGGGAGCCAATTTCGGTTTGAAATTGAATGTAGCCAAATTTCGCTGCACCGGGTCTCGTCGAGTCTGCGTAGGTAAAAAAGTGTCACCTCTCGTGTACATCGCGTATCATCGTGCGTAGACGCTCAGATTCGCGGGAAAGTTTGCAAACCTTTCTTTTTTTGAAAATAGCGACTACGACTGGAGCTCGGATGCGTAATAATACGCTATAAGCAAGCACGAAAAGAAAAGCTTCCTAGAATCATCAATTTGGTTGCGATTAGCGCGTCGAGTGACGTTCTTTTGGTTTAATTCATGAATTATTGTTCATCAGTAAGGTGGCGATTAGCGCACGTAGGCATAAGGAATTTTCTAGATTTATTAACGATCGCGGTTAGCGCGTCGATTATGATTTCGGTTAAGTTTTTGTCTAGCGGTTTGTTGTTACGTGGCGATTAGCGCCGTGAATAGTAGAGGACGGTCGCGGTTAGCGCATCGAGTCACCTCCCTTGTTTTTTTTTTTTTTGAATTAGTGTTTGGCAGTAAAGTGGCGATTAGCGCCCGTAGGAATGAGGGGTCATCCCGATTTAGTTATTTAACTTTCTTTCTTCTTTTCTGTTGTATTATTTCCTTTTCTTTTGTTTGTTAGAACTAAGTAGTTGAATATGAGTGGCGAATAGCGAATTACAAATTATAACTTCTCGTGGTATTTTGAGTCGCAGTAAGCGACGTTTGAATAATGATTTTTTTTTTTTGGTACATTTTTTTTGTTAGTATTATCATTCGAAGAAAATATATTTGTCGATTTTTTCAGTGCTTCGTAAAATAACGTGTTGGCGTACGTGTTTCGTATCTCTCTCTACCCGAAAATTACCCCTCTGCTCTCCGTGGTACTGAGCTACCGAGTATATGGTCGCGGTATATCGCATTACCGATTTCGAGGCGTGTTGATCACGCCAGGCACCCAACAAATTTCGCGATATTGCTTCAGGTCCAGGATACCTCGCGGACGCCGATTTATTGTTCACGCGGTAAGTTCTCGGTCATTTTCTCCGAGTGACCGAGGAGCGGGAAAAATCCACGTCACAATATATATATATATATATATGTATATATATACGTATGTCGGAGTAGTAGTCGTGTCGTCAGAACTCTTCGCATTTGCCGGACGGGTATTCATATTCAATGGAAGGAATTACAAATGATGCGTACAATCAGTGTACAACTTCAATACCACAATAGTGAGCTTTCTTAATTCAATGTTTCTTAACACGATAGCTGGCCCTCAATCGATCCCTTATGATTTATGGGAAGTTCGGTAACAAATGCAGGGTCGACAGGATACTCGATGTGTCCTTACTCGACTGCCTCTCAATCAGAACTGCTTCTCCCTTCGCACCTTCTCATTCCTAAAAGCTTGACCGGGCTCATCAGCACGCTCCCCTTATCCTTCTTAACCTCTACGGGTAGATAACGGTACATATCCCGCGAACGTGACTACGTTCGGTGACCAGATGTGTCACCCCGAACCCAATCAGCGAATGTCATAAACGACTACCCTCATGTTCAAACTGACTACTTATTACGGTTATAAATGAACTATGGTCTTGGAAATTTCCACTCTAAGGGAAAAACTCGACCATACTTCTCTCTATACATATACATATACATATACATACATATACATACATATATATATACATATATATATATATATATATATATGTCGGAGAGAGAAGTATGGTCGAGTTTTTCCCTGAGAGTGGAAATTTCCAAGACCATAGTTCATTTATAACCGTAATAAGTAGTCAGTTTGAACATGAGGGTAGTCGTTTATGACATTCGCTGATTGGGTTCGGGGTGACACATCTGGTCACCGAACGTAGTCACGTTCGCGGGATATGTACCGTTATCTACCCGTAGAGGTTAAGAAGGATAAGGGGAGCGTGCTGATGAGCCCGGTCAAGCTTTTAGGAATGAGAAGGTGCGAAGGGAGAAGCAGTTCTGATTGAGAGGCAGTCGAGTAAGGACACATCGAGTATCCTGTCGACCCTGCATTTGTTACCGAACTTCCCATAAATCATAAGGGATCGATTGAGGGCCAGCTATCGTGTTAAGAAACATTGAATTAAGAAAGCTCACTATTGTGGTATTGAAGTTGTACACTGATTGTACGCATCATTTGTAATTCCTTCCATTGAATATGAATACCCGTCCGGCAAATGCGAAGAGTTCTGACGACACGACTACTACTCCGACATACGTATATATATACATATATATATATATATATATTGTGACGTGGATTTTTCCCGCTCCTCGGTCACTCGGAGAAAATGACCGAGAACTTACCGCGTGAACAATAAATCGGCGTCCGCGAGGTATCCTGGACCTGAAGCAATATCGCGAAATTTGTTGGGTGCCTGGCGTGATCAACACGCCTCGAAATCGGTAATGCGATATACCGCGACCATATACTCGGTAGCTCAGTACCACGGAGAGCAGAGGGGTAATTTTCGGGTAGAGAGAGATACGAAACACGTACGCCAACACGTTATTTTACGAAGCACTGAAAAAATCGACAAATATATTTTCTTCGAATGATAATACTAACAAAAAAAATGTACCAAAAAAAAAAAATCATTATTCAAACGTCGCTTACTGCGACTCAAAATACCACGAGAAGTTATAATTTGTAATTCGCTATTCGCCACTCATATTCAACTACTTAGTTCTAACAAACAAAAGAAAAGGAAATAATACAACAGAAAAGAAGAAAGAAAGTTAAATAACTAAATCGGGATGACCCCTCATTCCTACGGGCGCTAATCGCCACTTTACTGCCAAACACTAATTCAAAAAAAAAAAAAACAAGGGAGGTGACTCGATGCGCTAACCGCGACCGTCCTCTACTATTCACGGCGCTAATCGCCACGTAACAACAAACCGCTAGACAAAAACTTAACCGAAATCATAATCGACGCGCTAACCGCGATCGTTAATAAATCTAGAAAATTCCTTATGCCTACGTGCGCTAATCGCCACCTTACTGATGAACAATAATTCATGAATTAAACCAAAAGAACGTCACTCGACGCGCTAATCGCAACCAAATTGATGATTCTAGGAAGCTTTTCTTTTCGTGCTTGCTTATAGCGTATTATTACGCATCCGAGCTCCAGTCGTAGTCGCTATTTTCAAAAAAAGAAAGGTTTGCAAACTTTCCCGCGAATCTGAGCGTCTACGCACGATGATACGCGATGTACACGAGAGGTGACACTTTTTTACCTACGCAGACTCGACGAGACCCGGTGCAGCGAAATTTGGCTACATTCAATTTCAAACCGAAATTGGCTCCCAGCACAACCGTGACTTTACACGAGACTCTACAGGAACCGGATTGACTCTATGCGTTATCGCGAAACTCAGACTACGGTCGTTCACAAGGAGATCGACAAAAAAACTTCGAGTGCGACTCTAACTCAATAAGCGAATGACCCAACCGTTTGTCAGTGCCCTGATCTAAATGGCACTCGAAATGCGTTCGCCAGGAATTAAAAACGCTTACCGCTCCGCAGCTACACTAAAAACTCGCCGACTCCCGTTTCGGCCATGTCACTCATACAAAATTACTCTTTTTTTTTTTGGAAAGCTCGACTGTCGCTAAACGTCGCCAGGACTCAAGTGTCGAGCTCTGCAAATCGGAGCCGCAATTCGAACGTGCCTCAAACATAGGCGCTATCCGTGGTCAAAATCCTCCTGATCTAATTGGGTTCGTGTTTTCCCTTAGCTGTGCTGTATCGTTGGTAAAAGGGGAGGTCGTACCGCTCATGTGTTGCGATATTGAGGTGTGCGATAATATTGCGTCACCGATCTCTTGGACTTGCGACCGATTGTACTTCATTCCTTGCTTTACTGGTACTCCCCGTTATAGCTACTTCGTCGGCGCTGCATCCCGGCCCTCACTCATCGAAGCCCGATATATATATATAGTGCTACACCAATCCTCTTACGATATTGCGAATTCCGATTTACATTCCATAATGGTTATCACATATAATTAGTATGTTCACAAGGTTTTTCGATTTGTTTTATTTTTTCTGTATCCTGCATCATTCCATTCTCTCTCTCTCTCTCTCTCTCTCTCTCTCTCTCTCTCTCTCTCTCTCTCTCTCTCTCTCTCTTGGATCGGTGAGTACCTGTCTGGTTAAATTTCTGTTGCTCTCCCGTTCTGCCCATTTTCTGCTGTTCCCTGCCCGTTTTTCGGGCTCTGCTTCCAGGTTTTTTTCCTCCCCCGTCGCTCACGCAAAATTTGAGCTAAAAATCGTCGTTGCTCTATCTTTTGAGCTACGGGATGAGGCAATAAACTGAAGACTGGTGTCCTATAACCTAAAATTATTGACTGGAACGACTTGGCAGTTAACGGACGGACGATTTGATGTTTACAACTCCTACGCTACCTTCCCTCTTCCCATTGGACGACCGCTAGGGAATTTCTCTCAAATAATACTCTGAAGCTGGAATTAATCTCAAGTACCTGTTTACGTCAATGCTTGGTTCCCGTGTGCTTCAGCGTGTGCGTGTCTACTGTGAGTTCGATTTATGCGGTGTGTTAATATCTACACGACCTTTTACTGTGTCTCTGTGACATTTCTCTCAGCTGGTATTGTTGTTGCTTCTCATTACACCAAATCGGTTGCATGTCTGACACTTGCTTTAAGTGCAAACGGCTTGTAGCCGGTGAAAAACTCAGGTGTGTAGACTGCTCAAAAAGTTTTCATCCAGGGTGTTATAGATACTATACGAGTAGTAGAAACTCTAGTCCCTGTTGTTATAAAAATCTTGGTAACAAGCCATTGAGTAGTACTCAAAATATCAGAGAGCAGTTAAATTGTATTGTTGATACACCAGTCATGTCTCAATCGGGTAGAACTCTTGACTCGATAGCAGCCCTTCTAAACAAAAATGTAGATACACTTAATGCTTTTATCAACTGTCAAAATACATTTAACTCTAATATGGCATCTAAGCTTAATGCTATCGAAAATATTGTTAAAACTGTGAGTGATCAAGGTGACAGAATAGCATAATTAGAGGCCAGCAACGTGCTACTTAATAGGGAAATTGATTCTTTACGAGATTCATTAACCAATACACCTGTCAACTCCTCTGCCCAGATCACCATTGCTGGTATACCATTCACAGTTACTGATAATCCATTAGAAGTCGTTACTAAAGTTCTGACTGTGCTTGGTGTCCCTGAACTCGCTTCTGACATACTCGACATTCGTCTAATCACCCGCAGAGCTCCTTCGAGCCAAAATCCTGAGCGGGTTAACACTAGTGAGGCATCAAAATCATTTATTGTCTTCTTTAAATCCTCACAGATCAGTAGCCATATTATAAGGAAAAAGCGTTCGCACGGCGTATTAGCGGTTAGTGATGTTTTTGCATGTGATAAGCGTGGCAATATTTTTGTCAACG
Organism: Neodiprion lecontei; assembly: GCF_021901455.1. Taxonomy (NCBI): domain Eukaryota; kingdom Metazoa; phylum Arthropoda; class Insecta; order Hymenoptera; family Diprionidae; genus Neodiprion; species Neodiprion lecontei. The sequence goes on along the minus strand of NC_060262.1, from coordinate 14,074,197 downwards.
AGTTTCTTCACCCAAACACTTTTAATTTGTTGCGCAAAACTAAAAAGATCGCGTCTGACAGAAATTGGAAATATGTATGGTCTAGGGAGGGTCAGATCTACGCACGTAAGCAAGATGGATCTCAGCCTATTCGCATCACCTCTGAGGCTGATCTAGACAAATAAGGTTGACTAAATCGTGTACGGAACTCTCGAAAAGCAGTGAGATTGCATGATAGTGCTACGTCCTTGAAAATCTGTCAATTTAATGCAAACTCGTTATTGGGCCACATTGACTACATCAAATCATATCTTAGCGAACATTTTTATCACGTTATTTCTATATCTGAAACATGGCTCAAGCCTGAAATTTCTAATGATCTTGTTAAGATTCCGAACTATTTTATTATTCGTCATGATAGAATAGGAAAGGGATGTGGAGGTGTTGCGTGTTATATTCATGAGTCATTGAAATCCAATCTATTAGCAGCTTCACCCTGTTTGTATTCTAATCAACCTGAGTTTCTCCTGCCTGACATACACTATCCTAACCAGGACTCTATATTATTCACGTCCATGTACAGGCCACCCAAAAGTAAACTATTCACTGACTATATAAACACTTTCTGCGAGTTTAGTCATTCCTTCAAAAATGTCATAATTGCTGGTGATCTGAATTGTGATCTTTTGTCTAACTCTGTTGAATCTAGATATCTTAGTGAGATGGTTTCTTCTCTATCATTATACCTGGTTGAATCCCAAGCGACGCATCATACATCCACGTCCGATACGCTTATTGATGTCATAATTATTGATAGTAGTGACAAAAACATTGCCTTCACAAAGTCTGAAACACCATTTATTGCAGGGCATGACCTTCTTGAACTCTCGTATGCCTTTATTACACCGCAGAATCCTGACCAAATGATAGTTCGCCGCAACTTCAAGAATTTTGACGTTAGTGCATTCAATACAACTGTGAATTATCTCTTATTAAGATAGTAGAGCTTGTACCCACAAATTCCTCAATCTCTGATGATATTAACGTGTTTCTTAAGGCCTTAGAAGGTATCTTACTTTTAGCTCTTGGCATTCATGCTCCTTTCAAGAATTTTATTGTACGCAAGCCTATTGCACCATGGCTCACACCAGAATTAAAATTGCGTATTAGAAAACGCAACGCCCTTTATAAACAAGCAAAAAGGGCTAATAGCCTATTAGGGTATGCAATTTATCGGAAATTCAGAGACGAGTTGACGTCTTAGTTGAAACGTGTGAAAAGTGAGTACAACTTTACTAGACTAGCCAATGTTAACAATGTTAACAAACTGTGGAAGGAGCTTGCGACCCTTGGACTAGTTAAAACATCGTCAACCTCCCCTCTTAATTTTTTCACGCCTGATCAACTGAACTCTTATTATTCCTCAATCTCTAGTTCCTTACCAGCTTGTTCTAAAGTTGAATTGCAGTCAATTAAGAGCCATGTTGATATCTCGAATCATCTGTTTCAGTTTGATGAATAAGAATTCTCGACCTCGTATGTAATATATTATAGATTCTTGGTGATCGGTCAATTAAGAAAACGTAATTTTAGTTGACGTTTCGACCCGGATATGGGCCCTCCTCAGAACGATTTATTTTAAAAAACTGTCAAAAACAACAAAAAAAAAAAAGAATTTTATAGTATAAATCATGGTACTAGAAGTAATCGGACCTAATTATCGTAGATGTAATACTGTTAGAGCTATTAAATATTGTTGATAGTAAGACCTTATGATTAATTGAGATAAGGATGTTTTTTGGTGTTATTTACCTTTTGAATTAAGTAAGTGTAACAAGATGTAGTCGAATTCACAATTACAATTGGTGGAAACAGTGTTCTTTTGAGTGACGGTAGACAATGTCAAACTTCAAGTTATTTTATATGTGGGAGTTAAAAGTTGGTAGTCATTAATTAAAAAGATTAAAGAACTATGTTTCTTCACAGTCAGTATGTCATAGTATTAAAAGGTAATTAAAGAAGGTCATTTTAGCAATGAAATTAATTCACAGGTGTCAATTGAGTGGAGGTAGGCTCTTTATAATTAAGTTCTACATGTCTAACGAAAGATTGTTGGTTGAACCAATTGGATCAACAGGTGAGTAACGACTGATGGGAGAAAACAATATAATCCAGAGTGAAGGTGAACCTATTATAAACAATTTTACAAAACAAAACAATAAATATTTTGTAAGAAAAGTTATGTAGAAAGGACTGTAAATGGAAACGAGATAATTTTTTTTAAAAAAATAAAAAATAAAAATAGTTAAGGTTAAACAATATTTGTTGTGTGGGCAGAGATTAGAGGTTTGTAAATATTGCTTAAATGTTCAACGTCTTGTCTGAGATTAACGGAATTGGTATGACCTACAATGTTGCACATTTCTAATAACAGTCTTCTATAGTAATTGTTTTCTTCACAAAGGATGTTTGTGTTGTCGTAATTAAATGTGTGCTGTTTATCGATACTATGTTTCGTTAGAGCTGTGTGCCGTTCTTCAATCTCATGTATGTTGCGTTGGTGTTCCTTAATTCTAGTATTGAGATGTCGACCCGTTTGACCTATGTAGACTTGATTGCAGTCATTGCATGGTATTTTATACACGACATTAGATCGTTTGCCTATGGGGATCTTGTCTTTGCCTGTATCAAAAACTAGTTGTAGGTCTTTTGAATTTTTTCCAACAAACTTTACATTATATTTAGCGAATAAACGATTAAGTGACTCAAATAGGCCAGCTACATATGGAATGGGGATATATGTAGTAGCAGGTCTATTGTTATCTTCAACGGAGGCGGAGTCAATATTATGGTCAAGTATGTTGTTGATGTAGGAGCGTCTCTTATTAATTTGTTGTTGTAATAGGCGATGAGGGTAATCATTCGATCTTAGTACATTGTATATGGGCGCCAGGTTTTTTTCGTGGAACTCTGTACTAGCTAATTTGATAGCTCTGTCAACAAGGTTACAGATGGTGCCTATTTTGAAGGACAATTTCTTAATTGACCGATCACCAAGAATCTATAATATGTTTCAGTTTGAGCATGTAACGGAGAATGATGTACTCCGGTTAATTATGTCCTATATCTCTAATTCTCATTCGACTGGACCTGACGGTATTTCTTCTTTCATTATTAAAAAAGCAGCTCCATTGCTGGTTCCTTTCTTACAGAAATTGTTCAATTCCTGCTTTGACAACTCGTTCTTTCCGGCGAGTTGGAAACGATCATTTATTAGACCTTTGTCAAAACAAAATACACCTTTGTCTCCTTCGGATACTCGACCAATTGCGAACTTGTGCGAACTCCCCAAAATCTATGAAAAGATTGCTCATAATCAGATCATTAAATATCTTACATACTATAATATTTTGGATTCTCGCCAATCAGGGTATCGCACAGCTCACAGTACACAGACAGCCTTGCTTCGCCTTTGCCATGACATTAGAAAGTCTGCTGATGATGGACGTGTCACTATTTTAGTTCTCTTTGACTTCAGCAAAGCCTTTGACACGATCTCTCATTCCATTCTGCTGAAAAAGCTCTGTGACATTGGTTTTTCCGAATCGTCTCTGAGCTGGGTTTACTCCTATCTCACTGGTAGAACTCAGACTGTCATAGATAAGACAAATATTTCGAACTGGCTTCCTATCACATCCGGTGTTCCACAAGGCTCTGTATTAGGACCCTTATTGTTTTCTATTTTCATCAACGACATAGGTGCTTCTCTCAAGTATTCCGACCACATAGTGTTTGCTGATGATACTCAAATCTACTTGAGCTGTCACCGGTCAGAGCTCAATGTAGGGTTAGCTAAGATACTATATGATATCAACCAGATATCTGAGTATTCGAATGAAAATAGCCTTAAATTAAATTTAGCGAAGTCTTCTGTTATGATTTGTGGTAGTGGAGCAAACGTTCAGTCCATCGATTTTAAACTATTGCCGGTCATGGCAATTAATCAGACCTCTATACCTTATGTACTAGAGGCTCGTAATCTGGGAGTTATATTCCAAGCAAATCTTTCTTGGGCTAGTCATGTAACAACAATATCTCGCAAAGTGAATTTCACACTTCACAGATTAAAATATCACAAGAACTCGCTGTCAACTGAACTTCGCATAAAATTAGTCTCTACTCTAATTTTTCCTTTACTCGACTATTGTTGTGTTGTTTATAATGATTTGTCAAACGAGCTTGACTTGAAACTTCAGCGATTAGTAAACAGTGCGATACGATTCATTTTTGATCTACGTGGTGATGTACATATCACCCCGTATCGATTACGGTTGAAGTGGTTGTCAGTCTCAAACAGGAGGAAGTACTTTGTAGCTATAGTTACTTATAATATTCTGCATAACCATGCCCCGTCGTACTTACGTGAACTATTTCCCTTACATCTTGATTATACTCGTCATTCGTCACGTCTGGGCATGGCTGATACTTTTCATATTCCGCTACATAGAACTTGCATTTACCGCAACTCCTTCCATCTCACTACTGTTTACCTATGGCATTCTCTTCCTCCTGATATTACTTCCTCGTCCTCATGTGCTGTTTTCAAGGCTAAGGTGTATGAGTACTTCTTATCTAATGAGGTTTCTGCCCTAGCTAGCCCGATTAATGAACGTATCTTTATACTACCTAAGTTATAGTATTGCGTAGTGCTAGTTTATTTTGTTTTATTTTATTTCGCTTATTTGATTGTGTTTTTCATTTAATCTACTCACTTTACTTTATTCCAACTAAAATTTATTATTTTATATTTTATATTATATTTTATTTTATTTTATTTTATTTTATTTTATTTTATTTTATTGTATATTATATTATATTCAATTTTATTTTATTTTATTTTATTTTATTTTACTTTTATACTTGTGTATATGATTAATATTTTATACGTAGTTTTTCTCTTGCCCCAAAGTATTCTAGGGCATAATAAAATATCTATCTCTGTCTCTCTTTCTCGCTCACGCTCTCACCACAAGGGGCCGCAATCACTCGGGGAAGGTTTTCTGCAGTTGCCCCCCTCGCCCCCTTTGTACGAATGCAGGTGTTTCTATTGAACATCTTAAGACAGCTGCAGCCGCAAAATGATGGCGCTAATCCGTTTCTTCCCCTGTCCCACATAGGTCTACATAAACCTCTGGGGGCATACTCCAACGTGTATGACGTGAACTGACACCAAAAAATGAAATAAAATAAACAAATATTCAAAGCATCCAACCCTTATTTTTGAAACGTTCACCCGACCACATGTTCAAATAAAAAAAAGTCACCACCCTGCGTCGAGCATTGAAAACATCACGCAGAGTCGATCGATGGGATATCGATTGATCGTTAATGCGGCAAGCCCGCGGCAACATCCGGTAACACCGGCTGTCGGTAAGATTAGAGATAACAATTCCCGGGGTGAAATGTCTGCCATCGAACAATGAAAAATTTAAACTGTCCACTCATCCGACGACAAAGAAATCAAAATGGCTGCTCATCCGACAGCACAAAAATTTCATTGTCAAGCTATATGTCAGTAAAATCGGGCAAAAATACTGGTAGCGCCATCTATGTCAACAGCCGGTAACATTTTCGTGGGTAAGGCTTACCATCGCGGTGGTAACACACCGACTATCGGTAAGGTAGGAATCGGAACACTCTGCCGGTACGCCGCAATTTTTTTTGATTTAGAACTGTTGTATCTCTACTACATATCCGTATACATTATTTTGCTCGGTTGCCAAATTTCCGTTCAATATAATTATAATGAAAATCGTAGATATATGTTTGAGACAGATCCGGAATGGAGAAACCTGCATACAATGGTTTATTCAACTTGACTTTCGTTCTACTCATCTTGACGATAATTATATCTTTGTCGAAAACGGTGCAGCTATGCAAATTAGGTTTGTCTATGGTAGCTCTAGCACCGTATCTTTCATCCCATTTCGCGGTCAGCCTGACATCTCTATACTTCCTAACATTTTCCATTGTTTTGCCAAAATCCGCGTTGTTCATCAGTTTATAGAAATTTTTCTCGAATTCGTTGTGAGATTTTTTCCGCAAATCGGTATTCAAATCGATGTATTGTTTGAGCCACGGGGTTTGCCTGAATTTGAGAACTTTTTGAATTTTGAGTAATTTCAAGCCGAATTCCAAACATTGCTTTAATATGCGATAGTGAACAACGTAGTTTTTCTTGGAAAGTAGCATGGTCGTCAATTTCGGCTGTTTATTGTTCGAAATCGGTGTTACACAGTGCTCCGGATACAATGGTAAATTATGAGTTTCATGCAACTCCTCAGGATATTCCAAATCAACTTCGAATACATAATGAAAATTTGATTGAAATTGAGCCGTTCCATCGGTACACTAGTTTTGAAATAAGCTTCGAACGAATGTTCCAATTCCTCTAACTCATTCACAAACCATTGAATGCAAGTCTCTCCACGATTAATTTTGAATTTGGAAATTGAATCGTTGAACGCACAATGTAAATAGTAAGCTAAACTATACGTAAGATGCTCCTGATAAATTGTTCTATTTTCCCGAAAACTTTTAAGAATGGGCTGCAGTAAAGATTCTAGATCTGCGTAAATGCAGAATGGAACGGTTTCTCTGTGCTTGAAATTTTTAAATTTGAGAATCTTGTCCTCTTCTGCTGGTGAGATAACTTTGGTTTTGTTGAAATTCATGCAATCAACTCGGTGCTTCAACAAACATCTTTCGAAATTAAAATGAGACAGACACCTATCGCACAACCACGTCTCATGTGAGCGTTTGGAAATTTGAGAACTTGTTAACCGCGATAAATTTCGAATCCATGCAAAATGATGTGTTACATTCCTTTCAATATTTTCCATACCATCATCATCATCGTCATCGTCGTTTTCAGTCTCTATTACTAAAAGATGGATTGTAGGTTTATCAGACTTCTTTCGGCTTAAATAATTGAGTACAATTTCACCGCGCTTTTGTTTCTCAATACAATCTATACTATAAACGTTGATTAAAAGTTTGTTGAGTTTCTCAAATTTTGGAATCTGGTCCAAAGACATTGGAAAATGCAAACCGTCGTATTGTAGCACTGAACTGAAATGCGGATATGAAGAAATTTTACTGGGATTGTGTTGTTGGCCGGAAAGAGGGCTGCGGTGACCGACCATAGAAAGCAATATGAGTCGCCGTTGCGGATGTTGACGACAGCCTTTTTATCTTGAATATCTTTGGGTAGTGGTGTGTATGTGAACACACCGCCTCGTAGTGGCACGTACTTGTTAATCTTGACGGCAAGATTTATAATTTCAAGTAACAACCAGCCTGAATCCTTTTTCCTGGAAATCTTCCACGTTTTTCAGCAAACGCTCTGTCGCGTTTTCGATGAACCATTCGTGAATATCCGTTGTCTGGAGGATGATTTCATTTCTCGCATTAAAAAATTTGATCTCTTCCACCGTGTGATCATCTTTTCTAACTTCAAATTTACAAACCAGGATAACGTTGGCTTTCAAGCTCCTGTCTTTCTTCAAAGCGTGTTTTAGTCTTGTCACAGCTAGTACATTTGCGTCTTCTAGAAATCTCTCCACATCTTTATGCTTTAAATTGACGATGGATCCAGTTCGAATTCTCCCCTCAAAAGCTGATTCCAAATCTTCCCAATGAACTCGATCGCTTCTTCTTCCTTTCCACGTACCTCCACCCGTTTTCTGAAGATGTTTGAATTTTCCCGCGAGCGCTCTCAAGAGTCCGATCGTTGTGATAATTCTCATCTTTTCTCCAATCGATGAAGCCTTTCGCAAAATTTTTTTGAGAAGCCGAATATTTTGACTTCCGAATTATATCCATTTTTGAATTTCTGCTGTTGATGATGATTTGCCCAGGATTTTGTACGCTGATTCCATAATATCGATCAATCTCAAACACTTCGTGGATTCCATCTTTAGCTTTTGCCTCACGTGTACTTGACATGTTGATACTGAATGATTATTTGCAGTGATGAGCGTCCTTTTTATAGGGCAGCTGTACGTATGTTTTTGTGTGCGCGCGCAATGTTTTGCATTCTTAGAGCGATAGTAACCCAACACCGCAGATCCTTGGCTCTGAATGTATACGGCCGCAGCTATCGATCGACTTTGCACTCTGGCCTTGACTGAACCCAGTATCAATATCAATCGTTAATTCGAAACATCTGTCCTGCTAGTTAAGAGTTCATTCCAGAACCTTCTAGAATTCGACGTCGCACCTCAATCCGTTGTCCGCAGGCCGCTTGCCGTCAAATCGAAACTTGTCGAACGCATTGTTTGTTTGTCAGCATAAGTATCCGAGAATCGTTCAGGGTCGAGGTGGTTTCTTTACACGGTTCACGAACTCAACGTCGCACCGCAATCCGTAGTCCGCAGACCGCTCACCGTCAAGTCGAAACTCATCGGACGAGAATCTTCCAAGGTCGAGGCGGCTTTTTCACACGGCTCACGAACTCAACGTCGCACCGCAATCCGTTGTCCGCAGGCCGCACACCGTCAAGTCGAAACTCGTCGGACGATTCCGAGTATTGTTTTCGTCGGACGATTCCGAGAATTTTTTGACTGAAATTCGTTTAAGGCCAGAGCGGGTCCTTTAGAATTCAACACCGCACCGAAATCTTTCGACCGCATGCCGCTCAACGTCGAGTCGAAACACGTCGGACGAATCGTTTGTCAGCCTAGATTCGTTCAACGCCGTTGCATGAGCCTCCCAACGTCGTACCTCCACCCTCGAAACCTTTCGATCGCCGGAGAATCTTCTCGAACCTTCTGGAAGCCCTCAAACCCTCACACATGCCAGGATTTTCGGTCGAACGTTCGAGAAACCACGGGGTCCGCTCGAACGCCTAAGGATTCACAGAGTGCGCTCGGTAATGCAGTTATCGATCCCGCTGGATGAGCATGATTTTCTTGACCGACAAAGAGCACAATTCATCCCACAAGGGGTAATATTATGGCAATTTCAGCCATTTTTTATCAACGGTCATGGATATTCGGAGGATTTTTCACCGACGATCATGGTCATTTGGTGGATTTTTTAACAACGATCATGGTCATTCGGGAGATTCTCTTACCGACGAGCGGTCGGCAGAGCTCGTTTTATCTCACGAGAGTGGGGATAATCTCCAAGGGTTTGCGTCTGGGATGCACGGATGGGCGGCTTGGTCGGTGAAGAAGGTTTTTGTACTCAGAGCCAGCCATTTATCGCTACTTGTAAGGCTTACAAACTCCAACAAAATCTTTTTTTTTTGACAAAAATCATCGCACAACTCCTCTAAACTCTCAACATCGAATAGAGCTTTATGGAATTGACTTGATGATTCCAAGTTCAATAAGTCTCAGGCCAAAGTTTGTAAGCTGAAACTTTTCTTCTCTGTTTTTCGTTCCGGCAAGACTTTTTTGAGTACAGTCAAGCTGTCTAAAATTGTTGCGATATTCTGTAAACTGTCGATCATACCGTTATCTATGATATATAGCAGTAAGTAAGAGAAATCGAATGATGCTTCATGAGCGACAAGAATGCATGGTTCTGATGAAATCTGGAAAAACTCTTGGAAAAAAAGTAGAGCGTCACGAGGAGGAATCGACAGTACTTCTTTGCCATGGAAAAATAGTTTTCCCTCGACATATTTTAAACTTGTAACCCTGGAAGCATCAGCATTGATCGGCTTAAAAGGATGGAGATGAATGCTGAATCAATATTTTTCAAATTTCGCTGCTATTTGTAAAATTTCTGAGTTTCCCGAAAACCCAGAAGTTTTGAAATCGAAAAAAATTATATTGCAGGTTTTCTCAGATAGCGAAACGTCTGGTACTTTGTCTGAAAGATGTTAGAAATTAACAACTGTAGTGTTATCTACACTTAAGTCGATACCACAGTTGGTTTGACATTGGATCCCTTCAGATTGCTCCATAGACTTTCTGGAGGCTTCCTCATTTCGCGCTAGTAAGAGTCTATGTAAGAGTTATGTAAGAGTAAGAGCTTCAGTAGATGGCAATTTTAATTTGGTCGCTCGTTTGTCACTTTTCATATTCACTTGCTCAGCAAACGATGCAGTGTGCTTCCCCGGTGAAACATTCATTCGTGTATTCACATCCAAAACACGTTTTTCCCCTCCATTTTTAGCGCAAACAGTACTGGCTAACCTGTTATCTGCAGATTCACTGAGACTGTAGCAGCAGTTCTTGGGCGCTTTGTGAGACATTATATTATTTATGCTCCTATTCGCTTGACTCCAGGCAACAACAGAAAATTTAGGAGCATTATCAGAATATTTTCCAAATATCGCTGATAGCTTATTCGTCGACTGAAGACTATAAAGACAGTTACTCTTATAGGATTTGGTGTGACAACGGAACTTCGTCGCGCGCTTGCGCCCTCTGCGGTGTTCCAGCGGCAGAGTTGGGAACTTACTGCAGAGCATCAGAGGGTGAGCGATCATGACATGATGTTGGTTGCAATAATTTTTCGAGTAACACAGACGTAGTAATGGTGAACTCAAGTTAATATTTAGCTTGTGCGTACTTACCGGTTTATAACGTTACCGAAGCGTCAGCGATTCAAGAAATTAATAATGAGAATCAATTTCTTCCATAATTCGTAGCAAAAACGTGATTTAATTAAAGTATAGGTACCCGGGAAAAGTATGTATACATGGATGTGTTAGTTGTCGCTGGCGTTTTTGACTGAGCTGCATGGAGGGAGGTGGTCGCTCTGAAGTCAAAGATGAGATTTACAGTATACCTTATTATTCATTCAATTTATTTCACATATATACAAGTGATTGAGGTTTTGGTTTCCAAGTGATGGAAGGGGGTGTCGTTGTTCTCTGGTATCGAGGTGGAGGCTGCGGTAAAGAGAAGGGGCGACTAATGGGTGTGTTAATCGGTGGTGGCGTACAGTGACTCTCCGGTGAACTCGGCGGCGTAGGAGGACGACGACTCTCTGGTCTGGTCATGGGTTGTGACGATTCCCACTCACTGTCCGACTGCGTTGTCTGAGTCGCCACCGTAGTGTGGGTGTGTCGTGACGCCACTAATGGAGTCAGAGCCACTGGGATGGTATGGTTGTATCTCGGCGAGGTTACTCTGGCTCTTTGGACGTCCCAGAGTGAGAGCAACACGCTGAGTGGCCTTGTGACAGGCCTTGGAGAGAAGTCGAAGGGATGTAGAGCCCAAGGAGCTGGAGGATTATGGGAGCAGGTCCTATCGGTTGAGCTGGCTGGAGCCAGAGTGGAGGTTCTAGTCATGTAGTAATCCAAAGGACTGCATGCTGTCGAGTAGATGTAGCTTACTGAAGGTGTTGTGTGGTGGTAAACCTTGAGTGCAGTCTGTAGCTCAAAATCGGTGAGACCGAAGTTGCCTTGACGATGAGTGAGATCGTTGGTCTCATATCCCAGCCGCGACTCCAATTTGACAGCTGGAAACTTGGCAAGCCGATTGCGGGACGCGCGTGGCTGCGTGGGTGGCGTTAGCGGCGCGCGTGACGTAGTAGGTGCTGTCCGCTGTGGCGCGCGACTGGAAAGTGGTTGACGCTTGGGCGCATGAGTTTGCGCGTTTATTGGTTTTCATAAGGTGGTCGTGAACATTCCGCCCGCCCCACTATGTGAGCATAGTGTTGTTGTTGATCGTCATTCTTCTGCAGCAATTGGAAGGAGAACGAGCTTGGTGATTGGTCTGGTCAGCGTGGTTGTTGCGGTTTTAACGACCACAACTATAATTAGACCGTAGTTTCCTGGTAGCGTTTCGATGATTCGTCCTAGCGGCCATCTTGATGGAGGAGTGTTCTCGTTGCGGAGGAGGCAGAGACGACCCCTTTCAACTTTGTCTGTTGCCTGGAGCCATTTGTTCCTTGGGATAAGGCTTCGAATGTACTAGCGGGATCATCTTGTTCAAAAGTGATCTCGCATCTGAGTGGGTTGTTGCCAGCGAGACAGCCCTGACGTTGGTGTGTACTCGAGTGTTGGTTCAGGTACTGCGTTGAGGGGTGCGCCGATGAGAAAATGACCTGGTGTTCAGGCTGATACGTCGTCTGGATCATCACTTAGTGCGCTGAGGGGTCGGGAGTTCCAGCATGCCTCGATTTGTGAGAGGACATTGCTCATTTCCTCGTATGTGAGTAAGACTTCTTTGATGACTCTGCGGAGATGAAATTGGTGGATTTTACGGCTGCTTCCCATAGTTCGCCAAAGTGTGGGGCTGCCGGTGCGTTGAACCGCCAAGTGATGACCAGTTGACTAAGCTCCTTCGTAAAGGAGTTGTGTTCGTTGGTTGATCCTTTGATCAGCTTTTGTAGCTCAGTGTCTGCTCCCACGAAGTTAATGCCACTGTCGCTGTAGAGCTCGGTGCAGAGTTCTTTTCTTGACATAAACCGTTTTAACGCTGCTATGAAGGCTTGTGTCGAGTAGTCGGAAGCAATGTCTAAATGAACAGTTCTGGTCACCATGCAGACGATGATGACGAGGAAGGCCTTGGTGGTCTTGTGCCCTTGTCTTGGTGAAGTTTTCAAGGCGATCGGTCCTGCGTAGTCTACTCCAGTGAATTCGAACGGTCTTGCTGGAGTTACTCGTGGCTGAGGTAGATTCGCCATGAGTTGTTGAGGTGGTGCCGCCCGCCATCGAGTACATGTGACACACTGGCGTATGTGTGCTTTGATGAGGTTCCGTCCTCGGGGAATCCAATACCGCTGGCGCAATGTTCCCACGACGAGATGAACCGTGCTATGTAGTGTCTGTGTAGTGCATGGGCTGTTGATCTTCCTTCTGGATGGTTGTCAAGATCTGCCTTGAGATAACTTGGTAGAGGTTTCTCACCATTCAAGAGGAACTCTGGTCCTTTCCACCAAAGTTTGTGTGTGAGCAGGTCCTGTGGCGAGAGCCCCCTTGACGCGCAATCAGCTGGGTTGTGCTGACCTGGGATGTAGTTCCATTGGGCTTCCGGAAGCAGAGTTTCGATCTCAGCAACTCGGTTTGCGATGTATGTCTTCCATCTCCGTGGAGGCGCCTGGATCCATCCCAGCGTGACAGTGGGATCTGTCCACAAGAATGTAGCGTCATTGTCCCAGTTGGTCATCTTGAGGGTGTGGTGAGCCAACTTGGTGAGAAGATGCGCAGCGCAAGGTTCTAGTCGAGGGAGTGACACCTGCTTCAGTTGTGCGACTTTACTTTTTGCGGCTACTAGTGAGATTTCGCTGCGACCGTTTTCCTATAGAGCTCTTAGATAGAGTACGGCTGTATAGGCTTGTTCATAGGCGTCTGAAAATCCATGAAGCTCTATGTTGTTGGTCCTTGTCAGCCAGCGAGAAACGCGAATGTTGGAGATCGTGTTCAATTGGCTGTGAAACTCCCTCCAGCCTTGTGAGATATGTTGAAGAAGTGGATCGTCCGAATTGGCACTAATCAATCATGTTGACTGGATGGTGATTTTAGCTCGAGTTGTCACGGGTGTGAGCCATCCCAAAGGATCGAAGAGTTGAGCAGCCTGCGATAGAATTGATCGCTTTGTAGTAGCTTTGGAGGTGACTGGTCGAACGGTGAATAAGAAGGTGTCCGATAGTTGGCTCCATTGAAGCCCCAGTGTGGAGTGAGTTTCCTAGGTTGGAGTCCGAGACAGGTTGCCCTTTACCAGATGATCAGACTCTGGAATGTGTGCCAGCAGAGCGGAGTTGTTTGACATCCATTTCTTTAGTGGGAATCCGCTCGCCATGCATATCTCCCGCATTTCTCTTTGAAGGACGAGGAGTTGCGCTTGATTGTCTGCCCTAGTTAGGATGTCATCAACGTAGATGTCTCGTTGTAGAGTAGATGCTCCAAGTGGAAAATTTGCCTGTTCATCATGAGCCAGCTGTCGGATGGTCCTGATGGCTAGGAGGGGAGCACAGGCAAGACCGTATGTCACGGTATTGAGTCGGTATTCTTTGGTTTTCCAGAGTATCCTTTGGAGGTCTCTGCGGTCTGGATGTACGAGAATCTGCCTGTACATCTTCTCGATGTCAGCAGCGATGACGAAGCGGTGGGTTCTCCATCTGAGTAGGACATCAGATAGAGCTAGCAGTAGATTCTCTCCCTTCAGTATAAGATGGTTAAGAGAGATTCCTTGTCGAGTTTGGCAGGATCCGTTGAATACCACTTGAAGTGCTGTTGTGGTGCTGGACTCTCGCCACAGTCCACGATGAGGAAAGTAGCAGACATTGCTAGTTGGCTTGGGTCGTTGAGCCACTTCCATGTGTTTCATAGCTTCGTAGCTCGACATGAACTCTGTGTTATGTTGCTCAAGCCCCTTGTTGTGTGTAGAGCGCTTGAGGGTGTAATTGAGACTTCTCTCAGCGGCTCTGCGAGTGTCCGACAAGTCCATTATTTTTGATAATGTTGGTAGTCGCACTATGTACCGACCTTCAGGTGTTCGTGAGTGTCCGTTGACGTACGTGTCCTCACAAATTTGCTCGTCGGTTGTCAAGGAAGTAGGAGCGTTGGGTAGCTCTTCCTGCTCCCAGAACTGTCAAACCATAGTTGACAGTGTGTCACCCGTTGAGCAGTGGTGACTCACTGTGGCGTTAGCGGATGTGTTTGACGCATTGGTAGTGCCAGACAAAATCCATCCGAAGATTGTTTTCTGGGCGATAGGTTGATTTTCGCCTCCCTTCCGGAGAGCGGTGTCCATGACTTGAGCGTAAATGTCGGCCCCGAGGATGACGTCGATGGGATCGGAAGCTTCGAAGTCTGGCTCTGCTAGATCGAGCCCTTTGATGTGACTCCACTCCAGCCTCGATGTTTCTATGTTGTTGCCGTAGAGTGTTAGTTTGGGCAGGACCAGTGCTGTCGTTGCTACGGTGGTGTCCCTGTGACGAGCTGTAGCTTTCAACTCTACTCTTCCCTTTGCGATTGCTGTCTGTACTCCACCTACTCCGCAGATGGCAATTGATGTGTTTGTTCGGGTGAGGTGGAGGCGTTGTGCAAGTCTCTCGGTGATCATGCTCGTGTCGGAACCTTGATTAATGAGTGCTTGCGTATGGTGAAAGTTTCCGAAGCGATCTGCTACCCGGATGCGGACTGTGGCTAGCAGGACGGAGACTCTTGGTGGGAAGCGCTGCTTGGCAATGAGGCAATTGGCTGAGGTTGCTGGCTTTGGAGCGGCCAATGCATCATGCAGCGTGGTGTGATGTCCCTCTGAGCACGTTCGGCACGTCTTCTTGGATGGACATTCGAGCAGATTTTGTTTGCCCAGGCAGTTTGTTTAGCGGTTGAGTTCTAGAATTGTGTCCATCCGTTCCCTGGCTGGTTTGCCTTTGTGGGTTGGGTGAAACATGATGTAGTGGTCGTGGTTACAGATGATGCAGCTTTCTGTGAGTGCACTGCGTCTCTGTTCTGAGTTAGACTCGCTTGCTTTCTTCTTCCCATTGTTATTCCGGACGTGATGTGTATTCTTTCATCGTGGTGATGGTTCGGGAGGTTTTCGTTCTCTTTTTGATCAGTGAATTGTTTCAAGCGTCTGGATTCGGCGTTCGAGGTAGTTCCTGAGGTGTTTGTATGTGGGAGACTCCGTTGTCTCGGTGATGGAGGTCTCCCAGTCGCGACGTGTTTCGTTGTCGAATAGCTCGACTACCAGGAAGATATACAAGTCTTCGTGCTGCCCGATGGGTCTTTCAATGGCGTAAAGTGAACTGCTGGTTGAGATCATACCATGGAAGATCCTTTAAAGTTCTCTCGCTGATTCCGCCTTCGCCTTTGGGATGGATGTGAGTTTGGTGAGACATGATCTGATCAATGTCCTTCTGTTCTCGTACAGGCCGCTCAACGTACCCCGGGCTCGCTTGTAGTTCTCCACAGTGATGCTGAGAGTTTTGATCACTAAGTTGGCTTCCCCCTTCAAGCTCGCCTTGAGGTAGTGGAGTTTTTCGACCTCGCTGATCGACGTATCCTGGTCGACTTATAATTTGAAGAGGTCCTTGAAGGATGGCCAGTCTTCATAATTGCCCGAGAACATTGGCAGCTGGATGCGAGGTAATGAAACTCGGCTATTCTGCTGTGATTTGGTGTTTGCAGGAGGATTCCTTGGTTCTCTTGTGAGCCTTGTAGCGAAGTCGATAAGCGTGCCGCGTTGAGACATGTATTCTTCTTCCAACATTGATGAGAACGTTGTGTAGTTGTCACGTGCGGAGCGGTCTCGCACGCGACAGCTTCAACCCTCTTAGTTCTTACTGAGGTTTATATTTATTTTTTTGGCAGGTTAGGAGGCGAACGTTCTCTACAGGACGTTCCCTGGGAATAGGTTTAGAGGATTTCAATTGAACGTGCCAATATTTTGAAGGAAGTAAAGTAAAAAATGTTTAATAGCTCAACTAAAAGCAGAAAAGATTCTAAACAAGGAAGCTTACAATATTTTGGTCTAATTCTACTCACGTTCTCCCTCTCCCTCTCTCTCGGTTGCTGCTTCGGCCTCCAAGGTGCCGAAGTTTACACACCTTCACACACTCACTTACAGGCTACACTGCTCTATAGAGTTCGTGGCTTATACGATTGCGCTTAATACTAGCTTCAAAGACTGACGCCGCGACGCGAGATGCTCTGGAATACCGCTTGTAGATTTAGAGGTGTTCTCGCTCTAATCGTCGGTGATTCTAAGTCTGATACTCTTCACATAGCAGCTCTGAAGGAGCCTGGGTTCCGTTGATGTCGTTCTTAGCTGTCTCTAACGGGGACTGCCTTCGCTCGCTCGTCCGACATCCCTTGGAACGTCGGGCGGCGAGCGAGTTTCCGCTGAATTTACAATTTCGAACAAAGGCTCGCCTCGCAACAGTCATTCTCGAAGCGCGTGATTTCGCGCTCGCCTCATCCCGGTGTTGATTACACCCGGGATCTGGCGGGCGCGAAGACGCTGACGTTGCTGGCTGTCCAATTACGCCGTTGCGCTTGGCTATTCCACGAACTGATTATAATAAAATATTTTGTATAGATTAACTAAAACTATGCTTCCTTGTTTCTAAAGATAATAATAATATATAAAATAATAATTGATATAATCGGTAATATATTATAGTTTTGAGTAAATATGCGGCGCTCGTGACATAGTTGTGCTTCTTCAGCTAATCCTCACATCTGTTGAGCAGAACTTCGTGTTGACTCTCGAATTTCTCCCAGTAATTGTCGAGATTGGAGATGCGTGCTTGGACGGCTCCAGCGCTGATGTTTGCTTGGCCGGTCTTCCTCAGGTTTTCGACAATCCTTGCGATGCTCCCATGTAGCTCCGTCTGGCTTCGGATCAGCTCTTCGAATGAACGATCCATGACTGCGTTGTGTGGTTATATACCGAGACAAAGGTGCTGCGGTGCTCTCTGATTGGTGAAGCGTTGGCCTTGTCTTCTATATCCGGCTCGAAGGACCATAAATGTGCTAGTTATCGCTAGCGTTTATGACCGAGCCGCATGGAGGGAGGTGGTCGCTCTGAAGTCAAAGATGAGATTCACAGTGTACCTTATTATTTATTCAATCAATTTTACATATACAGGATGTCCCTAAATTGGGGGACACGGATCAGCCAGCGTGATACCTGACTAAACCGCAACCGAGAATTTCTTTACCGGAACCTCGTCCGACGCATAGTTTTTTAATTATAAGCGATAGCGCTGGGCCAATTAGAGTGCACCATTTCATCCGGATTTGCCGCCACGGAAATTGCTGTTTCGTTCGTCAGGGTGAATTATTATTGTTCGTTTACGAATTAAATATCGGCACCTCCCCTCTCTCCCTGTTGTACCCCTTCTCGGGCGCTGACCTCGGTATTGTTGCCGCGGCACACGCTGCCAGCCGCACATCCATGGACGCACACTCGTGTGTGTGAACATAAGCGAATCCCAGCTACACAATACTACGAAACACACATCTACGAGTGTGAATGAAAATTAATCCCCGAATAAATCAGCGGACTTAAGATTCAATGTTATAAAACACTTCCAATCATCGATGTATGCATAAAATTAGAGACTTTAGATAATTGATATGCCGTTAGGGTTCATATTTACTCATTCGAACAATCTGGCTGAAGAGGACTTTCTTTTCCGGTTTAAATGTGAGTGGCAGGTGTGAGAAAGAGTGTGAGTGGAAAGGCGAGAATTAAGCAGGATAACAAAGGTGAGAAGGAAAGGAAATGGGGCAGAGAAGGAGCGGGGAAGACTAGGACGGGCGGACGGGTGAAGGAAATAGGGAGGCAAGAGTAGAAGGGAAGGACAGGTGAAAAAAGGGGGAGAGTTTTGAGGTTAGTCAGAGAGAGCCGGCGGACGGCAACGGCAAGGATAAGACAAAAATAGGCAGTGACATCTAGGGAGTAGGAAGGGGGATAGAGCAGAGACAGATAGGCGGCAGGTAGATAAGGTAGGGAGCGGTGGCGGAGAGAAAGAGTATGAGCAACGCGGGTGGCCAAAGAGAAGGGGCGAACAGAGTAGAGGAGGAAAAAAAGAAATGTAGGCCGGGTGCATTAGCATCGTTAGGGAGGGATAGGAGTCATAGCCTAAGATCGGCGACGACGGTGCTGGATTAATGGAAGAGAAAGCGGGAGGAGAAAGGGAAAAAAGGGGAGGAGGATGCAGATGAGCTACAGAAAAGAGAAAGAGTATTTGAGAAAAGCAGGAAAGTTCACCGGTCACCGGAGGGCAAGACAGGTGACGAGGGAAAGGCAGAGGGAGGGGGTATTCAGGATATGCTACAGCTGATTAGGGAAGAGTTAAAGATAGGTCTAGAGGAGGTCAAAGGGCAGGGAAGGGGGATCAGGGAAGAAATGGAAAAGATCAAAGGGGAAATGACTAGGAGGGAAGAGCAGTGGGAAGTAGAGAGGGGGGAGATGAAAGAAACGATAAGGGACCTAGGTAAAAGATGAGAAGAGGTAGAAGAGCGGCGAGGGGGGGGGGGGGGGGTGGAAAGGGTAAAGTCAAGGCTGGCAGAATCAGAAAAGAAGCGTGAAGAAGGCAAGGGGAGAAGCAGGGACAATGGAATGCGGAAGTGGTGCAGGTGGCAATAGATAGGCTAAAAGAGATGGAGTGGGCCATAGAGAAGAAAGAAAGGGAAGAAAGAAAGGGAAATATGGTATTGAGAGGAGCGAGAATAGAGAAGGAAAGGGAAAAGGAAGGGTTGGAAAAGATTATGCAGGTGATGGGGGTAGAGGTCGAGGTAAAGGATATGTGGGAGGTAGGCGTGAAAAAGGGGGGAGAAAAGGGGATATGGATAGCAAGGCTAGGGAACAGGGAGCAAAAGCGGCAGGTGACGGAAAGAAAAAGCCTCCTTAAAGGGAGGGAGGAGAGAATAGAGGAGGATCTCACCTGGACAGAGAAGAGAATGAAATGGCATTTGAGGGAGATAGCAGCCATCGAGGAGAAAAGGGAAAACAGAGTAAGAAGAGGGTATGCAAAGATTTGGATAGAAGGGTAAATGTGAAAGTGGGATGAGATAGCAGAGGCGCTCAGGCATGGTGCAGGGAGAGAGAGGGGCGAGGGGCAAAAGGAGGGGAGGGGAAAAGTAGGGGAAGGCGATAGGGAAAGGATAGCAAGCGAGAAAGGACAAGAGGGAGATATAGAAGCACAGGCCGGGGTACGTAGGGAAAGGCAGTCGGGGGAATCGGAAGTGGGGAGGGGCAGAGGCAGGGGGGGCGGGAGAGAAAGAGGAGGGAGAGGGGAGTAGGCGAAATGGAAATGGAGGGATGGAGAATAGTTTTCTGGAATGTGGCGGGGCTTGCGAGAAAGGATGAAGATTTTTGGAGGGGTCTAAGAGAGTGGGATGTAATATTTTTAATGGAGACATGGATAGAAGAGAAAGGGTGGAAAAGGATTAGGAATAAGTTGCCAACAGGGTATAAATGGGAAGTGCAGTATGCGGTGAGAAGAAATAGGAAGGGAAGAGCAATAGGCGGAATGCTGTCAGGGGTAAGAAAAGAGATAGTAAGGGGGGGGGGGGGGGGAGGAAGGGAAGAGGTAAAAGAGGGGATGATAATAAGGAAAATAAGTGTAGGAGGGGAAAAATGGATAGTAATAGGAATATACGTAAATGGGGATCTAAAAGAGAAGATAGGGGAATTGAAGGAGCGGGCAGAAGAGATAGAGGGAGGAACAAAAGTGCTAGTGGGGAGTGATTTTACAGCCAAGACAGGGCAGGATGGGGGAGGATGTTAGGGGGATGGAGAGGAGGAGAATAGGAATAGGAAATCAAAGGACAGGAAAATAAACTCGGAAGGTAAGCAGCTGGTGCAATTTTTAGAAGAGACAGGATGGGCAATAATGAATGGGAACATAGAGGGTGATGAGGAGGGAGAATTTACGTATGTAGGAGGGGCGGGGGTGACGGTGATAGACTACGCTATAGGAGACACCGAGGTAAGGGATAGGGTGAAAAGGATAGAGATTGGGGATAGGGTTGAATCGGAACATCACCCGGTAATAGTGTGGATGAGGGGGGCAGTGACTAGGACAAGAAAGGGAAAAAGAGTAGGGGGAGCTAGTAAGGGATACTGGACAGAGGGGGGTAGGAGGAGGTTTAGAGCAGAGGTCAAATGGGAGGGTGTAGGAGAAGCGGATGTAGGCAAAGAGATAAAAAAAAAAATAAGGGAGTTGAGACGAGCTTTAGATGTAGGAGGGAGGGGGAGTGAAGTGAAAAAGGGTTGGTGGGATGAGGAATGTGGGCGAAAAAAAGGGGAAGTTAGGCAGAGTTTAAGGAACTGGAGAAGGGGGGAGGGGGAAGGGGCAGCGTATAGAAAGGAAAGAAGGGAATATAATAGGCTATGCGAGGAGAGAAAAAAGAAAGAAAATGCGGGATTCATAAAAGAAGCAGCGGAAGCAAGAACAGAAAGCAAGGTATGGGAGATAGTTAACAGGGAAAAAAGGAAGTGGAAGAGGGTGAATGAGGAAATAGGCGATCAGGAGTGGAGGGAGTGTTTCATGGGATTATTAGGCGGAGTAGAAAGCAAGGTAACAGAAGGCGTGGGGACGGCAAATAGGAAGGGGGACGGGGAAGGGGAGCTGCAGAGGGAAGAGATTAAAAAAGTGATAGGAAAGCTGAGGGATGAAAAAGCACCAGGGGGGAATGGAATAGCTAGCGAGGTATAGAGGTATGGGGAGGAAGAGATCGAGCAGTGGGTATGGAGAACATGTAACAGAGTTTGGGTGGGGGAAAGCTGGCCAGAGGATTGGAGAGAGGGATTGATAGCGCCGATAGTAAAGAATTAGGAGGGGAAAAGGGTAGAAGAGTATAGCGGGGTGACGCTGATGCCAACTCTGTATAAGGTGTATGCGATGGCATTAGCGGAAAGGTTAGAAAGAGAGGTAGAGGAGAAGGGCATGATACCGCAAAATCAAACTGGCTTCAGAAAAGGAATGGGTACAATTGACAACATATACGTGCTTAACTACTTAATCAATAGACAGGTGGGAAGGGATAAGGGAAAGATGGTGGCGTTCTTTGTGGACTTAAAAGCGGCGTTCAAATCGGTGGACAGGAAGGTGCTGTGGGAGACTATGGAACGGAGAGGGGTGAGGGAAGGGGTAAGGGTAAGGATAGAGGAAATTTACAAGGAAACAAAGAGTCGGGTGAGGAGCGGGGGAAAGGAAGGAGAGGGGTTCTAGACGGCGAGGGGGGTAAGGCAGGGATGTCCGCTCAGTCCGCATGTATTCAACCTGCTGCTGGCGGATTTAGAAGAGGAAATGGGGGGAGGGAGAAGGGTTGGTGGGGTGGAGTTGACCGGCGGCAGGGTATATACGTTAGCGTATGCTGATGACATAGTGCTACTAGCGGAAAGTGAAGAGGATATGGAGGTAATGATTAGGAAGTCAGAAAGGTATATGGATAGAAAAAGGCTGACGGTAAATGTAGGGAAATCAAGGATTATGAGATTTAGGAAAGGAGGTGGCAGAAGAAAAAAAATGAATTGGAGATGGGAAGGGAAAAAGATAGAGGAGGTTGAAGAGTTCAGCTATCTAGGGTATAGAGTGAAGTGCAATGGGGGACAGGAAGCACACGTGAAAGAGAGAGTACCGAAGGCAGGGGTAGTAATGAGGCAGGTATGGAGAATAGGAAAAAGAAGGTAGGGAGGGATTGGGAAAAAAAAATTTGGTTATTTGACAGGCTGGTATGGACGGTAATAGAGTACGCATCGGAGATATGGGGGTGGAAGGAGTGGAGGGCGGTCGAGGCGGTACAGAATAGATTTTTGAGATGGACATTAGGAGTGAACGGGCGAACACCGGGATATTTGGTAAGGAAGGAACTACAGAGGGAGAAGCTAAGGATTAGGGCAGGGAGAAGGGCATGGAATTTTGAATGGAAGCTAGAGAAAGGGGAGGGCAGCGAGTTAGCTAGGAGATGCTGGAAAGAGATAAGGGAAAAGGCAGAAGTTGGGAGGCGGGAATCGAGATGGGAAAGAGTAAGGGAAAGTTGCTTTGCGGAAAGGGGAGCAGAGAGTAGAGAGGTAATCGCGAGAAGTGAGAAGGGAGAGGTGGAGTTTAGGGAAATAGAGGAGAGAGAGAGGGAAGAACAGAGAAAAGAGAAGTGGAAGAAAATAAGGGAATCGAGGTACAACAGATGGTATAGGCTAGTGAAAGGAGAAGGGATACCAGGGTATCTGGGAAAGGGATGGGGGGAAAGCAGGTGGACAAGGGTGGCAAGATTCAGTTTAGGAAGCGAGATGAAGGAGGCAAGGTACTGGGAAGAAGAGGGAAAGAGAAGGTGTAGGGTGTGCGGGGGGAAGGGGGAAACATGGGAGCACGTATTGGAAAGGTGCGTAAGCTATGATAGAAGGGGGGAAAGCTGGCAGGAGGTGGTGAGGGAGATGTTAGGTAAGGAGGGAGTGGGAGAAGTCTGGATGAGAGAACTGGAAAGGATCAGGAATGTACAGGCGAATGAAAGAGTGAGAGATGAATGAAAATTGGAAGTCGATTAGGATAAGGACGAATAGGAAATAGGATAAGGTAAAATAGGATAAAGTTAAGTGAAGATAAGGATGAAGAATAAGAAAAGGATGAGAGGGAAAGTAAGGGAATGGCAAGGCAACGGCACAGGGCACAGGCAATTAGAAAATGAGTAAGGATAAGGTAGGAAGTAAAAATAGGATACGAATAGGTTAAGAAAACATGTAAACATATGGTGAAGGGAGAGGAAAATGGAAGTCTTTGTAACCCCAAGGAGAACAATAAATATTACATACATACAATTTGGCTTGAGATCTTCAGAATTATGCTTTCCGAACATTTTTTCTGTCTTTGGAACATAATTTTTACACTAGTTTTAAATTCGTCATTGACATCCGATTTTCAATAATGCGAGGGAAAAATAACTCGCTGAATTGACGTGTCAATAGGTTTGTAAATCAATTACGATTCACCTGAGTTGAAACAAAA
Organism: Neodiprion lecontei; assembly: GCF_021901455.1. Lineage (NCBI taxonomy): Eukaryota > Metazoa > Arthropoda > Insecta > Hymenoptera > Diprionidae > Neodiprion > Neodiprion lecontei. Next base: position 14,050,788 of record NC_060262.1, on the reverse strand, counting down.
AAACTGAATAAATGAGAATTCACTGAATCACTAAAAATGATAACTGAAATAATGATAATTATTTGAGATAAAACTGAATTGGGAAGAGTTGTATTGAGTCAAGTTACTTTGAATTAATTTAGATTCGTGACAAAATTTTATGTTTAGAGAGAAAAATAATTAAATTCAAATGAAAAAGTAATTTTACATTAAGAAGAAGAAAATTCTGAAATATCTGAATTTAAATGAAGCAGTTTGAATTCAATGAATCCATCTGAATTTGTGAAAAAAAGATTATTATTATTTGGAATGGAAAAATGAAGTCGAATTACATGAATGAATTCAATTGATTCAACTGAAAAAATATGGTGTCATTCAAATTACAAGTTATTTCCTCGTCGATTCACTGCGGGTCTGGAGTGGAAAGTAACGTTGAAATTGTTGAGATCAATGCTAGTGATGGCCGCTTATCTGAGAATGATCGATGTATCGATTAATCGATTTCAACAAAAGAATCGGACACGGCTCGATTGAATTGGTAAAAATGAATCGATTTAGTAAATATCTGCGTGTAGTCTTGATATCAGAAAAGATATTATGATAATTCATAGTCTTATCCAAAATATTTTTAAGTTTGATAAATTTTGAGTAATTGATACTCGAATCACATACATCTATACTGTATTGCATCGTCCATGTGAGTTAACAAGCGGCTTACGGCTGACCGTGAGCCAGCCCTCGAACTTCCCGTTTTCACACTGCAAATTTAAGGTTCATGGAACAAATGAATATGAATATATAATTTTAATTTCCAACTACAAATTGAGATTCCGGATTGACGATTTTTTGATTGGAAAAATCGAATTGACCTAATTTTTTTCGTATTAAAATCGATTCTTAATAACTTTGTGAACAGGTGGGATTTTTGTAATTTTTTTTCCGTAATCCTGAGAAAATTTCTCATCAAAAACCGCTGTGAATCGGCGAGATCCCGGGAATCGTAGAAGTCCCGTTTTTTGTGATTAAAAAAACAATCAGGAGCATGCAGGCGTGATGGGGAGTCACAATAAATATCTGAAATAATTAGAGAAATGTTTAGTCTAGATTTGGAGCCTGTCTACGACCATTCAACATTGAAATTCCGAAAAAGCCACTTAACGACCACCCTAGTGTGTCCTAGTATGTAAGTATGTATGTGATCAATTTTTTTGTCCGACGATATCTCAAGAACAAGCGACTGGATTTCAATGATTTTCGTCTCAATCGACGCGGCTTTCTGAAACTTGGAGCTGATAAGATTTTAGCTATGATCGGATTGGTACTTTTGGAATTATTCAAATAACCAATATTCTGAGAAAAAAAAAAATTTACATCCTGAGAATGAATTCACGGATTTGAATGAAAATTGGTGCCATGAGAATTTTAGGGTCGATGATCACGAATCTCGGGTCAGATTTGAAAAATTCAAAATGGCGAACTCACATGGTAAAACAAAATCTTGAAATATTTGGATTTTGGTAGAAATTGGTAAGTGGTAATGGTCGATTCATTATTAGTGGTTCAAAATAAAAAAAATCGTAATATTTTTTTATGTAATATGATGTGCAAGAGCTTTTGAATCGTCAACCACAACTCTGAATTTGTCGTTGGAAAATGAAATTCGATATTAATATTTATTTGTTCCATGAACCTTGAATTTGCAGTCTGAAAACGGGAAGTTCGAGGGCTGGCTCACGGTCAACCTTAAGCCGCTTGTTTACTCACACGGACGATGCCATACAGTATCGATGTATGTGATTTAAGGATCAATTACTCGAAGTTTATCAAACTTAAAAATATTTTGAATAAGACTATGAATTATCAAAATATCTCTTCTGATATTAAGACTACACGCAGATATTTACTAAATCGATTCATTTTTACCAATTCAATCGAGCCGTGTTCGATTCTTTTGTTGAAATCGATTAATCGATACATCGATCATTCTCAGATAAGCGGCCATCACTAGCATTGATCTCAACAATTTTAACGTTACTTGCCACTCCAGACGCGCATTGAATCAACGAGGAAATAACTTGTAATTTGAATGACACTATATTTTTTTCAGTCGAATTAATTGAATTCATTCATGTAATTCGACTTCATTTTTCTATTCCAAATAATAATAATTATTTTTCCTCAAATTCAGATAGATTTATCAAATTCAAACGGCTTCATTCAAATTCAGGTATTTCGGAATTTTCTTCTTCTCAATTTAAAATTACTTTTTTATTTGAATTTAATTATTTTTCTCTCTGAACATAAAATTTTGGTACGAATCTAAAGTAATTCAAAGTAACTTGACTTATTACAACTCTTCCTAATTCAGTTATATCTCAAATAATTCTTATGATTTCAGTTACCATTTTAAGTGATTCAGTGAATTCTCATTTATTCAGTTATTTTGTATCTACTCAGGTGAATTGTAATTGATTAACAAACCTATTGACACGTCGATTCAGCGAGTTATTTTTCCCTCGCATTATTAAAAAATCGGATGTCAATGATGAATTTAAAACTAGTGGAAAAATTATGTTCCAAAGACACAAAAAATGTTCGGAAAGCATAATTCTGAAGATCTCAAGCCAGATTGATTGAATAAGTAATTATGAACCCTAACGGCATATTACTTATCTAAAGTCTCTAATTTCATGCATACATCGATGATTGGAAGTGTTTTATAACATTAAATCTTACATCCGCTGATTTATTTGGAGATTTATTTTTATTTACACTCGTAGATGTGTGTTTCGTAGTATTGTGTAGCTGGGGATTAGCTTATGTTCACACACACGAGTGTGCGTCCGTGGATGTGCGGCCGGCAGCGTGTGCCGCGGCAACAATACCGAGGTCAGCGCCCGAGAAGGGGTACAACAGGGAGAGAGGGGAGGTGCCGATATTTAATTCGTAAACGAATAATAATAATCCACCCTGACGAACAGAACAGCAATTTTCGTGGTGGCAAATCCAGATGAAATGGTGCACTGTGATTGGCCCAGCGATATTGCTTATAATTCAAAAACCATGCGTCGGACGAGCTTCCGGTAAAGAAATTCTCGGTTGCATTTCAGTCAGGTATCACGCTGGCTGGTTCGTGTCCCCTAATTCAGGGACATCTTGTATACAAGTTAAGGTCTTAGTTTCCAAGTGATGTAAGGGGCTGAAGTTATTCTCTGGTATCGAGGTGGAGGCTACAGTGAAGAGAAGGGGAGACTGATAGGTGTGGTAATCCAAAAGACTGCGTGCTGTTGAGTAGATGAAGCGTACTGAAGGTGTTGCGTGGTGGTAAACCATGAATGCAGTCTGTATCTCAAAAATCGCTGAGACCGAAGTTGTTCTGACGATGGGTGAGATCGTTGGTCTCATATCCCAGCCGCGACTCCAATTTGACAGCGGGAAACTTGGCAAGCCGATTGCGGGACGCGCGTGGCTGCGTGGGTAGCGTCAGCGGCGCGCGTGACGTAGTGGGTGCTGTCTGCTGCGGCGCGCAACTGGAAAGTCGGTGACAGTTGTTGCGGCTCGTGACTGGAAAGTGGTTGATGCTTGTGTGGCACGCGACTGGAAAGTGGTTGACGTTTGGGCGCATGAGTTTGCGCGTTTATTGGTTTTCACGAGGTGGTCGTGATCACGTATCCCCCACTTTTTTCTGCTGTTTCAAATGCAATCAATTTCATTAAAATCCGAACAACAGTTTTTCAGTTATAAAATTTTAAAAATTTTTAAACCTTATCATTTTCGACCATTTAACGCCGTCATAACCGGCTAAAATGCATATTTCATTATTCGTCATAGGAATTATTCTCCAATTAGTTTTATTCAAACTGGATGTATGCGAAACTATGAAAGATCCACTGACAATGCCCAACTTTGGGGGCTGATTTCACCCCTTCAAACCATTTTTCCGCCGAAAACAAAGAAATACGTATCGCTCAGATTTCGATGAAAACTAACATATCCTCAACTGGTCAAAATCGGGGTGGGGGACACCTCTGGCAGTTTCCTTGTGAGAGGAGCCGGATTTCGGAGTTTTCTGACGTTGAAAAGTACCTGTTAGAATGGATGAAACAAACCTTAGACAAAAACATTTCACAGATGGACCGCTGTTGAAACGAAAGTCTAAAGACTTTCCTGCAAAATTGGGAATCCAGAGCTTTTCAGCTTGTAATGGCTGAGTAGGGGGTTTAAGAAACGTCATGATATATCTTTCAAAAAAGCAACCGGAGCAAGTCAATCTGTGGATCAGGGAATATGTAACCAATGGACTGAAGATTTGCCAAGTCATTCAGAAGGATACGGATCCAGACGATATTAACATCGCCGATGAAACTACTTTGTTCTTCAAGTGTCTACCGGATGAAACATTCATATTCAAAGACGAAAAATGCCACGCAGGAAAACAACGTAAGGAACGTTCAATTCTTTAATGTGTAAACATGACCGGTACGGACAAACTCCCTCTTCTAATCATTGGGACATCTAAGCGACCTTGATGTTTTAAAGGTAAACTCTACTCGTTGATATTGCGAATAATACAAAAGCTTGGATACCTGAAGAATTGTTTAAGGATTAGTTGAATGAAGTTAATGTCACGTACGCCGTCTGTATACATATTTATAAATATACTATATCATTACTCCATTAATTTTTACTTCTAAATTATTATAAATTGACGAGGAAGCATAATCTTTATTCCTCGGAATTACGTTGGGGGAAATGCATGGAAGTACAAATCGTTCTGATTTGTATTCTCATGTATTTTTAAGGAATAACATTCTCATACAATTATTAAATTTTGACTCCCTTATATTTCTGTTCGTGGCACGATAAAAGCGCAGCGGCGCACTCGACCATTGCAACGTCAGCGTTCCCGTGCTCGCCGGATCCCGGATGTAATCAAACACCGGGATGAGGTCAGCGCGAGACCACGCGCCTTGAGGATGATCTTCGCGAGGCGAACCTTTGTTTCAAATTTGCAACGTTAACGGAAACCTTGCTCGCTGTCTCACGCTCCAAGGGGTGCCGTACGAGCGAGCGAAGTCACTTCCGTTAGAGATAGAATAAAGTCAACATCCTCGGAAATCAGGCTCCTTCAGAAGCTATCGCGTGAAGAGTCCATCAGTCTTTCGCATCACCGACGAATAGAGGGAATGTCCTCCAATTCTATACGCGGTCGCCTAAGCATCTCGTATCACGATATCAGTCTTCGAAGCTAGATATTAAGTTATTGCAATTCGTGCCACGAACTCATAGAGCGTGTAGTTTCAATTGTGAGTGTGTTACGAGTGCGCCATCGTATATGTGAGCCATTGTTCGGATTTGTACGAGCGTGAGCGAGGTTGGAATAAACCGCCGAAGAGTGAGTCATCGTATGAGTGTGTACAATTTAGAATAACAATATTTCTGTAACGCTTGCTTCCTCGTCCAATATTTTTATTTGTTATCTTCACACGAAATTTCATTAAAGCTTCGCATTCCGCCAAAATTTTCTAATAATATTGATAATAAATCCTCCTACCCAATTCCCAGGATCGCCCTGTATAGGACGATCACCGGCTAATCCACCAAAAAAATAAATATAAACCTGTACGCTTCTCGTAAAGGCTTAAGGAGTCGCGTGCGAGACCGCTCCGCACGTGACGATAACAAGCAAATGAAAATAAAGCGAAAAAAATCGTGCTTTTCATTGACAACTGTAGTGCCTATATGGAATCACCAACACTTGAAAACATTAAAGTTACATTTTTTCCTGCCAATACCATCAGTGAACTCCAAGCTTTAGATCAAGGTATCATACATATATTCAACCACTTCTATCGCAGAGACGTCGTTAATCATACTCTTACATGTCTGGAAGAAAACATTAGCCCTGAGATTGACGTACTTTTAGCCATGAGGTTTGCAAGAAGAGCATGGTATATAGTGAGTGACGTTACTGTTGAAAACTGCTTCAAGAAAGCTGGGTTTCGTATCAGTCTAGCTAAGCAAGACTTTCTGCCAGAGGAAGATGAAATTGAAGTTTGAACTAGTAGCGACGAATGGGCCAGGCTTGTGTCTCGCGAATCTACTGTTAATGTGTTGACGCTAACTTTTGAAGACTTCGTACAGATTGATAACGACGTGACTACCGCCGAAAAATACACGGATGACGATATTGTTCAAAATTGTGTGAGCACGTGAACTGACGGAAATGACAGTGAAGATGAATCCGATCAATCACAGATTTTGGATAGAGAAGAGAAAATACCAAAAAAGCAAGAAGCTTCAAATGCATTGGAGACGCTCCACAAGTTTTTTGAATATTCGGCGGTTGTTTATGAAATCATATTTGATAAAATTTATGGGCCGGAAAAACATACTCAAAATGTAAAAACAGAAAAGCAAAAGAAATTAACGGATTTTTCAAGTAAATTTTCATGTTGGTTTATATGTTTTTATATCAAAATAATATTCTAATAAATAATACCTATACAGTAGACACATGTTTATCACTACATATTTGCTGTATTTTTTATAAACCTTTATAAGTGAGACCTCTCCTGTACCTCTGTTAGCTAGACACTTGGATTAGCGAGAAACCTCCATAAGCGAAAAAGAAATCGCAGTTCCTTGAACTCTCGCTTATCCAGGTTCGACTATATTATGTATCGAACAGTTGAGACACTGTGAAAACAGTAGTAACAGTACTGTGAATGAGAGTGATGTAATTTCTGTAGAAAACAGTCGTGAGCAGTGTGCAAGTCTATTCTTTGGGTGTGTGAAAACATAGGATCTCAGAGAAGAGAGGGTCGAAAAATTGCCGACTGCAACAGAAATTGACATGACCGACTGCGGTCAGTACGATAGAGTGGTATGTTGTAACCACTCTATCCACCAAGAGATGGTACCAGTGATGGTGCCATTGTAAAATTCATTTTGTATCTTGTTTTCGAACTCGCCCAACAAAATGTCGTGATATTTTTTAAAAGGTTTTTTCTGCAGCTTTGATTGTTGGTTACCAAGTTATTGTGGAGTGCAGTAGGCAATGCTCCGAATAGTCGAGTTCAGACGTTCGTTTTTATTTTGTGCGAAACCGCCTACACAGCGCTGCAATGCGTGTGATCTCGAGAGAGATCCTCATAAATAGGTGTAATGGAGGGTCTTTCTGCTTGTACCGATTTAGTAAGCCATCCATACTTGCCCCCTACCGCGAGCACCTGGACTCCGTACTGTGTAATGTAATAAGATAATATATAGGGTAATAATGATGATGTAATTCCTCATCGATAGAAATTTGATGAAAACATGTTGAACAAGTAGTTTCTTCTATTTTTACAACTGGATGTGAACACAGTCTAATCGCAAGTGAATAATAGACAGTAAGTTTGTCGATATAGTGTCAAGTCACCTTCTGTCTTTCATCGATGCCTTTATTTTGTTGATTACGTTACGCAATCGTGTACCCATCCGTTTTTGAACGTGCCCAATAGAATCCTTCTTCGTTATCACTGTATGTTCATACGGCTGCGAATCGGCTAGACTTTTAAAGGTTTTGCTGTCCCTATTCGCAATATAGCTAGTGCATTTCACATCATGGAATCATTTCAACCTTACTAACGTATCTCTTATTTCGTCCACCTCCATCTTCTCAGCATATATTTTATGATTTGCTTGACAATCGTCTTCATGAGTTGTTGTCGATTCTGTCTTTTCCTTGGTTCCTTGCAATTTCCTTGCGAACATCTTGCCACGAAATCTAATACTTGAGAAGTATTATGCCTACTGAGGGACGCTACACCATAGAGCGAATAAAAACCACGTTTTTGCCAAGTTCTGTTGCCAGAGATGGTGAGACCTACTAAACTACCGTGTTCTTTATTTATTTATTTTTTCTTCTGTTACTGCATTTTCCATTGAAAATTTGCAAACAGCTTTCGTGGCTTGGTTATTGTTTTCCAGGATGCTGTCATCGAAGTGTTTAAAAACAAGATTCGGCAGTTCCATTAGTGAAAAAAAATTCCAAATTTCACTCAAACCAATTCCGAGTAATCGAAAAACACAAGTTATTTGACGGTTCAAACAGTAAGCTTGCTGAGCTTCGACGATTTTGAGGTTTACCACGACTATTGTGGGCTTACACTTGTCATCAAAAACAGTATTTGAAAACCTAGCCCAGCAATATTCATTTTTGTTAACTTTTCATTTCAGTTGCTCAGCTAACATTTTATAATCTCAATGATAGCGGAAAAGTAAGTTCACGATGCGATAGCCGAATGACGCATCTATTTTCTTATCCGAGATCTTGTGTTTTCATTATTCTCGCCGATGTTCAAAGATTCGGTCAACGTCACCTAATTTTTTTCATCGTGGCCAGGATATCCAAGAAAATCCTTTGAACTCTTGCGGCAGGAATACGTTGGCTTGAGCCATTTCGTAGCCTCTTTATAGGAGCGTTTAAAAAAAAACAACAAAAAATGTTGTATTTTTCTTAACGCTACCCGATAAAATGCCTGTTTGGGACCTAAAAAATAACCTCTCAAAATATGAGCCACGTATATTATGCGTAAGAACTGCTGCAATTGAATTTTGGTTTTTTTGTTTCACTTTTTCCTAAAAATCGCCCAAAATATAACATATATTACAAAAAGTCTGACAAGATCTTTTTTTAAGAAATTCAATTTACCGTGGAGAAAGTGTCTTGTGATTTTTTTATATATTGCGTATTTATCAAGAAATTTACAAAATTCAAAATTACAACTTCAAATATTGACTTTTCGTTTCCAAAATGATTTTTTTTTTAATCTTCTTGAGGTCTCATATATTAATTTTCAATTCTCAATAAAAAAAATAAATTTCATATCGAAACCTAAATTTTGTTGATCGGCTCTGAATTGACAAAAAAAAAACAACACGTCTTTATGACCTGCATATCGATCTGTACTGTAGCACTGACTGCAAACACCTAAATAATGCCGACAAACATCGGCTTTACTTTATTGAGGTAAGCAGCTGCAAAAATCTACCTCCGAGAATACCTAGGAGAACAAAATTATAATCGAAAAATTCATTTGTTCAAAATACTTGCTCAGACAAATGGGTATTGCTCTAAGGTAAGATACAGAGGAGGCAAAATACACCGTGAAGCGTGGAAGGCAGAACGCCCCGGGATGTTCTGACCTGCTCTACTAAAATTGTCACAATTTGGTCAATGTTTGGACTTTTCTTCAAATCTTTATTTCAAATGAAAGATAAGACCGCAGGCAACAAGATAATGAAATAAACTAAGTATAGATTTTTTTTCAAATTTCAAGGTTATGCATACATCTTGAGAAACCAATTCCAATTCAACGCCTTTTTTAATTTATTTTCTGTGTTACAATCTCATTTTGTGTAAAGCAATGATCTCTTCCCTGAATATCTCTGTCATAGACTTTTCAAGGTAGCAACTTACGGATTGAAGTACGGCGGTAGCGAACGGGTGGCTGCCATTGCAAATAATGAGTCGTGTGTAGAATAGTCCGCTGTCGGAAGGCATCCTCTCCACCAGCTGAGCTTTGTAGGTTTGCTCCTTAAAGAACCCGATAGCAATCTGTTATCCACTATGGCGCTTCATTTAATCGACTTCTACTCACAAAAGACACCACGCTGAATGTTTTGTGAATTAAGATGAGCTTCAAATACAGTATAACCTCGATTAGCCGGGGAGAACAAGACAGTGAGCGACTCGGAGAAATAAATTCCATGGATGTTCTGAACAGGACTCCATAGTTTCTTGGATTCGAAAAACCGTTAATAATTATTGTAACATGTATCCATAACAGTGACATGTGAATGAAAAAGAATCATTTAGAACCATGAGACCGTCATTATAACACTGTAAAGTACATATGCAGATAATCAATTGACGAATATTTCGTAGCAGGCCCGGTTAATCTGGATCCAACATGAATCACACCGGATAATCGAGGTTCCATAATAAATTAAACGAATTGAGTTTCATTGGTAGAATTTTACGTAGTCAAGGTTTATAAATATTTCAAGTTTGAAAAGTTTCGTCTATACCGCTTGTGACAGCGATCAAAATAAAATCATTCGTATTGATACACAAAAAATTAACCGGTGATAAACATTCATGTAATATCTTTCAAACAAAGCAACTTCTTTGAGTAGTACAGTACGATACAGTACAGTACTGTACCGAGACGAAATTATGAAAGTTAGCAGGCTCAATGACCCTCACGCGTCTGTGCATGCGCAAGATGATTCAACTTTATTGTTCGGCTAGATGTGCGCACCCAACTTCTTCTACGTTGATGCGCACACGGGGTACCCGGGTACCCATCTCCAGTTTTAATTACTGTTTGAGTTCAGATGGGAACAGAATCATTATAAATTGATTTACTTTATTATGTAAACATGATCAAAAAGTGATTAAGCTATACATACGTTTAAAACTAGCGTATAGTTTCCTCAAAGAGAGATCAGTGGAGGAGATTTCGAGCGCTCCACAGCCATTTATTGACTTTATCGAGCAGTAGATTTTCCAAATGTTTGTGGAAGTTGTAGTTAGATAGCGTCCCCCCCTTTTCAAGTTGACAAAGGCCCAGCAGTGACACATTTGCTCAGAAGGGAACATTTATTAACATTAACATTGATTTACAGATGAATATATCAAAGTTTTCACTACTGGGTACCCGGGTACCCTGGGTGTCCCCTGGCACTAACCGTAATTTAAGTTCATTTTTTCATTGCAAAGAATTATTTTTTTCCAAATATAGCTGTAGGAATCTCTTCGTGAAGAGTTGAACTTGCTAGATTCGGAGGCTTAGATCGAAAAAAAAAATTCAAAAAATTACACGTAAAAATGTGACGAGGTAGGCATCCGGGTACCCGGGTGCACACATTAGGTTTAAACGATTTTTGGTAAATTTTTGACTGATTCAGATGAACAGATTTTTTATTTGAACTTAGTGCATCACAATACGTGAGGAATAAATGTAATCATGTTTAATCCATTATTTTTATTACTGTACATACAATTCATAGAAATGTTTAGGGAGTTTTTACAATTTATTTATATTTTTAAGGGCCTACAGGCAAAACAAACTTCAGATTTATATTCAGCGGATCGAATCACATGTAAAACTTATATGATTTATATTTAGAAATTTTTTTCATCAGCAGAACTGCAGTTTTTTCCATTTTTCACGGTTTTTTTTACTTTTCTCAACATTTTGAGGGTGTACGGACCAAACGGACCTCAGATTCAGATTCAGCGCGTCAGAGTACATGAAAGTAGGTGGGTCTGTTCAAATATACAGACCACTTTTTTTTTGTGGGCCGATGTTTTCAGAGCCTTTAATTAGGCCCCACATCAATACGATCGATGCACATAAAGACGAAATATATCAATTCTAATATTTCTAACATTGTAGAAATCGTCAGTTCGATTAAGAATTTTCGTCGTCTTTAGACCAAACACTTTTTGGTGTATATAGATATAGAATCAGTGCTAAATGCGATGACAATAATCGTTATCACGAGTAAAGTGGGGCTACTTGTGCGACGTCATCTCTATATGGCCGAATCGGCCGAACGTACCAAATGGATTCACACTTCACACGTGTTTACATGAAAGTATAATAAAAATGAGCGCATTGTTATTAAACAAAGATCACAATCATAATATCACGCTTGTCGCTTGAATATAATTTGTGATTTTACAAAAGCGACAGCATTATATCATGGAACATGATTAAAGGCCAGAAAGTGATTATGATGTGTAGTGTGTAGTCCAGGCGCATGTAGTAATAAACATATTCACAACATGTCGGAAAATTTCTTTGTATAAGAAGTGTTTTGTATAATTATCGACATTGGTTTTCGAAAGGCAACCTCGGCTGCTACACCATCAACAATGTCTCAAAAATTGATGTGGGTATGACGGCAATGTTTTTCGATAAAAAAAAAACAAACAAAAAATTTTACCGCAGCCAAAACGTACAAAGCGACAGCAAACAGTTAAGTAATGCTTTATCATTCATATATTTTAGTGTATCATGTTGGTAAAAATTCATTCAAATTCCCAAAACGTCCTTCACGTAGTTTTCGAAAGTGCATTACAACCTCAAAATGAACATAAATCGCAATCTACTTCATTTATTGTGTTTTCTATGTCCTTCCTTATACCGAGGAGAGAGAACAGAAATTATTTATTTATTTATATATCAACGAGCATCTACATTTTCCACATATATAACCTAACAGATATACTTGTTACGTGGGGGTGAGAGTGTACTGAGCGGTGGTAGTTGATGATTAATTAAATAATCAAGTTCCCACGTAACGACAATGAATAAATATTAAAACTAAGAAATACCTACCTTTCGATAAGCCGGTGATTTGTAGGATCGTGTTGCTATAGTCCTGTACAGGTCTGTGAGGTTTGTTTAAATTGTTGAGGCAATTTTATAATAATGAAAATGGGAAAAAGGTCGTTCAAAATGAATGGTTTAATATGATTTAACTGGTAAAAGATGAAGTATATTCTGTATGATTTGGCGGTTAAAATGTCTGATAACAATGAATGGTGATAATGACATAAAAGCCGAAAGTAACAATTTATAAAGCGTTTGAGTTTATATAACGATCCACGCCGACGGACGGATTTATATTCAAATGCAGAGAGGCTGCAGAATGACTAAATTTGACCGTTTGCGGGTTTTGGCAAATTATCTGTTATTCTATTTTAAAGGATATTATTATTTGGTACCAGGGACATCTACTCTGAACGATGGTTATAACTGACTGGTCGTGATTATTCGATATTTTATCTCTCTTTTTAGATTATCTTAAATCAATTATATATCCTGTTGTAATTGCTTGTTGGTTAAATCTTGGAAACAGTAAGCATGATTTAATTGGGGGTAGTGAAGCTAGCCACCAATTCTAGACTTGCTTTTAAATGAATATTACTGAAGTAAATTCTGATTGTAAAGGTGAAACAAGAATTCGTTCAATTTCGAAGATTAACACTCGGATTGACTTATCTTTAGGTGAATCGGTTGACGAGATTGAGAGCCGGCGGATCGTGTCGGTCTGCGTCAGTAGAATTCTGGACCAGGGCCTCACCTCAAGTTCGGAAGAGTTGATGAATCGAATGATGTTGAACGTCGGTCACTTAGTCTTTGTGGATTTAGAATAATACCTTACTATCGAAACTATGGTTGAAAGTGTCAATTTGCTGATTCTGATATATGTTAAAGATAATTCCAAAGATTATTTATTACAAACGCTAATGTAGTTATTATTATTAGCACTTAAAGTTACCTGATTCGGTTGAATCAGGGCCGAACTCAATTTAATTACGGAAAATGGAATGGCATAAAAATATCTATTCTCGAAATGATGAGATTTAGTAAAGCACAGAAAAGGTGGAAACGTAGAAGATAGTGAGTCTTTCGCAGCTAACAGAATAACTGAATGCTCTAATTTGACGAATTAGCGCGAGACTTTAGGCCGGTCATAACTGAGATTTTCCGAACGCTACTATTGCTCAAGAAGGTCTAATACGGGTTGACGTCCACGCACCTCGCGACTTGACAGACGAAAGACGCGGCTTCTTGAGCCCGAGGGTCCAAGGAGCTGCAGTTGTAATAAGTTACAACGGTAATTAGCCAACGAGGTGCGAGGGCGACCTCCTGGCGCCCAAATCCACATGGTCAGCGTTACTTCATGCTCTTCAACGGTGTTCCGACGATTCCCAATCTCGTCGGTGACACATTAAAAATATGAACAAGAGATATTTACATACAATGTATACACATTCATTCATACATTCTAATAAGTAATCTATTTCAATTTGGTGTTTCCAAAGGTAGTGGTTTATCCTAATTATTGGTTATAGTTTTAACTTAAAAAGAGGGATATTTCCAAACTGAGCGCTACTGATGCTAATTCAGCAGTCCCTTATCTCCGTTCTTTGTACCAGTTGAATAGAAGAAAGTTGAACCTTGTACTCGGGATCATTGTTGGTCTCTACGTGACGTTTTCCAGGAGGGGTGGAACTCGCCGGTTCAGGCAATACGATATTTTAATGTTGTTTATGGCCGTAAACGTTACGGTATTGAAAGCTAATTGTGGGAATTACTTCCACATGTTGAGGATCATATAGATTTTGAAAAAAGTACGCCGAAGCAATGTGCCGGACGTAACATACTGTTTATGTAATTAGGTCTGCAAAAGAAAGTGAAGCATCGACGAGGTACATCCATGTGCGTCGCTTAGCTCAGCATATACCGTAGAACAAAAATCAGTCCAGAAAACAAAGTTTGAAGCAATTCGTACGTTGGACATCGAAAGTCGACGTAGGTAATGAATTAAAAAAAATTGTAGAATGTCCCAAATGTGTGGCAATAGACGGTATGTTCAAAGTAATACGTTTTGGCATAAAACATGTGTAAAGCACCATGAATTCAGTGTCTTGTCTGGCAGGTGGATGCAAGTATGCTGTTGCCTCTTTCATGGAAGTTCACCGAAGAAGCCTAGATCCGACACCTATAGAAGTTAGCTGATATTGGCAAAAATCGAAGGACAAGGGTTGGATTATACGGAAAACTAGGCTCTCATTGAACAACTCATTCTGTGAACAAACCTTCAGTTCCGTGACACATGATGCGAATGAACGGATGGAAAAAATATCAGAGCCAGTGTTACAAAGTTTTTAAATATAGAAATAAAAAAGGGTGTGTGTCAGCTCCGACGCACGACTGGAGTATACTCCTTACGAAGGATAATTATGATTTTATCGAATGGAAAAAGAGGGTAAATGAACGCATCTTCCAAAATGATATGAGAAACAAACATATATATGTAATTATTCGGATTATTTATATCACTTCAATAAAAGCGTATTACAGTTATTAAAGTATGTTAAACGACGATGACGACGATGATGATGACTGCAAGTGGCGGGGGGGTTAAATCCCTCGCTCGAGACGCGACGACGCTGCGTACATCGAGTAAGTCGAAGGGGACTAAAGTTAACACAGGACCAATTGATGCCCCCCGAGGCGGCCTCAGGAGGCGGATTTGGCGTGAAAACCCGGTTCGATCGGGAAGTGACGATCCCGGGGTTTTCTGGTAAGTCGGAGGGGACGGAAGTCGGCACAGGCCCGATGAAAGGCCCCCGAGGTGACCTCAGGGGCCGTGCTATGTTCCGGCACGGTACGGGAAGTCGCGCCCCCGAGAGGCCCTTAGCATTCAGAAACTTTTATGGAGATGCACAAGGGTAACAACGATATACCTCAGGTGGTAGCCCTAGCACAGGGAAAATCCGCCCTGGGTTCCGACCGGGTGAAAGCCCCGGCGGCCCATGGTAGCGGCATGGATTCTAAGGGCCGCAAATTGTGCAAAGACCTGGCGACGAAGACTGCAACGAAGATAGCGGACACGAAAACTGGAACAGCGGACAGGACAACACTGGGACAACTACGACGAGATAGGACGGACAGCGTGTCGAGCACGGACAGTGAAGCGAGTTGCGCTTCCGCTGTGTCCACGATTGGCACGGAGACACGAATCACGGACGATATGGACCTAACGGACGTATTGTTACTGATTCACAGGACAGTGACAAGGATGGCCGAGGCAGCGGCTATCCAAAATAAACATGAATATGTCTGTAAAACAGGGCATAAAGACTACCCTCGAGGCTGCCGACGTTGCGCTGAACAGGCGCGCCAAAGCAGCCGCGACCGAACACAAGACGGACAACGAGACGACGGAAACGAACGTAGAGACGGAACAACTGACACAAAACACTCCGGGGACTAAACGAAAACGGGAGGCGACTGGAACCACTCCGGAATCCTCTCAAAAGAGGGCAATGGTTGCGGAACCGGCCGCTGACTGGCAGACCGTGACGACGAGGAAAAAAAAAAAAGGAACGGAAGACGTGGACGGACGCGACAACAGACACGACGGCCGGGGCTGTGGGGCGCAGAGCGGCTCCCAAACATTGGGGAACGGCTGTGCTCGTCGCACCCGACAACGACACAACGTACTCCGATATCGTCAGGAGGATACAGACCACGGTCGACCCTGCGAAGAGTAACGTTGAAGCGACGACGAAGATAAAGACAGACGCCAACGGACGAGACGACCTCCGACGCGTCCTGCAGGACGCAGTCGGAGACGCAGGCTGCGTCAGCGCCGGGACCTCTAGAGTACAGCTGGAGATCGTGGACCTTGACTGTGTCACGACCAGAAACGACGTGATACAGGTACTGCGACGAGGAACGGGGTGAGACGCGGACTTTGGGGTCCACATCTTCGGTCGGAATCGGGCCGAGCAGTTTATGGCCGCATGCGACCTAGAGTCGCAGGAAGTCAGAGCGCTGCTCGGCCGGGGACAAGTCGGGATTGGATGGGTGGTATGCCGCGTCCGACCACGACTGACGGTGACAAAATGCCACAAGTGCCTGGAATACGGGCACACGAAGGCAAAATGCACAAACACAGACCGGACGAAGTGCTGCAGGAAATGTAGCGAGACGGGACACTACGCCACGGACTGTAAGAACAGACCGGCCTGCCTACTGTGCGCGGAGGCGGGCCACGGCGATGCGTCGCATCTCGCGGGCTTCGGGAGGTGCGCGGTGTACCGTCGTGCGCTGGAGAAGTGCGAGGCGGGCCGGAAGACGGACAGGATAGTTCGAGGTAACCTGAACCGCAGTAGGACAGCAGACATGATACTACCACAGATAGCAGACGAACACGACGCCGACATTCTGATCCTGTGCAAGCCGTACAGGATCCGACAATCGCAGGATTGGAGCACGAACGAGACCAAGACATCAGCTATCTAGGTGACGGGCGCTGCCCGAGCCCGGATAACCACTCGTGGCGTCGGGGACTACTACGTCTGGGCTAGGGTGGGCGCTGTCACTCACGTCAGCGTCTACCTGACCCCAAACTGTGCCACGGCGGAGTTCCTGGCGAAGGTTGCGCTCCTCGAGGACGGACTCAGGGACCTACCCGGGGACCTCGTGGTCGCGGGGGACCTCAACCCGAGGGTGGTCGAGTGGGGCATGACGAAAACGAACAGACGTGGACGGCTGCTGCTGGAGATGGCCGCAAGGCTAGATCTAGTAGTGGCAAATACAGGAGACGTACCAACGTACAGATGGCCGGGGTTCGGAGACTCCATCCCGGACGTAACGATGACGACGGACAGAATTCTTCCACGGGTAGGGCGGCGGCAGGTGTTCGAGGGTTACACGGCCAGCGATCATCAGTACATCGCTCCCAAAGTGGCAAAAGAGACAAGGACAGCACGGGCGAGGATCGAGCACCCTTCGCGGTGGATCATAGACAAACTCGACGTACCGAAGTTTTTGGCGGAACTGGCGGCAGCACCGGCCCCGATCACCGACGTCCCCCTAGAGCTGACTGGCCAGCAAAGGGCAAAAAGACTGGCAGACGAGACGGCCAAACTGACGACGCGGCTGTGCGATAGCACAATGCGAAAATGACAGTACGGACGCAACAGACCACCACAATACTGGTGGACGAACGAGATAGCCGAGCTGTGGAAGAGTTGCCTGGCAATACAACGACGGGTTACGAGGACTGGCGGAAGACCTGAGAGGGAAACCCTTCACGCCGAGTACAAGACCAAACGGAAACCACTGACGTACGCCATTAGAGACAGCAACACACAATGCTGGAAGAAGCTCTGCCAGGAGGTGAACCGCGATCCCTGGGGTGCCGGTTACAAGATTGTGACCGGTAGGCTGTGAGCCCGGATCCCGCCAGAACTTAAGGATGCTGAAACCGCACGACGGATCGTCAACGGGCTGTTTTCGACGCACCCGACGCGTACAGACGCGACGAACGACGACGAGACGGCGGCGCCCCCCGTCTTCCCCGCCGAGGAGCTCGTCGGAGCGACCAAAGCTATGAAGAGGACTAAGGCGCCAAGACCGGACGGGGTACCGGTGGAGGCTGATAGCGAGCCTGAGGCCGGAGATACTTCTCGACCTCTACAAGACGTGCCTTATGACAGGGACATTCAGCGACCGGTGGAAGGTGGCGAAGTTGGTCCTTATCCCAAAGAGTAAGGGTGACCCCAGCACGCAGTCGGCCTACTGGCCGCTGAGCTTACTGAACACGACGGGGAAACTGTACGAACAGCTTCTGCGACCACGACTCACGGACGCGATACAGGACGGCGGAGGCCTCTCGGATCAGCAGTTGGGCTTCCCGAGGGGTCGATCAACGATTGGAGCGATCCAAGAGGTGGTTGACTCCTTCCGGTCGACAGACACCCATTGCCACACTGCACGACCCGTTGCGCTGCTGGTGACACTGGACGTTAAGAACGCGTTCAACTCGGCCAGGTGGGTGGATATCCTAGAATAGCTAAGAGGCGACTACGGGGTCCCGCCTTACCTGCTCCGGGTTGTTGAAGACCACCTTTGAAACAGACGACTGACGTACGAAACGACCGAAGGTCAAGTGACGCGACAGATCACCGCGGGGGTCGCTCAAGTTTCCATACTGGGACCTGACTTCTGGAACGGGATCTATGACTGCCTGCTCAGACTGCAGCTCCCGCTCGGCGTTCGCCTAGTCGCTTACGCTGACGAAGTGGCGGCGGCGATAGTCGAGCGCACTCCAGATCTGGCACAATACGCATTGAATCCGACAATGAGACGAGCTGGACAGTGGGAGACCGACCATGGACTGCAACTCGCGACGGAAAAGACAGAACTGGTGGTTCTCACCAGAAGACGAATACCGACCACACTACTTATGACGGTCGGGACGGACGGGATCGAGACCAGAGGGGAAGCCAAGTATCTGGAGGTGATCCTGGATACGAAGATGACCTCCTGGCCTCACATACAACGAACGGCTCAGAAGGTGGCTGAAAGGCTAGCATCCCTAAGCTGCCTGATGACAAACACAAACGGAGCGAGACCGGGGAAACGGAGACTTTTGATATCGACGGTGAACTCGATCCTCCTCTACGGTGCAGAGATCTGGGCAGACTCCCTAAAGACTAACAGGAACAGGTAAGAAATACTGTCACGCGATGACGACGGTACGAAGATGAAGCGCGTTAAGGATCGCTTGTTCCTATCGGACGGTCTCAGTATAAGCCGTTCTGGTGATGGCAGCCGTGATTTCCATAGACCTTCTTGCGTTCGAGCGCAAGAGCGTCTACGGAAGAGACGCGGACGTGACCCGACGGGATGCGGCAACGACGGAAAGAGACGCGACGATACAGACGTGGCAAGAACGGTGGACGGAAAAAACGACAGGAAACTGGACGAGACGACTTATTAAGGACCTGAGACCGTGGATTCAGAGGGGGTTTGGGGATGTGAATAGTCACGTCTTCCAGCTTCTGACGGGTCACGGTTCTTTTAAACGGTACGTACACAATTTGAACCGAGTACGGACGCCCAACTGTACGTACTGCGGACACGGACGGGACGATGCGGAAGACACGTTCTTCGAATGTGACCGCTGGACAGAACTGAGACAGAGACTGGAGACGGTCGTGGGAGGCATCACTTCCGACAACATTGTCGGGGTCATGCTCCATAGTACAAAAAGGTGGCAGCAAGTTGACACCTACACCGAGACAATCTTACGACGCTGCGACGGAAGAACGCGGACGGCTGCCTAACGTAACGTAACTGACGGACAGCCTGCACTGGACGGACGGACGGACTGACAAGACTGACACAGACAGAGCCCCAACCAGAAGTAATATCACCATAGTTCCTGGCTGGGGGCGTTGCACAGGAGGTGGCGGTTTAGTGGGTAGGCCACTCTGGAGTCCCACATCCGCGGCAGCCCGTATGACTGGCGTGAATCCGTCACTTGGATTCCGCAACTTCTAGGAAAAAAAAATAACAACAACAACGATGACGACGACGACAACAATAATAATAATAAATGCTACCATATGTATTTATTACATAGCATGCATACCCTGTATTCGGCAGCAGTATACAAGTTGCGGCAGAACTTTGTAATACGCAGGCACACAAACACGCGTACAAACATACGCCCACATTGAACTCTTAGACCAGAGGTAGTAAACCATACAGTGAAACTACGGAGCATCGCACGAAGAGGAGGCCCCGAGTATAAGATACGCTGTGTAATGTATTCCATCTTATTCTTTTGCACGTTCAATCCTACAGATATATATGTTTATCTTTTTCTACGTAACGCCTCAAGCTTCCGATTGTTACACTTGATTTCACTCCTCATAAAATTTCCGCACCGAGTCTTATAACTCAAATCGTTTCTTGAGGAGTAAACTCCAAAAAATTTTTTTAAATAAATCTAGAGGGCTTCTAAGCCTACGTGCGCTAGTCGCTGTCTTAATAATAACAATAACTTAAAAACCAAGAACAGAATTTGACCTGACGCTCTGACCGCAATCGTCCTCTATGGTATTGCTCTAATCACCACCTTGACTACTATACTCAAGGGCAAGAAAAAATAAACTACATCTGGTCGCACGGGCCGCGTTAGTCGCAATCTCAATTATTACATTAACCAATATTTTCTTACGCCTACTTAGTTACAACTTATTACCACTCATCCGAGCTCAACTTTCTCCGCGACGTCTTAACGCGGTTCGCGAGTTTAAACGCTTCCCATTTGACGATTCGAACCTACCCGAGAGGTGATACTTTATTTTAATCGACTCGATGTGACCCCGTGCAACGGAATTTGGTTACACTCAATTTAAGACAATAATGCCTCGGCTCACACCCGTGGCTCTACTCGACCTTCTCGATCACAACAAATTGGTTCTACTTCATTACGCGCAACTCAGGCTACGGTCACCTAGCAGAGGTATCGGCCAAAGAATTTCGAGTACTTTAGATAACGCAAATCCTCGATACTATCCGTTCCTCGGCAAGCCGTTATTTAATGACTCTCGAAATTCTTTCGCGAGAATATTAACAGCGCTTACCGCTCCACATTCAGCTCACGAACGCACCAACTCCCTCGTGATCCTTGACGGCCGTCATCCTCGCAACCACACAAATTTGGGGAAAAAGAAAAACAAGAAACTCGAATCTAACTCGACTTTCGCAAATCGTCTTCTGCCTCTGTCAATCGCCAGAACTGGAGTGCCTTAGCATGGCCGATCGGCCGCAACGCCGATCTCGCTACGCTATTCCCTTCGTGACGTCATGACCCCTACAATGCATAACATCGATCTGTTATTGATTTCGGGGATTTCGCAACTTGGCGCGCACCTGTCGTCGCTTAGCGGCGCAGAACTTAACGCGAGATCGCGATGTCGTCTTCCGCGCAGCTCTATGGTGTCCCGGGGTTGGGCGGGGTGGTGCTCACTTGTCGCTGGATGGTCTCTCGCGGCTGCCTTGATCCGGTGTAGGCGCGGTGAGCGGGGAGGCTGCGGCGCGCCGGCCGTCAGCGGGAATCGCGTCCGCCTTGGATTCCCGCGCTGCAGGGATCTGCGTTGGCTCCCCTTCCGCTGCCTCGACATCCTTACCGCGAGATTGTCACTACTCCGCCTCGCCGAAATATCCTCGATGTCGCAGTTGGCGGCTAGCCGTTGGCCGATGTACTCCAAAAACAAAGAAAAAAAAAAACAAAACCCTGCAATATCTCGATCGTGATTCGCTACTGCGCACAGTGGTCCCAAACCCCGAAAAGCTGGCCAAAAGTCGAAAACGTTTTCAATTCGGGTGAAAGTCTGTACTCGGGGGTTTTCGGGGTCGCTGATTGCGAATACGAAGTCAAAATGTAGAAAAACAAAATGGCGGATCCAATATGGCGGAAAATTTCATCAAAAACTTTTTTAATTCTGGTGAAAGTCTGTACTCGGGAATTTTAGAAATTATGATCGTGAATAAATAAAATAGATAATGTAATGACAGTTGACATTCGAAGATTTGGGAAGGAGAGGATTGGAATACAGTAATTAATCATTATTACAATGACAATGAATATTTATAATATATTTCTTTCATTATTTTATTTTTAATCGTTATAATTTGAGCATTTCTTACAATTAATCGCTGTCCTGCGAACTATCATCATCATCCGATGTATCGCTCGTGTTATTTAAAAAAATCTGACTTGATTTTGCAGCTGAAAGTGGAATCAATAGTTCAACCGCGTATGGAGATAACGATCTTAGTTTCTTCGCAGGAAGTTTTCGCAAACTGGATATTATTGGATCTGACGTTACTCAAAGTTTGCAAAAAATTTCTTCCGTGTTTTTGATGCGGTTCAATTTTTTTGACACCTCCTTTCCAACAATGTTAGTGACAACGTTGATATTTTCGTTTAATACCGATTTCAAAAATACGAAGATTTCCTTCTTCGTGGAAGAAATCGCTTCCGTATTATCCAAATTTTCTGTAGAAAATGGAAAAATAACTTTAATAGAAGAATTATCTCTATCAATTTTCTACAAACACTATTACACACGCGAGAATTATGAAAAACTGCAGAAAGTGCACACTAGGGTGGTCCTCGTTGAGGAAATGTTGTTTTTTCTTTTGAAAATGGTGCTTAATCGATTTCAAATAAATAGCTAAAAATTAAAATTTCCTACAAATTTTCCAAGCGGCATTTTCCATTACACGTATTTTCCATTTAAAACTTTCACTGCAGGGAGTGGGGGGAAGGGCAGGATACAATTAAAATATCGAACTAAAATTTAGCATGAATTTTCACTTATTTATTTGAAATCGATTAAGCACCATTTTTAAAAGAAAAAAGAACATATCCTAAACAAGGACCACCATAGTGCTCACTTCATCGCATAAAAAGTATCCCCAAAACCGAAGTCGCAGCCAGATGCAGCTAATTTTTGGATATGTTTTGAAGAAATGTCTAAGTAACAGTTTCCAGTAGTTTCAGAGAAAAATTCGATGAGGGTTTTGACTTATTGCTTTTTCTAACACGACATTTCAGAACACAACTAAGAAAAATACCACTACTTTTATTAATAACATACTATTTCATACATTGTTAACAATAATTTCGAACAACACATTCAAATTGTACTTACTGTCCGGAGAAGAATCCATTTTGTAGAATCAAAATCCGTTTACTTTTCACGATTCTATACGTGTCTCAACTTTGTCTTACTTTCGACGCGCGACGAGTAAACGATGCAGCTGCTCCAACGCTCACGAACGGAATGCGTTCCCAAGCCAGGTAAGGATGCTCCCCCTTTCTTAACGGTCATAATACATACTAGGGGTACAACTACAACTATTCCAACCATTGAAAGTCCCTAGAAAAAGTATTTTTTTTCGATTTTCAGCCAGCTTTTCCGGGTTTGGGACCACTGTGCTGCGTCCCCATCGAAGCTCGGATGCATGACCTCTAACCATGGGTTTCGCCCAGGGTTCAGGAAGCATTTTGTAGCAGGCGTACATAAACGGAAATGCCACGTTACAATTAATATGCAATGCAATGGCGATGAGACTTGAAAATAGAGAGTATCAAAACGCGCATAATTATTAGTTCATAGATGAACGACGCAAATGAAGACTGTGCTGACACACGTAATAGAATATAATTTGCAAATTCTTCTTCGATAGAATGGTTGTGTTACACTTAATTCAAAAAGTAGTTGTGTCACGTCTAACCTAATTTTTATACCGAATTGTAAATACATTCAGGGAGCGGCGATAAAGATATTATAATTACTAGACAAGATTGTGGAGAATTTGACAGCTGCCTCGTACTCTGGTTTTGATGAAGTGTTTAACTTAATTGACGTTGTTTTCAAAAAAACACGTTAAGTGTACAGAATATAAGCACCCAGGTATGATATTGATAATAACGTAATCAGATACGTATATCATGTAGCGAATGTATTTTATTGCCTGACCGTCGTTGAGCAAGCTTATAGAATCCAACTCGGTGATGAAAGTGCCGCTCGGAAAACAGTATCTGACACAGCCAAGAGATTTTATATGATAAATATTTGAAAAATTACAGAAACCTTGGGTGCCTTCAAACTCCGCAAATAGGTCATCGTAACTTCAAGTATGTGAAGCGAGCAACACAACACAGAGTGCTCATTGTATCGAGCATGGTCAGGTTGGTAAAGTCAAACTAACAAAGTCCATCTTCATAATTGTAATCAATCTTTCGGGATACAAGGCTTATAAGGCTTTGAACAAGCGAACTCAGCAATATGAATCTCAGCACAAATTCATAAAGGCCATAGGGCAATAAGCATAGTGAATCGGCCCCAGAAGAATATCTGGATCATCATTTGAGGCTACGTTGATACCAATAAGATACGTTGATCCTGCAAGTTTCAAATCTTTATCTACTTTGGTTTTTGAATAAATCCAGAAAAATAAAAAATCAGACATTTTTATTTTTTTAAAAGCGGCTCGACCGATTCGGATAAAATTTGGTCACATCATAGAACTATATAAAGGCTACGATCAAGAACAAGAACAACTTATAATCTTTGTAATAACCATTTGAAACAGGTGATTTTTCTCGAAATTTTTTTTTTCTCCATGATAACGTTTTCGTACAATTTTGAAACAAATTTTTTTTTATAACTTTTTCGATGAAAAATAACCGCTCAAATCCACAAATTGATCGAAAAGGTACGCCATATTGAAAATAATAAAAAGTTGATTTTTTTATTTAATAACCGATTTATTTCAATGTTTTTACCCTAGAAACACTAGAAAAGAAGGTTATTCGATCACTTTATAAGTGCAGATAACTTATCGTCCTATGGCCTTTGTCTTATTCTTCCGTTATTATATCCCGAGCTATCGTCATTTTTTTTTCTATCAATTAGCGATAAGGTTCTCACTCTTGCTTCATAAACAGAATAATAATTCGCGTAGCGCCATTTGCAACTTGGGTAAGATCGCGTCGCCCAGTGATGTGTAGTTTTAAGTAAATTCTTGCATTATATCGCTTCGGCTACGCTCATTTTTCGCTGCTAATTATCGTCTCTCGTTTTGAAGTTACCGTTTGATTCGTTCTATCGAAATTTCTGTGAACTATTATTGCCTCTTTTATTAACTACCGCTATCGTTGCCATTTAATTTGACTGAGCTGAATTTGTAACCTATTCGACAATATATGACTGATTGACCCGTTCATTTTCCCTGACTTTAGTATATTCTTCATTTCCTTATTTCTTCAATCCTTTAATTGTATTAGCTGCCTTGAATACCGTCATTCTACCAGTTCATATAAGTACCTGAGCCTAGCCAGCCATAGTTCTCTAGTTATTTTTCGTATTGTTTTATAGTTTTCTTATTGATTCGTATTATTGTTTGAAATTCAACGCTAAAGCGTCTGCCGCCCAACGTATTTGATTTTGTTATAGTTTAGTTGTTCAGAGTAATTGGAGAATAGCGTCAAAGTTTCAACGGTAACTTTTCATCCGAGGGTAAAAGAAATTAGCGTTGCAATATACTATATATAGACTAGGGAGGGAGACCTTGCTGCCCGCGCGCTTAGCGCGCCAACTCCCATTTTTGGGTTTGGTTGGGAGGCGGGAGGGAAGGCGGTGAGAGGTCAGATTTTTGTAGGTATAAGGATATGTATGTATAGAGGGTTACGTATTTAATCCCTGATTCCTAGGTGGATGTACACTTGGGGAAAATGAATCTGAGATGGCTAATGTTTCACACTAGACAGTTAAGTTGGCAGCACAGAAAACTTACAGCGCCATATCCGGCCGAGCGCGAGACAAACTCAATCTCAATAAACATAACATAACTCATGACCGTCGAATCTAACCTTAGAATATCGCGGGGATAATGACTTGATGGATTGACATGTAAATCGGTTATAACATAATTGTAATTGATGTTAATTCGAAAAAAGTCGAAATTAACGAGTGAACAAAATTTACCTGGAGTCTAAAATATTATTGGATGTGAAAATAGTTGATTCGGGATGGAGGAGTCTAACTAATTTAATAGAAAAAATGACCGTGTCACTCAATTAAACTCAAGTCATTTCCCCCTCGAAGAATACAAACGGCCAAAAGTTCATTTTCCAGCGAAACGAACAAGTTTGCCTAGGTGCTCAGAAAAATGTGTAATTGTCGAAGTTTGAAACGGAAATGAGGAATCAAGTCTGAAGAAATGAAAGAAGAAATTGAAACCTCAAGTTTTACGGTAAGATGATTTTATAACAATACAATTTAATTAGATAATGTAAGTTACGTTATGTGTGAAAAACATGATCTTTGTGGATTTTCTACTGCTTCCGCAGGGAAGCTGCAAACGACAGACACATTGGTCACAGCCTGTCGACGATGGTAGATGTTTCAACTCAGAAGCGATTGAATCTCATCGCAGAAAGGTTTTGAGGATAAAAAAGGTAATGTAATGACTGTTGACTCTCGATGCTCGAGATTTCTTTTTATTTGTTAAACAGACTTTTGGAGCACGTAACCACAAGCTGGTAATAGATAACAATGACGACGTACAGATGATTGGATTTTATTCTTATATTTATCAAACTTCCAAAATGTCTTTAATCTAGGCTTACAATACATGCTCAGACTGCTCATCGTCTCTCAACATACAACTTTCGTATCATTTTTTACACATAGCGTAACTTGCATTACCTAATTGAATTGTATTGTTATAAAATCATCTTACCTTAAAACTTCAGGTTTCAATTTCTTTTTTATCTCTTCAGACTTGATTCCTCATTTCTATTTCAAACTTCGACAATCACACATTTTTCTGAGCACTCTACGCAAACTTGTTCGTTTCGCTGGAAATGAACTTTCGCCTGTTTGTATTCTTTGAGGGGGAAATAACTTGAGTTTAATTGAGTGACACGGTCATTTTTTCCATTAAATTAGTTAGACTCCTTCACCCCGAATCAACTATTTTCACATCCAATAATATTTTAGACTCCAGGTAAATTTTGGTCACTCATTAATTTCGACTTTTTTCGAATTAACATCAATTACAATTATGTTTCAACCGATTTACATGTCAATCCATCAAGTCATTATCCCCGCGATATTCTAAGGTTAGATTCGACGGTCATGAGTTATGTTATGTTTATTGATATTGAGTTTGTTTTGCGCTTGTCCGACTATGGCGCTGTAGGTTTCCTGTGCTGCCAACTTTTCTGTCCAGTCCGAAAAATAAGCCGTCTCAGATTCATTGTGCCCAAGTTTAAAGACAAAAGGTGAAGGGTCAAGTCTTTATAGGTGTTGCGGTATACTGTATGTAGGCCATGTAGGGTGAAGGGTTAAATCAGTAAAAGTATAATAGTATATACGTAAGATAAAGGGTTAAATCTTTACAGATATATGCGTATGGTAAAGGGTGGAATCTTCATAGCTTTAAGGGCATATACGTAAGTTAAAGGGTTCAGTCTTCACAGGTATAATGGTATATACGTGGCATGAAAAGTTAAATCTTTATAGCCATATAGGCATAAGTGTAGGATAAGGAGTTGAATCTGCATAGGTATGTGGGTATATACGTAAGGTGAAGGGTTGAATTTTCACATGTATAATTTGTCACGTGGATTTTTCCCGTACCTCGGCCACTCGAAGAAAATGACCGAGAACTTACCGGGTACACAATAATTCGGCGTCTCGCGATGTAAGCTGGATCTAAAAACAATATCGCGAAATGCTGTTGGGCGCCTGGCGTGATTAACACGCCACGAAATCGATAATGCGCTATACCTCGGGAATATTTTCGGTAGCTCAGTACCGCGGAGAGGAGAGCGGTAATTTTTGGAGAGAGAGAGGGAGACTCAACTAAAACCTGCGATTCTACTCATCTCTCTCAACGACTCAAAAGTTACTCTACTCTATCACGTGCACTCAGGATACAGTCGTCAAGGAAAAGAATCGGCAAAAGAATTTCGAGTATTCTTCTACAACGCAAATCCAAAACGGCAGTCCGTGATTCGGCTAGCCCCTTTCGCAATTATTCTCGAAATTCAATCGCGGGGATATAAGCAGCGCTTACCTTCTGCATCCTCGCAATCCACTCTTCAACCCCCTTGCGATTTTTAGGCGGCTCCATTACTTCGTGACACTCCCAAAACGTGACTATCTAGCACGACCGCCAGAAATAGAGTGGTTTCAAAAACCTACGACCTGCCGCAACACGGATCTTGATACGCTATCCCATACGTGACATCATACCCCCAAGAATACCCAATAATCGACTCGTCATTGATTTCGTCGATTGCGCAACTGGACGCGCAGCTTGAATAGCATCGCGGCGCAAAACTTAACGCTAAAACGCAATTTCATCCTCCGAGCAGCTCCATGACGTCTTGGTGGTAAGCGTGGCGCTCCCTCGTCGCTAGTCGGTCCGTCGCGAACTCACCGGTCAATTGTGGGCGGGGTGAAGGGGGAAAGGCTCCGGCGCGCAAGCTACCAGCGGGAATCGCGTCCGCATTGGATTCCCACGATGCGGGGATCTTCATTGGCGCCCCGTCCGCAGCCTCGAAATTCTTCTTTCGCAATCGTCGCTAGTCCGCCACTCCGCAGTTTTTTCGAATTTGATGCCAACTTCCTGCCTGATACCGTTGTAGCTCGAAAAATAAAGAAACAAAAAAAAACCAAAATATCTTACAGTATTCGCTAAAGTGTCCCCTCTCGTAGTCTTGAATGCGTGACTCTAGTTCTGGCGCTCTTTTACAAAGACTTCGCGATCCAATTTTTTAAACCCCTAAATTTTGGTTCCGCCCAGGGTTCAAGGAGCCCCTTGTGATAGGCATCAAAAATGCCACGTTACAAATGGTATAATGTATAATGATAGTTATGACGTGGCATTTGCTTATGCACGTTCCAAACGGCTTCCCGAACCCTAGGTGGAACCCAAAATTAGGGATTTTGCGATCGCTAATAATTCCGTAAAAGAGCGCCAGGACGAAGGTCACGCATCCGAGATTCTGAGATGGGACATTCTACAATTTGGCTGATAAGACTTCTCAGGATTTTTGTTCATTTTTTTTTATTTCGAGAAAATGCAACACCATACACGGGATTAGCGGCAAATTCAACAGCGTCATAGCACTACAGTCGCGGAGGATCGCGATGAGAGGAGGGCTTCACAGGATGCTAAGGAGAGAGTGCCAACGCAGAGCTCTGCTGCGAGGGAAACTAACACTAGGGCGCACGAGACTCCCGTTAGTGGCTGGCGAGCCGTAGCCTCCCCTGGCCACGCTGACGTCATGTAACCTCGCGAAGCCGTCACCACGCCACTGCCGAACGATGGAAAACCGAAGAAACATACAGCCAATCAGAGTTTCGCGACAGCGGAAGTCAACGATAGCGATAAGTTGGGCTACAACAATATCGTGACATGAAAACCAATTAGATCGGGAGAATTTTTTGTGATCGATTGCGCCTATGTTAGAAGCATGTGCTAATTTCGGCTCCGCGTAGCGAAGCTATTCACTTGAGTCCTGGCGACATTTCGCGATAGACGCTTGCAACGTTTCCTTACTTGCTAGAACAAAAAGAGTGATTTTGTGCGAAGGATGGCGGAAACCGGCGTGGGTACTTTTTGCTGTGATTACGAAGCGGTAAGCGCTGTTAATTCTTTCGAACATATTTCGAGGACGATTTAGATCGGTGCACCGATCAACGGTTGGCCAGTTAATCATTGAGTTAGTAGCGTACTCGAAATTTGTTTGCCGATCTCCTTGTTTGATGGCCGTAGCCTGAGTTCTCGCGATAACGCGTAGAGCAAATTTGGTTCGTGTACGGTATAGAGTAGAATCACTTTTGTCTTTCCAATTGAGTGCAGCCAAATTCCGCTGCACGGGGGTCTCGTTGAGTCAGCTTATGTAAAAGTGTCACCACTCGTGTAGGTCGCGTATCGTCGTACATGAGCGCTTGGTTTAGCGGAGCGACTTGTCAACTTTGGGTAATTGCGGATACGAATTGATTTCGGATGCGTTACGATCAGCGTCATACGATTAACATTAAGAAAACTGTGATTATAAATGATAATTAGACTTGCGGTTAACGCGTCGAGTCATAGCTGGTTTTTGAAATTTTAGCCGTTAGCGTATTAGAAGGCTGCGGTAAGCGCTATAGTTTAGTCAAGGACGATAGCGGTTAGCGCGTCGAGTGAGATCTTATTTAGTTTTTGTCTAGTGGTTTATTCGTAACTTTGGCGATTGGCGCTGTATTTAGTAGAGGATGATTGCGGTTGGCGCGTCGGTTTAGATTTTGTTTTTGGTTTTTGTTTTATTGTTCATTATTAAGGAGGTGACTAGCCCAAATAGGCTTAAGTCTTCTTATATAGTTGACTTTTCTCAGTTCTGTTTATTTGATTTTGGATCGCGAATTTCGAATTTCGAATTATTCTTTTTTTTTTGTTCTTGTATCATCGCTGCCGGAATATATATTATTTTGTTTTTGTTAAATGACGTGTTGTTGTCGGGTGTCTCGCTCTCTCCCCAAAAATTACTCCTTCCCTCTCCGCGGTACTGAGTTGCCGGGTTAATTCCCGATGTATAGCGAATTAACAATTCCGAGGCGTGTTAACCACGCCAGACACCCAACAGAATCTCGCGATATCTTTGGTAAGGTCCGGTTCTTCAGCTTACATTGCGGGCCGCCGAATTATTGTGTACGCGGTAAGTTCTCGGTCATTTTTCCGAGTGACCGAGGTACAGGAAAAAGCCACGTCACAATACGTAGGGTAAAGGATTAAATCGTCATAGCCATAATAGGCATAAGCGTTACAAAGGTCGAATGTCGATTAATGGTCAAAAGTCGAAGGTCGATCGAAGGTCGAAAATCGGAAGTAAATGTCGAAATCGAAGGTCGCTTATCAAAAATCGTAATCGAAAATCGAAAATCGAAAATCGAAGGTCGAGAGTCGAGGCTCGATGATCAAAGGGTGAAGGGTTAAATGGGCGGAGGGTAGGCGGCGGATGGAATATCTGGGGTGTGGAAGGAAGAGAAGGAGGGTGGAGAGAATCTGTGAAGGTATAAGGGCATATACATATAAGTGGTTCGAGGTTGAATCTGTCACGATCTGAAGGTATATACGTGGGACAGATTTGATCAATCTTCCGCGCGCGCGCGCGTGTGTGTGTGTGGAGAGGATCACAACCCACCCCAAAGCTCTACTAAAAAACTGCCCCCCACCCCAAGGAAATGTTCAGT
Source organism: Neodiprion lecontei (assembly GCF_021901455.1). NCBI lineage: Eukaryota > Metazoa > Arthropoda > Insecta > Hymenoptera > Diprionidae > Neodiprion > Neodiprion lecontei. Next base: position 14,019,605 of record NC_060262.1, on the reverse strand, counting down.
TAACGAACTTTCATTTTGTTGTTCAATTATTTTATTATTTTAAATTTTAAAAATTATGAAGCATAGACGTAAGCGGATAGAGAGTTAGGGTATTCTCTCTTTTACTCTGAACATGTGGCGGCATCGCAGTGGAACTAGCGATACTACGTTTTGTAATCCTCTCGAATGAGACCAGCATATAATTTAGATCGAACTTCACTCCAAGTAAGTTCGTTTGATCTATCAATTATAACTTCACCCTTACTATGCACAATCCAATGGGAGGGTTGAAAGACACATACAGACAGCAATACAAATATTTAAAAAAGTAAGGAGAGATAATAAATAGATAAATTCAATTTTACTACTCTATAGAAATACACCAGTTTTCAATCATGTTTCTCCAACTGAAATCTTAATGTCAAGAAAACTCAGATCAAACGTACTCTGCACCACAAAAATGTTAAAACCAAAAATATTGATAGGATATAACAAAAAAGAAAGATCAGAAAAACAAAAGACACAACAGAAATATTATAATAAAATAGGCGTAAAAAACTTATCAACAATATCAAACAAAACTAGAGTTTTCATACAAGTAACATCAAAAGCGAACTGGTCACCAGAAATAATTTTTAAAAAAACTATAGACAGGACTCATAAAGTATTGTAACGTTTCAGGACATTACGCAATAAATATGGGTTCGCGAGTTTATTTAGAGAATCAATTAAAGGCGCAAATAAAGTGTTGAGGAAAAGCTTTACTAGCATAGTACGTGTTTTCGGTTTGAAGTCTGAAACAAGACTATTTTTACAATAATGCTGGTTGACGCAGCAACCTTATTCTTTTTAAAGACATAAGACGTTTATAAACTTCTTTTATCTATGATGACTACTAGATCATTAAAAAGGGGGTCAAACGGATGATTCCATCCTTTGTAACAGTATTATTGGATAACGGATCAGTAATAGTTAGAAATAGAAAACTGATCAAGCCAATAAGAGTGACAAAGGGTACTAAAGAAATTAGAAGGCAGGAAGAGAAGGAAGAAAACAGTATGAAACATTATTTAGAATTAGAACCTAATATAGTTATAGATGATAGAAAAAACTTAGAGATGAAAAGCTCACAGGATAAGGAATCAGATACAGAGTTTGAAAGTTTGGAAAGTTCAGATACTGAAAACGAGGTAGTTGTAAGAAACGTGAAAACAACCGCTTCTGGAAGTGTGATAAAACTACCTCAAAGACTGAATTGGTAACTAGTATAGATAAGATCTAAAAACAAGAAGAATTTAAAATTTGTATCTAAGAAAAGTGTTAACTTTGTACTTGACAAAGGATTATAACATGTACCAAGATTAAAATACGTACCAAGTGTAAAAATGCATTAAGAAAGGAGGATGTGGAGACATCTATCGTTAGCTTGAGAGAACTATGTAAAAGGAACTTAAATAAACCAGATCACATCAGGAACTCATCGTGTGTGGTTAACTTATGTGCCATTGGGGCAGCAATCTCGCGTACTCAATGATAGCACAGTCTCTGCCAAAAGATATTCTTCAAATTGTAAATTTCCATCTTCATCTATATAATAAGAACTTGATAGTTCTTCATTTAGGTTTATCCAGACTTTTTTGTCTGATGTCTTTTTTACAGTGTGGTTCTTACCTTTTTATATGTGTTAATATTTGTTAATTCTGTGTGTTGTCCCACTAGTTGGTATTGCTCTGGGATAGTATAAGTTTTTTCTTCAGCTGTAGTGATTGAGGTTAGATCCATCCAATTTGTCTTTCAGTCTGCACTTCCTTTCACCACAAATTCGAATTTCAGTTTGTCCATCTTTACAGTAAATGAAATTGTCGTTTTATAATGTATTTATAATCCTTCTTCCCTTTTTTGATCTGGATCGAAAATAAGAATAAACAGTTTTGTAACAGGACAAATGGTTAAATACAAGCGCGAATACCGCAACAAGTATAGGTATCTGTGGTGCGAGAACTTGAAGAATAGCCGCGACACTTATAATTAGCCAGAAGGCGCCGGGACAGAGGGCCCACCATTCACCGTATCAGTGATTCAAGTTTATTTGTAAAGTTTGACGGAATTAATTTCACACTAATCTATGTGTCTCAGTAATCGAACCCAGGGTGATAATACCACATGTTAAAAATGAAAATACACAGTTTCACGCAGTGGGTCTGAGAATTTCCAATCCGCTTATATGCCGTATCGAGTGGATCACACATCGTACTGCTGGATTGGAGAATTGCAAACCCTATGCGTGACGTCCATCATTCTTCACGTTCACCAACTAGAATTTTTCATCTTCAAAGGCTGTTGCCACGCACGATATTAGGATGGGTTCTTTATGTATTATCGACAATTAAGTTTGATTTAATTTACAATAATTTTGCGTAATATAAATTCTCCATATAACTGAACTTGATAATCATTAATGCGGTGACTTGGGAATAGGAGAGGAACGTAATCAACAACACAGTATACGTCTTGTATCGTAATCTTTATCATCATTCCCCTTAGACCACCTTGAGCTTACTCGTCTGGCGTCCGAGCACCACTGACTGTATTGCCCCGCCGCTCTTTACATTAGTATCGGTTCCTTATTTCACTAATGGGTGTGGCAGCACCGTACGGGAACGGGATACCGCAATTAACATATGTTGAGTCAATAACCACGTGAACTATTCAGTGATGAGATGTATGTATTCCTTGCTCTTCTTTGTTAAACAACGACGTATTTTAAAATGTTAGTATGAATGTTGTGTGGATAAACGAATGATTTTATGCGTATTTTCGTGACAACCTAATAAAATTGCAACGCTTGATAATAACAGTGAGGCTTTAGTAGAATTCAAATACACACTCCATGCAGTAACACGTTTTTAAAGCTTGCATCTAGTTTATAGAATATAGGTGTACATTGTGTATATTTAAGGTAACAAACGTCACAGTTTGTGTTGCTCTGTGAAACAAAGCGTCTTGTTTAATTATTTACGTACCCTATTTTCATCATTGACATTCGTATTCTTGCCTATAAGATAAAAAAAACGACAATGAAAGTCTATTTTCATATAAAATCCTTTCTTGGCAGCTCTCAATATTTAGTTTTATCAGGTAACTTATTTTACCTGTCTTTCTCAACACGTGCCTTCTCCATACATAATTCTCTATTCACGGTATAGGATGTTTTGTATTTTACCCGAGCATTGGAATTTGCGCGGCAAGATGTTAAATTATTATATTAATATATTTTTATACACATTTACACATACATAATAATTCAACCCCTTGAGTTCCAAGTCAATTTTATGAAATATGCCCAAAGTGCTAAAACTCAAACTGAGAGCAATTCACCTGAAATTAAACATTCCGGGGTTTTCGGTGGCGCTGATCACGAATCCGATATCAGATTTGCAAAATTCCAAGATGGCCACCGACTACTGCGCATGCGCATTGGTATGGCTCGTGTATAATTCAAGATCCGCTCTGGAATTGTACACTCTGTGTGCCCGCAAATTTCTGAATCATCAATTCAGGTATACCAGTCACATTCATACGGAATATTCCATCGCAAATATCCATTACGGAGCAGGATATTGAAATTTTGTGGACTCGATCATATTCCGGCGATCAGCACTCCCAAAAACTTCCAAGTTCGAAGTCAGCTCAAGTCCTCGATTATAAACATCTTTTTCCAATGTGCATGCGCAGTGGTGGGTCTCCGTTCGAGAATTTCGCAAATGTGGTATCGGATTCATGATCAGCGCCACCGAAAACCCCCGAGTGGCGATTTGGCGATTTCAGTTCAATTACTGAATTATACGCCAGTCATACTAATGCGCGTGCGCAGTAGTAGGTCTCCATCTTGGAATTTGTTAAATCTGATTTCGGATTCATGATCAACGTCCCTGAAAACCTCCGAGTGACCAGTTTCGGAGCAATTCCTTAATTATATACCAGTCATACTAATGCGCATGCGCAGTAGTAGGTCGCTATCTTGAAATTTGTCAAATCTGATTTCGGATTCATGATCAGCGCCCCCGAAAACCCCCGTGTGACCAGTTTCGGAGCAATTTCTCAATTATGTACCAGTCATACTGATGCGCATGCGCTGTAGTAGGTCGTCATCTTGGAATTTGTCAAATCTGATTTCGGATTCATGATCAGCGCCTCCGAAAACCCCCGGGTGCCCAATATCTGATCATTTGGTGATCATTTCTCCCGTCTACTTGACTACTATGTCAGGACAAAGATTTCTTGGAAATGATAAAAACTACAACTTTGTAACCGCGAAATTAGTTTCCTAGCATGGGCTATCAGGAAATGAATGATGTGATCCTTTTCAGCATGGCCCAAAACACAGGAAAATACGCTTTAGTTACGGGTGACATATTATCAGGCGTTGCTAGGACACTTATTCATTGAACAAAGATTCGTGACATCTCGGCAATTTGGGCCAAGTCGAGAAAAACAAAGATCTTAGTCCGCGGCACTCAAGGGGTTAAAATCTAGCCGCGCAAACTCCAGTGCGCAAGTAAATATATGTATATATACAGGGTGTTTATAAAACAAATTATCGGATTTTTGCATATGATAGGAAATAAAATTCTGGGACGAAAAGTCCTTTGATATTTTTACATCTGACCCATAGATGATAAATTATTGATGGAAAGAAGTGGCCAATCAGATGCACGCTACAGCAGTTAGAATACGTGACAAAGAGTTACAGGATACCGAGGCAGTATAGGATGGTAGCTGGCACGGTAGTCCATGGGAGTAATCAGCTTTCACAATGGAAAATAGCATCATTTTCACAAATTATGCAAAACCACGTAAACTTCAATTTTATTTTCTCTTCAAAATGACCCTGGTTTCATTTGATTCGATGTAAAACTTTTAAATAAGAGGTGAACACCAAAACGTCGAAGGGTAGTTCACCCCTCAAACTTTTTTTTTCCACAAGTATGATGGTATTTTCATTAATTCACATGAGAAAAATCTTCGTTTTTGACTCATTGAAATCGTTCGATTTCTTATAGGTGAAACTGCCAAATCACCCCTTGACATGCTTTACTTCGGGCGGTGGTTTCACCCCTTTAAACCGTTTTTCGCAGATAAAAAAAAAAATACGTGGCCCTTAGTATTCAATGTTCTGCAACATACATGAGTCTCAACAAAATCAGAGGGGGACACCAAACTGATGTTCCATGTGAGTACATCTACAGACTCTGTGACGGTGAGTGTATTTGGCCTGGTAATTAACTTGTTCCCGAGCTACCATTGAGCTACCTAGAACAATAGCTCGTCGCCTGGTGATTGTTACACGCCAGTGAACCCACTTATTTGTGCGCATTCGTTGGTGTTTTGACATCGTCCTGAGCGTTCGTCGGTGTTTTGTAACGTTGCGGTCATGTGTTAATGCAAAGGGGTCACCGTGAGAGTTTGTCGCTGTGTCTGCCTATGTTTCATTATTGTTCGACTAGGGTAAACCGCTTAAACATGTTACATTACTCCCTTGGATTGACTAGGTCAGCACCTGTCTGATACCGATGTTAATGTCAGTGCGCTGATTCGTTATTCAACCTCATGCCATTGTTCTCATTTAGTATTCAGCCGCAGCCACTGATATAGTTTCAGTCAAATTTCTATTCTTGTGGATCGGGTGCAGTGACCACAGAGGATATTCGGAAAACCGCCTTACTTGATCTTCCTTGTCATAAGTGTCCCAAAGAGAAGCTTCCCGGTACTTGCTGGTCGCTGGGAAAAGTTCGGCTAAGGGAGGGCTGCGAAATGTTGCTTTGCATTGTGCCCGAGCATCTCGTCGCGTGACCACGCGCATCACCCATTTTCGGTGTTTTTAGAGGTTCTCTTCGGTGGTTGCCGGTAAATTGATGTTGTGGAATTTCCACCATGATGTTTGGTATTGGAGGTATTTTTCCAAGCAATCTGAAAATTTTGGTGGCGGTTTTGCCCTTCCGTCTGCCCTAGTTGGCTGGTACTGTGAAGGTTGCGGACCGGACTGCCTCCTGTTCGGGACTGTTCTCCGTTGTATCCGGTGTGTCGAGACCGTGGAGGGTATCGATGCGACTGTCGGAGAAATCTCTATGACTTTAACTGAAAAGGTACTGGCTTTTCTTTCTTTTCTCTACTCCACCAGCTCCCCCAAGCTTTTTCTTCCTGTGACCTTTGGTGTTTGTACCGCTCGGCCCGATCTTACAGTACCGCCTCCGGATTGAAAATCTCAGCTTGACATGATGACGATTGCCATGTTACCATTATCATCATACGAATGATTCTCCGCACCTGCACATGCGACTGTAGCCTTATGCTGCATACTGACGTACCCGTACTTTTCTATTTTCACTTGACGACTAAGGGTCTTCGGCAGGTACCCATTTTACCTAGCTCTTGTATCTTGGTTTTTTGCCTTTTCTTTCTATTTTTATGCTGAATTTACTCACCAAATTTGCTGTCAATACACGGCGACAACTCAGCTGACGCGTTTGTTTACATTCAGTCTCTCTCAGCTGACTTGTGTCACTCTGGCACTTGGGTTCTGTCAATTTATATTTTCGTTTCATTTGCAAACCTTGGCCATACTTCATTTCAAGTCTGTGTAGAATTTTGAAGAAAGTAATTCAGATGCCTTGTATTCAATCTTATTTGACACCAAGTGCGACTGGGTTAGGTTCTATTTTAAATTTGTTCGGAAGTTCCATTTGATCTTGGAGAATCAAAACTTTCCAAAATCTTTGCGGTTTTTCATAAAGCTACAATACACACGGTGCTACTTCAGTTGTGTTATGTTATTGGATTGTTCAATGACTGATATGCATTAATAATCGTTAAGGTTTCCCCAACTCTGGTATGTATTTACCAAATATGCATTTTATGGTAGCCTGCATGTTTGCGATTTTCAGTGGGTAAAGTTGCACGAACTTAGTAAATGCGTCGATCGTCACTAATAACCACTTATAATTTCCTTGATTAGTGGGCAATGGTCCAAACTAATCTATTGAAACTAGTTTTCCAATCCCATCTGGTACAAGACTTTGCATTTTTGCGCACTTATATTCATTCGGTACCTTGCATATTTTACACGTGTCGCAACGGGCTAGTTCCTTCTGAATTTCCGTGGCTAGTTTCGGAAAGTAAAACCCCTTCTGCAGCATTGGATAACATTTATTCGTTCCTATCTGCCCATAAATTTTATGGCATTCTATGATTAAATTTGCTAATCATTTTTCAGGTACAAATGCCCAAAGTCTGCCCCTTGGCATTTTATAATATACTACATCATTGAAAATGACAAATCATTTCTTATTCAATGTTCCACTTACATTGATTACGTTTCCAATTCTTGAGTTTCGTTTTTGTAATTTTTACATAAGTTTTAGACTCTTTCTTAACTCAATACTTATTTATTTTGCTAACTCTGTTTCGCATTAAACCTCTCCAATTTGTACCAATTTCTTTTGTTTTTCAAGTGGATGTCAGCTGTACTAATCGGCAAAAATATTATCCTTCCCTTTGTGTACGCGATATCGAACTAGTAGGAGTACATGAACAGTAGGTACCCATCTCGTTAGGTAGGAACTAATGAGTCTGCAGTTGAATACAAATGTTGAAGCTTTATGATTAATACGGATTGTCAAGGTAGCAATCATGACAAACGTACAAAATTTCTCCAATGCCTGTAGAATCGCAAGTAACACTTTTTCAGTGGCAACGTAATTCAACTAAGTTCCGTTCAATGTCTAACTTCAAAAACAGATCATTAATTGCGTCTACAAACTAATTTGTCGTATTGTTTCGTTCGCTTCTTTCCATATAAGTTTTATTGTAAAATTTTTACACTTTCACAAGATTTTCAATATTCGCTGAGATATTGAATTTTAAAGTTATACTAATTTGAAAATAACTGGGCATAGCCGACTTCGCGCCGGAGATACCCGATGTTGGCCGAATCGACAGTGACGTCACGATGTTATCCGAGTTCCAGCGATATAGCCTGAATACATGCGTTGGCGCAGAATCCAAGGCGAATTCACGATTTTTTTGTTAAAATGAGCAATATAAAAACTTAAAGAGTGTGTTTTGTACCCTTGTGCAAGAATACAACAAAAAGCACCTGAAAAAGTGTTCATAACAATGCCAAAAGACGAAAAACGTCGGAAGTAATGGCTTAATTCGGCACGTCGCGGTTACCCCAAGTCTACTTCAAATTACTTTTGCTGCGAAGGACATTTCAATGTAAGTACAGTTTTCTTGATAATATGTTGTAACGTAGCATTTTGGATGCGCGTTCTAAACGGCTTCCCGAACCCTGGATGGAACTCGAGATTAGGGATCCCGTGGATAAGACCGCTAATCATTTCGAAAAAGAGCGCCAGGACAACGGTCACGCATCCGAGACTCTGAGAGGGGACAATTTTCGGTCTGGCGAAGACGATTTTTCAGGATTTTTGTTTATTTTTTTTTGTTTCGAGTAATTGCGGCATCATCCACGGGATCGGCGGCAAATTCGGAAGCATTATAAAACCACAGTTGCGACGGGTCGCGACGAAAGGAGGGCCTCACGAGAGGCTACGGAGAGAGCGTCAACGTAGAGCTCTGCCGCGAGGGAACCCAAGGCGGAAGAGACTCCCGTTAGTGGCCAGCGAGCCGTAGCCTCCATTCACCACGCTGATGTCAGGCAGCCTCGCGAAGTTGTCACCACGTCACTGTCGAACTACGGGATACCGGCGACTGGACCGCCAATCAGCACCCCGCAGCAGCGGGAGCCAACGATAGTGATAAGTTAGGCTATAAGAATTTCGTAACGAGAACACCAATTAGAGCGGAAGAATTTTGACGACGGATAGCGCCTATGTTCGAGGCATGCTCGAATTGCAGCTCCGATTAGCGGAGCTCGTCACTTGAGTCCTGGCGACATTTCGCGATAGTCGAGTTGGAGAAAATGTAGAAAGATAAAGTAATTGTGGGTGACATGGCGGAGACTGGAGTGGGAGAATTCTTGCAGTGGTTACGAAGCGGTAAGCACTATTAATTCTTTGCGAACGCATTTCGAGTGCAATTTAAAGCGGCGCACGAGTAAACGGTTGGCCAATCCCTTGCTGAGTTGGAGTAGTACTCGAAATTTGTTTGCCGATCTCCTTGTTGATGGCCGTAGTCTGAGTTTTCGCGATAACGCGTAGAGTCAATTTGGTTCCTGTAGAGTCTCGCGTAGAGTCACGGTTCCGAGTTGAGTCAATTTCGGTTTCAAATTGAGTGTAGCCAAATTCCGCTGAACAGGGTCTCGTCGAGTCTGCATATGTAAAAAGTGTCACCTCTCGTGTAGGTCGCGTATCATCGTGCGTAGACGCTCGGATTAGCGGGACGGTTTGCGAACTTCTCGGGAATAGCGACTACGACTTGAGCTCGGATGCGTCATAATACGTCATAATTAGGCACGAATAAGAAGCTTTCTAGATTTATTAATTAATTGGTCACTGTTAGCGCGTCGAACCAAATCCTGGTTTTGGTTTATGAATTATTGTTTATTAGTAAGGTGGCGATTAGCGCACGTAGGCCCAAGGAATTTTCTAGATTTATTAACGATCGCGATTCGCGCGTCGATTATGATTTCGGTTTAGCTTTTGTCTAGCGGTTTATTGTTAAGTTGGCGATTAGCGCTGTAGTTAGTAGAGGACGAACGCGGTTAGCGCGTCGAGTCAAATTTTGTTTCAGTTTTGAGTTATTGTTATCGTCAAAGCAGCGACTAGCGCACGTAGGCATTAGAAGCCGTCTAGATTTAGTAATTTTTTATCTTCTTCCTTTCTTCTATATTATTTATTTTTTTTTTTTTTGTTAAATCCAAGCCTTTGAGTATGAATCGCGAATAGCGAATTATGAATTAGTATTGTTATTGTTTGGCATTTTGAATCGCGAAGAGCGACTGTTGAATTATTACTTCCCGGTCTGTATTTGGAGTCACAATGAGCGACGTTTGACCTATTATTTTGTTTTATTTTGTTTTGTTTGGATTATCCTTGGCAGAAAATATATATTCGTTTGAGTCTATCATTGCTTAGTAGAACAAACCGGCTGCCTAGGGTCCCGTCAGTGAGAGCGGCAAGAAGCAACGGTTCTCGCCACCTCCGTAACGCCATCACGGGAGCGCGCAAAACGGAGCGCTCGGCGGCCTCACACTCTCCCCTACGTTGCGCTACGTGAAACACCGTTTTTGATGTGTCGAGTCCTGTCTAGTTGATTCTTAGTTGTTTTTTTTTTTGTGTTGCGTCTGAGGTTCCGCATATTATCTTAGCGTTCTGCCATATCTGACGATCGTAGGATCGATCGAAGGATTGTGAAGTGGAAACCGGAGACGAGTAACTAAATGACTGTGAGATTAAGATAGGCGGACGCCAACACGAACCTCCCTGGTCTCAAAATCTTCTTGGCCTCAGGCAATCTATTCAAGACACCGGTTGCCGGCCGGCTCCGGTTGGCCATTTTAATACACGCCAGCGAGCCACGTAGCGGTTAAGCCGATTCTCGATCATATTTGACTTTATGAAAGTTAATAATGAACCACGAGAGCTCTGAGTCGTAGTTCTGTGGCCTTTTGACTCGTTTAATTCTGCATAATTCGACGTCTAGAACCGTTGAGTGTCGTGCCGCTTTCTGGCCGTACATCAGTCGACGTGAAGAATGAAAAGAGGGATGCACAGCACCAACAGTGAAAAAAGGAAAGGGGAAAAAGGTAGAAGAGTATAGTGGGGTAACAGTATTAGCGACACTATACAATGTGTACGCCAATGTGCTGGTGGGTAGGCTAGTAAGGAAAGTAGCAGCGAAGACGATGGTGCCGCTCAATCACACAGGCTTGAGGAAGGGAATGGGAATGTTCGGAAATGTGTATGTCCTGAATCATCTCATAAGTAGACAGGTCGGGAAAGACAAAGGGAAGATGGTAGTTTCTTCTCATAGATATGAAGGCAGCATTCGACTCGGTGGACAGGAAGGTTATGTCGGAGGCCGTGGAAGGGAAGGGGGTGAGAGCAGGACTGAGAGCACAAATGGAGGAGGTATACAGGGAAATGCAAAGCAGGATGAAGAGTGGTGGGCAAATAGGAGAGGCCGTCTGAATGGCAGGGGGGTTAAGGCAAGGCTGCCCACTAATTCCGCACTTGTTCAACCTGCTGATGGCAGATATAAAAGCGAAAATAGCGAAAGGAACACAGGTCGGAAGGGTAAAGATATGATAAAGTAGGATATGGACATTTGCATACCCGGACGATGTACTGATGCTTGCAGAGAATGAAGAAGGAATGGAACTCATGATCAGAAAGCTAGAGAAGTACACAGACAGAAATGCGTATCCAGCTGACTTTAGAGAGGTGGAATTATGCCCCAGCTTTTCATGTAAACAAGTCAAAAATATGCTCTGAATAAACTGATACCAGAAAAACTGAAATTTGGTAAAGTCACAGCCTACCAAATAAGGTAAACGAAAAAAATATTCAGCTTTCTGTTTAGTAGGATGCAACGCGCCCGCGCGCCTAACGATGCGCTGCATGTTTGACTGCATCAGCTGGACACTTTTCCCCCACTATATATAAAGCTGGATATTTTTTTTCATTTAACTTGTCAACTTAACTATTACTTTACCAAATTTCAGCTTTTTTGGTATCAGAGATTTATATTTTCTTCATTACTCAACACAACGCGTCCATGCCGTTTCCGTATCTCAGACGTTTTTGAATGTAGAGTTTCAATAAATATTTATACATACAAGTAAAAATAGCAAATATTTGCATAGTCTGGGTCATTCCATTTCAAATCGACTAATAGTTGGAATCGACCCCCTTCGATTTGGCCGAATTTTGGTCAGGAGTTTTCTTTTATCCCATTACGAAGTTCTGCCGAAGGAAAAAAATTTTTTTCAAAAGATATGAAGAACTCAAAATTTCACAATTTTTCCTATTTTTAAACTTATATTTTAAATATCTTGAAAACTATTGCAAATTAAGAAAGGATTTTTACGTCCTCCAGACTTCATATTCCTTTCCCACGCTCTTAGTTACCTTACGCTCTGTAGTCTACTCTTATCGTTCGCGAGTCAGCAGGTTCTCCTGTAACTCGCGGCTAGCTTGCCTGTTACATCCCGCAAAAGCAGGCAGATCCATCCCAGCGCTCCAGCAAGACACCTATCCCTCTAAACCAAGACCATACCTTTTTCTCTTGACCGACTCCGTTGCATTGACCACTAATAAACAATCATATACTTTAAATCGTTTACCTTCCCTTAATACCGATCCCTTTCTATCCCATTCACTTCCTGCATTGGGAGTAGTAGCACGTGAGTGCATAGTCGACGTGAACGGACCCTACAATAGCCAAATAACACCTTGGCTGGGCGTGGAGTAAGCTCCGATTACCGCTCATCGGAGCCTACGCAATCTACCCCGTAACAGGATCAATAGTTAATTTCAAAGAGGATACTTGGGGCTTGGTACTTGAAAAAAAAATTCTCGAAAAAAAATTTTGAAAAATTTTTAAAAGTTCTCAAAATTGACGCTCGACAATAAATTTTTGACTCAAATTTTTTTGTATACTACCTTGAACCAATCTTCAGTAATCCTGAAATTTTTAAAACTGTGGTTTTTGATTTTTCCAAAATATGAATTTTCGAATTTTATTGAAAAAAATTATTTTCTTAAATTTTTAAAATTAATTTTATCTTGAATGTGTTCAGTAAATCGTGTGAGTTTGTAATTTTGAACAATTAAAATTTTATTTAGGGGCATAATGATGAGCAATAAGAACATTGATGATATTTTAGTAATCAATTTGGAAATCATACTTTTTGAGAAGATAACTGTGACACCTGTATTATCATTTGATGTTAAGAGTAATAAATAGAAGTGGTGACATCTGTGGATCAACGTATGAACCTCTGAATATAAACAAAGTTAACCTTTTTAACTTCTATTAAGTAAACAGTTATCGAAGAAAAAAGTTTAGTCGAAAATTCCGGTCAGGTAAAGAGAGTTTAATTGTTTGGAAAACGCAACATGTTTGAACGTTTTAGACGTTTCGGCCGGGCCCTGCCGACCATCCTCAGGAAATTTTGACGACCTGTTCCTGCTTAGATGTTGTTAGTTCAGCATTTTGGACGGAAGTGAAAATAGTTATCGTTCACAATAACAGTACAAAAAAATTTTCTCTTCAAATCCTGGACTAATAATGATTATTTGATTAGGACTTAAATTGGACGATATTGTTTACCTAATATTTTGAGTGTGGAACTAATAAAAAATAAGTGATGGAAAGTACAAAATGTGCAATTGGATTATTTAAAAACGAAACATGTTCTGATGAAAAATTTATGAATTGTAATAATTTTTCTGATGACGATCGGATTGCTCTAACTTTAAGAAGTGGTACAGACGTGAGTTTTATTTGTTCTAAACATGACAAACGGTATCGTATTAATTATACTCCAAACCAGAAAGCTTGTGCTGATCCCTTTAAATTTCATGACAGTACAGTTTGTAGATCTTTAAGACCAGTCAGTTTTAAATTGTTTGAACAGTGTGAGGGTAGTGTACCTTCTCTTATACCCGGAAGTAAACTATGTATTTCATGTACAAAGCAAGTTTATAGCAAATTACCAAAATCTCAAAGTGAAGTTGAAACATTTGAACAGACTGTTGTCCAATCATCGAAACCATCTCAAACACCGAACCAAGAAGGAACTCCACTACTCACTCAAAACTCGATGGACGAAAAAATGTCTTCTAAATTATTTGAAAATCCGCAGTTATCAAATGTTACGACTTCAACATCTGAAATATACAGCTCAACCAGTGAAACTTTTACACCTACTGAAATACATCTCGATCGCCTCAATTCCATTGCCAAAATTTTTAATTTGTCTTCTATTGAAAGAAAAGATCTAGATCGATCACATACAAACGCTGAACGGAAATATCATGATATAACATCAAAACTGGAATCATGCTTTGAACATCTTGTGGGAAATGATTCTGATAGTATCAAAAATAAACAATTCAACATTGACGATAATCCTGCATCAACTGGAAAAGAAATGATAATGCAGTTGAAAGAAAAATATAATAACTGTAGTAATGCGAGTGAAAAATTACAGATTTTATCTCTTTTGCCTTCAAGGTGGTCGACAAAGAAAATTGTTAAAATGTTTGAAGCATCTACATACATGGTGAAAAAAGTAAAACAAAAAGTAAATGAAGACGGTATTTTATTCACTCCACAAAAAAATAAAAGTCACCCTTTATTAAATAGTACTGAAAAAAAAATTCAACAATTTTATCGAAACCAAGGTGTAAGTAGAGAGTTACCAGGTGAGAAAGAATTTAAATCTGTTCATGAGTATGGCAAACGGGTACAAAAACAAAAACGTCTAATTTTGGGTAATTTAAATCAAATTTCTGAATTTTTTAAGCAGAAATATCCATTTGAAAAAGTCGGTTTTTCAAAATTTGCTAGTCTGAGACCCCCCGAATATGTTCTTGCTGGCGCATCTGGCACTCATGTAGTTTGTGTCTGTCTCATTCACGAAAATTTCGAACTGTCATTTCATGGTGCAAAACTCGAAAAACTAAAATATCATGATGAAAGTCAACCGTTTACTTCATATCAAGATTGTTTGATATGGTCATTTGTCCACAACCTACGAGTGACTGTTATTTGGGAACATGTAGTCCTGGCTCGACAGAATTAAGAAGAACAATCGAAAATCTCTTTGTTGATAACTTTTTAGATGAAATAACGTACAAACAATGTACTCAGGTAGATCGATGTTCTTTGGAGACCGTTGTGAAATCAACTGATGATTTCGTTGATCATTTGATAGAACCTATTCCAAAATTGCTTCAGCATGATTTCATTGCTCGTCAACAGGGTGAATTTTTCCAAACTACAAAAAAAAAAAATCTCGAAGTTGAGCAAGTACTTGTTGTTGCTGACTTTTCGGAAAATTATTCATTTTTATTTCAGAACAGTGTCCAAGGAGCTTATTGGAATAATACTCAAGCAATAATCCATCCATTCGCTTGCTATTATAGATCCATAGATGAAAATGGCGATAATATAGTACCTCTCAGTTTGATAATCGTTACAGACAACTTGACGCATAGTACAACAGCAGTTTATAGTTTCCAGGAAGTACTGATACCATTTCTAAAAAGCAAGGTCCCGAACATTTCTAAAATAATTTACTTTTCGGATGGTGCAGCATCTCAATATAAAAATCGGTACAATTTGCTGAACTTGCTACATCATTAGGAAGATTTTCAAATACCTGCGGAATGGCATTTTTATGCGACTTCACATGGAAAAGTTCCAAGTGATGGTTTGGGCGGAACCTTAAAACGAAAGGTTGATAGAGCCAACCTTCAATCAACAGCTGAAAACCAAATTCAAACACCTTCAGAACTATGCCGATGGGCAATAGAAAATGTTCACGGAATCCATTGGCACTTCGTTTCAAATGAGCAGATTCAGTGCAATGAAAAAAAACTTAACAAATTAACATTTCAAGTGATGTGATAAGGATAAAAACTTTATCATTATCTGAGCAAAGAAAGGATTTTCGATTGAGAAATATGGACATATACGAGTTTATTGAAGAACCAGACATAAGAAGTAGGTAAAAAAATTCAAATTTTGTGTGTAAGTATCTCATTAATATCAAATTTGGATTTAAAAGATGAATATTATGTTAACGTTTTTCAGGTTAGGAAGAAGAAAAGAAGCAACAACAGTACAAAAAAAATTGAAAAAGAAAAGACTTTCGCAATCTAAAGTGAATTAACTTACATTTAGATCAATTTTTTAAATAAGTAAATATAAACACGCGTCATCAATATTCTTATTGCTCATTATTTATACCACAGAATGAAATTTCAATTGTTCAAAATTACAAACTAACACGATTTACTGAACACATTTAAGATAGATGTTACGATGTAGAATGTGTAAGCTCCGATGAGCGGTAATCGGAGCTTACTCCACGCCCAGCCAAGGTGTTATTTGGCTATTATGAGGTCCGTTCACGTCGACTATGCATTCGCGTGCGACTACTCCTAATGCAGAAGGTGAATGGAATACAAAGGGGTCGGTATTAAGGGAAGGTAAGCGATTTAAAGTATATGATTGTTTATTAGTAGTCAATGCACCGGAGTCGGTCGAGGGAAAAAGGTATGGTCTTGGTTTAGAGGGATAGGTGTCTTGCTTGAGCGCTAGGATGGATCTGCGTAGTTTGGCGGGATGTAGGCAAGCTAGCCGCGAGTTACAGGAGAATCTGCTGACTCGCGGACGATAAGAGTAAACTACAGAGCGTAAGGTAACTAAGAGTGTGGAAAAGCAATATGAAGTCTGGATGGCGTAACATAAAAATAAAATTCGAAAATTCATATTTTGGAAAAATCAAAAAACACAGTTTCAAAAATTTCAGAATCTCTAAGGATTGGTTCAAGGTAGTATACATAAAAATTCGAGTCAAAAGACTTTTAAATATTCAAAATTTCACAAATTTGAGATTTTTCAAAATTTCTTTTCGAGAATTTTTTTTCACAGCCCCAAGCATCCCCTTTGAAATTAACCATTGATCATTTCTCAATTTGCAACAGTTATCGAGATATTTGAAATATAGGTTAAGGAACAGGAAAAATTGTGAAATTTTGAGTTCTTCATATCTTGGGACAAAAAATTTTTTTTGATTTTTTCTCTTTGGGAGAACTTCGTTATAGGATGGAAGAAAACTCCTGACTCAAATTCAGCCGAATCGAAGAAAGTCGATTACACCTATTAGTCGATTTGACATGGAATGACCTAGTCTAAACAGGGTGATCACGATAAGGTGGCCACCCCACTCCAAAATCCAGCCGTGTGATAATTTGAGGAATTTTTCGCATGATTTTCAAAGGAAATGCGACGATCTCTCCGATAGCAAAGTCGAAAATTTTTTGAAAACAACCGTTTTGCGCGCGAAAAAAAAATTTCCGATTTCGGAACTAAATATAGGGTTAAATTTTTTTTCCGAAAATACGCAAAATCCTGAGTGCGGATATCTGAAATTTTCCGGGATCCGTCAAACCAATCACCCAGAAATGAATCTCAAAATTCGAACTTTTTGTCGAAAATTCGGTACTAACTGGCGGAACAGGTGGAATTGAAATATGTGGCAAAATCGACCAGCGCCAACTTCACCCGAGTCCAGGTAGCGGTATACGATATGTGATTGACGATTCTGCGGAATGAGTTTCGTTGGACTGACTCTCTCTGTTTGCAGCTAGGCGAGCAGCAAAATTAGTAGTTTTAAAATATCTGCATTGAGAGAAGCGTGACAAAAACGTCCGCATTTGAAATTATCAATGATAATTAACACAAAAACAGCATAACGGGAGGTTAACAAGCAGTTTGTTATCATCGGTTGCCAGTGACAACCGTTGTAGCGCGGAGTTTAGCGAACGCTCGCGCGTGGCCGATCCGGCCGATCAAGATCCCGCTATTACCGTTTCCCGACGCGGCGACGACGAGATGATGTAGCGCAATAATTGCAATTCTTTCGAAAATGATCATCGAATCAACCCGATTCTGTCAAAGTGCAGCTTTATTGACAAAGGCTTATCACTCTCATTTTACACAAAAATGATTTGAAGAAACGAACAGAATCCACCCGAATTTTGACAGTGTATTGCTTGTTCGTCGCAAAATTCTAGGTCAGTTTATTTATATTCTGGAGAACGATGCGCAAAAATTGGTTAATTCTAACACCCTGTATTTACTTTCGTACTACGAATATTTCCGCGGCAACAAAGCACATGGGCACTAACAATGAGCGCAATATTGCCACGACCCAGCGTTATTTTCATGCAATTATCAAACCGGGGACAGTAAACTACGGTTCGAAATTATTTTCGAGGAAAATATGCCGTTGCATTTCGGAATTTCGTTAATTGTCCGACAAATTGATACGTAATGCGTAAGAACGAAACGACTCGCATTTGTTTACAACGAAACCCTTGCATTGCTCTCTACTTCGATACGAAAATCATACTATTCTTATCCAGATGACAGAAGTATGTGCGAAGCACAACAGGCTGAGTTTTGTCAACGAAGATCGAGTCACATAGAAGCGTACGGCTTATGGGCCGCTTGAAGCAAAACTTTCCGCGACTCGTAAATCCGTAAGATGGCTCAACCGTCGGTCGACAATAGAGAGTTAACACGATCACCTCAACCTGCCGGTCGGAGCCAACACACCGACACTGTACGCATTAGTATAGAGCGCTGTACGTGAGCCACACAAGCAAAGGCGCCACTAGCGACACCTAGCTGTTGGGGTGATAGCTCATCCGAGCACCCCAACATTTCTTGCTTCAAATAGCCTGCAGGCCGTACGCTTCTATGTGACTCGATCTTCGTTGGTTTTGTTAAAGTACGGCGGAAGTATGGCCGATGTTATGACAGAAGTAGAAGCATGAAGGAATAATCGTCAGGTTATGATTCATCTACCTTTTACCTGTGATTTTTCCATTTCGTGGGCGACAAGGATAGTAAGTGCGATCGCCACGCTTCACTTTCCATTTCAATTCAATGACAGTTCGTCAATGACAATAATTGACAAAATAATATTGAGTTTATAAACCGATGCAGAGATTTGATACTTAATTCTATACAATTCCTTACAGATATGGTAATCCAAATGGTTTATTAGTCTTTACATGTGCAATGAAATATTTTGTTTCATTCAAAATATGTACAATTCGTAAATTGGGGAATTCGTTATTTTTTGGGATTGCGCATAGTATTGCACAACAGATTTATGCACCTTCGATACTCCTCGTATGTTAATCCGTCCTCCTCGCTGAAAATTTTTTCAACGAATGCTGAAATTTACAGGGACGCGGACATGATATTTGCAATGTTGCCCGCTACATGTCATACATTGAATAATGCGTAATTACTTTTCACTGCGTAATAAATATTCTCCGGCATTGCTTCGTGTTTGCCTTTCCCGGCTGGACTCATCTCTGTCAAACTATCGTTGTCTAAGATAATTTTGAAGAATGCTCGGTTCGTTTCTTTCCGACTCTTGTACATAATCTCTGTGACGGCGGCCATTTGCACATTGTCAACCCACACGTCGTACCCTATGCTTAACCGTACTTGATAACAATTTAAAAATGATAATTATCTTATCAAAATTAGTGACAATTTAGTGTAAAAGTATTACCAACAGATCGTTTTCCGCTACTCGGTGCTGTTACTTTCAGGACAATTTGAAAAGTGTTGCATGAACTCGTTTCATTAACGCATTTATCCATTTCTTTGTTTTAATTGCGACTGTAGTCGCAGTTTCATAATGTAGCTACACAACATTTTGTTGGAGACATTGAATTGATGCATTATTTACTGAAAATTTAATGCATTATGAAATGGACGCAGCATTCTTGTAAATGGTGTATTTTTTCACAGATCACGAGTGCACCACCTCGACATACAAGTTTAAATATCTGAATTGATGTAATCTGAGATACAGTATTCGTGCGTGTACATATAATTATTTTTAATCATTTAATTTGTTTATTTATTCATTGATTCATTCATTGATTCATTCATTGATTCATTCATTGATTCATTCATTGATTCATTCATTGATTCATTCATTTAATTATTCATTTATTTATTTATTTATTTATTTATTCATTCACTTATTTATTTATTCATTTTTTATTTTTTTATTTCTCTGCGTATGGCCAAATCGGTGGGGAAATCCTCTATGGACCACCCCAGGTAGGGTACCATCACTCCCAGGAGTGTGGAACTCGCCTTACGGAATACCCACTAAAACCACCACCAAAAACCGTTCCTTGCTGTCGTCCACACCCCACGGAACTGTCGTCGTACCTGTTTTTGAGAATCAAATATCACGATTAGAACAATAAGAGGCACATATTTTGATAAAATTAAATCCAACAAACGGATGTGAACTAGAATTTTCACCATTTTCGTGTCATCATTCTCGCATTACAGAAACGCTGAAACTCAGGTTCATTTGCAATAAGATTCATTAGAGTTTAGTAGTATTCAAAACGAGCCTTTCTCGTCATCTTTCATTTCTGGTCTCGTTCTGTGTTATCGTCCGCGAAAAGCCATTCCTTGCTGTCGTCCACACCACACGGAACTGTCGTCGCATCTGTTTTTGAGAATCAAATATGAGGATTAGAAAAATACGAGGCACATATTTTGATAAAATTGGATTTAACACTTTTGAAACTACAGATGCAGTTTGACGTGCATCAAAAGCAAACGAATGTGCACCCGACTTTTCACGATTTTCGTGACACCATTCTCGCATTACAGAAACGCTGAAGCTCAAATTTATTCGCAACAAGAATCAATCATTAGAGTTTTGTAGTGTTTAATATGAGCGTTTAATAAAAAGAAACTTATCATGCGTTTCACGTCTGATTTTGCCAGCTCCTCGTGTCCGTCGATAGCCATACCTTGCTTATCCTCGAGACCCCACGGAACTATCGTCTTACCTATTTTCAACATTAAACAGTACAATAAGAAAAATACGAGGTGCCTTTTTGATGATAACGATTCCTATGTTATTCAAACGTCAGATACAGTTTTGTCTACGGTAGCAAACAAAAAGTGTTTTGACGTCCCACCACTTCTGTTGTATTATTTTCACACATCTAAGGATTTTTTTTTAACCCTCTAAATAATAATAATAATAATAATTCATGACAGTCTCGTGTTGTCAATCATTGAAGATTTGTAAAAAGAATCATATCTCACATTTCATTCATGGTTCCGTTGCCTGAGGAGATGCTCGATGTGCCCTCCGTTCTGCTGGACAGTGAGTGCGAGCCGTTTCCGGATCGACCCTCGCACCCGTTGCATCTCCCTAACAGGAATAGCGGCACACGCTTCGGCGATGCGGTGGCGCATGTCGTGTTTCGTTGTGGAGGCCCGTTCGTAGACGATTTCCTTGATTCTACTCGAGAACCAGAAATCACAGACGGTAAGATCTGGTGAGCGCGCTGGCCACCTAACCGGACCTCTCATACCGATCCACCGCTCCGGGAACATGGCGTCCGGGATTGCCTTGTTCGCGTTACTGTTGTGGGCAGGGGCCCCGTCCTGCTGCCACCAAACCTGGTCCATACGGATGGGGTTTCCGTCCATCAGGCGGGGGAGTTCCTCGGTGAGTACGGTTCTGTACTTGGCAGACGTCAGATTTCCGTCGAGGAAAATGGGCCCGAGGATCCTGTCCTGTAGTACTCAAACCCAGACGTGGAGCTTCCAACGGTGCTGGTTGTCCTGTTCGACGATCCAGTGTGGGTTTTCCGGAGCGCACCAACGACAGTTCTGCTTGTTGACGAGCTCGAGGTTCGTGAACAGCGCTTCACCCGTGAAACACACGTTCCTGAAGAAATCGGGATCCTCCTGCAGACGCTCCAGTCCCCAGCGACAGTACGTCAGTATTCGTTCGGCATCACCTGGGCACAGCTTTTGCACCGGCTGGTACTCGGACGGACGGTTCAGCTCACGTGCGATTTTTCTCACAGATTCTCGAGGAGCCTCTGTAGGGAATTAATTACTTCTTTTAGAAAGCATGAAGAGACAATTATCGCATTGACCCCTAAATATACGTTGAATTTGTGTCCAGAATTGTCTCATCTCTAATAAATCTCATCCAACAGAACAGAACGATGTATGACTTGGTAATAAAATTTCGCATCAAACCGACGGGGAAATATCTCGCTGAACTGACGAGTCAATGGATTTTCGGCATAATTACAATGCACCTGAATCAATGTAAAATAACTTAATTAATGAGAATTAACTGAATTACTAAATTTAACTGAAATATTGAGAATTAACTGAGACACAACTGAATTATGGAAAATTAAATCAAGTATATTCGAATTACTTTGGGTTCATGCCAGAATTATGTGTTTACAGAGAGTAAAAATTAAATAAAAATATGAAATCAAGTAGAGTTAAGAAAAATAATTTTAATTAATTGGAAATACGAAAGAATCAATTCAAAACTTTTCAACCTCACTTAAAAGAATTGATTTCAAATAAGAAAATTAAGTTGAACTACATTAATTTATTCAGATTAATTCAACTCAAACAATTACCGTGTCACTCAAATCTCGAATTATTTCCCCCTCGCATGAAACGAACAGTTCAGGTTGCCCGCGCACCATTGATTTTAATGTGAATAAGTAAAATACGGTTGATTCTGGTCATTTGGAAATTTCTGGAGACGCCGGAAGCAATATATAAAAAATCATCTAATCACGGGGTCAATCCGAAGTTGATGAAAACACGAAATTGAATTTTTTAGTGTTCTCACAGATCCTTGAAAAGGTTTGGATATTCTTCACCCCGAAGCGGATACACGGAAAAATGTTGCACAGCAATTGGTAACTTCATAGACACTATCGCGTCAAAAAAATTCAAGAAAACCAATAATAGAGAGTGTTGAAATTAGCGAATTTGGCACGGAATGCCCCATACGTACATCTCAGAATAAATTAAATTGAGAAAAAATATAACGAAGAAAAAAGAAACGTACGCAGAGTCCTCGCCTGACGCGTCGAGCTGCGTCCGTTGGTTAGAACTATTATGATATCGTACGATCCCGAATGTATTCATTTGTTTTTACACGCTGCTGTCCGACAGTTCGTGGAATAACCAACGGACGCAGCTCGACGCGTCAGGCGTATTAAACAACAATCGAAGATCTGGCATTGTTTCGCGCTAATTTCAGCAAACAGACGCTAAGATGCGCTCGAAGCATCACCAACCAAAATCAGAGTTTCAACCAAAACTTCACCAAAATCCATGTTATTGCCACGTTTATTCGTAGCATTACCCGTATTTTTAATCATTTAAATATTCGCATTACGTCTATAATCGTTAAGTTACCGTGAAGTGTTGTGAGAGTTGTTAATTTTACACGTTCAACTGTAGCGTAGTTAGCTGTTGAGGAATATTTTTATTTTACCACTAATTTTACCAACGTTGAGTTACTGTAGCTGTATTGTTAGAGTAGTTGTTGCTATGAAATTAGAGATTAAGATGGACAGGGACGTGCGGACGACAAGGATGCATCGGATACTAGCGGAGACTGGAAACAACTTTACAGGAGCGGCGAGGACGTACCGAGAGCGATTCCCGGAGGACGGGCAGCCACCGTCGAGGCAGTCCTTTCGAAGGTACGATGTTCGCAATGAAACGATTTTCAGAATTGCATAATCGTGTTAATTTGCATTAGAACTCCATGCAGCTTGCGCGCATTGCCCTGAATAATATATTTTAAACATTTATGCGACATAACTGTCGGCTACGTCAATTTTTTTCCTGTAAGAAACCGATGCTTGTGAAACTTTGCAACAATGTATGATTCGAGTATGCGGAACTTCATCTCTAGGCTGGCGGCAACGGAGCAGGAGCACGGCGTGCTGAAGCGGGCACGAGAGCAGCGCATCAAGCCGGTGCGGGATGGCCCTGTCCGAGCAGCGGTGGAACACGCCGTCCAGGAAAACGGAAGACAGAGCCTCAGACGCCTCGCGAGGACTCTGCGTACGTTTCTTTTTTCTTCGTTATATTTTTTCTCAATTTAATTTATTCTGAGATGTACGTATGGGGCATTCCGTGCCAAATTCGCTAATTTCAACACTCTCTATTATTGGTTTTCTTGAATTTTTTTGACGCGATAGTGTCTATGAAGTTACCAATTGCTGTGCAACATTTTTCCGTGTATCCGCTTCGGGGTGAAGAATATCCAAACCTTTTCAAGGATCTGTGAGAACACTAAAAAATTCAATTTCGTGTTTTCATCAACTTCGGATTGACCCCGTGATTAGATGATTTTTTATATATTGCTTCCGGCGTCTCCAGAAATTTCCAAATGACCAGAATCAACCGTATTTTACTTATTCACATTAAAATCAATGGTGCGCGGGCAACCTGAACTGTTCGTTTCATGCGAGGGGGAAATAATTCGAGATTTGAGTGACACGGTAATTGTTTGAGTTGAATTAATCTGAATAAATTAATGTAGTTCAACTTAATTTTCTTATTTGAAATCAATTCTTTTAAGTGAGGTTGAAAAGTTTTGAATTGATTCTTTCGTATTTCCAATTAATTAAAATTATTTTTCTTAACTCTACTTGATTTCGTATTTTTATTTAATTTTTACTCTCTGTAAACACATAATTCTGGCATGAACCCAAAGTAATTCGAATATACTTGATTTAATTTTCCATAATTCAGTTGTGTCTCAGTTAATTCTCAATATTTCAGTTAAATTTAGTAATTCAGTTAATTCTCATTAATTAAGTTATTTTACATTGATTCAGGTGCATTGTAATTATGCCGAAAATCCATTGACTCGTCAGTTCAGCGAGATATTTCCCCGTCGGTTTGATGCGAAATTTTATTACCAAGTCATACATCGTTCTGTTCTGTTGGATGAGATTTATTAGAGATGAGACAATTCTGGACACAAATTCAACGTATATTTAGGGGTCAATGCGATAATTGTCTCTTCATGCTTTCTAAAAGAAGTAATTAATTCCCTACAGAGGCTCCTCGAGAATCTGTGAGAAAAATCGCACGTGAGCTGAACCGTCCGTCCGAGTACCAGCCGGTGCAAAAGCTGTGCCCAGGTGATGCCGAACGAATACTGACGTACTGTCGCTGGGGACTGGAGCGTCTGCAGGAGGATCCCGATTTCTTCAGGAACGTGTGTTTCACGGGTGAAGCGCTGTTCACGAACCTCGAGCTCGTCAACAAGCAGAACTGTCGTTGGTGCGCTCCGGAAAACCCACACTGGATCGTCGAACAGGACAACCAGCACCGTTGGAAGCTCCACGTCTGGGTTTGAGTACTACAGGACAGGATCCTCGGGCCCATTTTCCTCGACGGAAATCTGACGTCTGCCAAGTACAGAACCGTACTCACCGAGGAACTCCCCCGCCTGATGGACGGAAACCCCATCCGTATGGACCAGGTTTGGTGGCAGCAGGACGGGGCCCCTGCCCACAACAGTAACGCGAACAAGGCAATCCCGGACGCCATGTTCCCGGAGCGGTGGATCGGTATGAGAGGTCCGGTTAGGTGGCCAGCGCGCTCACCAGATCTTACCGTCTGTGATTTCTGGTTCTCGAGTAGAATCAAGGAAATCGTCTACGAACGGGCCTCCACAACGAAACACGACATGCGCCACCGCATCGCCGAAGCGTGTGCCGCTATTCCTGTTAGGGAGATGCAACGGGTGCGAGGGTCGATCCGGAAACGGCTCGCACTCACTGTCCAGCAGAACGGAGGGCACATCGAGCATCTCCTCAGGCAACGGAACCATGAATGAAATGTGAGATATGATTCTTTTTACAAATCTTCAATGATTGACAACACGAGACTGTCATGAATTATTATTATTATTATTATTTAGAGGGTTAAAAAAAAATCCTTAGATGTGTGAAAATAATACAACAGAAGTGGTGGGACGTCAAAACACTTTTTGTTTGCTACCGTAGACAAAACTGTATCTGACGTTTGAATAACATAGGAATCGTTATCATCAAAAAGGCACCTCGTATTTTTCTTATTGTACTGTTTAATGTTGAAAATAGGTAAGACGATAGTTCCGTGGGGTCTCGAGGATAAGCAAGGTATGGCTATCGACGGACACGAGGAGCTGGCAAAATCAGACGTGAAACGCATGATAAGTTTCTTTTTATTAAACGCTCATATTAAACACTACAAAACTCTAATGATTGATTCTTGTTGCGAATAAATTTGAGCTTCAGCGTTTCTGTAATGCGAGAATGGTGTCACGAAAATCGTGAAAAGTCGGGTGCACATTCGTTTGCTTTTGATGCACGTCAAACTGCATCTGTAGTTTCAAAAGTGTTAAATCCAATTTTATCAAAATATGTGCCTCGTATTTTTCTAATCCTCATATTTGATTCTCAAAAACAGATGCGACGACAGTTCCGTGTGGTGTGGACGACAGCAAGGAATGGCTTTTCGCGGACGATAACACAGAACGAGACCAGAAATGAAAGATGACGAGAAAGGCTCGTTTTGAATACTACTAAACTCTAATGAATCTTATTGCAAATGAACCTGAGTTTCAGCGTTTCTGTAATGCGAGAATGATGACACGAAAATGGTGAAAATTCTAGTTCACATCCGTTTGTTGGATTTAATTTTATCAAAATATGTGCCTCTTATTGTTCTAATCGTGATATTTGATTCTCAAAAACAGGTACGACGACAGTTCCGTGGGGTGTGGACGACAGCAAGGAACGGTTTTTGGTGGTGGTTTTAGTGGGTATTCCGTAAGGCGAGTTCCACACTCCTGGGAGTGATGGTACCCTACCTGGGGTGGTCCATAGAGGATTTCCCCACCGATTTGGCCATACGCAGAGAAATAAAAAAATAAAAAATGAATAAATAAATAAGTGAATGAATAAATAAATAAATAAATAAATAAATGAATAATTAAATGAATGAATCAATGAATGAATCAATGAATGAATCAATGAATGAATCAATGAATGAATCAATGAATGAATCAATGAATAAATAAACAAATTAAATGATTAAAAATAATTATATGTACACGCACGAATACTGTATCTCAGATTACATCAATTCAGATATTTAAACTTGTATGTCGAGGTGGTGCACTCGTGATCTGTGAAAAAATACACCATTTACAAGAATGCTGCGTCCATTTCATAATGCATTAAATTTTCAGTAAATAATGCATCAATTCAATGTCTCCAACAAAATGTTGTGTAGCTACATTATGAAACTGCGACTACAGTCGCAATTAAAACAAAGAAATGGATAAATGCGTTAATGAAACGAGTTCATGCAACACTTTTCAAATTGTCCTGAAAGTAACAGCACCGAGTAGCGGAAAACGATCTGTTGGTAATACTTTTACACTAAATTGTCACTAATTTTGATAAGATAATTATCATTTTTAAATTGTTATCAAGTACGGTTAAGCATAGGGTACGACGTGTGGGTTGACAATGTGCAAATGGCCGCCGTCACAGAGATTATGTACAAGAGTCGGAAAGAAACGAACCGAGCATTCTTCAAAATTATCTTAGACAACGATAGTTTGACAGAGATGAGTCCAGCCGGGAAAGGCAAACACGAAGCAATGCCGGAGAATATTTATTACGCAGTGAAAAGTAATTACGCATTATTCAATGTATGACATGTAGCGGGCAACATTGCAAATATCATGTCCGCGTCCCTGTAAATTTCAGCATTCGTTGAAAAAATTTTCAGCGAGGAGGACGGATTAACATACGAGGAGTATCGAAGGTGCATAAATCTGTTGTGCAATACTATGCGCAATCCCAAAAAATAACGAATTCCCCAATTTACGAATTGTACATATTTTGAATGAAACAAAATATTTCATTGCACATGTAAAGACTAATAAACCATTTGGATTACCATATCTGTAAGGAATTGTATAGAATTAAGTATCAAATCTCTGCATCGGTTTATAAACTCAATATTATTTTGTCAATTATTGTCATTGACGAACTGTCATTGAATTGAAATGGAAAGTGAAGCGTGGCGATCGCACTTACTATCCTTGTCGCCCACGAAATGGAAAAATCACAGGTAAAAGGTAGATGAATCATAACCTGACGATTATTCCTTCATGCTTCTACTTCTGTCATAACATCGGCCATACTTCCGCCGTACTTTAACAAAACCAACGAAGATCGAGTCACATAGAAGCGTACGGCCTGCAGGCTATTTGAAGCAAGAAATGTTGGGGTGCTCGGATGAGCTATCACCCCAACAGCTAGGTGTCGCTAGTGGCGCCTTTGCTTGTGTGGCTCACGTACAGCGCTCTATACTAATGCGTACAGTGTCGGTGTGTTGGCTCCGACCGGCAGGTTGAGGTGATCGTGTTAACTCTCTATTGTCGACCGACGGTTGAGCCATCTTACGGATTTACGAGTCGCGGAAAGTTTTGCTTCAAGCGGCCCATAAGCCGTACGCTTCTATGTGACTCGATCTTCGTTGACAAAACTCAGCCTGTTGTGCTTCGCACATACTTCTGTCATCTGGATAAGAATAGTATGATTTTCGTATCGAAGTAGAGAGCAATGCAAGGGTTTCGTTGTAAACAAATGCGAGTCGTTTCGTTCTTACGCATTACGTATCAATTTGTCGGACAATTAACGAAATTCCGAAATGCAACGGCATATTTTCCTCGAAAATAATTTCGAACCGTAGTTTACTGTCCCCGGTTTGATAATTGCATGAAAATAACGCTGGGTCGTGGCAATATTGCGCTCATTGTTAGTGCCCATGTGCTTTGTTGCCGCGGAAATATTCGTAGTACGAAAGTAAATACAGGGTGTTAGAATTAACCAATTTTTGCGCATCGTTCTCCAGAATATAAATAAACTGACCTAGAATTTTGCGACGAACAAGCAATACACTGTCAAAATTCGGGTGGATTCTGTTCGTTTCTTCAAATCATTTTTGTGTAAAATGAGAGTGATAAGCCTTTGTCAATAAAGCTGCACTTTGACAGAATCGGGTTGATTCGATGATCATTTTCGAAAGAATTGCAATTATTGCGCTACATCATCTCGTCGTCGCCGCGTCGGGAAACGGTAATAGCGGGATCTTGATCGGCCGGATCGGCCACGCGCGAGCGTTCGCTAAACTCCGCGCTACAACGGTTGTCACTGGCAACCGATGATAACAAACTGCTTGTTAACCTCCCGTTATGCTGTTTTTGTGTTAATTATCATTGATAATTTCAAATGCGGACGTTTTTGTCACGCTTCTCTCAATGCAGATATTTTAAAACTACTAATTTTGCTGCTCGCCTAGCTGCAAACAGAGAGAGTCAGTCCAACGAAACTCATTCCGCAGAATCGTCAATCACATATCGTATACCGCTACCTGGACTCGGGTGAAGTTGGCGCTGGTCGATTTTGCCACATATTTCAATTCCACCTGTTCCGCCAGTTAGTACCGAATTTTCGACAAAAAGTTCGAATTTTGAGATTCATTTCTGGGTGATTGGTTTGACGGATCCCGGAAAATTTCAGATATCCGCACTCAGGATTTTGCGTATTTTCGGAAAAAAAATTTAACCCTATATTTAGTTCCGAAATCGGAAATTTTTTTTTCGCGCGCAAAACGGTTGTTTTCAAAAAATTTTCGACTTTGCTATCGGAGAGATCGTCGCATTTCCTTTGAAAATCATGCGAAAAATTCCTCAAATTATCACACGGCTGGATTTTGGAGTGGGGTGGCCACCTTATCGTGGTCACCCTGTATAATTTGCACATTAGAAGTGCATGAATGCACGAAAGACGGCTTTGACCGTCTTGCGTTGCTTCCCATCAGAAGCGTAAGATTCCGAAATGTAATCATTCATCTACATACATTCTGACATCGGGTGCTCAAGAGACGAAAACTTTCTATTAACACATACCAAGCACAAAAAAACAAATTTGAACTCACTGGTGTTGAGAGGAATTAACGACTACAGAGTCAGGGCGGCTAGGTGGTCTAGTGGAGTAAGGTTTCGGTCAAGCATCTCTAGATACCAGGTTTGATTCCTGGCTCCGTCGTTAATTTTTCGAAATCACCAGTTTTCCAAATTCATATCTCTATTCTCCATAGTCTTGCCGAACACCGCGTTATTCATGAGTTTGTGAAAGTTTTTTTCAAATTCGTTGCTAGACCGCTGGCGTAAGTCTGTGTTAAGCGTGATGTAAGGCTCGAGCCATAGAGATCGTGCAAACTTTCAAACTCTGTGCAATTTCGTTACTTTTAATCCTACACTTAAACACTGTTTCAATTCTCTATAGTGAAATATATACTTTGTTTTCGGGTCAAGAGTGGTCGCGAGTTTGGCGTTTTTACCACCTGGAGAAGTAAAATGCTCGGGACAAAGAGGTAAGTCTTTGTCATCCTGGTGGAGTTCTACAGGATAGTCCAAATCTACCTCCAGAAAGTTACCGATCGGTAAATCGTCCGGATGGTTTGTTATATCGACGTGCTTATACTCCCACTCCAACGAGCCAATTGGTAAATGCACGCTTATAGCTGCACCGTACAGGTTATTCACGTCAAAATACGTGAGATACGATTCCACGTTACTAGGATCAAAATCTTTTCCCATGAATCTATCATTGGCCCGAGCGTGTCGATTAGAACATTGTGCTATGCCGCCTCGAATGCTCCTTTCAATAAATAACACCATTTCAGGGTTGTATAAAAGTTGCAAATTCACATTAGTATGCTTGAGCATCGCGTCATAAGCAAGTCCCGGTGCAGTGTAGTAGTGCAACGGATCTAAATCGTATGTTTCAAAGCAGTTAGCGCGGAAATTTTCGAAAATATGGGTAAGCAAAAGAATATCAGTTTTCAAATACAAATCTGGATAGCCCCCCAATGACTCTAAATGAAAACCTCCCCAAACATATTTAGCATGCTCGTAATCGGCGTCTGAAATATTTGCATTGCAGAGGTGCGAGTAGAAATGCTTCTTTGTAGGTAATCGCGTTTCATCGAGTTTCCCCCAACAATCGACGTATTCATAGGTAAAAACGCCTTTGCGGTTTATCAAGCTAAACTCTGCGGGATTATTATAAAATTTACGTGTTATATGCTTGTCGGCATTATTTAAATATTCGGAAAGTTTATCGATGCTGCTAGCCATAAATCGAAACGAATCGATGAATCTCAATTGCATCATTGTCCCATCAACGCGTTCCGTGAAGAATGTATATTTTTCCCTATTTATGGGTAGCAGTGTAATTTCACCGGGAAAAGTTGACGCGAGGGATTTTATTAATAAGTGCGAATCGTAACCGGACAAATTGTGGAAAACTATTGGAATTGTACGCGTCTCTCTGAAATTCAAATCACACCGATTATGAGCAGGACTACGATATTCACCCGTGAAGTGACAGTGATCGTGACACTTTTTCCCCTCAGGGGTAAACGGCTTTCCGCAAATATAACAATTCTTTGTGCGCATGTGACGATCGCGTTGCACTTGAGTAAGAGAGTCCATCGGAATTATGTTTTCAATGCGTGACTCTACTTGAATCGATGAATCTTTAAGCTGCTGCATGGACCAATCTATGCAATCAGCATCGCGTTTACTGTGGAACTCCGATAAAGTCTCATCGTACGCGCAATGTACATAATATGCTACACTGTGCGGGATATGCTTCTGAAATTCATGTGTTTTACGGGTTGAAACGTGATTTTGGAATTGATCAACTGGTATATACTCTAATATACATTCGAGATCGGCGTCAACGACAAACGGGACGGTACCTTCGTTTTGAAAAGTTGAAAATGTTGAATCTTCAGACTCGGGAAATCCCATGCGATCTTTATTTAACATAATGCAATCTTGACGACGATTGTCGTAGGCATGTTTCACACTAAAGTGACACAAACATCTGTCTCATAAAAACAGTTGACCATCATGATTAGACAATTGTTTGCTCACCAATCGTGAAAGATCTTTAATCTAAGCAAAGTGGAATCTTGATGTTAACTCGCTATACATATCATTTTCTGGATTACTCTTAACCATCAGAAGATGAATCGTGTCAATGTTTACGCTATGAAAATTTTCACTCAAATAAATTGGCACGATGACGCTCTTGTTCGAATTTGCATGATGTGAAAAAGTTTGAGATTCTATCCCATATACATTGATTCGGAAATAATTCAATCTCCCAAGCTTTTTCACAACATGTAGAGTAGCAGGGAATTTGATACCTGTACAGTCCAACTCGGAAATGTAGCGACGATAATGGCTAGTCCTATCGGTGTGGGTGTTGACCGGGTGGCAGACTGCAGTGATGGACCAGAGAAGACATCTTTCATCTTTCTTTGTCACGTTCACCACCGCTCTCTTCCGCTGAATATCCTTGGGCAGCTCAACGGATGTCAAAAGCCCCGCAGCGAGAGGCTGATACCGGTTGATGTTTACGGCAGTATTGAGGATCTCGATCATGCTCCACCCAGAATTGCATTGTTCAAAATCTTCAACCTTTACAAGTAGATCGTTCCTTGCGTGCGTAAACCAGCCGTCTATATCGCTCGAGGGGAGGATCGCGGTGTTGGAGATGTTAAAGCTTTTAACTTTTTACACAATCCCCTCGTGCTGTATGTTTTCACATCTGCACGATAATGTAAGCCTAACCTTCACATTTCCCTTATCGCGCAGTACCAGCCTCAATCGCTCAACGATGATCTGCTGCGCGTTATTCAAAAAGGCTTCCAAATTCTTATTCCCGAGATTTGTGACAACTCCCGTTCAGATCCGGTTGGCAAAAGCACTATCGATGTCGTTCCACTGTACGCCCGCAGGACTCCCGATATTAGCACCCATCATCACGGCGTGCTGCTGCTGCCGCTGTTGTGGCTGGTGCTGAATCTTCACCACCCAGGATTTAACGAGTGTGATTGCATGCTGAATTTACAGTTTCGCACCTATGCTCGTTCTCGGATGCTTGTAAACATCGCGAAGCAATTGGAGATTCTCGGTTCCAACGTCAATCCAGTGCTTGAAGATATTGTTATTCTCCCACTCAGGATGCAACTAACCCAACAAATTGTGCGCATTATCCATCATCCTGACGAGATTAGAGTATGCTTCGACTGCCGTGACTTCGATGTTGAAAGAAGCAGAACTGTGTAGAACTTTCGACTTGCACGTATCGCGTAAGACTGATGAGTCTGCATCGGATGCGTTGAATCAATATATGTTGATAGATCGCAAGAATTTGGGCGTGGTTGTGGGAGGTCCAAGCTTTATACCATCCTCGCCATCAAAGAATAAAAATTTTTGAAAATATGTAAATTTGAACAACTGGTGAATTTGAAAAATTAACGACGGAGCCAGGAATCGAACCTGGTATCTAGAGATGCTTTACCGGAGACTTACTCCACTAGACCACCTAGCCGCCCTGACTCTGTTGTCGTTAATTTCTCTCATAACCAGTGAGTTCAAATTTGTTTTCCTGTGCCAACTTTATGTATGAGTAAGAATTTCTTCTCTGTATGCACGATGTAAGGAGACTGTAGTGTGTAGATGTTATGTTTACCCTTTCAATCCTCTGCTTCCGATGAAAAGCCCGTAAGACGGCAATGCCGTCTAATAAATGAGATGCGGGTGTGCAAATCATTAATCTACGAGAGAATTTTGTTGAAAATATGTAAATTTGAACAACTGGTGAATTTGAAAAATTAACGACGGAGCGAAGAATCGAACCTGGTATCTAGAGATGCTTCACCGGAGACTTACTCCACTAGACCACCTAGCCGCCCTGACTTTGTTGTCGTTGATTTCTCTTATAACCAGTGAGTTCAAATTTGTTTTCCTGTGCCAACTTTATGTATGAGTAAGAATTTCTTCTCTGTACACACAATGTAAGGAGACTGTAGTGTGTAGATGTTATGTTTACTCTTTCAATCCTTTGCTTCCGATGAAAAGCCCGTAAGACGGCGATGCCGAATCTCATCGGAAGCAACGGATTGAAAGGGTAAACATAACATCTACACACTACAGTCTCCTTACATCGTGCATACAGAGAAGAAATTTTTACTCATACATAAAGTTGGCACAGGAAAACAAATTTGAACTTACTGGTTATGAGAGAAATTAACGACAACAGAGTCAGGGCGGCTAGGTGGTCTAGTGGAGTAAGTCTCCGGTAAAGCATCTCTAGATACCAGGTTCGATTCCTGGCTCCGTCGTTAATTTTTCAAATCCACCAGTTGTTCAAATTTACATATTTTCAACAAAATTTTCTGGTAGATCAATGATTTGCACACCCGCATCTCATTTATCAGACGGCATTGCCGTCTTACGGGCTTCTCATCAGAAGCAAAGGATTGAAAGGGTAAACATAACATCTACACACTACAGTCTTCTTACATCGTGCATACAGAGAAGAAATTCTTACTCATACATAAAGTTGGCACAGGAAAACAAATTTGAACTCACTGGTTATAAGAGAAATCAACGACATCAGAGTCAGGGCGGCTAGGTGGTCTAGTGGAGTAAGTCCCCGGTAAAGCATCTCTAGATACCAGGTTCGATTCCTGGCTCCGTCGTTAATTTTTCAAATTCACCAGTTGTTCAAATTTACATATTTCCAGCAAAATTCTCTCGTAGATTAATGATTTGCACACCCGCATCTCATTTATTAGACGGCATTGCCGTCTTACGGGCTTCTCATCGGAAGCAAAGGATTGAAAGGGTAAATATAACATCTACACATTACAGTCTCCTTACATCGTGCATACAGAGAAGAAATTCTTACTCAATAAAATTTTTTTATGGCGAACAGGTCTGAGCCTGTACACACCAACCCTAATCAGCGTGAATAGCGGTTTGAAACTTCTCTCATACTTCGAAAATGTCGAAAATATTATTTTCGCCCGCGGGTAAACTATGAGCTTGGAAGTTTACGGATCATCAACAAAATTCTCTGCCTATCTAATTGCGGTGTCGCCATCCAGTCAATGAGCACAAAAAAATGTATCCGAAGTATGTCGAAAATATTATTTTCGCTCTGGAGGTTCAACTATTGGCGTGAAAGTTTACGGATGACGGTGAAAATACAAAAATGGCTCCTCATCCGACCAAGCAAAAAATCTTAAAATCAAACTGTCTTACGATAAAAAAATCGAAATGGCTGCTCATCCGACTAAGCAAACATCAAAATGGCTGCTCGTCTGACGGCAAAATCGAGCGATACTAGTGGTGGCGCTATGTATGTTAACAGCCGTTAACAATATCATGGGTAAGGGCGAAAATATAGATGGCGCCATGTATGTTAACAGCCGGTAACAATATCATGGGTAAGGCTGACCATCGTGGTGGTAACATACCGACTGTCGGTAAGGAAAGAAGGAGTCGGTACGCCGCCATTTTTTGGTCAGAACTGTCATATCTATACTACTGTCATCTAGCCATTAGTTCTGCGCCGCGATGATACGAAAAGTGCGCGCCGAGTTGTGCAATATACGAAATCAATGACGGATCGATTGTTGCTTATCCTTGCGGGTATGATGTCACACAAAAAGTGGAGTATCGAGATCGGCGTTGCGGCCGATCGTCGATCCAAAATATCGCCCTAGTTCTGGCGATTGTGTGAGATAGTCGGTGTTTGAAGTTTCCCGAAGCAATGGAGCCGCCTAAAAATCACGAAGGGGTTGGAGAATTCGTTGCGTGAATGTAGAATGATATGCGCTGCATATATCATCGCGACTAAATTTTGAGAGTGATTGAGTGAAGGCTTGACGAATAACGGATACTCATTTTGGATTTACGTTGTCGAAAAGTAGTCGAAATTCTTTTGCCGATTCTTTTGTTGGGTGACCGTAGCCTGAGTTGCGCGTTATAAGATAGAGTCAATTTTAAGTAGTCGAGAATGTTGAGTAAGGTCACGATTTTAAGTTGTCTCTTTCTCGTTTTTGAAATTACTACAGCCCGAATTCCGCTGTACCGGCACGAACCGTGTTTGATGACTGAAGGTTGTTGGATATTGCGCCATCGTAGTCTCTCGAGATCGCTGCGCCTTATCGACTCATAGCAGCCCTGGTGCCTGATTTCTCGCATACAAGTGAGCAGACGCGCGCGGGAATTTGGAGTAGTCATCAGAACGACGCGCTTCGGAAAACACGTTCACAACAAGGCCAAAGGCCGATACACATCCAACCTCACGAGGTTGACGAAAATACACTTCTCGCAAAAATTAAGGGAACAACAAAATTTTCGCAATTTTTTGGTGATTTTCAACAGGCTGTATTTCAGTGAAAAATGATCGTGCAAGAAATAAAAAAACAAAGCTTTTGAAGCTTGAAGACTCTAGTTTTTGAATTGTTTGGTTAAAAATTTTTCGAAGCACTATTAGCCATGCAATCCTTGGATAAAGCACGAAGAAAAAATTTTCAAAATTTTTTACATTTTTTTTCGCTCTACGGGCATGGAAAAATTTTTTCGAGCTAAACCAATACATAGGTCGCATAGCCTGTTTATTCAGCTTTAAGATGCTTTTTTTTAAACCTCGATACGACCATTTGTCTTCGAGATATCGAATTTTGAATGCCAAAGGATCCTTTTTCACTCAACTGCCGATATCTCTGGAACTACTGGTCGCACAGCGAGCCGAAGGGCAGTTTCTTTTTCTGCAGAAAATTTCCTACAAAAATCTGTCAAGGTTAATGTCAAAAAAAATTTTTTTCCACCTGTAGCGTTGACGTGAAAAAAGAGCAAAAAAATGCCATTTTGCCTTTTTTTGGATAATTGACTGTATCTTCGTCAATATTGGGGGGAAAGCTTAGGTTAGAAGAAAATTTTACAGCCTAATGTACCCCAAAGGTCCCCCTAAATCGGTAGATCGATCGGTTTAGCGGTTTTCCTGGACCGATTGATTGAAATTTTGAAAAAATTAAGGGAACAAGGTTTTTGTTTCTTAAGGAATTTTTGGATAATCGACTGTATCTTCTTCAATATTGGGGGGAAAGCTTAGGTTAGAAGAAAATTTTACAGCCTAATGTACCCCAAAGGTCCCCCTAAATTGGTAGATCGATCGGTTCAGCGGTTTTCCTGGACCGATTGATTGAAATTTTGAAAAAATCAAGGGAACAAGGTTTTTGTTTCTTAAGGAATTTTTGGATAATCGACTGTATCTTCTTCAATATTGGGGGGAAAGCTTAGGTTAGAAGAAAATTTTACAGCCTAATGTACCCCAAAGGTCCCCCTAAATTGGTAGATCGATCGGTTCAGCGGTTTTCCTGGACCGATTGATTGAAATTTTGACAAAATTAAGAGAACAAGGTTCCTTAAGAAACAAAAACCTTGTTCCCTTGATTTTTTCAAAATTTCAATCAATCGGTCCAGGAAAACCGCTGAACCGATCGATCTACCAATTTAGGGGGACTTTTGGGGTACATTAGGCTGTAAAATTTTCTTC
Organism: Neodiprion lecontei; assembly: GCF_021901455.1. Classification (NCBI taxonomy): domain Eukaryota; kingdom Metazoa; phylum Arthropoda; class Insecta; order Hymenoptera; family Diprionidae; genus Neodiprion; species Neodiprion lecontei. The sequence continues at coordinate 13,982,514 of NC_060262.1, read as the reverse complement.
TAACCTAAGCTTTCCCCCCAATATTGAAGAAGATACAGTCGATTATCCAAAAATTCCTTAAGAAACAAAAACCTTGTTCCCTTAATTTTTTCAAAATTTCAATCAATCGGTCCAGGAAAACCGCTAAACCGATCGATCTACCGATTTAGGGGGACCTTTGGGGTACATTAGGCTGTAAAATTTTCTTCTAACCTAAGCTTTCCCCCCAATATTGACGAAGATACAGTCAATTATCCAAAAAAAGGCAAAATGGCATTTTTTTGCTCTTTTTTCACGTCAACGCTACAGGTGGAAAAAATTTTTTTTTGACATTAACCTTGACAGATTTTTGTAGGAAATTTTCTGCAGAAAAAGAAACTGCCCTTCGGCTCGCTGTGCGACCAGTAGTTCCAGAGATATCGGCAGTTGAGTGAAAAAGGATCCTTTGGCATTCAAAATTCGATATCTCGAAGACAAATGGTCGTATCGAGGTTTAAAAAAAAGCATCTTAAAGCTGAATAAACAGGCTATGCGACCTATGTATTGGTTTAGCTCGAAAAAATTTTTCCATGCCCGTAGAGCGAAAAAAAAATGTAAAAAATTTTGAAAATTTTTTCTTCGTGCTTTATCCAAGGATTGCATGGCTAATAGTGCTTCGAAAAATTTTTAACCAAAAAATTCAAAAACTAGAGTCTTCAAGCTTCAAAAGCTTTGTTTTTTTATTTCTTGCACGACCATTTTTCACTGAAATACAGCCCGTTGAAAATCACCAAAAAAATGCGAAAATTTTGTTGTTCCCTTAATTTTTGCGAGAAGTATAGTTCTTGTCATAGAGATCGAGAGAACGGCAACGACTCGAGATTCTCCGATCCTTTGACAATGAACATCTGACCGAGGGGACGGCAACAGTTCAAGATCCCCCGGTACAGATGCACGAAAATAATGCGAAAACAACATATTATATATGCGAGATTGCGATGGTGTGAGTCAACGGGCGACGTCCGTTTGTATTAGGCTGATTTGATATCATATAATGATAGGATGTACAGTAATGCACACATAACGATAATATATGTAAAATAAGTTTGATATAACGTCATGGGTTTTCATGCCTCAGGCATTTCTTATATGAGCTAATAAATGATATTACGATTCGACAGCTCAATCATTGTGAGTTCTCATTCAAATTCATTATAGAACTAGAACTCCCATCCTTGATCATTGAAACCAAATACGAAAATCCGAAGTAACTTCTAATTGAAGAAGCTTTGACCATATAAGCCACGTTATTATGTTTTTCAGTGTCGCCTCTTGAGTAGGTCGCAAATTGCCGAAATGGAGTGTTTGAATTAGCGAATAACGTTTTTGAGGATTTCGAGAAAGTTTCAGTTCGGATGCGTTGCGATGGTGCTTACTTGAGCTTACGTTTAGTCGCGCAATTAGTTGAGTTTACGTTTAGTTAAGATTGTGTTTAGTCGAGTTGCACGAAATTGAGATTAAGTTTAGTTGGGATTGCGTTCAGTTGAGATTGTAATGATTAAAATATACCACGGGTAAAGTCAAATCAAAGATCGAGGGGTGTGTGGCTCATGAAGTAATGACGTGTTATACACTGCGACTAATCCCACTTTTATTCTGGAAGACTGAACTCAAGTCTCACTTTCGAACGGTCCATTGTCGAAACATCAGGTGTTAAATTCAACCACTATAGTTGTGCAGTATCCCGTCAGCAAGTTGAATTTCGAAATTATATCGGCAGATAAAGCTTCAAAAAATGGAATCAAACAATATAACCTCCCCGGCATGTCCCTATTAACTACCTGCAGCGGAACAATGATTGGAGATTAAAAGAGAAGTAATCTGTAAACAAAAAAGATACTTTGCAATGGTAGACACTATTCGCAAACATTATTCATTAATACAATGACACTGATGAGAAAAGACGATTTGATTTTAAAATTTTAACCCTTTATACACCTGTCGTCCATACCTTGTGTATAGAATGAGCGAATGACTGAATAGAGGGATGAATGCATATTTGACGTGCTTTTAGCTATTGGTCTCAATGAGAGAATAAAAATAAGGAAGATAAATATTCATAATTTTTAGGGCAGGCAAATAAAAATAGTATTCAAAATTAATTTCAATAAATGCTAGGCAATACAAGATTGCGTTTAGTTGAGATTGCGTTTTCGTTGAGTATATTTAGGTAGCGGTTGAAATAAGAAGTTCGTGTTGTAGAGTTTAAGTTGCGTCTGAATTATGATGGCGTTTAAAAATTTGTTGAGTTGAGTTTCGCACAAGGTTGAGCTCAGTAGATGTTGTTTAGTTGAGCTAAGTAGAGAATAAAGTTTATCTTAATTCGAGGTGTCAGGTTTTGATTTAAGACAGCTCGCGGTAGCGTCGAAGCTCCGAATTGGGTGATATTGAGAACGCCGTCTGTTTGGTATCCCGGCAGCTCACAGTCGAGAAATTAGTTATAGTTTTGGTTTCGAGCAATTATTGCTGTAGCGTTAAAGTTTCTAGTCTTCGAATTGAGAGTTGCGTGTTTGACGTTCGGAAATAGTGAGTTAGATCTTAATTAGGGAGCTGCAAGCTCAGTAGATTAGGAAATATCGTACTTTACGAATAATTCTCTGTTGTGTGATTTTGGACCGCGAAGAGCGAATTTTTAATAACTTTTTTTGTTTTTGTACCACCGCTATTGTTAAATATATTATTTTATTTCATGAATTATTAAACAGCGAGTTGTAGTCGAGTATCTCTCTGTCTCTCTCTCTCTCTCTCCCCCAAAATTACACCTTCCCTCTCCGCGTTACTGAGCTACCGAGAATATTACCTGAGGTCTAGTGAAGTTAAAGATTTCGAGGAGTGCTGATCACGCCGCCAGGCGCCCCACAGAATCTCGCAATATCTTTTGTAAGATGAAATTTGTTTTCAGCTTTCATTGTGGGCCGCTAAATTATTATGTGTGCTTGAAGATCTCGGTCACTTCTCCGGGTGGCCGAGGTGCAATGAAAAATCCACGTCACAGTACTCTCACTCGCGTGCGACCTGTCCTCTCTACTTCAAATCTATCCGCTTGCCCGGGTCGCGATTCTAAACAGATTAGCTTTGTATTTCATGTCCTATTAATTATCTATTGTTGCGAAATCATGTCTGTGTATTATCTATGTGTATTATCGCCTTGTGAATCCTCAGTGTCGTTCTGTTCTCTTGCGATACAGGTCCGTATCGCTTTGTAACTTTCTCAATTAAAATATCAAATATTGACAGTGAAACATAATCTATTTCAATCATCATCCCGCTTCCTTGCTGTAGTCAATCATCACTAATTCGCGGATCCTACGTCAATGACCCAGTCTCTATCGTTATATCTCCAAACAGGGATGGTTCAAAGAACGTTTTTCCATAAAAAACCAAAAATCCATTTTTCGGTTATTTTTCACGAAAATTTCACTGAAGTCTCCCCTTAAGTTAGTTCAGTTCAACCGTTCGACGTCTCATCCCCGTCGAACAGTACTTCCGCATATGTGAAGCGCGAAGAACTAAAAAAATTACCACCTCAGAAGTCATCTATAATTTGTCCAACTTGAGCCACTAATTTCGAAACAAATTTGCTAAGAAAGAGAAGAAAAACAAATGAAATTCCCTTGTTCACATTATGAGGAATTTATCTCTAAACGAATTAAGTCCTCCACGAACTCAATTAGATCAACGGTGCTCCTGAAACCTTACGACACAGCGTCAAAAATAAAGTTCCAAAATAAACAAGTCCAAAGTTTTTACGGAACAGTTGAAATTCACTATTGGAAAACCTCAAATATGAAATAATGTTTCGAGGAAACGTTCCTCAGAATCAAAAATAGAGAAAAAGAGTTTCGAGGTGAAACATGTTTTCGAAACTTCTGATTGCCTTATTTGAATTACATGTTTACAATACTGTGCGTAAAGAAATGGTATAGAGAAATGGCGTGTCTTGATTATTTTCAGCAGATGACTGAAATCGCCCATTTTTATGTTTGAGGTGGGAAAAATAAATTTCTTGTTTGTACTGATCTATTGTGTCTGCCGCATTTGCCTTGTTATGCCGGCACCACGAAATCTCTTCACTTATTTTTAGACAGAAATAATGCTCGGCACGACAATCGTTGAGCCCTTGTAATATCAGACCACCTATGACGCTTTGCTTATATCTTTGACTTATTCCGAATTGTTACGGATAGTATTTACGTAATATGACTGCGTTTGGTAAATTATCACGTCCGTCAGTCTGCCTTTGGCACCCATTAGTCTTCCGTCGGAGAGCTTTTGTCTTCAGAGCCTCATTTTGGACTTAGGCATCTGAGTTCCGAATTTTTTTTTTGGATTTGTTCACAGCACCTAATTTTGTTGACTTAGACTTCAAGTTCGTGAAATTCTGCTCTCGCTACAGCAGTCCAATTCTTGGCGTTGCATGCGCGTCTCCGTCATATATATAGCTGACGCATTTTCCGTTGCGCTTATCTTCAGAGCGCTGAAATATCTTCACCATACCATAAACTTTCATGGCTACGGAAAAGCCACTATGGTAGGGGTGGTAATTCAGCTAATGCTTGTTGTATCACGATTCTCACGATGCTCCAGTTTGTGTTCCCATTCATTGTACACATTCGTTGCAGTAAGGAGACAAAACTTTGAGGTCGACTACCTGGAATAATCACAGAAACTCGACTAATGCTTGAAAACAAAAAATGTAAAACGAACAACTAATAACTATGATGTTGAAGTTGAAAATTACTATGGGACAAGTGGACCACCCAAACTCTATTGAAGCAAGAATGAAAACCGCATTGTAAGTTCGGGGTTTGACAAAAGAATGTCCAGCATGCCACAAATTGTAGCCAGACTCTCCAAGGCTTGATCAATATAACGCAGTGCTAATATGACGTGTCTATTTATTCTGAACACATTGCATGTATCGTTAATCGTTGGACCAGCCCACCGACATACGCTGCTAAAAGTGGTTCGCCAAATGTCCCTTGATTCTGGCGCCAATCTGCACGACTAGTGGCGCTAGTAGTTGTCTGACAAGTTTGCGCGCGGTCAACGAGGGCAGCGAGCGTGTCAGAAGTCTACCAGCGCCGCGTAGAGGAACTAAAAAACGGGGACAAAACGCGTACAATTTTTTAGTATACGAGCAGTGGTGAGTGTCAGGGGGCTGCGTTGGACTACTCTTGAAAGTTTTCAGTCGCATACCGTTCTCACATGCGAGTCTCGCTAAGAGATTGAGATAATTGTCAGCTTTGAATTAGCCGCTTTTTTTTCATCAAAATTAGGGGCTTTCATATCATTCGGTTGAGACTGGTAAAGGGTCTTCGTCCTTTTTTGTAAATGGCCAACTGACTCTTTTAAGTCTACACCGAAACTCTATTTTCTCCATTATGAACTTCCCATTAACGGACCACCGGTCTTGGTAAATATTTGTAAATAGATCTGCAAAACAGTGAGAAAAAAATTCCAGCACACGTGCGAGCTGGAAAAAGCTCATTTGGTGTATCACTGATATGATTTATATACTTACTTTGATGTTATTTTGCGGGATTCCGTGAATATCTTGAAACATTGTCACTTTATGTTGACAAAAATAAATGACAGTGATGCACTGAATATTTAGTACGATAAATCGCTGATTTTTTACTGCTGAGAAGTACTGTTTGATTTTATGAAATTCAGAACAAGTTTAGACTACCGGTCCGTTGACGGGATATCTAGGGCCAACGCCCACTGTTGCGGGTCCGATCCGATCCGATTCAATCCAGTCCGATCCACTCCACGTAGAACGGGTCCAATCGGTTCTGCACTCTCAGTGTTGCGCAGTAGGACCGTTGGGTGCGAATAGATATAATTCATTATTTCGCTCATTTAAATGAGATCAAAGATTTTTCACGATTAATATTTGCAGCTGATCCCAATAATCGAAGCTGAACCGGTGTATCATTCCATTTCTGAAGGTTTCAGTTGGGAATTAATAAAAATAAAATTCAAATCATGCCAAGTTCAATTTTTTTCAATTCCTATCAATTTGAAATGTTTGAAAACGGAATTCTTCGATTCATTTTCGATTATTCGGATAATTTGCGAATAGTAATCGGAAGAAATCTTGGGTCCCATACAAGTGAGAATTATAGTGGAATGAATGAACTGTAACGTTTTGTGCCTAACGGTCTTGTTACTGCGTTACACTAGAAGTACAGAGCCGGTCAGGCCCGTTTCATGCGGAGCGGATCGGATCGGACCAGATCAGATCTGCAACAGCACGCGTTGACCTTCAAAATGGGTGGAATGCTGGTTCGTGAAACATTTGAGTGTAATGAAAGCAACAGCGGTACTCGCACGAAACCGCCGCGCACCGAGGCTCAGTAATGATTATCGAATGTTGGGAGCAGATTTATTTTCAAATAGATACCATACTGACGTAGCCATTCACCACATAAGTGTAATGAGAGTTCGAACCGCTTATCACTTTTGTGTTCAACAAGGACCGGGAAGTCAAGATACAGACTTTTAATGGATAAGTTTGGCATATCAATATCAGAGTATGCTTGATAATTCATTAGACGTATTATGATTGAATAGTTTATAATAGCGTGTCCAATTCAAAGATAAAGATCAGCGATCTGGGATTATCGGTGAGAAGCGTAAATGAATGTGGATAGAAAAGTGTGAGATCATTGTACAGGAAATAAGCGGAGATAATGAGGTATACGCAGGATATGTGAGAGATTGTACATTCTGATGAAATAAATGTGTCTAAAAATTTCTGTAATAAGAAAAAATCGTATTTCAAAGATATATTGTAGCCACTTTCAAATCATTTAGAATAAGATATTCAAGTCATTTTGTATTCCGCATTCAAACAATTCGGAAAATTTTGCATTTATCAAAACCAAAATAAATTTTTTCGCAGTTTTTGATGTCATTAAAACCTGCTGTAGACATTACTTTTGTTTTCCAGGTGATCAGCCAAATCACATAACCCATTGGTTTCCTTATTCCACTAACAAGGACGGTATCCCAGCCCGAATTCTCCGATTTCATTTCTTTTGCAATATGTTATAGTAGACTAGAAACTAAGCGACATGTATTTTTTTTATCGGCCATGAAACACTTTAAGGGGGTGAAACCACCCTTCAAAGTGAGGCATGTCAAGGGGCGATTTGGCTGTTTCACCCACAAGAACATAATATTTTTTAACCAATCCAACTGGAAAAGTTTTCTCATAAAGAAAATGAAAAATGTATTTATCTGAAATGGAAAAAAAAAAATTCGGGGGGTGAGCCAGCCCTGAATATAATCACATTTATGCAAAACATTGTCAAATTCGAGTCTAAATATCTGAATACAATATACAATGCGTACGAACATGAAAGAAATGTGACATATAACTGGATTTCCTCGAAAACAAATAATGAAAGGGTAACTACTCCTGAACGCTTTTTTTTGCGTTTACTCGAGAAAATGGTCTAATTCAAGTCTTATATTGTAATATTCTACTCTAGAGCGTTTGAAAATTCAAACTTATTATTTTCATTTTCTTATAGTTTAAGGTTTTATTGTAAACTATCTCTTCAAGAGTAATTTATCGCAGCATAATACAAATATTTCGTGTAATCCGTTATCAGCGGCCTCTTTGTCTCGGGACATTGTCTTGGTTCCCGGACATTGTCTTTGTTCCCGATGATCCACTTTTGAGTCTTTCATGATACAGTGAGGAAATGAAAAAACGTTGTCAATTCAGAACATTTTAGAGATAGTTTCGTCCAATATTTATTTTCGAGAAAATCCAAAGATACGTCTTATTTCCTTCACGTTTATACGCATTATATATTTTTCTGGATTTTTAGACTTGAATTTGACAATTTATTACATAAATGTGATTATATTTAGGGGTGGCTTATCCAGCCTTTTTTTTCCTTTTTTGAGAACAATAAATTTTTCATTCATTTTCGTGAGAAAAATTTTTCAGTTTTATTGATTCAAAAATATTATGTTCTTGTGGGTGAAACTGCCAAATCGCCTCTTACTATAACATATTACAAAAGAAATCAAATCGGAGAATTCGGACCGGGATACTTTCCTTGCAAGTATCGCACAAATACTAAAGACATCTCTATTGTTAACATTATTCTTCAAATATTACTGTACCAAATTCTACTCGAGCCATAAATACAATACGAGATATCTCACCACATGTATATACGGAGTAGATTCGGTAAATCTCACCGCTCAGCACCAGTATAGCCACGCAAATATAACTTTGCTTGTCCTTCTGCTGGCTTTAAGCAGCGAGATTTATCGAATCCATACGGCCTGTATGATTCTTGAAAGCTTACTTGATTTGAGACGGTTTAATTCCATGACTTTCGAGGTCTTTTTCCAATTGACGTATTCGCATTCGTGCGATGTCCAGTTCGTGCTTCACTTTCCAAGTACGAGTATCACAAATTGGATCCCGACAACGGTGATATCTCAGGATGTCTTGTGCCTCGTAGACTGCGCCCCTGAACGTCAGGGACTTTCCCATACTCTAGAATTCATACAGAACGTATTTATTATATTTCAGAATCAAACATTCAAGGGAAGACTACCAGTTTGACTTTTCTTTCAATAACTAATTCTTCTGTAAGTCAGTGCAAAAAGTGTATTCAATATAAGCTAGACGGCACGTGTCAAATATCGTGAAAGAAAGATCTCAACTCCCGTCACATGTTAATTTTTATACAGAATTTTATACTTTTTTCTGAATTGAAATGAGGTTTCGTTTAGCTTGATTAATCAAGGAAAACTTCTCACATTATACATATCACACGAAAGCATTGATGTCAATATGAGTCAAGCAGCGTAACGATTTATTTTTTGTTCTGTTGGGATTCTATTTTTGATGTATATTCTAAATAACAACGCTGGAACTAACACCCAAGGTTAGCAACGAAGTATTCCCAGTGAATACACTTGTTCCATTAACAGTGCGGGTATACTACCATGTAATATCAATACAATATTGCACTTGTGATGTTACTGTGACGTAAAATTGGTATGAATGTACCCAAAGCATATTGCGCTCATCCAATTAAATTCTGGTATCACCAGAAACGTGGTTATCGCGCCCTCACAGTGTTGCCGGTATGCACAGAATTAGGATACGTACTATCTGGTTAAATACCACGTGGTGATTTGTCTCTGAGTTTCAATTCTAGAAATCGATGTCCCTCTTCATCATTACGTAGGGAAACAAGGAAATAGTTTCGCGATGTGATCGGCGATGTTTATTCACCTCGTATTCAGCGGTTCAGGTAAACGAATTTCAGTAACATCGCGATCATACCGGGGCATTAGCGATCATGTTGTGAATTTACAATTCGGAGAATTTCATTGATTTCGGGAAAATATGAACTTTGGTATATCGTATTCACAAAATTAATACGTCAAACGATATCTAACAATAAGTAATTTGTAATTCTGATTTTCGAGCATTAAGCCAGGTGATGTCTGGTGGCAATGCGTCTCATTAACGATTTATGTTTTGTGCATTTTATTGGAAATTAGTTGTATCAGAAAATACCAAAAGATCCTGTCTGATAATAATAGCATGTAATATTTTCAGGTACGAAATAATTCATTGTCAAAGCGGGATTAAATTTGTCAGGCATGGAAGCATGTGGGTAAATTCCTAATTACGTGATATTTGAATATTACAATATTTTAACATGGATTCAATGATAAAATTCGTTTTTCTTTACAGCAGGTTCGAAGTTTAAACTTTGATTAACACGAGGAAAATTATGCCTCACCTGATGGTCGAAACGTTCAGGTGGCAAGGATCCTGGTTTCTCGGGCAGTGCAATCATTACCCAGTGAACACATGACCTCCATATGACGTCATAGATAGGTCACATAAAGATCATCGACATTTTACATAGATATGACATAAAAATGACTTTATTGATGACTCTGATATGATGTCATGTAGTATGACATCATTATGACATAGTGCTGACCTAAAATTTGACTTTTATATGACGTCATGATTGTGACTTAAATATTACGTAAATATTATGTCTTATCCCTATCATATGTGTGACATCACATCAAAGTCATAAATTTATATATTATTTAAGTAAGAAATAAATCATACAATTACATAAATTACAAGTCATATTCTGACGTCAAAAGGATATCATAATACCGTCATATTCTTACGTAAGAAACAACTCATACTTTTACGTAAAATTGATGTACGATGAACGTCATACTTAAGCATCAGCTTCCGGTCATTCTTTTATATACGAGTGACATAATACTAATGTCACGACGGTATAAAAAAAAACGATCAACGATACTTTTCTATTTATGTTCTATGTTGTATCATGTATTGATTTAATAATTCATAAGTGGAATTTCATATGACATTTCTTAATTTTTACTTTTATATTTAGTGTCCAAATTTAACTTACCGCAAATTCTCTTTAAATGCAAACATTAAATATATTTTTAACATTGAAAATATTAGGATATTGTCATAAATAAAATATATAAACTAATTTCAAAATTAATTATTATATTGTAATAGAGGTACAGTAACAAAATAATCACTATTTATAAATGAAAAATATAAATATTTTGACTCTACAAGGTCTGTTGTAACAGTTTTTAATTTAGGATTGATACTTTTTTTTACCAAATAAATATTCAATTGTTTAGAGTCACAGGGTTTTACAAATAGCGATTCAAATTGAAAAAAATATTCGCCTTTTATTGTTACTTGATCATTGGTATCATTTATGCGCTTAATCAATAAAATATTATTATTAGACAATAAACAGCAATTTTCATTTTTTTTTGAACTCAAAGTGAAGCCCTTAAACTCTAAAGAATTAATTTTACCATTATCTGATTTTTTAATCACTGGATATGATGGGAAAGTATGTTTCTTTAGTGGCAAATCATCTTCTTCATGAACACGGTTAACTACCTGTTCTAAAGGTTTGGTGCATCCTTAACTTTACTTTTGATGTTTGACATAAAATTTTCAAACTTAAAAGTACTAAAATCATCCAACGGCCCAAATTTTTTGCAATCCTTGGCAAGATGTACTAAATTATGTACATTGTACGATATTGAATTCTGACCGTACAAATTTTTATGCTCATCAACGAACCACCTTAACAATTCATCAGCATAATCGTTATACACTAGGTATCTTTGAGGATCACATAAAATTCTTACAGCAACACTTAGAGCCATAAAGTGATTATAATATCGTGATCTCAATATATTTTTTAATATGATTGGACCTGTATATAATAAAAACTGACGACATTCTGTGGCCTTCCACTTTGCAACGGTATCTAACAGTCTCGGCTGCTGTGCAAATTCAGATGGAATACAAGTTTTGATGGCTTTTAGCGCTTCATCAACATCTTCTTTTTGATCCTTTGTCAGTCGATGTGCCTTGGAACCATTAGCCAAACGAATTACATATCGTTTTGCTACACCCAAGCATACTAAATGCTGATAATCTAGTGGAATTTGAGATACCATCCCAAAATCTAAATCAAGCAGTAAAGATTCACCCAAGTGATGTTCTTCTTGCAGTTGATTTTTGAATGATTCGTCTGTACGAAGCGGACTATTAATCTCTGGAAAATAAACATAGTTTCCCCATTCTCCTTGTTGGATACATTTGGAACAACCAAAGTACCCACTATGAGATTTGGTTAAAGTTAAATATGCTCTAGCTGGAGCATCACAAATTATAGCACTGAGTCGTACATTTATAGTCCTGTCATTGATTTTCAAACCTTCATTTTGTATATCTTTCATGTCGTCAACGAAAGGATTTATATATACATTAAAATCATTTGGCTTAGAGTGACCGTGGAAAAGTCCCACTAAGAATGGTTCAGTATAAAAGTCATCCTGAATTGCAGCCAGCAAAGGCCAAAATTGACTGCTAGACGACTTACTGAAAGACATCCCATCACAATTCAGTTGAATCAAAATAGTTGTAGGGCAAACATTATAGTATTTATTCAGTGAGCGAATTAATCCATGGGCGATTCCAAAATGGAAATAAGAACCCCCATTGCCATGAATAATCTTTCCTGTCATATCACGAGGAGTTTTCATCAAAGTACGAACGTCTTTCTTCAGTTCATTTTGGTGTCCGTGGTTACGAAAAATACTTATTAATTTATTAGCAGCTTGTTGCGAAATACTATTTTCAGATAACCAAAACCGCAAATCTTCAGACAATGTCGTCGATGAAGCAGACCCAGTTTCTTTATGAAACTGTACATTTTCTAAAGTTTTCGGCCGTTCAATTTTATCACTTTCTGTGATTTGCTCCATTTGTTTATTTAAATCGTGACTAGATTGGTCACTATTTTGGTCATAAATCTCAAGGTCATTTTCAACATCATCTCGTGAATCATCAGATGTTGCCACTGAAACACTGTGTAAGATCTGTGATGATTGAATTTCCTCTGTTGTACTTTGTGCATCTTGAATGTTTTTTGCAGTCTGAATTTCCTCTTGAATAAGTTGATTGATTCTTCGTTTCGTCATAAATCGTATTGGCTTGTTGGGCATTTTCAATTATATTCAAAATAATGCGTGAGCTGAATATCGTCTGAAATAGAGAAAATAAATTTTTTTTATGACATTGAAGGAAGTAGAGTTAATGTCAGACAATAGAAACAAATTTTTTATTTGAAAAATTATATCGATAATTTGTTTATTCTTTCTCATATGTTAAAATGAAAAAAAAAATTTTTTTAATTATATATTTATTCAAATAAAATCTGAATATTGTCAGATGTCTGCTTATTTTACTTGAAATACTAGTCAGTTTTCTATTGTTATTTTTTAACGTCGATCATCTTTCAAATCAACATACAGACATAAAAACTTTGAAGGATTTTGATAACATGCAATTAAATAAATTACTCCTCATAAAATATGTCAAATCGAAACTCATATAAAAGCCAAAAAATACAATATTACTATTAGGTTAATTTTTGAATTAATAAAAAAATTGGATACTCACTATTAAATATGAAAGTCAAGATCTTTCGCGATTTTTATATAAATGAATACACTCATTTCACAAACAATTCAAATTAAATATTCATTATGAAAACTATTATTTATAAGCAATAAATTAAAATTTTAATGTAATGTATGTATATAAATGTAAACATAAACTATATGTGATTATGAAGGCTCCTTTAAACTTTTTTTGTGCTTAGTTGTTAGGCAGCCATTTTGCGCAATTAACCGCGTAATTTAACAGTGAAAAAACTTTTTTAATCTTTTATAAATATAACTCACTAATAACATCATTACAATTAATTACTATCATAATACTTTGTAATAAAAAATTATTTCTATAGAAGTTTTTATTTAAAATTCGCAGGCACACAATAGGAAAATAAATAAATAAATTTGTGAATATATAAAAAGCGCGGGCCGCGCATTGCGCAGTAATATTGACCTCCCTTCTACTTACTGTTAGCCCACGGCGTGGGCCTCATGCTGATAAATAAAGTGGCGGTGCATTTAGTCCTTGGTCTGCATAAATTTTATAAACAGTGATAAAAAGTGATTATTTTTCAAAAACAAAGTTAATTATACGAGTATGTTACGTCCAGCATAACACTTCTCTCTATTTTTCCTACTCGCTAACTCTCCCACAGTTCTTACATTAATCTCATGGTCTCTGTTCTGTCCTCTTATCTCTACGTAGTCTCACGCTATTCACTATCGCGCTTACTCATCAAATTCCATTCCCTACTCCTAGCATTGTCACACCTTTTCTGCACCCGTACGTTTCACGTCTCGAGGAACACTTGTATTCTAACTCTGAACAACGTCACATCTAGACTTCTTACACAGCTTCATACAGCACACTTCGTTTTTACCGCCATCTGAGCTTCCTCGATATAAATATATAAGTAATATCTCAAACAAACCCTACGTTATTCAATCCTCATCCTGATTTCCGGTTGTCCTGGAACTTAAAAGCGAAGCCAACCAGTTTACTCTTACCGCTCAGGAGTAACTCTACTCACGGACGTAACATATATTTGGAAAAAAAAAAAAAAAAATTTAAAGATGAGCAAGATGTAAGTATATACTAATACACAACGTTTATCATCAACAGTTACAATAAAGCAAAACCTAACCTCAAATTTTAATAATATTCTTTTAAAACTATTAATTTATTATTTTCAATTTTTAGTACAAGTATAAAGACAACAAAGGATTACGCTCTCGTATCATTCATCACATTTGATACGTATTCAGAAATACCCACGAATTGGCTTTTGTACAATGAAAAGTTCAAAGATAAGATTGCATGTTGGTGGCCGAAGAAGGGGACAAAAAATATTGCCCAAAAGATTAAGAACAGAGAAACACCACCTAAGGACTGGCCAGTTTACGAGATACAAATTTTGAGATATTGCAGTAAGTATTAAAATTATTAATTATACTGAAAGCAACAGATATCTACATCTGTATTTTTTTTTAATTGTTTACTGATGAAAAAAAAGTCAGATTTCTGTTAGCCTCCGCGTTAATTGTTGAACTTTGCAATTTATTTATTTACATTTTAAATTCTAAAATTGAATAATTAATCTTATAATTATCTGATTAATTAATAAAATTTTTAACTAGTTTGAAACTCAAAAAACTATATATAATTTTTATGATGATCATAGGTACTTTGGAAAGCGCAAGAAAAGCAGCTGAAGACTCGCAGTACGACTCTCAAATATCATCAGCGCCGGAGCCTCGCGGACGGGGACACAGAAAAAGGAAAGTCACTTCGCCGGTTCGAGATGTTTTAAAAATAAATGGCAAGAACAATAAAATTCATTCCAGTAGTTCCGATGACGACGATCGCCCGGGTAAAAATTTTCAATACATTAAATAATTGGTGCTTCTTTATTTAAAAACTATTGCACATAAATGCATTGTATGTATTGACGTTCATGAATATAAATGGTGTAATTCTATTTTTTAGTTCCTGCATTGCCTCAACTTCCCCAAAACTCCCCATCAAAGAGCCCCAGTCACTTAAAAAGAAATAATCAAGAAGACTCTAGTTCGCAAAGCTCCCATGAAGTTCATGACGATGATTCAGACGGCTCGCTTACTAGGACTATGGATCGTGCGAAGGCACTTTTAAACAATCACAAATCAAAACAGGACGAACCAGGAGCAACAGCTTCAGGAAGTAACGGCGTTAGCGATAAGGACTCAGATGTGCAAGTCAAACACGAGCTCAGAGTTTTTGGAGGTAATATTATCATTTGAATCTTTATTAGCTGTCTACTAACCCTGATTAAAAAAAAATATTGAGACAAAGAAAAAAGTATTGAAAAGTATTGGTTTTCTTGTCAATCCAATAGTTTTCAATTCAATACTTTTTTTCTTTGTTTCAATACTTTTTTTATATTCAGGGAAGTGAATGGATGATTAAAATGATGAAATTGTTTCATTTTTACGGCGTTATTATTATTATTATTATTATTTTGATTACAGTAAAATTGGATACTTGTGTTTTTTTACTGGGTAAACTACTAACAGAAGTAAAGGACTTGAAGCAAAGGAATGTTCTTAACAACAATCGGAATTCTAGTTTGGACTCTGCTATTTCTGCTGAAGTAGAATCCCATTTGAAACTTGATACTCAAGAAAGAGTGGCAGCCTTTGAAGTACGACTAAAATCTTGCAAGACGTTCGAAGATGAATTCGTGAGTTATTTATAATTACATTAATCAATTAGGTTGAAAAATTTTAATCTCAACATTTGAAAAATTTTCATACTTTTGCGACTTTATCTACTTTTTGATCATTAAAAATTGAATTTATAATCAACATAAATTGTTTCGCAGTACATATGCACTCATTTTTTAAACTTTATTGAACATAAAATTTTATAAAGGTAAACATTTTTGAAAAACTGTCATTTAAAATATTTATTCTCAATTGCATGCCTTAAGCGCGAATGCGCGTAGGCATATTTCTGGGGCCTGAAAATCAAATTTTCTATTTCTTCTATTATAAAATTACTTTAATTGATGAAAATACTGACTGCTGCAAGATAATAATCTGATTATATAAATTTCAAGAAAAACATACATCTTTTAATTAATACATTAAATTTAAATTTTTATGGCTTTCCAAATTGATACTGATTTAATAACTGACAATCCGTTAAAAAAAAAATTAGCTTTAATTAGAATAATTAACGACTAAAAAAATAATTTGAAGGATTGATTTAATAATTTTACTGAAACTTAAAAATTTTTCCATTGTAATAATTAATCATCATATAATCTGAAAATTTTAAATATTTATTTTTTCCTATATCCTATTCAAGAAGGAAAAATAAATCAAAAAAAACTTATTCCAATATTTTATGGTCAAGATTAGGTATTGCTGCAATTTTAACGTTTGTATATTTCAACATGAACATTATTCATCATTTTTTGTACAAAAATATATTCTCTAATATTTTAAAAACCCACGATGCTGAAATTAACAGATATTTGAGAATTTCTTAAATTAATAAAAAAATTAACTATTAAAAAAGTTCCATTAATTAATATTAATAAAAAAATATAGAAACAAATGTTTAAAAATATTTTTTGAGTGATATATTACTACATTAATAAGTACGGGAAATTGACAAATTTTTGTTGATATATAATCTCATTTTTGTAACTATTGGTCATTTTCTTTTTATTACATTATCGCGTACTAAATTTTTATCAAGGTTCGGAAAGTCAAACAAATTGGAGGAGCTAATGGTAAAGATTTCACTAAAAGGGCATTAGTTTTTATATTTTCCGACAAATTTGCAAAGGAAAACACCTGGGAAGGTAAAATAACCAAGTACAAAGTGAACGGATTGAAAGTGATTGACATTTGTGAAAGTAAGAAATGATTTTAATCTACAAATTTTAACAACAAAGCGGCAAAATATTTATACAACAATTATATTTCAGAAGTTATTCTTGAAAAGTTTCCGACGTAGGACAAAGCTGAATTCGGCAAAGCCGGAACCAATTGGTTTAGGCTTGGCAATCAAAGAGCAGGAGAACAAGCGAAACAGGTCATCAAAAAAACTATACTGATGGATAAAAAAATTCAGAGCAAATAATGCGTAAATTAAAAAAATTCACGCAAATATTCATATTTTATATCATTTATGTGTTGTCTTATAATCTAAAAAATGAAAAATGACAATTACCGACAGATTCTAAAAAAAATGACGTGCATTGACTGCACGAAAATCTGTAATTGTCATTGTCACCTTTTGGATTTTTTTATTATTATTTAAAGGAAAAAGAGATTATAATAATTACCAAATTTTATCGGAATAAGTCAAAGTTTAAGTTGCGCAATCTCATTTATAAAGTTCAGATTCGTGAGCTAGTTTGCAATTCAAAAAGTGAAAAGGAACAATTACTATCTGGATTAACAATAGGTATCAATGTTTAATAACTATGTTAGAATGTGTAATTGTCATTTTCACTTTTTGAATCTTTTTCATTATTATTTAAAAAAAAAAGACTAATAATTGAAAAATTTTATTATGATAAGTTGTAAGCTGCGCAATACTATTTGATAGTTTTAATGTTTATCCGCTAGTTTTTAACTTAAAAAGTGAACATAGATAATTACAGACTTAGATTCCAAAAAAAATAATGTGCGTTGGCTACACGAAAATCTGTAATTGTCATTTTCACCTTTTGGATTTTTTTTTATTATTATTTAAAGAAAAAAGAAATTATCATAATTACCAAATTTTATCGGAATAAGTCAAGTTTAAGTTGCGCAATCTCTGTTCGCTATTTGATAGCTCGTAGTTCGACCGAACCGCGTGGAAGGTGTGAGTCGCTTGAAATCAAAGATGAGTTTGTGGTGTTGAGTTTATTTATACTTATTATTTATTTTATTTACATATATACAGTTATCGTAAGGGTTGCCAAGTGATACATGGAATAGTTTTTGAGTTGAAACAATGCGGTGGAGGCTTCAGTGAGGATGTCGGTCGTCGAGGGGGTTCAGTCACAGTCCTGGGTGGCGGAGTGTATCGGCTCTCTGGAGAGCTGGGTGGCGTTGGGGGACGGCGGTTCTCAGCTGTCTTCACCGGAGACTCCCACTCACTATCTGTCGTCTGGGTGGCAGTTGACACAAACGAGCGCTGCGGCTCGGGAAATGGGGATACTGGAGCTGGGATGCGTCGGTGATAGCTCGGAGAGGTCAGTCGTGCTCTGCGTACATCCCACAAAGAAAGCAATACGGCTGGTGGTCTGGTCAGTGGTCGTGATGGGATGTCAATTGGATGCAGTATCCAAGGGACAGGCGGGTTGGATGCAGATGTCTTTGTCTGTTGGCTGGCCGAAGCCAGATAAAAGGGATCCGTCATACAAATGTCTTGTAGTCCGGTCTGTCGTAGAGTCAGTCAACTGTCGCAGCGTCAGTCACAGTCGTTGTAGCGTCAGTCAAAGTCGGCGTAGCGTTGATGAGCTGGAACGGCGTGGCGTTGAAGCGTCAGCGTCTGTTTGGTACGTCAGGACGAGGTGAACCCGAAGTGTCCTGCCGATCGGTCTGACCGGCCGTCTCTTATTCCAGCCTCGGTTGGTCTTTGGCAGCGGGAGACCACGTTCGTTGATTACGCAACGCGCTCGGCTGCGTGGGTGGCGTGAGCGGCGCGCGTGACGTCACACTTTCTTCTGGGTCGCGTGATTGGAAAGTGTGCGAGGCTGGTTGCCTCGCGTGGGTTGGAAGGCGCGCGACCAACGAGTTGCGTTCACAATGTTGTTGTGAACAATCTCATTTATGAAATTGAGATTCGTGAGCTAGTTTGTAATTTAAAAAGTGAAAATGAACAATTACTATCTGGATTAACAATAGGTATCAATGTTTAATAACTATATTAGAATGTGTAATTGTCATTTTCACTTTTTGAATCGTTTTCATTATTATTTAAAAAAAAGACTATAATAATTAAAAATTTTCATTATGATAAGTTGTAAGTTGCGCAGTACTATTTGATAATTTAAATGTTTTTTCGCTAGTCTTTAACTCAAAAAGTGAACATGGATAATTGCAGACTTTGATTACAATAAGTATTAAAGTGCATTGACTGCATTAGAATCTGTAATCGTCATTTTCACTTTTTAGGTTTTTTCTAGTATTAAAAAAATCATTGATAGTTATTATTATTATTGTCAATTAATATAAGTAGATTTTGTGAGCGCAATACTATTCTGAAATTTAAGCTTCGTCTGTTTATTTATACTCAGAAAAAAAAGACAATTTCAAATTCTTTAATTACATGCATCGAACTACAACGTAATTACATTACAGGCCTGTAATTGTATTTTTTACTGTTATCATTTTCGTTAAATGATAAAAGAAAGATTGATAATTCTTATTTGTCAACATTCAAACTTGAATTATTAAAAAAGTGCAGTACTACCAAAAATAAAGATATTAAATTATTTTTTCATTTCGAGTTAAACAGGTGGTTAAATTTTTTAACTCATATTTTTTACAACTACAAATTATTAGTCATTTTTCTAATAATGTGAATTATTTCTTATGTCAGTTGAATATCACATTATTGTAAGCATTCTCAAATACTTTTTATCACTATGACATTAGAGTTATGTCATCGAGACGTCAGGTAAGTTATAATCATGTCAGCCAGACGTCACAATTTTGTAAGCAGCTTTACATCACTATTTTACATCAAATTTAAGTCATCTTGACGTCAGCTAAATAACAAGTACGTCAGCTGGACGTCATATTTTTGTAAGCTTCCGGTACCGACTTTAGTTCTCTATGACATCAGAGTTATGTCATTTTGACGTCAGTTAAGTCATAGTGATGTCAATTGGAGGTCATATTTACGTCATTTATCTTACGTAAGAATTTTACGTCAGGAAGTGGGAAATTATGCGTCATATGTGACTCATATATGACTCACATCTTACGTAAATCATGACGTGACATGACGTCATTCTGACATCAGTTTGACATAATTGTGTTCACTGGGTACAACCATCGAACCTGGTTGTTCCGTCAGACATCAGGTGCCAGAGTGAATTTCATCAGGCCATCGCCACCTTCTCAACATCAGTTGAGGCAAAATTGAAGAGCGGGATGTACTACAGATAATAATGGCTGAATATCCTATGATTTTACTTTTATCGAGCCAATAGCGATAAGTTTGTTACTTAACCGTTGCCGCCAATTTATTCTACCGAGGAATGATTCTGTGCACCATTGTAATTCAAGCATTATTATTGACCAGCATTGTTTTTCAAAGTTTATACTATTCAATTTGGTATCTTATTTTAAAGCTTACTTTTACTCTCTTTGGCATTAAATTCAGATAAATAGTTTTTCAAGTCCTCAATTAGATTGAAGGGTTGAATTTTCCTAGGCAAACTGAATCAATCTAAATCTAGAATTGTTGAATAACTTCAGTTAAAAATGTCTTCGAATTCCATCTTGGTTGACGTTGTCATCGGGTTGCACCATAACTCAAAACCAAATTCTAATTTACACTTTTTATAGGGTTCTACGCTAAGAGTGAAAGCTTGTGAATCTCCATTTACAGTAATTATTTTTGCATTTCAGGTTAGCATTGTCTGGAGTAAAAAATATCTCATTTTGATATTGAAAATGGAACCTGAAACGCAGAATTTATTCACTAGCACGAATTGGAAACCAAGAATTTTATAATGGTTCCTGCAACAAAGGGACTCTTTTCAGATATCCTTGTTACAAGGTGATTTTCGGAGAACTATGAACAAGATATTGTACCGGATTACATTATTTGGAAAAAAATCTTCACGAACTTCGTTAAAAATTAGATATTCATTTATTTTGATTCAACAAGTGACACAATCTTGAATCCGATAAGTCGATATCCTGGTGATAATGTTCTGATATTACTCTAAAACATGATTGTCCTTGAAGCTAATTGTGACGTTAAGGCGCATTTTGAGAAAGTTGATTTTCAACTTGTGTCACAGGATGTGATCTACATTCTTGAGTTCTACGCTTCCGATTAGATTTTCTTTGTTTCGAACCGCACTAACATGAAATACAGAAATCATTTTAATAAATCTAATATTACTTTAATTTTCAGTTCGAGTATTAGGTTGACTTAATTTATCTAATCGAACATCATCGAAAATTTGCGAAATGAACTATGATAATCATTGGAAAATTTCTAATAGTAGTAGCAATAATTTATTGATTGGAAAAATACATTGACCATCGACTAATTGTGAATTTTGTTGAACTATTCTCGAGAAAAAAAAGATTTACAGTTCTATTACAGATAGTGGGATATTTAAATTTCTCGAACGCTCGGTTTAATGTTACATTTTCAAAAGTGATAAAATTCAATATTACCGCCTGAAATCAGAAGAGAGTGAGAAAGAAAGTTGCTTAGTTGCTTGAAAGTGGCGATGATCTGTGTACGTGTGATAAATTGACTAGACAGATAACAGTAAATATTAGAGTTGTAATTATTTTGGCTGTATCACCTGTTGATGGAAAAAAATTTCATTGTTATTCCTAATGTACGAAATAATAAAAGTGATCAAATAAAGTGTTCCCACCTGCCTACTACGTTTCTCCCAAGCACCCAACATTGAAACAGATTTCTTATCTTAGTCGAATAAAGCCAATTTTCAAAGAGCATTAGCATCAACTTTCTGAGTCACTACCTTGACTGTTAGAGATTCTAACCTGAAAAATTCGTATGAACCACATCGCCGCCAGAAACAGAGTTTGACAGCTGAAACTCGGAGTGGCCAGCCTGCCCGAGTAGCCGATAAAACTCGCGCATACGCATTGTATGTATAGTTTCAAGAGATTGTCCCGGTATGTTTCAGCCATTCGATTAAGACGTCCATGTGGCTATTTGTAAAATGAATTAATAATTATACTATATAATAACGTGACATAACATCAAAATTAATATGCCTAAACTAAAAAATTATGGTAATTGTGTGACACCCAGACACCGTAGACGACTAATTTCTAAGCAAGTGCAGTCTTATAGAACGAATTCCAGGGTAACTAATTCTTTCACCCGTACCGACACTGATCTTTGCAGTATTCAAACAGCTTGACATGGCACAAAAGCAATTGACACAAGTTTGTTACCCTAGAATGTTTCGATACAAGACCAAAGTCTTGGCATGTCAAACGATGTGTTCGAAATTGAGTCTGATTCATCAAGCACTATTTTCGAAGAGAGAGCCGGTAATTTCTCTAGGAAATTATTCTAGCTGAAAGTACTGTTCCGTATTATACTGCACCCAGCGCACACAATAAGTTCAACTTACAAGATGATCTTCCAGACTGGGCCTTCATCAATTCTATGTATATAAACATAACACAAAACAGAAGCCTGAACTCGGCACGAAGCGAAGACGGTATGAACTCACACAGAGATGTGGACTCACACACAACGGATAGAACGACGCGCATGCGCGCTGCTGTCCTAATACATTTGAAACATGTACACGCGGGCTATGGATGGCCTATCACTCTCTCTCGCTCACGTATCACTCTTTCTCTCTCTTCTTCTATTCCTCTATTCTCTTGTCCGGTTGACGGACACTTCCTAGCGTTACCAAGGAACGTACCGTTGTCGCATAAGATGTATTCACTTCAAAAAATCATCGGAGTTAACCACTTTCTTTCAAATATTTTGGTTGCGTGTGACGGGCATTCCCAACTTATTTTGTTGCCTGTCACAGAAATGAAGATGTCAAAGATTAGCTTTTGTTTCTGTTGATATCTGTTTCCTTCTTTGTTTCTTTCTAGAAATTTTCTTCTTCTGAATCGGATTTTGTGTTAGATAGGCTTTGGTTTCTTTTATGATGTGAATAGCGCCACGATTATTTTTCGAGGTCGACGAGCGATTGCTTGATTTTCACATTTTACTAACCCCAAGTGTCACAAAAGTGAGCACTTTTTCAGGTTGATTGACACACAGTCTTTTCCTTTCGACCTTTCCCGATTCCTGAGGATGACTGGTGGCCTTGGTTTTTAAAAACTACATGAAATGATTGAAATGAGATCGTTCCTTTTCTCTCTTAAATGAATATTTAATTCAACTTATTCGTATTTTTCCCAAATTCGTTCAGCGAATTTGGATTGATTTGCCACCACTCAGATTTGTCCTCCCAAACTCTAGGGTGTGCTTGGATCCAGTCAACCATTCTCTTTCCTGTTTCCTGATGCCAATTGACAGAAGGAATCGGCCTTTCCCGTCTGGTTTACCTTACCTAGTCCCAGAGTTTTCCCGGTTACGGTTTCCCGCCTTGTCGTACTTGTCCGTATCTGTTTCGACCGGTCTATCTTCTCTAAAGAGGATTGGATTTCTTTCCGACGTCGATCCGGACCATTTCTGATTTCTTTAAATTCATGAAGATACGTAACACTAACAACACTTACCTTTATAAAACAAGGCACATACGTTTTTGGAATTCAATTTGATGCTCAACTATCTGCTCAAGGTTTTCTGTGGTTTACCTTGAGACTGTTGGCAAATGCCAGATAGTAAAAAGGGAGTCTTTGAATTTTTAGAGCCACAGCTCCAACTCACCTTGGAGCACCGACTGCTAGATCACTTCTACCATTGTTTTATCTTTCCCGAGTCGGAACGACTCTTTTCCTCGGGGGGGAGTAGTGTTACAAAGGGTGAAATCATCCGTCTTACCCCCCTTTTAATGATCTAGTAGTCATAATAGATAAAATAAGTTTATCAACCTCTTACGTCTTTAAAAAGAATAAGGTTGCTGCGTCAACCAACATCATTGTAAGAACAGTCTTGTTTCAGACTTTAAACTAGAAACACGTTCTCTGCTATTAAAGCTTTTCGATAAGATTTTATTTGCGCCTTTAATTTGACTCATTAAATAAGCTCGCGAATCCATATTTATTTTGCAAAGTCTTAAAACGTTACAATATTATGGTAGCTTGTGCAATTTGATTAAAGATATAAGGGCACCTAGGACGAGTATGGGTGAAAAAGAAAAAGTGTACCCGCTAAGTACGTAGCTCTCGGAATGATGTTTCGATATCACTACACGAAAAGCGAGATCCGACTTCACGACCTATACGTGCGGGGAAGTTGTGCTTGGCATTTTTCCTGATTTCACGGCAAAGATTGACGATAAGTTTTTCATCATGATGTAATTATGGTACTTGGCGGCTTCTTTTTACGTTTCACATGTTTTTGATTGGGATATCATTCATCACAATCAACAGACCTGGTAATTATTTGGGTAATCAGTGTCGACGTGAATAATAAAATCACATCGACTTTTTTATGGACAGTTATAAATCTCCACCGTTGTAACCAACCTATATGAAACTTCATAATATTCGAGTCCACCGGAATTGTGCCAATATTCGAGTCGACTCGAATTGTGCTAGTACTCGAGTAATCCTGAAATGCGCTCTTTTTCCTCGACTATCTGAAACCTGCTCTTTTTCACCCAGAATCTGAAACGTGCTCTTTTTTACCCGGAATTCAAAACGTACTTATTTCCGTCCGAAGTCTGAAACGCGCTTTTATTCGTATCCAGCGTCAAAATATCTCTGTAAAGCCGTGTGCACCCTGCATAAATAAGCCTAGGAGTACTAATGAACCCTCGGTTTATTTTAGGACGAAGACATGCATCGTGACACTTCGCGCAAAAGAAGATTGTGTCTTCGCCACGGTCCTGGACGATTGTTCTATGGTAGTAAGTAACAACAATGTTCTTGCCACCGCAAACGGTCCAGTGGACACAGTTGTGGATGATTGTTTCATATCGGTACGTGACGATAACGTACTTGTCGTCGACAATGGTCCAGTGGACCACAGGGATGTCAGTGACATCAAAATCGAAGGTCGAGGTATTGTCGATCTTGATTTCTTTCTGCAGCAATTGCATGAAAAATTTGATTACTACAACGTTAAGTTGCGTTGCCCTTTCAGTCAACTGAAACTGGTCAGTTCGTTAGATCGAGGTTTGCGAATGCAATTTCATTTCGTGTTTCGAATGTGCAATTACGCATTCCAAATTTGGACAGATCCTAATCACCAAAATATACTTGGGATAAATAAAACTGCTGTTTGCGGCACAATCACATCGGGCACCGGTCATAGTACGCTGCTGGAACAGGTTGCCGCCATGTCAATCTCGTGTTTGACAGCTCCAACCTAGCCGAAATATCAGGACAAAATTTTTGATAACTCTCATAAAATTGCTGAAGCCGAAGGTATCAAGGCTGCAGCGATTGAAAGAGAAATAGCCATCCAGAAGGGCCATGTTATCGACGGAGTACCGTACATACAAGTCATTTCGGATGGCTGTTGGTCAAAACGCTCATACGTGGGTGGTAAGCACGATGCGCTGTCAGGTACAGCCATGATCTTTGGTCATGAGACCAAATTAGCTTTATTTATTGGTGTACGCAATAAGTAAAATATTCATCGCGCTTTCGACGTAAGCGTCGCGTCGTGACCACATTCGTTTTGACAGACGACGCCAAGCCTGTGGAAACACGCGCCGCGTCGTTCGATCAGCTCCCAGAGTTTGTTATTAGTGTGACGTGGGTAGTATGATTATTGGAAAATTATGAAATAATGAGTTTTTACAAAGTTCGAATGTGATGCGCTAATATTTCTATTTGGTTCGAGCTCACTCGAACCTAACCGCAAACAATGACAGTAAAATGTGCCGGAACATGCAACAAAGTAGAGGGCGGAATCAACGCTTTGGCAAACTGGCAGATTTTTATTTCATATTGGCAGAATTTTGTGTTATTTCGTAACCTCTATTCAAACAATGATTGCTGAACTTTGGGCTAAGCTGTGATTACTTAACACATCAACCACTTGTAAACAGAGTTGTTCCTATGGCGGGTTCATATTATTAATGTATAGATCTTGATACTGCTGTAAATGTCTAACTAGAATAATTTCCACAAACGTGAATCACTGGCCTGCTTCAAGACGAGATCTTGCAGCATTGCTCACCTATCACTCGGATCATTATTGACAGTGATCTAAGATAGATCACTTTCAAGTGATTTATTTGTTTCAAGTATATTTTATTGGAATAATTTTCCTCAAACGGGAATCACCGCCCTGCTCCAGGGTAAGGACTTACATCTTTGCACATGATTGATTTAAAAAAAAAAATTTTTCCCCTTTATATGAATCATTCAAAAAATGTTACTTCTGGACCACTTTAAGAGCGCGAGACGAAAGTTACTCGTCAGTTGTGTGGGAGAACCATACCACTTTTCAATCTCTGTATTCATTCATAGATTCTATGCCTTGTCACAAATAATAGAGTCTGAGATGAGTTTTTCACCAGTAATCACCGCTCTGTCCAAGAGCGAAAGTTGAAAGTTTCGTCAGTTGTGTGGGGAACGTTTCTTCTACAAAAAAGTTGATATTCTACTAATGAAATCAAAGTTTGGTTTCTCGTCAACTTGACATTCGTTCGCTGCAGAATTAACGTCCATTCATGTACGTAAATAACTTCCGTAATCGGATCATGATTTTATGCAATCTATTGCATACATTGCGATGCTGATGAGCATTGTTATGAAAGATTCACGAAGTTTCACAATGCAGCGGGCGTGTTCCATACAAGTTCCCAGTATTGAACCTGGTGTTAAGATGCGCGCTGCGCCACCTAGGGGTGTGCAGAGGTACCTTGGTACTCTGCTCTGCATTACGTGTTAGAAGGGGGCCTGATCGGAAATTTCACGCGTCTTTAAAAGCACCTTAACTGTGTGACTTATACGGCTAATTTATTCCTGCGGTCAAGAGCACAGAAGTGTGTATTTTTCACTTGTCCAATGACTGTATTTCTGCATAGTTTAAAATCAACTCACCTCGGAGTTCAGCTTTTGTCGTTAACCAGTGTTGAATAGCTACTCAGTATACATTCTTCAAGCTCGTTCATGTGTTTTTAAAATTTATGAAATTTCACAAATTACCTTTTATCGTTAGAACCAGTCAATGAAATTTTGTTTCTGATTTTCTGCATCATATTCACGAAGGGGTCTGAACCTCATCAGATATTATCTACTATTTTTGAAATGCTGACCACTTGTGGCAATGCTACCATTTTCAAAAACTGTACAATTGGATTCTGCGAATAGGGTCTCCACTGAACGTTTCATTCAAAACTCCTTGGTTACAAATCAAATTCCGCAACTTTCTTCTTTTCCCCTGACATTTTCAAGTTTTGCCTGCTTACAGGTTAAGAAGACACCCCAGAAAAACAGCAATAAAGTTATCTTGTTCTTAGGGACTCTAAAAGAACAAAGTTGCAATAAAAACAGCACTGGTTCCGGTTCTTTGAAGATGCTGAATTTAGGTATCCGAGAACAACGGATTCCATATTAGTATTAGAAAATGATTCGTGCGATGCTTTCATGCTATTATTCCTGTGAAAAAAGAAAGTGCTTTAATGTATATTGAGGGTATTGAAAAATATTAATATTGCAGAAAATGCAGTGATGATTCATAAACAAATGACGCCCTTGAAATGAAGTCATTTAAATTTAGTATTTCCGAAGTAAGTCGAGTCTGTTCTGTGGTTCTTAAATTCTACTATCAATATTTTTGGACAATTACAAGACCAATTTCTTGTAAACTTTACAATTAGATATAATTTAAACAATTTAAGTTCCCGTTTTCAAACTTCTGACTAATTTGTAGGGTCCGACGTAGCTCGCGATGGTTCCACTGTTCAATGTTCCTAAAGAGATGGCAATAACATTATTGCGGTCAGATTCAAAATCAGACAATAATCTGTCGCTACATTTCGCTATAACGAATAATAAAATGTAACTCTGCGCTTTTTTTTATTAAAATGCATCGAATAAAATATTATTATTATTACTTATTCTCACTTAGGTACCTGAAGGAATTCAGATCGAGTCCTAAGCGAAAAGTACGATTTGCTGCATCTTTTTACTGAATTTGCTTGTTGCAGAGATGGCCCTCCACCTTCCTCACTTAATGAAATCGATAATGTGAGCCAATGTATCTCGTTGAATTTCAATTTATAATTTTTCAGTTAACCACGAATGAGTCTGCACCGTTAATTATTTGGTTCATGTAACTTTCATTTAAACTCGTGTTGTATCAATTCGCGAGCAGGGAATATAACCTCATCCCAGTTCACAAGGGAAGCGCGAAATTTTGGTGAAGTATTTTGTTAGTAATGATTTGATTAACACGATTAATGTGTGTCTGATTTATTTTACTTCGGATCAGCTCCGTGACATTTTCTGACAGTGAATATAGAAAGTGTTCTTCCTCTTCGAGCACAACTTGTAAGAATGTCTGTAAGTGTGTTTACATTTTGGAATCTTACGCTTCTGATGCGAAGCTCGTAAGACAGTCAATGACCGTCTAATATTGAAATGCGGATATGCATCATCAATATTAATATTAATCACGAGGCATTTTTCATTGTTGAAACGTATAATTTTGAAAAACTGGTAAATTCGAAAAATTAACGACGGAGCCAGGAATCGAACCTGGTATCTAGCGATGCTTTACCGGAGCCTTACTCCACTAGACCACCTAGCCGCCCTGACTCTGATGTCGTTAATTCCTCTCATCACCAGTAAGTTCAAATTTGTTTTCTTGTGCTGTGATAGTATGTGTGAATATAGAAAGTGTTCTTCCTCTTCGAGCACAACTTATAAGAATGTCTGTAAGTGTGTTTACATTTTGGAATCTTACGCTTCTGATGCGAAGCTCGTAAGACAGTCAATCACCGTCTAATATTGAAATGCGGATATGCATTATCAATATTAATATTAATCACGAGGCATTTTTCATTTTTGAAACGTTTAATTTTGAAAAACTGGTAAATTCGAAAAATTAACGACGGAGCCTCGTGATTAATATTAATATTGATGATGCATATCCGCATTTCAATATTAGACGGTCATTGACTGTCTTACGAGCTTCGCATCAGAAGCGTAAGATTCCAAAATGTAAACACACTTACAGACATTCTTACAAGTTGTGCTCGAAGAGGAAGAACACTTTCTATATTCACACATACTATCACAGCAGAAGAAAACAAATTTGAACTTACTGGTGATGAGAGGAATTAACGACATCAGAGTCAGGGCGGCTAGGTGGTCTAGTGGAGTAAGGCTCCGGTAAAGCATCGCTAGATACCAGGTTGGATTCCTGGCTCCGTCGTTAATTTTTCGAATTTACCAGTTTTTCAAAATTATAATTTTCTGACAGTCGCGATTGGTATTGCGTCGGCTGCTCAATCAGGCGGTAATTGTCGGGCGATAAAATTTGAACAACTTGATGCACGCGCATAAGGTGCGCACTTTCCTTGTGGACATACGGTATAAGTGGCCCGTGAAATCGTAAAATCCTATGAGTATATATGACATTGAACAATTTCAGAAAGTCGCTCCCCTATACAAAATTTATGTGAACGCCTCTGGTGCACAAACTGAACAGCGCTGCTGCGAAGTTGATTCACCGCATTTCAATTCCCAATAAATTCCCCTACCTCGTCCAAGAGGCACGATGGCCGTATGCATATTGACATGCGATCCACATCTTTCTGTAATTTTTCTTTGTATCGTATCTTTGTATGAATAGTTTTTTTGCGAAATTATGACCGACATTGGTTTCCGAAAGGCAACCTCAAACAATGTACCAAAAACTCACATGGATATGGTTACAAAGTTTTTCAATAAAAACAAAGATTCCGCTGGAGCTGATACACGTGTAGTGAAGCCAGTAGGTAAGTCATATCATGTTAGTTGAGTTAGTACATCATCTTGGTCTAAATTTATAAAATTTGGTCGAGAAATTGTTTATTCTTTTCCATACATGTGTGTGTTTCATTGAAATTTTTAATATCTCACTACAAGTTCTACAAAATACATTCTAACCTCACAATGAACCTCAATCGCAGTCTGCTTCATTAATTGTGTTTTCTATACACTTTTTTATACCCAGGAGAGTTTACAGAAGGTATTCATTTGTTCATATCAATGAGCATCTATATTTTCCACACAAATAACCTGATAGTTATACCTTCTATGTAATTAGGTATGCACGAGAAAGTACGTTACTGAGCTCAGCGTGCACTGTGGAACAAAAATCAGTCTAGGCCTAGGCAAAGTGCGTAGCAAATCGTACTTCGTAACAGCGACGGCAAACAAAGGGCAAGAGTCAATAAAATCTGCACAATGTCACGAGTCTGCGGTGGCAGCTTGTACGGTCAAACCGATACATTTTGGTTTGAATTACGTGCGAAGTATTATCAATTTGGTATCTTGTTTTACAGGTGGATGCCAGCATGCTAATACCTCTTGAATGTGGCTTCACTGAAGAAGCATAGATGCGGCACCAACAAAAGTGAGCTGATACTGGCAAAAAGTGACGGACAAGCGTTGGAATATACAGAAAACTGAGCTCTCATTGAACAACGCATTTAGAAGACAATCAGTCAAATGTGTTGCTGTAGAAGTATTTGTTGGTCTTGGTGTCTCCTTTTTCGGCCTTCTTACCCCAAGAAGTATATTGGATTGTATTCTGTGGGAGCTAGTCCAAGATGTGTTGTTGTTCGGTTTCTATTCATTTATTGATCATTATTGGGGTTGAAAATTTTTGTGCTTACACAATGCAATTTATAAGGTCGGCAGATAATTACCGCAACATTATTTATGGTTTGATATATTCTTGGAGTCATAATTTTGAGTAAAAATATGTGTAAAATGTATAGTATTTTGTTTTACATATTCTATTTGTCTATCTATCCTGAATATTGAAACACTCTTTTTATATTGAAACACTTGAAGCTTTGACCAAAGTAGAATTGGTGTGAAGTGCGGATGGACAGCTAGTTTTTCATATGTGAACGACTAGACGCAGGAATAAACACCAGCATCGACGGATCATTCGCTTGAGGGATTAGTTGAAAATCACTGGAAATCACTGTAATTCAAGATGTACTTCATTACTGAAAATCACTTGCAAATCAGTAATATGCCGAGCATCTTGAAACATTTAGAAACCACTTTAAGACTATTGGAATTCAAATTACTTTTAAATATTGGACATCACTAGGGAACCACTTGTGAATCGTTGATGATTTTAAATCGAGTGGCCTCTTTCACCATTACCGTAGAATCTATCAACAGATTTCTTTTTTCAATTTTAAGATGCATCACAAATAATTTCATAATATCGATTCGCGAAGATTTGAAACTTTTATATGTTCAGACTTTGAAGTCGAGTCTTTCGGCAAACTTATAGTAATACCAGTTCAACTGCAAAGTTTCGTGTGCGTTGATTTCCATGCAATCAATCGTTCACTTTGAAGTAAAACTTCACAAGATTAAAGATAATTCTGACACGTTTACTCTTGATGTTGTGTAACTTTCAACGATCAAGTCTTGAGCTATGTGACGTTAGTTGGGCAAATTTTTTATTTCACAGTGCCTGATTCAGAATCCAGACTCACTTGGAATTCTGATTGATAAACTTTGATTACAAACTCGATTCAGTGTTGATATATAGATTCCATGATAATTATTTGAATAATTACGAAAACTTTGGTAGTTTGAAACTCTGAAAATAAGCTCAATCGATCAAAACTTCAAGTAAATGAAGCGATATACATTGTACCGAGTACTTGTTGTGTCGAACATAATCAGGTGGATAAAGTCGAAATAACGAAGTATATCTTACCAATTGTAATTAATTTTCCGGGACACTAGCCATATGGAGCTTTGACCAAGCAAAGTCAGCAATACGAATCTCAGCATAAATTTATAAATTTCAAGAAAAGAACGGTTTTGATACAATATACAAAATATAACTGGTCACAGTACTAATGTCATATTTTGAACAATACTTCATTTGTTATAATATAATAAAAGAAAGTGATGTTCATGTGTTTCATCGTCGTAGGTTCAGATCTAAGAAAAAATACACAAATTAGTCATAAATATGAGACGACTTCGAATGGGTTACATTAGCAGCGGGGCTCTAAATAAGGCTGAATGCAGAGCTAGTAGTCTTGCGAAGCTCAAGTTTCTGCTCACGCAATCGAGTGAACTTAGTTTGACAATCCATAGCACATTCTAACCAACTAGATACTGCAATCAAACCGTCTTAAGATAACAATGATTTTGGTCGAGAAAAATTCTCTGAATTTCGAAGCAATCAATGTCTATGGAAAGCAGCTCATACGTAAGCACGAGTAACAAATAAATTTGTACAAGAAGTAGTGATATCCCACTAAAAAACACCTTTAGAGCAAGAACCTTTCGCCAAATACATTAAAAATGTAGCTATTACCTTCAAAAATACCTTCTCTGATCGAAAATATATGTATATAATGACCTAGTACAAAAAAAGATTAAAATCACATACTGCTCCCTAGTACATATCTGTTGATTCACAATAAAAGCATGATTGAAACTTGACCCTCAGTTTCTACATCTCCCTGGAATCATACCACTACCACATTGGGGTTACAGTGAACCCAAACTTATCGAACTACCAATGGTAATTAAGTTTGAAGAGAAACAAAATAACTCATACAGTGATGAAAATACTGAAAAAAAACTTTGATTAGTAAGTGGTACTTGGCGGGCCATTTTAGAAAAATACCTTCACTCATGTAAGTATCATGCCTTAAAACAGGCCCACCAAGTTTCACGTACTAATTCAATTTTTTTTTCAGTATTTCCATTAATGTATAAGTTATTTTGTTTCTCGTTCACACTAAATTATCATTGTTAGCTTGAAATATTTCGGGTTAGTGTGACCGCAATGTGGTAGCATTGTGATTTCAGAGAGATGTGGAGACTAAGGGGTAGTTTTCAATCACGCTTTTATTGTGTACGAGGTGATTATATGGATACATTCTTGATCAGAGGAGGCAATTTTAAGCGTAGTGGCCATGTCTTTAATGTACTTGACGAAAGGTTTTTGCAGCAGAGGTGCTTTTTGGGAAATTGGACGTACCCTACTTTATCCCTTTTTGCTCTTGAGGACCCTTGCAATCCTGTTTCAAAGAAAGTAGTGAATATATGATGGTTTCGACTCAGTACGTGTTAGTGTGTACGTGTAAGTTACCGACCGCTATAACAACCAAAGTGCTAGTTACTGACTCAATTGTAACCGCAACGATAATTGCCGAATGCAATGATAACTGCAATTAACGACTCGATTGTAACATATTTTTTTTTTTTTTGTTCTGATTCTTAAAACGCATTTTTAAGCAAAAAATCATTTTCAGGGTGAATATTATCCAGTATGACCGTGATGCGATTCTACCGAGTTGTGATAGACTGGGGTTATCAACGTCACAGTTCACGACGAATTGTGCAGATCCGTAATATGGTTGACTGAAACGGCTTACCAGCAATGTAACGTCAAACTTAAAGAAAAGTAGAGAAGAAAAAAAAATACAGCGAAACGGAGGAGGAGCGTTTCTGCAGAAGTCAATATCATAGCGCAAATGTTTCATAGAATATGTTCTACAAGCTCGTTTCTACAGAAATATTTTTCTACAGAAAAGAATTCGAGATTCACATCAGAAATAATCCGGCAGGAATTATTTTACAGAAAAACTGTTTTACAAAATATTTTTCTGCAGAAATTTTTCGACAGAATAGTCCTCCACCTGGTGGATCTTGATCTGCGGGACTAGAGCTGGTTCTGGCTCTCCCGGTTCTTTACCAGGTGACTTTTGTCTTGCAGGACGATCCATCCGTAATTCTGGTACTTCAGGGCTTTCACATAGTGAATATGAAATTCCATCATCAGCACTCTGTAGTTCCTACGCTATAGGTCCTCTATCTATCGGATCTCGAACTCCAGATCTAGCGTTCCGTATTTCTGGTTGTCCAGGTCCTCTATCTGCTCAATATCGATTTTTGGGACCAGCGCTCCGTAGTTCCTGCACTCCAGGTCTTTTACCTAGCTAGTCTCGTGCTCTAGGACTAGCGCTTCGTAATTCCGGCTGTCCAGGTCCTTTACCTGGTGATTCTCAACTTCCATAACTAACGGTCTGTAGTTCCTGCGTTCTGGGTGCTCAACTTGCTAAATCTCGACCTCCAGGCCCAACGCTCCGTAGCTTGAGCATTTCAGATTCTTCACATGATAGATCTCGAGCCTCAGGGCTAGCGCTCCGTAGGTATCCTGATTCAGATCTTTTACGTCCTTGATTTCACCTTCGTCCATCAACGTTCCGAGGCTTATGACTTGGTTCATGAGTCGGTTCATGTCGTGTCATGTCATGAGTCGTTACACGATTATTCTATATTAAAGAAGCAGTTGTAACCAGAAAATAAACGTGAATAATATTTTCGGTGACTGGAAAATGAGATTTTCTGCTACTGATTCAGCAATAAAATCCTGTGCCAACTAATTTCATGAAATTGTATGTGCAACATTTTTTTCTGTTCTTTCTAGGCTAAAGTATAAATTCATCAACTCAAAGCAAAAGGTCGTGTGTGCTGGTAGATATGATCTTTTGGTCCTTATGAAGTTTCAAAAAAGTATTTACCACGGTCATTGCCTGAGGGCGTAATCACTTTTTCCCTTTTTTTTTTTTGATGCGGATAATCGACTTCGAGAAATTGACATTTCAACTGTATTACTTTGTCTCGTTTTAATTTTTAATGCATTTGGAAGTCTAAAGCGTTTACGACAATAAAAAAAAATGTGGTTACTACTTGCTGATATGATCATTTTTTCATCTTCACATGGAAATCAACATGTATTCATGGAGAACGATTGTATCTTCTATCTGCGTAATGCAGAACTTTTGTTTTCATATTTCAAAACGCTTGATTTTGATTGAATTATACGTTTTGATCATTTTCAGAGCGAACAGTAGAAAAGTGAAACATCATACGCCTTCTTGCCACGAAAATCGGATCTTTCGTCGTTACGACGTTATGCCATTAGACTCGAAATATATTTATTAGTTTGTTTCAAATGTGAAATGATCAAGATGTTTCTACTGCCAATGGTGAAGAATCATTTCTTTGTTTGCAAGAAGAATCCTCGAGGAGACTGAGCAGTGTAACTCATGCAGAAGGCTCACCTGTTTTGAAATAAGTTCAATGATTATTTCCCCAAAAATCAAGATAAGACAGGTTGTAACCTAGGTTGCAACTTTGGTTGTCTACCTCAGGTGTACAATTATGTCGATGATGTAAAAAAACACGGCATGTGTGGTATATGACAATTGATGTATTCCTCAATTAGTCTCCCAACGTCATTTTTTCATTTGAGGTTGACGACGTCGTAGATTTTCAATATATGACGTTTCTTCAGAAATCGTTTCTGCTTAGAAAGGATAGGGAAAGTGTGTTGGTGATGTATGCATGGGTGTGTAGTATAAATCTAGTAGTAATTATTAATCCATCGTACGCAAGATATGTAATCTATGATCCATTTGTCTGTGTATCATATCCTGTTCATTAAAAATCGCCGGTTCCAGTGAGAGTTGACATCGTAACATCGAGCAGTTCTGGACATATGAGTTAGTAGCAATACGAGGAGAGTTCTACTCACAGGTTGCTGTTACCGAAACCTACCGACATCCTCCCCAGACTCAAACCCTTCTCTGCGATGACGTCACAGTCTGCCGTGCCGACTTGAGGCCAGAAACGTGCTACCTTACCGACAATTTTATCGGTCGACGATTAAAATCGCACTGCTTTACCGACAATTTTTATCGGTCGAAGGTCAAAATTGTGCTGCTTTACAGACAATCTTACCGACCGGAAGTCAAAGTCTCTATTCTGTGCTTGCCTGCCAACGGTCAAGGGTGCAGCGGGGGTGTGAACTTTTTTACCGATCCGAATGTCCATGACTGTTCCGCATTCATTTCCCTCGATGGGACTGCTGATGTGTAACATCAACCACCTCCAATTCTTTTCCCACGGTAGGGCTGCTGATGGGTAACATCAACCACCTCATATTCTTTTCCCACGTTATCAATCACGCGACATTCCAAAATTAATGGTTCTGAGAATTGTGTTTTACCCACTAGGATGTCGATACGTTATCATCCACGTGACGTTCTTTCATCCCACATTCTTTTCTCGCGATAGGACTGCTGCTTGTAACATTAACCACCTCACATTCTTTTCTCACGTTACCAACCACGCGACATTCCAAAATTGATGGTTCTAAGAATTTTGTTTCACTCACCCGGATGCAGAGGTGATATCAAACACCCCATATTCTTTTTCCACGATATCAACCACGTGACATTCCAAAATCAATCCATTTACCCAACCTATTCAAATTTATGTGATGGGGGAACATTATAAAAGTCAAAAGTGAAAACTTCAACGCCAGTCTGAAGCTGTTCTTCCTACAAATAAACAGTGATCTACAACAACAACGTGAAATCAAGAACATTGAAGAAGTTCAACATCTACTGCAAATTAGAACTCAACTAAATCAACTCACAAGAGATTTTAAGCAAACACGAATTAACGGTGACGATCATGGACTTCTCAAAACTAAACGAAACCGCGCGGCTGGAGACGTTTCTGCCGTTGAAAAAAGTTTCGGACCTTGAAGCATACTTCGAATACAGAGTCAGCGGTGTTCGTCGGGTTAAAACGAAATTTGGTGGTGAAATCGTTTTGGATAAGGGGGTCTCGTTCACGATTTTTCTACCAAATCGACTGACGATAGCTCTCCAAGAAGATGTATTCCAGAAGATTGTGACAGCAAGTAACGACACTCGGTTGAGTCTACGCTATCTAGGTGGGCCATATAATCAACTCGAAGTTTTTTATGCGTTATCTGAGTATCGCATAGACATATTTTATATCATTCAATAGTACGATGTTTAATATTCAATAAAAACTATCAAAAATTATATGTATTTTTCACTCAGCTTAGCCATCCTGTCCACCTTCAACCCAACAGATATTTGTATTAGTAATTCGAGTCGAGTTTTACAATCTAAGAAAGTGATATTCTGAACACCAGTGAGCAAAGACGAAGGTTTTCAAGCTGTGTTTGAACCTCATAACTGTAACGTGAACTCTACGATGAGGTTTGAGCGACTGAGTCAAGGATAGAGTGCAAGGTCGACCAACATCTGATTGAGCGTACGTTTAAAGCCGCAGGTCCTACGGTCCTACGCTCTTGGACTGCAGAACATGTTTGTGTTGGTGTACAGATGAGTCAAGATTGAGATGCAAGGTTGAGACGCAGTTGAGATTTCATTTGACAAGTTTTTATTTATTTTATGAAAAAATACGAAATATACATAAGATATTAATATAAGTACGTTTTTTTTTTTCAAGATTAAATCTGTTGTAACGAATTTCTTATGTCTATCTGATTTATGTAAAAGATATTAATGAGTAGACATTTTAGACAGAATAATAGGTCCAATATATAAATTTATTTGATTTAGATATCTAATGAAGAGACTATGAATAAGTATAGGCTTTAGGTTACACGAAATATTGTTGACATTAAATGATAAGCTCAACCGCTTGAATACATAAACAATTAAACATATATATTTGTCCTTACGATGTACGAAATATTATTACTCTGCCACAAATACAGAACAACTGATCCTGAGCTAGCGTCACGTGCCACCAGCTGCACACATACATATGAAGATGCTTGTGTGTCCGTGTATGATGTCCAACTTAGCACATTTTTTAAAGATCAAATCTGTAAAGTCAAATGTAAGTGGCTTCATCATATGTCATTTTGATTGGAATGTTTCGGTACTCAAAGAAAGCTTGGGTACCTCGAACGATGGCATCCAATCTGGTTACCAGCTACACCAGTTCCTCGATTTGCTCATCGATAAGTCGGGTCTATATTTCTTCGTAAATGTAAATTCTTCAGATGTTCGATGAATCCAGATCCGGAAATGGAGGTTACGGGGTTAGAGGTAAAGAATACTCACGCTTCATCTCAGGAACCACGGTCTGAACAGAAATTCGGAGTTATTTAATTTCATTCAGTGAAATTTGAAAGTTGAATACTCCCAATCATAAGCGACATTAAAACTAGAAGAAAAAAATCGGAAGGAGCTGAAGCGTATTGTATAGATATGGCAAACAAATCTCACTCGAGGGTTTCCAAACTAGTTGGAAATATTTTCACTAGAGTGACTTGTGTAAGTGTCTAAGGAAAAAAAAATTTTAGAAATGTTGATGGTAACGATAGTAGGATTGAAATACTCACCGGTTACGTTCTTAGAGAATTAAAGCACAATAACGTAGCCCAACTTAACTGACAATGAGCAGGTCCAGGATCCACAGTCTTATATAGGGAACCCTTGTGTTGATGTTATTCAAACGAAGAAATGCGATATCGTAGAGTGGTCCCCGTATTCGCCGAATGTCATTATCTCGATTCGTGTAATTGTTCTGGTACGTACAGCTGCCCTATAAAAAGGACGCTTATTACTGCGAATGATCGTTCAGTATCAACTTGTCAAGTATCCATGAGGAAAAAGCTACAGATGTAATCCACGAAATGTTTGAGATTGATCGATAATATGGAATCAGCGTACAAAATTTTGGGCAAATCATCATCATCAACAGCAGAAATTCAAAAATGGATGAAAGTCGGAATTAAAAATATTCGGCTTCCGAACAAAATTTTGCGAAAGACCTCAACGATTGGAGAAAAAACGAGAATTATCACAACGGTCGGACTCTTGAAAGCGCTCGCGGAAAAATTCAAACGTCCTCAGAAATCGGATGAAGGTACGCGAAAAGAAAAAAGAAGCGATCGAGTTCACTGGGAAGATTTGGAATCAGCTTTTGAGGGGAGAATTCAAACTGGATTCATCGTCAATTTGAAGCAAGAAGCTGTGGAGAGATTGCTAGAAGACGCAAATGTACTAGCTGTGACAAGTCTAAAATACGCTTTAAAGAAAGCCAGAAGCTTGGAAGCCAACGTTATCCTGGCGTGTAAATTTGAAGTTAGAAAAGATGATCACACGGTGAAAGAGATTAAATTTTTTAATACGCGAAATGGAATCATCCTCAAGACAACGGATATCAACGAATGGTTCATCGAAAACGCGACAGACCGTTTGTTGGAGAAGGTGGAAGATTTCCAGGAAAAGGATTCAGGCTGGTCGTTACTTGAAATTATAAATCGTGCCGTCAACATTAACAAGTATACACCTGTACAAGGTGGTCTGTATACCTATACCCCGTAACCTAAGCATACCAGCGATAAGAAAGCTGTGTTCAACATCAGAAATAACGACTGTTACTGCTTTCTTTGATCGGTTACCGCAGCTCTTTTTCCAGCCGACAA
This sequence comes from Neodiprion lecontei, assembly GCF_021901455.1. Taxonomy (NCBI): domain Eukaryota; kingdom Metazoa; phylum Arthropoda; class Insecta; order Hymenoptera; family Diprionidae; genus Neodiprion; species Neodiprion lecontei. Next base: position 13,943,087 of record NC_060262.1, on the reverse strand, counting down.
CAACAATCCCGACGCGACCAGCTCGTATCCGCATCTCAGCTCAGTGCTACGGTATGATGGTATAAAGTTTCCTATGTCTCTAGTCAAAAATACTATGTCAAAATTTAAGAAACTTAACGGACTTTCCATCAACGTTTATGGTGTAGACCATGGTGATAGCAAAAAAAGTGAAATAGTACCGATTCACTTGTGTCAGAATGAGTCTGATGAACCTCTAATCCATCTTTTAGCGATGAAAACTGAAATCACTGACGATGACGATGATCTTGATATGGAAATTATGAAAAAAATAGTATCTTTCATTTTGTTTGTATTCGAAATATGCCTCGATTGACAAGTTCTTAAATTTTCAACCGCAATGGTCGTACTTGGTTATGTGATAGATGTTTTACTCACTCTAAATCTGAAAGATGTTTAACAAAGCACAAAGTTTATTGGATGAGTTTGAACGAGACCAAAGTTGAATTACCCGCAGAGGAAGAAAAGATACTGAAATTCAAAAATTTTAAGCACCAAGAAACCGTTCCATTCTGCATTTACGCGGATCTTGAATGTTTGCTGTAATCTACTCATATCCAAGTGTCAGAGAATAGAACAATTTACCAGAACCATGTTCCGTACAGCGTAGCATATTACCTCCATTGCGCCTTCGACGATACCATTTCAACGTTCAAAATTAACCGTGGAGAAACTTGCATCCAATGGTTTGTGAATGAGTTGGAGAAATTGGCACATTCGTTACAATCATATTTCACAACTGTTATACCCATAGAACCGCTTAATTGCAATCAGCTTCATGAATTTGATTCATCAACGGTGTATCACATTTGAGAAAAAACGTTCACGCTCGAAGACGTCAAACATTGTGATCACTGCCATTTCGCTGGAAAGTTCCGTGGTGCTGCTCATCGAGGCTGTAATCCAAATTATCAGAACTGACATGCTATCTCGGTGATATTCCATAATCTGTCAGGTTACGATTCGCATTTTCTGAATAAAGCATTGGTGACAACATTCGAGGGTACTATTCAGCTGTTACCCGTTAATAAAGAAAAGTATATTTCATTTACAAAATTCGGTAAAGAAACGGACGTACAGTTTAGATTCATTGATCCGTATCGTTCCATGCCCAGCAGCCTTGAAAAATTTGCAACGTATTTGAACCAAAAGACAATTACACGTGAATTTTGCACTATCTCCGATAAACTTGAGTTATCAATCAGGAAAGGTGTTTTCCCATATGAGTACAAGGATGGTTGGGAAAAGCTTGACAACGTGAAATTGCCGACTAAAGAAATAGCATATTTCGATACGAGCGGCCAAACGAGCGTTTTGCGCACTACAAGTCTGAAGGCGGCACGAAGCTTCGCCTGGGTTTCGTGCTGCCTTCAGACTCGTAGTGCGCAAGAAGCGAGTTTGGCCTCGGATATCGAACACCATATTTCTTCATGAATGTAAGCACAATCCGAGACCTGTGGAATTGAACAAACAATCCAAACAATCCAAAAAAAAACTGAAACAATGAAAAAAAAAAATTAACAAAAATAACGAACCGAAATAAACCCAAACGAATCTAATCGAATCCAAATAAATCTGATCGAACCGAAATGACCAAACGAACTGAAACGAACTGAACTGAAACAAACACAACCCAAACGGCGACCCACGTGGGCGGCGGGGGCTAGGGGCGGAGCTCCAGTGGGGGCGCTTACACAAATTTTTTAAATGAAAAACATCAAATCCAAGTTCTTGAAAAAGATTCTATGGAGTAAAAAAAACAAATTTACCAGACATTTGTCCAAGAATTTTTGTATTTAATGTTTCATATACATTCGAATATTTGGCTTCAGACTTCAGCGGCAACAAGTTCAAGACAATGTTGTCGGCTTCCTCTATTATTACCTGCATTTCATCGTAGCTCTCGACGCTTTGTTCGTCAACAAACTACTTGTCCATTCATCAATTACTCGCAACGGCTGATCTAACCTCTACAACTCGGTATACTCGCAATGACAGCAGTCCGTAAACCAAACCGCTTGTGACGCTAGATGGCACTAGTAATTACAGCAGTGCGCAAAGTATTCTGCACACCAGTGGTAACATTCTGCTTACTGGTGAATTTATTTTGCGTCTTGGTCAAAGGATGTTGCGCACAGTGCAGCAATCGGCCATTTTGGACGTCTGTAAACGGTGAGCAAACGAGGATTTTGCATGCATAAATGAAGTAAAATTTCATTCAAAATTAAACAACCAAGATATTTCAAATGAGGATTACGGGCACGCATGCAGAGTTTGGCACGCTTTCAACATTAAAACGTTAGAAGAGTACTCAGACTTACATTTGCAAACAGATGTTTTTCTATTGGCAGACGTCCTTGAAAACTTTCGGCAGAATTGTTGGGCAACGTACAATCTGGACCCTTTACATTATTACACAGCGCCTGGTCTTTTATTTGACGCGATGCTGAAATTTACTGGTGTTGAACTCGAGCTTCTCACCGATGTTATGGTGATGATATGGTTATGTTTATCGGAAAAGGTATTCGAGGTGGCGTGTCCTAATGCTCTAATTGATATGCAACGGCTCATTATAGATTTATGGGAAATGCCTTCAATTCAGAACAAGAAGAGTCGTATCTCAGGTACTTCGATGTCAACAATTTATATGAGCTTTGCTCTGCCATGCAGTTCCTTTGAATAGATGCCGGATTTCGAACAATTTGATGTTTTTTACATCTTGGATAAAGCGGAGTTTAGCTACGTATTAGAGTTGGAATTCGAACATCTTGAGGAACTACAAAAATGCACAAAGATTTGCCACCATGTCCGCAGCACTGCATTACTCCGATTTCGAATAGAAAGCAGCAGAAATTGACGACCACATTACTTGCCATGCAAAACTATGTTATTCGTTACCGCGTTTTGGAACAGTGTTTGGAGCTATGTTTGAAATTAGTTGAACTTCACAGCGTTTTCAAATTTAGGCAGACCCTGTGGCTTGAAAAGTACATAGACTTGAATACCGATTTGAGAAAAAAATCGAGCAACGATGCGAAAAAACTTTCATAAATTAATGAATAATGCAGCTTTTGGTAAGACTATGGAAAATGTTAGAAAGTACAGAGATGTCAGATTGATCATAAAATGACATGGTAGATATAGTGCTAGAGGTACCATTGCCAAACGGAGTTTTCATAATTGCACCATTTTTGATAAATATATGATAATAGTTGAATTGCGTAAAACTAAAGTCAAACACAACAAACCATTATAGGCAGGCTTCTCCATTCTACGTCTTTCGTAATTCTTTATTCACGATTTCCACTACAATAATGTTGAATCGAAATTTGGACATGAGGCAAAATAAATGTATAATGACACGGAAAGTTTGTTATATCACTTCACCGTCGCTGACAGGTACCACCGCGTCGAACAGGACTTAAATAAGTTTGACGACTCCGATTATCCGCCTGATAATGTCTACGAAGTGCCGTTGGTCAACAAAAAAGTCCTCGGTTGAATGAAAGACCAGTATAACAGGAGAATAATAGCAGAATTTGTTGGATGAAGAGCGAAATTGTTTTCACTTAGAGGTTTAGGGGAGGATAAAGATAAAAAACGGGCCAAGGGTGTCAAAGGATCGCTTTCAAAAACGATAACTTTTGATGATTACTCAAACTGCGCTTTTCAACATCAAAATTTTTTCACATATCAGAGTCTTATACTGAGTCCAAAGCATCAGGTCTGTACCATAGAACAGAAGAAGATAGCACTGAGCTGGAACGACGATAAGCGGATCGTATTTCCAAACACGACCGACACGCTTCCGTGAGGCTACCAGACCTGCAGTTAAACTGAATCTTATAGTGGTTACGGTGTGACTCAGAATTGAACATATATATGTGTAAACAAATATGACGAGGCCTATATTCACCTCATCATATTTCTTCCTCACTCCCAAATTTGAAATTTCACCGCACAACAATAAGCGCCTTTGGCAGTTTCACGGTCAATAGTACATACGTGTAAATATGAGCGAATAGAGACAATAGAATGCCGAGGGCATTATGACAGATTAGTACATAAGCTATTATCAGCGGAATCGCACGTGGAAACGTCAGAACGAGAGGAAAATAAGCTGTAAATGTCGTTTCTCCATTTACAGGTAATATTATTTTTATTCAACGTAGAATATAAGTACGTAATGTAAAGAAAAGTAATGTAATGTAATAGTATACGAAACAATAAACTCCATTTACAGAGAAACTCATCGCAGCTTCGACAAAGTTAAAAAAAGGAACATTATATATGTATGTACATGTAGGGTGTGAAATAAAGACAGATACTTGAAAAAAACTTCCGTTTCTTTACTTAATGTTACATATCAGATTCATTTATCCAACTGTTGTGTGTATTGTCAAAACCTGACCACTTAACGTATAATTTTATTCCACGCTTCTTGAACACCTTCTCCACGAGGTAGTTGTCCGGATGTTCAACCTTGAGGAGCTCTTGTTCGTATAAATCACCAGCGATGAGTTGATCTTGATAATCTTGGGGCTTGTACATCACAGGATGAGTATTCTTCACTTGGCTCATTGTGAATATCTCCGTCGTCTAATTGGGAGTGTAACCTTTCTCAAAGACGTTTTTGAACTTGCTAATTCGAATTTTGCTACCAGTTTTGAACTTTGCCAGTTTGGTAGGTTTCGCTCGGAGTCCTCCGTACACCTGACGTAATACCAACCTTTCGTTCTCAACGGTGACTTTAGTTGGTTTCATTCTGAGGTTCGGTGTTTGGCGCCGTTGTAAGCCGAAACCAAATCACATAAGATATCGAGCCACTTGTAGCTTCCTTGCATACTGAACCGTTTCCAAATTTGACTTTTGCACGTGCAATTGAAGCGTTCGCAGATCGAAACCTTCAAATTACTATACGTGGAATGAAGTCTGATTCCGCAGCGTGACGTTGGATATTCAAATGTTGAGTTGTAAATTTCCGTTCCTCTATCCACGTGTAATTTTTTCAGTACACGTTCTTGCGTTAGCACAAATTCCGTCGCCTTTGTAACATTATCTCTAGACTTGCGCTTTATCGGTATAACTCATGCGTACCTTGAAAAGATATCAATAACTTGTAGCCTTTGTTTTGTGTAGCGTATGACATTATATCAACAAGATCTGCTGGCCAGGTCTCGTCGATGCCGCGCACGTCTACACGGCGACGCTGGTAACTCCGACGCGTCGGCTTATGCAGTTCAGTGACCAGCGCTAGCTTTTCCTCGTTCATGTTCCAAAGCTCTTAGTCGGCCGTCCAATTTAGAAATAATTCCAGCGTTTTGAATCGACAGGTCTCCGCCTGTTTCAAAGTCTGTGTAGAAGGTATTCAACGCTTTCTTCCTGGTGATCTCCAAAGCTTTGATCATTTGATAAAGATTATCGATTTGGTTTTGCAGCTCGTCAAATGTTCGTCGTAAGATTTTTGAAGTTACAGTAGTGTTCGGCTCTGCGGGATTCGCGACATTGCACAGGCTCTTATTCTGTATGTCCTAATGCCGGTTCGCTGTTATTTAAAATCCGACACCCTGAGGACCGTGAGTGCTCGCAGCAATGTTTTTATGCAGATTCCGTCCAAACACGTCGACGCTCATCTCGGAAATAAATTCAAAAACGATGGGAGCTGCTTAATGAATGATTCTCGCTATGCGTAGTTCTTTAATAATAGAGATTATTTTGTTATTGTAACTCGGTTTTCCGCTACCTGAGATGCCAGGAGTAAACGAAGATGCTTCCTTAACTCATTTGGATCATCCCAGAAAACGTATTTCGTTTCGACACCTTGTCGAGTGATATAGCTTGCACAAGTAGACCTTGACTTTTTAGCCGAAGTGATGGGAAATAATACATCGACTTGGCAATGACATTTTTAAATTTGTAACTGTATCGTTTCGAACAGCCCCATCAAATGCGTAATACTTTATATGCGCGTTTGTTGAAAGAATTATGTTTTCAAAATTTTCCCAATTTGTGGCGCTCACATAAGACCCGTTAGGCTTCTTTTTGGACGAAAGTTCCAGCGAACCCTTCGTTTTCGGATCGAGTGTATCGCCAATAGGGATGTAGTCACTCTCGTAAGATATCAACGAATCACCAATCATTAGTCCGTTTGAGAGGTTGCGTACACCGTACACGTTGTCCAATTCACGTTTCCTCTTCGCATCTCTCATTAGTCTAAAATACTCATCCTCGATTTTTTTAACCGGTGTTTCTATAATTGTTTCATCTCCTGCCGAAGCAAAGGAATCGTCCATTACCCAGACAGCTTCATTTTTTGTTTCATTTTGCATCTACTTTATTTCTTCTTCAATTTCTCCCACCTCTTGTTTCACAGGATCAGTATCTTTTCACCAGTTCTTGCGATGGAGTCACGACTGGTTCGAAAACGTCACTGAATTTCTGAGCTATAAATTCCTTGCCCGAATTGAGGAATCTGTGTTTTCGACGAATCGCAGCACCTGCTTAAGCGATCTGATGTACGACATCTTTTTGTTTGGAAATTTCAGAGCTCTGTATGCAACTTAGTCTGCAAAGCTACTGCGTCTCTCGCTTCAAAACGTGAGATTTTATTTCTTTTCCAGGCCAACGAAAGAATCGAATTCCTACCTGTATCGTCCTTCGTTGAGCTCACTGTCTTTGCGACCGCCAGAAACCCGTACTTCTCACCGTTCCAGCATGCGGAGCACACATCTTTGAACTCTGTGTATGAGATATCGGTATTCACATAGTCGTTGTATACCTACTTGTCGTAGGTTCATGTCGCTTTGTTCGAATACCACCAGTAAGTTTACGTAGTCGCGCACGAGATGTTTAGGAATACGCGCGTACGTCTGACAAGGATAGAAACAGTCAACGTCGTGATGTCTACCCATGCAAAAGTAGGCTCTTATATTGTCCTGCTTCTCGCACGCTACATCGTCAAATACGATTATTGAGTTGGGTCGTGCTTCTTCCGGTGTAATCACTTGCTCACGCTCGGTAAACGCAAAATACTCTATATTCTCAACATTGTCCAACAATTGCTTTAACAATTCGTAGTTCGGTAGGTTGAGCGACTTCGAGTAGATATAGATATTTTCAAATCTCAGTCCGTTGGGATGGGTTATAAGTGTAAGCAACGCATTACTTATACCACAATTTCATCGTCTACAGAATATTGTACGTACACTGTTCGGGAGGAATTCACCGTGAAGTTTGTGCCTTTTGAGATTTTGCTCTGAAAGTGTGTCAAAATTCATTACAGAAAGCTCAACAGGTTGCTTCTCAAACCGCATCTTGGACATGACCAATCGGATTTGCTATAAATATCCTGTTTTTGAGGACTTCTCTTCAGTCAACGTATGAACATGATCGTGTACAGAGGTAAACAAAGCAGCCGGCGGCGACATCGCGGCAAGGGTCTGATAAATAAAATCATGAACAGCCTTCCAGTCAAATTGCACGTACTTGTTTATCAGTACTGTGGGCCTGGTACAAAATACACAAAGAGACTCGCGCGAGGTGATCCGGGAATCAATCTTCCCGAAGCAGCTTGCAAGGCCCACGACATAGCTTACTCGCAGTATCGTAAAAATCTTGAAGTAAGGAACAAGGCTGATAGGGTGTGGGCTGAGAAAGATTAGCAACGGGTTTTCGCGCCAGACGCCAATTTGGGTGAAAAATTAGCGGTTTGGGCAACAGCTGATACATTGGAAGTAAAATCAAAACTTGGAATGGGAATTCGAATACCAAAAAATGTGAACTTGAAAAGAATTAAAACAAAAGCTGTAAACGATGCAAGCGTTGCTACACGAGGACTAGAAGAGAGTAAACGACACAAAAAAACTATGGTAGCTATTGTGTCAAGCGTTGACTGATTGGGACTTGTTGAAATATTCAGAAATCTTCAAGGTTCCGCATTTCCGCGGTGTTTTAATGCAAAACGAAATGCCCAAAAACGGTCCACGAAAAAACAAGTCAGCTATAATCAACCTTGATGACACAGACGATCCGGAAACACGACAATAATATCGATTACTCTGACAGTTTCGACAACCTTCAATCACCCTCAGACCACGCAAAATACCTTGGCGTTGGTGGTGTTAAATACAATCATGAAAAGTACCAGGATTATGACACATTTGAATGCGGACACTTGTGTCTGACATTTCTGAGTGGTGAGCTATACAAAAATGGTGCATGATTTATCAAAGTCAGTCTATCACTCGCAGTGATGGATGATTCATTAACGTGAATGATTTCGGGAACCTCTTTAATTCTCGAGACACAATATTTCCTACCGATCGGACTTGCTCGCGATAGTAATGATGTTCTTGGCTTGATAGAATTGTTAACCTTCAATTCGATTCCCAAAGTTGATGTTGGTCAGGATAAAATTTACGTCGCTGACAAAGTGACCACCATACCTACCGGCAGCTACGAGATCGAGGACGTAGAAAAGTATCTCAGAAACGTGCTAAGAAATACAGATATTAGGCTTAACATCAAACCCAACAATAATACATAACGCAGCGAAATCACATGCAACTACGAGATTAACTTTGAGCCGAATAATTCCATTGCTTAACTTCTGGGATTCACATCACGGGTGTTGGAGGTTGATAGAACTCACGAATCAGACCTACCTGTAACTATACTCAAGGTCAATGCTTTGCGAGTTGAGTGCAGCATTACAACGGGCGCCTACGTCAACGGACATGAAGGACACACTATTCATGCGTTTTTGCCGACTATCCCACCAGGATATAAGATCGTGGAAGTACCGTCGCACGTCGTTTATCTTCCGATCACCGTCAGGACCATAGATCACGTTCAGCTCCGGTTAGTGGATCAAGACGGAGACCTGGTTGATTTTCGTGAAGAAGTTATTACTGTGAGACTACACATCAAATCGCAATTACCGATGGGAATTGTATATAACAGACTGTCAAAGAGTGGGTTTATTAGTGGGTCAGCATGCCCAGATCGAGTCAGTCATCTATCGATGCTCGAATCGTTAACACCTCGAAACGTGGAGTTCCTGATAGCTCTGGGTCTGAAACTGACACCTTTTGGAAGAGGAATTTCCGGCAACTAGAAATTCGATTCAGCTGTTTCATCATCAGCTACGTACCATGGAGGAAGAAATCATGAACATTCAAACACCAGCCGTCTTCGATGAATCCGTTGCGCATTACGAGATTCACGCTCACAAGCCTTACGCCTCGTCAACTTTTAACAACAGCGATGAAATTCGAAATACCGTTGAGCATCAGGAATTATGCATATTACCCAGCAAGAGTTCGGTACATATCCATGGACGACTCCTCAAACCTGATGGTACAGCTTATGTGAACACACAGCTCGTAAACAACGCGATCTGTCTTTTATTTGGGGAAATTTGCTATGAAATTGATGCAGGGGAAATTTATAGAAGTAAAAACGTTGGCTTGACAAGTCTCATGAAGGGTTACGCTTCCCTACACCCTGGTCAGACTTGGCTGATGGAGAAAGCTGGATGGCTTGATGTAGAAGAGAAAAAAAAATTAACAGATGCCGAGGGTAATTTTGACGTACTGATACCGCTCAGCATGATATTGGGTTTCGCTGAACACTACCGCAAGATCGTTGTCAACGCTAAACATGAGTCAATTTTGACGAGATCAAAAACTGACGTCAACGCAATCATGCAGACTCAAGAGGAGGAATTCAGAATCATGATCAATGGAGTGGAATGGCTAATACCGTATTTGAAACTCGCGGATCAGAAAAAAAGTTTACCTACTGAATCTCATTCAGAAAGATCCGCCTATTTCGATGAGCTTCCGCGGTTGGGAATTGTACGAATATCCCTTACTTCCCACAAGATCGAAACAGGTTTGCACTGTAAAAACTTTCACTCAGCTTGAAAAACCACGATACATCATTTTGGGTTTTCCGAACAAGTCAAAAGAACAAGACCGGCAAGAACGCAAGTCATTTCGATCATTGCAATATCACGGACGTCAAGCTATTTTTAAACTCTCAATCTTATACGTACCGTAACCTGAACCTCAACACGAGTCATAATCTGTACGCGCTCCTGTACGAGATGTACGCAAACTTCCAGGCTACCTATTGCGACAAGAATTCCGAGCCGTTGCTGACAAAGAGTGAATTCCTTCGAGACGTCCCCTCATTCGTTATCGACTGTTCAAAACAAAACGAATCTCTGAAGTACGGACCTGTCGACATCCGTCTTGAATTTAAAGCTAAAGCCAACTTTCCCGCTAAATCATCGGCGTATTGCTTGATTGTTTACGATCGTATTGTCGAATACAACCCACTCGGTGATGGGATGAAAGAAGTTGGTATAAAAGCTGACCCATTCCCACCATCTCGCAAAGATCAAAGATGGAATTTATCGTTGACACACAAGGCTTCGGTAGACCTTTCCATAATATCTTCACCTTAAAAGAATTGGCTATAATTTCAATCAACTCGGAAGCATCTCCATAAACGTTTTTCTTAAAGCCACCTCACAAATGGGATTGTCTCGACGTCAAATACAAAAACCAAAATTCTTAGTTGGAACGCGATTTTTACGGTTTACCTTAGAGCTTTGGAAACATACCGTTTGAAGAAGATGAATGGATCATTGAAAACAGGCCGTGTAAAACTAAAACCATGTACGTAAAAAGAGATGAGAAACGAGATTGGCTGCTTCAAATTGTACACAAAATTCAAATCATCGATTTGCTGGACTGAGGCTGTCCGTCGCTTCAAACCTTGCGAAAAACTTCAGCTGTGTCTCCAAGGTGTGACGTGCATACAATGTCTATCGCAATCTGTACAGTAAAAAAACGTTGTGTTACTACAAAATTGGCTATAAAATCATCATACTGTTCGGATGGCGAAGGTGTACGATTTGTGTTACTGCGCAGAAGCATTTGCAAGAACGCTCCAGCATTCCTGGCATATATATCATCCTGGTTACGATACTGTTGAATAAAATTTCTGTACTACCGTTGTGAAGTAATTTTCAACTGTACCCTGAAAATTGTCTCAAATAAATCTGGTTTGTGAAGAATATCCATGAAATAATTGTACACCTTCACCTTAACTCGAAAGAGAGAATTATTACCAATACGAAGCTCATGTAAGATTTAACCTTGTTCTCCATCCTTGACCAAGCTGTACTCAAACCGAGTTATGTTTTACATTTCTAGAGCGATAGTAATTCAACACCGCAGATCCATAGCTCTAAATGTATACTACCGCAGCTATCAGTCGACCTTGAACTCTGGCCTTGACAGAACCCGTTCAAAGTTCATCGTAGAGTTCACATCACAGTAACACTCCAAAAAGAATGTCCCGTTGATGATAACGTACCGACATCCGATTGGGTAACAAACAATTCTCAGAACCATTAATTTTAGAATGTCGCGTGGTTGGTAACGTGGGAAAAGAATGTGAAGAGGTCGATGTTATACATCAGCAGTCCTACTGTGGAAGAAGAATTTGAGGAGGTTGATTTTACACATCAGCGACATAAGAGTGGGTGAACAACAATTTTCAGAATCATAATTTTGGAATGTTGCGTAGTTGATAACGTGGGAAAGGAATGTAAGGTGGTTGATGTTACACATCAGCAGTCCTATCGAGGGAAAGAATATGTCGAAAAAGAAGATGTCGGTAAGTATCGGTATTAGGAATCTGTAAGTAGAATTCTCCTTGTATTGCTACTAGAACTCTACAGGGGCTTCTTCTAAATCTGATGGAAGTCGAAGATTTCTTTCTGTAAACATGGAAGCTGGCGGCTGTATTGTCGTTTTGTGAATAGCAGACCTGTAGGATAAGAGAAAGAAGGAAATGCAACAATTCCAGTCCTTTTGATTCTGTTCTACGAAGGACGACAAATATTGAAGCAAAGTCCGATTCAAACGCTGTATCATGCCGTCGAATTAAGAATGTAAGTATGTGAAACGAGTTTTTCTAACCCCTAAAATTTGAGTAACTTCTTTTAACAAACTTGACTGAAAATTTCGGCCTTGATCGGTATGAAGATTCAGATGAACTTCGTGCCTACAGATAAACTCTTCAACGAACGCTTGAGATACAGTGAAGGCTTCTTGATTGGCAAGTGGGACTACTCCGGGCCTTTTGGGAAAATAATCGGCGACGACCACAGTATATTTAATTCTGGAATAGGTTGTAGCGAGAGGGCCGAGGATATCTATCGCTATTCTCTCGAAAAGAGCTCTCACGTTGTAAAGTTGGAGAGAGCATTGTCCTTTAGCTCGAGGTCCTATTTTCACCATGCAGATGCGGCATCCTCGATACTAATCTTCAACGTCAGTCCGGCAATGCCGCCGAAAGTAGTGAATCCCTATCCTGCTTAGAGTTTTGTTCGAGACGAAGTATCCGCCTATAGGTGAATCGTGATGGAGGGCAAGAATTTCTGGAACTCGAGTCCTAGGAACCAAAAGTTGCAACCTGATTCCCATTTACGGTATGAAATTCCGTCAGTTAAAAGGCTGGAGTCCCACTGAGCGCAATCAATTTTCACTCTGGCTCAGCTGAAGATACATCTTGCCAGTCCAGGCGGGTCTCTGCTTCCTTCCAGGACTTCATTTGAGTAACAGTGTTATCTTCGTGTTGAGATTTTTTCCAATCCTTCAGGTCTTCTTCGAGTGAAACCTTCCGTAATGAAGAATGGGGGTTTTGGTACTTCTCTAGGCATGCACATTGTCTACTGTAACGCTAAATTCTGTTACCCTTGGATGAGGACTTACCGTTCACACTTTGGCACGATTGTCCACTTATTCAGAACATTAAACTTTAACAAAATCAATTACGTTGGGCGCCAGACGCTTTAGCGTCGATTTGCTAACAATAATACGAATCAATAAAAATAACACGAAACCGTACGAAAAATAAATAGAGAATCCGTTGTATGGCTGGCTAGGCTCAGGTGTTCACACGAACTGGTAGAGTGGCGGTATTCAAGGCAGCTAACGGTAATTACATAATTAAAGAAAATAATGAAGTAAAGAATGAACTCAAGTCAGAAAAAATGAACAGGTCAATCGATCATATATTGTCGAGAAGGTTACATGGTTAAGACAGGCAAATGCAATGGTATCGACAGCGGTAGTTAATAAAATAAGCAATGGTTGTTCACGAAAATTTCGGTAGAACAGAATTGAATGGTAGCTTTGATACGATAGACGGTAGTTAACAGAGAAAGATGAACGTAGGTCGGGAGAAGCGATATAATGCTAGAATTTACTTAAAACTACACGTCACTGGGCGACGCGATCTTACCCAAGTTGCAAATGACGCTACGAAAATTATTATTTTGTAAATTAAAAAAAAACGAGAGTGAGAACTTTACTGTAATCGATAGAAAACAAAGAAACATAGCTCGGCAGATAATACGACGAATTTATCATAGATTATAACCAGTACGAGAGATTGACATTCATTAACAATCTACAAAATCGGTAGCGTAAAGGATCGACTAAATAATTTTCGGTAAAATTATTCAGAAACGATAGAATCAATAATTCATAATAATTACGGATCTGAAGAATTGAACAAGGAATTCCTAAACATAATTTTCGAGAGAATACAAACTACAAAATTATGAGAGAGTTCACAAAATAAAGAAATACACTAAATACACCGCAGCACAAAAAAATAAAGAATAATACGAAGAACTTAAGGGTGTTACGTGGGGGTGAGGGTGTACTGAGCGGTGGTAGTTAATGATTAATTGAATAATCTAGCTCCCACGTAACGACAATGAATAATAATTAAATCTAAGGAAAGACTTACCTTTCGGTAAGCCGGTAATTTGTAGGATCGTGTCGCTATAGACCTGTACAGGTCTGTGAGGTTTGTTTAAATAGTTGAGGCTATTTTATAATAAAGAAAATGGGAAGAAGGTCGCTCAAAATAAATGTTTAAAAAGATTTAACTGGTAAAAGATGAAGTATATTCTGGTTCAATTTAGTTATTGAAATATCTGGTAACAATCGATGGTGATAAATATATATATGAGCCAAAAATAACAATTTATAAAGTTTTCAAATTTAATAAAAAATCGCGTGTTATACTATTCTAGAAGATAATATTATTTGGTACCAGGAACATCTACTCTGAACGATGGTTATAACTAGCTGGTCGTGATAATTGTATTGTATCTCTCTTTTTAGATTATCTTAAATGGTTTAATATAATATATATATATTTAACATATATATTTAATCGTTTAGTTTTATTTGTTAATTTCTGGAAACAATAAGTGGAATTTAATTGGGGGTAGTGAAGCTAGCCACCAATTCTATGCTTGGTTTTTGTGAATTTACTGAAGTAGTTTTGATTATCAAGGTGAACAAGAATTCGTCTAATTTTTTAAGGGTTAACACTCGGATTGACTTAGCTTTTGGGTGAATCGGTCGACGAGATTGAGAGCCGTCGGATCGTGTCGGTCTACGTCGGTAGAATGCTGGACCAGGGGCCTCACCTCAAATTTGGAAGAGTTGATGAATCGAATGATGTTGAACATTGGTCACTTAGTCTTTGTGAATTTAGAATGATATCTTGTTATCGAAAGTTTGAAAGTGTCTGTTTGTGATTTTGATGATAAGTTAAAATTGATTGGAACGATTATTTATTAAAAATGATGGTGTAATTATTATTATTTTTACTTAAGATTACCTGATTCGCTTGAATCAGGGCCGAACTCAATTTTAACTAAGGAAAATGGAATATCATAAAAATGTCTATTCGCGAAATGACGAAATTTAGTAAAGAACAGAAAAGATGGAAATGTAGAAGATAGTGAGTCTTTTGCAGCTAACAGAATAACTGAATGCTCGAATTTAACGAATTAGCGCGAGACTTTAGGCCGGTCACAACTAAGATTTTCCAAACGCTACTCTTGCTCGAGAGGGCTAATCCGGGTTTACGTCCACGCACTTCGCGACTTGACAGACGAAAGACGCGGCTTCTTGGGCCCGAGGGTCCAAGGAGCTGCAGTTGTAATTAGTTACAACGGTAATTAGCCAATGAGGTGCGAGGGCGTCCTCCTGGCGCCCAAATCCACGTGGTCAGCGTTACTTCTCGCTCTTCGACGGTGTTCCGACGATTCTCAATCTCGTCGGTGACACATTGAAGATATGAACAAAATATATTTACATGCAATGTTCACACATTCATTCATACATTCCAATAAGTAATCTATTTTAATTTGGTGGTTCTAAAGGTAGTGGTTTATCCTAGTTATTGATTATAGTTTTAACTTAAAAAGAGGGATATTTCCAGGCTGAGCGCTACTGATGCTAATTCAGTAGTCTCCTATCTCAGTTCTTGGTACCAGTTAAATAGAAGAAAGTTGAACCTTATACTAGGGATCATCGTTGGTCTCTACGTGACTTTTGCCAGGAGGGGTGGAACTCGCCGTTATTAGAATATGAGATTTTGATGAAATGATATCTGTGCATTGAAGAAATTAAAGAAATGAAATGAAATGGAATTTTGAAAAAGGTACGCCAAGGCGGTACGTCGGGGCGTAACAAGGGCGTTGCCTATGCCTGGAAGAGCGCGCGCGAACAGAGACTCACGATTTTCCTTCTTATTTCCTCATTTTTGAAGATGATTGGGTTCTTAGAGGGTCATTTTGAAGATAAAGAATAGATCTGTGTCGCCTGTTTTGCCGAATTTTCGATTTCGCTTTCAGATTTGCGAAAAACGTACTTGAAAGTACGTTATCATTGAAGTGAGACTGAGCGGACAGTGAATTTTTTTTCGAAATTCGACGTAACAGGCAACAGATCTATTCTTTATCTTCAAAATGACTCCCTGAGAACCTAATTATCTTCAAAAATGATAAAATGAGAAGGAAAATCACGAAGCATAAAACAGCAAATTTTTCGCGCAAAAGGCGGGCGCCTACTAGCGCCACGACCGCGTTGGCCGGCGACCATGCAAATTACAGGCGAGGAGAGTAGACTCAAACCCACCACTACAATTCCCCGCGTTCGAATCCTCGTCGCTCGGCATGTGGATAGTGTTCCGCGCTTTTATTTTTGCTTGTGTTTTTCTACCGTGTTTTGTGTTCTTTCGAGCCAGTATTTATTCCCGCGATGGCTAAGAAGAGAAGGAATCTGTCTTTGAAGAAGAAGAAACGACCCGGCACAAAGATTTTGGCTAAATTTCAGGAAAAAAATAGGTAAATCGAATTATTTATATGATTGATGTCGCATTCTCTCCGACTTCGAGATTCAAACACTTGAGTACGAACAATCGCAGGGCTTTAATCTAATTGTAAGAAGGTACTTTCAAAAGCCGATATTGCTGTTCATAATGGCAGTATAAATTCATTCTCAAGTCTTTTATACATACGAAAATATAAACTAGAATACATTGTGACGTGTGGTACTAGCCCGGTTTGCATTAGTCGCTGAAATATGTCATCAATGTGTTACGTGTTCAGGTTAAATGATCGAAATCACTGTTCGGCAATTTGCATTAGTGTTTACACTTTGTCGATCATAAGGAATATTCTTATCACTTATTGTGACTACCTAAGTATCCAAGGTAAAGTTACAAGGTATCTGGCAAAATTTACCATACAAAGTAAATACGGCGCGTACGTATTAGGCCACTAAAATACGCGCGTTTTGTTTTTAGAAATAAAGTTGACGTAATTCTGGGGTAATCATACATGCACACATTACTTACAAAACAGCCACCTACAAAACTGTCATCAAATCAGATACTACTGCCAAGTATAATTTATTTGGAAACTGATGATGATTTTGATATACTATAACTAATGATGACAAAAAAAAATTGAAATCAAAATTGAAAATGCCAAAAAAAAAAAAAAATTTGTTTGAAAAAAAAAAAATTGGCGTACGGGGTACTTGGCGGGCCCATGTTTATATTGCCATTACAACATTGATATAGCTCGACTTGTAATTTCTTGTGCTTGTTTTAAAAAGGCCCGCCAAGTACCACTACATCCAATTTTTTTTTTTATCAAAATTTAATTTTTTTTTGCATTTTCAATTTTGACTTCAATTTTTTTTTTTTTGTCATCATTAGTTATAGCATATCAAAATCATCATTAGTTTCTGAATAAATTATACTTGGCAGTAGTATCTGATTTGATGACAGTTTTGTAGCTGGCTATTTTGTAGGTGGCTGTTTTGTGGGTAGCTGTCACATTAATATACTTGGCAAAAGGTTTTTGCACCAGAGGTGCTTTTTGGGGATATCAGTACTTTTTGTGGGATTTCACTTAAACATTTGAAAATTTTGCTCACTCGCTACGCTCTCTCGATAGATTTTTGGGATACAGAATAAATATTTGAGACGAAAATAATCTGTGGAAAAGCCAAGTTAGAGCTTTCTCATAATTACATATATCAGGTCCAAGGTCTTCTACACATAACGAATAGCAACTGGTGCTATTTCATAGTTTGGACGCCAAAGGGATTGATTTTTGATAAAATAAAACGTGACAATAAATTCTGGACCGAAAAAATGGAGAATAAATGAGCAGATTTGTTTCACTTTTGTTTGTTACCCGAGATCTTAGATTCTAGACGCGCCCGACAACTCTCAATCCGCGAACGCCCCTTCAAATCATCGAAGCCCAGGAGGCCGCGCGTAAAAAACAGTAAATTCACGACCGACAGACGACAAAAAACTGTAATATAAATATATGTACATATGTACATAAATACAATAGCTTTGTATATAGCTTACGTGTAATACTTCTGCGATTTATGTTTAGTTAGTTATATGTATTACTATGCAAAAAATTTGCTACTCATATCGTTATAATTATATATCTGATTATTTATTCCAGGAATACTTTCTGCAGTCTGACCGAACTGCATGTATACGGTGATTCAGAAGAAAAAATTATTTTTTTTCTCTTACAGGTTCAAAAGTTTCATTCAGGTATACAAAGACACTAGTTGAAATTTAAGATTTTAATATCAATATTAAGGGGTGGCGCATAGCACTTTTCGATTTTCCATAAGAATAACATAGGATAAATGTTGTTTGCTTCTTCTGGTTTTTATAACTAGCTAACGAAGCGTCGTAAAAAAAAATCTAAAGACAGATTCTTGTAGGAAATTGAATGCTCTACAAAAAAGGAAGCGTACATTTTACGTTACATAGATGATAACTAATAAATAATTTTTGCAACAATGACGTACTTTCCATAGTTTGCGCTTTCTATAGAATTTATTTAGCCATATAATGTATACAATGCTCGAGACCTAGGAGATTGATGATATTTTCGTTGTTACATCATGAATTTGCTAACAGCTATTCCTTGCAATTTTCAATTTGAAACGACCTGTGACGACGTCTGGCCGGTATTCATAAATAGTTACGTATTATTTTCGAAACTGTATTAGGAACAGCTCTCAGCCGATCAAGCTATGCTTTGAGCTGACTCAAGACAGTCCTGCGAGTCGAACCTGACTATGAATACCGGCTATTAGACTATTACCAGTCACGTGATCGCATTGCGTAGAAATACGGACGCCGGTGAATATAATTTTCGTTGAAATATTAAGAATGTATATCTATAGCAACATACGTATGGGGAATTCTATGTCACGTCAATCAAAAAATGACCTCGAATTTTTTCAATCCATGTTTTGTCGGGAATTGACCACCAGGATTAATTCCCGTACTTCCCTTTCATCTTGAAATTAATACTTATAACAATTATTGATATGGGAAAGGTTAGGTATTTTAAACAAATCCACTCGGTTTGGGGGTCAATCAAGGATGATTTATTACCCCAGAGGAGGAAAACCTCAGCAGGAACTGAGTAAAAACCTCCTCGAAATCGTGTACAATGTATGTGAATGAATGTTAGATTTATGAGTGGATGTGTGCACTGGATGTATCTAGAGAGAGAATTGTGACGCTTCGAGTGAAGACACAATAGGGGTGAGCTCAACCGCCTTACAAGGTGCTAGCGTGGAAGCTAGTTATACGATAATTATCAAGGCGATAATCAATTCCCCAGTGGGAATACAAGAGAGAGATGGAACGGCCGAGAGGCGCTATTTTAAATGGCCGAGAGGCGCTATTTGAATGGCCGAGAGGCGCTATGTCATGGAGTGACGACGAGTGTCGACCCTCTTATGCCGCAGTGGCGTTGTCTCAGTTATGTATCAACACAACCATCGTGACAAATACGACTTAGCGTCAGTTCAAATCAGAGATTCGAATCATAGGCTCACCAAATTGGAGAGGAGCCTGAGTGCTGTCTGGCTCACGCGTATCAAGCAACTGCCCGTGCCAGCACGTGTTGACCCGGCGTTTCTCCGACTTACCGTACTGCGCATGTCAGGTAGCCATTGTTTTCGAGTTCTGCACAGATTTGAAGGTGTGTATCACACGTAATCACATACGCGTATCCCAATACAAGTAACTCTGCCGTGTAGGCACGATACAATCCATTCACACTCTTTTTCACATGAAACAAAGGTAAAAAGAATCAATACGCATTTTGATGTTCGTCCGAATTATGTTTGTTTTCGAAAGTTACAAGACAATCATTCAATTTTGATGCAAAAAGAGCGCGCATACATCTGGTTCTATTCGACATGAAGACATCATTTACAGTGCATTCGGAAGGTGAACGAATAAGCTTCCATAAAAAAAATATAATGTTAAACATTATTGAAAACCCCAATTTTTATAAACAATTGTAATGTTCGACGATTTTTAACTCATTAATGACAAGTTTTTGGATTATAAAAAAAATAGTTTCGGGTTCCTTATTAAATTCTGTATTACTAGTAAATTTTTCAAGTGGAATCTGAAAGGAGTCTATTTTTTTTTCTATTATTCATCAGGTGCCGCGTCGTGCCGAACGCGACACACTGGTCTGTTTATAAGTATTTGAAACCAAATGCCCGTGAGGGATGGTGGAGGCTAGCCCGCGTCGCACGCCCCAATCCGGCGACAGCTCGGCTGCTCCGTCTCACTTGTTTCTTTACTTTCTCTCTCGCCACGGTTGACGCGGGAAGCGGAGTAGCCCGCGCTTTCCAGCTAGGCAACGCCCTTAACTTGACAAAATACGAAGAAAAAAATAACAAGCAAAATCATATAGGATTGCCAATAGCAATAGAAAAAGGTGCGGTAATATTTAGAGGCTGATTCTACGCTCGGTTATACTCCAAGAAACTCGATCTACGATACAATAGTCACGAAAATAAATAAAAATATAATAAGCAATAACAGAAATAAAATATAAGGCACACTACTATTACAAAAAAGTATGGAATGAACCGTAAAGCCAATAGGGCTCACAATACGATAGAAAATACAAAAGCAGACTGATAGAAATTCACAAATAATCAGAAAATTCATAAATACAAGAGAATTAATTATTCGGCAGTTACGAGGTCACTCAGACACGAAAATAATTAATTACTCAAATCATGCAGTCACACGGCGGCTTACTGCAACTGTAATCCGTGGACCATGATTCACACAAAACTGACATCGCACGATGCAACCAAGAAACGATAAATACAATATCAATGACCGAAATCGTGCAGTCACACGACGGCTTACTGCAACTCCAGTACGTGGACCATGATTCACACAAAGTCGATAAATACCATAAGAAAGAGTAGAAATTATGAGCAACTTCGTAACGATACAATGCAAGGCAGAAGCCTTACCTTATTAGATGTTCTCAGGCACACAACACTGAGGTTAATTAAAATAAAATTGAAAGAAAAACGGTAGAAAACTAGAAATACAGCAGGAAATTTACGAAAACAAGGATGAAGTTAACGGTAGTGCAACGGTAGAGGGTGTGAAGAAACGGTAGATAAGGTAACGATAGAACGAGAGGAAAAGGATCGCTAGCTTAGAATGGAGAATACACGGATCACTCTGAGTTGTCGCTCAGCGGGTCAAGCGTAGAATAGACGGAGGTCGGAGTTCGGCTTGCCGATCTCGTCGCTGCCTTGAGGTGATTCTTCTTCCCTTTGATTGGTTGGTTGACCCCCACCGCAAATAGGCCATCCCCCTGTGCCGAATATTGGTTACGGTGTGGTCATGCGTTTTCGAAGATTACCACTACATGTGGCGCAATGTGCTGCTCGTGATTTAGTCATTGACACCAACTCGTACGGTTTGATAGCTGCTTCAGTTTACTGTCCAGGTTGCCTATCATCGGGGACTTCTTTGACAGAGGCATACACAGGGTGTCTCTCGGTCAGAATTACCGAGTGGAGAGTGACGCCTCACTGTTAACTTCCACCGGCTTTTGTACAGGCAGTAGCCGGCTGCCTATACCCGAGGTCATGCAGTCAGACGGTTGGCTAAATCGTGGACCGTGACCCACACAATTAGTCCTTGCCCACAGGAAGGCTGCGTCGATCCTTGGAACGATGGCTTTATCAATCTGGACGTAGTGGTTTGGGGTCGGTCCGGCACCAGGCCGGTCAGTCGGAAGATAGCAGGCCACGGTCTGCCCTCCACGCCATCCGATAGAGCGGGTGGCTGGTTCCTCCTTGAGGAGCGGTGCCCTTGGCCGTTGGGAGGATTTTTATCTCCCTGTTCACCGGTAGTCGAGGCGATACGGAAGGTTCGGGTGGATGCTATCCCAGTAGCAAAGGAAGTGCACCAAGGTAGCCAGTATAGTCTGATTAGATCGTCGGTAGGCGAAGTCGTCGAGAGCTGGAAACGGTAGATATCGGTCCCTCGGTGGTCGGGATCGTTGTCGTCCAAGTACCTTATTAGCGTGCGCCGGAGCGCGAAATACAGAATTAACAAAGAAAGAATTAGTTAAACGTAGTTATTGCCCATTTTGTATTGAGTTTGGTTGGAGTACCCCGCTGAGGACGCGTAAACTAGAAATAATAACGGTTGTGTGCCCTTGTGACGGGCGACTCTGAAACGCCACGTTACACTACATTCTGACGTTTGTGCGCAGGGTCTTCGGGAGAGAGCATCGGCGTTTCCGTGTTGAAGTCCTGCTCGATGAAGAATATCGAGATCGTACTGTCCGAGCCTTTCGATCCACCTTGCCACCTGACCTTCGGAGAATTTGAACGAAAGTAATGACCCAAGGGAAGCATAATCTGTTCGAATCAAAAATCTTCTGCCGTAGAGATAATGATGAAAATGAACCAGGTCTTTACAACAGCTAAAAGTTCTCTACGGGTAACGCAATGTTATCTTTTGGTTCTACTAGGAACTCTACTGTAATAACTAATCACTTTCTCTTGACCTCCCTGAATCCGTGACAGAACCACACCTACTGCTGAAAGAGAGGCGTCTGTATCCACAATAAGAGGAAGTTTGACCTCTGGATAGGCTAAATTCGGTGAAGAAGTAAGGTTATCCTTTAGTTTCTTGAAAGCTTCTTTGCATTCCAGGGTCCAGTCAAGAGAAATTCTGATTCCCATGAACTGGTAGAGAGGTTAAGCTATGCTGGAGAAGCCTCTCACAAATCTTCTGTAATATGTGCATAGACCAGAAAAGCTTGGTACTTGCTCATTATTTTTAGGTTTCGGCCAAGAAGAAACCTTCTCGATTCTAGACAGGTCGGTCTTCACATCTTGAGGACCATCCATAAATTACGTCACACGAATTTTAGAACTTTTAAGCCCCTCCCCCCGTCCTTGTCACAGGTTGTCACATTTTTAGAATCCCCTCCCCCCTGATGTGACCCCACAAATTTTTCAAACTTGTACATGCATTTAAAAACATCAAAATAAAACAGTTATTTCAATTTTTTTCTTATTTTTATTAAATAATCTTTATATATAAATTTCGTGTTTTAGTATTTTGAATTTTAACATGTGACGTCACAAAGCTATTGACCCCCCCTGCCCCTTGTCACACTATGTCACATTACGGTGATACCCTTCCCCCCATTAACGTGTGACGTAATTTATGGATGGCCCCTTGAGCTGAGACGATGTGTCCGAGGAAGTCTACTTCTCTTTGGAATAAATGGCATTTGTTCGGTCGCATTTTTAGGCCCGCCTGCTCAGCATGGCAAAAACTTCTTTGAGATTATGAACTTCTTTCTCGAAGTTCTTCCCAAAGACGATAATGTCGTCTAAATAAACGACTCATATTTTACCAGTGAGCTCATGGAGAACAGCCTCCATCATACATTCAAAGGTAGCCGGGTCATTACTTAAGACGAACGGCATGACCTTGAACTGCCATAATCCTCCTAAATCCGTAAAAACAGCTGTTTTTTCTTTGTCTAGAGGATCCATTTTGACCTGCCAGTATCCACTCCGTAGGTCCATAGTGCTGAACCAAGTTGCTCCAGCTATCAGATCAAGTGTCTCGTCTATTCTGGGTAGAGGGTAAGAATCTTTTTTTCCAGGGGCTAGACGATGGTTCGATTACGTCATTCACCAGCATGTCTTTAACAAGCTTCTTTACTTCTTTCCGGGCGTTGAGCGCGAGTCTCCTGGGCGCTTGTCTCATCGGGGCGTTTTGTCCAACGTCGATCTAGTGTTCGACAAAAGTACATTGGCCCTTATCGCCACTATTTTTGGCAAAAGAATATGTAAACTCCAGTAAAAGAGACCTTAACGATTTTATCTGGGTTGGATTCAACGAAATCAAAGATTTTTCGACGAGGTTCTGCAGATGTAGAGGAAATTGATGTTGAGAATCGTCTTCACGGAGTTCTTTGTCTTGAATTTTAAGAGGAGTCCAATAAATTTCATTCCTATTCGTACAAAGAGCGATTCCGCGATTGTTTAGAGCTAGTGAAATTCTCTAATTTGAGATAATACAGTTATGAGCTGTAAGAAAGTCTATTCCCAAAATACCTTCATTCACTATATCTGCCACAAAAACCTTATCTGGAGAGTCGATATATCCGAAAAGATTGATTTGTACAGTAACCTGTCTCAAAACCGGGGTCGAATCTCCAGTGGCTGTTCGCAGGGATAAAGAGGGAACTGTCTGGCCATAGGATTTAACCCTTTCGGCCCGATCGGTGACTATTGTCACCCAACGCCCGACGCTCGCTCTGTCCGAGCGGTGACTATAGTCACCCAACGCCTGACGCTCGCTCCGCACGAACGGTGTTCCGCAAGTACAGACGATTGCCGCGACTGCTCGGTCAGCAGGGAGGGTGCGACGTAGAATCCGTCCGTACCGAAAGGGTTAAAGAGATCCGATCGAACCGTGGTCACTTCCGGCATCGGTGTCTACGACCCAGAGGCAATCGACACCATTCACGGTACTGCGTGCGTGAAGACCAGACTGCCTTAGACTTCTAATTGAAAACTGTTCATAAGGAGGGATTTGCCCTGTCAAATCATCCGAAATTAGTTTTTTGTACCAGTTTCGGCTTAAGAGCTAGATAGAGGATTTTTTTCCCCAATTTCTATCTCTCGATTTCGCCAATTTTGGGTATTTGAAATCGAGTTTTGTGTCGTTTCTCCACAAATCTTTCTAATTAAAAAGTAATGACTGGCATCATGACCAATTTTTTTGCAAAATACAAAAGATAAGACAGTTTGATCTCTAGTAACTTCGCTCTTGGTTTCACGTTTGTTACTTTGATTATGAGGGGCACCACGATTTTCACGATTATTGTTGTTATTATTACTTTTATTTCTTTGGTTCTAAGGTCCAGTCTTTTCCGAGCGACAATTTTCTCGTCTTTCTGAGGTGTGTTTGGTCACCTCAATCTGACGGAGTTTGCCTCACCCGAAATATTGTTTTCACATTGCCTTCACCTCAAGAGTATTGGCCGTTGCCTCTCGTAGAGAAGTCAGACCCGACGTTCCAACAGCCATTTCAACTTTCAGATCACTAATTGCATTAAGAAAGGCCTGGGTCGCCAATATATTACGGGACGGTTATATTACGGAATATGGTAAAGCTACACGACAAAGCCGTTCAATGTCTTGGCCAAGTGAGGCGATGTCTTTGTCTCGTCCTTGTCTCCTGATCTGTAATCAAGTTGTGTACAGTTTCGTCACATGATCATTTCCGTATCTCAATCCAAGCGCGAAGCTAAGTTTATTATAATCCGAAATGTCTTCTTCTGACAGGGCTATCAGTACATTTGAAGCAGGATTTCAAAGACAAGAGGCATAGTGAGCTTAGTAAGAGGGTCAATTAAAGGCGAAAATTAAATTTAGAGGAAAAGCTTCAAGGTGCTTTTGAAGACGCGTGAAAACTCCGATGCGGCTCCCTTCCAGCGCGGTAATGCAGAGCACAGTACCGAAGTACCTCCGCACTCCGCTAGCTGACGCAGCACGCATCTTCTAACCATGTTTAATAGTCGGAACCCGCATAGAAGACCCCCGCTGCATTGTGAAAATTCATGTATCAATCACAACAATGCTCATCAGCATCGTAATATATGCAATCGATTGAATAAAATCATGATCCGATTATTTCGGAAATTATTTACGTACATAAATGTACGTTAATTCTGCACTCGACGAATGTCAAGTTGACGAGAAACCAAACTTTGATTTCATTAGTAAAATATCAACTTTTTTGTAGAAGGAACATTTCCCACACAACTGACGAGTAACTTTGGTCTCTCGCTCTTGGGCAGAGCGGTGCTTACAGTAAAAAACTTATTTCACACTCTATTACTTATGACGAGGCATAGAATGTATAAATCAATACAGAAATTGAAATATGGTATGGATTTCTCATAAACATTTAAAGATTTTCAGCATATTACCGGTTTCCACGTGATGTTCAATATTAAAGTACAACTCGAACTCCAGTGATGTCCAGTGACTTAGAACTAATTTCCCAAGTGAATAGTCACTCGCTGCTGATGATCGATCCTGCGTTTGGTTCGTTCATATTTGAAAAACTAGCTGCTCATGCACATGTCACGCCAATTCTGCTTCAGCCAGAGCTTTCAGTGACTAAAATATAGAAAGAATGATTTAATATTCAGGATAGATAGAAAAATAGATTACGTAAAACAGAGTACTATACGTTTCATATGTGCTTTCACTCGAAGTTATGTCTCGAAAAATATATTAAACCATAAATAGTGTTCAAGTGATTATCTGTGGACCTTATAACTTGCATTGTGTAGCACGAAAAAGCCAACCTCTCTGATGATAAACCAATGAACAGAAACCGAACCAGCATAGACCTGGGACTAGCCAGCACAGAATACAATCAACTTTCGGGGGTAACGAAGCTCAAAAAGAAAATATCAAGGCCAGCAAATGCTTGTACAGCAACTTGTTTGTTGTACAGAATCGCAAACATATTTTGCATCATGTGTCACGCAGCTGACGGATTGTTTTCGAATTGCGTTGTTCAATAAGAGCTCAGTTTCCTGCATATTCCAACTCTTGTTCCTCGTTTTTTGCCAGTATCAGTTGATTTCTTTAGACGCCAGATTTACGCTTCGTTGGTGAACCAAATGAGAGAGGCAATAGTATACTTGCATCCACCTGTCAATTAAAATACTAAATTGAAGATACTTCACACATATTTTACGTCAAACCGTAATGCTTTGTATATAAATACCAGCTCATACCGCACACTCGTGACATTCTGCAGATTTCATTGAATCTTGCCCTTTTTTCGCCATCGATGTTACGCCGTACGATTTGTTACGCACTTCGTGTCCTGGACTGATGTTTGTTTCACAGTGCATGCTAAGCTCAGTGACGTATTTTCTTGTTGAAACCGATTTATATAGAAGGTATGATGGTTAGATTACGTAAATAGTGGAAAATGTGGGTGCTTATCGATATTGATGATTCAACAATTTCTGTAGACTCTCCTGGGTATAAAGAAATGTATAGAGAACACAATTAATGAAGCAGACTGCGATTGACGTTCAGTGTGCCGTTAGAATACATTTTCTAGAACTCCACGTAAAATAATGAAAATTTGAATGAATCACACATATGTATGAAAAAGAATCCACAATTTCTCAAACAAATTTTAATAAATTCAGACCAACATGATGTACTAACTCGACCAACATGATATGACTTACCTACCTTACGTCCGTACTCCACGTGTTTCAGCTCCAGTGGAATCTTAGTTTATATTGAAAAACTTTGCTACCATACCACATCAATTTTAGGTACATTGATTGAGGTTGCCTTTTGTGAATCGTCGGTCTCAAGTTCACGTGTGTGAAAAATTATTCCAGTTACACATTCACAAACGTATCAAGATCTCTAAATCAATAATGCTGACCCACCACAGGAACCACCCTGTTTACAAGAGGTTGATGTGTCAAGCAATCACAGCTTAGCCCAAAGTTCAGCAATCATTGTTTCAATAGAAAAAACGATAATTGGTTACGAAAATGGTTACGAAAAAAAAAGATTACGAAATGACACTCAATTCTTCCACTGTTAAATGAAAATCTGCCACTTATTTGAAGCGTTAATTCCACTCTCTACTTCGTTGCATGTTCCGGTACACTTGATCATCATTATTTAAGTTTAGGTTGAAGTGAGCTACAATCACGGTCGCAAATATTCCGTAAGTGGAAACTCCCGCTAAATAGAGAAGGAAGAAAGATCAGACAGCTGTTCCTGTCTCTCTTTAACGACAATAGTGCGACAGGGACCGACACAGCTGTGGGACTTATCATTCTTTCTATTTCCTGGGTTATAGAAAAAGTGGAGTATATGAAAATTTTTTTTTTTTTACTAGAATATCAAAAACTTATCTTTATTTTGTTTATTGACACCACAAACACGTCGATTTGAATAAAAAAGATCTGTGCCGAGCAACGGTTGCATCCACACCGGGGTGACTAGTTACCCCACGCCAAGAAAACGAACGCTCAAAACGCCGCCACGTGTTTTTTCGGCTTCCTATGTAATGGAGTCACATCTCACACTAGTCTACTATCGGCAGTTGTCGTTACTTGTTTTAATTTTTCAAGGTTTTAAACCTCCAATTTTACTTTTTCTGAGCTTGGGATAACTAGTTACCCCGTGTGGCCGCTAAGGGTTAATAACGCGGGTTAAACAAAGGCAACTGGGATTCACTGAGTTTCCCTCTGTCGTTGGCCCACAAAATCCATTTCTTATATCTTGAGTGCCTCAAACCAGCTCTTACTTTCTTTATCTGCCACCCATGATTCAAATCAATTTCTTCTTATGTTGAAAAATCAGAAGCAATGAATGAAACAAGTTTTAATAATGAGCTTGGCGTTACTTCCATGTCGAAGACCATATTATTCGTCCCACTCGGATTCAAATCTGTGGTTGAGTCGGAGAGATCAGGTTATGCCGCCCGCGACGTGATATTTATGTTTTGCTAGCTGTCAACTGGGTTAGGTTATACGTTCTTTCTGCTAGCTGTCAGTCGAGACGACCTGAATGGACTACGATTCACCGTCGATTGTTCGAATAAAATATCGTTTTTGAAAAAGTGGACATTATGAAACAAAAAGAAGTAGAAATTACAAGTTTGTCGGGATTTCGATTCTAATAACAATTTTATCTATCCTAGGTATATTTAAATCTGCCGCACTGTCAACTGGGTCAGGTTATGTGTACTCTGTGCTAGCTGTCAGTCGAAGGGGGCTGGATGGACTACGATTCCTTGTCGATCATTCGAATCAATTTCTGAAAAGTTGAAATTCACAAATAAAACGAGTAGAAATATAAGCTAGTCAGGATTTATATCCCAAAAATGAATGGGTCGCTCCTGTGAACATTTGTATTTCAGGTTGTCAGTGTGGCGAGGTTATGCCGTCTTGAGACCTGCGAGTAATTATTCGTATTATTTTTTTCCCGTTTTTACAGAATAAACAAGAGCAACGCAAGGCAAATGACTTCTTTTCATATCATTTACGATTCCCGTTTAGTTCGGGTCTTTTCCAAGTTCTAAAAAGCTACAGGCAATCGGTATGAGCTACAGAACGCGACACAGCAATAATCATCGCTCGAAGATTTCTAGTCGCGGGTGTAGTTCACAGAGTTGTCACGTGATTTGTTTGTGGCATGATTCCGACGTGTAATGTTGGTAAAAAATCACTCCACTTTCTGCCAAAACAAGCTATCAGTTACCCAAGTTTCGTTGCGATCGATTCAGCGGTGTAGGAGTTTTGACTCTCTGCGTTTTCGAGGTGTACAGCACTTCTTTAATAGCCCCTTGAATCTGAATTCGTTTGCTTTTTCTGGACGGCTCATCTGAGTTTGAACTAGTATCACAGGTTTCATGGTTTGGACATTCAAGAGTTTGTTTTGTAATGCGACCAATGGTTCGGGCTGAAATTCCAAATTTTCTTGAAAGTAAAGCCATTGCTTCTATCGAATTTAATCGTCGAACTATTTCTTTACGGTTATTTTCCGCAGTACATTTCATACTTCACAACCACATTACATTGCTGTAAGCATTACGAATGTTTACTGAATTTAAATATATCACAGTGCTAATGCGAAAACGGCTTATTCAAACGCTTTTTTGGCTTTAGAGAGCTATATAATGCCAAACGGGCGTATAATTTTTTTTTTTTAACTATCAATCGTTCCATATTTTACTCATTTCAGAGCTAAAAATTTAAAACAATATCTTCGCATCTTTGGCTTCAAAATTAAATATACACCTTTTTCGCTTTAGATGGCTTTCTGAAACAAAAATGGCGTCGTTTTGGCGCCGCCGTTTGGGCGCTAAGATCTTTGGGCATCGCCATAAGGGTGCTGGACTTCTGAGCGTTTGGATTTAGTCCCGAAGAATTTTGGCTTTGATAATTAGATTGGAGGCAAATGCTCGAGGGCGTCCACGTACACAATTCGGGCTTATTTCTCGGATGCTGGCATTCCACGGCTTGCTGACACGAAGCTTTTTGACCTTACCCTAATTTTGAGCGCCAGCTTGGGTTTGATTTCTCGTAGGTAGACTCGAACCAAAATAGGAGATGCCTACTAGCTCGGTGACGACTGTCGGCCCGAGGGTCGTGTGTCCACGGACTGCAGCACGGCTACCGCAGAGAGTGTTTTGCAGAAATCTCAGGAAATTTGTGCAGGGAAAGATATAGAATTCAACGATACATAATTCATTTCATCCTTTAAAGGTGTAACAGGGTGACTCCAACACGCCTCGGCTTCTCTTGCTCGACGCCATTACACACTCACTTTTACGATCGCTCCCGGCATTTTACACCTGTTATTATGGTAATGTGACTCGACGGGTGACGCTCACTGACTGACGAGGCCGGGCCGAGGTGGCTAGTGGGCCAACCCTCCCTTCCGCCGCCCATCACTGAGGGGTACGTGGACCCAAATACTTAGAATTCGCTTTCAGCGCTACAATAATATATATATATTATAGATATATATTATATAATATATATATATATATATATGCTCAACCCTTAATCTACTTATTGTTATTATGAACACGGGAGTCTGAACCTGTCTGATACTCGACACTTGTTGATGTTCACATCTAGAGAATTTGTTTAGTCGAACGAATAGTCAGAGGTGCCGAGGCACGAACGGTCGCTCGCGCGTGTATACGAACACATGCGTCGTGCGACGGACTATCTCTGTTTTGTCTTTGCATGTGTTTAGAGGAGCATGAAGATGGCGGGAATTGCGCGGGCCAAGCCGCGTCAGTCAAGTGGTCGGGCGACTCGGGGTCAGCCGTTCATTCGTTTTGGTTTTCTCTTCTCTGTGCGTTTCCGGAGAGATGGATAAATCTAAGGGGTCTCACTGTAATTCGATCGGTACTCGGATCTTGTGGTATCTTGTATCTTCAAATCCTTCCTGATTGTTGCATGCTGGGGAGTCGGAATAACCTCGTAAGTACACTAACAATAAGCGCGGTACGTCCCGCCAGGCGCACCGGCGCAGCCCGGTTGTACCAATGAGCAAGTGCAATGCTTGACGCAAGTAATTTACCGATTGCTTGTACATACTTGGATTCACACAAGGTAATCCTTCCGGTACACCGAATCAAGCGGTGATACCTGAGCACAAGCGCAATGCTTATACGAAGTCGCCAGCGACTTCATTTACCACGATTATACTGCACGAAACAGTCAAGACGCCCAGCGCAACTATATATAAATATAGAGATTCTGGAGACAGAAGATAAAGAAAGTGAGAAAAAAGTGACAATAAACATCTCAACTGTGTCATTATTTTATCGAATTACTTCTCATCGTTTATAACATTTGACTACTTTATATAAGATGCATTAAATTGTCCTGAGGATGACTCCACTCAGAGTCGAAACGTTGACAACTGAAACTTGTTGTTAAATTATTCAAGGTACTGTTGCCGTTCAATGAACATACACATGAGAGTGATCCTGGCTTCATTGAGGCGCAAATCCTCAGAAATGATATGAAACGTAGAGCGGTAGAGACTGTGGAGACACCTGCTCAAATTATGGCTAATGTTATGGCGGGTACCTCGGCAGCAGTGCAAGGGCAACTTCCTAATAAGGATGCTTGTCCTAAAGTCATTCAACGAAAGCGTAACATCATTCAGACTGTACCGCCATCATCAAAAGATTTATTATGTCTAGAAATTCCCGAAGAGCACCAACGTTATGTTGTCACGCAACATGAAACGATATCATTTCTTCTAGGCGACACGGAAAAAGCCGAAAATTGTATTCTCTTATTCGGGCGAAAGGATTCGCAAGAACGGAGCTCATTCAGATGAAATATATATTGTGACGGGACGCCTCACCGGCGTGCCGTCGCCTGACGGTTAACCTGAACTCCAAATAGACAACAGTATACAAATTTCAAAGAAAGTCTCTATGTACACTCGGTGATCCCACCGCGTACCGAGAGACCAATTAAATCACGCGATTTACCGTGCTCCCTCTTCAAGGGACACGGCCAATCGCATTTCCGCAAATCTGCGAAACCATACGCCAACGCGTGTGTAAAAGTCGAGTACAAGGGTGTCTCGACATCTAAGATTGATTAGAGAGAGATGAGCCTGTTGGGAGAGCGTGAGAGAAGGTTGTTTCCGTGCAATTTCCAAAATGAACCGCGCAGCTACAAAAATTATAACAAAGGTGGATCCTTTTGGATCATCGAAAACAAAACAGAGTGATATACCGATGAACAGTGATCCGGTGTTACTGAAAAGAGAAAGTGATCGCCTCAAAATGGGCAAGAACAATAAAAAACGAAGAGCCGAGCTCCATAGTGACAACAACATAGCCAAGAAGCCGAATGTTGTAGATGGCATACCAAGTACCAGCAATAGATTCGACACGCTTAATGAAGTTTCAGAGACAGACTCAGAAATGGAAATAGAAAAAGAAGAAACTAAGAAAGCTGAAAAAATAGCACCGCTTGTCACTGACAACGACGGCCTGTCCGCCGAAACCAAAGCAAAATTGCATTTGCAAATAATAAAATACTACAAAGGAACAACGTTAAACTTCTCCAGAACAGCAGTGACAATTTACCCAAAAAAATAAAGAAGACTACGACGAGCTGTCGAAGCTTCTCGACTCCTCGAAACTAGCGTATCACACCTACGCGAGACCCAGCCAAAAGCAGAAGAAGCTTGTTGTCAAAGGACTACGAGCACTAGTGGAAGAAGATATCCTTGATGATCTAACAGAAAATGGACTCACACCAATCAAAGTGAAAAAGATGAAGCCAGAGCAAAAAAGTAACCCGGACTGTCCCATGTACTTCGTGTGTTTTGAGGCATCTATACATAAATACAAAACAACTGTGGAACATTCGAAACATCTGTTCAGTAAGAAAAAGATGGGAAAAATACAAAAATCCGAAAAAAAATTCACAATGCTATAGATGTCAAGGATTTAATCATGGAACAAGCTATTGTCGAAGGCAACCACAATGTGTTAAGTGTACAAAAAACCATTAAACGAAAGATTGCGATAAACTTGCCAATGCCAAACCGCAATGTACCAACTTTCAAGAGGAACATCCAGCCAACTTCATGGAATGTGCAATATACAAGCAGCACCTCGACAGAGCCGTCATGCGCAGGTGCGCCAAAGCAGCTCCCCCGCCTACACGGACACCACCAATGACGACACCGCTTCAGAGCGCAGCGTTTCCACCGCTACAGCACCAGTATGCTGACGAACCGACACAAAGGCAACAGCACATCACACACCCCAGACTAGGACCCAGAACCCCCTGAGCAGCTCAGATAGTAAGAAAAAACAAACGTAAGAAATTTTAATGACAACGAAATAGTTACAGAGACCCCTAGTCTTCTAACTAGCGAACAACGGACTGGCGCTGGTGGCGAATCTAAAGATGTAGATACCTTCAATAGCATTGTGAACGAAATACAAATCCTAAAATCTCACTGCTATTTTAATAAAATGCTAAGCATGTTCAAGGAACTAAATATCCGCTTAGCTGAATCCCAAAACCACATAGAGAAATGCTAAGTTTTTTACAACGTCATCCTCAACTATGCATAGCACAATACAAAACACAAATAATAAATTTCTCATAGCGCACTGGAATGCGATCGGTCTCAAAAGTAACTTACGTTACGTTAGTAACACCAATTCCGTTAATCTTAGACAAGATGTTGAACATTTAAGTAATATTTACAAACCTCTAATCTCCGCCCACACAACAAATATTGTTTAACCTTAACTAGATACAAAACAAATTTTTTATCCCCATTACACAGTCCTTTCTATATAACTTTTTCTTACAAAATATTTATTGTTTTTCTGTATAATTGTTTATAATAGGTTCACCTTCACTCTGGATTATATTTGTTTCTCCCATCAGTCGTTATTCACCTGTTGACCCAATCGGTTCAACCAACAATAATTTTTCGTTAGCATGTGGAACATAGTCATAAAGAGCCTACCTCCACTTCTTGGACACTTGCAAATTAATTTTATTGCTAAAAAGACCTTCTTTAAAAACCTTTTAACACAATGACATACTGACTGTGAAGAAACGTAGTTCTTTAATCTTTTTAATTAATGACTTCCAACTATTAACTCCTACATGTAAAATAACTTGAAGATTGATATTGACTACCGTCACTTAAAAGAACATTGTCTCCACCAATTGTAATTGTGAATTCGACTACATCTTAGTCCACTTACTTAATTTAAAAAAAAAAAGGTAAATAACACTTAAAGACATTCTTAATTCAATTAATCAAAAGGTTCTTACTAATCAATAATATATAATAGCTCTAAGAGTATTACATCTACAATATTTAAGTCTGATTACTTCTAGTACTATTATTTATTTTATAAAAAATCTTTTTGTTGTTCTTGACAGTTAAATAAATAAATCGTTCTGAGGAGGGCCCATATCCGGGTCGAAACGTTAACTAAAAATACGTTTACTTAACTGACCGATCACCAAGATTCTATAATAGATGTGAATATAACATTAATAATGTTCAGGTTATGTGAATGTTATGAAATGTTGCAATATTGCAGTTGCATAACCCGTACTTGCAACCGTCGCATCACATTGTTACAACCATGTAAGTATAACAATGGTTATACGTACATAACGTGAATATTCTATAACGGAAAAATGTTGTAGTTACGTAGCTAATATATCGTAACTGTTACATATTATGCTTGTAACGATGTGAATATAGCATTAATAATGTTCAGGTTATGTGAATGTTATGAAATGTTGCAATATTGCAGTTGCATAACCCGTACTTGCAACCGTCACATAAGATTGATATAACCATGTGAGTATAACAATGGTTATAACATTAATAATATCCAGGTTATGCGAAGGTTATGAAATGTTGCAATATTGCAGTTGTATAACCAGTACTTGCAACAGTTACACAACATTGTTACAACTATGTGAGAGCAGTTATAATACAGGTTAGGAATAGTTATAATCTCAGGATCGGCAAAAGTCTGAGACAAAAAAATCAAAAAACATGTTGAAGAGTAAGGTTTCTTGCACAACAATTTACCACAGTTGATAAAAAATTGATGAAAACGAAATAACGGCGGATGATTAAAACAAATGATCAAAAATCGATCTACATTTTTTCACTGATTTTCACTGAGTATTTTTATTTTTGGCCGAATTATGGTAAATTTTGTTTTTCGGGATATATTAATTTCATAATCGCATTTTTTCGAAATATTTCAAAATATAGGAAAATTTGGAAAAAAAAGTATAAAATATCAACTAAAAAATATGAATTCTGGACATGTTTTTGCGGTCAGGTTTACCATTAGTTTTGCGAACTTTCAAAGACTCTCATCCGAAAAAGCCATATATATACGGCCATTTTAAAAGATTGAAAAACGTAATTTCAAAATTGGTGAAAAATTTTGGAAGAACAAAAATTAACAAATTTATTTCGTATAAAAAAATCAAGGGGTCATCGTTATGTTATTAAATAATTAATTAATTGAACAATTATTTAATAATTTTCGAGTGATTTTAATGTTATGGGTTATTGTTGTTCATAGCATGCCAATTGCTGCTGAATTTTTTCAGATTTTTATTAAACAACGAAGTACATTAATTCTGATCAAATAAAACTTAAGTTTTTATCAGAAAAATCTCCCGCATATCCTTATATAAGGTTGTTTTCGCGTAAGACGAATTTAAAAATTAAGTTTTTCAAATTCGTACGAACCTTCTTAACAATATATCTTTTAAAAATTTGTATTCGGTGATTTTACCTTTACTTTTCATATGTATACTATCATGATTATAGCGCAAGAACATGCTTAATAAGACTGTATTATCAGTGCAACCTCGAATTTCGATTTAAAAAATTCCCGCCACCATTCATAGCCAGTGGTGGGCCTGCCGGCCGGTATATGCACGAAAAAAGGGCGGCATTTTACGAGCACTTCAAAAGTTAGAGGAGATTATATGGGGGAAGTTAATTATATAGGTGTGCAGTCAGCCTTTTTACGGTAAAAGAAGAAGCCTGTCAAAAAAGTGTTACATCGCTATAACATTGCGATTACATACATTCATATACCTAAGTTCTGTAATGGCTACGCAGAAAGCGTATCACAAGTGTGTGTGTGTGTGAGCTATACGAATTCACCATAAGCATCGCCAGTGTCGTACACCGTGTTCTTTGGAAACGAATTAAATTTAGTTCTAGTTGTTAATCGTATTTGTATGTAAATCTCATGGGCAGTATAACGATATCCGGGGCCCCGGATATCGTATATCCCCATCCCATGCATAACCTCAATTTGACCACGTGGATTATTTTTGAATAATTTTAAGTGTTATTCTGGTAGATTCCAATTAGAAATTTATTGTAACAAGGCATTTTTTTCCATTAACGTGTTATTCAAGTAATAAAAAAAAGAACAGCATGCTCATTTCACATGAATCCGAATTTGCATGTACTGAGTTGATGAATTAACCGCATATATATTGTTTGTTTTGAGTGATTGTACTAAGGCTTTTTTTCCCAACAGATACAGCTGGATTATCCTAGGCGAAGGATTACGCTGCTGTAAAAAAGATTCAGCGCGAAGGCTTGTCCTCCGTTGAAAAAGCTGATTGATATTAAGTAAATAAAATATTATTAAATTAATATACAGGGTGTCCCTAAATTGCCTCCCACGGACTAGCCAGCATGATACTTCGTTAAAATCCAACCGAGAATTTCTTTTCCGGAAGCTCGTCCGACGCATAGTTTTTGAATTATAAGCGATAGCGCTAGGCCAATCAGAGTGCACCATTTCATCTAGATTTGCCGCCACGGAAATTGCTGTTTTGTTCGTCTGGGTGAATTATTATTATTCGTTTAAGAATTAAATATCGGCACCTCCCCTCTCTCGCTGCTGTACCCCTTATGCTTGAGGATGCGCTTCTGTTTACACACACAAGTGTGCGCCCATGGATGTGCGGCCGGCAGCATGTACCGCGGCAACAATACCGAGGTCAGCGCCCGAGAAGGGGTACAGCAGCGAGAGAGGGGAGGTGCCGATATTTAATTCGTAAACAAATAATAATAATTCACCCAGTCGAACAAAACAGCAATTTCCGTGGCGGCAAATCTAGATGAAATGTTGCACTCTGATTGACCTAGCGCTACCGCTTATAATTCAAAAACTATGCGTCGGACGAGCTTCCGGAAAAGAAATTCTCGGTTCGATTTCAACGAGGTATCCTGCTGGCTAGTCCGTGGGAGGCAATTTAGGGACACCCCGTATACAAAAGGATTGATCGATTTAATTATGAATCCTTCTCCAAACCTC
Organism: Neodiprion lecontei; assembly: GCF_021901455.1. Classification (NCBI taxonomy): domain Eukaryota; kingdom Metazoa; phylum Arthropoda; class Insecta; order Hymenoptera; family Diprionidae; genus Neodiprion; species Neodiprion lecontei. The sequence continues at coordinate 13,905,854 of NC_060262.1, read as the reverse complement.
CGAACCTCTAAACACAGTCCGTCTATTATTATTATTTCTTTTATTTTTCACGAATTAAATTCTTTCACTAGCTTTTATAAATAAGAAATAAATAAATAATAAATATATAAATGATAAATATATAAATAATAAATATACAAATAATAAATAAATAATGAATATGTACATGAATAAATAATAGGTACATTTTTTTTCACATTGCAGCTTGTTGCACTATCTCAGAAAGCGCCAAGTATTCTCAATATTCCCTATTCATCCACGACATATAAATCCCTCTACCTGTGAACGTAAATAATTGAACTCTGATGTTTCTTCAAATATTACGATGGTACATTCTATAAAATGCCGAAGTGTATTAAGAGCATATCACAGCGTAGAAGGAATCAATTGATTCGCAAGGAAATTTTACGGCACAGTACAATCGATAATTATAATCGTTCTTCTACTCCACATTTCGTATCATTAGATCGTAGTTGCTCTATCCGACAGATAATAATCTGATCGATAATAATCTACCTAATGAGCAACCATCGACTTCTGCTGCTTTCGATACTCTTACGGCTGAAACCATTGCTACTATTCGCGCTGAAGATGTAAGTGATACACCCTCGAAGCTCACATCTGAACCTGGTAGTCTCATGCAAATTGAATCACACGAAAATCTGCTAGGCGACTCTTCATCTAACGAAACTTTGATCGAATCTGAAGATGAAATTGCAAGTGGCCACAATGCGAGCTTAGCCGATGATTTACGCTCGTGGAAAGTACAAAATGACGTATCCCATAGGAATGTTAACAGTCTGTTGAAAATTCTTCGTAAGGATGGTATTACTAATTTACCGGCAGATATTCGTACTCTTCCCAAAACACCTCGAAATCCGTCATACAAGATTGTCTCGATCAACGGTGGTGAGTACGTGCATTTTAGATTGATAGTTGGACTAAAGCAGACGATTCGAAAATATTTTGATGATATTCCACATTCTATCGAAATAAACATCAATTGTGACGGTTTGCCATTGTTTAAAAGTTCCAGTGGGCAATTTTGGCCGATTCTAGTGGCACTTGCTACGGACTTTTTTCCGAGCCTTTTGCAGTTGGAATACATTGTGGTAATAACGAACTGAATGATGCATATCTTTTTCTTCATCAATTCATCACTGAAATGGTCGAACTTATGAACGATGGTCTTGACATTGAAGGTCACACGTGTAGTATAAATATTAAGGGAGCTTTCCAGTGTGACAGCCCGAAAAATCGCTGTTTTTCACGATTTTTTTTTTTAAAGAAAAAATAATCTAATCGGTCTGGTTTTTTTTTTGTATATTAATTGGATATTGAAGAATACAAAACAATTTTTTAAAGATCGATTTATTCATTAATTAATATCTATAAAAATGATGAAACAATTGTTGCAGAAAATGCACTTGGATGTGGTGTCCACGTTGGGGGTCACAATTTTGATCTGAAACAAAAAACCCAAAAAGATTATTGATCGGTATATAATTGGCTTTCGTGCTATGGAGGCTTTTTTCTTTTTTTTTTTTTTTGCAAAAATGGCGCCGGTTTGAACAAAAAGTATCGATTTTAGCATTTTTTTTGGCAGTTTTTTTTATAAAAAAATAGGAAGATGTCAAAAAAAAAAAAAAAGCTTCCATAGCACGATAAACAATGACGTTAAGTATATTGTGTAAAAAATTCAACTCGATAGCTTTAAAACTCTGCCCTCCAAGTTGGACACCGTTTTGAAAAATGCTGTTTCGAGAAAAACGCGTTCAAAGTTTCAAGTGAGGAAATTTTAGGTAAATCGTTTACTTACGGTCAATCAGCGATACCAGGTCCATATAATATCCCTTCTGCTTCTTCGAAAAGATCGTGCTCAATGGATTGTTCAGTCCGACGAGCTCTCCTCGCCTCTTTGCTATCCAGGGACGCCCAGCGGTTTGCTTGGGTGATGCGCGCATTCTTGTACTTAGCGGCGAAATCTGCGGCGCTCGGCCCTATCGTGCATCCCATCGTCTCCAAAATTTTTGAAATTGGGTCGTAACCTTCATTGAAGGTGCACACAGCACACTGCGTAGCGATTTCTACTATCTGCTTGCCGCAGAATACGTGCTTTGGGGCTAGTTGCCACACACAGTGATTGAAGCTCTCGTTATTGTTTTGAGTGTTCGCGCCCGTATACCGCTCTTTTTTTAAAAATCGAGTGCGACAAAAAAATAAGTCGCGCGACTAATTTACGGCTAATTAACGGCAAATTATGCAATAGTCCGAATTCACATTTTCGACAATTGGCGAACCAAGTTCATGTACGTGCAGGTAGGAACGAGACAATAGAAATGACGGCCGCACGGGCAGACGGCCGACGCGGCAGCTGTAGCGCTCCGTTGCCTTCTTCCAAGAAATGCTGTACAGTAACCGAAATAATCTGAATTTCGGCATGAAAATTTCAGGGAATATTCGGAAGAGTGTATACTATTCGATAAAGCAAAAAAAAAAAAATCGATTTTTTGAAAATTTCACACTGGAAAGCTCCCTTAAAGCTTTTGTCTGCGATGCACCAGCACGGGCTTTCATCACGTATACTAAAATTCACAACGGGTACTTTGGTTGTCCAAAATGTACTCAAGAAGGTGATGTCGTGTGCAGACGAACTACTTTTCGGGAAATAGATTCTCCTCTAAGAACCGATGATTCCTTTCGACGCCAATTACAGTCTGAGCATCATCGAGGCGTCTCACATTTATTACAATTGAACGTTGGTTTGGTAACCCAAGTGGCATTAGATTATATGCATCTTGTATGTTTGGGGATCATAAAGCGAATTCTGCGATTTTGCTTCAAAGGCCCAAAAAGTATTCGATTATCAAAACAACAGGTGTCTGCTGCATCACTAATCCTACTCTCGATGAAATCTAATATATCCACAGAATTCGCAAGGAAACCGAGAAGTTTGGAAGATATCGATCGCTGGAAGGCTACCGAGTTACGGCAATTTCTTCTCTATACCGGTCCGGTGGTTTTAGAATCAGTTTTGCCAGTACATTAATACCATCATTTTCTTGCATTAAGCATAGCGATTCGAGTTTTATCCGATCCTAAACTATGTTTTGTGATGAATGATTATGCTCAAGCTTTGCTACGCTGGTTTGTTTTGTAGTATGGAGAATTGTATGGCCCGAAATATATATCATACAATGTCCATAATCTCGTACACCTCGCCGATGAGGTCAGACGATTTGGCTGCGTGAATCGCTTTAGTGCCTTTCAATTCGAAAACTATTTGCAAGCTCCAAAGAAGAAAGTAAAAAATTCGAAAAAACCACTGCACCAAATTGTCAATCGAATTACGGAACAAAATTCAATTGCTATTCAAACACTTTGTCGTAAACAATATCCAGTCGTACACTATTGGAGGGCTACACTAAAGATCATATTTCTAGAGTTCAACGGATTTTCAATTTCGACCAGATCTCCCGATCATATTTGTGTTATGATTGACAATTCAATTGTTATCGTGCAAAATATTTTCAAAATGATGAGTGTTTTGTACATAAGAGGGAATAGGTATAGCAATACAAGATCCATGTTTACAGTTCCGTGCGATTTTAAAAAATTCGACATATCTCTGATAAGTGAAGAATGCACTTCTGACCAGGTAACATCGATAGCCTCAGAAATAGCGAGGAAATGCTTGATATTCCAGTATCCAAAGAAAATTACCTCTAGCGTAGTAATTCCTCTGCTGCAATACAATTATTAACGAGTATGATCCAGTTTTTTGAATATATCGTTCAATCTATTTTACGTTTACTCAATCCTTCTCATTTTACATCCTTTCCTTGCTGATCAAAGTTTGCTGCTCAACCTATCCGACGACAACGTATATGATGGCAGCCGATATGACATATCTTGTTGTTAATTTCGACAATGGAACCGTTTCGGAAGTACCTTCTAATTGGGTTGAAGCAACTGCTGAAAAATTTCATGTTGGTGGCCAATACATTCGAAAAAGATCAGTTCGCTGATCACAAAGCGGGCTGAGCCAGATAAAATGATGTGGGAATTGCTAAACGTCAAAATCGAAAAACGGTATCGTGAGTATTTATAATATTTATGAAATAAAAGAATTTCTTTCTTATTTATTTATTCAACTCGTAATCTTTTTTCAGAAACTGTAGAAAAAGCTCGAAAGGCTGCGTATGACGAAAATTATAAAATGACTGATAACAAAGATTTCGGAAAAGGACGCAGACAATCGAGAAAACCAGTAGTGAGCTCCTCTGATGATGAAGATGATGAGGTGAGACAACCGAATCTATCGCGAATTCAACCATCACAGAAGAGTAAGTACCATGCCTCGTTTATTGGTTTTTTACATAAGGAGACTTTAGCGGAATAATAAAATCGAGCGTCTCTTAAGGCCAGGATAATTGGCACAAGCAAAATAAATTTTTTGGTAATTGATGCTTATATTCTACTTTTTGTTGAATATCATGTTGACGTTATTTTATCCAGGCCTTGTTTTTTTTTCTATAATTAGAATGTGTACGGACAATTTTTGAATGCTGACTCGATTGAGTTGACTATAGCGCTGAAGCTTCAACAAATTATTAGCACAGTCTTTTATGTAACAGCTTAGTAAGTCAAATACGCTCAAGAATAAAATTTTCATTTGCAGCACAAAACATATTGTCAGATATGCTAGAGGCCCCATGCGATGCACCAGTTACTTCACCAGGATCAAGTAACTCAACCAATGTTTCAGAACTGGTCAATGAGGGTTCCAACAGTGTGAATTCACAGAATCGTACTTTGGAAGGTTCAGCTGAATAATTTTTTTTTTCTAAATTACTCGGGGCTTCACCCCTGCGCGCTTCGCGCGCCAAGCCCACCTCGGCGCTGCGCGCCTCATTATTTCCTTATACAGTGTCTGTTAGACAGGTGAATTCATTTGTCCTGATTTGATGACAGGTCTGCAACTGTTGATCGGTTGTTCCCCATTAACCCGACATTGCTATTGGCTCCCTATGCAGGTCTGCTCAGATTGTTTTCGTAAACGAATCCACTCACATGTACAAAACCTCCGATGCCATGCGTCCCCAATTGCTTTTGGCGACTTATTTTGCTATAGTTATTATTTTGCCCATAGTAGAAGAAATTCATAGCTTTGCTATGAGTAGAATTTCTATGGCTTCAGACAAATTGAAAACTCGTTATGATATTCGAGGCAGGGATATAAAATTTAATCCCGGATTTTTTTGTCTGAGTAGTATAGCAAGGCGGGTTCTGAGTACAAACACCTTCTTTACCGACCGAGCCGCTCCGCGCACCCCAGGCGCAAACCCTTGAAGGTTACCCCCACTCTCGTCAGATAAAACGTGCTCTGCCGTACTGACTTGAGATCAAAAACGTGCAATCTTACCGACAGTTGTATCGGTCGACGGTGAAAATCGCACTGCTTTACCGGCAGTTCTTATCGATCGAGGGTCAAAATCGTGCTGTTTTACCGACAATCTTACCGACCGAAGGTCAGAGTCTGTAGTGCTCGCCTGCCAACGGTAGAGGGCGCAGTGGAGGGCGAGAACTTTTTTACCATCCCGCATTCTTCTCCCACGATAGGACTGCTGATGTGTAACATTAACCACTCCGAATTCCTTTCCCACGGTAGGACTGCTGATGTGTAACATCAACCACCTCACATTCCTTTCCCACGTTATCAACCACGTGACATTATGAAATTAATGGTTCTGAGAATTGATTTTCACTTATTCGGATGTCGATTTGATATCAACCACGTGACATTTTTTTTTTTTTGGCTTGTAACTGCCATGTGAACTCAACGATGAATTTTGAACGGGTTCAGTCAAGACCAGAGTGCAAGGTCGACCGATAGCCGCGGTACATTCCGATCCATGGATCTGCAGTGTTGGGTTACTATAGCTCAGGGAATGCTAAAAGGTGCGTGCGCATACACAAACACACGTACAGCTGCCCTATAAAAAGGACGCTCATCACTGCAAACGATCATTAAGTCACAACTTGTCAAGTATACGTGAGAAAAAAGCTCAAGATGGAATCCACGAAGTGTTTGAGATTGATCGATATTATGGAATCGGCGTACAAGATCTTGGACAAATCATCATCAACAGCAGAGATTCAGAAATGGATAAAATTTGGAAGTCAAAATATTCGGCTTCTGAACAAAATTTTGCGAAAGGCTTCATCGATTGGAGAACATATGAGAATTATCACAACGATCGGACTCTTGAAAGCGCTCGTGGTGAAATTCAAACGTCTTTAGAAACCGGGTGGAGGTACGCGGAAAGTGAGAAAAAGCGATCGCGTTCACTGGGAAGATTTGGAATCAGCTTTCGAGGGGAGAATTCGAACTGGATCCATCGTCAATTTGAAGCATAAAGATGTAGAGAGATTTCTAGAAGACGCAAAGGTACTAGTTGTGACGAGACTAAAAAACGCTCTGAAGAAAGACAGGAGCTTGAAAGCCAACGTTATCCTGGCTTATCAATTTGAAGTTAGAAAAGATGATCGCACGGTGGAAGAGATCAAATTTTTTAATACGAGAAATGAAATCATCCTCCAGACAACGGATATCAACGAATGGTTCATCGAAAACGCGACGGAGCGTTTATTGAAAAAGGTGGAAGATTTCCAGGAAAAGGATTCAGGCTGGTCGCTGACTGAAATAATCAATTTGACTGTGAATATCAACAAGTACGTGCCACTACGAGGCGGTGTCTTCACATACACACCACTACCCAAAGATATTCAAGATAAGAAGGCTGTCGTCAACATCCGTAACAGCGACTGGTATTGCTTTCTTTGGTCAGTCACCGCAGCTCTGTTCCCAGCCGACAACAAAAATCCCAGTAAAATCACTTCATATCCGCATTTCAGCTCAGTGCTACAATACGAAGGTTTGCGTTTTCCAATGTCTTTAGACCAGATTCCAAAATTTGAGAAACTTAACAAACTTTCAATAAACGTTTATGGTATAGATAGTACGGAAAAACAAAAGCGCAGTGAAATCGTACCCATTTATTTGAGCCGAAACAGGTCTGACAATCCTGTAATTCATCTTTTAGCGATAGAAACTGAAATCACTGACGATGACGATGATGATGTAGATATGAAAATTATGGAAAAAATAGAATCTTTCATTTTACTTGTGTTCGAAATCTGTCTCGATTAACGAGTTCTCAAATTTCTAAACATAAACGTCGTACTTGGTTATGTGATAGGTGTCTATCACACTTTCAATCTGAAGAGTGTTTCACAAAGCACAATGTAGATTGCAGGAATTTGAACACAACCAAAGTTATTCTACCTACAGATGAGGAAAAAATACTAAAATTTAAAAATTTCGAGCATAAAGAAACTGTTCCATCCTGCATTTACGCGGATCTCGAATGTTTACTGGAACCTACGCTCAAAAAGATGGGTACAAGAACAATTTATCAGAAGCATCTTCCGTATAGTATAGCTTACTATCTACATTGTGCGTTTGACGATTCGCTTTCAAAATTCAAAATTAATCGTGGAGAGACTTGCATTCAATGGTTTGTGAATGAGTTAGCGGAATTGGCACATTCGTTAGAAGTTTATTTCAAAACTGTTGTACCGATGGAACCGCTTAATTTCAATCAAATCAACGAATTTCATTCAACAACAGTGTGTCACATTTGTGAAAAACCGTTCACACTCACAGACGTGAAACATCGTGATCACTGCCATTTCACGGAAAAGTACCGTGGTGCTGCTCACCGAGGTTGCAATCTAAATTACCAAAATTTGCACACTATCCCAGTGATATTCCACAATCTCTCGGGTTACGATTCACATTTTCTGATCAAAGCACTGGCTACATCGTTCGAGGGCACAATTGAGCTTCTACCCGTAAACAAAGAAAAGTACATTTCTTTTACAAAATATGTCGAGGGTACAGATATAAAGTTTAGATTCGTAGATTCGTACCGTTTCATGCCCAGTAGTCTTGAGAAATTAGCAACGTATTCCGGTGATGATCAAAAATCAATCACACGAAAATTTTATCGTAGCTCCGATAAATTTCAGTTATTGACCAGAAAAGGAGTGTTCCCGTACGAATACATAGACAGTTGGGAAAAGCTCGAGGACAGACGGCCACCATCCAAACAACAATTTTACTCAAAATTAAATGATCGGGATATATCAGACGACGACTATGCACATGCATGTAAAGTTTGGCAAACTTTTAACGTTCACACTTTGGGAGAGTATTCGAACTTGTATTTACAGACGGACCTGTTTTTACTAGCCGATGTTATTCAAAACTTTCGACAGAGCTGTTGGACAACGTACAACCTGGACCCGTTACATTATTACACCGCGCCCGGTCTGTCGTTTGATGCGATGTTAAAGTGTACCGACATCGAGCTCGAGCTTCTCACCGACATAGATATGGTTATGTTTATCGAAAAAGGTATTCGTGGTGGTGTGTCACAGTGCTCGAACAGATATGCTAAGGCTAACAACAGGTACATGGGGGAGGCATTCGATCCTGAGGTCGAAGAATCTTATCTCATGTACTTTGACGTTAATAATTTGTACGGTGCTGCTATGAGCTTTGCTCTGCCGTACAGTTCCTTCGAATGATTATTAGACTTCGAAAAATGCGACGTTCTTACCATCTCGGACGATGCGGAGTTTGGTTACATACTAGAGGTGGATTTGGAATATCCTGAGGAACTGCATGAAATTCATAAGGATTTACCACTGTGTCCGGAGCACTATATACCTCCGATCTCGAATAGTAAAGCAACCGAAATTGACGCCCACGCTACTTTCCAAGAAAAACTACGTTGTTCACTATAGCGTTTTGAAACAATGCTTACAATTAGGCTTAAAATTACTCAAAATTCACAGAGTTCTCAAATTCAGACAAACCCCTTGGCTCAAAAAATATATAGATTTGAATACCGATTTGCGGAAAAAATCTCACAACGAATTCGAGAAAAATTTTTACAAACTGATGAACAACGCAGTTTTTGGCAAAACAATGGAAAATGTTAGGAAGTATAGAGATGTCAGGCTGATCACGAAATGGGATGGAAGATACGGTGCTAGAGCTACCATAGCCAAGCCTAATTTTCACAGCTGCACCGTTTTCGACGAAGATATAATTATCGTTGAAATGAGTAAGACGAAAGTCAAATTGAATAAACCGTTGTACGCAGATTTCTCCATCATGGATCTGGCCAAAACATATATCTACGATTTTTATCACAATTATATTAAGCAGAAATTTGGCAACCGAGCAAAATTAATGTATACGGATGCCGACAGTTTGATTTACAATTTTACCGTCGCCGACAAATACGAACATATAAAGGAGGACTTGCATAAATTCGAGACGTCGGATTATCCGCTTGACAACGTTTACGGAATACCTCGAGCAAACAAAAAGTTCTCGGCTTGATGAAAGACGAGAATAACGGAAAAATAATGTTGGAATTTGTAGGATTAAGAGCTAAATTGTACGCATTCCGAGTCTTGGGAGATGAGAAAGACAATAAACGTGCCAAAGGTGTCAAAGGATCAGCGTTGAGAAAAATAACTTTCAACGATTATTTGGAATGTGTTTTGAACCGTGAAAATTTGTCTACAAATCAGCATTTGATATTGAGTCGAAAACACGAGGTAAACACCGTAGAACAGCAGAAAGTGGCACTGAGCTGGAATGACGACAAGCGGATCGTGTTTCAAAACACAACCGACACGCTTCCGTGGGGTTACAAGCCTACACCTTAGCTTTGTAATTTATAACCGTACCATGATGTATAAAATATTATTATCATGTAGGATAGTGAATAAGAACGCTCCGAAATGTAAGAAATTGTACAACGACGCATATGTCTGTCGATTGTCTGAAAGATAAAGATGAATACTTGTTACGTGTCGGGAATAAAATAAAGAGGGACATACGTTTCTAGAAAAAATTCATTTATTCAAATGTTACATATCCGATTCGTTTATCCAACTGTTGTGTGTATTATCAAAACCTAACCATTCAACGTATATTTTTCTTCCACGCTTCTTGAGCACCTTCTCCACCAGATAGATATCCGCATATTTAACCTTGAGGAGCTCTTGGTCGTAGAAACCACCAGCGATGGGTTGATCTCGGTAGTCTTTGAGCTTGTACGTCACAGGATGAGTATTTTCCACTCGACTTATCGTGAATATTTCAGTCGTCCAATTGGGAGTATAACCTTTCTCGAAGACATTTTTGAATTTGCTGATTCGAACTTTGTCGCCGGATTTGCACTTTGCCGATACGGTAGGTATCGCTCGAAGCCCTCCGTACGCCTGATGTAATAACAGCCTCTCGTTTGCAACAGTGACATCCGACGGTTTCATTCTTATGGTTCGGTGTTTGACGTTGTTGTAAGCTGAAACCAAATCAGATAAGATATCGAGCCACTTGTAGCTTCCTTGCATGCTGAACCGTTTCCACATTTTACCTTTCAGCGTCCGATTGAAACGTTCACAGATCGAAGCCTTCAAATTACTGTACGTGGAGTAAAGTTTGATTCCGTAACGTGTCATAAGCGATTCAAATTTCGAGTTTTAAAATTCCGTTCAACTGTCGACGTGTAAATTTTTCGGCACCCGTCCTTGGACAAGCGCAGATTCCATTGCCTTCGTAACATCATCTCCAGACTTGCTCTTCATCGGTACAGCCCACACATACTTTGAAAAAATATCAATGACTGTGAGCATGTACTTGTAACCTTTGTTTTGTCCAGCGTATGACGTAATATCAACAAGATCCGTCTGCCAGGTCTCGTCGATGCAGCGCACGTCTACACGTCGACGCGGGTAATTCCGGCATGCAGGCTTATGCAGTTCCGTCACTAGTGCTTGCTTTTCCTCGTTCATATTCCAACGCTCTTAGTCGGGTGTCCAATTGAGAAATATTATCAGCGTTTCGAATCGACAGGTCTCTGCCTGTTTTAAAGTCTGTGTAGAAGGTATCCAAGGCTTTCTCCGTGGTGAGCTCTAAAGCTTTGATCATTTGATCGAGGTTGTCGATTTGTTTTTGCAGCACGTTGAATTTTTGTCTCAAGATTTTTGAAGTTACGGCATTGTTCGGCTCTGCGGGATCTGCGACATTGCACAGTCTCTTGTTCCGTATATCGTAATGCCCGTCCGCTGTTATTTGAAATCCGACACCCGTGGGACCGCGAGTGCTCGCGGCCGTGTTTTTATCCAGATGCCGTCTGAACACGTCGACGCTCATCTCGGTAATGAATGCAAAAATGATGGGAGCTGCTTAATAAATGATTCCTGCTTCGCGTAGCTCTTCGATAATAAAGATTATTTCGTTATTGTGACTCGGATTTCCCCCTGCCTGAGATGCCAGGAGTAAACCAAGACGCTCTACTAACTCATTCGGATCATCCCAGAACACGTATTCCGTTTCAACACCTTGTCGAGTGATCATAGCTTGCGGAAGTAGACCGTTACCCTTTCGGCGAGGTGATGGGAAATAATCCATCAATTCGGCAATGACATTTTTGAATTTGTAACTGTTATCGTTTCGAACAGCCCCATCGGATGAGTAATACTTTTCATGCGCGTTCGTTGCGAGGATTATGTTTTTAAAATTTTCCCGATCTCCGGCGCTCACAGAAGAACCGTCAGGCTTCTTTTTGAACAAAAGTTCCAGCAAACCCATCGTTTTCGGGTAACGCGTATCACCAATACGAATGTAGACACTCTCAAAAGATATCAACGAATCACCAATCATTAGTCCGTTTGAGAGGTTGCGTACACCGTACACGTTGTCCAATTCGCCTTTTGTCTTCGCATCTCTCATCAGTGCAAAATACTCATCCTTGATTCTCTCGACTGTTATTTCTACGATTGTTTCATCTCCTGCCGAAGCAAAGGAATCGTCCATTTCCGAGACAGTTTCATTTTTCGTTTCATTTTTCATCGGCTTTATTTCTTCTTTAATTTCTTCCACCTTTTGTTTGACAGGTTTCGTATCTTTTGTAACATTCACCAGTTCTTGCAACGGAGTCACTACTGGTTTGAAAACGTCACTCAATTTCTGAGTCGTAGATTCCTTGCCCGACTTGAGCAATCTGTGTTTTCGACGGATCGCAGCACTTGCTTGAGCGATCTGATGTAGAACATCTTTTTGCTTGGAAATTTCAGAGCTCTGCATGTTGACGCAACTGAGTCTGCAACGCTACTGCGTCTCTCGCTCGAAAACGTTAGATTTTATTTCTTTTCCAGGCTAACAAAAGAATCGAATCCCCTCCTGTATCGTCCTTCGTTGAGCTCACTGTCTTTGTTGATCACCAGAAACCCGTACTTCTCACCGTTCCAGCATGCAGAGCACACACTTTTGAACTCTGTGTAAGACAAATCGGTGTTTACATGGTCGTTGTATACGTGTCTCAGGTTCATATCGTCTTGTTTGAATAACACGATTAAGTTTACGTTGTCGCGCACGAGATGTTTGGGAATACGCGCGTACGTCTGACAGAGATAGAAACAGTCAACGTCGTGATGTCTACCCATGCAAAAGTAGGCTCTAATATTGTCCTGCTTCTCGCACGCTACATCGTCAAATATGATTATTGGGTCGGGCCGTGCTTCATCCGGTGTAATCACTTGCTCACGCTCGGTAAACGCAAAATACTATACCGGGACAATCTCTTGAAACTATACATATAACGCGCATGCGCCAAATAATTTAATCTCATTGCTCGGTGAAATCGCGCCGCGGTGATGTTTTCATCTGCTGAGCAAGGCGCCAACGTACACAAAATGAAACAAAAGCTGTAATTCTCTCGCGCGTTAAGCCGTGGATTGAGGTTATGCTGCTGTTTATTTTTACGTAGCGTGGATTGTCTAAGAAGAATAGTATCGTTCAGCAATACCGTGGTTAATTTCGGAAGATATTCAACCGACGCAATAAAGAATTTAACGGAAAAGCAAATATCAAATTATACAGAAATTGGGTGTTATTTATTGAAAGAAGAAATCTGAAATTCAACGTGAAATGTCATTAACAAGTGGGAGTCTGGACAAACAGAAGTAGGTAAGTAAAAACAATGTTTATTGTGAACAGATTCTTTATTTACATAAAATTAAGAATAAATGAATGGTTGAGACCCAGTAGAAGGTATTTCCCGAGTAGATTCGTTACGGTGCAGTGCTCCAGAAGTCAGTAATTAGTGCCGATGAACATGAAATAAACAAAAGAAATGAGTAACAAGGAATAAAGAAATTATTCATCTTAAACACGAAGCTTAGGCGGACAGAGAGTAGCAATTAACAGAAAACGTACCCGACGCAATACTCACAAAAACCCTCGCCGACATTATTGATTAGTTGACAAAGTTTTTGCAGCTCCATTGTACAACAATCAATGTTCCGTTCAAAAAGAGGGTTCACCAGATATCCAAGAATCAAAAGAGAAAAAGAACAACAGTTAATATTACAGTGTAACTCATGCTATTAATGAAAAATTAGGAAACAAAACAATAACTTACAAGACAATCGTCCGATAACACTGGGAGACCAATCTCCACTCTTCTGATCACCCCTTGTCTGGGCATTGGTTGCCTTTCAAAAAGTGCTGCCTTTTTTTTACCTTCAAAAATACCGAAAGATCCTGTTTGATAATAATAGCTTCTAAAATTTTCAGGTACGAAATAATTCATTGTCAAAGCGGGACTAAATTTGTCAGGCATGGAAGCATGTAAGTAAATTTCCAATTACGTGATCTTTGACAATGAGAATATTTTAACATGGATTCAATGATAAAATTCGTTTTTTTTTCAGCAGGCTCGAAGTTTAAGCTTTAATTAACACGAGGACAATTATGTCTTACCTGATGGTCAAAACGTTTAGGTGGCAAGGATCCTGGTTTCTCGAGCGGTGCAATCATTAGAACCATCAAACCTGGTTGTTTCGTCAGACATCAGGTGCCAGAGTGAATTTTATGAGGCCATCGCCACCTTCTTAACATCAGTTGAGGCAAAATTGAAGAGCGGGATATACTACAGATCATAATAGCTGAATATTCCATCATTTTACTTTGATCGAGCCAATAGCGATAAGTTTGTTACTTGACCGTTGCTGCCAATTCATTCTACCGAGGAATCATTCTGTGCACGATTGTAATTTAAGCATTATTATTGACCAGCATTGTTTTTCAAACTTTATACCATTTGATTTGATATCTTATTTTGAAGCTTACTTTTACTCTCTTTGGCATTGAATTCAGATGAATAGTCTTTCAAGTCCTTAATTAGATTGTAGGGTTGAATTTTGCTAGGCAAACTGAATCAATCTAAATCGAGAACTGTTAAATAAATTCAGTTAAAAATGTCTTTAAATTCAATCTTAGTTGACAGTGTCATCTGGCTAGCTAGTTGCACGATAACTTGTAACCAAATTCAATTTTACACTCTTTATAGGGTCCTACGCTAAGACTGAAAGCTTGTGAATCTCCATGTACCGCAATTATTTCTGCATTTCATGTTAGCATTATCTAGAGCAAAAAAAAATCCCATTTTGAGATTGAAAATGGAACCTGAAATACAGAGTTATTCAATAGCACGAATTGAAAATCAAGAATTTTATAATGGTTTCTGCAACAAAGTGACTCTTTCCAAATATCCTTGTTAGAAGGTGATGTTCGGAGGACTATGAACAAGATATTGTATCGGATTACATTATTTGGAAAAAAATCTTCGTAAACTTCGTTAAAAATTAGATATTTATTTATTTTGATAGAACAAGGGTCACAATCTTTACATTACTTCAAAATTGACATTACTCTAAAACATGATTGTCCTTGAAGCTAATTGTGACATTGAGGCGCATTTTGAGAAACTTGATTTTCAACTTGTGTCACAGGATGTGATTTACATTCCTGAGTTCTACGCTTTCGATTAGATTTTCTTTGTTCCGAACCGCACTAACATGAAATACAGAAATCATTTTAATAAATCTAATATTACTTGAATTTTCAATTTGAGTATTAGGTTCCCTTCATTTATTTGATCGAACATCATTGAAAATTTGCGAAACAAATTCTGATAATTATTCGGAAATTTTAAATAGTAGTAGCAATAATTTGTTTATCGGAAAAAATACATTGACTATCGACTATTCGTAAATTTTGTTGAACTATTTTCAAGAAAAAAAAGATTCACAGTTCCGTTACAGATAGTGAGATATTTAAATTTCTTGAACGCTCGGTTTAATGTCTCATTTTCGAAAGTGATAAAATTCAATATTACCGCCTGAAATCACAAAAGAGTGAGAAAGTTGCTTAGTTGCTTGAAAGTGGCGATGATCTTTCTACGTCTGACAAATTGAATGGGCAGATAACAGTGAATATCAGAGATGTAATTATTTTAGCCGTATCACCTGTTGATAGATAAAAATTCCATTGTTATTTCTAATGTACGAAATAATAAAAATGATTAAATAAAGTGTTCGCACCTACCTGCTGCGTTTCTTCCAAGCACCCAACATTTAAACAGATTTCTCATTTTAGTCGAATGAAGCCAATTTTCAAAGAGCATGAGCATCAACTTTCCGAGTCACTACCTCCACTGTTTGAGATTCTAACCTCAAAAATTCGTATGAACTACAACGCCGCCAGAAACAGAGTTTGACAGCTGAAACTCGGAGTGGCCAACCTGCCCGAGCAGCCGATAAAACTCGCGCATGCGCATTATATGTATAGTTTCAAGAGATTGTCCCGGTATATTCTCAACATAGTCCAACAATTGCTTCAACAATAGGTATTTAGGTTGGTTGAGAGATTTCGAGTAGATGTAGATATTTTCAAAACTGAGTCCGTTGGGATGGGTTATAAGTGTGAGCAACGCATTAGTTTTACCACAATCCGACGGTCCACAGAATATTGCACGTATACTATCCGGGAGTAATTCACCGTGCCGTTTGTGCCTTTTGACATTTTGCTCCGAAAGTTTGTCAAAATTCATCACGGGAAGCATAGTAGGTTGTTTCTCAAATTGCATCTCAGACATGACTGATCGGATTTGCTATCAATACCCCGTTTTGAAGCACTTTTCTTCAGTCAACGCACGAACATGATCGCGTACAGAGGTAAACGAAGCAGCAGCAGACGGCAACATCTCGAAACGTGGAGTTCCTGATAGCTCTGGGTCTGAAACTGACCACTTTTGGAAGAGGAATTTCCGACAACTAAAAATCCGATTTTGCTTTCTTATCATCAGCTACGTACCATGGAGGAAGAAATCTTAAACATTCGAACACCAGTCGTCTTTGACGAATCCGTTGCGCATCACGAGATTCACGCTCACAAACCTTACGCCTCGTCAACTTTCAACAACAGCGATGAAATTCGAATCACCGATCAGCATCAGGATTTATGCAGTTTACCCAGCAAAAGTTCAGTACATATCCATGGACGACTCCTCAAACCTGATGGTACAGCTACTGTGAACACACAGCTCGTAAACAACGCGATCTGTCATCTGTTTGAAGAAATTCTTCACGAAATTAACGCAGTTGAGGTTGATTGAAGCAAGAACGTTGGCTTGACAAGTCTCATGAAGGGTTACGCTTCCCTGCGCCCTGGTCAGACTTGGGTGATGGAGAACGCTGGATGGCTTGATGTAGAAGAGAGGAAAAAATTAACCGATGCCGAGGGTAATTTTGACGTACTGATACCGCTCAGCATGATATTGGGTTTCGCTGAAGACTACCGCAAGATTGTTGTCAACGCTCAACATGAGTTAATTTTGACGAGATCAAAAACTGACGTCAACGCAATCATGCAGACTCAAGAGGAGGAATTCAAAATCACGATCAATGCAGTGACATGGCTAATACCGTATTTGAAACTGGCGGATCAGAAAAAAGTTGACCTACTAAATTTCATTCAGAGAGATCCGCCTATTTCGATGAGTTTCCGCAGTTGAGAATTGTACGAATATCTCTTACTTCCCACAACATCGAAACACGTTTGGACTGTGAAAACTTCCACGCAGCTTGAAAAACCTCGGTACGTCATTTTGGGTTTTCAAACAAGTAGAAAGAACAAGACCGACAAGAACACAAGTCATTTCGATCATTGCAATATCACGGACGTGAAGCTATTTTCAAACTCTCAATCTTATCCGTACGGTAACGTGAATCTCAACATGAGTCGTAATCTGTACGCGCTCCTGTACGAGATGTACGCAAACTTCCAAGCTACCTACTACGATAAGAACCCCGAGCCGTTGCTGACAAAGAGTGAATTCCTTCGAGACGTCTCCTTATTCGTTATCGACTGTTCAAAACAAAACGAATCTTTGAAGTACGGACCTGTCGACATCCGTCTTGAATTTAAAGCTAAAGCCAACTTTCCCGCTGAAACATCGGCGTACTGCTTGATTGTTCACGATCGTACTGTAGAATACAACCCGCTCAGTGGTGGGGTGAAAAAGTTGATATAAAAGCTGACCCGTTCCCATCATCTCGCACAGTTCAAAGATGGAGTTTATCGTTGACGTACAAGGCTTTCGTAGACCCTTCAACAATACCTTTACATTAAAAGAATTGGCTATAATTTCAATCTACTCGGAAGCATCTCCATAAACGTTTTTCTTAAAGCCACCTCACGAATGGGATTGTCTCGATGTCAAATACAAAAACCAAAATTCTTAGTTGGAACGCGATTCTTACGGTTTACCTTAGAGCTTTGGAAACATACCGTTTGAGGAAGATGAATGGATCATTGAAAACAGGCCGTGTAAAACTAAAACCATGTACGTAAAAAGAGATGAGAAACGAGATTGGCTGCTTCAAATTGTACACAAAATTCAAATCATCGATATGCTGGACTTTGACTGTCCCTCGCTTCAAACCTTGGAAAAAACTTCAGCTGTGTCTCTAAGATGCGACGTTCACACAATACCCAACGCAATCTGTGTAGCACAAAACGTTTCGATACTTCAAAATTAGCTACAAAATCATCATACTGTTCGGATGGCGAGGGTGCATGATTTGTGTTACTGCGCAGAAGCGTCCACAAGAACGGTCCCGCATTCCTGGCGAATATATAACCCTGGTTATGATACTGTTGAACAGAATTATTGTACTATCGTTGTGAAGTAATTGTCAACTGTATCCTAAAAAATCATACTCAATAAAACTGTTTTTTAAAAAATATTCATGAAATAATTTTACACCTTCACCTTCACCTTAGCTCTGAAGAGAGAATTTTTTTCAATACAAAGCTTATGTAAGATTCGACCTTGCCCACCATCCTTGACCGAGCTGTACTCAAACCGAGTCATGTTTTGCATTCCTAGAGCGATAGTAACCCAACACCGCAGATCCTTGGTTCTGAATATATACTAACGCAGCTATCGGCCGACCTTGCACTCTGGTCTTGTCTGAACCCGTCCAAAATTCATCGTAGAGTTCACATTACAGTTGCAAGACGCAAACGCAGCTCGAAACCCTCCATCGTTGCTTAGTGGTGTTCGGAGTAGCATTTTCTTAGATTTTAAGACCTTATTCTAGATACAATTACAAGGTATAAAACGTACGTAGGATTAAAGGTATACAAGATGGTTAGGCGATAAATGAAAAAATATTCATAATTTCAATCTTTTTTCTTCTTTTGTTTATTGAACGTAAGACTTTCACAGGACACTGGATATTTGAATGTGATACTCAGATTATACGTATACGAATTCAAGTTGACCGTACGGTCCGCCAAGATAGCGTAGATGCAACCGTATCTCCTTACTGGCTGTCGTCACCTTCCGGAACAAATCTTCATCTTCTTGGAGGGCCTTGGTCAGTCGGTTCGGTAGAAAAATCGTGAAAGAGTGCTCCTAGTCCAGAACGATTTTATCACCAAATTTCGTTTTAACCCGACGAACGCCACTGACTCGGTATTCAAAGTATACTTCAAGGTCCGAAAGCTTTTTCAAGGGCAGAAGTGTCTCCAAGCGAGCGACTTCGTTCAATTTTGAAAAGTCCATGATCGTTACTGTCGAGTTGTATGTGCTCAAAATCTCTTGTGAGTTGATTGAGGTCAAGTCTGATTTTCAGCAGATGTTTTACCTCTCCAATATTCTTGATGAGCAGTTCTAGTCGTTTCTTCAATTCACGTTGTCGTTTCAGAGCACTTCTCATTTGCAAGAAGAACAGCTTCAGACTGGCGATGAAGTTTTTACTTTTGACTGATATAACGTTCCCCCACCACATAATTTGAAATTTGGTGAAGGGTAAGGAATGTCACGTGGTTGATATCAAATACGTATGTTTGTGTTGCGCGCGCACCTTTTAGCATTCTTAGAGCGATAGTAATCTAACACCGCTGATCCATGGCTTTGAATGTTCCGAGGCTATCGGTCGACCTTGGATATCAAACCGACATCCGAGTAAGTGAAAAACAATTCTCAGAACCATTAATTTTGGAATGTCGCGTGGTTGATAACGTGGGAAAGGAATGTGAGGTGGTTGATGTTACACGACAGCGATATCCGAGTGGATAAAAAACAATTCTCGGAACTATTAATTTTGGAATGTCACGTGGTTGATAACGTGGGAAAAGAATGTAGGAGTTGTTGATGTTACACATCTGCAGTCCCATCGTGGGAAAAGAATGCGGGACGGTAAAAAAGTTCTCGCCCCCGCTGCGCCCTCTACCGTTGGCAGGCGAGCACTACAGACTTTGACCTTCGGTCGGTAAGATTGTCAGTAAAACAGCACGATTTTGACCCTCGACCGATAAGAATTGCCGGCAAAACAGTGCGATTTTCATTGTCGACCGATACAACTGTCGGTAAGGTTGCATGGTTTTATCTGAGGAGAGTGGGGGTAACCTTCAAGGGTTTGCGTCTGGGGTGCGCGGAGCGGCTCGGTCGGTAAAGAAGGTGTTTGTACTCAGAACCCGCCTTTCTATACTACTTGTCTGGCTCTTCAAACCTCGAAGACAGAAAGGACGGTGTCCGAAACTACAAAGCAACTGGGAAGGTCCTTACTTAGTGGTTAACCGGATCAAGGATTTACAGGATCCAAAAAAAAACCTATTTCTTCTCAGATATAACTCTCCTCGAGTTCTGTTTCATTACTTCTGCTGACATGTTTGCCAGTATGATATATTTAAAACGATAGTCAGTCTCTCCTCTGCGCGTCGATCTTGAGTGCCGTATACACAATACGCCATCTCGCGAAAAAGACGATTCCCGTCGGGAATCATCTTGATAATTCTCGTTTGCAAGTTTATTTCTTGCGTGTCAGAAACAGATACCTATAAAAATATCTGTCAAAGACTGTCATAAACAGCCGATGATAGCTGTCAAAGAAAATTTTGTTTGTTAGGTGCATTTTGTTTTGTTTTCGGCATCTCACCCCAACGCCAACTTCACGCGTATACTATTGTTATTATAATCTTTTCTATACTATTGTTATTATAATCTTTTTCACCCGTTCATTGGTTCAGAACTTTTTTATTAGATAGAGAGATATTTTATGCTCTTTTCATCACGTGTTTGGTCTACTGCTTTAATAGATAATCAGAGAGTAATCATTCGGATGATCTCGTCAATGGAAATCCGCTTGCAAGACATTTTACGAAAACTCAGTCGTGGGTACCGACTAGAAGCTTCAGGAGACACGGCTCTCATCAAATGTGAACTACCACTAAAATCAATCGTGGAGATCGAAAATTTCGAGCGAGGACTCTGTGAGAAAACTGAAATGGCAAAGCAATTCATACGCTAATTTATACAATATCTCGACCGTAATAATAGATTTGTGTAGAAGATTTTAATGTAATATAATTCATATCATAGGATGTGTTTGTACGAAAAATCGGAGGTTGTTCAGCACGTGAGGGCATTCAAAGGATTTGCCGTCAAGAATTCACAAATGCGTGCGCGCAGTTGTGTCCGTGGAAAGAACGAAAACAAAACTTCTGCATTGAAAATCTTCGTCTCATTCAAACTGTCAAAGGTGAGTAATTACTTTTTAAAAGAAGAGAGGTATAACCAGCAGGAACCTAATTATATAAACCATCTATTTGAATTCTCTTTTTTTACTATTTCTATTCTCTATTTAATCTATTTCAATCTATTCAAATTCTATCTATTTATCTTCTCTATTTTCTACTTAAATACGTTCTCGAATCGTAAAATCGTGAAGAAGTTCTATTTCAATTCGTTTTAAAAAAAAGAACAAAAAATTATCTTTTTTAATTCGATAAAGACTGTTGTATTGTTCGTTTTTTGATTCACTTTTCGGATGCGTTTTTAATTACATTTTTCATTCATGCATTTAATGTTATTAATTTTTTGTTTGCAGGAGCTATTATGGAGGGACATCCGACAACGAAAGAAATCAAGTTCGAAGAAACCGTCGCCGAATGGTTCCGGTTTGCAAAACAGCGGGCAAACCAAAATGCTGATGTTACGTGGGGGTGAGAGTGTACTGAGCGGTGGTAGTTAATGATTAATTGAATAATCAAGCTCCCACGTAACGACAATGAATAAAAATTAAAACTCAAGAAAAGACCTACCTTTCGATAAGCCGGTAATTTGTAGGATCGTGTTGCTATAGTCCTGTACAGGTCTGTGAGGTTTGCTTGAATTGTTGAGGCAATTTTATAATAATGAAAATGGAAAAAAGGCTGTTCAAAATATATGGTTTAATATAATTTAACTGGTAGAAGATAAAGTATATTCTGTACGATTTGGTGATTGGAATGTCTGATTACAATGAATTGTGATAATGACGTAAAAGCCGAAAGTAACAATTTATAAAGTGTTTAAGTTTATATAATAATCCACGCCGACGGACGAATTTATATTCGAATGCAGAGAAGCCGCAGAATCGCTAAATTTGACCGTTTACGGGTTTGGCAAATCGTGTGTCATTCTATTCTAATTGATATTATTATTTGGTACCAGGAACATCTACTTTGAACGATGGTTATAACTAGCTGGTCGTGATTATTATATTGTATCTCTCTTTTTAGATTATCTTAAATTATTTATATTTCCTGTTGTTAATTCTTGTTGGTTAAATCTTGGAAACAATAAGTACGATTTAATTGGGGGTAGTGAAGTTAGCCACCAATTCTAGACTTGCTTTTAAATGGATATTACAGAAGTAAATTTTGATCATAAAGGCCAAAACAAGAATTCGTTCAATGTCGATGATTAGCACTCGGATTGACTTATCTTTAGATGTGTAGTTCGAGCGATATTGAGAGCCGTCGGATCGTGTCGGTTTGCGTCAGTAGAATTCTGGACCAGGGCCTCACCTCAAGTTCGGAAGAGTTGATGAATCGAAAGATGTTGAACGTCGGGCACTGAGTCTTTGTGGATTTGAAATGATACTTTAACTATTGAAGGCTATGATTTGAAAGTGTCAATTTGTTGATTTTGATACATGTCAAAAATGATTCGAAAGATTATTTATTAAAAATGATAGTGTAGTTATTATTATTAGCACTCAAAATTACCTTATTCGGTTAAATCAGGGCCGAACTCAATGTAATTACGGAAAACGGAATGTGTTGAAATCTCCCTCTCTTGCTCCCTACCGTCAGTCGATCTCCGGCGCCGTCGATCGCGCTCACGCATGGCTGGCCAGTACTGCGTTCCCAAAACTATCTTCTCGGCGCTCGACGCGCGCCGGGCCTAGAGCTGGGACCACGGAGCCAGCTCTCCCGCCTCGCCACGTTTCTCTTCCGCTCTCTTGCATACTGTAACCCTTTGCTATCGCATCTCGCTTTCACCAAATCTGCTAATATCTCACTAATCTCTCGCTATATCGTGCTGATATCTTGTTAATAATTTATATTATGTTATTAATTGCTTGATTTAGTTTATAGTTTCGAAATCTTTGAGTTTTCTGTGTTTTAGTGGTAGGATAATCGCACCGCATGTGCTTAACCTTAACCTTAACCTGCAATCCGGCATGCTTTTGCACAATCTCGCTTGCTTATCAAATCAAATTAAATATAAACTGTGATAAAAAAGACAATTTAATGTGATTAATTAATTTAAGTAGTTATAAATAAACGAAAGTTGTTTTATTCAGCTAAAATTAAGCTACCCGAATTTCCAGCATTTTAATTTACTTTTTTCTAGCTACATCAGCCTAAAACTTTACAGAATGGCATAAAAATGTCTATTCTCGAAATGATGAGATTTAGTAAAGCACAGAAAAGATGGAAACGTGGAAGATAGTGATTCTTTTGCAGCTAGCATAATAACTGAATTGTTGAAACGTATAATTTTGAAAAACTGGTAATTCGAAAAATTAACGACGGAGCCAGGAATCGAACCTGGTATCTAGCGATGCTTTACCGGAGCCTTACTCCACTAGACCACCTAGCCGCCCTGACTCTGATGTCGTTAATTCCTCTCATCACCAGTAAGTTCAAATTTGTTTTCTTGTGCTGTGATAGTATGTGTGAATATAGAAAGTGTTCTTCCTCTTCGAGACACAACTTGTAAGAATGTCTGTAAGTGTGTTTACATTTTGGAATCTTACGCTTCTTGATGCGAAGCTCGTAAGACAGTCAATGACCGTCTAATATTGAAATGCGGATATGCATCATCAATATTAATATTAATCACGAGGCATTTTTCATTGTTGAAACGTATAATTTTGAAAAACTGGTAATTCGAAAAATTAACGACGGAGCCAAGAATCGAACCTGGTATCTAGCGATGCTTTACCGGAGCCTTACTCCACTAGTCCACCTAGCCGCCCTGACTCTGATGTCGTTAATTTCTCTCATCACCAGTAAGTTCAAATTTGTTTTCTTGTGCTGTGATAGTATGTGTGAATATAGAAAGTGTTCTTCCTCTTCGAGATACACCTTGTAAGAATGTCTGTAAGTGTGTTTACATTTTGGAATCTTACGCTTCTTGATGCGAAGCTCGTAAGACAGTCAATGACCGTCTAATATTGAAATGCGGATATGCATCATCAATATTAATATTAATCACGAGGCATTTTTCACTGTTGAAACGTATAATTTTGAAAAACTGGTAATTCGAAAAATTAACGACGGAGCCAGGAATCGAACCTGGTATCTAGCGATGCTTTACCAGAGCCTTACTTCCTGGCTCCGTCGTTAATTTTTCGAATTACCAGTTTTTCAAAATTATACGTTTCAACAATGAAAAATGCCTCGTAATTAATATTAATATTGATGATGCATATCCGCATTTCAATATTAGACGGTCATTGACTGTCTTACGAGCTTCGCATCAAGAAGCGTAAGATTCCAAAATGTAAACGCACTTACAGACATTCTTACAAGTTGTGTCTCGAAGAGGAAGAACACTTTCTATATTAACATAATAACTGAATGCTCGAATTTGACGAATTAGCGCGAGACTTTATGCCGGCCACAACTAAGATTTTCCGAACGCTACTATTGCTCAAGAAGGGCTAATACGGGTTGACTTCCACGCACCTCGCGACTTGACAGACGAAGACAATGCTTCTTGGGCCTGGGGGTCCAAGGAGCTGCAGTTTTAATAAGTTACAACGGTAATTAGCCAATGAGGTGCGAGGGCGACCTCCCGGTGCCCGAATCCACATGGTCAGCGTTACTTCACGCTCTTCGACGGTGTTCCGACGATTCTCAATCTCGTCGGTGACATATTGAAAATATGAACAAGAGATATTTACATACGATGTTCACACATTCATTGATACATCCTAATAAGTAATCTACTTCAATTTGGTGGTTCCAAAGGTAGCGGTTTATCCTAGTTATTGGTCATAGATTTAACTTAAAAAGAGGGATATTTCCAGGCTGAGCGCTGCTGATGCTAATTCAGCAGTCCCTTATCTCCGTTCTTGGTATCAGTTAAATAAAAGAAAGTCAAAACTTATACAAGACATCATTGTTGGTCTCTACGTGACTTTTGCCAGGAGGGGTGGAACTCGCCGTTATTAGAATATGAGATTTTGATGAAATAATATCTGCGCATTGAAGAAATCAAAGAAATGGAATGAAATGGAATTTTGAAAAAGGTACGCCAAGGCGGTACGTCGGGGCATAACACTGAGCAACAAAGAAAAAATCAAGAGAAAACGAATTGAAAACGACGAGAGCATGTAGTACTGCCGTGTTTTCAATTATATCGTATAATAATATATCTAGTCAATCGGCAAAGTAAAAAACATTTATGTATAATTCATCGAATTATGAAAATAAAGAATCACTTTTCCATGTATATATATTATGTTGACTATTAATCATTTTTTATGCATTAATAGATCCATTAATAGAATGGAAATATTTAAAATTACATTATGGCTTAATTATACTTTAAAATTTAGCAATATATTTTATGAAAAGACTGTAAAGGTGTTCATAAAACGATAAAAGGTATAAGGTCGAATATAATCAATAACTAATCATATTTTGACGCTAATTACGAATATAGCTTGGTGGAAAATCATAATTTAACCATAGTGTACAATTATTTGTTCCTACAATTTCAAGTTGTAGGAACGTGCCTCTTTGACGTAAACACAATATTATGGTAACATAACAATAAAAAACACTGTAATGTTGATACAACATTAAATTTATCTCAATCGTTACGTAAACATACATGTGAATGTAACAAAACATTTATATAAACTGTTATCTAACCATTCATGTACTTGTAATATCACATTCATATCAACCAATTAATAACTGTTCAAATTAATGTAATATTGCAGTTATATCAGCTGATAGGTAACAGCTAGGTTCACTGTTATATTACATTTCGAAATTGCGGTTACGTAACTGTTGTGCTACTTGATATAATACAGTTTCATTACACGATGAACCAGCAATGTAACGGAGGTATGACGGTTACATAAGATGGTACATTATGTTGCGAGACAATATAGATTGTCTCTGTAATGTAAGCAATACAGTGGACTGTATGTTATTTGTGAGTGACCTATATGTCGGCTGTACACGTATTCCGTGTTTATCGTCAGTCGTGACTGACTAGTCCTACTACTTAGTCGTCATTAACGTCCCACGTTCTCTGTTTACTTATAGTAACGCACTAAAAATATATATATATCATAAATAGCATATATATATGTCACTTTATTAACTCTCCACCCCCCGGCCTATGTTGTAGAGTATATAATGTAACACATTACAAGTAATATGTATGAGCAGAAAATAACAACTTACACGTAAGTTGCATGCAATATTCGAGTAATATAACTTGTAACTTTCAGTAACATTACCGTTACATTACCGTTACATAGCAGTTGCATTATACCACAAACAAGTAACATAACATAAATGTAACGGTTACATAAAATATTACATAACGAGTAATGCTCATGAGTGGGAAATTTTAACTAACATGTAAGATGCATGTACACTCTGGTCAACGTTACTCGTTATTTTCGGTTACTTTGCCGTTACATTGCCGGTACAGAACTATGTTTACTTGTAAGTCTTTGAAGTTACTTAATAAGTGTCAAAAGCTGTGCCACGAACTCAGTCGAGCCGTGTAGTGATAAGTGTAATCATAATCAAGTGAGAGAGTGAGTAGAAACCACCCAAGAGTGAGTAGACGGATGAATGAAACATTAGGTTAAGAACGTTTCCTGTAAGCTTCCTCGTCACCAATTTTCTTGCTTTCCAATTTCATTTGATATCATTGAAAAGCTTGCATTCCATCGTAATCATTTTTAAAACTTCAATAATGAATCCTCCACCCTATTCACAAGGATTGCCCTGTAGAGGACGATCACCAACCTACCCACGCAGAATTAAATTTAAACCTCTACGGTTATCTAGAGGGTTAAGTCGTCGCGAGACCGCTACGCACGTGACACATACTAGCTCCAGACTCACACACACACTCTACCAATACAATAATGCACTCCCGAGTGTAGTTGATTTTGCATTAATAAAAAACGTCAATACATCAGTATTGAAACCTGAATGACCTTGACTCCGATCACCTGCCAGTCATAGTTACGATTAACGATACCACAATAGAGAAAATGGATAAAAAAATTTTCAACTATGAAAAAGCAAATTGGGACAAGTTCAACACATTCCTAAATGAAAATATCGAACTAACTTAAAATTTAACAACCAAAGCGGACATCGATGACTTGTAGACGGTCTCACTGACGTAATCACTAAAGCAATGGAAATATCTATCCCTAAAAATAAATCCATAAACACAGCGCTTACGTTGCCAAAAGAAATCAGTACCTGGATAAAGGTTAGAAATAAAGCACGTCAAATGTTCCAAACTACGGGTAGAGATGTGTACAGGATTGTTAGAAACAAACTCTCAGCTAAAATTAAAAAAGAGATAAAAGAGCATACAATCAAGGAGTGGGAATCAAAACTTAAAAGTCTAAATATCAAGGACAACTCGATATGGAAAATGGCAAAAGCCTTCACTAAACAAACTGCTAATGTTATTCCAACTCTCCATGGAATTAGAGGCCTAGCAATGAGTGACGAAGAAAAAGCAAATGCACTCGCAGAAAGTTTCGTGAAAGTCCACCACCTCACCAAAAATATGGGCTGTGATAAACATTATCGTATAGTTAACGCAAAACATTGAGAAATTATAGATTACGAAATCCCTATTAATAATATAAGTTTTACATCACCGAAAGAAATTGCTCAAGCAATCAAAAAAACATTACCAAAAAAAGCACCGGGCATGAACGGAATACAAAACATTGAACTTAAACATCTGTCACGCAAAGCGCTGGTACAGCTCGCGAATATTATTAACAGTAGTTTCAAATTATCATACTTCCCGCCAAAATGGAAGCACGCGAATGTCCTAGCATTTCAAAAACCTGGTAAAGATAAATTTTTTCCCTAAAACTACCATCCAGTCAGCCTCCTCCCAACAATGAGTAAAATCTTCGAATCCATCATCTTAAACCGATTAAAAATCCACGAAAAAACAAACAAACAATTAGTCCCCGAGCAATTTGGCTTGCGCGAAGATCATAACACTGTACAACAACTTGCCAGGCTAACGAACCATATTAGTAATAACTTTAACATAAATAAATTAACAGCAGTAGCGCTACTGGATATCTAAAAAGCATTTGACACTGTTTGGCATAAAGAACTTATATATAAACTAAACAGCCTAAACATTCCATCATATCTAGTCAAAGTCATCCAGCAATATCTCAGAAATAGAACATTCGCAGTCATTGCCAACGGCAAAGTGTCCACGCTGCAAACCATCGCAGCAGGAGTACCACAGGGCTCAACACTAGTCCTGGTGCTCTTCCTATACTATATAAATGATATCCTCACGATGCCAAACACACAGAGATAGCCCTATTTAAAATAAACCACAAACTACCGCATCACTTTTTGCTGCACTAAGATAATGTACATAAAGTAAATAATGGACATAGATAAATAAGCTGTAAGCTAGTAAGTAGGAAGTCATAAAACATGACAAAACGGGATTTTTTTAAATTTCACCCCAAAAAACCATATCAGTATGCAACACAGCATTAAAACAAAAGAAAAATGTACAAGCAAAGCCCAAATGAAAACATACTAGTTAAGTTCTTAGGAATAGGAATAGCAAAAGATTACGCAAAGTGCAAAAGCTATAAACACTTTTGTGATCAACATCTAATGAATAAAGAACTTTTTGAAAAAAAAAAATCTCGACATCTATCGTCTATCGTCACAGAACAAGCAGTAGGTCAGTTAATCTGTACGAATACGGACACATTGAAACATCCGTTCGCCGGATCACCACTTCTCAACGAGGAACTTGTAGTCGACACGAGTTACCGACCACGAGGCAGGGACGCATTACTCCAAGCAACCTCGACTACCACTCTCAACTGAAGGAGGCTATTCAACGTAGATAACAAATTCCGTTTTTTCCATAAAGTCTTCAGGTATTAGGGAGCCGTGTCTGGGTGAAGCCCAGCATTGCGTCTGATGTTGAAACTCAGATACGGTGTTCGTCACAGAATCCTTTAACCCTTAGGTAGGACCCCTGAACCTGCAAGGAGCTACCTGCATTGCGTCAGGACGTCTTGATGCAGGTAATGGTATAATTGCGTATAATTGCCGTCCTTCAGATAACCACGCTTTCACGTATTTCATATCCCGTCTTGCCTTTCGCGAAACGAGATATTATAACCGCGAAACAAGAACTCGCGAATGACGATCTTCAATCGTCAGAGTTCATCAAATATCTGCACGTGTGAAACGATCACACAAGTAAACTATTCCAATATAAATAATCATAAATTCACAAATACTCTTGTTTTTCGGGTCTCCCGCTTCTCGGGAACAAGACACTAAATTATTTCATTTACAGATCTTTCTTCGTGAAAACAGACTTCTCGCCTCACGAGTCCTCTGTTCATTGCGATAATTCTATGCCTCGCTTCACGATCGCAGAATAAGTTTGACCCAAAACCGTTCGTACGCCCTGTGATAATGGGCTTATTCCACTCGAGCTACGCCTTATGAGAGTGATGAAACACCAGCTGAGGCTATCTCAGAATAAACCATTAAGGGTCAAACTACAGTCACCTCTTCCAGGAACTCATTAAATAATTAATAAATAAATTCTCCACCTTCCTTCCGAGTCCAGAGACAGAATCCTGTTTTTCTCCTTACGAGAAAATAAATTCGTAAAACAACCAAATAATCGAGTTTAGACACAATCAATGAATTATTTCATATCACGTGCAGACAAATCGTGATATTCAGCGCTCGAGAAAACTCGAAACGTTTCAATATATATAGATGATACCTTTAAATTATCGCCACCATCATTTACGCAAGTGTTTGCTATCCTAGCGGAGCGAGACGGATATATTTTCCCTGTTTTGTATGCCCTGCATCCTCATAAGAGGCAAGAAACGTACTGCAGGCTTTTTATCCAAATGAAATCCGTTTGGTCAGATTTCAAACCCGAAAACATTAATTTGGATTATACAATGACGATATTGTACAGCATTGCTAAGCAATATCCCGAGGCGGAAATCCGGGGCTGCTTATTTCATCTGTCCCAAAATATTCAAAGGAAATTGTTCAAGGAACATTCATTTTCACAAAATAGTAGTGATCCTGAATATACGCTGAAAGCGGGTATGATTGTCGCTCTTGCATTTGTGCCGATAGAAAATCTACACCAAGCAGTAATGCGGCTGTACGATCACCTTCCTGTAACCTTACAGAGAATTTTGAAGTGCTTCGAGGTATGAATACTATATCATATTTAGTATAGTTCTGAACCTTTGCTACTGGCATATGTAATCTTGGTTGTTTACTAACGTTCATTCTCTTCATAAAATTTAGTTCTACTTAACTGTATGCTACGAAAATTCGCCGACTAGTTGGGAGTGATTCGTTGAAATATTCGTTTGACTTTTATTCATGGTTTTATCATCTCTTTTCTCCGATTAATAATATGGCTTTTACGTATGTGAATACTGTTGTACAGGATAATTACACAGGCCACCTACAACGTAATGGAACACATTCGGACCCTTCACTTGCGCCCAAAATTTGGTCCGTGTATAATAGAGTTTTGTTAGGGCAAAACAGGACAAACAATTTTGCGAAAGCAGCGCATCGAAGTCTGCAAAGAGAGCTAGATGTTGAACATCCGTTAATTTTGAAATTCATAGATGGACCACGAATCGTCCAAAAAAGTAGGGATACGTATTACGCTGAATTCTGGAGGAGAATACCACCACCACCCCCCCCCCCCCCCCCCCCCCCTCCAGACAGGCATCGCACAAAACTTTTTGATTAATTGACTTATTTGATTTTTGTTGGGTTTGTCGAAGTACATTCAAAACTGTCGATTATTGACTCTCTAAATTCGAATCAGTGGAGGATTACTGATGGCAGTTATAAGTATACCAAAATCACTAACAATCAGTAAATATGTTCAGAGAGTATATTTAGTTGTAGCTTTTTCTAATGCTTACACCATTTTGTCGTTAAGCTTTTCAAATCTGTGTTCTAAACTGTGAATGATGTATTTAATTTGAGTTTTCTGCAATGCTTTTGACCATCACACTATTTTCTGTTAGCTTTTTCATACCTATGTGTTCTCTGTATTAAATCATAAACCCCATTCCAACTATACATGTGATACTTTCAACCGTAAACTATATTCCATAAATATTTGTTAATCTGGTTTTTTCGCTTTAATTTTCGTGAGCCCAAATGTCCTGTACCTGAATATCTGGTGGCCAATCGTTCGGCGCCAAAACATCCGGCGCCCAAACGGCCGGTGCCAAAACGGTGGCGCCAAAACGTAACGTACCCCGTTTTGGTATTGGCACCAAGATATTCCGGGATATTGAAATACCGTTCCAAATTGCCATGCAACCTTACGAGTGAATAAAACTTTTTCACAACCTAACGCCAAGAATTAATAGAGAAGAATTTGTTATTTGTTAATAAATGTGTATTTTAAATTGAAGTATCATGCGAAGAGAATTATTTCAATTACGCATAGTGATAGTTAACACGACTGGAAATAACCGAATTCACAGATAGAGGCGAGCTGAATGAGAAACCAGAACAAACTGAACATCAAAGTTCGCCCGCATGGACATCGCATGGTTTGTGAATTGAATTTGAATCTGAATCACGCAGCGAATTGAAGATCTCTCGAACCGTTCGTCTCAGAACGTAAAAGTGGTTCATTGTAAAAGCTTCTTGTAAGAGGATGGGTGAACAAATAAACTGGGCCACAAAAGGTCTATGAGTTCACAAGCGTTTATTATCGGTAAAAAGGGAAATTCATATGGGCATATGTCCCGACTCCGCCGCGGACTCATGAGCTCTGTCCGTCCGGTTCCCCCCTCCTCTACGTCTCTTATTTAAGACGCGTAACTGGCGTCACCGTCGCCCCGGATAGTAGCGCCACCTTACAGCTGGCGTACTATACTTGCAATCATTCTTATATTCTTCAGTCTGTCAAAAAGTCTGCCAAGTACAACCAACCCCGAATTTTTTCATTCGTCCGAAATGCTGTAACTTCAGTGTTGTTTCTTTCTTTTTGCGAAAACGTTATATACTTGAAAATGAAAATTATGATTTCTCTATTTTTTGCCAAAAGGGTATTGATGGTAATTATTTGAATGTGCAACATTAGTTTGGTGTTTTCTGAATTGCAAAGAGACTTTGTTGGTCATTTTAACTTCAATGTACTTGGTGTAAGGTTTTTTCACCATCGGTGCTTTTAGGGGATAGCGATAGACTGCGCGCTCTTAAAAATATGTTAAAGCCCTCCCCCTTCCCTGAATCACACAGCCGGTGCTTTGCCCCCTGAGCTCTCACCAGGAGCTACGCCCCTAGACCCTAGGGCACACGCGCTTGCCTACGACTCATATTAAAATCTTATGCTCAGTGTAAAACGATTGACTTTTTCTTCATGGTATACGATCTACTATTGTACTTGGCAGCATCTTCTAACGTTTCAATTGTTTTTGATGCAAATGATGCTTATTTGACAGTTTTGGTTATATTTATAGCTAAGTTACACAAAGTTTTTCTTGGATAGATCGACCGTAAAATCTACGGCATGATTTTCAAGATTGTGATACCCAGAACACTAGAATGAGATAGGCTTTAATTGATCTGTAGTATTCTAAAGGTTTCAATGAGTTAAGTAATAACGTCCACGAAATAGTGAGGTACAATTGTTGCAAAGCACCGAGGTCCAAGTCCGTGAAGTGAGTGCTACGTCGGCTCATCTGCAAGCAAACATGCACGCAGTTGCCAAGTTGTAATATAACGAGTCTCGTATCGCGCGACGGACAGCCCATCTGATGGTTCCGTGCATCAGAGGTTCTATATTTTGGGCTGATGAGACACCTTCACAACTTTTGACAGAATCTGTGTATATAATTCGAAGACCTAGTTTTTTCGTCTCAAATTTTAGCAGCAACTTCGATCCTTCATCAGGTTTTGTTGATCAGTACTTCAGTTGAGTTTTTTCAAGCTTTTAACTCTGAGTATTACGTCCCACAACGCGTGGGACACATCCGTGATTTTCCATTTCTATGATTTATACATTAATTCACAAATGTTTTGTACTGATTACCCATGCCAACAGGCATGTAGTAAAATATTCAGGTCACATCATTTTTATCAAAATATACTGCAGAAGCAACGCAATTATAACCTATTGATGGTCTGTGCACGAACCGTAAGGTGATTCTCTTATCGACGGACGCCAATAATTGCTAGATGTATGGGTAGATGAAAGAATAGACAGATGAATGCATAGGCGAGTGAGTGTGTAGGTGAGTTAGAGTATGAACAAATTGCACCATGGGATAAAGCTTGAATCAATCTTACTTACCAAACTCACAAGAGCACAGCAACCACCTCTATCACTTTTCGCCAAATGATGCCGAACATATTTAAAATAGAGGTGCTCCAGTAAAAGTAACAATGCTGCCAATAGAATTCCACACATAAGGAGAAGAAACGCGCTCAGGAACTGTTCCAGGGCTAGAGGATCACTGCTCTTTTGAACTTCCTTTCCGGGTTTGCAAGTTCCCGTCATCCAGTATCGTCTCAATCTTTCCAAGTCACCTACGAAACGTTGAACCATTGCATTTCAAATTTCCATTTTTTGATCGCTCAGAACATGAAAGTTCTTTATATGTTGAGATCGCATGAAAGTTATCGTCTGCGTTGCTTTCTATTACATGAAAAACCTATGTTGAAAGAATAAAAATTTTAACACCAGCTTAACTGATACAGCACTTAAGCAGAACTTTAGATTTTTCACACCAAACGCCGCGTGGAAAAACTTCAACTGATGTTTACCTGGTATGTGCGTTGAAACAGCTACGTGCAGAAGAAAAACGTGAAGAATATTTTGTATCAGAAATTGGATGACCCTCTATTCCACATTGACTATTCTGTTCATAGAACCAACGCACACAGATTTATGTATGGACGTGAATAGTACAATATTTTATAGGTGCGGAATGCGGATGATGTTTGATGAGTGTGATATTGAACAGCATGAGTCAAAGGCGAGTACTAGTGTGAATGTAGCATAAGCCCATAGCATATATAGCCCATTGGCACGAGTCACAAGCTATGATTTTGAACACGTGTAAAGGAAAGTGTAATTCAACAAGTTATAATTTATAGATTTTTTGGCCTTCAGGTCATTTGACGAAAGCAGGTCAAATTCAGAGGGCTCAGTCAGAATACCAACACTTTTATTTTGTTTGCACAACTAATCAGGAAGAACAAATGACAGTTGAATTAAACCCACATAGCATTAAATATTTATTGTACATATTTTACATGTTCCTGAAAAAAATATCAAGATGTACTGCAACACTGTTGTTTTGCATCAATCTGTTATCAGTGTTACTAAACGCAGCAAATCTATGTAATGCGCTATAGCGTGTGCATCAAACATCACTGACGAGGACAACTATCGCAAAATATCGTCAATGCGAACCACTCCCGCAACGGGGTAGAACAAGAACCTGGAACATTCTTCCGAACACACCAAAGGTCATATAGATAAACAGTACACCACTCCAACGAGAAAATAAATGCCTCTTCACGTTCCGTGTACAGAGCCACGTATGAAATTGGGACAGATTCCGAATAGAGATGTCTTCTCGGCCAGGTGCCGAATTATATTAACATGCGTCACTGTCGCTAGATGACCAGGTGATGGCGTACATGACAGCGTGTCAAAGTACAGCAGCAGCCTCCCGCCACCGACGACTAATTGGTCTGGTGTCGATTTACCACTTCAACTATTCACTAGACGATGCATTACCCAGCTGACGCAGTGAGGGACAAGCTATCATGGCAAACCATGATGTGTTTTGGACAACTAGGACATGATCACCCAAGTGCTTATAGACACCCAGCGCGAGGTTTCTGTTGTAGTGACCGCAGGCGCGATCTACAGGGACCCGATCGTACAGGGAGTTTAAGCAGCAAAACGTCTGAGCAATTTCTTCTCCTCAGCGTGCCACAATTCATCCCTTTACACAAGATAATATTACATCGTACTTCACCTTACTTAAGAGACTACCGCAAAAAGAGGAATCCCAAAAATTGACACGTGGTTTATCAGACTGATCCCACAGCGAGGGGCCATGTGAAGCATCGGCGAATTCACCGTGATCATCACGATCGCCGATTACGTCAACCTAGTTTGTCGCCGACAGCTCTACGTTTCACACGTATCTCTTTGTCTCTCACTCAGCTCAGCATTGTACTCTTCGGCGATTCTATTCAGTTATAGCAGTTGTTCAGTATAATCTCTTAATTATCTTCTGTACTTCGATTTTCTTTTGCCTCTTCTCTTTTTTTGTTTCTCCTATTTTGAGGAAAAGGCTTTGACATTTCTCATGTGACACCAGGAATTTATTTGCAGCCGTACCATCTCTCTACTTACCTATGTGAAATTGGCCTGTGACCTTCGAATTTTTGATAATATTTATGTCCAAAAATTGCTCCCAATTTGCTCTTAATTGCTCTCTATTTTCTATTATTTACTCACACGCGGTTTTTAAGAAAATGAAAAAAAGAAAATGCATATCGGGCAGCGGCCGTGTGTTCGCGAATTTTGGAGAATCTTAGAATTTCCGGGAAATTTGTGTACCGCTTAATTGCTCCTCAATTGCTGTTAATTGCTCCGTAATTTTTATTATTTGCTCCCTCATGGTTTTTGAGAAAATCCAAAAAAAATGTTGCTGGTACCGTAAGTCGGTAACTTTTCGAGTAAAATGGCGCCATATATGTACCAATGTTGGTGACAATACGTTCGTTAATCCACCGAAACAGGATAAGCTCTAAATTGCTCCTTATTTACTCCTTGTTACTTCATTATTTCAATCAATTGCTTCCGCATTGTTTGCGAATAAATTAGAAACAAACGAAACAAGGATTTTCTAAAGGCCAAGTATGGTCGAATTCATTTTGATATATCTCTTTGACGAATTGAAATGTGATTCCACATGAAAATCATATTAGCTTAACCAGATGTTATAAGTTTTTCGAAACTATCTATCCACTAAAAGAAGTCATGTCTATAGCAGAAACGAAAAGCATTCATAGCAAATATCTTGACATTAAACTGTAACTTTGCAAAAATGTAAAAAATGCGAATCTCCATGGGTGGATGACATTGGAAATAAATTTATTTAGAAATTGTCTGGCAACTAGATTTTGTACCTGGATGTACTTTGTAATAAAATACTTGAGTGTAAAGGGGTCCCAGATGCTTGGGTGCAAATAGAAGCTAGAATGATATATGAAAACGAAAATAAGCTAGACCGCAGCAACTATCGGACAATGTGATTGGTAAACTCAATAGTGAAGATACTTACGCCGATACTCTGCGTTAGACTCATTAAGCAGTGTGAGTCGGACAAAATGTTTCTTGGATTACAATTGGGATTCAGGCAGGCCCGAGGCTGTATGAAAAATAAATTTACCTCAAATGCTATCATAGATATCCGTCTGGGACGCAAGGGTGGTAAGATCTGTAGATTATTAGCAGACTTTGGAAGAGCAACTGACGTTCTTTCACACTCAAAATTGCGACTGAAGCTGCATGCGAAACGAATCAGCTTGAAACTTCGAAAATTCTAGTGAATTCATATTCAAAAGCTTCAATGCACTTAAAGGGAGAGAGCGAGACTTCTCAGCCTAATGACGTTACGAGGGAGGTCTTGCAAAGAAAAATACTAAGTCCTCTAAGATTCGCCTTGCTCCTAACAGATATCGACTACTTTTTAGCAGCTGAAGCGTCAAAGGAAATATTTATGCTAGCATACGCAGGTGACATTGTCCTCTTCGCGGATACCAGTAGGTATTATTACAAGAAACGTATTGAAGTATGAAGGAAAATACTGCAAACTAAATTGTTCAGAACTGAATATCGATAGAAGAAGAAGAATACTCTTCCAGAAAGAAGGACATGTTTGTAAGAACAAACTTGCCCCTTTCCAGTGTGGCAAGGGAATGATGGAAGTAGTTAGTTTATGCTGATTTCCGTTGAGTTAGTGTTGGCATGTACGTCTGAGTTATATGTTGTGATGTGGATTTTTCTTGTACCTCGGTCACTCGGAGAAATAACTGGGAACTTACCGCGTACACAATACTTTGGCGGCCCGCAATGTAAGCTGAAAAACTGTATCTTCTAAAAGATATCGCAAGATTCTGTTGGACGTCTGGCGTGATTAACACGCCTCGAAATCGTTAATTCGCTGAACCTCGGTAATTTACTCGATAGCTCAGTACCGCAGAGAGGGGATGGATAATTTTTGGGAGAGAGAGCGAGACTCGACAACAACACGTTAATTAATAATAATAAAATAAAATAACATATTTTACGATATCAATAATACAATAACCACAAAAAAAGGATAATTCAATACTCGCTCTTCGCGATCCCGAAAAAAAAATGAACTATCAGAACTGAGAAAAACCGACTATATGAGAAACCTCAAGCCTACGTGCGCTAGTTGCATCCTCAATACTAAACAATAGAACAAAACGAAAAACAAAATCTGACTCGACGTGCTAACCGCGATCGTCCTCTACCTACTACAGCGCTAAACGCTAACTTAACAATAAACCCCTTGACAAATAAAAAAAAAAATATAGAAACGCAACCTTACGCAACGTGCTACCCGCGATCGTCCTCTACGAGATACAGCGCTAATCGCCAGACTATAATGATAAGCCATCAACTCAATTATTAACTGTCCAACCGTTGATCGGTGTGCCGATCTAAATCGTAATCGAAATATATCCGTGAAGAATTGCCAGCACGTACCGCTTCGCAGCCACACCGAGA
This sequence comes from Neodiprion lecontei, assembly GCF_021901455.1. Lineage (NCBI taxonomy): Eukaryota > Metazoa > Arthropoda > Insecta > Hymenoptera > Diprionidae > Neodiprion > Neodiprion lecontei. The sequence goes on along the minus strand of NC_060262.1, from coordinate 13,867,929 downwards.
ACTAGCCAACACCAGTCTCGGCCATGACGCACTCACAATATAACTTTTTTTTTTCAATTCCGAGACACAACTGTCGTGAGCTGTCGCGAGCTGTCGCCAGGACTCAAGTGAAGAGCTTCGCTGATCGGAGCTGAAAATCTGAACATACTTCGAACATATGCGCTTATCAGTCGCGAAAAATTCTCCCGATCTAATTGATTTTCGCTTTACGGAATTCTTATAGCCTAACCTATCGCGATCGTTGTCTTCCGCTGTCGCGGAACACTGATTGGCTGTCTGTTTCTCCGGTGTTCAATTGTTTGGCAATGGCGTGATGACGAGTTCGTGAGGCTGAATAACGTCAGCATGGCGAGGGGAGGCTACGGCTCGCCGGCCACCAATGGGAGTCTCATCGGCCTTGGTTTCCTCGCGGCAGAGCTTTACGTTAGCGCTCTCTCCGTAGCTTCGTGTGATGTCAGTAGTATAGATATAAGAGTTCTTACCCCGAAAATAGCGGCGTCCCGGCAGAGTAGCCCCCATTCCTACCTCACCGACAGTCGATATGTTACCGCTGCGATGGTAAGCCTTACCTACGATATTTTTATCGACTAAAGCGTTAACATAGATTGCGCTACTTGTATTTTTGCTCGATTTTAACGGGAGACAGTTTGACAATGAAATTTTTGTGTTGTTGGATGAGCAGCCATTTCGATGTTTTCACCGGGGGATGAGCAGACACTTCAAATTGTTACCGTGAGATGGCGCAACTTTTTACACCGAAATTGTTACCTCCTACCTTACCGACAGTTGGTGTTACTGGGTGTTGCCACAGGTTTGTCGCATGTGGCGCCCCACCGCATTATCGATCAATCGATTTTCCACCGATCGACTCTGCGTTGTTTCCAATGCTCGCCGCAGGATGGCTACTTTTTTCATCATGTGGTTGAATGAAATAGAACGTTTCCAAGAAGGTGTCGGAACTCGAAATTGGGGAGGTCTATGACGTCACTGGGCTACGAATGATCAAAAAAAAAAATTCTAGGTACGCGTTCTGGCAACGGTCGAGGAAGAATAGAACGGCTTCTTACCACCGAGAATCGCAAGGGTTCTACAAGAATATTCTGATCAGCTGGCTGAAATGTGTAACACGACAGGGGAAAATTGTCTGCAAATGAAATACCATGGTGGGGAATTCAAATAGTTTGCATTTTCATGCAGTTATGTACCGTAAATAATCTATGTTATTCGCTCTACTTCTATAAAATTCGTCCGCGATGGGATAAAAACGGGTATGTGGGAAATAGAATAGTCAGTCTTCTACCAGCAGTATTTAAGAAAAATCAAACTCAACATTTTCCCTTCTCAACATGATGATGATTCTAGACGCACAACGTTTCATAGGCCATAGCAAGAAGTTTGTACTTAAGGAAGTCGCATTCATCGACGTAAGCGGGCCGGGTCTGGGTTACATCATTTTCAAGCCACTCTGTGATTTGGCAAGCTTACCGCTTGAATGTAGAGCTACTAATGCCTGGTTAACACACAATCACCACCGAATGCTGGCAACAAATCTCAAGAGGATGTACCGAAGATAGTGAGAAAAATTGTGAGAAATGTGCGTTACGTATACATCAAAGGGGAGGAGAAGAAGCATGGTTGACGGAGATCCTCGATGGTACAATAAGGGTTAACAATATGGAAGATTTGCACATCACACCCCCTGCACTGGAAAAATTGAGACATATGATAGCGGCACCCTGGCATGACTTAAACCATGGATACTTCCCGTCGAATAATATTTGGAAGCATGCAGAGAAAGGATCGATTTGGTACGATGACAACCTCGAATACGTCCCGGCATACAACTGCGCCTTTGAAAACGTGCAGAGACCGAGGAGTTGGTATTTGAAGGAGTGTACCGGCTCTCTCGAGAAATCCTTTCGTCGGTTCAAAGAATTAGACGGCTTAAGGGCGATGATATCTGAAGATAAAGCTTTTTTTCCAAAAGAATTCATCTACACGTTCGCATCGAATACCGTCAATGAGGGTTTTTTTCCCTATGAATACCTCGATCGTTGGGGGAAACTCGATGAAACGCGATTACCTGCAAAGAAGCATTTCTACTCACACCTCTGCGATGCGAATATTTCAGACGCCGATTATGAGCACGCCTAAATTGTTTGGAGGAAATCTCATTCAAAGTCATTGGGGGACTATTCAGATTTATATTTGAAGACAAATGTTCTCTTGTTTGCCGATATTTTTCAAAATTTCTGAGCCAGCTGCTTCAAAAAATATAATTTAGATCCGTCGCACTACTACACAGCGCCGGGACTTGCTTTTGATGCAATGCTTGAACATACCAAAGTAAATTGACAACTTTTAGACGACCCTGAAATGGTGTTATTTATTGAAAGAAGCATTCGAAGCGGTGTAGCACAATGTTCCAATCGACACGTTCGGGCCAATAACAGCATTATGGGAAAAGATTTAGATCCTAGTAACGTGGAATCATATCTCATGTATTTTGACGTAAACAATCTATACTGCGCGGCTATGAGTGCACATTTACCGATCAGTTCGTTTGAGTGGGAGAATAATCACATCGATATATCAACTCACCGGACGATTCACCGATCGGTTATGTCTTGAAGGTGGATTCAGACTACCCTATAGATCCCCATGAGGATCACGAAGATTTACCCCTTTCTCCTGAGCATTACATACCTCCAGGTGGTAAAAGCGCTGAACTCATCACCACCCTTCACATTAAAAACAAAGTATGTATTGCACTATAGAAATTTAAAGCAGTGTTTCAGTTTAGGATTGAAATTAACGCAGGTGCATGGAATTATAAAGTTTGCACAATCTCCATGGCTTGAGTCTTACATCACTCTCAAACACCGACATGCGCCAGCAGTCTAGGAACGAGTTTGAGAAAAACTTTTATAAACTCATGAATAACGCGGTGTTTGGCAAGACTATGGAGAATGTGTGAAATTACAAACGAGTTAAATTGGTCACAAAATGGGAGGGAAGAGGTGGTGCGAGAACGCTTATTGCCCGAGCAAACTTTCACAGCTGCACCGTATTTGACGCGGATATGGTTATCATTGAAATAAATAGTGTCAAAGTTCACTTCACTAAGCCTATATACATTGGCGCCGCAATCCTATATCTATCCAAAATCATACTCTACGATTTTCATTACAATTATATCAAAACCAACTTTTCGAACAAACAAGCCGAATTGATGTACACCGACACCGACAGCCTTTTTTACCAATTCAATGTGCCTAATATCTATGATATCGTCAAACGTGATGTCGACGCAATGTTTGACACTTCTAACTATCCTCCCGACAATGTGTACGGTATTCTGCTTAAAAACAAGAAACGTCTGGGCCTGATGAAGGATGAGAACAACGGCAAAATTATGTTCAACTTCATTGGATTACGAGCGAAACTGTACACATTTACCACCATGGGCGAGGACGAAAAGAAACACATTAACGACACCAAAGTGAGCAAACGTGTCAAGGGTATCAAGAGTTCAACGTTAAATACAATCACATTTGACTATTATATAAGCGCTGTCTGTTGGCTTACAAAGAGTTGGCCCATCCACAACGCCCAATACGTAGCAAAAAACACCAAGTTAGCACCATTGTACAGAAAAAATTGTTTCTGAGCTGGCAAGATGACAAGCGGTAATTGATAACAGGACAGACCAGCACCGTAACTTAAGGGTTTGCCGCTGCCCCCCAATAGCTATAGGGTAGAACTGTAAGCATATGGAACTGCTGCAAATATTTACGTTTGACACCTCGGACGACCAATGATCAGGCAGAGACGTTTCTTCATCAATACGATATTGGACGGATTGAAGTTTCAAAATGTGAATACCATGTGGATTCATATATTCAACAATTATTCATTTATCATGATTATATTGAACAATTATTCATATTTATGCGTTCACCACGAAAAAAGTTGTCGGAAAATGAACAAAAGTTTTCAGAGAATAAAAATAGTTTTCAAAAAACTTTTGTGCCATTCGATTAACCCCTAAAAAAAGTTTTCAGAAAATGAAAAAAGTTTTTCAGAAACGAAGAAAGTTTTCAGAAAATGAAAAAAAGTATTCCAGGAAATAAAATATGTATCAATCGTATGGAAAAATTTCAGACTATTATTATTATCATTTTTATAGTAACGGGTATGACACATATGTGTACAAAAAGGAATAAATGTGGAAATATTTCTATAATCAAATATTTAATTGTGTTTTGTTTTAGGGAGATCTCACAAGGAAACTGTGGGTAGAGTGGATGCGAGAAAACATGCGACGGAAGTAGAGAATGACTTTGATAACACACGTTTGTAGGAGAGACCAACTTTTATTCAGAAACACGTGCTAATAGTTCGATTGTCCTCGAGGGACACTGCCCGCTGGTCACTGCTCTCGTTTGAACGACGAGAGCGAGAGTTGCTGCGAGTGTGTATACATGAATTGTAGTGTGAGTGTATGTGTTTGCTTGAGGTGAGAACGCAATGTAAACAGAAGACGGCTGTTTCGGAACCGTTACGAATGCATGAGAAATAAGAATTCCTATATTTGGATATGGCAAATTTAGAAACGCTCGAGATAATTTGTCTTTTGCCGGAACAAATTGTAATTCTGAAAATACATACAAATTGTGCTACATGTCTGTTTTATTCATTCAACTAATGTGTGAACTATCAAAAACCAACCTGTTTACATAGAGCTGATTCCCTGGTTTGTGTAATACTTTCTCTAGGAGGTAGCCGTCGGGGTATTTTACTTGACTGTTTTTGATATTCGCTAAGTTTGTGCGTCGGTGGATTGGTATTTTTCACTTCACTCACGGTGAATATTTCCGTTGTCCAATTGGGTGTACAGCCTTTTTCGAAGACATTCTTGCACTTGCTAAGTCGAACTCGATCGCCTACTTTGAATTTCCGCTTCCGATTACTTCGTTTGATTTGCTGAGGCTTGTATATGCTTCGATAAAGTTATTTTTCATTGTCCGTGTCGACATCCACCGGTTTCATCTGAATCGTACGATGCTTGATGTTGTTGTAGGACTTCATTGAATCACCCAAAATATCAGTCCACTTTTGAGATCCTTGGAGAGTAAGCCGCTTCCACATTTTATCGTTGAATGTTCGATTAAAACGTTCGCATATCGACGCCTTGAATGTCAAATACATGTTGATATTGTGCTGGTTCATGAGGGCTTTGAATTCGCTGTTGTGAAATTCTTTGCCTTGATCAACGTGTAGATGTGTCGATATACGGTTCTGCGTCAGTACAGATTTCATAGCATCAGTCACATCTTTCTCACTCTTGGACTTTATCGGCACCGCCTACGCGTACTTGGAGAATATATCGATGATTGTTAGTGTGTATTTGTATCCCTTGTTGTGCGACCTGTTTCCCATCTTGTCAACGAGATCAGCTTGCCAGGTCACATCCAGTCTACGCACATCTACGAACCGCCGTGGATAGTTCATCCACTATTGTCGTTTTCATGTCTCCGTCACTCACTCGCTGCTCCTCCATAGGTTTCAGTGTCGGCGTTCGCATAACAAATTTTATCATTGAATCCATGTTAAAATATTGTAATAGTCAAAGATCACGTAATTATAAATTTACCTACATGCTTCCATGCCTGACAAATTTAGTCCCGCTTTGACAATGAATTATTTCGTACCTGAAAATATTAGAAACTGTTATTATCAGACAAGATCTTTTGGTATTTTTGGGTACAACTAATTTCCAATAAAATGCACAATACATAAATCGTAAATGAGACGCATTTTTAATTTCATGTAAATGAAGAATCTGTTCACAATAAACGTTGTTTTTACTTACCTACCTTTGTTTGTCCAGACTCCCACTTGTTAACGACATTTCGCATTGAATTTCAGATTTCTTCTTTTAATAAATAACATCCAATTTCCGTATCATTTGATATTTGCTTTTCCGTTGAATTCTTTATTGCCTCGGTTGAATATTTTCCAATATCGACCACGGTATTGCTGAACGATACTATTTTTCTTATTCACGCTACTTAAAAATAAACAGCAGCATAACCTCAATTCACGGCTTTACGCGCGAGAGATTTACAGTTTTGGTTTCATTTCGTGTACGCCCTGCTCAGCAGCCGAAAACGTCGCCGCGGGGCGATTTCAGCGACCAATGAGATTGAATTATTTGGCGCATGCGCATTGTATGTATAGTTTCAAGAGATTGTCCCGGTATACGGCTGAAGAAAATTCATCGATGAAAGTGTGATTCTGATCCATTAAATATTTTAGAGCGTCCTGATGTTTCACAGCTTCACAATACGTGACCTCAACTTTTTTTCCCCTGGACGATTAATAAAACGTATATTGTAACCATGTCAATCTAACATCCATATTTTTTATTAACTGTAACGCGAGGTGGATATGTGAAGAAATCATTCCATCGATCGCATTCAGCTTCTTAGTACTCGCTTTCAGCCGCTTATCATTGTCAATGATTCTCAGCTCACTATCGCCGGCCATGATCTCCAGAGCAACAATCTCAGCCTCTGAAGTGTCGATTTTGGTTTAAAGTACACCGCACACATTCTGCATGATATTCTCTAGAGTAATAACTGCCTGCTGCAAAACACTCGCCATGAATTTCGCAGAAGCAGCATCGTTGTACTGTTGTGGGCCGGCTATGTTACATAATCGTTTACCGTCCAGATCATACTGATTATCGGGGATGATTTTGAATGCAATGCCTGGAGGTCCACGAATAAATTTTCTACTCCTACCACGCTCCGAATGTCGCCCAAGTACGAGTATGTCTATGCTCATCACTGGACGGTCACTGAACAAATGATGATTCTACATTGATATGCTGCTAATAAACAATTCAAGCTTCCCTCAACTTTTCAATGATGGCGACTATTTCGTTGGAGTGGCTGGTATTGCCTGCAGCCTGCGACGCCATGAGTAGTCGAAGACAGTGTACAATTTAGGAAAGAAGTTCGTGACCAGGAGGTAGATTGAAGATGAAAATTCGTCGAAAATCCGGTCAGGAAGAAGAAGGATTTAATACTTTGAAAAACGTGAATATAAAAAGAGTCGACGTTTCGGCCGGGCCCTGCCGACCATCCTCAGGGATAAATTCTATGATAATTAACAAAAAATAGGATGCTTCAGCATAACAAATCTGAATTGAAAGCAAGGAATATGTTTAAAAACAATATTTGTTGTTGTACAAAATTAGGTGAAGATTAAACAGTTTCAAGAAACTGTCAGAGTGACAGTTTTAGGTTAAATGTCAAAATTTTGAAAATAGGTTAATCAGAGGAAAATTGGTTGATGAGCAATGAAAATATGTCAGAAAAAGGTTATTAATAATTTAGGAGAAGGAATTGGGAAAAGATCAATTAATTTTGAAAAGATTACTCACAAAAAATGACGACCAGTACATGCTTAGGTGTTGTTAGTTGTACAGCGTTTCGGACGGAAGTGAAGGTTAGCGGGAATCGATCCGTAAATCTATGTTGATCACGTGTGAACTTGATCTATGTTCGAAAGTCATGGAGTACAAAGGCAGTGACCAATCGGAATAAGGGGCGCCAATGATTTGAAAACACGATAATGTAAACTAGAGAATGTTAGAGTATAGGTGGCTAAGATGTTCAATATCTGTACGTTTGTTAACAGAGTTCCTTTTGTTCTTAAAGATATGGATCATTTCTTTGATGATACGTTTATACCAATTCGGTTCTGTAGCTAGGGTTATAGAGTTGTTGAAGTCGAAATTGTGACCCAGGGTCAAAGAATGATCTGCTAAAGCGCATCTGTCAGTGACATGGCATTTAATATTAGAACGGTGACCAGAAATTCTATTTTTTAGGTGTTGTGACGTTTGTCCAATATAACTCATGCTACAGTCTCGACATGGTATTTTACATACACAGTTGATTTTCTCTAAATTAGGAGTAACAGATTTAAGATGAGAAAACAGAGACAGTTTGGTAGTATTAGATATTCTAAAAGTAATTTCAATTCCCTCGTCATTAAGAATTTTTTTGATTTGGCTAGATAGATTTTCTATATACGGTATAGAGATAGAGTTTTTAAATTTATCATTAACATCAGTTGGATTGTTGGAGTCTACATTCCAATCAATCGAGTTGTACATTTTTTCTATTCTATACTTTTTGATATCATTGATGAATTTTATAGGGTAGCCATTGGAAATAAGAGTTGTTTCTACAAGTTTTAAATTCTTTTTAAGGAATTGAGGGTTTGATATTCTAAGGCAGCGATCGAATAAGGATATGGCGACAGATTTTTTGTGTTTTATAGGATGATGTGAGTTGAAATGAATGTATCTCCCAGACCAGGTTGATTTATGGTGCCAATCTAAGATTATGGTGTCATTGTGGTTGATTACCATAGTGTCTAGAAAACTGATTTTACCATCTTTTTCCAACTCGAAGGTGAATTGAATACGTGGGTGAAAGTTGTTAAATTTGTTAAGAAGGAGTTGTAAATTTTCATTTTTGACACACGTTATAATATCATCGACGTACCGATAGTAAAAAGGTAGGCTGAAAGGAAGATTTGAAATGATTTCTTTTTCAAAATGTTCGAGTACCAGATTCGCTACTACTGGGCTAATCGGTGAGCCCATTGCTACGCCAAAAATTTGTTGGTAGAAATTATCTTTGTAGGCGAAATAGCATGAATCTAAACAAAGTTTGGTGGCGGCTAGAAATTCTTTTTTATTAATGTTAGTGTGACATTTCAAATTAGGCCAGTTTTTACTGATGATCGATATTGCTAGTTTGGTTGGAATGTTGGTAAACAGTGATTTGACATCTAGGGATACTAACAGGTGATCAGGCGGAATTGTTTTTCCCCTGATTTTGTTTACAAAGGACCAAGTGTCCTTGATGTGATAGTCTGATGTACCTGTTATGTTTGATAAGACACAAGCACAAAATCTCGAAATTTTGTAGGTGGGGGAATTGATGTTAGAAACAATCGGTCTGAGAGGAACATTTTCTTTATGAATTTTTGGTAGAAAATATATTTTGGGAGGAAGAGAGTTGTATGTTTTGAGGTGTTTAGCAGAATTGGAATCTATAAATTTTTTCTGTTGCCATAGACTTATCATATCGTTGACTTGTTTTTGTACTTTTAAAGTGGGATCACGAGAGATAAGATTATAGGTAGTCGAGTCTTTAAGGATATCTTGGCATTTTTGTTCAAACTCCATCTTTTCCATGACGACTGTAATGTTACCTTTGTCGGCATCGGTGACCACTAGGTGGTTATTTTGTTTTAAAAATTCTTTGGTTTGTTTAACCTTGGAAGTTATTTCAAAGTGAGAAGTGGGAGGATTTTTGCCAAGTTTGTTGCCAATGAGTTGGCTAATATTTGATCTTACTTTATCTTTGGTGATTCCACTTTTGTTAAAAAGAGCTAATTCTACACTGCTTACAATATCATCAATAGGTAACTTAATATTGTTAAATGGTAAACCATAATTAGGACCGAGTGATAAGGTATCCTTAATTTCAGTAGGTAACTCTGTTTTAGATAGGTTAACTAACCAATTATTATTGTGAAACTCTTTAGGAGTGTGTATAGATTTAAGTTTGTTAAATTTTCTAATATTATCTGTCTTAATAGCATTGAATAAACGATTGGCCTTGTTTATGTCCAAGTTGAAGTTTTTATAATCCAAATTTGTGAATTGGTTCGAGAAGAAAAAGTTGATATTATGATTAAGTTCTTGGATTAACAGCCTTTCCTGTCGATAACATGTTTTAATTTCGAGCGATAGACACTTGTGTTGAAAAAAGCGTAATGCTTTGATGAAGGTTTTTTCACTTGTTAAATGTTGAAGGTTTTTGATTTTAAAATTTAGAAAGTTGGGAATAATTCCAAATTGACGACATTTAAGAAGGAACACTTTACGGTTTTTGATACGTGCTAGTTTTTGCCGGTAGTTCCAGATCTTCTTGGTTTGTGAGTGATTTGTAGAGGAAAGTGATCTCAGGTTAGAAGTGCGGTGTGAAGTAGGATCACGGTGGTACGAGACGTCCACGAAGCCGTTTCGATGCATTGTGTTCAGGAAAGAAGTTCGTGACCAGGAGGTAGATTGAAGATGAAAATTCGTCGAAAATCCGGTCAGGAAGAAGAAGGATTTAATACTTTGAAAAACGTGAATATAAAAAGAGTCGACGTTTCGGCCGGGCCCTGCCGACCATCCTCAGGGATAAATTCTATAATAATTAACAAAAAAATAGGATGCTTCAGCATAACAAATCTGAATTGAAAGCAAGGAATATGTTTAAAAACAATATTTGTTGTTGTACAAAATTAGGTGAAGATTAAACAGTTTCAAGAAACTGCCAGAGTGACAGTTTTAGGTTAAATGTCAAAATTTTGAAAATAGGTTAATCAGAGGAAAATTGGTTGATGAGCAATGAAAATATGTCAGAAAAAGGTTATTAATAATTTAGGAGAAGGAATTGGGAAAAGATCAATTAATTTTGAAAAGATTACTCACAAAAAATGACGACCAGTACATGCTTAGGTGTTGTTAGTTGTACAGCGTTTCGGACGGAAGTGAAGGTTAGCGGGAATCGATCCGTAAATCTATGTTGATCACGTGTGAACTTGATCTATGTTCGAGAGTCATGGAGTACAAAGGCAGTGACCAATCGGAATGAGGGGCGCCAATGATTTGAAAACACGATAATGTAAACTAGAGAATGTTAGAGTATAGGTGGCTAAGATGTTCAATATCTGTACGTTTGTTAAATTAAGGATACTGAATTGAGGATACCTTATCACTCGGTCCTAATTATGGTTTACCATTTAATAATATTAAGTTACCTATTGATGATATTGTAAGCAGTGTAGAATTAGCTCTTTTTAACAAAAGTGGAATCACCAAAGATAAAGTAAGATCAAATATTAGCCAACTCATTGGCAACGAACTTGGCAAAAATCCTCCCACTTCTCACTTTGAAATAACTTCCAAGGTTAAACAAACCAAAGAATTTTTAAAACAAAATAACCACCTAGTGGTCACCGATGCCGACAAAGGTAACATTACAGTCGTCATGGAAAAGATGGAGTTTGAACAAAAATGCCAAGATATCCTTAAAGACTCGACTACCTATAATCTTATCTCTCGTGATCCCACTTTAAAAGTACAAAAACAAGTCAACGATATGATAAGTCTATGGCAACAGAAAAAATTTATAGATTCCAATTCTGCTAAACACCTCAAAACATACAACTCTCTTCCTCCCAAAATATATTTTCTACCAAAAATTCATAAAGAAAATGTTCCTCTCAGACCGATTGTTTCTAACATCAATTCCCCCACCTACAAAATTTCGAGATTTTGTGCTTGTGTCTTATCAAACATAACAGGTACATCAGACTATCACATCAAGGACACTTTGTCCTTTGTAAACAAAATCAGGGGAAAAACAATTCCGCCTGATCACCTGTTAGTATCCCTAGATGTCAAATCACTGTTTACCAACATTCCAACCAAACTAGCAATATCGATCATCAGTAAAAACTGGCCTAATTTGAAATGTCACACTAACATTAATAAAAAAGAATTTCTAGCCGCCACCAAACTTTGTTTAGATTCATGCTATTTCGCCTACAAAGATAATTTCTACCAACAAATTTTTGGCGTAGCAATGGGCTCACCGATTAGCCCAGTAGTAGCGAATCTGGTACTCGAACATTTTGAAAAAGAAATCATTTCAAATCTTCCTTTCAGCCTACCTTTTTACTATCGGTACGTCGATGATATTATAACGTGTGTCAAAAATGAAAATTTACAACTCCTTCTTAACAAATTTAACAACTTTCACCCACGTATTCAATTCACCTTCGAGTTGGAAAAAGATGGTAAAATCAGTTTTCTAGACACTATGGTAATCAACCACAATGACACCATAATCTTAGATTGGCACCATAAATCAACCTGGTCTGGGAGATACATTCATTTCAACTCACATCATCCTATAAAACACAAAAAATCTGTCGCCATATCCTTATTCGATCGCTGCCTTAGAATATCAAACCCTCAATTCCTTAAAAAGAATTTAAAACTTGTAGAAACAACTCTTATTTCCAATGGCTACCCTATAAAATTCATCAATGATATCAAAAAGTATAGAATAGAAAAAATGTACAACTCGATTGATTGGAATGTAGACTCCAACAATCCAACTGATGTTAATGATAAATTTAAAAACTCTATCTCTATACCGTATATAGAAAATCTATCTAGCCAAATCAAAAAAATTCTTAATGACGAGGGAATTGAAATTACTTTTAGAATATCTAATACTACCAAACTGTCTCTGTTTTCTCATCTTAAATCTGTTACTCCTAATTTAGAGAAAATCAACTGTGTATGTAAAATACCATGTCGAGACTGTAGTATGAGTTATATTGGACAAACGTCACAACACCTAAAAAATAGAATTTCTGGTCACCGTTCTAATATTAAATGCCATGTCACTGACAGATGCGCTTTAGCAGATCATTCTTTGACCCTGGGTCACAATTTCGACTTCAACAACTCTATAACCCTAGCTACAGAACCGAATTGGTATAAACGTATCATCAAAGAAATGATCCATATCTTTAAGAACAAAAGGAACTCTGTTAACAAACGTACAGATATTGAACATCTTAGCCACCTATACTCTAACATTCTCTAGTTTACATTATCGTGTTTTCAAATCATTGGCGCCCCTTATTCCGATTGGTCACTGCCTTTGTACTCCATGACTTTCGAACATAGATCAAGTTCACACGTGATCAACATAGATTTACGGATCGATTCCCGCTAACCTTCACTTCCGTCCGAAACGCTGTACAACTAACAACACCTAAGCATGTACTGGTCGTCATTTTTTGTGAGTAATCTTTTCAAAATTAATTGATCTTTTCCCAATTCCTTCTCCTAAATTATTAATAACCTTTTTCTGACATATTTTCATTGCTCATCAACCAATTTTCCTCTGATTAACCTATTTTCAAAATTTTGACATTTAACCTAAAACTGTCACTCTGGCAGTTTCTTGAAACTGTTTAATCTTCACCTAATTTTGTACAACAACAAATATTGTTTTTAAACATATTCCTTGCTTTCAATTCAGATTTGTTATGCTGAAGCATCCTATTTTTTTGTTAATTATTATAGAATTTATCCCTGAGGATGGTCGGCAGGGCCCGGCCGAAACGTCGACTCTTTTTATATTCACGTTTTTCAAAGTATTAAATCCTTCTTCTTCCTGACCGGATTTTCGACGAATTTTCATCTTCAACAGTGTACAATTTCATTCACGCAATCTTATAGTCGTGTAAGCCTTTACCTGATTTTTTTGGCGAGCTGACGTGTTGTGCGATAAAACTTCTATACCTTGCGCTTTTTGAATCGTCTGGAAGACTTCCATCGGCTTGTTAACCTTTTAAATGCGCACTTGTCATCGTTATAATTTTTATGTAATTATTCTTGTCCGCGTCATTTTCAATCGATGCATCGGGTGATTTTTGGAACAGTAATTCAAGAAATGCAGGTTTTCTCTCGTAACTTTCATCCCCCACGTTGATCACATTATCAATGAAATTGATTAGCGTATCACTAATCATCATACCGTTTGTCAACTTTCGAACACCATATGTGGTATCCAAATCCCTCTTTTTTCTTTTGCGGAACATTTTCAAATATCGCGCCACGGAATCCGTTGTTTTCTTCACCGGCGTGCTTGTAGTAGAGATTTTACCAAATTTCAGTGTTTTATCATTTGCATCCATGAAATTCCCGTCGTGCATATCCTCATCCTCCTCATCGTCATCCCCGGTACTCTCGTAATCATTTTTTCATCCTTTTTTCGTTGCAACATCCGCTAGTTACGTTTGAATTTCTTGTTTAATATGCTGCTGCTGCTGTTGTTTCGAAGTATCCGCCGATTCTTGCAACGGTGTTACTAAAGGCTTGAATACCTTCCCTATTACCTGTTCGGTTGTGTCTGTGTCCAACTTGATCGTCTTGTGCTTCCGATGTATGACATCGCATGCTTTCGATATTTCACCCAATGTATCGCTATGCTCACGAATTTTGGTACTCTTCATGTTGACCACTCAATTGTTGCCATAAAACTATGCAAGTTCACATTAGTTTATGCTTATAAAGCAGTCAAACCCCTTCATATATCTCCCCCCATTGATTTCGCTATCCTTGTCAATTACGGTAAAACTGTAATTACCATCATTCCAGCATGTCGAGCACAAGTCTTTAAATTGCTGATATGTCATGTCTATTTTCACATGATCGTTGTAGATATGTTTCAGATTCATTTGATCCTGCCGAAATAGCACGAAGAAGTTTGCATTATCACGCACCAGGTGTTTTGGAATGCGCGCACACGTTTGACTTAGATAAAATCTAACGAAATTGCGATGCCTGCCCATGCTGAAGTATGCTCTGGTATTATTTTGCTCTTCACAGGCCACTTCGTCGAAAATCATAACTGAGTTGAGACGAGCATCTTCAGGTTTGACAACCTCATCGCTCTCGCGAAACGGGAAATAACCCACACCCTGCACGAGTCCTAGTAACTTTTGCAAAAATTAATACTTTGGCTGAATAAGAGATTTCAAATAGACGTAGACATTTTTGAATCGCAATCCATTGCCGTGAGTGATGAGTGAGAGGAGAGCGTTAGTTTTATCACAATTGGATGGCCCGCAAAAAATTGCTTTGACGGTATTTGGCAGCAATTTTCCATAACGTTTTTCTATCTTTCTCTTTCCACGTCGAACCATTTTGTTGAAATTCGCGACAGGCAGATTATCAGGCTGATCTTGAAATCTCATGATGCTAGGTCAACATTACAACGAGAACTAAGATGACAGCATACACATTCATCCTGTTATAGAACTATCGTTAGATGGTGCTCGACTACGAGAACGTGCACACGGAAAAGATGCGGTGGAACTTTGCTAAATGAAATCATCAATCATCTCCTGGCTGCATTGCAAGTGCCGGGGTATCAGTACTGCGGACCAGGAACGAAATTGACAAAGAGGTTGGCACGGGGCGATCTGGGAATCAATCCGCTGGATGCTGTATGTAAAGACGACAATACTGCATTCACAAAGAATCAAGATATCGCAGCAAGAAATCTTACCGACAAAGTGCTCGCTGAGGAGGCGTGGAATCGCGTCTTGGCCAAGGACGCTACTGTTGGTGAAAAGGCGGTAGCCTGGGCAGTCACCAACACCATGAAAGCTGAATCTAAGCTTGGAATGGTGTTAGCTGTGAAGCGGTCGAAACTTGGAGCGGCTGCAAGAAAGAAATCTACAACAGGCGGGAAGAGTAAAAGCGGAAGAGAACAGTAAATCTCAAATCCATCCTCACAGCTGCAAAGGTTGCCATGCAACCAGGACATAAAGCTGTCGAGTTGGCGTTAGCTCGTGCTTGTGCGGCCGTTTATGGGACTGGCAAGAATGTTCGTGTGCCTCGCGTTTTACCTGTGCCTGATGAAATTGGTGGTATCCTACTGCTCCTCATTCCAATTTTGGCCGGTCTCAACGCTACTGCGGCTCTAGTGGGTGATGTTGCAGTATAGCTAAAGTGGTCTACGAAGCTGATGTCAAGAAATATCGCTTGAACGAAACCAAACGCCTCAATGCAATAATGGAGACGATTTCCCTAGGCAATTATACCTGAGTCCCTACCGCAGCAGCATGGGCCTGTATTTACGACCGGCAAACGACTGACAAAAGCTACCACACGGAGCTCTCGCCGACATTTATTTACGCAAATGTGCTCAAAATATGAAAATTTCATATTGTAATGTTCTATGACGTTGCAAAAAACAATAAGGATTCGTGAGCTTATTTAATGAAACAAATTGAAGGCGCATATAAAATGTTGTGAAAAAGCTTTAATAGCAGAGAACGTGTTTCTAGTTTAAAGTTTAAAACAAGACTGTTTTCTACAATAATGTTGGTTGACGCAGCAATATTATTCTTTTCAAAGACATAAGAGGTTTATAAACTTATTTTGTCTATGATGACTACTAGATCATTAAAAGGGGGTAATACGGGTGATTCAACCCTTTGTAACAATATTTTCGAGGCGTTTACATGCGGAATGATCTACCGAAATCAGGGCCAAAAGTGCGAGAATCTGCAATTATTAATCTTGATAACAAATACGGTCCAGGAATACATTGGGTTGCGATGTTGTAAAAGTTCTATACTAGACGTTCGTTGATTGTTCGGTTTCTGTGAGACCGAAAAGGTTGGTTCGATAAGTTCTTTGTCACAATCAATTTTAAATACCAACTCAAGTCCTAAATTGGACCGGGATTGCATGTAATTAACACGCTGGTAGTCTAAAGCCCATTTTTCACCAACTGTTGCATGTTCGTGAAGTGAATCAGCTTCAACCCTATATGATACGCTTTGATTCCATGTAAGAAATATATGAGTTGAATTTTCTGAATCAAACTTGAACACCTCGGTTGAGTAACAGTGAGTAATTACAAGCACACACATACAGACAAAGATGAACAGCCTTTTCGAAAGATTTTAGTAACTTGTGAGGTAGTTGAACTTTGGAAAAATAACTATTGGCATGCTATCATTGTGATCAAGCTTTCATATAGTGGTAGAGGAGCAGTACCAGTTCTGGATATAAACATCTACGTTACCGGTGAAGCTTCCCCTAGATTCAAACCCTTGGAAGTGACCCCCGCCCTTGTCAGACAAAATGCGCTGTACGTCAGCACCTTTACAATCGTTTTCATCAGCTGATTATTAATCGTCGGTAAATAAATCCTGCAAGTTACCATGATTTGACCCCTCATCGGATAAATCGCGCTCTTTATCGATAAAAAATTTCCTTCAAATTACCATAGTTCGACATAGCTCGTACCAAAAAGCTGCGCTCTATCTTACCATGTTCATCAAGCGGGATGGACAAACTGCATTGCCGAACGCAACCTTGAGCGTTCGACTGCAAATCCTCGAACGTGTCAAGTTGAGCTTTCAAAAGGTTCTCAAGGTTCCAGCTACAAGAAGATTTTCCGAAGGTCGAGAGGTACGATGTTGGGCGGCTTATGCTTTGACCCTGAATGAATTTAGGTTGATAAACAATTCTCGGAATCGTCCGACGAGTTTCGACTTGACGTTGAGCGGTCTGTCAGAGGATTTCGGTGCGATGTTGCATTCTGGAGAATTCCGTAGACGTTTTTTCTGTAGCTTATAAAGCTTCTAGAAATATCTGAAAGATTGTACGTTTTTGGTGGGCGAAATACATCTATAAGACTTGAAATTTCCCGCCAGAACGTCAGTCTTGCATCGATCATCCACCTGTCATTAAGAGAATCTAAAACAAAGCGAAATTACGAGAGCAAATTTATCTATTTTTAAACAATATTCATGAGTTAGAAGCAGTTATCAATCAAAAGTCGGAGCTGAACGTAGTGACAAAGAAGTTGAAATGTTTGAATTTGTCAAGAAATATAACAATAACAACACAAGATTCAAAAAATGGATTTCACTAAAATTAATAAAGTTGGAAGTATGAACGAATTTCTTCCAACCAAGGAATTAACCAACCTAGAAATCTTCAGAACCTATAAAGTAACAAACATCCAACGAGTACAAACCAGGTTTGGTCGTCGCGTCGTCACAGACTTGAGCAATGAGTGCAGTGTCTTCTTACCAGCACGGATCGTGCGACTACTGAACAAAGACGAGAACCAAATTCAAAATTTGCTAAAGGCGATGGAGGTTGAGTACTTTCTGTTGAAGTATCTGGGTGACCAATATGGTAAAATCAAATTCAAAGACTCGTCAACTCCTCGCGTAAGTTTGCACATCTGAACAATGAGTGTTGCGTCTTCTTACGAGCACCGATTATGCGATTACTGTACGAAGATGAGAACGAATTTCAAAACTTGGTACAAAAGACGGAGGAGTGGTTCCTGTTGCAGTATTTGGACGGCCACTACGGTGAGATTGAATTTAAGGATATACGTGAACTTTGGAATCAGTTTGTAACTAATCTATATTTTTCTTGTATACGAATCAATTATAATATCAATTGATAACCTATAACGAAAAATCATTACGTATATTTTCAAAGAAATGTATTTATTAAATATACATATATATTTCTACCAAACAACTACACACATTTTGAGTTTTTGTATGTATCTGAAACACACAAAACAAATAATGTGATTTTAGAAATTTGATGTATACCTAGAATCATGTAAGTTTTTATTGTGAAGAAACCAATTAATCGAATTCGTTATGAAAGTCATGAAACTCATGAACTGTTAAGATCCAATGAGCGAATCACGTAAAAAAAAAAATAATTTGTTCGCAAAATTTATGAAATATAACTTCATCTTTTACTTTTTGAAAAATCCAGTGTTTACTCTGATTTTGATTACGTTACTCTCTCTGACTAGCTGGGCTGACACTCCTGCCTCAAATATAAGTGTTATGTCCGGCGTATTGCTCGGGCGTACCTTTTGTGAAATCACAATATAACTAGGACTCTCAATACGTGAAGTGTTTTTCAAAATTCCCTTTCGACGCTGTAACGAAAGAAACAGCCATAACATTGAAATATCGTATTGCCCAAACCGACGAGTTCCACCCCTCCTGGCAAAAGCCACGTAGAGACTAGCAACGATCCCTAGTATAAGGTTCAACTTTGTTTCTTACCACTGGTACCAAGAACTGAGACAAGAGACTGCTGAATTAGCATCAGCAGTGCTCAGCCGACAAATATCTCTTTTTAAGTGAAAATTATCATCAATAATTAGGATAAACCACTAACTTTGGAACCACCAAATTAAAATAGATTATCTGTTAAGATGTGTGGATGAATGCGTGAGAATTATCGTAAGATACTTTTCGTCAACATCTTACACGTGTAAGCGACGGAATTGAGGATCGTCGGAACACTTTGGAAGAGCGCAAAGTAACACTGACCGTGTAGATTTTGGCACCAGGGGGTCGCCACCGCACTTCATTGGCTAATTACCGTTGGAACTTACTGCAACTGCAGCTCCTTGGACCCTCAGGTCCAAGTAGCCATGTCTTTCGTCTGTCAAGTCATGAAGTGCGTGGATGTCTACCCGGATCAGCCCGCTCGAGCAGGAGTAGCGTTGGAAAATCTTAGTTGTGACCGGCCTAAAGTCTTGCGCTAATTCGTCGAAACCGAGCATTCAGTTATTCTGTCAGCTGCAGAAGACTCACTATCTTCTACGTTCTAATCTTTACTGTTCTTTACTAAACCTTATCATTTCGCGATTAGACATTTTTATGCCATTCCATTTTCCTTAATTAAATCAAGTTCGGCCCTGATTCAAACAGGATCAGGTAATGTGTGAGAATTTTCGTCTCTTCAAGCACCAGTAAGAATATAATGTATAGGTGAAATGTTTACATCTGAAATTCTTTTGCTTCTGATGGGAAGCCCCGTAAGATAGGCAAAGCCATCTAATAACTGAAATGCGGATATGCATATCATTGTTTGTACGAGAAGAATATTGTTGAAAGTATGTAAATTCGAAAATTTAGTGATTTCGAAATATTAACGACGAAGCCAGGAATCGAACATGGCGTCTCGAGATGCCTAGCCGGAGCCTTACTCCACTAGACCACCTAGCCGCCCTGACTACTCTGTTGTCAGTAATTTCTCTCATTACCAGTGAGTTCGAATTTGTTTTCGTGTGCCCGGGTATATATGTGTTGAGAATTTTCGTCTCTTCAAACACCAGTTGGAATATAATGTGTAGGTGAAATGTTTACATCTGAAATTCTTTTGCTTCTGATGGGAAGCCCCGTAACACAAGCAAAGCCGTCTAATAACTGAAATGCGGATGTGCATATCATTGTTTTTACGAGAAAAATATTGTTGAAAGTATGTAAATTCGAAAATCGTAAGGCTCCGGCTAAGCATCTCTAGACGCCAGGTTTGATTCCTGGCTCCATCGTTAATTTTTCGAAATCAACAATTTTTCGAATTTATATCTTTCAACAATGAGCTTCTCGTAATTAATAATATGCACATCTGCATATCATTTATCAGACGGCTGTGCCCGTCTTATGTGGCTTCCCATCGTAAATAAGAATCCAAAATATAAACATTCATCACCTACATACATTCTTACATATAGTGCTTGAACAGACGTAGATTCTTATTCACACATACGCGGGCACACAAAAACAAATTCGAACTCACTGGTGATGTGAGAAATTAACGACAACAAAGTCAAGGCGGCTAGGTGGTCTAGTGGAGTAAGGCTCTGGCTAAGCATCTCTAGACGCCATGTTCGATTCCTGGCTCCGTCGTTAATTTTTCGATATCACCAAATTTTCGAATTTACATACTTTCAGAATCAGGTAATATTGAGTGCTTATAATAATAATCAGCTACATCATCATTTTTAATTAATAATCATTAGAATCATTTTCACAGTAAATATATATATATATATTGTAACGTGGCATTTTTACTGCGCGTTCCACACGGCTCCCCGAACTCTAGACGGACCCTAAACTTAGGGAGCCCGCGGAGCAGACCGCGGTTCATTTCGGAAAAGAGCGCCAGGACAACGGTCACGCGTCCGAGACTCTGAGAGGGGACCATGGTCGGTCTAGCGAATAAGACTTTTCAGGATTTTTGTTTATTTTTTTTGGGTGGCGAGTAAATGCGGCTTCAGACAGGGGATCGGCAGCAAATTCGAACGACGTTACTGGATGGCAATCGCGGCGGACCGCGACGAAAGGAGGGCCTCACACGAGGCTACGGAGAGAGCGTCAACGGAGAGGTCTGCCGCGAGGGAACCCAAGGCAGACGAGATTCCCGTTGGTGGCCGGCGAGCCGTAGCCCCCCCCCCCCCCCCCCCCCCCCCGTCGCCCAACTGACGACAGGTGCCCTCGCGAAGTCGTCACCACGTCACTGTCGAGCTACGGGGACCAGAGACTGGCCAGCCAATCAACACCCCGCGACAGCGGAATTCAACGATAGCGATACGATAGGCTGTAAGAGTTTCGTAACGAGAACCCCAATTAGATCAGGAGAATTTTGACTACGGATAGCGCCTATGTTCGGGGCATGTTCGAATTGCGGCTCCGATTTGCAGGACTCGCCACTTGAGTCCTAGCGACGTTACATAGTGGGTGGTGATAGTATCGAGTCAGAGTTGAGAAAAAAAAAAAAAAGGAGAATCGCGTGCAATGGCAGAAACTGGAGTCGGGGAATTTCTCGGGTGGCTACGGAGTGGTAAGCGCTTGTAATTCTTTGCGGGCATATTTCGAGCGCAAGTTAGATTGGCACACTGATAAACGGTCGGCCCACTTAATCTTGGAGTTAGAGTAGCGCTCGGATTTTGTTTGCCGATATCCTTGATAATGACCGCAGTCTGAGTTTTCGCGATAACGCGTAGAGTCAAGTTGATCCCTGTAAAGTCTCGCGTAGAGTCACGGTTTCGAGTGGGGAACAATTTCGGTTCGAAATTGAGTGTGGCCAAATTCCGCTGCACGGGGTCTCGTCGCGTCCGCGTAAGTAAAAAGGGTCACCTCTCGGGGGGTCGCGTGTTACTGTACGTAGATGCTCGGTTTAACGGGAAGGGTTGCGAACTTTGTGGAAATAGTGACTACGACTGGAGCTCGGATGCGTCATAATACGCTACACACCCGCACGATCAGAAAAAGCTTCCTAGAGTTATTAATTCGGTCGCGATTAGTGCGTCGAGTCACGTGTTTTTGGTTCAGTTTACGAATTCTTGTGCATCAGTAAGGTGGCGACTAGCGCCCGTAGAAATAAGACATCAACTAGGTTTAATCACGATTGCGATTAGCGCGTCGATTATGATCTCGATCACGTTTTTGTCTAGCGGTTTATGATTAAGTGACGATTAGCGTCATAGTCGAGGACGATCGCGATCAGCGCATCGAGTCAAAATCTTGTTTTTGGTTTTTGCGAGTTAGGGTATTATTAAGACGGCGACTAGCGCACGTAGGCCGTAGAGGTCTCCTAGATTTATTCATTTTTTTTTATTATTTTGTTTGTTCCTCCCTTCCTTGTTTCTTTTGGATTAAATTTAAGCATTTGTATTTGGAATCGCGAAGAACGACTTTCGCAGTAGTATTATTATTTTTTTTTTTATTTTTTTTTTGTATTAACGCTGACGAGAAATATATTATTGGAATTTTATAGTGATTTGGCCAAACCACGCGTTGGCTTACTTGTGTTGCATCTCTCTCTACCCAAAAATTACCCCTCCCCTCTCCGCGGTACTGAGCTATCGAGTATATGGTCGCGGTATTTCGCATTACCGATTTCGAGGCGTGTTAATCACGCCAGGCGCCCAACAAATTTCGCGATATTGTTTTAGGTCCAGGGTACATCGTGGACGCCGATTTATTGTGCACGAGGTAAGTTCTCGGTCATTTTCTCCGAGTGACCGAAGAGCGGGAAAAATCCACGTTACAATATATTAGACCAGTTCAAAAAAGTCGACCATTTTTTTTTCAAAACCCGCAGTGAAATATCTTCCTAGTCATGAAAATAGAAGCCTGTGCAAACGGGAGCTCTTAACATTAATATTGAAAGGTCGCTCATCGTAAATTTCTATTTTACATTTGAATAACATAGAAAAAAAAATTTTTTAACTTCAGAATTTTATAACTCATTTTTGAATGAGCATATCGGGATGAGCGATACATATTTTTAAAGGAAATTGAACGCTCTAATTAAAATGTCTTTTATGTTTTTTACGTAAGTTCACTCCTCTATTAGTTATTCGAGTTTAAAATTCAACATGTAATTAATTCAACATTTTTTCTTAAATTATGATATAATAATAAAACTTATCTTTGAAAGAAATTATTTTACAATTTCTAAATTGTATAGTTAAAAGCTTCAAGTTTAACACGATTATTTTCAATTTATAAAATTTACGATTTTCACTTTAACTATCAAAACCACGAACAATGAAATGCTAATAACAACAATTAAAAACCAATAACCCAACAATGACATCTTAATAAAAAGACGACACTTTAGGAACAGTCCTTTTTCTTTTACTGAAATAAAAATATCAAATTTTAAGGTATCATTTTGTCAAATATTTTTACTCAAACAACTTTTTTTTTTATAAATTACAGTAAAAAAGTCGTTCTAAAATAAATTGATGACTATTTCAATGTTTTTTTATTAAAATTTGGAAAACGTCGACGATGTTCTTGTACAACTTGTAGAAGATATTTGAGTTGCTCCTCATTTTTCGTTAAACAATTATTGTAATCTTCTATTAATGCAATACCCCGTTCTGCTACATCATTAATGAAAAATTCTAGGTTTTCTTCATAACTTTCATTCTTGGACCATATTCTTACGTCAACATCAAGGAAATCATAGGGTAATTCAAATATTTGAAAGAGCGTCAAAGATTTCGTTGAAACAAATGCACTTCAGTCTTTTTCTAAAAATGATTCCAAATTCTTTCCTTCAGCAACATATCGCTTGTCTTTGATCAGTTTACTCTCCAGATTTTGAAGCATACCTACGCACATTTTTTTTTTATTTCATCAGAAACGTTATTGTCGAACAATGCGAGAGGAGCTAATTCCTCGTTCAAATACCACGTATGATCACTTATTTTCTTTAACGCTTTTTGTGAAACTAATTGATTAATATTTTTGTAATGAAGTAACTTTTTTAACATTTCTAAATCATTGTTAGGAGCTTGGATCGCTAAAGAATATGTAAACCATACTCTAATATAAACTAAAATCACAAAAATACAGACATGACGTAAATTATTAATTTCTTGTTTCGAAAGGGGAAACTGATTTCTGAAAATGAAAATTTTCAAACTGTATATAGCTTTAGTCATCCATCGTGCATGATGCATTGCTCCTGGGCGCTTAAAATTATTCGTGCGTTCTGGTAGACCATCAAGAAAAATTAAAGCTAATTCTAGTAGATCTTTGTAGTCATTTCTTGGCTGACATACCTATGAAAGAATAGTTAGCATTAATTGAAATTCATCGGTGTAGATATCAAATGATTTGAGTGTAAATATTTAAAACATACCGCTAACTGATTATTAATAAACATAACCATTTCGATCCTTTCTGCTTTCACAGCATCGTTTACAAGTTCGTCTTTTATACCAGTTTCATAATTAGATTCGTCAATTTGGTCTCAGAAAGATCGCCCAAAAATTGAAACATTAGGACCTGAAGTTACGGGCCAGTACACTTCAAAAACACCTCTTAAAACAATTTCAAAAAATGTGATGACGGCAAGGCAACCATATTAATTTTCTATTGAGTTTTTTTTCAATTAATGCAGCAATGCCACCATGTATGCCTGTAAGTGAAACGTGAATTTATAGATAAAGCCAAAATATGGGATAAAAAAAGAATCGTGCATGAATTAAGTTGAAAATTGAATGAAAATAAGATTTTAGCTTAGATGAAATAAAGTTGCTAAAAAAGTAAATGAAGTAATGCGAATTTGAAACCAAAATTCTAGCAGGGATGTTATGCGACAGGAAAAAAAAATTTCTACATGAAATTAAAAAACATTATGACTATTAATTTATTGTAAATAATGTAAGTGAGCAAATAAAAGAAATCGTACCAGAATTAACTGCTGTAGTGTCGAAACACATTGCTTTAATATAATGCGTAACGTTACACTTGTTTAACGTGTTTAAAATAGCTACAGAATGGTTTTCTGCGGATCCGTTAAAAATTTTCGGTACGCCAAGAAGCTGCCTTACTTTCATACAAGATAATAATATTGCGATTCTATCGACAGAATTTGAATCGACAATATCAGTTAAAATTTTGCCATCCCAATGGATAATGTAGCGGTCTTCAATTTTCAATTCATCCTTTAAGTCTTCTGTGATAGATTGTCTGTACATAATACGGGCTCGATGGATTGTGCTACAGCTCAGATTTAGTGTTTCAATATTTATCCCTACGCTTTTATAAGCAGCAGTCAAAACATAAGTAAAGTTCCCGTTACTGATATTTGCTCGATCGAGAGCAGATGCAAGTTCAGCATTCATGACGTCAATTTTGGGAAGCGCATTTTGCTTCTTCGGTGAAACTTGGTACTCAGAAGTATTTTCTGACCGTTGACTATTACTAGTTGTTTTTTCGGTGCCAGTTGTAGATTGATTCCGTGAAAGGACATTATTACCCAGATAGCTATTACTACTACTAGCCGTAGGTTGGTTGAGATCTGGAAGGATAATTAATTAATCAAGGTTTCAAATCAAAATCAAAATCTCAAGATCGAAAAACTTTATCCGAAAATGAAAATAATTCTTGATATGAAAGATAAATTTAATAATTACCATCAACATCGATTTCCATTGTGGTTTCATCTATTTATTTGTTTGAAACACTGGCATCAATAAATCCATATCGTTTATCTGATCTTTGACCAGCTAAAAACAGTTCTTTATTTTCATCAAGTTTTTGCATGAAATTTGACTGAGCGATATCAAATAATTTCCCAGATTTTTCCTCGAACAATGACTCTGATTTCTTCTGCGTAGGAGACTTTTTTCGTTGCTGATTTTCCTTCAATTCTAACCAAGTATTGAATAATTTCAGCATTTTTTTAACACGTTAAGCGCCACGCGTATTTCTAAGACAATCCCGTTCAGGCCACGCGCGCCGCTGTCAGCCACCGATGGGTGACGCGGCCTAAACGGAAAGTCTAGTGTCGGCCACCGATGGCTGACGCGGCCTAAACGGAAAGTCTAGTGTCAGCCACCGATGGCTGACATGGCGCTCAACGTGTTAATTGCATTACAACTTTTAGAAATTGTGAGTCCCGCTTCTAACCATTTTTCTTCAACTTTTTCACAGTAACACAAGCACTCTTTTTTAAAGTCAATTTATTCAGTTTATGCTGATACAAAAATACGGACATAACCTCTCCATTTGTGGGTAGCTTACGTCCAATGAAATTTTCATTCATTTCACCAATTAAATATACATTTTTTTCCATTATTCATAATAAAATAATACAATTTTTAAAAAGCACAATATCTACAAATTATTATACATCAAAATCGCAATTATAACAAACAGCTAGGAACCAGAACAATAATTGAGCAACAGTACCGAAAAAATAAGTTGATACTGCGGCGCATCTCTATTTTAACGGTAAAAAAGTGCACTACATTTCCTATAAACCACAGTTGGTCATTTTTCCTGAAAATTATGTATATACAATTCAAATTTTTTTTAAACTTCAAAAAGAGAATTAATTTCAAATTTTTCAAATTGGAAACTCATTTATTCTTAATAGTAGAATAATAGAGATCTACTTTGTCAACAACGTAGAACTTGATAATTCGATATTTTAGGTCAAATTTTTTTTTTTTAATAAAAATTATAAAATATTTAAGAAAAATTAGGAAAAAAACGTTAAATTGATAACATGTTGAATTTTAAACTTGAATAACTATTAGAGGAGTGAACTTACGAAAAAAACATAAGAGACATTTTATTTAGAGCGTTCAATTTCCTTTAAAAATATGTATCGCTCATCCCGATATGCTCATTCAAAAATGAGTTATGAAATTCCAAAGTAAAAAAAAAAATTTTTCCATGTTATTCAAACGTAAAATAGAAATTCACGATGAGCGACCTTTCAATATTAATATTAAGAGCTCCCGTTTTCACAGGCTTCTTTTTTCATGACTAGGAACATATTTCACTGCGGGTTTGGAAAAAAAAAATGGTCGATTTTTTTGAACTGGTCTAATATATATATATTCATATGATATATATACATATATATATTCGATTTTTTTTGAACTGGTCTAATATATATATACATGTATATGTCGGAGTATCACAAATCTCGTTTAATAATTCCATTTTAAAATGTATTTAGTGGATAAGAGGATATGTCTTTTGAAATTAAACTCTCTATGAGTCCACCGTATCAAGCGTCAAGCGTTATTAGCAAGCTATGAGTATAGCTGAATAACGGAATCTTAGCAACAAACAAATGGTTTGTTTATAACAACGCTTGGATGAGATCGACAGTCACGGGTTAGCTAGAGAGCATACCAGACGTGTCAGGATCGTCACGCTAAATATGAATAATCAACGCCCTGAAGAACACTTTACATCCTCTCCGCCTCACCGAGGCTTTACGTCGACATATATATATATATATATATATATATATATATATATATATATATATATATATATATATATATAAATAATACATAACAAAAAATTTAATTCAAAAGTACATAACAAAGGGAGCTTTCATGATTTTTTTCAAATGTTTTCGTCGAACCCTTTCGAAGATACAGTAGATCGAATATTGCAAGATTTGCAATTCTTGACTTTAGACATTAAAAATATCAACCCCTTGTAAAATTTCTAAAAATTGATGAAATTACGGTTTTTGTGTCAAAAATCTCAGCTTTCTAAAAAAAAAATGTCCAATTTCCTCCAGTGTCAGGAAAACCCTGAAAAATGAGGTCGAAAACTAAAAAACGCTTTTTCTACCAATGTATCATTTGTTATTTTTTTTAAATATTTTTTTTCGAAAAGTTCTGACTATTTTACATGGAAATCGTATTCTTTTATTTTGGGATTATCTAAAAATAAACCATAGAAAAATAAAGTTAAAAGTTCTGTGATGAATTGCCGATCTGTATTATGATGCCGTCACGGTCGTCGCACGATAACTATCAACAAAAATTCCAGAATGTTTCGAAGATATGTTATTTTTCGTATGGAGCACCACAACAGTTCAAGAACAAATCGGCATCCATCAATTTGTGCTACCACGTAAATGGTTTTGGGCTAGAGGCTAAATGGCATTTCATTGTTACATCCCATTGTAAAGGACCATGTGATGGGTTAGCAGGCCCGATCAAACGTCTCACTGCAAGGGTATCTCCTCAAATGGGCACGAGAAACGAAATTTTATCATCCTTGGCATTGTATGACTGGGCACGTGAGTCATTCAAAAACGTTGATTTCACTTTCATTTCAAATGAGAAATACGAAGTACGCGCAGCCCAGCTAAATTCAAGATTTGCAAATGCTGTAGCTGTAAAAAAGACGCAATCCATGCATTGTATTATCCCTGATGCCGAGAATCATGGTTCTGCTACTGTAAGAAATGTTACTATGTCATTAGTGACAAAAAGAGTTCAAATAATAAAGATTTGACCCTTGTCATAACTCTTTTGTGAAATAATTTTTATTTCGTACCCACTTCACACTTTGAACATATATATTTACTATATAATCGCTAAATATCATGTTTTGTACAGACATTTTCAAACTTCATTAGATAGTTCGTGCGACGACCGTGACAGCAGCACAATACAGATCGGCAATTCATCACAGAACTTTCAACTTTATTTTGCTATGGTTTATTTTTAAATAATCCCGAAATAAAAAAATACATCATCCATGTAAAAAAGTCTGAACTTTTCGAAAAAAATATTTTAAAAAATATAAAAAATGATACGTTGGTAGAAAAAGCGGTTTTTAGTTTTCGACCTCATTTTCAGGGTTTTCCCGACACTGGAGGATATTGAAAATATTTTTTTCAGAAAGCTGAGACCTTTTTACATAAAAATCATAATTTCATTTATTTTTAAAAATTTTACAAGGGGTTGATATTTTTAATATGTAAAGTCAAGAATTGCAAATCTTGCAATTTTCGATCTACTGTACCTTCGAAAGGGTGGGACGAAAAAATTTGAAAAAAATCATGAGAGTTCTCTTTGTTATGTGATTTTCAATAAAATTTTTTGTTATGTAAAGTTCAGACTCCCCGGCACAACTTCACTCAATAATTGGTGGAATGACCCATATATATATACCGTGATTGAACCATGTTTAGTCGAAATCCGGTCAGTTTTGTAATTTGTTTATTTGATTAAAGAACATGTTTCCGACGTTTCGGCCGGGCCCCGCCGACCATCTTCAGGCTATAATATATTATAGAAATATTTAAGAGGACATGCATTCTAATTCATCTTACAGAAACTATGTTAGTAAGAATAGTTACTGTTTTGCCTTATCGTTAATTGAAACTAATCTATATGTCACATGGTGAGGTGACGTTTTGAGTTTATGTGTGAACTAATTTGCGGTTAAACATACATAGTACGAATTTTAAGTTAAATTTACAACATTTAGCGATTAAAGGGTAAATAACGTGAGTGAGTTTTGAATTAATTAAGCAGAGATCGAACAAAATGTAGACGGATTACTCACAAAATTGACAACCAGTGCCTGCTTGGGTGTTATCAGTACGGCATTTTGGACGGAAGTGATTATTAGCGGAACTCGATCAACGACCTATGGTAATGAGGTGTGATATTGATCTGTGTTCGGAAAGTATGGATTTGAAACTGATTCAACGTAATCATGGCGCCAATTTTTGAAACTAGAGAATGTTAGACTACAGATGACTAAGTTGTTGAATATCTGTGCGCTTATTCATACTTTTGTTCTTATAAATTTGGTTCATTTCATTAATGCTACGCTTATACCCATGTGGTTCTGTAGCAAAAGTTATAGAGTTATTGAAATCGAAATGATGTCCCAGATTTAAAGTGTGTGCAGCTAGAGCGCATCTATCTGTTTCATGGCATTTGATGTTTGAACGATGACCATAAATTTTATTCTTCAAATGTTATGACGTCTGTCCAATATAACTTTTGCTACAGTCCATACATTGTATTTTATAAACAGAGTTGATTTTATCCAGGTTAGGAGTTACAGATTTCAACTGAGAAAATGAACCTTTGGTAGTATCATCAATTCTAAAGGTAATATCGATGCCCTCAATTTTCAAAACTTTTTTAATTTGGCTGGACAGACCTTCAATGTATGGTATAGAAATGGTGTTTTTGTGTTTGTCATTATCATTTTTTGGATTGTTAGAGTTTGTTTTCCAATCGATAGAGTTGTACATTTTATCTACTGTATACTTTTTTATATTATTAATGAATTTTAGAGGGTAGCCATTCGCAGTAAGACTTGTTTCAACGAGTTTTAGATTTTTTTTGAGAAATTGAGGATTAGATATTTTAAGACAACGATCAAACAAAGCTATGGCTACAGATTTTTTATGTTTGATAGGATAATCTGAAAGAAAACGAATATACCTCTCACACCAAGTTTGTTTGTGGTGCCAATCTAAAATTACTATGTTGTTTTGGTTCATAACCCAAGTGTCCATAAAACTGATTTTTCCATCTTTTTTCATCTCAACAGTGAACTGTATGCGAGTGTGAAAGTTGTTAAATTTGTTTAGAAGGAGTTCTACGTTATTCTTATGTACACAAGTTATAATATCATCCACGTAGCGGTAGTAGAAAGAGAGACTGAAAGGAAGCTGTGAGATAATTTTTTGTTCAAAATGTTCCAGTACTAAATTTGCTACAACTGAGCTAATTGGCGAGCCCATCGCTACATCGAAAATTTCTTTGTAAAATTTTTCTTGGTAGGAGAAATAACATGAGTCTAGACATAGTTTTGTGGCTGCCGGAAATTCCTTTTTGCTGATGTTAGTGTGTGATTTCAATCTAGGCCAATTTTTGCTAATTATAGACATTGCTAGTTTTGTTGGAATATTAGTAAAGAGTGATTTGACATCTAAGGAGATCAGTAGGTGTTCTTTAGGTATTGGTGTATCTCTGATTTTTTTTACAAAGGACCATGTGTCCTTTATGTGATAGTCTGATTTCCCTGCGATGTTAGAAAGTACACTAGAACAAAATCTGGAAATTTTATAAGTGAGTGAATTGATATTGCAAACAATTGATCTGAGAGGTACATTGATTTTGTGTATTTTCGGTAGAAAATATATCTTAGGAGGCAGAGAATTGTGTTTTGAGATTTTTAGCCGCGTTTAGGTCTATAAATTTTTTCTGTTGCAATAGGTTTATCATATCATTGGATTGTTTTTGTATCTTATTGGTGGGATCACGAGAGATAAGCGTGTATGTACTGGAATCATTCAGAATATGTTGGCATTTTTGTTCGAAATCCGTCTTGTCCATAACGACTGTTATATTTCCTTTGTCGGCGTTTGTGACAACCAGGTTATTATGTTGTTTCAAAAATTCTTTTGTTTGTCTTACTTTAGACGTTTTTTGAAAATATGATTCATGAGAATTTTCATTGATTCTGTTTCCAATAAGTTTGCTGATGTTAGATCTAACCTTATGAGAAATCCGTCTACATTTTGTTCGATCTCTGCTTAATTCAAAACTTGCTCATGTTATTGACCCTTTAATGGCTAAATATTGCAAATTTAACTTATAATTCGTACTATGTACGTTTGACCGCAAATTAGTTCACACATAACCTCCAAACGTCACCTCACCATGTGACATATAGATCAGTTTCAATTAACGGTAACGCAAAACAGTAACTATTCTTACTAACATAGTTTCCGTAAGATGAATTAGAATGTCCTCTTAAACATTTTTATAATGAATTGTAGCTTGAAGATGGTCGGCGGGGACCGGCCGAAACGTCGAAAACATGTTCTTTAATCAAATGAACAAATTACAAAACTGACCGGTTTTTGACGAAACATGGTTCAATCTACTTCCTTGGTCACGAATACATCGCAAATATATACCGTGAGTGAACCAAATTGATTTTTTCAAACAATAGCTTTCGATAGTAGAGTATCATTTGAAATTCACAAAGCTAAGTGCCCGACGTTCATCATCGTTTGGATTCATCAACCTTTTCGATCTCAAGGTGAGGCTCTGCCCAGAATTCTACGGACACCGACCTACACGACCGACGACTCTGAATCTCGCCGAACTTCGCATCTAAGGATAAGTTAAGTCGAGTAGTCTTCTTTAACATCATTCCAAATTTTGCATAACGTCTTATTTGACAAAAACGAGTGGCAAGCCTCACTAGCCACTGTAAAACGATCAGTATTGTTTTCTGAGAATATCAATATAAACTTTCACATAGAGTTCCATAGGAAAATTGAGCAAGATAGAATTGGCGCCTAGCTGCAGATGGTTATATGCAGATGGAACCTTGGTTGTTAGGAGAGACACTCTCCTGTCTTCATGTCAGCCCCCCAAACCATATTTTTGCAGGCTCAAATCAGAGCTAAGTAACGCATATAATTCTGCGGATCGACTGACTCATAGCGTTAGGATTGGACTTTTAACATAA
The DNA here is from genome assembly GCF_021901455.1 of Neodiprion lecontei. Classification (NCBI taxonomy): domain Eukaryota; kingdom Metazoa; phylum Arthropoda; class Insecta; order Hymenoptera; family Diprionidae; genus Neodiprion; species Neodiprion lecontei. The sequence goes on along the minus strand of NC_060262.1, from coordinate 13,835,607 downwards.
GTTACATTCAATCTAAAAAAAGAGATACCATATAATAATAACCGACCAGAAGTAGAAATAATAGTCGTTTAGGATAGATGTCTTTAACAAGCATTATGTTTAGTTATATATTATCCATATATTATTGAAATAACCCTACGTTTTAAAAGAAGCGTAAACGGTTGAATTCAACTAGTTCTACAGCTTCTCTGTATTTGAAGATGAATTCGTCCGGCGACGTTATCTATGTTTAAATTCAGACACTTTATGATTATACCTTCTTTGGTTTTTTTTCTATACCATTCATTCATTTCATAATAATCGTTTGAAGAATATACGTTATTTTCTACCAATCAAAATCATATTCAACCATTCATTTTGAACGATAACCTATCCCATTTTATTATAAATTCGCCTCATCCATTTAAACAACTCTCACAGACCTGTATAGGACTAGGCAATAACGTACCCACATTACCGGCTTATCAAGAGGTAAGTCTCTTTTAGTTTTAATTTTTATCATTGTCGTCACGTGGGAGTATCTTTGATTATTCGTAATCATTGAACACCACCGCTCTGCACACGTCCACCCCCACGTAACATAAGTATATCATTTCTGTTCTCATCCCTAAATGCGGTTATGGCAAGCTGAACGGCTTTCACCAAGAAATCATGAGTTAACCGAGTTGCCCAATTACGGGGTACCCTGATGTTAGACATTATGTATACGTAATCCTGATAGGATACATATATATATAGGGTGGTCCATTGAACTCTTTCATCTCAAATAACTTGGTTTTGACCTTCAGATGACATTTACTTCCAAAACTCATTTTCCCCCTTCAAATGCAACAACTTTTTCATACGACACTTTTGGCACAATCGATAATAACCAAGTTATTTGAGATGAAAAAGTTAAATGGACCATCCTGTATTCATTCACACACACCTAGAACGCTCTACGTACGGTCGAGAAATCCCTTCCGATGCATGTATTGAAACGTTTCGAGTTCTGTCACGGTCGCCAATGAAACGTTTCGCGTCCTGTTACGGTCGCCAATGAAACGATTTGAATTTATTTATCCGGGGAATACCTCGGGGATTTCATAAGTAATATGAAAGATAGCGCTGTGGTTTTGCACATACTCGAATATCGTAATAGTTTTAAGAATTTCCTGTCTCGTGATCGGAACGGCAGGATTCGGTCTCTGGACACGGAAGGAAAGTTGAAAATCATTACTTGTTAATTCTTCGGTGACCTCCTGGAAGAGGTTGCTAGAGTTTGACCATTTTAAGTAGGTTTTCGAAAAAGCCTCAGAAGTCGTTTCATCACTCTCATGTCCTATGGCACGAGTGGAATAAACCCATCATCACAGGCCTTACGAACGGTTGAGGGTCAAACTTGTTCTGTGGTTGTAAGGCAATCCACAGAATAATCGCAACGAGCGATTTACTCGTGACGCGAGAAATTTGTTTCCTGAGAAGAAATCTATGAGTATTGATTATGTTACATCCCCAAGAAGTGGGGTTTCTGACAGGAAAGAATGTCGTGAATTTGATTTCCTTATAGTGTTAAGAAATATTGTTGAGAGGTAGGAAGGAATTGGTTTTTCTTCTTTGGTTTGATAATATTTGTTTTGCGCACTGCAAGACAGAATATTGTTGACGAGATAGCGTGGTGGTCAGAAGGACGGTGTATAACGATGGAAAATCGTCATCAACAAGTTATTATTTGATATTAACATTGATTTGTTTTGCAGACGGCAAGACAGAATATTGTTGACGCGATAGCATGGTGGTCAGAAGGACAGTGTGTGACGATGGGAAATCGTCATTGACAAGTTATTATTTGGTATTGACATTGATTTGTTTTGCAGACGGCAAGACAGAATATCGTTGATGTCATAGAGTGGTGGTCAGAAGGACGAGAATTCTACGCAATTATGCCTTCGCCCATATCAAGACATCCTGTCGCAGTGCAGGAGGCTTTTTATAGGTTCATGGGCCCTACCTATGGGTCAGAGGATTCTGCGACGATCACCGTATCTGAGTTTAGACGTCAGACGCAATGCTGGGATTAGTTCAGATACGGCTCCCTAGTACCTGACGACTTTTATTAAAAGAGACGAAAATCGTTAAGTGTGTTGAATCCCTTCTTCGATTCAGAGTGGTGTTCGAGGGCTCTCGCAGTGATGAGTCCACGTCGTGGGATCGTGAGTTGTATCGACTGCTGGTCCCTCAATGGGATGTGGTGCTCCGCGAAACAGATATGCGGATGTGTCCTGAGTCGGACGAATTAGTGATCTACTCGGCCTGTTATTCGATAGCTGATGAATGGACAAATAGATGTCGAACCACGCTTGTCCCTGACTTTTATACCTGCTAGTCGTCCAGTTTCACAGGTTTCGGGAATAGTGATTGGCCGTGCCCCTTGAAGAGGGAGCATGGTAAATCGCGTGATTTGATTGGTTTACTGGTACATGGCGGGGTTTACCGAGTGTGTCGCGAGTTTTTGGGCTTGTCATTGTTAAGCATAATATTGGAAACTCGAGTTGACCATCAGGTACCGGCACGCCGCCGAGGCGTCCCGTCACAGTATAAGTCAGATAATGAAGTCAAAATTACTCTTATACACTTGAAATATTGATCATTTTCAATGAACTGTACGTCGTCAAAGTACTGACTGACGAATACTTGGCGTCGTTTCATATTAATTTATGTGAATTAGAATATCGTTATTTATCATACTCTCTTCAATTACCGTTTTCTCTGTAGTCCAGGAGCCTTTTGTTGAACATTTGTACATATTTTGAGTTCCTTGGAAAAGCGATGCCGTATCCTGTCATGGCATACCAGGAACCGACGGTGAGAAGTCTACAATCTTCATCCTGTGCTACCAGATAGTCAAGTACGGTTCCATCGTAGATAAAGGCATCCATGTCTCTGCAAAAATCAAATTAATCTGAATTCCATTACGATAGTAGAAGAAAATCCGAAGCATGAATTCTGTTATCTTAGGTGTGGCCTCGAACATTTGTGTGTTAGTAGGGAATGTTATTCATTAACTCACATCCTTGATAGACATGTTTTCGAAAAATTTAAAACTCGTGAGAACTTCATCATATTCAATTTTGAACTCAGAGCATATTAAACTCCATTTTTTTATTTTTATATATTTGCAACTGGATGAAGTGAAATTGTTCACCTTTCACAAACGTCTGAAAATTTCGAATGCCATTCAAGTCATCAAAGAGTTCTAGACGTTAGAAGATACTAATTATATTGAAACTGATGGTAAACGCATCCTGCCGATTTCGACAAAATATTCCCGTGGCGTTATCCGCGTGACAAGTGAAAATTTTCACCAAGGAATCTGAGGTAATGCTCAGAGAAACTTAACCATCCAATTGGGTGTAAGATTACAGGAATAGAAAAAATTAAGCAGGAGCAAAATTTTCATTCACCATTAGTATCCAATTTCGTGAACGAGCTGGAAGAATGTACCCATATTTCCAACACGAAAAAGTGTCGTTTGCGTATCAAAACAATTGCATCAATTAGCTGGTAGATATTTCCTCTACAGACCTGCCGATCTGACTTATGGTCGAATCAGATAATATAAGCTTCGGATTCCTCCATTATGAACCATACCTGCCCTGCTGTACTAAAGATATCCACTCTACTGACGATTGGTTCAGCGACCGTGTCAGCTCTGCCGTAATGATGACTCTTTCATTACCAGTTGTTACTTAACCGTCCGTGCCCGTTAGGCTTTATTGCCAATTAATTTTGAATCGTTTTTGATGTTGCAACTAGATGTTGTTTCTTTAGGTGACTGATCACCCGTCAAAAGTCAGATTGCCTTACCATTTATTTGGATTTTCACTGCTAGAAGGCTACTCTGTTGTTGTTCATCAATACTGATCAACTGCTCTGCTGCACCTTATTGTCCGTGTCTGCTCTGTCTTAACCTATCAATATTCGATGATGAGGTCTAACGTGTTTTATCGACAGTCTCATGCACTATTTTACTCACTAGTCCATAGTAACGATAGCAAGTTTGCATCCTGGTCACGTGAAAGATATATTTTTTCTCTTAGAGATGCAGAGTGCTGCTTTAGGATCAAAGTACACTCAAAAACTTGCAATAATAGTGTGTCGCGATCGCTATTACTCAACTGGAGAAATATTGTAGCTGTTTTCAATATCACTGCTTTGACTAAGTGCCACTAATAGACTTGTAGTCAGTAATGTAATTGTGAATAAACATGCACCAGGGAGATAAAAGGTGCTGGCCCAGGTTGTCAAAACTGTTCGCGCATTAACGAATCTCCGATGATTCGATCAAGCGTTTTCGCAGTGTGAAAGAAAAGATAGACTCTGATCGCAAAGGATAGTGGAAACTAAAGACGATTTTTCTTGACCTTGGTGAATTATTGAATAATATTATTCTTGGATATGAAGGTCGTGAACATCAAAACACTTTTTTTTGTGTTAATGTTTCAGCCCTGAGAACAATTCATTTAGAACATCTGTCACAAACAGAAATTATAAAATAATGGACAACTAAGTTATAACAAAATTAAATGTCAAAGGTTTAGGTAATAAGCAGGGATATTTGTGCTAATATTAATGAGAAGAAGTACCTGATGATGAACTGACACTTTCAAATAACGAAGACGAGGAACCAACTAGTATGTAGTGAATGCGTGTTAGAATAACCGAGTGAAACGCAAAAGTTCATTTAACAAAAAAAAAAAAAAAAAACGCTACGACAGCGATACGAAACTCCCAAGCACTCATCCTGGTTGTTGATTGAATAAAAACACACAACGACCGTTATAGCTTTTGAGTGTGGAGCACTTTTGAACGTGTGGAACGTCCAGTGTGTAGTGGGGGGAGACCGATATCAGTCATTATCAGAGCAAGCACAGAGTCAGCGGGTTAAATAGAAATCAGAAAATGTTAAGAAGGCGAAATCGAGAGCAAACTCAGTCGGTAATAGATAGTTACGATGGGTGTATCACAGAGGTCTAAATAGTACTCAGATGTTCAATATCTTGTCTTCGATTGACAGAATTAGGATGTGCAACAATATTGCACATTTCTAACAATAACCTATTGTAATACAATGGTTCAACGTCTATAATGCTGGCTTGAAAATAATTGAATGAATGGTCAAAATCCATGGCATGCCTAGTCAGTGCAGTATAATTATCCTCATGTTCATGGATATTACGTTTATGTTGAGTTATCCTGGTGTGTAGTTGCCTACTTGTGTGACCTATGGAGGACATGTTGCATTGATTGCAGGGAATTTTGTAGACTACATAAGAACGCATACGCAGGGGTGAAGGGTCCTTACCAGAGTCAAACATAGAGGATAGATCATGTGCACTTTTACTCACAAATTGGATTTTATACTTAGAGAATATTCTGTTGAGTGACTCAAACAAACCCGCAACGTATGGGATGGAAACAAAGTTTTTTTGATTAACTTGTGCACCAGATGCATCATTATTATTGTTGGAACTGATCGATGACAAAATGGAATCGTATTTGACCTGTATATGTTTGTTGAGCAGACGAGTTGGATAGTCGTTTTTACGTAGTACCTGATGAATCAAGGACATATTCTTATTATGAAATTCTATACTTAAAAGTCGAATCGCTCTATCAACCAAACAATAAATCGTTCTAATTTTGTAAGATCGGGGATGGTGAGAATGAAAATTTAAGTACCTTTGTGACCAGGTAGCCTTACGGAACCAGTCAGTTTTCATGAGCTGGTTATCATTAATGATCAGAACATCCAAAAAGCTAATTCGATGATTATACTCTATTTCAGAGGTGAATTGTAATCTCGGATGGAATCGGTTGAAGACAGATAGCATTTCGTCAACTTTATCGGAAGGGACAGCTGTGATTATGTCATCTACAAATCTGAAATAGTAAGGAGGCTTGAAGTCCAGTTTGTTGAGACAATATTGTTCGAGATCATCCAAAACCAAATCCGACAAAATTGGAGAGAGAGGCGAGCCCATCGATAAACCATAAGTTTGAGCATAGTTGTTCTTATTGAATTTAAAAATGGCAGCCTTAAAACAGATGTGTAATGCTTTTATGAGTTCATTGAGTGGGACAGGAATCTTGTCCACCAACTGATGCCAACGCTGCTTCACTGCGTTGATTGCTAGATCTTGTGGAACATTGGTAAACAATGACACAACATCCAGCGAAACCAACACATGATCAGGTGGGAGACGAAAGTTCATAATCGCTTTAACCAGAGAAAAATTGTCTCTGACACGTCACAAAGGAGGGACAATGTTGTTACCAATCCATTTACTAAGGAAGCGAGCTAGATTGATGGTAAGACTGTCTGTGAAAGAAACTATAATTCTCACCGGTGTATCCGGTTTATCAATTTTCGGTAGCCCGTAGGCTCTAGGTGGTAAGCAATCAGTTTTTGCAATTTGCCGTCTGAGTTGGTCAGAAATGAGTTTACTTTTGGTCCAAACCATTGTTAATTTTTTAACTTCCTGTCGCAGGTTACGAGTAAGATCAAATCTAACAACTTTGTAGGTGTTTGTTAGAGAGTTGATGTAACATTTTTTCCTCATACATTTGATTGTTCATAACAACAATCGTATTGCCCTTGTCTGCCTTCAAGAAAAGTAAATCCTGGTTATGTTTATGAAAGATCTTAGTTTCTTTAATCTTGTCAAAGATATTCTTGTCAACGTGAATGAGAGAAGGAGTGTTAATAAACTTTTTCAAGGCGTTTGTAAAATCTAGCCGAGCCATATTGCGGCGGTCAGAGGAAATCAAAGAGATCTTGGATTCAAAATCAGCGATAAGTTTTTTGGTTGGAATGCGGTGGGGCTCAAAAGGAATGCCATATTTGGGTCCCATTTTGAGCACGTCAGCAACATTAACAGGAATTTCCGTATTCCTAAGGTTCACAATCCAATTTTCTAATGTCGAGTCAATTGTATTAGAAGTAGGTCTTTTTTTGTTCTCAATAAGATTAGCTAGCTTTTTGATGTGAGAAGCCTGGTGAACATTGAAAGCCGATTCCAATTTCAAGTGTTGTGTGTCAAAAAATTTTTGTGATACCTCGACAGGTAATTCTATCAAACTATCGTTCCCAAGCGCTAGCAAAATATTTTAATATTTACTCATGGCAGCATGAGAGTCACTAATCTCGAGATTGAGTAACGACCTTTGAAATTTATGAACATTATGGTGGAGAGCAGTTCGCCACCTGGACATTTTGAAATTAATACCGTTAGAGATAAGCTTAGGGAATCCCCCCTCTGTTCTGGGGTGAAAAAGATGAAGCCACACAGATTCGGTCGAGGTTCCGGTATAAAAAAATTAATTTGTAGATAGAACCTAGAAGATAGATAGATAGAACAGACCCTAGAACCTCGATCCGTGCCACTCTGGCGATTTTTTGGCGATATTGTCACACATATTGAAAGACTCTGTAATTTTTTCAGCGAAAAAAAGGTTCCTTTTTGAATAAAAAAAATAAATCATTCCTTTTTTGGTAAAAAATCAGCGTTACCGGAACGTGAAAGTTTTTTCAAAAATTTCTCTTGAAAGCTAATAAAAAACTACAACGCTTATGTAGAGTCATTTTTATTCAGTTACTTCAAGTTTCCGAGATATATTCATTTGAAAAAAAGCAATTTCTCAGATAATGAATTAAAAAATCTGAAAAAATTCACATATAGTGCCTTTCAGTAGTACTTTGATATAACCAATTATGGGGCAAATCTGAGATAGTAAAAAAAAAGTGGCCGAGTTGACGGAGAATCCCTCGTATATTCACATTAATAATTTGTGTGTTGTATTTTATGAAACTTATTAAAAAAGCGTTGAAAAAACGACGCCAAAAACTAAACAATTCATACAGCATCAATCATTCATACATACTTATACCTACGTATAATGATGAAGTTCTTCTTTGATGAATTAAAAGAAGTTCGTTTATACTGTAAAAATCTGTACTCGCCTCATTATCTTGTTGGTTTATTTAAAAAGATTTCAAACATGAAAAGGACGCGGTAATATCTCTTTAAACTCACCATAGAATGTAGAAATGCCGCTAGAGTCGTTACGCACATACGCGAATTGGTACGGAATAGTGGGCTCTCATTGGCTACAAGCACTAGCCTCGCGACAATCTGTTGCAATTATCGCTCGCTATCTAGACCGGTTGAAAATTATGTGGTTGCTATGGACTCGGCTAGGGTCGCTAACTTCAGCGTTAACGCGGTCGTTAGCCGCATTAAAAAGATCCAGAAGCGCAGAGCAGGACCCAATGACGATATAGTGGATGGACTGAATTCTCTAGTAAAAGACTGTCGGGAAAGCAACCGGCTGTCTAAGAAATGTTCGCAATATGCACAAACATACCAGTAGAATTGATGACAATTATATTAGAGTTTACTTATAGAATTGGAATGGAATATTCAATAAAATTATTTACGCATCTAGAAAGTAGAATTTATTACAATTATATCCCAGTTTATACATAGAATCACAAATTAAATATTGAATGAAATTATTTACGTATCTGAAATGAATAGAAGTTAATACAATTATGCATATATCTCTATAAGTTTCATCAGGTCTTGTAATATAAATTTATCTAATGGAAAATTGTAAAAATATCATGAATTTTATTTACAGTAAAATACACGATGAACGATTATAAATTTTATTCTTCAGAATAATCCTCATTATCATGATCACTGTCATCAACACCATCATCATCATCATCAACATTATTATTTTCAATATCCAACATTATGACAACAGTGTTATTCTACCATTTTTCTATAATAACTTCTATAGATATATGACTATAATTTATATAATGTAGGATGTTTGGCCTCACTCGAGCAGCCCGCGCGTCCTGAACGAGTTCCCAAAACTCCTGCAGCGAGAACTCAGACGTTGCTTCGGAAAAGCCGATAATTATTTCTTCCTCCACCTTCTCATCCTCACCCCAATTAACGATCGAACAGTCATCATCATCAATTGAAGGAAGGTCTCGAGCAGAATGAGATGACATTTTTTCAAAAATTCATAGTATATCCGCGGTGAAAAATCTGTAAAAAGAGCAAACCTAAATAAAAGAAAGTTGATGCTGCTGCACTCATCATTTATATACATCATAAATCTGTAACCCAAAAAAAAGTTTTCACCTATTCAAAATGGATACGGAGAAAGTATGGAAGCAACTAGAATTTTATTTTAATGTAGTGCTACACACCAATCCTGTTCCGAATAACACCCCTCATCGTTAGCTCTGCCGAGGTCTCCCAACAGTTGGTGGATGTGATCGACCTCGTTCAGAAATATGGCGAATCGAATGTATGCGGTGTTCCGTGGGGGTGAGAGTGTACAGAGCGGTGGTATTTGATGATTATGAATGATAAAAGATGCTCCCACATAACGACGATGAAGAAAAATTAACACTAAGAGAAACTTACCTCTCGATAAGCCGCTAATGTGGATACGTTGTTGCCTAGTCCTATACAGGTCTGGGAGAGTTGTTTGAATGGTTAAGGCTAATTTATAATGAGGTAGGATAGGCATCGTGCGAAATAAATGGTTCAAGATGATTTTGATTGGTAGAAGATAACATATATTCTTTAAACGATTGATTATGAAATGAATCAATGTTGTAAAAGGAAAATCAAAGAAGGTGTAGTCATAAAGTATCTGGATTTTAACACAGATAACGTCGACGGACAAATTCATATTTCAATACAGAGAATCTGTGGAACTAGCTGAATTCGATCGCTTACGCTACTTCCAAAATGTGGTGTTATTTTGATAATATTTGGATAATATATTGTTACAAAGGGTGAAATCACCCGTTTTGCCCCCTTTTTAATGATCTAGTAGTCATCATAGTTGAAAGACGTTCATAAACCTCTTATGTCTTTCAAAAGAATAAGGTTGCTGCGTCAACCAACATTATTGTAAAAACAGTCTATCTCGACACGTTAAAAGGAGAGCTTCGTCACAAAATAAATCCTTTTCCTTTCTTAATTTTCCGCGTTGTAACACTGGTGTCAGAAGTGGGATACTTCTGTGTCTCGGCTGAGTTTTGAGTTGATTTTGAGTGATAAGAACGAAAAAAAAAAAAAAATTCGAAGATCTCCGAGAGCATCACGCGCGGAACGACGAGCTGCCGGACGCGTTTCGTCGTGTCAACGCTCCCTTGAACCGGCGTTTCCTCCCGTTTATCCTCGTTTGGAAGCTGAGGTTCAGCCCCAGCCCCAACTAGCTCTCTTGGCAGAGCTCATCCAGGGAAATCAAGATTTACTGATGCGACAGATACAGCAGCAACAACAACATCAACAACAGCAACAACAACATCAACAACAGCAACAACAACAGCAACAATTGCAGCAACAAGAACAGCAGAATCTTCTGCACGAACTCCTCTCGCAACAACGTCAACAACAGGAAATCATGTCCCAGGCGCTGATTGGGATCCTGCAAGGTGTGCAGAGGCTACAGGAGCGGCCGCAGGAATTCCCAATACGCCCAGTTCCATCCCCAGGTAGAAGGACTTCTCTTCCTTCGGTCTCGGTCCCAGCAAGGAGGATCTCCATTCATTCAATTCCAGATCAATTAAGGTCTGACGCCATTTACGGGGAAGGCGAAATTTCCCCTGTTGCTAATAATTTTCCACCTGCTCATGTCTCGCGACAAGCTCAGGTTGGCTCTTTTCCGCAATGCCACAATGTTCCGCCTCGTGATATTTCAGAAGTAGTTGAGCCTCCTGTCGCGTCGTCTCATCCTAGCGTGGATATTCAGTCAGAGTTCTTGGCCTTTTTAAAATCGCGTGGAACTGTCAATGTTATCTCTCCGCAGACTCAGAGCTCGTTCGGACTCCATCAGGTCTCTGTTCCCGCTGCGAGTATTGTAGAGTTGCCCTCGAAACATTCAAATTTGAAGCTCGGTTCGTATGACGGTTCGTCTGCTTGGAGTCTATATGAACGTCAGTTCAACATGATAAGTGAGGTTAATGGTTGGAGTCCGTCCCAGAAAGCAGCTAATTTGACAGCTTCTTTGTCCGGTCCGGCCTTGGTAGTTTTTGGATCGCTTTCAGATTCAGATTCCGAAAATTTCGACAGCATTCGTGCGGCTCTTAAACTTCGGTTTGGCGAAGAACATATTTCCAAACTTTATTTCACTCAGTTTGAAAATAGACGTCAAGGACCCAAGGAAGATTTAGCCTCTCTCGGAAATGACATCGAACGTCTCGCTCGACACTCCCTTACCGATTGTGCAGAAAAAGCTAGAGAACAGATAGCTAGGGCGAAATTCATTAATGCGATTCGGAATCCGGAGCTTCGGTATCATCTGAGGCTCGCAGCTCCAACTTCTCTACATGAAGCAATTATTAAGGGCTTAAAATTAGAAGCCATAAACGAGGCGGATTCAGGTTCGCGTCAACTTCATCGATTAAGCCAAGCTGAACCTTCAGAAAATTTTTCATCCCGTCCTTCAGTCAATCAGCCTAGCTCAGATTCTCTTCCAGAAAGGAAAAATAGTAACTTCTCTCGTGACAAGAGATCAAACTCCAATCGGCCTGTCTCAGAGTGCCAGTTTTGCCGCGAAAAGGGACATATCGCGAAGAATTGTTTCAAACTCGACCGTCAGTTGAAGACTGCGCAAGATTCGTGGCTCAATAATGCCTCCAAGAGAGCACCCTCTAATCCGGTTTGGGCAGCGCAACCTTCTGTTCCTTAGAATTCGGGAAACTAGCTACCGATGTTTCGAAAGGGCGGATATCATCGGTTTCTTCCAAGTTCCTTAGCCCTATTGCTTCACAGTTCGTGGTTAGAGGCCTGCGTGGTACCGGCCTTTATGCTAAAGGCTCCGTTAACGGACTAGGTTGTTTTTGGGTGATAGATACCGGAGCCAAAATTTCCGTTGTTCGTCCTGATGTGATTTCGTCTCTTGCTTTAATTAATCCTTCTGTGTCTATTCGCTCCGCTACCGGAGCCACTACCCCTGTCGTAGGTAAGATAGTCGTGCAGGTAACAGTAGCGGATTGTCTTCAATCCCCACATGAAGTTCTAGTAGCTGATATAGAAGATGAAGGCATTTTAGGGGTAGATTTTCTTTCCGCTCACAATTGCGTGATTTCTACTGGGGATTCCACTTTCTGTTCTGGTTACCGTAAAATCAACCTCGAAACGTCTAGGTATATTAACTCTTCTCAACAGAAAGAAACCCTCCCGTCTTTGCGCGTTTTAGAACATGTTTCGGACTCTTTACTAGGTCTTCTGAAGATTAAGATATCGCTCAGACTAACAGTCTCGTTTGCCTTTCTAACGATTTCAAAGAGACTTTCGCTAAAGACTCTGCCGACATCGGGAGATGTACCATAGCTAAGCATTCGATAAGTGTAGGGAATAACGCTCCGATTCAACAGGCAGCTAGACGGCTTCCTTTAAACGGTCGCAGGGAAGTTGAAAAATTAGTAGAAGATATGAGAACAGCAGATGTTATTGAGCGGTCTTCTAGTCCGTGGGCTTCTCCCATTGTCTTAGTCAATAAAAAAGATGGTTCCGAGAGGTATTGTATAGATTATAGGAAGTTGAACGAGGTCACCAAGAAAGATGCACATCCGCTTCCTCAGATAGGAGATACCCTTGATTTAATATCTGCTGCCTGTTGGTTCTCTACGATTGATTTACAGAGTGGTTATTGGCAAGTCGAAATGAATCCGTCAGACAAAGCGAAAACAGCTTTTGTCACAGGGTTAGGTGGACTTTGGCAATTTAAAGTTATGCCTTTTGGCCTTTGTAACGCACCAGCTACCTTCGAAAGAGCGATGGAATTCGCCCTTCAAGGTCTCACTGGCAAGAGTTATCTCGATGACATCATTGTGTTTGGTAAGACTTTTGATAAAGAATTGGAAAATCTTAAGCAGGTTTTTAGTCGTTTATTCCAAGCTGGTCTTAAAATAAGTCCCAAAAAATGTCTTTTATTCAAAAGGGAAGTAACTTTTTTCGGACACGTCGTTTCAGTGGAAGGTGTTAAGACAAATCCTTCTAAAATAGAAAAGGTCTTGAATTGGCCTCGTCCCGATTCAAAAGCAAAGGTTCAAAGTTTCTTAGGACTTTGTCCTTATTACAAACGTTTTGTTAAGGGTTTTGCTTTTATAGCGAGACCCCTCCATGCTCTTCCAGAAATTAAAGTTGTTTTCGATTGGACTTTTAAATGCGAAGGAGCCTTTGTTCTCCTTAAAAAATTATTAACTTCGTCGCCGATATTAGCTTACCCCATCACCTATTCTCAATTCATCGCAGATTCTGACGCTTCTCTCTGTGGTATAGGTGGGGTTTTTGTCTCAAATTCAGGATAACCAAGAGCGCGTCATCAGTTATTTGAGTCGGGTTCTGTCTAAACCAGAACGCAATTATTGTGTTACCCGTAGGAAGTTATTAGCGATGGTAAAATCTATTTGCCGTTTCCATCATTATCTTTATGGAAGGAAATTTTTGATTCGGACAGATTATGGTTCCTTAACTAGGCTTCTTTCGTTCAAATCACCTGAAGGCCAAGTAGCTCGACGGTTGGAGAGATTAGGTCAATATGACTTCGAAACTGAATACCGTCCCGGAGTTCTGCATGGTAATGCTGATGTACTTTCTCGTCGTCCGTGCGGGGACGATTGCAAACAGTGCTCTCGTTTAAATAAACAGCAAGACCCCACGCTTAACGTTCGTCAAATTTCTCTCGTTGAACATAAAGAAGACTGGATTATCGCCCAGGAGAAAGATTCAGATCTCCTCCCAATTCGGAATTGGAAATCAACAGGAGTCAGGCCTCAGTGGGAAGAAGTATCTTCTATGAGTCAGTCTTTGAAAATTTACTGGGCGCAGTGGGACTCCCTGTTCCTCCTCGATCAGTTGCTTTATAGGAAATGGGAATCACCTGACTCCAGGTCGGTACGTTGGCAGCTTCTGGTTCCTAGAGAAAAGATAGCCGAAATTTTGTCAAGCCTTCTTGATTCATCTGTCGGTGGCCATCTCGCTTCTAATAAGACTTGAGATAGGATCAGAGAAAGATATTTTTGGGCTTACTGCCGAGCTGACGTTGAAAATTGGTGCAGAACTTGCATGGTTTGTTTAGCCAAGAAGGGACCTCGTGAAAAAGGGAAAAGTTCTCTTTAAATATATAACGTAGGAGCTCCATTTGAAAGAGTCGCAATGGATATCCTAGGCCCTCTTCCGCTTTTTAGGTCAGGAAATCGGTTTGCCCTGGTGATAGCAGATTATTTTACAAAGTGGTTAGAAGTAGTCCCAATTTCGAATCAAGAAGCTAGCACCGTTGCTCGAGCTTTCGTTCATGAATTTGTCTGTCGTTACGGAGCTCCTCTTGAATTACACACAGATCAGGGTCGAAATTTTGAGTCGAATTTGATGATGGAGTTCCTCCAAATTCTAGGGATTAGAAAAACTCGTACCACCGCTTTGCATCCGCAGTCTAATGGAATGGTAGAAAGATTGAATAGGACGCTTCTTCTTTATCTTTCTTCTTTCGTTGATCAGGATCACAAAGATTGGGATGCGTGGATTCCCCTATTTCTTTTATCGTATCGCTCTGCAATTCACGACACTACCGGTTTTTCTCCAGCTATGATGTTGACAGGTCGGGTTTTTCGACGTCCGTCAGATTTAGAAAAGGGCGTCAATCCTTCCGTGGCTTCGTCCCAGGTGATTTTTAATCCCGTTTTCCGTCAAAAATTGGACGAGGTTCATGAATTTGCTAGGGAAAGAATTCGTATGGTCTCCGATAAGACTAAGGATCGTTATGACATCAGAGCTAGAAATTTAAAATTTGAAAACGGAGATTCCGTTTGGTTATTTCAACCTAGTCGACAACAAGGGCGTTGTCCCAAACTCCAGAGTAATTGCGAAGGTCCTTATTTTATTGTTGATCGAATTAACGATGTTGTTTTTAGAATTAGACGTTCCCCTTGTACCAAATCCAAAGTCGTTCATCTGGAACGCTTAGCACCTTATCAGTCAAGGGTGTCGTTTTAGTAGCTCTCTGAAGGTCAGAAAGTTCGTTGACAGGTTAAGGTTAGTTTGATGTTGTTCGATACGGGAAATTAAATGAGCGATTGGTTGATCCTCCCTTTTTTTTTCAACCTCAAGTGTCAGTTTTTGTAAGCACTTTTCAGGTTGTTTACCGAACAGCCTTTTCCTACCGACCTTTCTCACGAATGACACGAAATGAATGAGATAAGATCGGTTCCTTTCTTTTCAGTAAATATTTAATTCATCTTATTCGTGCATTTTTCCAAATTCACTTAGTGAATTTGGATTGTAACACCACCACTCTCATTTGTCCTCCAAACTCTTGGGCGTGCTGTTTCTGAAAAAGTCTTGGATTCAGTCACCTATTCCTTTTTCCTGTTTCCTGTGCCGGTTCTCAGAGGGAATCAGCCTTTACCTTGCCTAGGACCCAGAGTTTTCCCGATTATGGTTTCCCGCCTCGTCGTACTCATCTGTGTTTGATTCACCGGACTATTTTCCCTGAAAAGGAATGGATTTTCTTTTCGATGTCGATCCGGATGATTTTGATGTCTTCAAATTCATGAAGATACATAACACTAGACAACACTTACCTTTATAAAACAAGGCACATAAATTTTGAAATTCAATTTAACGCTCAACTATCTGCTCAAGGTTTTCTGTGGTTTACCTTGAGACTGTGGGCAAATGCCAGATAGTAAAAAAGGGAGTCTTTAAATTTTTAGAGTCACAGCTCCAACTCACCTTCGAGCACTGACTGCTAGATCACTTTTACAATTGTTTTATCTTTTCGGAGTCGGGACGACTCTTTTCCTTGGGGGGGGGGGGGGGGGTAGTATTACAAAGGGTAAAATCACCCGTTTCGCCCCCTTTTTAATGATCTAGTAGTCATCATAGATAAAAGACGTTTATAAACCTCTTATGTCTTCTAAAAGAATAAGGTTGCTGCGTCAACCAACATTATTGTAAAAACAGTCTATCTCGAGACTTTAAAAGGAGAGCTTCGTCACAAAATAAATCCTTTTCCTTTCTTAATTTTTAGCGTTGTAACAATATAACTCAACATTATGCTGTGAAAAAAACCTCTATGCTGAACGACTATTATTTCTACTGGTGGTCTGTTATTTTTATATGGTATCTCTCTTTTTAGATTGATTGTCACTTATGTGAACAGTATAATTCTACGCTACAGATCAGTCTATCCGTAGAATAATATGCGTTATCTAGCTCTGATTTAAACTTGCAACCATATGGTTTGGGAGCCGAGCTGAAGACAGGGGAGTGTCTCGCTGAATACCCAAGGTAATTGTCTGCAGCTAGGTGCCAATTGTATCTTGCTCAATTTTGCTATGGAACTCTATGAGAAAATTGATGTTAATATTCTTAGAACACAATACCGAACGTTTGACAGTGGCTAGTGAAGCTTGCCACTCGTTTTTGTTGAATGAAACGTGATGCAAAATTTGGAACGATTTGCAGAAGACTACTCGAATTAACTTAGGGGGCATCCATTAATCACGCGATGCCTTTATAATCAATTTTAAACTCCCCCCCCCCCCCCCTTGCCCGTTATCACGTGATTTTTCTCGCCGATTGACTACTCGCGTACATGGGTTAAAAATGTGATAAAACCAATAAATATCTCTAAATATACTCGGTGTTTTTAGACAAAATGCACCAAAAAATACACGTGATATTGCCCGAGACCCCTCCTTTCCCCCGTGTGTTCAATCGTGATATTTTCAAGTACCCCTCCCCCTCACCCCCTCGTGAGTCTCACGTCATTAATGGATGCCCCCTTATCTTTAGATGCAAAGTTCGGCGATATTGATAGCCGTCGGGTCGTGTAGGTAGGTGTACGTGGAATTCTGGGGGAGGGCCTCACCTCGAGATCGGAAGAATTGGAAGATACGAACGATTATGACCGTCAGGCACTTAGTCTTTATGGATTTCGAACGGTACTCTACCATCGAAAGCTATTGTTTGAAAATGTCGATTTGGTTCACTCACGGTACATATACATGTATCTATTGTGAGGATAATCTTTATCTTGGTCACGATTGGTTTAAACAACTAAATTGTGTTTCTGTAAGAATATAAGTTGTTTATTCATGATTGTCACAACTTTATCAACTAACTTAAACTATATAAATATTCTCAGATGTAAGAACATAAGAAACGACATTAAAAGTTATTATATTCCAATCGTTTCTACCTAACAGTTTTTTTAATGTATATTGACACTTCAGTGTCTATTGTTGAACCGACCACACTCGTCGTTTGGGACGAAGAGACAGCTATGTCGATACGTTCAAGTGTTGTTGTTCATTTACTTATCCACTTGGCGTAAACAGGCGAAATGTCAAATCGAGTCAAGTAATACTGTAGTATTACTTTACATACATGTGGGATCGTCCCAATAAGTATCGTGTGCGTAGGGATAATCGCGAATAGCGCTTGCGCGTAATTATAAGAGGGTCGAATAAGATCACGCGAGAGAATCGATGAACGAGTCGAGAAGTTGCCGAGCGATAGGCAACACGAGTGTAAAGCCGATCCATTATTATAATCATCAAACTTATATTTCATTATTAAGAGGTTGTACTCTTCTTTTCCTACCATCCCACATATATATATATATATATATATATATATATATATATATTGTAACGTGGCAGTTCGGTTAGGCCTGCCCGTTACAAGAGACTCCCTGAACCCTGGGCGAGATCCCGGAATCAGGGTCTAGAAAATCGAGTCGCGGAATAATCTCAGAGAGCGCCAGAACTGGAGTCACGCACCCGAGCTTCGACAGGGACGAAATAGAGCATTGCGACCAAGATATTTCAGGTTTTTGTTTTTTTTTTTATTTTTTTTTGAGTGCACCGGCTACCCTCCAGTGACCAACTCCGACACCGAACATCTTTCGAGGCAAGGCGAAACCACGAAGATCTCGCGGGAAGGACACCGAGGCTGCGGAGGGGGAGGCAACGCAGATCCCTGCAGCGCGGGAATCCAAGGCGGACGCGATTCCCGCTGGCGGCCGGCGCGCCGCAGCCTCCCCGCTCACCCCGCTTACGCCCAACCAAGGCAACCGCGAGGTACCAGCTAGCGACGAGGGAGCACCACCCCGCCCAACCCCAGGACTACGTAGAGCTGCGCGGGAGACGACATCGCGATCTAGCCTTAAGTTCTGCGCCGCGTAGAGACGACAGGTGCGCGGCAAGTTGCGCAATCCCCAAAATCGATGACCGATCGATTGTTGCGCATTCTTAGGGTGATGACGTCACGAAAAATTAGCGCGACGAGATCGGCGTTGCGACCATCCGAGATCACTCTAGTTCTGGCGAGGAAACTAGGCGGTTGAGTTGCATTTTTGTTGTTTTGGAGTTAGAGTTGCGCTGGTTCTGTGCCCGTGAGAGAGAGCATTTTCGTTGCGAGGAAGACGATGAACCGTCACGAGGGAGTTGGCAGTTTTGTGCAGTGGATGTGGAGCGGTAAGCGTTGTTAACATTCTCGCGATCGAATTTCGAGGGTAATTGAGTAAAGGCTGATCCGATAAAGGATAGCCGTTTTGGTAGTTTGCTTGTCGAAAAGTACTCGAAATTCGTTTGCCGATTCTTTTGCTTGGTGACCGTAGCCTGAGTTGCGCGCAAGGGAGTAGCGTTAATTACGGGGAATCCATGAAATCGAGTCGAGCCACGGGTTGAGCCGAGACGTTATTGTCTCGAGTTTGAGTGTGACCGAAGTCCGTTACACGGGGTCATTTCACTTCGTCCGGTACATCCTCCATTCTCGTGTAGGTCGCGAACAGTCACGGGGAGCATTCGAATCCGCGACTGCGTCCCGCCGTCGCCGAGAAAGTGAAGCTCGGGTGCGCGCTGATAAAAATACGCGCTTTTAGAGGAGGATCGCGGGTGTCGCGACGAGCCTCGCCTTAGTTTCGTTATTTTTTTTTTTTTCTCTTTCTTTTGTTTGCATTACCAGTTAATATTAAGTTGGCGATCAGCGCCATTTTGTAAAGGACGTTCGCGAGCAGCGCATCGAGTACGATTTTGTTATTGGTTTTTACGAAGTAGGGTATTATTAAGACGGCGACTAGCGCACGTAGGCCGTAGAGGTCTCCTAGATTTATTCATTTTTTTTTTATTTTTTTTTATTATTTGGTTTGTTTCTTCCTTCCTTATTGAGGTTAGATAGAATTTAACATTGTATTTGGAATCGCGAAGGACGGCTTGCGTAGTCGTATTATCCTTTTTATTTTTATTTTTATTTCTTTTTGTTTTTGTAATATCGCTAATGAGAAATATACCATTGTAATTTTATAGTAATTTGGCCACAGCACGCGTTGGCTTACTTGTGTTGCAATTCTCTCTACCCGAAAATCACCCCTCCCCTCTCCGCGGTACTGAGCTACCGAGCATATGGTCGCGATATATCGTATTACCGATTTCGAGGCGTGTTGACCACGCCAGGCGCCCAACAAATTTCGCGATATTGTTTCAGATCCAGGATACCTCGCCGGACGCCAAATTATTGTGCACGCGGTAAGTTCCCGGTTATTTGCTCCGAGTAACCGAGGTGCAGAAAAATCCACGTCACAACATATATATATATATATATATATATATATATATATATATATATATATATATATATATATATATATATATATATATATATATATATATATATATATATATATATATATATATATATATATATATATATATATATATATATATATATATATATATATATATATATATATATATATATATATATATATATATATATATATATATATATATATATATAATGAAAATGGTTCTAACGATTATTAATTAGACATGATAATCTAGCTAATCATTATTATAAGCACTTAGTATTACCTGATTCTGTTCAAATCAGGGACGAACTTGATTTAATTGAGGAGAATGGAATCTCATAAAAATGTCTATTCGCGAAATAATAAGATTTAGTAAACAACAGTAAAGATTAGAACGTAGAAGATAGTGAGTCTTTTGCAGCTAACAGAATAAATTAAATATTCGGATTTTACGAATTAGCGCGAGACTTTAGGCCAGTCACAATTAAAATTTTCCGCCGGTTTAAACAAAAAGTGTCGATTTTAGCATTTTTTTTGGCAGATTTTTTCACAAAAAAATAGGAAGATGTCAAAAAAAAAAAAAAAAAACCTTCCATAGCACGATAAACAATGACGTTAAGGATATTGAGTAAAAAATTCAACTCGATAGCTTTAAAACTCTGCCCTCCAAGTTGGACACCGTTTTGAAAAATGCTGTTTCGAGAAAAACGCGTTCAAAGTTTCAAGTGAGGAAATCTTAGGTAAATCGTTCACTTACGGTCAATCAACGATGCCAGGTCCATACAATATCCCTTCTGCTTCTTCGAAAAGATCGTGCTCAATGGATTGTTCAGTCCGACGAGCTGTCCTCGCCTCTTTGCTATCCAGGGACGCCCGGCGGTTTGCTTGGGTGATGCGCGCATTCTTGTACTTAGCGGCGAAATCTGCGGCGCTCGGCCCTATCGTGCATCCCATCGTCTCCAAAATTTTTAAAATTGGGTCGTAACCTTCATTGAAGGTGCACACAGTATACTGCGTAGCGATTTCTACTATCTGCTTGCCGCAGAATACGTGCTTTGGGGCTAGTTGCGACACACAGTGATTGAGGCTCTCGTTATTGTTTTGAGTGTTCGCGCCCGTACATCGTTCTAAGAGATCCTCCGTTGTTAGATCATCGTAAATCGGCTTTGAAACTTGTACGTCTTCGTCGAGTGCTGGTGGATGGGTGTACTCCTCTCCTGTGGCCTCGGCCTTGCGCCATTGCGCCAAAAAAAAAGCGGATGGCGTGCTAAATTCTTGAAAAATCAGAACGCCATCCGCTTTTGTTTTTGAAAATTGAGTGTGACAAAAACAAAAGTTCGACGACTAATTTGCGGCTTATTTGCGGCAAATTATCAACCTAATCAGAATCACTCATGATGCTCGCTGTGCGTTATTTTGGTAGTTGGCGGGCTAAATTCTTGAAAAATCAGAACGCCATCCGCTTTTTTTTTGAAAATTGAGTGCGACAAAAAAATAAGTCACGCGACTAATTTACGGCTAATTAACGGCAAATTATGCAATAGTCCGAATTCACATTTTCGACAATTGGCGAGCCAAGTTAATGTACGTGCAGGTAGGAACGAGACAATAGAAATAACGATCGCACGGGCAAACGGCCGACGCGATAGCTGTAGCGCTCCGTTGCCTTCTTCCAAGAAATGCTGTACAGTAACCGAAATAATCTGAATTTTGGCATGAAAATTTCAGGGAATGTTTGGAAGAGTGTATACTATTCGATAAAGCAAAAAAAAAAAATCGATCTTTTGAAAATTTCACACTGGAAAGCTCCCTTAAAAAGAGAGATATTTCCCGGCTGAGCGCTGCTGATGCTATGTCGGCAGTTTCTTGTCTCAGTTCTTAGTACCAGTCATAAGAAACAAAGTTGAACCTTATACTAGGGATCGTTGCTGGTCTCTACGTGATTTTTGCCACCGAGGGGTGGAACTCGCCGGTCTAGGCAATACGATATTTTAATGTTATTCATGGCCGTAGCTTTCGTTACAGCGTTGAAAGGGAATTTTGGGAAACACTTCACGTGTTGAGAGTCGTAGTTATATTGCGATTTTGAAGAAGGTACGCCGAAGCAATACTCCGGACGTGACACACGTATCAAAAATATAATTCCGATGGAGTCACTCACCCAAGTGCAGCGCGATCGTCACATGCGCGCAAAGAATTGTTATATTTGCAGAAAACCTTTAACCCGTGAGGAGCAAAAGTGTCACGATCACTGCCACTTCACGGGTGAATATCGCGGTCCTGCTTATAATCGGTGTATTTTGAATTTCAGAGAGACGCATACAATTCCAATAGTTTTCCACAATTTGTCTAGTTACGATTCACACTTTTTAATAAAATCCCTCGTGTTAACTTTTCTCGGTGAAATTACACTGCTACCCATAAATGAGGAAAAATATATATCCTTTACGAAACATGTTGATGGGACAATGATGCGCTTCAGATTCATCGATTCGTTTCGATTTATGGCTAGCAGCATCGATAAACTTTCGTCATATTTGGATCATGCAGATAAACACATAACGCGTAAATTTTATAATAATTCCGCACACTTTAGTTTGATGACCTGCAAAGGTGTCTTTCCCTATGAATACGTCGATTGTTGGGGAAAACTCGATGAAACGCGATAACCTGCAAAGAAGCATTTCTACTCACATCTCTGTGATTCGAATATTTCAGACGCCGATTATGAGCACGCTAAAATTGTTTGGGAGGAATTTTATTTAGAGTCATCGGGGGACTATTCAGATTAATATTTCAAGACGAATGTTCTGTTGCTTGCAGATATTTTTCAAAATTTCTGAGCCAGCTTATTCGAAAAATATAATTTAGATCCGTTACACTACTACACAGCGCCGAGACTTGCTTTTGACGCAATGCTGAAACATACGAGAGTAAAGGGCCTAGCCGGATAAGAATGGTGAATCTGCCCCCACCGAATTTTGTGGCACCGATTTTTTCCCAAGTTCCTAAACTGAAAAAAAAAATTTTGTGTAAAGTTCCAGCTTTCTACATCGATTCCGAGGGGTTTTTCTGACGAAAAAACGTGTTTTTCGATTTTTGCAGTTATTAAATACTAAGAGGCGACCGAAAAATCTGAAAAAATTCTGAAAAATCAGAAACATGTTTAAATTTATGGAAAAAATATTTGCAATTTTTTTTTATGCTAAAGCCTATTATTGATCATCGAATCTTCTTTTAAAAAATATATTTTATAGTGTATATATTTTGCTACTATTATGACAAAAATTTACGTGATTTTACTAATAATACCCTGCAAATTAAAAAAAAAAGTCTCAAAATTCGGCCTGCAACACATTGAAAAAAAAAAACGACAAAAATTTCACCAATTTCGATAAGAATCCATAGATAAATCTTTCTTTGGGTTAAATTATCGGGTGATCATGGCTGGAGTAGTTGTGAGACATAACAAACAGATGTAAACAATATGATTTTCACGGTGATTTTGGATATGTTGGAATTTTCGACGTCGATTAACAAGGTTGAAATGGATTTTGTCCGATTTTTTACAATAACATGGATGCAAAAATCAGCATAGCCGTCGGTAAGCTGCACAGCTTAAGTGGCGCCGCTAGTGTGAATTTATTGAAAGATACTTTTTACTGGTTCATATCAGCTATCTCAAGCAGTATCTTACCTTGCTGAAATGATGGACGAGGATGGAAATATTGCACTCAATTATTTGAAGAGATTAGAAGATGCAAATCACGCAATCGTTCAACTTCTTGTGAGGTCGAGACACATTAATAGCAAAACTTATAAATGCTACATTGATTATACTCGTGATTCCCAAGGATCTTCTGGAATTCGCCGTTACGTTTGTGATTGTCCAAATGGCAAACGAACCGTTGGTTGTTGTTCACACATTGCTGCGATCGTTTCTTATCTATCTAATGCTCGATATCAATCGAAAATCATAAGACCAGCTGAAATCCTCACAGGACTCTTTGATGTAGAAGAGGTCAATGCCGTAATCAATAGTGATAGTGATGAAGATTAAATATGTAGCAATTTAAATAGTAGGAGTTAATGCTTGATCAATGACATTTATGGAAACTCAGATTACACTTATACTAATACAATTTATTAATAAACTCAAATTAGCAATAAAATCCTACTGATTACATCTGTTTGTTATGTCTCACAACTACTCCAACCATGATCACCCAACAATTAAACCCAAAGAATGATTTATGTATGTATTCTCATCAAAAAATGTGAAATTTTTTCGTTTTATTTTTTTTTCAATGTGTTGCAGGCCGTATTTTGAGAATTTTTTTTCTTTATTTGCAGGGAATTAATGGTACAATCACGTCAATTTTTGTCAGAACAGTAGCAAAATATATACACTACAAAATATATTTTTTAAAGGAGGATTCGATGATTAATAATAGACTTTAGCATAAAAAAAAATTGCAAATATTTTTTCCATAAATGTTAACATGTTTCTGATTTTTCAGAATTTTTTCAGCTTTTTCGATCGCCTTTTAGTATTCAATAACCGTAAAAATTGAAAAAACACGTTTTTCCATCAGAAAAACCTCCCGGAATCGATGTAGAAAGCTGTAATTTTGCACAAATTTTTTTTTTAACTGAGGAACTTGGGAAAAAATCGATGCCACAAAATTCGGTGGGGCAGATTCACAATTTTTATCCGACTAGACCCTTTGTAACTTTGAGACGGCCCTAAAATGGTGTTATTTATTGAAAGAAGCATTCGAAGCGGTGTAGCACAATGTTCTAATCGACACGCTCGGGCCAATAACAGCATTATGGGAAAAGATTTTGAACCGAGTAACGTGGAATCATATCTCATGTCTTTTGACGTAAAGAATCCATATGGTGCGGCTATGAGTACACTTTTACCGATCGGTTCGTTTGAGTGAGAGCATAATCCCATCGATATATCAACTTACCCAGACGATTCACCGATCGGTTACATCCTGGAGGTGGATTTAGACTACCCTATAGAGCTTCGTGAGGATCACAAAGATTCGCCCCTTTGTCCTGAGCATTTCACTTCATCAGGTGGTAAAAGCGCTAAACTCGTTACCACTCTTCACCCCAAAACATAGTATATATTGTATTATAGAAATATGAAGCAGTGTTTGAGTTTAGGATTGAAATTAACGAAAGTGCATAGAATTTCGAAGTTTCCACAATCTCCATGGCTCGAGCCTTACATCACTCTCAACACTGACATACGCAAGCAATTTAGGAACTAGTTTGATAAAAACTTTTATAAAGTTATGAATAACGCGGTGTTCGGCAAGACTATGGAGAATGTGTGAAATCACAAAAATGTTAAATTGTTCACAAAATGGGAGGAAAGAGGAAGGTGGTGCGAGAATGCTTATTGCCGGAACAAACTTTCACAGCTGCACCGTATTTGACACAGATATGGTTATCATAGAAATGAATCGTGTCAAAGTTTACTTCGCTGAGCCTATACACATTGGCGTCGCAATCTTAGATCTCCCTAAAATTATTCTGTACGATTTTCATTATAATTATGTCGAGAATAACTTTTTGAACAAACAGGCCAAATTGATATTCACCGACACCTACGGCCTTATTTACCAATTCAATGTGCCTCATATCTATGATATCGTGAAACCTGATGTCGACGCAATGTTTGACACTTCCGACTACTCTCCCGATAATGTGTACGGTATTCCACTTGAAAATAAGAAATTTCTGGGCCGGTTGAAAAATGAGAACAACGGAAAAATTATGACTGAGTTCATTCGGTTACAAGTGAAACTTTACACATTCACCACCATGGGTGAGGACGAAAAGAAACACATCAACGACATCAAAGTGAGTGAACCTGCCAAGGGTGTCAAAAGTTCAACGTTGAACACAATCACGTTTAACGGTTATAAGCGCTGTCTTTTGGCTTATACAGAGATGGCCCGTCCACAATGCCTAATACGTAGCAAGAAATACGAAGGTAGCACCATCGTACGGAAAAAATTGGCTCTAAGTTGGCAAGATGACAAGCGGCAATTGATATCCGGAAAGACTGACAACGTACCTTGGGGGTTCGCCGCTGTCCCCCAATAAACCAGACATAGGATAGAACTGCAGGCATAGAACCGTTATTAATATTTGACACCTCGGACGATCCCTCATCAGACAAAGACGTTTGTTCATGAATACAATATTGGACGGATCGAAGCTTCAAATGTGAATACCATGTAAATACATATATTTAACAATTATTTATGTTTATTCGTATAATGCGAAAAAAGTTTCCAGAAAATGGAAAAACGTTTTCCAGAAACGAAAAGTTTTCAGAAAATGAGAGACAGTTTTCTGAAAAGTTTTTTCCCATTTGATTAACACGTAATAAAATTTTTCAGAAAATGAGAAAAAGTTTTCTAGAAACGAAAAGGGTTTCAGAAAATGAAAAAAACTTTGTAGAAACGAAAAAGGTTTCAGAAAATAAAAAAGTTTTCCAGAAAATAAAATATACATTAATCGTATCGAAAATTGCAGATTATTATTATCATTTTTCTAACAACGGATATGACACATCTGTGTACAAAGGGAATAAATGTGGAAATATTTCTGTAATTAAATCTTCCACTTTAATTCTGAAAATACATAGAAATTGTGCTACATGTCTGTTTTATTTATCCAACTATTGTGTGAACTGTCAAACCCTAACCACTTCACATAGAGCTGATTCCCACGTTAGCGTCATATTTTCTCCACAAGGTAGTCATTGTGGTATTTTAGTTTACTGAGCTCCCTCTCGTAGAAACCTCCCTCGATGAGATGATCTTGATAATCGGTAAGTTTGTATGTCGGTGTATTGGTATTTGTCACCTCACTCACGGTGAATATTTCCGTTGTCCAATTAGGTGTATAGCCTTTTTCGAATACATGCTTGTGCTTGCTGATTCGAACTCGATCGCCTAGATTGAATTTACGCGTCCGATTACTTCGTTTGATTCGCCGTGGCTTATATACGCTTCCATACAGTCGTTTTCCGTTGACCGTGCTGACATCCACCGGTTTCATCTGAATCGTGCGATGCTTGGTTTTGTTGTAGGACTTCATTAAATCGCCCAAAATATTAGTCCACTTCTGAGATTCTTGGAGAGTAAACCGCTTCCACATTTTATCGTTGAATGTTCGATTGAAACGTTCACATATCGACGCCTTTAAGTTGCCGAATGTCGAATACATGTTGATATTGTGCTGCTTCATGAGAGCTCTGAATTCGCTCTTATAAAATTCTTTGCCTTGATCAACGTGTGGATGTGTGGGTATTCGGTTCTGGATCAGTACAGATTTCATGGCATCGGTCACATCTTTCCCACTCTTGGAATTCATAGGCACAGCCCACGCGTACTTCGAAAATATGTCGATAATTGTGAGTAGGTATTTGTATCCCTTGTTGTACAAACTGTATGCCGTCACGTCAACGAGATCAGCCTGCCAGGAGTTATCCAGTCCACGCACATCTATGAACCGACGCGGATGATTGCGTCGAGCGGGTCATGAAGTTCATTCACTATTGTCATCTTCATTGTTTTTCATGTTCTGTGTTGCCCAATTTTTGAAACTTTCGTTCAGACGCTTCTGCTCTTCAAACGGGACTGATTCCTTGCTTGCTTGTTCTAGTGCTATCACTCTTTCATAATGCTTCCTGTTACTCACGCGCACCTGTTTAACGGTCCAACTGATTTCCGTCACTCTCTCGTGATATTTTTCGTCTGAACTAATGAGAACTTTGAGCGAAACAGCATCGTTGGGCTGTTGTCAGTCGGCTATATTACACAATCGTTTACCCTCCAGATCATACTGATTGTCGGGGGTGATTTCGAATCCAAAGCCTGGAGGTCCACGAATGAATTTTTCACCCCCACCACGCTCCAAATGTCACCCAAATATGTTTATGCACATCACTGGACGGTCACTGAACAAATGATGATTCTCTATTGATCTGCCGCTAATAAATGATTCCAGCTTCCCGCAACTCTTCAATGATGGCAACTAATTCGTTTGAATGACTGGTATTGCCTGCAGCCTGCGACGTCATAAGTAGTCAGAGACGATCTACAATTTCATTTGGATCATTCCAGTAGACGTAATCAACATCTTGCCTCTCCTTTCGCGCAAACTTATAGTCGGGTAAGTCTTTACCTGATTTTTCCGGCGAGCTGACGTGTTGTGCGACGACATTTCTATATTTTGCGCTTTTTGAATCGTCTCTAAGACTTCCATTTGCTTGGTAACGTTTTCGATGAGCATTTGTCATCGTTACAAATTTTATGTAATTATTCTTGTCTGCGGCATGCGCCCCAGACGCAAGCCCTTGTAAGAAAAGATGTGCTTTGCCGAGCGATCGTCGGTGAAAAAATCTCCCAAATGACCATGATCGTGGATAAAAAATTCCCCAAATGCCATGATGGTTGGTCAAAAATTCCCGAAATTGGCGTAGTTTAATCAGGGAGCCACTGTTCGTAAAGCTTCTTCATGTTTTGAGGTTCACGATTAAATCTATATAAAATCAATAGGTGGTTGACACTTGTCAGTTGCGTATGCGCATTGACTAAGTCTCACTCCGCCCTACTGCGCTGGTCCGTAGGCCTCGAAATCATGAACCTGACACCCGTAGGCAAAGTGAAACATTCCTATTTACCAATACTACTATACTTCCGTGTATCACTCTGGCGATTAGTATACTGCGGCATATCTCTCTCTTGTACGTGTAACGTGCAAAACTTCTTCTCCAAGTTCCAAGAACTGCCCAACAATCTTACACCCCCTGCAGGTTCGTCCGGAAATATCTCGAAATTTTCGTTAAAGAAGATTGCATACGGTTGTTTGCGAATTTTCGACAATGTGTGAATCATATTGTTGTTCACCGATGAAAGGGAGCGTGCCAGCGTAGAGCAGTGATTCTGAAGCAAGACTTGCAACTATAGCTTTGTCAAGTGCGCGATCCAAAGAAGAAGAAACAAACATGGATTCTGAAGAGTGCTTGAAATTTATAAAAATCATGAAGACGGCATTTAAGATTTTATCCGAGAAATCTTCATCGACAGAGATCCAAAGTGGATTCGATTTGGAACCCAAGATACAACGCTTTCGAATGAATTTTTACGAAACAACGCCTCAACAATCGGACAGAAGACACGAATTTCGACCACAATTGAAATCCTGAAATCGTTGATAGCTAAATTTCAACAGTTTCAAAAGTGGGTGACGGATCACAAATCCGACGGAGAAGCGGTCGAGAACGTTGCAAAGATTCGGAGACAGCTTCAAGAGCCGCATTAGAATGGGAGCCGTGATCAATATGCAGCATAAAGATTTGAACTGTTTTGTCCTGTAAATTCAGTGTAACAAAAAACGAGAAATCATGAAAGAAATTGAATATTTTAATAGTAAAAGTCAAGTCATCATCCAACCAATGGACAAACGGGGATGGTTTGAAGAGAACGTAAAGCAAAAAGTGTTGCCCAAAGTGGAGGATTTCCAAGAAAGAGACTCGGGCTGGTCGTGACCAAAATAATCAATTTCACTGTGAATATTAACAAATACGTACCATTACGAGAAGGTGTGTTTACATAAACACCACTATCAAAGAATATTCGAGATAATAAGGCTGTCGTCAACATTCGTAACAGAGACTCATATTTCATCCGTTGGCCGGTCACCGCAGCCCTCTTTTCAGCCAATAACAATCCCAGTGTAATCACTTCATATCCGCATTTCATCTCAGTGTTACCATACAATGGTTTGAATTTTCCAATGTCTTTAGATTTAATTCCAAAATTTGAAAAACTAAACGAATTTTCGATTAACGTCTATGGTATAGAATGTACTGAAAAAAACAAAGCACAGTGAAATTGTACCAGCTTATTTAAGCCGAAACAAGTCTGATAAACCTGTAATTCATCTTTTATTATTAGAGACTGAAATTATTGACGATGATAATAATGATGATGATGATGATGATGATGATGATGATATGGAAAATTATGAAAAGAAGGTAACACAACATTTTGCATGGATTTAAAATTCATCGCGATTAACAAGATCGTGAATTTCTGGTTACCGTGCACGTACTTCGATTTGCGATAGGTGTCTGTCACAGTTTCAATCTAAAAGATGTTTTTTGAAGAACATAGTTGATTGCATGATTTTGAACGAAGCCAAAGTTATTGCAACAGCAGAAGAGGAAAAGATTCTGAAATTCAAAAATTTTAAGTACAAACAAAACCGTTCCGTTATGTATTTACGCGGATCTTGAATGTTTACTGCGACCTACTCTTGAAAGTATCGGCGAAGAACAAACCATTTATCAAAAGCATATTCCGTACATTATAGCTTATCATCTGCATTGTGCGTTTAATGATTCAATTTCGAAATTCAAAATTAATCGTAGCGAAATTTGCATTCAATGGTTTATGAATGAGTCAGCGAAATCAGCAGATTCGTTGGCAGTATATTCAAAAACTGTTGTACCCATGGAACCTCTGACGCGTGATCAGATTTACGAATTTCAATCTGCTAAAATATGTCATATTTGTGAAAAATCTTTTACGCACGAAAACGTGAAACATCGTGATCACTGTCATTTTACAGAAGAGTATTGTGGTCCTGCTCATCCGGGGTATGATTTAAATTATTAAAATTCATATACTATTCCAGTGATATTTCACAATCTGTCAGGTTGAGATACGTATTTTCTGATTGAACCATTGGCAACATCATTTTAGGGTACTATTCAGCTTATACCCGTCAATGAAGAGAAGTACATTCTGTTTACGAATTACGTCAAGGGAACATACGTGAAGTTGAGATTCCTAGATTCATTCCGTTTTATGCCCAGCAGCTTTGAGAAATCAGCATCCTATTTGGGAAATAATCAAAAAACAATTCCACGCAAATTTTGCAGTACCTAGAATGAATTTAAATAATTGACCAGAAAAGGTGTTTTCCCGTATGAATACATTGGTAACTGGGAGAAACTCGAGAACAGGCAACCACCAGCGAAAGAACAATTTTATTCAAAATTAAACGACCAGAACACACCAGATGACGATAACGGGCACGCATGCAAACTTTGGCAAACTTTTAAAGGTCAAACTTTGAAAGAATATTCGAACTTGTATTTACAGAGAAACGTTTTTTTACTGGCTGACGTATTTCAAAATTTTTGACAGATTTGTTGGACGACGTATACACTAGACCAGTTGCATTATTACACAGCGCCCAATCTTTCGGTTCTCACTGATATAGAAATGTCTATATTCAACGAAAAAGTTATTTCTGGTGGTGCATCGCAATACTCGAACCGACACGCAAAGGCCAACAATAGGTATATGCTAGAGGCATTCGATGCAGAAGTCGAAGAATCTTATCTCATGTACTTTGAGTTCAACTTTTGTACGGTGCTGGCATGAGCTTTGCTCTGCCATGCAGTTCCTTTGAATGGGTATCAGATTTCAGACAATGCGACGTTCTTACCACTTCGGACGAAGCGGAGTTCGATTACATATTATATTAGAAGTAGATTTGGAATATCCTTATGATCTGCATAAAATGCATAAAGATTTACCACTGTGTCCGGAGCATTACGTCGCTCCGATTTCGAATAGCAAATAGTCTAAATTGACGACCACGCTACTGGCCAAACAAAATTACGTTATTCATTATTGCGTTGAGGAACAATGTTTGCAATGAGGCTTGAGATTAGTTGAAATTCACAAAGTTCTCAATTTCCGGCGATCACCATGGCTCGAAAATTATATCAATTTGAATACCGATTTGCGGAAAAAATGCGTCAACGAATTCGAAAAAAACTTGTGTGAAGTAATGAATAACGCAGTTTTCGGTAAGACGTTGGAAAATGTTAGGAATAACAGAGATGTCAGGCTGATCACATAATGGGATGGAAGATACGGTGCTAGAGCTGTTATTGCCAAACCAAATTTCTATAGCTGCACGATTTTCGAGAAAAATATGATCATAGTTGGATTCAGTGAAACGAATGTGAAATTAAATAGGCCATTCTTTGCGGGCTTCTCCATGCTAGATCTTTCAAAAACCTACATTTACGATTTCCATTATGATTATGTTCAAACGAAACTTGGAAACCATGCAAAATAAATGTATACCGATACTCATAGTTCAATTTATCAATTTACTGTCCCTGACGGATACCGGTGTATGAAAGAAGACTTGCTCAAATCCGACAGGTCTGATTATCCACACGATAACGTTTATATAATGCCTTTAGCAAATGAAAAAGTTCTCGGCCTAATGAAAGACGAGAATAATGGAGAGATAATGTTAGAATTCGTTGGATTAGAAGCTTAGTCATATTTATTCCAAGTATTAGGAGATTAGGAAGATCAAAAATAGGCCGAGGGTGTAAAAGGATCACCATTCAAAACAATAACTTTTAACGATTATAAGGAATGTGCTTCACAACACAAAAATGTCATAAAAAATCAGAATTTAATATTGAGTCGAAGGCATGAAGTTCATACTGTGAAGTAGTGTATATATGCCGGTTCTGGACCGACCCCCCCCCCCTCCCCCCCCGCGAATCCGCGGCGCTACACCCCCCCCCCCCCCCCCCCCCCCCGCCAATCCGCGGCGGTACCCCCACCCGTCGATCTTTTTCGGGTTTTGCCGCAAGATGGCTGTTTTCATAGGATTTGACGCACACACACACACACACAAAATAATTGCTGTCGAGACTTGTTTGGCGCAGGAAAGCCGCACATAAATCAGATAGGGTAAAAACCCGCTAGATCTATTGAAAAAATTCCAGGAAATGACCCCAGAAGGAAGGTTTAAAAAGGCGTTTTGAATGCTTTTACCAATTTTTTTATTAACCATCAATTACATTTAGTTTTCTTATTCTATTCTAAATTATCTTATTCTAAATTTTAACGAGTAAAATTATACATATTATTTTCAATATCCATATTAATTAAACATATCATTATTCCGAAATTGACTTATACCAATTTTTTAACAGTACCACTGATCGGATTATATTCAACAATGCGATCATGCAAGATCATGCAGTAGGCAGAAGTGTGTGGTGGGAACGTAATGCTACAGTCAAATTCCAATCGAATGTCCACAGGTCCAGTTTTCAATGTTTCGTTCTGCTTGGAGCAATCGATGACGATGAGGGGAGCTTGGTTTATAAATTCACGCCTCGATAGCAAAGGCTCAGCTTCTTTGTTATAGTAGCTCATTTGAAACCGAACATACATATCATAGAGAATGGCGTATTGATTATTGTATATATCAAGATTCATATTTCCGTAGGGATAGCACTGTGAGTTGAGGAAGAGTTTCACATCTCTGATCCGACAATGATCAAATACGCCAGCATTTTTCAGCGGCTCGTTTCTCCTTGCAGTTTGAAATCCTAGAACGACATATCTCGGCTTCTCAAGCTGCGTCGATGTCTTGACTGACCATATATGCCGCGTTGTTGATGGGAGCATCGGATACACGTACGTTTCCCAAGAACGAAAACTCATGGATATGGCCGGATCCTTGGCGATATAGTTGAGTAGCTGGATTTTCGGTTTATCTGCCAGTTTGATGTAGGGCAACAACCACTCGATTTTATTCAGGGTGATTTTAAAGTTTTCCGTCGCCGAGGTCTGAATCACAGCATTCAAATCAGTGTTGGAACGTGTCAGAATTAACTCGTGTTTAGCGTTGACGATGACTCGACGATAATCTTCGGCGAAGCCTAGCACATAATTTAACGGTAAAACAACATCGAAATTTCCAGCGGCATCGGTTAGTTCCTTATCCCCACGCAACCACCCGGTATTCTCCAGACTATATTGCTGGCCTGGAGTCAAGGATACGTAACCCTTCATGGTGCTGGTGATGCCAACATTTTTATGCCGATCGATCTCTACACCGTTCAACTCGTAGCGAACTTCCTCAAACAAATGACAAACAGCCATATTGATCAATTTCGTAACCGTCACCGCAGCCACACCGTCATCCTTTGTGATTTTTTCATGAATGTGTAGAGAGCTTTTACTGGGCAGTAGACACAAGTCTTGATGTTGCACAACAATATGGATTTCATCGTTGTTCCGAAAGGTGGATGATGCAAACGGCTGATGAGCATGAATCTCAGAGTGCGCGATCGATTCGTCGAATACCACAGGTTTCTGTATTCTTATTATTTCTTCTATGGTAACACACACAGGATGCAGCGAACACGAATTCTTATTTTCCAAAATTTCCACGTAATCGAAGACCCAGGCTCTGAAGAAACCGAACGTTCAGAGGTGTCAGTCTCGTGGGCGGTGTAAACGTTGTCAGAGGTGTTGGGCGACTGATGATTTTTGGCCATGACGTTTGAGTTTTATAACTTTTGCCCAACTTTCTCGTCTCAAACACGATTCCCATTATTTGAGTGATTTCACATGTAAACGTACAGTAATCGTTTCGCCGCGAAAATTAATCAGCTCGTCGTCTTGATCGACTATTCTCAGCTATAAATAATGTATCGAATGTACGGCGATTGGCAGGTAAATGACGTTGGTAGGCACTTCGACAATGTTATATCCCGATGGAACGGTTGGGAAAAATTCTTGAATCGTGTGAGCTCGATACCCGTTTATGTACGCCCCTCTGGTTATGCTACACTCAACGCGTAAAGTATTAATCTTCAGTATGGCTACGGGTAATTCAGATTTATGAGTAACGTTTCGCGATAGCTCAACCGCCTTAAATCCCAATAATCGGCCGATGGAATCTTTGGGCTTAAAGTCTATCACATGATTGCATGTGACTTCACTGTTCAGCTCATTGCTGTTAGCTGTCAGACTGAGGGTGATGTCGGAGGGTAGCTCCTTATGCAGAAAATTTTCAATATCCTCAATTTCATAGCTTCCCGTGGGTATCGCGATGCTCTCTCTGCTGTTGTCCGCCCGTTTCAGGTAAAATTTATTACACCTCTTATGAATATTGGGTATTGAATTGAATGTCAGGAACTCGACGAGTCCGAGAACATAGTTCTTCTCTGGTGATAACTCGATTTGGGGGAAATATTGAGCCTCCAGCACGGAGGATGTGCCTGACAGTGTTAACGTCAACGATTCCAACGTGACTAATGCTTGCTCATGTAACACCTGTCTTTTTATAGTTGTTCGCTGAAAAATTTGAGACACAAGTGGCCGCAAATCACAGTATCATATTCTTGATACCTCTTATGATTGTATTCAACGCTACCAACATCGAGATACCTCATCAAGTCCTTAGGCGGTTTCAAATCACCGAAACTATCGAAATACACAACATGGTCACCATTTTTCTTGTACGCAACCCAATGCGTCCCCGGACCGTTTTTATCATCAAGATTAATAATTGCGGATTCTCGCATTTTTGGTCCTGATTTTGGAAGATCATTCCGCATGAAAACACCGCGAAAATGCGAAATTTTCATATTTTTAGCATAGTTGCGTAAATCAATGTTGGTGAGAGCTCGGTGTGGTAGCTTTACTAGTTTTTTGCCGGACGTAAGTACAGGCCCATTCCGCTGCGGTACGGTCGCAGGTATAATCCCTTGCCCAAAGCAATCGCCTCCATTGTTGCATTGTGCCGTTTGGCCTCGTTCAACTGATGTTTGTTGACACTAGCTTCGTTGACAGCTTTAGCTATACCCGCAGCACCGCCCGCAAGAGCCCCAGTAGCGCTTAGACCGGCCAGAATTGGAATGAGGAACGGTAGGATGCCGCCAATTTTATCAGGCACAGGTATAACGCGAGGCATACGAATATTCTTCCCAGTCCCACGCGCAGCCGCACGAGCACCCGCCAACGCCGACTCGACAGCTTTATAACCCGGTCGCATGGCGACCTTTGCTGCTGTGATGATGGATTTAAGATTCACAGTTCTCTTCCGCTGTTTACTCTTCCCGTCAGTTCCAGATTTCTTCTTTGCAGCCGCTCCAAGTTTCGACCGCTTTGCAGCTAAACCCATTTCGAGTTTAGATTCAGCTTTCATGGTGTTGGTGACTCCCCAGGCTACAGCTTTTTCACCCACACTAGCGTCCTTGGCCAAGACGCGATTCCACGCCTTCTCAGCGAGCGCTTTGTCGGCAAGATTTCTCGCTGCGGTATCGCGATTCTTTGCGTATGCAATGTCGTGGTCTTTACACGCGGCATCCAGCGGATTGATCCCCAAATCTCCACGAGCCAACCTCTTGGCCAATTTCGTTTCAGGTCCACAGTACTGATACCCTGGCACATGCAATTCAACTGGGAGATGATTGATGATTTTATTTAACAAACCATCACCGCGTTTCTTCCGTGTGCTCATCCTCATAGTCGGGCAACAACTAACGCGACTTCTATAAAAGGCGGAATTTATATACCGTCATCTCAGTTTTCATTGTCATGCTAACGAAGCATCATGAGATTTCAAGATCAGCCCGATAAACTACCTATCGCAAATCTCGATAAAATGGTTCGACGTGGTAAGAGGAAGATAGGAAAACGACATGGAAAATTGCTGCCAAATACCGTGAGAGCAATTTTTTGCGGGCCATCCAATTGCGGTAAAACTAACGCTCTTCTCGCACTCATCACCCACGGCAATGGATTGCGATTCGAAAATGTCTACGTCTATTCGAAATCTCTCATCCAACCAAAGTATCAATTTTTGCAAAAGTTACTAGAACCCGTGCAGGGAGTGGGTTATTTCCCGTTTCGCGAGAACGATGAGGTTGTAAAACCGGAAGATGCTCGCCCCAACTCTGTTATGATTTTCGACGATGTGGCTTGTGAAAAGCAGGATAATATCAGAGCATACTTCAGCATGGGCAGGCATTGCGATATCGATAGCTTTTATCTAAGTCAAACGTACGCGCGCATTCCAAAACACCTAGTGCGTGACAATGCAAACTTATTGGTGCTATTTCGGCAGGATGATATGAATCTGAAACATATCTACAACGATCATGTGAACACGGACATGACGTATCGGCAATTTAAAGACTTGTGCTCGGCATGCTGGAATGATGACAATTACAGTTTTACCGTAATTGACAAGGATAGCGAAATCAATGGGGGGCGATATAGGAAGGGGTTTGACTGCTTTATAAGCATAAACTAACATAAACTCGCACAGTTTCGTTGCAACAATCGAGCCTGCAACATGGAGAGTGCCAAGATTCGTAAGCATAGCGATACATTGAGTGAAATATCAAAAGCATCCGATGTCATACGGCTGAAGCATAAGATGCTCAAGTTGGACAAGGACACGACCGAACAGGTTATACGAGAGGTATTCAAGTCTTTAGTAACACCGTTGCAAAAATTGGTTAATACCTCAACACAGCAGCATATGAAACGTGAAATTAAAACGGAACTACCGGATGTGACAATGAAAAAAGAAGAAGAAAAAGATGACGAGAGTACCGGGGATGATGATGATGAGGATGAGGATATGGATGAGGGGAATTTCATGGATGCAAATGATAAAACACTGAAGTTTGGTGAAATTTCTACTTCAAGTACACCTGTGAAGAAAGCAACGGATTCCACAGCACAATATTTGAAAATGTTCAGCTCGAGTGAGAAGAGGGATTTGGATACCACGTACGGTGTTCGAAAGTTGACAAGCGGTATGATGATTGGCGATACACCGATCAATTTCACTGATAATCTGGTCAATGTGGGGGATAAAAGTTACGAGAGAACACCTGGATTACTCGAATTACTGTTTAAAAAATCACCCGATGCATCGGTTGTAAATGACGCGGACAAGAATAATTATATAAAAATTTTAACGACGACAAATGCGTATCGAAAACGTTACCAAGTCGATGAAAGCCTTCGAGATGATTTAAAAAGTGCAAAGTATAGAAATTTCATTGCACAACACGTTGGCTCGCCGAAAAAATCAGGTAAAGGCTTACCCGACTGTAAGATTGCGCGAAAGGAGGGGC
Organism: Neodiprion lecontei; assembly: GCF_021901455.1. Taxonomy (NCBI): domain Eukaryota; kingdom Metazoa; phylum Arthropoda; class Insecta; order Hymenoptera; family Diprionidae; genus Neodiprion; species Neodiprion lecontei. The sequence goes on along the minus strand of NC_060262.1, from coordinate 13,797,902 downwards.
AAGATGTCGATTACGTCTACTGGGATGATCCAAATGAAATTGTAGATCGTCTCCGGCTGCTCATGGCGTCACAGGCTGCAGGCAATACCAGCCATTCCAACGAAATAGTCTCCATTATTGAGGAGTTGCGTGAGGCTGGAATCGTTTATTAGCGGCGTGTAAACATACAATCATCATTTGTTCAGTGACCGTCCAGTGATGAGCATAGACATATTTGGGCGACACTCGGAGTGTAGCGGGGGTAAAAAATTCATTCGAGGGCCTCCGGGTGTTGGATTCAAAACCACCAACGACAATCAGTATGATTTGGACGGTGAACGATTGTGTAACATAGCTGATCCGCAGCACTCCACCGATGCCGTTTCCCTAAAAGTTCTCAATACTGCTTTACAGTCTATGGCTGTGGATATTGTGGATACTTTTCAATCAAATTTTGAGAGTTTCGCGCATAATCACAACGAGGAGTTGAAACAGCTACGCATAAATAACAAAATCATTGAAAATACGTTGAGTCGCATCAAACATATTGGGGAGCAGGCAACACCAACGTTGGGGCAGACCAGCAGGGAATTAGTATTGATTAAAGAAACAGAATGGTTGGACAACAATTCGAAAAATTGATGGGTGAAAAGTTGGGAACAATGAAGACTGTAATAGCCGCCGAACTTCACAGACAGGCTCGACGCAACTATCCGCGCCGATTCGTAGATGTACGCGGACTGGATGTGACCTGGCAAGCTGATCTCGTCGATATGACCGCATACAGCTCGTGCAACAAGGGATACAAATATCTACTAACAATCATCGATATATTTTCCAAGTACGCGTGGGCTGTGCCGATAAAGTCCAAGAGTGGCAAAGATGTTACTGCTGCCGTGAAACGTGTACTGACCCAGAGCCGTATACCTACGCATCTACACGTTGATCGAGGCAAAGAATTTCACAACAGCGAATTCAAAGCCCTCGTGAAGCATCACAATATCAACATGTATTCGACATTTAGCAACTTAAAGGCATCGATATGCGAACGTTTCAATCGAACATTGAAGAATAAAATGTGAAAGCGGTTTACTCTCCAAGGATCGTACTAGTGGATTAATATTTTGGATGATTCAATGAAGTCCCACAACAACACCAAACATCGCACGTTCCGGATGAAACCGGTGGATGTTAGCACGGAGAATGAAAAACAGCTGTATCGTAGCGTGTACAAGCCTCGGCAAATCAAACGAAGTGATCGAGCGCGGAAATTCAGCGTAGGCGATCGAGTTCGAATCAGCAAGTACAAGAATGTATTCGAAAAAGGCTATACACCCAATTGGACGACAGAAATATTCACCGTAAGTGAGGTGAAAAATACCAATCCACCCACCTACAAACTTACCGATTGTCAAGATCATACCATCGAGGGGGGCTTCTACGAGGAAGAGCTCACCAAAGTGAGATATCCCGACGGCTACCTTGTGGAAAAAGTATTACGCAAACGGGGGAATCTGTTCTATGTGAAGTGGTTGGGTTTTGATAATTCGCACAATAGTTAGATAAATAAAACAGACATGTAACATAATTTGTATGTATTTTTCGAATTACAATGAAAGATTTTGAATATACAAATATTTCCACATTTTATCTCCTTTGTACGCACATGTACGATACTCTGTACTATGAAAATAATAATAATAACGACGACGACGACGACGACGACGACGACGACGAGGACGTGACGACCCCGGGTACATCGAGTAAGTCAAGGGGGACTGAAGTCGGCACAGGCCCAACGGATGGCCCCCGAGGCGGCCTCAGGGGCCGTGCTACGGTCCGGCGCGGTACGGGGAGTCGCGCCCCCGAGAGACCCGTAGCACGTAGGAACTTTATGGAGATGCACAAGAATAACAACGATATACCTCAGGTGGTAGCCCCAGCACAGGGGAAATCCACCCTGGGTTCCGATCGGGTGAAAGCCCCGGTGGCTCATGGCAGCGGCATGGATTCTGAGGGCCGCAAATTGTGCAAAGACCAGGTGACAAAGACGGCAACAAAGACAGCGGACACGAAAACTGGAACAGCGGACAGGACGACACTTGGACTCCAACGACGAGACAGGACGGACAGCGTGTCGAGCACGGGCAGCGGAGCGAGTTGCGCTTCCGCTGTATCCACGATCGGCACAAAGACACGAATCACGGACGATATGGACCTGACGGACGTATTGTTACTGATTCATAGTACGGCGACAAGGATGGCCGAGGCAGCGGCCATCCAAAAAAACATGAGAATGTCCGTCAAACTGGGCATCAAGACTATTCTCGAGGCTGCCGACGTTGCGCTCAACAGGCGCGCTAAAGCAGCCCCGAAGGACCACAAGACGGACAACGAGACGACGGAGACGGACGTTGAGACTGAACAACGGACACAAAACACTCCGCGGACGAAACGGAAACGGGAGGCGACTGGAACCACTCCGGAATCCTCTTAGAAGAGGGTAATGGTTGCGGAACCGGTCGCTGACTGGCAGACAGTGACAAGGACAAGAAAGGAAAAGAAGAAACGGAAGACGCGGACGGACGGGACGAACGCGACGACGGACACGACGGCCGGGGCTGAGGAGCGCAGAGCGGCTCCCAAACATTGGGGGACGGCGGTGCTCGTCAAACCCGGGAACGCCACGACGTACTCCGACATCGTGAGGAAGATACGGACCACGGTCGACCCTGCGAAGAGTCACGTTAAAGTGACGACTCTCAGGAAGACGAAGAATGGTCTGTGTCTTCTGAAGATAAAGACAGACGCCAACGGACGAAACGACTTCCGACGCGTCCTGCAGGACGCGGTCGGCGACGCAGGCAACGTCAGGACTGGGACCTCCAGGGTTCAACTGGAGATCGTGGATCTTGACTGTGTCACGACCAGAAACGACGTGATACAGGCACTGCGACGAGAGACGGGACAAGACGCGGACTTTGGGGTCCACATCTTCGGTCCGAACCGGGCGAAGCAGTTCATGGCCGTATGCGACCTAGAGTCGCAGGAAGCCAAAGCGCTGCTCGGCCAGGGACGGATCGGGATTGGATGGGTAGCTTGCCGTGTCCGACCACGACTGTCGGTGACGAAATGCCACAAGTGCCTGGGATAAGGGCACACGAAGGCAAAATGTAAAAATACAGACCGGACGAAGTGCTGCAGGAAATGTGGCGAGACAGGACATTACGCCACGGACTGTAAAAACGGACCGGCCTGCCCACTGTGCGCCGAGGCGGGACACGGCGATGCGGCGCATCTCGCGGGCTCCGGGAGGTGCGCGATGTACCGGGTTGCGCTGGAGGAGTGCAAGAAGCAGGCCGGAAGACGGACAGGATAGTTCAGGGCAACCTGAACCGTAATAGGACAGCAGACATGCTACTACCACAGATAGCAGACGAACACGACGCCGACATTCTGATCCTGTGCGAGCCGTACAGGGTGCGACAAACGCAGGATTGGATTACGAACGAGACCAAGACAGCGGCTATCTGGGTGAGGGGCGCTGCCCGAGCCCGGATAACCGCTCGTGGCGTCGGGGACGACTACGTCTGGGCTAGGGTGGGCGCTGTCACTTACGTCAGCGTCTACCTGACCCCAAACTGCGCTGCGGCGGAGTTCCGGGCGATGGTTGCGCTCCTCGAGGACGGACTCAAGGACCTGCCCGGGGACCTCGTGGTCGCGGGGGACCTCAACGCGTGGGCGGTCGAGTGGGGCATGATGGCAACGAACAGACGCGGACGGCTGCTGCTGGAGATGGCCGCAAGGCTGGACCTAGTGGTGGCAAACACAGGAGACGTACCAACGTACAGACGGCCGGGATTTGGAGACTCCATCCCGGACGTAACGATGACGACGGACAGAACTCTGCCACGGATAGGGCGGTGGCGGGTGCTCGAGGGCTACACGGCCAGCGATCATCAGTACATCGCCTTCGAAGTGGCAGGAGAGACAAGGACGACACGGACGAGGACACGGCACTCCCCGCGGTGAAACGTAGACAAACTCGACGTACCGAAGTTCTCGGCGGAGCTGGCGGCAGCGCCGGCCCCAACTACCGACGTCCCCCCAGAGCTGACTGGCCGGCAAAGGGCGGAAAGACTAGCGGACGAGACGGCCAAACTGACGACGCGGCTGTGCGACAGCACAATGCCAAAACGACGGTACGGACGTAACAGACCACCACAATACTGGTGGACGGACGAGATAGCCGAGCTGCGGAAGAGTTGCCTGGCAAAACGACGACGGGTTACGAGGGCTGGAGGGAGACCCGAAAGGGAAATCCTTCAGGCCGAGTACAAGACTGAACGGAAACGACTGACGTACGCCATCAGAGACAGCAAGACGCGATGCTGGAAGAAGCTCTGCGAGGAGGTGGACCGCGACCCCTGGGGTGCCGGTTACAAGATTGTGACCGGTAGGCTGGGGGCCCGGATCCCGCCAGAACTCAAGGATGCTGAAACCGCACGACGGATCGTCGACGGACTGTTCCCGACGCACCCGACGCGTACGGACGCGACAGACGACGACGAGACGGCGGCGCCCCCCGTCTTCACCGCCGAGGAGCTCGTCGGAGCGACCAAAGCAATGAAGAGGGGTAAGGCGCCAGGACCGGACGGGGTACCGGCGGAGGTTCTTCGGCTGATGGCGAGCCTGAGGCCGGAGATACTTCTCGACCTCTACAACACGTGCCTTACGACAGGGACATTCAGAGACCGGTGGAAGGTGGCGAGGCTGGTCCTTATCCCAAAGGGTAAGGGTGACCCCAGCACGCCGTCGGCCTACCGGCCGCTGAGCTTACTGGACACGACAGGGAAACCGTACGAACAGCTTCTGCGACCACGACTCACGGACGCGATACAGGACGGCGGAGGCCTCTCTGACCAGCAGTTCGGCTTCCGGAGGGGTCGATCAACGATTGGAGCGATCCAAGAGGTGGTTGACTCCTTTCGGTCGCCAGACAGACATTGCCACGCAGTGCGACCCGTCGCGCTGCTGGTGACACTTGACGTTAAGAACGCCTCCAATTCGGCCAGGTGGGTGGATATCCTAGGGTCGCTGAGAGGCGACTACGGGGTCCCGCCTTACCTGCTCCGGGTTGTTGAAGACCACCTTTGAAACAGACGACTGACGTACGAAACGACCGAAGGTCAAGTGACGCGACAGATCACCGCGGGGGTCGCTCAAGTTTCCATACTGGGACCTGACTTCTGGAACGGGATCTATGACTGCCTGCTCAGACTGGAGCTCCCACTCGGCGTTCGCCTGGTCGCTTACGCTGACGACGTGGCGGCAGTGATAGTCGAACGAACTCCAGATCTGGCACAATACGCACTGAACCAGACAATGAGACGAGTCGGACGGTGGATGACTGACCACGGACTGCAACTTGCGACGGAAAAGACAGAACTGGTGCTTCTCACCAGGAGACGGATACCGACAACATTACGCATGACGGTCGGGATGGACGAGATCGAGACCAGAGGGGAAGTCAAGTACCTGGGAGTGACCCTGGATACGAAGATGACCTTCTGGCCTCACATACGACGAACGGCTCAGAAGGCGGCTGAAAGGATAGCATCCCTAAGCCGCCTGATGGCACACACGAACGGACCGAGACCAGGGAAACGGAGACTTTTGATGTCGACGGTGAACTCGATCCTCCTCTACGGTGCGGAGATCTGGGCAGACTCCCTGAAGACTGAGAAATACTGTCACGCAATGACGACGGTACAGAGACGAAGCGCGTTGAGGATCGCTTGTTCCTATCGGACGGTCTCAGCACAGGCCGTTCTGGTGGTGGCAGGCGTGATTCCCATAGACCTTCTCGCGTTCGAGCGCAAGAGGGTCTACGGAAGAGACGCGGACGTGACCCGACGGGACGCGGCAACGACGGAAAGAAACGCGACGATACAGACGTGGCAGGAACGGTGGACGGAAGAAACAACGGGAAACTGGACGAGACGACATTAAGGAGCTGAGACCGTGGATCCAGAGGGGGGTTGGGGATGTGAATTTTTACGTCACCCAGCTTCTGACGGGCCACGGTTATTTTAGACGGTACTTACACTACCTGAACCGAGTACGGACGCCCAACTGTACGTACTGCGGACACGAACGAGACGACGCGGAACACACGTTCTTCGAATGTGACCGCTGGACAGAACTAAGACATAGACTGGAGACGGTCGTGGGAGGCATCACTCCCGACAACATTGTCGGGGTGATGCTCCATAGTACAGAAAGGTGGCAACTTGTTGCCACCTACACAGAGACAATCCTACGACGTAAGAACGTGGACGGCTGCCTGACGTAACGTAACTGACGGACTGCCTGCACGGGACGGACGGACGGACAGACTGACGAGACACACACCGACAGAGCTCCCGGCTAGAAGTAATGTCACCATAGTCCCTGGCTGGGAGCGTTGCACAGGAGGTGGCGGTTTAGTGGGTAGGCCACCCTGGAGTCCCACATCCGCGCTAGCCCGTATGACTGGCGCGAATCCGTAACTTGGATTCCGCAACTCCTCGGGGAAAAAAAAAAAAATAATAATAATAATAATGATAATATGCAATTTTGCCATACGATTATTACACATTTAATTTTTTGGAAAACTTTTTTTCATTTTCTGAAAACTTTTCTTGTGGTAAACGAATAAATATGAATAATTGCATGATATATGATTAATAAATAAATAAATAATTGTTGAGTATACGAATTCGCATTTTGAAACTTCGAATCCATTAAATATCGTATTGATCGTGAAACGTTTTCCGCCCGATGGTGGATCGTTCGAGGCGTCAAACATCAAATATTTACATCAATTCTACGTCTACAGTTTATCCTATAGCTATTGGGGGGCTGGGATAAACCCCCAAGGTACGGTGTCAGTCTGTCCAGGTATCAATTGCCGCTTGTCATCCTGCCAACTGAGAGCCAATTTTTTTTGTACGATCGTGCTTACTTCATGTTTCTTACTTTGTATCAAACACTGGGGGAGGGTCAACTCTTGGTAAGCCATCAGACAGCGCTTATAATCATCAAACGTGATGCTATTTATCGAAGAATTTTTTACACCCTTGGCGCGCTTACTCACTTTTTCCCCATCCCCGCCCATCGTAATAAATGTGTACAGCTTTGCTCGCAGTCCCACAAACTCTGTCATAATTTTACCATTATTTTCATCCTTCATTAGCCCCAGTTGTTTTTTGTTTTTAAGGGAAATACCATACACATTGTCGGACGGATGGTCAGAGGTATCAAACATTGTATCTACATCACGTTTGATGATATCGTAGATATTAGGCACATTGAATTGATAAATAAGGCTGTCTGTGTCGGTATACATCAATTCAGCTTGTTTATTCGAAAAGTTAGTTTCAATATAATTATAGTGGAAATCGTAGAGAAAGATTTTTGACAGATCTAGAATTGATGCGCCGACGTAAATAGGTTTGGCGAAGTGAACTTTGACACGATTCATTTCAATGATAACCATATCAGTGCCAAATATGGTGCAGCTGTGAAAGTTTGCTCGGGCAATAAGCGTTCTCGCACCACTTCTTCCCTCCCATTTTGTGACCAATTTAACATCTTTATGATTTCGCACATTCTCCATAGTCTTGCCGAACACCGCGTTGTTCAATAGTTTCTAAAAGTTTTTCTCAAATTCATTCCTCGACCGCTTACGCATGTCTGTGTTGAGCATGATGTAAGGCTCGAGCCATGGAGATTGTGCGAACTTTAAAACTCTGTGCACTTTCGTTACTTTTAATCCTAAACTCAAACACTGCTTCAAATTTCTACAGTGCAATATATACTTTGTTTTGAGGTGAAGGGTGGTCGCGAGTTTGGCGTTCTTCCTACCTGGAGGAGTAAAATGCTCGGGACAAAGAGGCAAGTCTTTGTGATCCTCGTGGAGTTCTACAGGATAGTCCAAATCTACCTCCAGAAAGTAACCGATCGGCGAATCGTCCGGATGGTTTATTATATCGATGTGCTGATACTCCCACTCGAACGAGCCGACCGGTAAATGCACGCTCATAGCTGCACTGTACAGGTTATTCACGTCAAAATACGTGAGATACGATTCCACGTTACTCGGATCAAAATCTTTTCCCATGAATCTATTATTGGCCCGAGCGTGTCGATTAGAACATTGTGCTACGCCGCCTCGAACGGCTCTTTCAATAAATAACACCATTTCAGGGTTGTCTAAAAGTTACAAAGTTACATTGGTATGCTTGAGCATCGCGTCAAAAGCAAGTCCCGGTGCAGTGTAGTAGTGCAACGGATCTAAATCGTATGTTTTGAAGCAACTAGCGCGGAAATTTTCGAAAATATCGGCAAGCAGAACACCGGTCTTTAAATATAAATCTGAATAGCTCCCCAATGACTCTAAATGAAATTCCCCCCAAACATTTTTAGCGTGCTCGTAATCGGTGTCTGAAATATTTGCATCGCAGAGGTGCGCGTAGAAATGCTTCCTTGCAGGTAATTGTGTTTCATCAAGCTTCCCCCAACAATCGACGTATTCATAGTGAAAAACGCCTTTGCGAGTCATCAAACTGAACTGAGTTGGATTATTATATAATTTACGCGTGATACGTTTATCGGCATCGGTCAAATATGAGGAAAGTTTATCGATGCTGCTAGCCATAAATCGAAACGAGTCGATGAATCTCAAGTGCATCATTGTTCCATCGACAGGTTTCGTGAAGGATATATATTTTTCCTTATTTATGGGTAGCAGTGTAATTTTACCGGCGAAAGTTGACGCGAGGGATTTTATTAAAAAGTGAGAATCGTAACCGGACAAATTGTGGAAAACTATTGGAATTGTGTGCGACTCTCTGAAATTAAAATTACTCCGATCATGAGCAGGACCACGATATTTACTCGTGAAGTGACAGTGATCGTGACACTTTTTCTCCTCAGGGGTAAACGGTTTTTCACAAATATAACAATTCTTAGAACGCATATGACGGTGGCGTTGCACTTGGGTGAGAGACTCCATCGGAATTATGTTTTTGACGCGTGACTCTACTTTAATCGATAAATCTTTGAGCTGCTGCATGGACCAATCTATGCAATCGACGCCGCGTTTACTGTGGAACTCCGATAAAGTTTCATCGTACGCGCAATGTGCATAGTACGCTACACTGTGCGGGATATGCTTGTGAAATTCACGTGTTTTACGGGTTGAAACGTGATTTTGGAATTGATCAACCGATATAGACTCTGATATATATTTAAGATCGGCGTAAACGACAAACGGGACGGTACCTTTGTTCTGAAAATTTGAAAATACTAAATCTTTCGACTTCGGAAATTCCATGCGTACTTTATTTAGCATAATACAATCTTGCCAATGATTGTCGTAGGCATGTTTCACACTAAAGTGACACAAACATCTGTCGCATAAAAACAGTCGACCATTATGATCAGACAATTGTTTGCTCACCAATCGCGAAAGATCTTTAATCCAAGCAATCTGGAATCTTGGTGTTAACTCGCGAGTCATATTATTTTCTGGGTTACTCGCAACCATCAGAAGATGAATCGTGTCAAAGTTCGCGGTACTCAAATGATCGCTCAAATAAATTGGCACGATGACACTGTTATTCGATTTTGCATGATCTGAAAAAGTTTGAGAATCTATCCCATATACATTGATTCGCAAATTATTCAATCTCTTAAGCTTATTCACATCATGTAGAGCAGCAGGAAATTTGATACCTGTACAGTCCAAATCGGAAATATAGCTACGATAGTTGTCAGTCCTATCGGTCTTGATGTTGACCGGGTGGAGGGCTGTCATGACGGACCAGAAAAGACATCTTTCGTCCTCGTTCCTCACGTTGATCACAGTCTTCTTATGTCGAATGTCCTGGGGCAGCTCGATGAATGTTGAAGCCCCCGCGGCGAGAGGCTGGTAGCGATTGATATTTACAGCGATGTTGAGGATCTCAATCATAGTCCAGCCGGAATCACGTTGCTCGAAATCTTCCACCTTTGATAGCTGATCACCCCGTGCACGTGTAAACCAGCCATTTATATCGCTCGATGGGAGAAGAATCGCCACGTTGGAGGTGTTGAAACTCTGAACTTCGGTGGAGATCTCTTCGTGCTTGGCATTTTCGAATTTACACGATAATATGAGGTTAACCTTCACATTTCTCTCCTCGCGCAGTACCAGCTCCAACTTCTCGGTGACGATTTGCTGCACATCGTCCAGAAAGGTGTCCAAATTCTTATGACGGAGATTTGTGACAGCCCCCGTTCTGAATCGGCTGGCAAAAGCACTATCCACATCGTCCCACTGTACACCCGCAGGAGTACCGATATTTCCACCCGTCACCACTGTGCGCTGCTGCAACTGCCTGATCTTCGTCACCCAAGATTGCAGGAGTAAGATCGTATGTTGGATCCGTATTTTCGCACCAACGGTTGTTCCTCGTTGCACAGAAATATCACGTAGAACTTGAACATTCGCAATTCCAATATCAACCCAATGATTGATGACGGCGTCATTCTCTTCTCCGGGTGGTTGCTCTCTCAGCAAATTGTACGTCCCCTCCATCTGCTCAGCAAGTCCCATATACGCTTCGACGGCTATGACTTTAACGGTTATAGGTAACAATTGTATGTCAGAGAAATGAGAATTATAGGCTTTTGACTTGCACGTATTGTGTAAGACTGATGAGTCTGCATCGGATGCGTTGAGCTCATATACAGGCCGATAGATCGCAAGAATTTGAGTGTGACGGGTGGGGGGTCCAAGCTTTGTACCGCCCCCGTCATCAAAGAATCAAAAAATTTCTATGGTATTGTTACAACGGGGGGAAATTAAGAAAGGACTAAGAGAATCAAAGAGTTCTCTGTGCGATTTAAGCGAACGCCGAGCCAAAGAAGTCTCACGAACAAGGAATATTTAGAAAGAAAATAGTTGTATTTGGACACAAGCTCTCTTTTTAAAGTCTAGAGACTGACTGTTTTTACAATAATGTCGGTTGACGCAGCAACCTTATTCTTTTTAAAGACATAAGAGGTTTATAAACGTCCTTTATCTATGATGACTACTAGATCATTTAAAAGGGTACAAAACGGGTGATTTCACCCTTTATAACAGTATACAGGTCTGAGCCTGCACACCCCAACCCCAATCAGTGCCGGACGTGCCATGGGAAAAATCGATCGACGAAAAGCAGGTAGCGAGCAGTGTTTGGAGTGAAAAAAATCTTGTCTCGTCGACTCTTGGCCGGATGCTTTGTGCACATTCAGTTTTGGGTTTTACGACTCTTTATAGCGAACAAGTCCGAGCCTGCACACCCCCAACCATATTAGCGTGGGATATGCAACGAGAAAAAAAAATCGGCCAACGAAAAGCTGCTAGTACGCAGTGTTTGGCGTGAGAAAAATCTTGTCTTGCCAACTCTTGACCGGATGGTATGTGCACATGCAGTTTTTGGGTTTTATGACTCGTTAATCAGCGTGGGGCATGTGATGGGAAAAATCGGTCAACGAAAAGCAGGTGAGCTCTTGAGAAAATTTTCTCCTAGCTTATACTGCCCCCGCGTCACTTTTTTGTCCGTATGTCACGTGGTGCATGCTCTACGAATGATTGGGCGGCTGATTTTTGCTCGGTGGAGGGTGGGTGCGACTCCTTTAGTATAAATTCGAACAGCGGTTTGAAACTTCCCTAGTAATTTTGAAAATCCTTCGTGTGAAAAAGACGTTTTTGATAAAAGTGAGTTGTGAGAAAGAAAAAACAAAATAGGTGTTCATTTGAAAAATCTCAAGACTTTAACGAGTTAATATTTTTTGTGAGTACTTTATAGAATACACATATATATGTATATGGTGCTACGCCAATTCTCTTACGATACTGTAAATGTTGATTTGAATTCCGTAATGATTATCGCATTTGATTAGTATGTTAACAAAGTATTTCGATTTGTTTCAACTTTTCTGTATTCCCTATCATCATATCCATAAAAATTCTGAAAAAATTTTAGAATTGTATCAAAAAAACAAAAAATGATTGGATGGAAAAGAGGACCGTCAGATTCCTCACCCAATTCACCACCACGATCGCCAACTTATTAGGCGGGTGTGCAGAGAGGTGGCTTACGATGAGGAGGAGGATGATGATAAAATGATCAATAGTGATGCCGATGCGTTGATTATCGACACCGAGCAATGTAATGACAACAGTGCTGGTGATGATGATCGCGAGTTTGAGCAAAATTTGGCTGGCGAGCATCATCATCATCTAGAATCATCACCACCACCGACTGATGCGGAGAATGAGGAGGACGAGGAGGATGAGGAGGAGGATGAGGGGGAGGCGGAGGAGGAGGAAGCAGAGGTGGAGGGTGTATGGAATGACGACGATGTTGATGAGGAGCTGATGGATTTTGCTAATGATTTTGACGGTTACGAAGATGTACACGTCAGATTCAGATTACTTCTGGATGTGAATGATCAAATCCATCAAATGCTGGGAGACATCGATAGAGCTGACGAAGATGATTATTATTCGGACGAGGATTGGTGTGTAGCACTACATTAAAATGAAATTCAAGTATCTTCCACACCTTCTCCGTATCACTCATTTTGAATGGGTGGAAACTTTTTTGAATTGGAGATTTATCATGCATATAAATGATGAGTGCAGCAGCATCAACTTTTCTATTTCGGCTTGCTCTTTTTACAGATTTTTCATCGCGAATCAATTTTAGAAAGAAAAAAAAAATGCCATCTTATTCAAGTGATGATGACGATGAGTGGTCGATCGTTGATTGGGGCGAGGATGAGGAGGCTGAGGAAGAGATAATTATAGGCTTTTCCGAAGTAACACGTGAGTTCTCGTTGGAGGAGCTTAGGGATCTCGTTGAGGATGCGCGAGCTGCTCGAGTGAGACCAAACAGCCAACGTTATATAAATTACCTTGATATATGTATGGAAATAATTGTAGAAAAATGGGCGAATGAAACTATCGTGATAATTATAGATGTCGAAAATAGCGATGATGATGATGATGATGATGATAATGTTAGCGAACAGGATAACGATAATGATTTTATGGATTATTTTGAGGAATAAACCACGCTAAATTCACAATTATTGATTATATATTTTTCACGAGTAGAAATTCATAACATTTACATTTTGTATGACAAAAATGGGTGAAAGTTATAAAGATATATATTTGTAATGTATCCTATTTCTAGATTATAATTTTATCGAATAGTAAATTTTTTTAATTCTATGTATAAGCTATGATATATTTGAGATTAATTCCATTGAATATTCTACATATAAACCCGAATATAATTGCATATATTGTAATAAATTCTATTGTTATTTTGGTTAATATTGTCCATATTATCTATACGCACGATTGCAACCTAGACAGGCTTTAATTAGAGGATTCGGTCCATCCACGATATCGCCATCGGGTCCTGGTGTGTAGTGTATGCCACATCTGCGGAAACTTGCGATGACGTAGTCCATTTTCATATTCTCTGGTAGTTCAACCCACGCATCATTGATGGAGTTTGATGCGAACGTGCGGATAAATTCTTTTGGTGAAAATGCTATATCCTAAGACATCATTGCCCTTAAACCGTCCAATTATTTGCACAGACGGAAGGATTTCTCGAGGGAGCTGGTACACTCCTTCGAATACCAACTCCTTAGTTGCTGCACATTTTCAAAGGCGCGATTGTATGCCGGGATGTATTCAGAGTTGTCATCATACCAAATTGAGCCTGGCGCAGCTGCTTGCTGGAGGTTATTCGCTGGAGAGTATCCATGGTTCACGTCATGCCACGGTGCCGCTTCCATATACCTCAATTTTTTAATTGCAGGGGCTATGATATGCAAATCTTCCACATTAATAACCCTCGTTGTACCATCCACGATCTCCGCCATCCATGCTTTCTTCTCCGCCCCTTTGACGTATACGTAACACGCATTTCCAACCATTTTTCTCACAATCTTCGTCACATCCTCGTGAGATTTGTTGCCCGCATTCCATGACATTCCGTGGTGATTGTGTGTCAACCATACATTGGTAGATCTATATTCAAGTGGTAAGCTAGCCAAATCATAGGGTGGCTTGACAATGATGTAATCGAGACCCGACCCGTTTACATTCATGACTGCGACTTCCTTGGGTACAAACTTCATGTTATGGCCTATAAAACATTGCACGTCTAGTATCATTGCCATGTTGCGGAATGGGAATGTTGCGCTCGATTATATACTGACAGATGGTATGTGGAAGACTGACTATTCCATCTGACTGACTGAGATCCATCGCGTTTCGAGGTTATTTCACAAGCGAGAACAGTTTACAATGAGAATACGATGAGAACGGAGTGACGATCACGATAGACGTACGCTTTATATACCACCCACCCCCACTACAATTTTCCATTGGAAAAGTCTCGACATGCATATTGTGCGAGGAATTTTTATGGGACCACTCCCACTGCCCCAGATTGATTTAAGTGCATCACCACCAGCAAAGTTCATTTTCGGCACCATTTAAAAGAGCAATTTCCTGGAATTTTTTTAATAGATCTAGCGGGTTTTTACCCTATCCGATTTATGTGCGGCTTTCCGGCGCCAAACAAGTCTCGACAGGAATTGTTTTGTGTTTTGTGTGTGTGCGTAGTGTGTGTCAAATTCTATGAAAATAGCCATCTTGCGGCAAACCGCGAAAATGATCAACGTGGCGGGGGGGTAGCGCCGCGGATTGGGGGGGGGAGGGTGTGTAGCGCCGCGGATTTAGGAGGAGGGGGGGTTAGCGCCGCGGATTTGGAGGGGGGGTAGCGCCGCGGATTTGGGCGGGGGGGGGGGGGGGGGGGAGCTAGGGGTGAGCGTTCCATTGTATGATCCAGAACCGGCGTATATACACTACTGGCGAATTCATTGGATTCTTCTCGAAGAAAGTACTGTCAATAGTCGTGTCGAACAGGAAATGCCGAATGTGCGATTGCGGACATCCGAAGTAAACACACGATTGCAGATTAAATTATGAAGGCAGTGCTAAGTCTATGGAGTCTGCCGCAGCTGTCAGACTAATAAAAGAAAATTCAATTCTCATGGAATGTAAAGTCGAAATGGCTATTTTCATTTCTGATAATGATAGCAGTGACATTGCAGCTGTAATAAATGTGGTCAGTTATGAAGTGGTCAAGGTAGACGACGTAAACCACACAAGCAAGGGAGTCACTTCGGCCCTTTACAAAATAAAAAATAAATTTGAAGAACTAAATAACGCTGTGACTCAGTATCTCGGAAAATGTTTTAACTACAGTGTTGCTTAGAACGTTGATAACAATGAATCAATGTCTGCTGCGATAAAAAATATCCCAGCTCATTGTTTCAATAACCACGAAAATTGCGGTGAATGGTGCGGATTTAAAAAAAATCCTCCTACGTATAAACATTCGGTCATCGGTGATGGTCTGCAAGACCAAGAATTGTACGGAGCATTGAAAAATATATTTCACAATATCGGCAATAAGTCAATTAGGTTCTGTGGAGGCACGTCAAGTAACCCGAAAGTTTCAATGCAAGTATAGCGAGCAAAGCCCCAAAAAGCCGATTGTACGGTACATCAGCGTCGTATGATGTGAGAGTTTCACTTGCATTGACCAAAAAAAATGATGGTGAAAAGTTTGTGGTCGATTTAGCAGAGATATTATCACTATCTCCAGGCAAAAATACAAGAAAGTATTGTAGAAAAAAAGATGCAAGTGCCATCAAGCGGTACAATGTATTATCAACGCCAAAGTTTAAAAAGAACCGTACATTATAAAAAAAAAAAGAAACGAATTGCGGAGAAAAAATGAGTGTTTGGAAGGCACTACTTATGAGACCGACATAGAATTGTTCAATGCTCTAGACATTCCCGTTCCAATCGCTGATATCGGTAATGAATTATCATCGATTATTGTTTTTCTCGATTTGGAAACAAGCGGCTTCAGTGCAAAAGCTGATATATTACAAATACCCGCCAAATACGGAAAATATGAGTTTTGTACTTATATAAAACCTACAATGAAAATCAACGAAAAAGCAAGCATGGTTAATGGTCTCCGTTATATCGATAGGAATTTGCAGTTGTATGGACAAATACTCATCACATTCTCTCTGTTCGATGCAATGGTATCTTTTTACCAGTTTTTTTATCGATTCAATCGAAAATGTATCCTCACAGCGCATAACTGCAGCTTTGATTACTCAAGGATTATGGCTGCAACAAAAAAAGTGCATATGGATAATCATTTCCAATCTGTTGTTCTTGGCTTCGCAGATACAATACCATTGATAAAGAAATGTACTTAATTAAACGGAAAAGGAAACAATAAAATGAAATCTTTGGCAGATAAGTTCGGCATTGAAGCTTCCCAAGTACACGATGCTGTACATGATGTACGCATCTTGGAAAAAATTGTGCAAAAATTGAAAATCATTGATAAACATATTGTCGAGTCAACTTTAACTTGGGGCGAAGCTATAAAGAAAAAAGATTTGAGCGCATAGATCAAATCGTTGGATATATTAAAAAATTGTATTTCCATCGGCATCAGGCGAAAAATGATTATTTCAGACATCACATACGATTTGGTATTTCAAGCTTATAAAGAAGGAGGAGTCGAAGCATTGTCGATTCTATTAGGTATAGATGAAAATGGAAAAATAGCAGTAACCAAAAACGCTAAGTGCTTGAATAAAATTGCAAATTATTTGTAAACAAAGTTGACTGAATAGAATGTATACAAAATTTTTAGTTCCGTATGTTGAAACCGTTGTCAAAAATATGTATGCGTTGATTATTTTCTTGAAGATATTTTATGACTCGTTATTGTAAAGATATGACAATAATATGTGTAATGTATACATGTATATCTGAGCATGTATGTATGAAATATACAATGTGATATGTAATGATATATATTTTTTGAAATTGGCAATATAGCTCTATTATTCGTCATTCTCTTGTAATTCTTTTTAATATTTTTTCCCTTTTTCCTCAAATTCCCATTATACTCTTGAGGAGGGTGGCTACATACGACGGTATGATAAGAATTTGATAAAATTTGGTGACAAAACATTTTTTAGCATCAAATACAATGACACAAATTTTTTCAAATTTTTCGTCTACACAGTTGTCGAATAATTGGAGTTACAATACACAAAAAATATACCTATATGTATATGTATATATGTATATCTGAATAATCCTATGCTTATGCACGTGAACTCTAGTGTTCAATTACTCAAAAACTGTATAGAAGAAAATTTTTTAAAAATATATATATTCATATTCAATACTACAGAATATACTCACCAAATTTCATTAAATTCTAATAATTTCAAATTTTCCTTTATTTTTAACATGGCAACATTGTTGTGTGTAGCCATCCTCCTTAAATCTTTGTTGAAATTGGAAATCTCTATTTTGAAACTATATTTTTATCATTGACCCAATTTATATATGTTTCTATGGTTTCGAATCTGCTACAGTTTCAGTAGCTCGCTTTCAAATTCGGCGCCATAACCTATAATAATGCGGTGTTGCCACGAATGTGAATTGCTAAAAAATCTTGTCAATTTTTTCGTATTTCTTCTAACACAACCAAGCTTTGCATGTTTTTCAAAAAGAAAAATGTCCATGAGATATTCGTTTATATCTCGCTCAAATTTTATCAAAATCCGTTTGTCAGTTCCAACGTAATAAGTATTAGACTGCGTCGAAAGCACAGATTCCCATAAGATGCCACGTAAAGTGCTTCAAAATAAAATTATTATCTCCTTTCAGAGCCAACCATAGGTTACAAAAATTTAACTGAGTCATTTTTGGAAAGGTTTTGACGTCTCGGCAACTTTTCATGATTTTCTGTTTGTTAATTGATTTAGCTAGGTAACTCCCTTAAACAACATCGATGTACCGTTCTCGGAAATAGAAAGCTTTCTGCTGCTGGCTAAACAGAAAACCGCAATGTTCATCCGAATCCGGAATCCAGAAATGTTAGAAGGTTACGTACCGCGTTTAGATACGCAGGATGGAATACACATAGGCGAAACCGTTGTATCGAACAGTAATGTAATATGAATATGAATTTGTCTTCTCTTTAAGCACTATACCGGGACAATCTCTTGATACAATACATACAAGGCGCATGCGCCAAATAATTCAATCTCATTGTCGGTAAAATCGCCCCGCGGCGATGTTTTTGTCTGCTGAGCAGGGCGCCAACGTACACAAAATGAAACAAAAGCTGTAAATCTCTCGCGCGTAAGGCCGTGGATTGAGGTTATGCTGCTGTTTATTTTTACGTAGCGTGAATTGTCTAAGAAGAATAGTATCGTTCAGCAATACCGTGGTCGATATTGGAAGATATTTAACCGGCGCAATAAAGAATTTAACGGAAAAGCAAATATCAAATGATACAGAAATTGGGTGTTATTTAATGAAAGAAGAAATCTGAAATTCAATGTGAAATGTCATTAACAAGTGGGAGTCTGGACAAACAGAGGTAGGTAAATAACAACAACGTTTATTGTGAACAGATTCTTTATTTACATACAATTAAAAATGCGTCTCATCAACGATTTATGTTTTGTGCATTTTATGGGAAATTAGTTGTATCCAAAAATACCAAAAGATTCTGTCTGGTAATGATAGCTTCTAATATTTTCAGGTACGAAATAATTCATTGTCAAAGCGGGACTAAATTTGTCAGGCATGGAAGCATGTGAGTAAATTTCTAATTCCGTGATCTTTGACTATTACAATAATTTAACATGGATTCAATGATGAAATTCGTTTTTTTGTTCGGCAGGCTCGAAGTTTGAACTTTGATTAACACAAGGAAAATTATGCCTTACCTGATGGTCAAAACGCTTAGGTGGCAAGGATCCTGGTTTCTCGAGCGGTGCAATCATTATAACCATCGAACCTGTTTGTTCCGTCAGACATCAGGTGCCAGAGTGAATTTCATCAGGCCATCGCCACCTTCTTAACATCAGTTAAGGCAAAATTGAAGAGCGGAATATACTACAGATCATAATGGCTGAATATCGCATCATTTTACTTTGATCGAGCCAATAGCGATAAGTTTGTTACTTAACCGTTGCTGCCAATTCATTCTACCGAGGAATCATTCTGTGCACCATTGTAATTCAAGCATTATTATTGACCAGCATTGTTTTTCAAACTTTATACCATTTAATTTGGTATCTTATTTCGAAGCTTACTTTTACTCTCTTTGGCGTCAAATTCAGATAAAGAGTTTTTCAAGTCTTCAATTAGATTGTGGAGTTTAATTTTGCTTGGCAAACTGAATCAATCTAAAACTAGAATTATTAAATAACTTCAGTCAAAAATGTCTTTAAATTTAAACTTAGTTGACGGTGTCACCTGGCTAGCTAGTTGCAAGATAACTCAAAACGAAATTCAATTTTACACTCCTGATAGAGTCCTGCGCTGACAAGGGGACCTCACAGGTTGTCACTCACGGATTTTGATGGGTCTCAGATGTGTTGTAGAGGGACCCACCCTGAGTACAGGGATTTTCTACAACGGCTCATAGTTTTCGAGAAAAATCGTTCGGAAATGCAACTCGTACCTAATATACCGGTGGAGTGAAATAATTTCCGATCAAGCGAGCGCAGCCCAGTGGGCAAGGTTCACGGCTCCGACTCTGGCGGTCCCGGGTTTAAGTCCCGCGAGATACTTTTTTTTCTCACGAAATACAAATAAATTGAATGGACTGTGCAATATCGCCTGATTATTTATCATTATTTTATTCATTATTATTTTTAGATTATTTTTTAATTTTTTTCATAAAAAAATTTTTTTTTCATTTGTTACGTCCTCCAGACTTCTTATTCCTTTCCCACACTCTTAGTTACCTTACGCTCTGTAGTCTACTTTTATCGTCCGCAAATCAGCAGATTCTTCTGTAACTCGCGGCTAGCTTGCCTTCTACATCCCGCTAAACTACGCAGATCCATCCTAGCGCTCAAGCAAGACACCTATCCCTCTAAACCAAGACCATACCTTTTTCCCTCGACCGACTCCGTTGCATTGACTACTAATAAACAATCATATACTTCAAATCGTTTACCTTCCCTTAATACCGATCCCTTTCTATTCCATTCACTTCCTGCATTGGGAGTAGTAGCACGCGAGTGCATAGTCAACGTGAACGGACCCTACAATAGCCAAATAACACCTTGGCTGGGCGCGGAGTAAGCTCCGATTACCGCTCATAGGAGCCTACGCATTCTACCCCGTAACAAAAAAAATGAAAAAAAAAAAATTTTTAATAAAAAAAAAATAAAAGAAAGTCTAAAAATAATGATAAATGAAATAATAATAAATAATTAGACGATTTTGCACAGTCCACTCAATTTATTTGTATATCGTTAGAAAAAAAAAAAAATATATCGCGCGGGACTTGAACCCGGGACCGCCGGAGTCGAAGCCGTGATCGTTGCCCACTGGGCTGCGCTCGCTTGATCAGCATTCTATTACTTTGCCGGTATAATAGGTACGAGTTGAATTTCCGAATGATTTTTCTCGCAAACTATGAGCCGTTGAGAAAAATCCCTGTACCCTGGTACTCAGGGTAGGTCCCTCTACAACATATCTGAGACCCATCAAAATCCGTGGGTGACAACCTGTAAGGTCCCCTTGTAAGACTGAAAGCTTCTGAATTTCCATTTACCGCAATTATTTCTGCATTCCATGTTAGCATTGTCTGGAGCAAAAAAAAATCTCATTTTGAGATTGGAAATGGAACCTGAAACGCAGAAGTTATTCAGTAGCACGAATTGAAAACCAAGAATTTTATAATGGTTCCTGCAACAAAGGGACTCTTGCCAAATATCCTTGTTACAAGATGATGTTCGGAGGACTATGAACAAGATATTGTATCGGATTGCATTATTTGGAAAAAAATCTTCATGAACTCCGTTGAAAATTAGATATTCATTTATTTTGATGGAACAAGGGACACAATCTTGAATCCGATAAGTCAATATCCTCGTAATAATGTTCTGACATTACTCTGAAACATGATTGTCCTTGAAGGTAATTGTGACGTTAAGGCGCATTTTGAGAAACTTGATTTTCAACTTGTGGCACAGGATGTGATCTACATTCCTGAGTTCTACGCTTCCGATTCGATTTTCTTTCTTTCGAACCGCACTAACATGAAATACAGAAATCATTTTAATAAATCTAATATTACTTGAATTTTCAATTCGAGTATTATTTTCGAGTATTAGGTTGACTTCATTTACTTAATCGAACATCATCGAAAATTTGCGAAATGAACTATGATAATCATTGGAAAATTTCTAATAGTAGTAGCAATAATTGATTGATCGGAAAAATACATTGACCATCGAATATTGGTCAATATTGTTGAACTATTTTCGAGAAAAAAAAGATTCACAGTTCTATTACAGATAGTGAGATATTTAAATTTCTTGAACACTTGGATTAATGTCTCATTTTCAAAAGTGATAAATTTCAGTATCACCGCCTGAAATCGCACGAGAGTGAGAAAGTTACTTAGTTGCTTGAAAGTTGCGACGATCTTTGTACGTGTGATAAATTGAATGGGCAGATAACAGTGAATATTAGAAATGTAATTATTTTGGCCGTATCACCTGTTGATAGAAAAAAAATTTCGTTGTTATTTCTAATGTAAGAAATAATAAAAGTGATCAAATAAAATGTTCCCACCTACCTGCTGCGTTTCTTCCAAGCACCCAACATTTAAACAGATTTCCCATTTCAGCCGATAAAGCTAATTTTCAAAGAGAATTAGCATCAACTTTACTAGTCACTTCCTCGAGTGTTTGAGATTCTAACCTCAAAAATTCGTAGTAACTACATCGCCGCCAGAAACAGAATTTGACAGCTGAAACTCGGAGTTGCCAGCCTGCCCGAGCAGCCGATAAAACTCGCGCATGCGCATTGTATGTATAGTTCCAAGAGATTGTCCCGGTATATGTAAGAATGTATGTAGATGGAGAATGTTTACATTTTGGATTCTTGCTTTCGATGGGAAGCCAAATAAGACGGACAAGCCATCTAATAATTGATATGCAGATATGCATATCATTAATTATGAAAATATAATTGTTGAAAGATATAAATTCGAACAATTGGTGATTTCGAAAAATTAACGACGGAGCCAGGAATCGAACCTGTTGTCTAGAGATGCTTAGCCGGAGCCTCACTCTAGACTTATCTCTGGACGCCAGGTTTGATTCCAGTGTGATAGAGCTGGAACATTTGTCATAAAATGTAACAGTTTTATATCCTCTCGTAGGAACATGCAGGGAATCATTTAAATGAGTACGAAATTCATCGTGCAGCGTAGCCCGCTTTGCGCGCTTGGCTTCCTTATCGGCAGCAGTGCTCAAATTACGCGATTATATGCACTTTATATGCACTGTCGCCGAGCCCGGCGAGAGGCCGCGTGAGCAGTCTCAATACTGCTTCCCGGCGTAACGCACGCCTAATTTTGCTTATACATAAATTTAATATAACGTTAACGCCCGCACTCACCATTGTTGTTATCAATTATAACGCAATTCTCTGTTTGAATAAACGTATAAATATATATATAATCGTTGCGTCATACTCGCATGACGAATTTGGCGATCCTGCCAGGATCCGGTTCAAACCAACAAACGCAGCGCGTATCAAACGGCCGAATCATAGTAACGAACCTTGGAAGTGAGTGCATAAGCCCAATAAATTCACGCGCGAACCTTCGGCTACGCGTTTATAAGTAATTATTACGAATTGCACCTAGCAAGGGATAGAGTGAAAGGCCGCCTTGCGTAGACAATCAAGGACTGCGTGTAGACCGCTTGATAATCAGGGACTGAGTGTAGACCGCCTGATTCTACACTAGACAATTCCCATAGTGAACTTGTGTATTTATTGGCAAAGAAGCAAGTATAAAATTCTGCACTCCTTAGATACAATAAACTTCGCGTTTAAACCATCTAAGTGAAGTGAAGTGAGAATAAGGACACTCAGACTCGAACCGCTCTTATATTCTTGCCCCCGGTGCCTGTCGGAGACTCCAGGACATCGAAGCCTCGTACTGACGGCTACCACGATCTTCGAGTGTGATGCTTCACACCTCGATTTGGCTACTCCCAGCGTAAGTACAAGCATTTTGCTACTTACTTGAGTCACCATAAACGTATCGAAGAAAAATCGTGATCGAAACTAAGAATTTGATGATCAAACTTGAATCATTCAAATGAATAAAGTCAAAGCTTGAGTCAAGGTAAATTTAAAAAAAAAAAAAAAATTAATTCACGATGGACGTGAACGAAAATAATGACCGGAGATCGGAAGTACCTTCCACTATTGTTGAGACTGCAGAAGATGGACAATCCGTCACTTCTGAATCCCGGTTTGAAGAGAGATTTTGGGATTTGACAAACCAAATGACTCAGCTTGTAAATAGGCTACAAGAAGCCACCAAATGTAATGATTTAACTACAATGGGCAGATACCGTCTTGGTCTAGAGCAATTGAACGGAGAGAGGTTAACTGCGCATCAACTTGCTCGCCGCGAAGATTTGCCTATAGAAGAGGTTACCCGTTTTATTCAATTGAGAAATCAAGAGCACCGTGAACACGACTTCATTCGTCGCAATAATGTAGAAATAAATCGAAACTCCGAAACAGTTTCGCGTCCCGAAGAGACGCTTGAAAACGTCACCAACCAAATGTTTCAGGAAATTCAACAACCGAATAACCAATTAACCGAAGAAAACCGTCAAGAGGAAGCTCTCACAAATAGTAATACCAATCGAGAAGCAATCAATAATTATTATCGCTTAACAACTAGCGATGATCCGAATGTTTCTAATATTTTGAGACCGCCCGGAAACCATACCGGAGTGATACCGCGAATTCAAGTAGATACCGCGCGTCTCGTTGAATCAGAGGTGGAAGGTCCTACTCAGATAGCTCCCTCAACCGTAACAAACCCACCACGTTACTCGGCATTATACGGGCTCGCTCAAAACCGATTGCTGCCACCGACACCGCGCATCAATGAGGTGGGCTCCTCAGCCAATTCAGACTCGGACCATCAAGATATAAATGCGATGCCAATACCGATCCTTCACCAAAATCGCTTATTGGAAAACGACCGATTCTCCACCGCGCGAGCCAATGTAAACCATGATATCTTGTCGGATACGGATTCGACACTGCAACGCGTTCTTGAGGAAAGCCGACGTTTATCACGGATGCCGAACGTACGCCTTACACCAAGGCCTAGTCCACAGTGGCCTATTGGTCCGACGGATTACGGAATCCCACGAGGTACTGGTAGCAATACCCGTGGCAACGTCCCGCGTCGTCGTCTAGAACAGCAAGAAGAGGACGAACTTCGAAGAGCCTTGGAAATGTCTGCTACTTTACCACATCGTCGTCCGGACACTGTGACGTTCAGTATGACCCAGTTGCTGAGTGATCCCGAAGCTTCACGCCAACAGCAAGAGATAATGAGGAACATTGAGGAACTCGCTCGAAGAAACCAAACGAGAATTCAACTACCGGCAACTGCGCCACCCCGAGCCGTGCTTCCCTCTCGGAATCCAAGAGACACAGGCCCGTATGCACGAACGGAAGCTTGCTTGAACGATGTCAGCCTACGCCCCGGTGCTGCCGGAAGATACCCCGGAGAACCAATTCGCCCAGCGAACGAGCCCTACGCGATCCAAGATTTCCTACCCGCGTTTCAAGCCATCAAGATGATTGATTGCAGACTGGAAGGAAAAGCAGGCGAAGACGTACACGCTTGGATCATGCAAGTAAAAGCCGCCGATATGGTAGTTATGCCGACCCAACGTTTCCCGTTTTTGAGCATGATAATCAGCTTGAAAACGGGAGGAGCTCTTTAGAAGACCATCAACCAGAGGAGACCTCGTCCAATCCCAACTTTAATCGAAGTCATAAGATCAACCGTCATCGTCGAGAAAAGTGCCACCACATTGGAAATGGAGCTTGGCAGAACAGGCCAAAAGGGCGACACTCTAGACGCCTACAATCTCAAATTCAATCAGATCTATCAAGATCTCGTAGCTGCCTTCTCGAATCAACAACTACGAGCGAACATCGATCCTAATCTTCAAGACCTCGAAAATAGAGTGTGCCAGTACTATCTGTACGGACTCAATCCGAGGATATTCCATCAAGTCAAAAACCGTCAGTACTTCAAGTTACTAGAAGCCAAGAAGGCCGCGAAAGAAGTCGAAGGCGAGGAATTGAATTTCCGAATGCATTAACAACAGCTGATGAACACCAACGACACAGCCTCGAAACCAAGGTTTTGGAACAAGTCCCAAATTTACGGGCCAGGCAGCGCATCAGATACGCGAAGATTCCAGGTACAACAAAGAACCTCGACGAACTCGCCAAGGTCAACTCCTCGACCACCAGCGTCTGTCCACCACCACGATGAAGCGGAACAACATGAAGATAAGGAACTCCAGAGATGTGAATGCCACACCTGTAACACACATCGGACCGCCCATGAACAACAAGCAGTATGTCATAACTGCGGAACCAAAGGACACTACAGCCGGAACTGTTATGCTCCGCGCCGACCACAGAACGACCAACGCCGCAATACTAACGGCAATAAGCGAGACGCAAATTTTCAAAACGCCAGCCTCAAAGACAAACCGCCCAACGACCAAGTCAATTGCACGTCAGAGGAACTCCAATCAGAGGAAGGGGAAATAGAGGGACAGGAGGACGAACTAGAGGACGAGTGCCAACAGGAGCCTGTGTATGTTCAGTTTCACAGGGGCTACTACAGTCTACTGTAATAAAATTTGGAGAAACAAAGCAAGGAGTAGCCCTTATGGTCGATACAGGTGCATCAATAAACCTCATAAAACGAAAGGTTATTTATCCATCGGATAAACAAATTTGTCCAATTATCAAACGCAAAATTTCCATTAAGACTGGCAAAGCGCTAAATTCCGCGAATGAAATTGCTGTACTAACTCACATGGGACTAAAGGACGAATTCGTCATTATACCAGACGATTATCTGCCTGACGAAGAAGATGGAATCATGGGAAACCCGTTTATGAGGAGGCGAGATTTCCAGTTGAATGCCTCGACGCTCACACTGAAGAATAAGATACACCACCTTAGTAGCGACCATAAAATTCGATTTAAACCAAATTCGGTGAACAAAATTGCCATCGATACCGACGAAAAGAATCTCGATCTCATGTTACGCATGGTCTATAAAGACGGAATGCCTATGGAAAATATCCTGGTGCAGATTGTACACACGAACAACCATGGTACGGCTTATGGAATCATTACCACCGCTGAAGACGTAGATATCGAGCTCGGACTGAAGAACGTCCAAGTCCACCAAGTAAAGAGTATGTCAACCCCGGGTGTATGGCAACAACCACGTGATGAAAGAGAGCAGGCGCTCCAACATACTGTCGACTTGAAACACCTACCGGAGGAGTACCAGAAAGAAATTTGGAGTATTCTTCAGGATTTCAGCGATATCTTTGCCTTACAGGAGGAAGACATGGTCAGTGGAACTTCAATGACTGAACATCGCATCGAGCTGTCAGATCCTCAACGCATTGTAAATGTGAAAAGTTTCCGTGCTCCACAGCTGCACCAGCAGATTGTCAAAGAGGGAGTAGAGAAAATATTGAAACAAGGAATAATAACGGAATCCGAGTCGCCATACAACTCGCCAGTTTGGGTTGTACCCAAAAAACCGGGCCCCGACAGAAAGCCCAAGTATAGATTTGTGATCGATTTCAGGAAGATTAATGAACTTACCGTTCAGGATTCTAATCCGATACCAATAATCGAGAATTTACTTGATCACATGGGAAGGGCCGAGTTCTTTACTACTGTCGACATGGCCGCAGGTTTCCACCAGATCAACATGGCTGCTGACTCCAAGAAATTTTCTCAACCCCCGACGGGCATTTCGAATACCGACGACTGCCTTTCGGATTACAGAACGCTCCTGCGACCTTCCAACGCATGATGAACGATGCGCTGAGAGGATTGGATCAGAAGATCTGTTGCGTCTACATTGATGACGTAATAATTTTTGGTGAAACGGAGGAAGAACACCATCGAAATGTAAGAACCGTATTTCAGCGTTTAAGACAATGTAACCTAAAACTCCAGCCAGAGAAGTGCGCCTTCATGAAAACTGAAGTGAGATACCTCGGATATGTCATCACTGACGAAGGGAGCAAACCAGATCCGGAAAAGACCAAAGCGATACAACAATTACCCGTTCCGGTCAACGTTAAGACGATTCGATCCTTCCTTGGTTTGACGGGGTATTACCAAAAGTTTATACAAAACTATTCAATGTTAGCGAAACCATTAACAAGGTTGACAAGAAAGGACACCACATGGGATTGGTCAGCAGCCTGCCGAGAAGCCTTCGAAACCCTGAAAGAAAAGTTGGTCACACCACCGATACTTGTGAGATCAGACCCAGCTAAACAATACGTCGTAACCACCGACGCGTCAAACTATGGAATTGGAGCGGTACTATCTCAAGACGGCCACCCCATATATTTCTTATCTCGAACCCTGAATGATGCGGAAAGGAATTACAGCACGACGGAGAAGGAGATGCTTGCTGTTGTATGGGCCGTCAAGAGACTAAGAGTATATTTGCTCAATACACCAGATAAACCCTTCGTCATCCGCACCGATCATCGTGCACTCGTATGGCTGAAAAATTTCGTAGACCCCAGTTAACGTCTGCTGCGTTGGAGACTAAGATTGGAGGAATACTCATTCCTGATAGAACATGTTTCGGGAAAAAGTAACGTAGTAGCGGATGAGTTATCTAGAGTCTTTCGCACAAAGGAAGAGATCTTCGGAAAACTCACCGAATTGGAAAAGGGACTATATGAAAGCACACCCATTGATAGGAATCCCAAGTGGGTCCACCACATTGCCGCACGCCACATTGACATCGAGAGATTGTCACTCACAACAGGCAGAACAAAATCTCACATCAAACTCGTTCCCAACCGAAATCGAAAAGGGGAGGACGGCAAATGGGTGAAGATTACCCCTGAAGAAAAGGATGCCTCTGACAACACCCTGATTATACCAAAGAATCAGACTGATAGACGTGAGAAACTCAGAAACTACATTCATCCGAAAAGGTACGAAAAGATATACTTCTGGATTGACCCTAAGAAAACCACCAAAGAAGAAACCAATTCGATCATTGAAGATCTCAAGAGGATACGTCAGGACTCAGGTGCAGACATATCATTTTGCTTGACAGGAAAGGATGTGCCTAACAAACAGCAACAGAAAGAAATCATGGCCAGCGCTCACAACGACATCAATGGACACTTCGGCCTAGCAAAAACAATTGACCGAGTAAAAGAAACGGCCGTATGGTCACGTATGGAGAATGATATCAATTCCTTTATCCAGGCATGCCCCACGTGTCAGATGTATAAAAAGGAAAGGATACAAATGAAATCACCCGCTTTTCTTTTCGAAACCTTTGCTGAAAAACCTAACGATCAAATTTCAATAGATATCGTCGGACCTCTGTTCGAATCTTGGAATAAACACCGATATATCCTGACGATGCAGGATTCAATAACTAAGTCATTAAATGTGCCCCACTTACGAACAAAACCGCGACAGAAGTTATCAAGGCTCTATCAGAGTACTGGATAGGTAACTTCGGGTGCCCCAAAGTAATCCTGACGGACATGGGAAAGGAGTTTTGTAACGAGCTGACCGATTCCTTTCTCGAACACTATAATATCAAACATATCACCACGACTGCATATCACCCGCAGTCGAACGGCTCTATAGAACGGATGCATAGTGTCTTGAAAGACTATATTCGAACTGCCTGCAAAGAGAGAGTACACACTTGGGAGAAGGTTTTAACAGAAATGGCACGTGCCTATAACACTTCCGTTCATCAATCAACAGGTGAAACGCCTCACAACCTTATGTTCTGTCATGAAGCCAACAATCCTGACGGTTTCCGCGAAAACCGATTGGAAACCGTGTTTAGTAAGAAAATGTTGTGGATACGAAAATGGGAGGAACGGTTCGAGAAAGCTCTGGTCTGGCTTACCAAATCCAGAGAGAAAAACCAAAAACAAGTGGACCGAGGAACACGACGACAAACTCCTTCATATCAAGTGGGAGATAAAGTAATGATCAAGAACCATACGCGACAGAACGCCTTGGAAAGGATTTGGAATGGACCATTCGTCGTCGTCGAGATCAACGAACAAAAAGGAAATATCACTTACAAGAAAACCGCGGATGATTCCACAGCATCTTATTGGAAGACCCATCTGAATAATACCAAACCGTACTACGAATACGACACCGGACCAAGGGAAAACGATCCAATCCCTAGAATTGAACTAAAACGGGTTCAGGGTAACGATTGGATCTCCACGGAATAGAGTCTTAGTTTCTTTTGTTATAGGTGTAGCAGTCTATCCCTGGCCTACTTCGATGTCTCAGTTATCAATGGGACTTTACTCCAGGAGGAAGTAGGCAAAGTATACATGTACCAGGAAAGATGGAAGATATTCCAATCCATTGACGCAAGTGGGTTCACCAAACCATTACTCGACATCCACAACAAACTCGGAGGCCTCCAGACGATACGGGATACCTATCTGGACCATTGGAATCCTGGTCAGCGATCCCTCGCCCAGTCCGCCCTGGACGCTTTAGATTTAGAATTTGCCCGTGCCTCGTCACACAAGAATATTTTGGAAGTCATTTTAGACTTGGGTGCGCCTATTCTTCAAATGACGCGCCGCCCCTCTAAATTAAGGGAATCTCAATCCCACGGAACCAAAACAAGTACTCCGAAAGCGCTCGCGTCGAGCGATGTTACTTACGAAGCCTCGCGCGAAATTGAGGCGGTATTTGGAAAACATGTCCTTCTGACGGGCCTGGCAAATGAAATGTATCCCTTAAGGAAATCTTATCTCACGTCAAACATCAGACCGAAAAGAGGAATGTTTAACATATTAGGAATAATCCAAAAATCAATCTATGGAACTGCTGACGCGGATGATTTGGAAATGATTAATGGGAATCTAGCCTCACTAAAAAATGTAACGGACACTCTAAATCTTGTTATAACAAAGTCCTTGCACAGCAATCAAGTTCAAATTAATATCTTGAATACAAATCAGCTTAAACTTAAACACTCTTTGGAAACTGTACGGGGACAATTAGAATCATTAAAAATAAAAGGTAACGAAACGCTTGCTTATCAGAAATACATGGAAGCTATGACTCTAAGTTTATTTGAAATTAAGGAACTGCAGCGACTAATCGATCTGGTAATGACTGCCGTGCAATTAGGAAGGCATGGTATCATCGATAACACCCTTTTTACTCCAAAGAAGCTTATGACAGCTCTTCAAGCTTTCGACGCTAATGACAAAAAGACACTAATACCTATTAAGGAGAAAATTACGCGAAGTTTATTAAAATAAGTGATTTAACTATAACCACAGATGAAGGCAAACTTATCTATATACTCACAGTGCCTTACTTAGAAAAGGAACCTTGGGTAATAATTCAGAATACCCCGGTACCCGTAAGAATAAATCACACTTATGTAACGCCCAGCCCAACATATGCTTTGAAATTAGTACGTAAGAATTTTATAAGAGAACTCACATTTTCTCAATTGAAACAGATAACCGATTATTTCATTGGTGATTACCGTGATGTGGGATATTCACCGATATTGCTTATATAAGAACGCAGGGATCGCAAATAATCTTACCTTCGAAGCCAATTGAGGTAACCATAACATGCGCTTCAATGCAGACTTTTATTATTCAAATCACCCAGCTATCTCTGATAACCACGAATCAGAGCTGCGAACTTCAAACTTTGAAAACGCGAGTCAAATTAATCGTAGAACATATGACTTCTCAATTAACAGAAATACATGCAGATACCATTTATCCGCTAAACAAATTTGTAACAGGCCGGGAAATTGTATTGCATCACGTGATTGACTTGGATACCCTCAAGGATCAAGGACAAGCCATTTTAGACCTTGAGAGTGTCCTCGCGAATAATGAAGCGACCCTTCGGATCAACAATACATGGGCTAACTTCAAGGGTATAGGGATCCCATCAATAGCTGCCATTTCTGGAACGATATCCGTCTTGTCTATTCTACTCTTGCTGTGGAAATTTAATATACCCACCCATATTTCGGCGTTCACCGGATATTGTTGCCAAAAGAATCCCTCTGCTTTGGAAGTAGTAGAACGAAGGAAATTAAAACGCAAGATTGAGGAACAGGCTAAACGTAACGAAAGAATCCTACGAGAAATCAGAAGCCGCAGAGACGCGCTTTTGTCTTCGTCGGGGGATTTGATAGAGCTGGAACATTTGTCATAAAATGTAACAGTTTTATATCCTCTCGTAGGGACATGCAGGGAATCATTTAAATGAGTACGAAATTCATCGTACAGCGTAGCCCGCTTTGCGCGCTTGGCTTCCTTATCGGCAGCAGTGCTCAAATTACGCGATTATATGCACTTTATATGCACTGTCGCCGAGCCCGGCGAGAGGCCGTGTGAGCAGTCTCAATACTGCTTCCCGGCGTAACGCACGCCTAATTTTGCTTATACATAAATTTAATATAACGTTAACGCCCGCACTCACCATTGTTGTTATCAATTATAACGCAATTCTCTGTTTGAATAAACGTATAAATATATATATAATCGTTGCGTAATATTCGCATGACACCAGGCTCCGTCGTTAATTTTTCGAAATCACCGATTGTTCGAATTTATATCTTTCAATAATGGAATATCTTATTTATACGTGATTAACACCTTGGATGTAGATGTAGAAGTGGAAGTCCCCGTAATTCCTTCGTATCCCTTCAATACAAGCGTAGACGAAGATAACAATTCTTCGAAAGATGACACTTTAGAGCACACGATCACTCGGACACGAGGGTAAACCGTGCTAATGAGGTACTCAACTTAATGCGAATCGACCACTTAAACTCAGAAGAACGTAAAGCAGTTATTTTCATCTGATCAATGAATACGCTAACCTTTTTCACGTCCTCGGAGAACCCCTGCAAGCTACTAATACATGTATACACCGTCCTTCCTTTTCAGAAACCAGAAATAGAAAAACAAATTACAGATTAATTGAAAATAAATGTAATAGATTCGTCAAATTCGGCTTATAATTCACCGCTATGGATTGTGCCAAAAAAGGAAGACTCAAAAGGGAATAAACGATGGTGATTAGTTATTGATTACAGAAAGCTAGATGAAAAAACAATTGGAGACGCTTACCCACTTACCCTTAATATCAGACATCCTCGACCAACTCGGTGGAGCTAAATATTTTTCGATTTTTGATATAGCCTCAGAATTTCACCAAATTACCATGCACCCAGACGATAAGCACAAGACATCATTCACTCAATTGCCCTGAATTATTCAGCCTTCTTTCTTCGAGAGGATAGAACATTAGATCCAAATTAATGACATTTTTTATGATTTTTTTTCCCCTTACAAACCGTTCTTGGGGGGCTAACGTCCGTGTTTTTTGAGATAATTGAATACTTTTTGCGGCATATTGTAGCACAAACCTAGCAAATTCTGACACAAGATTTACTTTTTCAAAAAAACAAAATGACCGAGGTTGACCAAAAAACGGTTTATTGAAGGTCAACGCTCTGTCATTAGAAATCGGGTCTCATAATTTGCGGCATAACGTAGCACAAGCGTGGCACATGTCAGCAAAATTGGTAGAATTGTAATAACGTTATTTGAACCGAATTAATCGCATTTGTCATGATTTTTTTTCCTTTCAAATCGTTTTTGGGGACTGGTGGCCGTGTTTTTCGAGATGACTGAATGCTTTTTGCGGCACATTGCAGCACAAACCTAGCACATTCCGGCACACGGTTCACTTTTTGAAAAAATAAAATGGTCATGCTGGACTAAAAAACGGGTTTTTGACTGTCAACGCTCCGTTTTGAGAATTTTGAAAATATAGCACAAACGTAGCACGTGTCAGCACAATGATAAATTTTTGTCAAAAGTCAAAATCGGCTTGCCAACTTCTTGCACATATATTCCACACTAAATTACTACACAAGTATTACAGTCGTATCACTTTTTGTTGTTACATAGTTCATAGATATTTATAGGGCCTATTCTCGGACGAATAACCGATAGGAAATGGGTTAATTAATTTTAGGTTTCATATATAATTTTGTATTCCGTCTTCCTTCTATGAAGTATTAAACAAGACTGATGAACCGAGGTGCTGAACAAGAATTGGGTATTGATTCATACCTGCCACTCTGGACATATAAGAGCGTAATACAAACATCAACAGTTTAGGTTCGATATACCATCCTTGTATAGAAGAGCTATAAGTTTTTTTACATACGCCATTACACCTAAATGAAACCAACAATTTGTACCGGAGTAAAGCCTAAAAAAATGCATTTTCCAAAAAATTCATAACTCCATCATTTTTTAAGCTGTAGTGCAGGCTTTCCGGGTAATAGTAGTAATTAATATGCTCTGTATTTGTGCATAAGGTAACTGCTATCGAATAAATAGTTTTTGTACAATTGCGATTCGAATTTTTTAATGCAATATCTTTCAGTGTCTCCTTGGGTGACGAATTGTCCGATTTCAATTTTCAAACAGACTTTGAAAGTAAAAGTATAGTACTACAAAATGTGTATTCTCATTTTGCGTTAAAATGTTGCGAAATAGGTAAAAATGCTTGCAAAAATTACTGAATATGGAAAATGCGTGAAAGCGGTTGAGTAGTGGGGGTAGAACGGCAGACGTGGTGAAACGTCACTTCTCAACCACTTTCGCGCGCTTTTCGTTTTCAGTCATGTTTACAAGTACTTTTCACCTATTTCGCTGCAATTCAACGCAAAATGAGAACATGCTTTTGGCGGTAGTATACTTCTGCTTTCAAAATCTGTTTGGAAAATTGAAATCGGATTATTGCTTGTCCAACGAGACACTCTGAAAGAATGCGCATTAGAAAATTCAAATCGGAATTGTGCAAAAAATATTTATCCGCCAGCGCCTGTCTTGTACACGAATGAAGAACATGTCAATCACAACTGTTTATAAATCATGACCTTGATAGTTGAACACTAGTCTCTCACAGTTTAAATTTAGGACATACTTTTGATTTCAGCAATACAAATGTACTAACAACAGAACCAAACTGGTATCAGCGTTGCATAAAAGAGATGGTTCATATCAGTAAAATCAGCAATATTATTGTTAATAAACGAACGCATATCCAGAATCTCAGTCACTTATATAATATCATTCGATATTCATAAATCCTGCTTCACACTCAAGTTGTATCCATCCTAAATTGACATTCCACATTTCGACTATCGATAGAAATGATGGCGATCATCGTTAATCAATATAAATCAATGTATCCTCACTTAATCCCTAACCGGCCAAGCGTCAACACCACGTTTCCGGAATGTCACTGTACTGTAAATTTAATTTCTTAACATCTAATTGATACTACTTGATCCTTTTCTTGTAAATAATTTTTCTGTAAATCTCACCTTGTATTTTTGTATTTTATATCACATTAACAATTGTGCACATCAGTTTCCACAGAACCTTTAATATCGGTGCAGACACATGTTTAAAAACGCATGTGTTCTCATATCATTACAAATTATAACTAGTTTTATAAGTATATAATAACGCCTAAGAACTAAAACAATTGTCTAGAAAAATTCTTTTTTTTTTTTCTTTTTTCATCTTGTTTGTAGTAGCCTGAAGATGCAGTCCGATCGAAACGTCGCAATAAAATATTGCCCAACAAAAATGTCTTTTCAATTGACCGTTACTCGACGAAAATGACCCATCAGCTTAACCTTCAACGGTCACTAACTTCAAAATATATAATTGTTGTTAAAAAAAACCCATAGTTCCAAGTTGGAAAAATGACAAAATACAATTACAGACTATCTTTCGTGTGACGGCATAGTCGGAATTCTATCAGTATTTTTGTCACGAAAATAACTTGTATCACTTGGCCTAATAGTGTATAACATCACTGGCGACAGCATCCATGATTCTTGTGCATCATACTATACGTTATTAAGCAAAACTCAACTCGAAGTTACGCAATGATAAGTAGGGTATATATATTTCCTAGTTTGCGCAGCAAAAAATTCAACATTAGCCTACATACAGGATTTGTAATCTCAGATTTGGAATAATATAATAGACTTACGACACAATAAGACAAATAAGATAAAATTCAAAACCGAAACACAAAGAGCGTGAGATAGAAAATTCATAATCGTTTTGAAACATCCTCTATTCCTGGTAACTCGAATAGACAAGAGATCTTGTCAGCAACCACCGATTGTCCCTGCATAAACTAATCATCTTGCGCTGATTTACCTGAGAACCTAGCTCACCAATCAATAGCGCCTTTTCAAACTCCTACTTCCATCTTTTCAGAAATCTCGAAAGCAGAAGGCAAATTAACATCGAAGAGTAAAGAACACAATCAGACATTAGACAATAAAGAATCGTTCTAGACTTCAGAACGTACTTCAACATCGAAGAATAATGAATTGAGCTATAACTTACAACAAAGTCTAAATTCACGTGCAGAGCAAATAAGCTAAAATGCACCAACTCCTGGATTTAGAAGCTACGAACTCAAGTATTGCTATTGCAGTCGTAGTAAAACAACCTTAACTTGTTAAACCCTGGCTCTAAGAATTGATCGCGAAGAACTTGTTATGTGTTAACAAAAACGTATATGAAATCGCAATGTTATGTGAAGAGAATTATTTTTATCACACATAGTGATAGTTGGCACGACCCAAAACAGACGAATTCTCAGATAGTGACGAGCTGAACGAGAAACCCGAATGAACCGAACACTAGAGTTCGCACGCATGGACATCGTAAAGCTTGTGAATCGAATCTAAATCTGAATCAAGCAGCATTCAAGCGAATCAAAGAACTCCCGCAGCGTTTTTTCAAGAATGCAACAGATTCGTCGAAAATTTTAAAAAAATCGCCCTTTTATCAGAAGCGCTTCCAATTAAAGGCTGATTATTCTCAATATTTTACTGATAGATACCAATTTTCTGATATCATGAACTGCGCTAAATTGATTTTTACAAAGGCGCTATTGACAAAAGTGCGATTTTTTCCAATTTTCTACTGATCGATATCAGTTTACTGATTTTTTTCACTGCCCAAAATTAATTTTCTTTCCAAAAACTTATCATCGCTTCGTCAGGAAAAGAATTTTTCAAAACACCTTCAATCTTCAAAATTCGGCGCGCAATATAGAATAGCTCGGTATTCGATTAAAGAAAAAAAAAGAAAAATTCCTATTACCGCTCAAGGAGCACGTTGTCCAAAAAAAACCAGAAGTGCCGGACCTTCCGGATTAGCCCGCTTTCAAACGACCTGTGGCCGGAGAACTGTCTATCTCAGGTTTGATGAATACCAATGTCTTTGTACATCGGCTTCATTTTATAACATTGCCCTCACGGAAAAAAAACCCTCAACTTTTAGGGGTAAGCCTCAAAATTTAAGGATTCACCCTGATAGTTGAGGATGAGCCCCTAAATTTAGGGGTTTAGCCCCAAAAATTGAAGGTAAACCATCATTGATGGAGGGTTTATCTCCAACAGTTGAAGATTAACCCTCAAAAATTGAAGGTCCATCCCCAAGAGTTGAAGGTGCACCCTCGACGTTGAAGGTGAAGCCTCAACGTTGAAGGTACACCTCCAAGGTTGAAGGTAAACCCTTAACGATAAAGGTTAATTCCTAACAATTGAGGGTTCAATCCTCAAGACATGAAGGTGAACCCTAGACGTTGAAGGTACACGTTCAACGATGAGGATAATTTATATCCCTAAAATTTAACTAATGGTGAATGTGAGGGTTGCCTATCAACATTGCGGGGATTGTCCCCTGCAACCCCAAGGGATACACCTAACTCTTCTTGAGGGTATTCTCTAAAATTTAGGTGTCAACGCGAAAATATAATATGTGAAAGATTGGTGGTGAACCCTTGATTCCATTGCAGGGTAACATAACCCGTGAAATTTCCAAGGTAATTCTTATGATATTTGT
Organism: Neodiprion lecontei; assembly: GCF_021901455.1. NCBI lineage: Eukaryota > Metazoa > Arthropoda > Insecta > Hymenoptera > Diprionidae > Neodiprion > Neodiprion lecontei. Next base: position 13,760,600 of record NC_060262.1, on the reverse strand, counting down.
TGAAGTTCTATTATTTTTAATAACATCTGAAATGATCTATCCATATATTATTTATAGCAAAACCAATGATTCAATGTAAAGTCAACTTTCGACCAGCTCACTGGAATTGAGCCATCGCATCATAAAGTATAAGGATCACTATTGATATTGCATTTTACTCACCCTGCATGCCATTATGCAACGCTCCAAAGGAATACTATTTAGTTTTTTCAGGGTTGAAATTGGAAATCATAAACTACACCATGTATGGGGATTCCCACGTCAACTTGGTAAATCAAAAACATTGACCCTCTTCGATTTTCCCAGTGATTTTTTATATGATAGTGCTTGGAAATTATCTGAAAATTATCGAATCTAAATATTTCATATATTTTCATATAGTGTATGTGCATTGTACATGTAGGCATGTATCTTCATTATAATATAATGATGAATGGAATGCATTGTGTATAGATAATTCTTCATGGCTATATGAATTATACATACGTGCATTAAATTTTATTTACGATTATTTTTCTGCATGGGGATACATAATCTTTTTCTGTATTGAACGCGATTTCGTATAGATATACAAGAATTTATTAATGTTAATATATAATTTTCGTGGCATTCAATGACAAAAATGAATATACTGTAACGTGGAATTTCGCACAGACATGCCCGTTACAAGGTGCTCCCTGAACCTTGGGCGGAATCCCGGGATAAGGGTTTCGGGGATCGAGTCACGATAATAGTAAAGAGCGCCAGAAATAGAGTCACGCATCCGAGCTTCGACAGGGACGTAATAGAGGATTATGAATAAGATATTGCAGGCTTTTGTTTTATTTTTTTTTGAGTACTCCGGCCACGAGTCAGCAACCAACTCCGACGCCGTGCATATTTAGAGGCAAGGCGACATCACGGAGATCGTGCGGGACGGATACCGAGGCTGCGGTGGGGGAGACAACGCAGATCCCTGCAGCGCGGAAATCCAAGGCGGACGCGATTCCCGCTGGCGGCCGGCGCGCCGCAGCCTCCCCGCTCACCCAGCCTACACCTGACCAAGGCAACCGCGAGAGACCAGCTAGCGACGAGGGAGCACCACCCCGCTCAACCCCAGGACACCGTAGAGCTGCGAGGAAGACAACATCGCGATCTAGCGTTAAGTTCTGCGCCGCGTAGCGACGACAGGTGCGCGTCAAGTTGCGCAATCTCCGAAATCGATGACAGATCGATGGTTGCGCATTCTCAGGGTGATGACGTCACAAAGGATTAGCGTGACCAGATCGGCGCTGCGGCCGATCGGCCATGAGAGATCACTCTTGTTCTGGCGATTAGGCAAGGCAGAGGTACCTGTCATTAGTCGAGTTGTGAGCTCGTTTCGAGTCTGTCAAGGAAATCGTTGTGTTGCGAGGACGATAGCCGGTAACCGTCACGAGGGAGTCGGTCCTTTTGTAAGCTGGATGTGGAGTGGTAAGCGTTGCTGATATTCTTGCGATCAAATTTCGAGAGTAATTAAGTGAGGGCTGGTTCGAGAGAGGATAGCCGTGCGTAATTTGCGTATCAAAAAATCCTCGAAATTCGTTTGCCGATTCTTTCGTTTTGTGACCGTAGCCTGAGTTGCGCGGGATAACGTAGAGCCGGTTCCAAGTGCCCGAGCTGGTCGAGTAGCGTCACGGGTTTGCCAGACAACTGCCATTTGAGGGTAACCAAATTCCATTACCCAGGGTCACATCGAGTTAAGTACGATAAAGTGTAACTTCGCGTGTAGGTCGCGAGTCGTCAAAGGGGGAGCGTTCGCCCTCTCGAACTGCGTTCAGACGTCGCGAAGAAAGTCGAGTTTGGATGCGTTCAGATAACAGCCAGGCGATCCCCGTGGTCACCGGCGCCATTAGAAATAACGGCTGGGGATGCGAATAGCGCGTCGAGTCACATTCTCTTTTGTTTAAGTATTGAATTATTGTGTATTAGTGAAGTGGCGATTAGCGCCCGTAGGCTTAACGAATTTTTTAGGGTTAGTAACGATCGCGGCTAGCGCGTCGAGTCAAATTCTGTCCGTAGTTTGAGTTATTGTTTATTTTTCAGACAGCGACTAGCGCGAGTAGGCATACGAAGTCGTTTAGATTGAGTCATTTAATTTTCTTTCTTTTTTTCTGTTATATTCTCTTCTTTTCTTTTGTTTGTTAGATCTAAGTAGTTGAGTAGGAGTCGTGAATAGCGAATCACGAATTATTATTTCTCGTTGGTATTTTGAGTCGCAGTGAGCGACGTTTGGATAGTTATTATTTTTTTTTTGTATATTTTTTTGATAGTATTATCATCGGAAGAAAATATATCTGTCGATTTTATCGTCGCTTCGTAAAATAACGTGTTGGCGTACGTGTTTCGTATCTCTCTCTACCCAAAAATCACCCCTCCCCTCTCCACGGTACTAAGCTACCGAGTATATGGTCGCGGTATATCGCATTACCGATTTCGAGGCGTGTTGATCACGCCAGGCGCCCAACAAATTTCCTGATATTGTTTTATTAGCCGAATTATTGTGCACGCGGTAAGTTCTCGGTCATTTCCTCCGAGTGACCGAGGTGCAAAAAAAATCCACGTCACAATACAAATGCATTTATAATATAATGAGAAATAACCAGACAACTTCTTGATTAGTCAAATTCTATTGTATTTACTAATGGTGTGTAATGCCTTTTTGTAATACCGTTACATCTATAATCCCAATAAAATGATATGATAAGCTCTTGACTCGAGAATTCTTTCACAGTAAAACCTCGATTCGGAGGTTCACCCTCAACTTGGAGGTAAACCCTTGACTTGAGGGTTAACCCTCACTTAAGAGGTAGGCCCTCAACTTGGGAGTAAACTCTCGACTTGGGAGTAGAACTTCGACTTGACAGTAAACCCTTAACTTGGGAGTAAACTCTTGACTTCTGAGTAGACCCTCAACTTAAAAGTAAACCCTCAACTTAAAAGTAAACCCTCAACTTGGGAGTAAAACCTCGACTTAGGAGTAAATCTTCGACTTCGAGGTTAACCCTGAATTAAGGGGTACGAATTTATCCCCTAGGGGTTATGAGTTATTTTGGAGGTTATTTTGGGAGTAAAATTGGGGATTTTTTCCGTAAAGGTGTACCAGACTACATGATAATCAATCCGTTAGGCGTGTCAGTCATCAAAAAATATGATATCGTATTACTGAATAATTTTATTACAAAAGTCAGTTTACTTACCCACTGATCACAGCTTCGATTCCTTCAGACACGGTAGTCTTGTTGAAGGCTTTCATATAAGTATGCATTTCTCTAAAGTATTTGGATATTGTGCTATCTGTATGGCTCCAGGAAATGGTCCCAAACTTGAACATTGGTTTATGTGAAAATGGTTTCGCTAGTCGGTGATCATCGACGCCAGTAAACTCGTGAAACTCTTCTCGGGTGATCATGAATGCTGCCAAATTGGCAGTATAGATTGCAAGAAATACAACAGCAAACATTGCCCAGACATTAGTCATAAACCTGAAACAGAAAAAAAATCGAGTTTTATGATAAAAGAGTTGAAAAAACTGATCTACGTGATAATTTTAGTTTTTCAGTTCATATTTATCAAGATGAGATATGGATGATCAACTATCAGTAAATGTTGAGTAACAAAACATTTAACAGCTATGTTATTATATTGTATAGCATTCGGTTATATTTTTGTTCATTTGCCATAACGTTGAGTGTATTACAACTCATTCGTATTAAATTACTCTGAATAGGAACCGATGACGGATGGCAATTCATATTCCCCATTAATTTGATCCAGCTCTTTCAGATTATTATCTGTTCCTTCAACTATGAAATTTCCTGGTCAAAAAAAACTTTCGGCCCATCGCAGAGGAAATAGGTGGAGTAAACAAGTATTTTGTCGGCAAGGAAGAGAGCTAATTCCGTAAAGGAGTCGTGATCTTGGAGAAACGTTTGAAAACACCCGCTGATCTTTGACGAGAGTTTTTGGACACGAAATGAGTGACGGAAAAGTCTTGTACCTCGGCCAACCTATAATACAACCGACATTCATTGTGATATTCTCAAGTATGACGTTTACTACTATCGAGTAAGTCTCAAATAGTATTCACTTTTGAACATCAATGTCCCACAAATCTGACAATGAATATTAATGCGGTATAAGGTTCTTATAAGTGATTTGTATGAGATTCAACGTTTTGCATTTCCGCGAGTGGTATAGATGTGACAGTACTGATCCAAAAATGGCAACGTATCGGCAGATTAGCCCCGATTCCTACCTTACCGACAGTCGGTATGTTACCACCGCGACGGTGAGCCTTACCCCCGATATTGTTACAGGCTGTTAACATAAACGGCGCCACCTGTACTTTAGCTCGATTTTACCGACACAAAGTTTGACAATGAATCATTTGCTTAGTCAGATGAGCAGCCATTTTCATTTTTGCTTAGTCAGATGAGCGGCCACTTTGATTATTGTTTAGTCAGATGCGCAGCCATTTTGATTTTTTCACCGTCGGATGAGCAGACAATTCAAATTTTTTACTGTCAGACGGCAGACATTTTACCCTCGCAATTATTATGTCTGATCTTACCGACAGTTGGTGTTACCGAGTGTTGCCGCAGGTTTGTCGCATTATCGATCAATCGATATTCAATCGATCGACTCTGCGTGATGTTTCCAATGCGCGCTGCAAGATGCTAACTTTTTTAGTTATCATGTGGTTGGGTGAACGTTTGAAAAAATAACGATTGGATGCTTTGAATATTTGTTTATTTTATTTTATTTTTTACTGTCAGTTCCCGCCATACCCGTTGAAGTTTGTCCCCAGAGGTCTATGTAGACCTGTGCGGGGCAAGGGAAGAGACGGATTAGTGACCATCATTATGCGTCAGCAGCTGTCTTAAGGTGTTCAATAGAAACACCCGCATTCGCACCAGGGGGAAAAGGGGGGAAAATGCAGAAAACCTTGCCCAGGTGTAGCCCGACCGAGTTCAAACCCCAACCCACCAACTCACCGCCTGAACGGTGTGACCCGTCTTACAATTTTTGCGAACCGCCGCTCAGTTCCTCCTTGACAAGCTGAGGATTTGAACGCAGGTCCTCTCGTTCCGTAGTCTCGCACGCTACGCACTACGCTACTACGGTCAGTAATAGATTGCAGGAAAATTTTTCTCGCGAAATACAGATCAAGACCTGTGGAATAGGGTGTTTTCATTGGGCGGAGATGGAAGTGGGGAATGAAATAAAACCTTTCAAAATAGCGGTTGAATGCTTTTGAATATATCGTGAAATTTTTTCCCCATCACATGCCCAACACTGATTAGGGTTGGGGTGTGCAGGCTCAGACCTGTTTGCCATAAAATTTTTTTATATCTCCTGATGCCGGGGGTGGTACAAAGCTTGGACCCCCCACCACCACACACAAACTCCTGCGATCTATCGGCATATATTAGCTCAACGCATCCGATGAAAAATTGTAGTGGGGGTGGGTGGTATATAAAACGTGAGCCTATTCCGATAGTCACTCCGTTCTCATCGTCTCTTAGCGTCGTGAACTGTTCTGACTGGTGAAAAAAAAAAAAAACTCTGATTGAAACGCAATGGATCTGACAAAAGTTCACCATGTCAGCGGCCTGGCGAATCTGCCAACCAAGAAGATGTCGGAGCTCGAAATTGAGGAGGTGTATGACGTCACTGGGTTACGACTGGTCAAAACAAAATTTGGGGTACGTGTTCTGGCGACGATTGAAGGTGAATACAACGTCTTCTTACCACCGAGAATCGCGAGGGTTCTACAAGAAGATTCCGATCAGTTGGCTGAAATGTGTAACATAGCCGGGGAAAATCGCCTGCAAATGAAATATGAGAACCAAGGGGTGGGGAATTCAACAAGTTTGAATTTTCATGCAGTTATATACCGTAAATGAACTATGCGATCCCCTCTACTTCTACAAAATTCATCCGCGAGGGGATAAAAGCGGGTGTGCTGGAAATAGAATAGTCAGTCTTCTACCTGCTGTCTAACGGTAAAATCGAGCGCAACATTCCCATTCCTCAACATGGCAATGATACTAGACGTGCAATGTTTTATAGGGCATAACATGAAGTTTGTACCCAAGGAAGTTGCAGTTATCAACGTAAACGGGTCGGGTCTGGATTACATCATTTTCAAGCCACCCTATGATTTGGCGAGCTTACCGCTTGAACGTAGAGCTACTATTGTCTGGTTGACACACAACCACCACGGAATATCATGGAATGCTGGCAACAAATCTCACGAGGATGTACCGAAGATTGTGAGAAAAATGGTGAGAAATGCGTGTTACGTATACGTCAAAGGGAAGGATAAGAAAGCATGGCTGACGGAGATCATCGATGGTACAACGAGGGTTATTAATATGGAAGATTTGCACATCACACCCCCTGCACTGGAAACATTGAGGCATATGGAAGCGGCACCCTGGCATGACTTGAACCATGGATACTTCCAATCGAATAACCTCCAGCAAGCAGCAGTGCCAGGCTCGATTTGGTATGATGACAACCCTGAATACATCCTGGCATAGAACTGCGCCTTTTAAAAATGTGCAACGACTAAGGAGTTGGTACTTGAAGGAGTGTACCGGCTCCCTCGAGAAATTCTTCCGCCTGTACAAAGAATTAGACGGTTTAAGGGAAATGGTGTCTGAGGATATAGCTTTTCTACCAAAAGAATTCGTCTACACGTGTGCATCAAACACCATCAATGATGTGTGGGATACACTGTCTGAGAATATGAAAATGGATGCCAGTTGCCGCAGATGCCTCCTGCATTATACACCAAGAACCGATGGCGATATAGTGGATGGGCCGAATCCTCTAGTAAAAGACTGTCTGGAATACAACCGTCTGTCTAAAAAATGCTCGCAATATGCACAAAAATACCAGTAGAATTCATTACAATTATACATATTATATTTTACACATAGAATTAAAATGGAATATCCAATACAATTTTTCACCTATCTAGGAAATACAATTTATTACAATTATATACCAGTTTATACATAGAATTGAAAATGAAATTATTTACACATTCAAAAAAATAGAATTTGTTACAACTATGCATATATCTTTATAAGTTTTATCTGTTCTTTTCATGTAAATTTATCTCGTGGGAAAATGTGAAAATATTATTAATTTTATTTGCTGTAAAATACACGATAAATAATTGTAAATTTTATTCTTCAATATAATCCCCATTATCATATACATTTTATAAAGTACTCAAAAAAGTAGAAACTCGTTGAAGTCTTTGAGACGATTTAGAAAGCGCAAAGTATAGAAATTTCATTGCACAACACGTTAGATCACCGAAATAATCAGGTAACGGCTTACCCGACTGTAGGATTGCGCGAAAGGGGGAGCAAGATGTTGATTATAGCTACTGGGATGATCCAAATGAAATTGTAGATCATCTCCGACTACTTATGGCGTTGTAGGCTGTAGGCAATACCAACCATTCCAACGAAATAGTCTCCATTATTGAGGAGTTGCGCGAGGCTGTCAGTTTACCGTTCGGGACGTCCGGGGGCTACCAGGTTATCTGAAGCGCTCCAGGCTCGCTGCGGATCAGTTGAATGTGTCTTGGTGGACTTGGACCTGTGCAGAACAATTTACGCGAAAAGTCATCATCGGTGTGCCTAAAAATACACCCAAACGGAATAAAGCTTGATTAAAAATGCTACTGAACTTATGATTCATAGAATTATTTAAGTAGGGCAATTTTACCGAGTCTGCTCATCGTTTGCTCCACTATCCGGAGATTACGTTTACAAACAACAAACAAGTACAGAGGTGCTTTGATCTATGCAAAACACTCATTTCTTAATAAAATCCCTCGCAACAACTTTTCCCTATGAAATTACATTTGCTATTAATAAATAAGGAAAAATATATATTCTTCACGAAACGTGTTGATGGGACAATGATGCGTTTGAGATTCATCGATTCGTTTCGATTTATGGCTAGCAGCAGTGCTAAACTTCACTCATATTTGAATGATGCAGATAAACACATAACGCGTAAATTTTATAATAATCCCACACAGTTTAGTTTGATGACCCGCAAAGGTGTTTTTCCCTATGTCGATTGTTGTGTGAAACTCGATGAAACGCGATTACCTGCAAAGAAGCATTTCTACTCACACCTTTGCGATGCAGATATTTCAGACGCCGATTACGAACACGCTAAAAATGTTTGGGGGGAATTCCATTCAGAGTCATAGGGGGACTATTTATATTTATATTTAGAGACTGATGTTCTTTTTCGTGCCAATATTTTTCAAAATTTCCGAGCCAGCTGCTTCAAAACATATGATTTAGACCTGTTGCACTACTACACAGCGCCGGGAATTGCTTTTGATGGAATGCTCAAAAATACTAGAGTAAATTTACAAGTTTTAGACGATTCTGAAATGGTGTTATTCATTGAAAGGAGCATTCGAGGCGGTATAGCACAATGTTCCAATCAACACGCTCGAGCCTATAATAGGTTTACGGGGAAAGATTTTGATCCTAGTAACGTGGAATCGTATCTCATGTATTTTGACGTAAACAATCTATACGGTGCGGTTATGAGTGCACGTTTACAAATCGGTTCGTTCGAGTAGGATCATAATCCCATCGATATATCAACTCACCCGGACGATTCACCGATCGGTTACATCCTGGACGTGGATTTAGAATATCCTATAGAGCTTCACAAGGATCATAAAGATTTACCTCTTTGTCCCGAGCATTTCACACCTCTGGGTCTGATGAATGATGAGAACAACGGAAAAATTATGGCCGAGTTCATCGGGATATAAGTACAACTGTACACATTTACCACCACGGGTGAGGACAAAACGAAACACATCAACGGCATCAAAGTGAGCAAACGTGCCAAGGGGTGCCGAAAGTTCAACGTTAAACACAATCACGTTTAACGATTATAAGCACCGTCTGTAGGCTTAGAAAGAGTTGGTTCATACTGCAATGCCTAATACGTAACAAAAAAAAAAAAAGAAAAACACCAAGTTAGCGCCATTGTACAGAAAAAAATGGTACTGAGTTGGCAAGACGGTAACATGCAACTGATACCTGGACAAACAGACGCCATACCTTGGGAGGCTTGTCGCTACGCCCACAAAAAACTAGCCGTAGGATAGAACTGAGGGCATTGAGTCGTTGTCAAAATTTGCGTTTGACACCTAGGACGATCCTTTATGAAACAGAGACGTTTCGTCATCAATACGATATTGGGCGGATCGAAGTTTCCAAATGCGAATACCATGTGAATTCATATATTCAACAATTATTTATTTACTAGGGGCTTCGCCTCTGCGCGCTTCGCGCGCCTCACTATTTCCTTGCGTAATGTCTAGTCTGTTGTTTCCGATCAACCCGACATTGCCATTGGCTCCCTATGCAGATCTGCTCAGATTATTTTCGTAAACGAATCCACTCACATGTACAAAACTCCCGATGCCATGCAACCCCGATTGCATTCAGCGACTTATTTTGCTATAGTTCTTATTTTCAGATTTTTTTACGTATATCTACGGATAGAGATATAGAGTCTACTGCGTCTGGTTTATAAGTACAAATAATTGATATCAATCCTTCGTTTTTTCAAATAAATTTATTTAACATTTTTCACTTTAAATTTAGTTCGAAGTTGACTGCGAATCTCATTGATTAATGAAAAATTTCGATCTTCCCGTTACTGTTCATTCCGCAAAACACCTCTTTCTCTTGTGGTCAACATCGATCCTGGTCGTCCTCTTACCTGGTTATACGAATATTTGATGGTTATTATTCTATGGCTTATTTGGTTCTTCGCACTTACAATTTTATTTTCCTCTTTCTTTTGTGATACTTCCGACCATCCACCATCTTCATCGCCTTGTCTGCTGCTTGAAACTCCTTCTTTCTCCATTGTCATCGTAAATCCGGGCTGTCCTTTTGACTGTTTGGTGATATATTTAGATTGACTATTATTTGATTGTTACTTTTCATACTTATTACTCACTATCTGAATTTTATTTTGGTTCTGCAAGACATCAAAGTGTCCACTGTCTCCGTCGCCGGTAAAGAGTAGCGAAAATTGTATTTCATTTTGTCATCCGATACGGTGTGGATAAATTTGTTCTTCGCAATACACGATTAAACATATCTTAAAAATGTCCGCAGCTGCAATTAATTCTGCTTCTCCCCCGTATATTCCATTTTTATTCATATATGATTTGTAATCACCAGGTGACCTAATCACAGCACCGTTTGACTCATTACCTGTAATAAAACCCGCGAATGTAGACCAATTATCCACTATATTTGAAACGATACTCAGTCTCGCCTCTGCGTGTCGATCTTGAGTGCCGTATACACAATACGCCAACGCGCGAAAAAGACAATTCCCGTCGGGAATCATCTTGATAATTTTCGTTTGCATGTTCATTTTTTGCGCGTCAGAAACAGATATCTATAAAGATATTTATCAAAGACTGTTATAAACAGCCGATGACAGCTGTCAAGGGGTTTGCTAGATGCTTTTTGTTTCGTTTTCGGGATCCCATCTCACCGCCAACTTCATGCGTATACTATTGTTATTATAATCTTTTTCTACGTTCATTTGTTTGAAACTTTTTTATTAGATAGAGAGATTATTGATGTATTTAGCAATTATTCATATTCATTCGTTCACCACGAAAATAGTTTTCCAGGAAATAAAATGTGTCATACACGTTACTATGAAAAAAAATTTATAGTAATTTGCGTGTGCGTGTGTGTGTGAGGAGAATAAACGTGACAATAATAATTTGCTTACCTCGAAAAGTTTTCAGAAAATGAAACAAAGTTCAGAAAACGAAAAAAAGTTTCCCGAAAATTTTCTGGAAAACTATTTCGTTTCGAAACGAGAAAATTAAATTTTGAAAAATATTGGCACGAAAAAGAACATCAGTCTCTAAATATAAATATAAATAGTCCCCCTATGACTCTGAATGGAATTCCCCCCAAACATTTTTAGCGTGTTCGTAATCGGCGTCTGAAATATCTGCATCGCAAAGGTGTGAGTAGAAATGCTTCTTTGCAGGTAATCGCGTTTCATCGAGTTTCACACAACAATCGACATAGGGAAAAACACCTTTGCGGGTCATCAAACTAAACTGTGTGGGATTATTATAAAATTTACGCGTTATGTGTTTATCTGCATCATTCAAATATGAGTGAAGTTTAGCACTGCTGCTAGCCATAAATCGAAACGAATCGATGAATCTCAAACGCATCATTGTCCCATCAACACGTTTCGTGAAGAATATATATTTTTCCTTATTTATTAATAGCAAATGTAATTTCATAGGGAAAAGTTGTTGCGAGGGATTTTATTAAGAAATGAGTGTTTTGCATAGATCAAAGCACCTCTGTACTTGTTTGTTGTTTGTAAACGTAATCTCCGGATAGTGGAGCAAACGATGAGCAGACTCGGTAAAATTGCCCTACTTAAATAATTCTATGAATCATAAGTTCAGTAGCATTTTTAATCAAGCTTTATTCCGTTTGGGTGTATTTTTAGGCACACCGATGATGACTTTTCGCGTAAATTGTTCTGCACAGGTCCAAGTCCACCAAGACACATTCAACTGATCCGCAGCGAGCCTGGAGCGCTTCAGATAACCTGGTAGCCCCCGGACGTCCCGAACGGTAAACTGACAGCCTCGCGCAACTCCTCAATAATGGAGACTATTTCGTTGGAATGGTTGGTATTGCCTACAGCCTACAACGCCATAAGTAGTCGGAGATGATCTACAATTTCATTTGGATCATCCCAGTAGCTATAATCAACATCTTGCTCCCCCTTTCGCGCAATCCTACAGTCGGGTAAGCCGTTACCTGATTATTTCGGTGATCTAACGTGTTGTGCAATGAAATTTCTATACTTTGCGCTTTCTAAATCGTCTCAAAGACTTCAACGAGTTTCTACTTTTTTGAGTACTTTATAAAATGTATATGATAATGGGGATTATATTGAAGAATAAAATTTACAATTATTTATCGTGTATTTTACAGCAAATAAAATTAATAATATTTTCACATTTTCCCACGAGATAAATTTACATGAAAAGAACAGATAAAACTTATAAAGATATATGCATAGTTGTAACAAATTCTATTTTTTTGAATGTGTAAATAATTTCATTTTCAATTCTATGTATAAACTGGTATATAATTGTAATAAATTGTATTTCCTAGATAGGTGAAAAATTGTATTGGATATTCCATTTTAATTCTATGTGTAAAATATAATATGTATAATTGTAATGAATTCTACTGGTATTTTTGTGCATATTGCGAGCATTTTTTAGACAGACGGTTGTATTCCAGACAGTCTTTTACTAGAGGATTCGGCCCATCCACTATATCGCCATCGGTTCTTGGTGTATAATGCAGGAGGCATCTGCGGCAACTGGCATCCATTTTCATATTCTCAGACAGTGTATCCCACACATCATTGATGGTGTTTGATGCACACGTGTAGACGAATTCTTTTGGTAGAAAAGCTATATCCTCAGACACCATTTCCCTTAAACCGTCTAATTCTTTGTACAGGCGGAAGAATTTCTCGAGGGAGCCGGTACACTCCTTCAAGTACCAACTCCTTAGTCGTTGCACATTTTTAAAAGGCGCAGTTCTATGCCAGGATGTATTCAGGGTTGTCATCATACCAAATCGAGCCTGGCACTGCTGCTTGCTGGAGGTTATTCGATTGGAAGTATCCATGGTTCAAGTCATGCCAGGGTGCCGCTTCCATATGCCTCAATGTTTCCAGTGCAGGGGGTGTGATGTGCAAATCTTCCATATTAATAACCCTCGTTGTACCATCGATGATCTCCGTCAGCCATGCTTTCTTATCCTTCCCTTTGACGTATACGTAACACGCATTTCTCACCATTTTTCTCACAATCTTCGGTACATCCTCGTGAGATTTGTTGCCAGCATTCCATGATATTCCGTGGTGGTTGTGTGTCAACCAGACAATAGTAGCTCTACGTTCAAGCGGTAAGCTCGCCAAATCATAGGGTGGCTTGAAAATGATGTAATCCAGACCCGACCCGTTTACGTTGATAACTGCAACTTCCTTGGGTACAAACTTCATGTTATGCCCTATAAAACATTGCACGTCTAGTATCATTGCCATGTTGAGGAATGGGAATGTTGCGCTCGATTTTACCGTTAGACAGCAGGTAGAAGACTGACTATTCTATTTCCAGCACACCCGCTTTTATCCCCTCGCGGATGAATTTTGTAGAAGTAGAGGGGATCGCATAGTTCATTTACGGTATATAACTGCATGAAAATTCAAACTTGTTGAATTCCCCACCCCTTGGTTCTCATATTTCATTTGCAGGCGATTTTCCCCGGCTATGTTACACATTTCAGCCAACTGATCGGAATCTTCTTGTAGAACCCTCGCGATTCTCGGTGGTAAGAAGACGTTGTATTCACCTTCAATCGTCGCCAGAACACGTACCCCAAATTTTGTTTTGACCAGTCGTAACCCAGTGACGTCATACACCTCCTCAATTTCGAGCTCCGACATCTTCTTGGTTGGCAGATTCGCCAGGCCGCTGACATGGTGAACTTTTGTCAGATCCATTGCGTTTCAATCAGAGTTTTTTTTTTTTTTCACCAGTCAGAACAGTTCACGACGCTAAGAGACGATGAGAACGGAGTGACTATCGGAATAGGCTCACGTTTTATATACCACCCACCCCCACTACAATTTTTCATCGGATGCGTTGAGCTAATATATGCCGATAGATCGCAGGAGTTTGTGTGTGGTGGTGGGGGGTCCAAGCTTTGTACCACCCCCGGCATCAGGAGATATAAAAAAATTTTATGGCAAACAGGTCTGAGCCTGCACACCCCAACCCTAATCAGTGTTGGGCATGTGATGGGGAAAAAATTTCACGATATATTCAAAAGCATTCAACCGCTATTTTGAAAGGTTTTATTTCATTCCCCACTTCCATCTCCGCCCAATGAAAACACCCTATTCCACAGGTCTTGATCTGTATTTCGCGAGAAAAATTTTCCTGCAATCTATTACTGACCGTAGTAGCGTAGTGCGTAGCGTGCGAGACTACGGAACGAGAGGACCTGCGTTCAAATCCTCAGCTTGTCAAGGAGGAACTGAGCGGCGGTTCGCAAAAATTGTAAGACGGGTCACACCGTTCAGGCGGTGAGTTGGTGGGTTGGGGTTTGAACTCGGTCGGGCTACACCTGGGCAAGGTTTTCTGCATTTTCCCCCCTTTTCCCCCTGGTGCGAATGCGGGTGTTTCTATTGAACACCTTAAGACAGCTGCTGACGCATAATGATGGTCACTAATCCGTCTCTTCCCTTGCCCCGCACAGGTCTACATAGACCTCTGGGGACAAACTTCAACGGGTATGGCGGGAACTGACAGTAAAAAATAAAATAAAATAAACAAATATTCAAAGCATCCAATCGTTATTTTTTCAAACGTTCACCCAACCACATGATAACTAAAAAAGTTAGCATCTTGCAGCGCGCATTGGAAACATCACGCAGAGTCGATCGATTGAATATCGATTGATCGATAATGCGACAAACCTGCGGCAACACTCGGTAACACCAACTGTCGGTAAGATCAGACATAATAATTGCGAGGGTAAAATGTCTGCCGTCTGACAGTAAAAAATTTGAATTGTCTGCTCATCCGACGGTGAAAAAATCAAAATGGCTGCGCATCTGACTAAACAATAATCAAAGTGGCCGCTCATCTGACTAAGCAAAAATGAAAATGGCTGCTCATCTGACTAAGCAAATGATTCATTGTCAAACTTTGTGTCGGTAAAATCGAGCTAAAGTACAGGTGGCGCCGTTTATGTTAACAGCCTGTAACAATATCGGGGGTAAGGCTCACCGTCGCGGTGGTAACATACCGACTGTCGGTAAGGTAGGAATCGGGGATAATCTGCCGATACGTTGCCATTTTTGGATCAGAACTGTCATATCGATACTACTTCCGCGCCAAAATGTATTGATTCTCAATGTAACTGAAAGTGCATTAGTTAGTGAAATCATCGACCACGCCGCGAATGTTAGAAAATCGTTTTTCGCCATCCGCTATCTTGGGCACGCGATCACGTGAGGAAACGAGCCGTGTGTGCCTTTGCAAAAAACCTCGTTGTTCGGCACGAATTCGCCATCTTGAACACGCGACACCTCGTGTCTCTCGATACATACGGTAAGCTTTCACTCTTTCTTCACGCATACCCATGCTGAGAGAGAAAGACAGCTGGTGTCATATATACAGTGATGGTGCAGCGTAATGTGCGTCGTGCGTATATGTATAGATATACGCACGGCGGTGAAATAAAGGTTTTCGTGAAGTTTTACAGCACGTATAGAAAAATTGCAAACAGTTTTTCAGATTCGTTTTGTATCTATAAAGTTCAATGCTTCATATTAAAAAAACATTTCGTTCAGTTCGTCGTGTATCTATATGGTTAGATACTCAACTCCAAAAACATTTCGTGTAATTCCATAGTGTGTTTTCCATTGTGTGTATCAATAACGACACAAATCAAAGCATTTCGAGCAGTGTGTATATATAGATATGTCGGAGAAGAATGAGGAGGATATATTATGAAGTGAATTCGAAACTTGAACTTTGAATGAGTCCACCTTATCGAGCGTCAAGCGTTATTCTGCGTGCTGTGAATATCACTCTATCTCATAGAAAAGTTTTGAACAAATGAAAAGGTATCGAAAGATTATAATAACAATAGTATACGCATGAAGTTGGCGATGGGGTGAGATACCGAAAACAAAACAAAAAGCATCTAGCAAACAAAACTTCCTTCGACAGCTGTCATCGGCTGTTCATGACAGTCTTTGACAAATATCTTTATAGGTATCTGTTTCTGACACGCAAAAAATGAACATGCAAACCAAAATTATCAAGATGATTTCCGACGGGAATTGTCTTTTTCGCGCGCTGGCGTATTGTGTATAGTGTGTATACGGCACTCAAGATCGACACGCAGAGGTGAGACTGAGTATCGTTTCAAATATAGTGGATAATTGGTCTACATTCGCGGGTTTTATTACAGGTAATGAGTCGAAAGGTGCTGTGATTAGATCACCTGGTGATTACAAATCACATATGAATAAAAATGGAATATACGGGGGAGAAGCCGAATTAGTTGCAGCTACGGACATTTTTAAGATATGTTTAATCGTGTATCGCAAAGAACAAATTCATCCACACCGAATCGGATCCCAAAATGGAACACGATTCTCGCTATTCTTCACCGGCGACGGAGACAGTGGACACTTTGATGTCTTGCAGAACCAAAATAAAATTCAGATAGTGAGTAATAAGTATCAAAAGTAACAAGCAAATGATAGTAAATCTGAATACATCACCAAACAGTCAAAAGGAAAGCCAGGATTTACGATGACAATGGAGAAAGGAGGAGTTTCCAGCAGCAGACAAGGCGATGAAGATGGTGGATGGTCGGAAGTATTACAAAAGAAAGAGGAAAATAAAATTGTAAGTGCGAAAAACCAAATAAGCCATAGAATAATATCCAACAAATATTCGTATAACCAGGCAAGAGGGCGGCCAGTATCGATGTTGACCACAAGAGAAAGAGGTGTTTTGCGGAGTGGAAAGCAACGCAAATATAGAGAAAAAAATAATATGAAGAAGGTAATTTTGGAGAATAACCGGCAGAGTGGTAGTAACAATAATTCAACGAAAGATGTCGAAGAATTAGAAGAATCAATTGTGATTATTGATTTGAAAAATGAATCAAGAGGACGACCAACCAATATCATGGACATGGAAGAGCGAAAAATTAGACGACGAGAACAGCAGCGAAAATATAGGGAAGCGAACAAAAAATATACTGGCTTTTCAACCAACGAACAGAAAGGAGGAGTTTCAACCAGCAGACAAGGCGATGGAAACGCTAGATGGTCGGACGTATCACAAAAGAAAAATCAAAATAAAATTGTAATTGCGAATAACCAAATAAGCCATAGAATAATATTAAACAAATATTCCTATAACCGGGCAAGAGGACGACCAGAATCTATGTTGACCACAAGGGAAAGAGGTGTTTTGCGGAGTGAACAGCAACGCAAATATAGTGAAAAAAATAATATAAAGAAGGTGATTTTGGAGAATAACAGGCAGAGCGGTGACAAAAATAATTCAGCAAGTCAAGGAGATAGATCGATATCAATGGAGAAGGAACACCAATTTTGGACCAACGAACAGAAGCTTAGATTGATGAAAAAAAGAAAGGTGAGCACAAAACGAATTGAACTGGACAGCAAGAGACAACGAGTAGATGAAACGACAGACGAAAAAGAAGTGTATCAACGACTCATGAGCAAAAATAACGTATCTAAAATTCATGTTTGTGATAAAATATCAAGTGACAGTGATACGTTGACATCGATGGAGAAGGTACTGTGTGTATTCAGCCAAACAATAGAAGATAGCAGAGACAGGTTGGAATTGGACAGAAACAGAGAACGAGTGGAAGCAATGAATAGTGAATCAATCATTGCTGAGCATCGTTACAACGGGGATATTGAACAAGGCATTTCCAACACTGTGGAGCAACTAGACATGGGTGAAATGAACGTGAAATGTAAACATTGCAATGCAGAAAGGTTCAAATATGAAACAGGAAGGGTGGCAAATAATTGCTGTCATGGAGGAAAAATAACATCACCACCATTAAAGGAATATCCCGATGTACTTCAACGTCTGCGAGAAGGGAATGACGAAGTATCAAGACACTACGGACAACATATACGATCATATAATGACGCGTTTGCGTTTGCATCATTCAATTGTACCGTGGCAGATCTGGGAAATCCAGGACCATATGTGATGAAAATAATCGGGGATGTGAGTTACAAAATATCTACAAGTTTAGAGACCGCAAACAATAACTGACCGAGATATGGACAAATTGACATCTTCGACGCACAAACTCAGCTAGCGCTGACAGAAAATGACACAAGTAAAGCAAATCTGTTAAAAATTATTGGTAGACTGATGATAGATATCAATCCTCATGCAGCAAATTTTAAAACAACGTACGAGCAATTTTTTAACGGAGAAAGCCCGGTGAAATTAAACTTTATTGCACTCAAGGAAGACGATAGACGGCGGTACAATGCGCCAACCTGTGGTGAGCTAGCAGCTCTGATCGTTTCAGTTGACAAGGCAGTATCTGAAAATATAGAAGTACAAGTATTTCCAAAACAAGACCGTGCAGTCGGATATGTACCGAAATATTTGCAACACGTTGACCCAATGACTTTTCCTTCACTACTTCCGAGCGGTGATTGAGGATGGAGCTATAATATGAAACACGTAGGAACAAACAAGAAACTCTCTCCTGTTTGATACTATGGACATCGATTGGCCTCACGTCGAGGTGAATCACAGAATCAGTTGTTGCGGAGCGGACGATTGACACAACACTTTGTGATTCACGCATATCTCACAATCGAATCGCAGCATTTATTGTTCTTAAGAAATAATCAGAGGAAACTGCGTGTAGAATGTTACAAGGGAATGACTGATCACATATCAAAAAGTGAAGCGAATACGTAAGATCAAACAAGACTTGGGAACCAAATGATTTTACCATCAACATTCTCCGGCAGCATGCGACATATGCAACAGCAGTACCAAGATGCAATGGCAATAACAAGGAAAGTTGGACGACCGGATTTATTCATCACAATGACATGTAATCCTGAGTGGCCGGAAATATGTAGGGTATGAAAAGATTTTCCTGCAGGTACCACTGCAAACGACATTCCAACAATAGATTGTCGAATATTTAACATGCGGCTACAACAGGCACTAAAGGAAATCAAAAGCGGTTCAGTATTTGGAAAGATTGAAGGATACGTATACACAGTTGAATTTCAGAAAACAGGTTTACCGCATGCTCACATACTATTTATCTTAAATAACAATGACAAACTTTTGACTCCAGAAGCAATTGACAGGTTTATATCTGCAGAAATACCAGACAAACAAATACATCAACAACCATATCAATCTGTCACATCACACATGCTACATGGCCCTCACAGATCCAAAATACCATGCTGGAATTCGGTAACGAAGTCATGCTGAAAGAAATTTCCGAAAGACTCAGTGGAAAACACTGATATAAGTGGTGGCGGTTTTCCAAAGTATCGCAGACGAAAAAATACAGACATAAACTATTACCGCAACCGCGTGGAAGGAAGAAATATCCAAGTAGACAACAGCATGGTTGTGCCTCACAATCCATACCTACTTGCAAAGTACGACTGCCACATGAACGTAGAATATTGTGCGTCAATAATGGCTATCAAGTATGTGTTCAAGTACGTCCACAAGGGACATGATTGTGGAAAAGTACAAATAACTGATTCAAACAGCGAGAATAATGGTCAGCCAATAATCAACGAAATACAGGATTATATAGATTCGCGTTACGTAGGACCGACGGAAGCAGCTTGGCGTATACTAGAACTTCCAATGCATGGACGAAGTCATGCAGTCCCACGCTTACCTGTACACCTACCGAGGCAGCAATATGCAACGTTTGAGGGAGGTAGAGGAGTCGAAGCCGCTACAAATGAAAAAGATTGGAGAACCCATCTTATTGCATGGTTTGAATTGAACAGCATAGATGAAATAGCAAGAAATATAACTTACGCGAACACGCCCGATTACTATTCGTTTCAAGAAGCAACAAGTACGTGGAAAAAAAGAAAATATGCATGTAAAGTAGTTAGCAGAATGAAAAATGTTTTACCATGGGATTCAGAAAGATTTCATCTCAAACTAATCCTTGGACATGCGACAAATGCAAGGAGTTTTATAGATTAACGAACTGTCAACGGGAAAGAATGGAACACATTCAGAAATACTGCAGTGGATATGGGTTTAACTGCGACAAATGACAAAGCTTTCAAGATATTCGACGAAGCTGTTTCAATACTTATGCCGAAACGGTTACATCATTTTTTTGTGTGGTATTTAATCAGTGAAATGCCATCGAACGTGATAGATTCATGGAACACTTACAAGAAAGCACTTCCTGAAGACTTCGTGGATCAGCATGAAAATAGAGCACTATGTGCAATTGAGCATCTTCTCAGAGCTGAAGCAAGATCATGTGCAGATTTTTACTTACCAATACCGAAGATAATCTTCGAAAATAAAGCAGAAGAAATAACAGCGGAAAATATAGAAACCTTCGCAAAGAAAGGCAATGAACTGGTGGAATAATTAAACAACGATCAGAAAATAATTTATACACAGATTTTTGATAAAATTATGTGTGACAAAAGTACCGGTAGAAAACAAGAAAAATGCTTTTACATCGATAGATCAGGAGGAACAGGAAAAACATCCTTATACAACGCGTGATACTACATGTTGAAATCTGAAAAAAAAAAATGTTGCATGTGTTGCTTGGACAGGTATAGCAGCCATCTTACTACCGTATGGAACTGCGCACAAAACATTTGGATTACCATTGACACTGCAGATGGAGGGAACAATTTTCACAAATGCAACGATGAAAAAAAAAAAAAAATACAAAGTATAGATGTATTTATATGCGATGAATGTTCGATGATACCGAAAATTGCTTCAGAATTGATCGACAGAACGTTGAAAGATACAATGGAAGACGCATCACCGTTTGGTGGGAAGACTATAATACTAGGTGGAGACTTTAGACAAGTTTTACCAATTGTGAGACAAGGAGGTAAACAACAAATGATAGAGGAAACAGTTAAATACTCTACACTTTGGAGTATATTCGAAAAATGAGGCTTGAAAAAAAATATGCGAGCAAAGAAGGATGCCGCAAAGTTTTCAGAGTGGTTACTTAATATAGGTAATGGAGAAGTGGAGTTGTTTGTACCAGAGACATAAATACAAAGCAACAATTTAATAGACGATTTATATCCAATAAATCTGCCACTTGATGAATTAACAAATAGAGCCATCTTAGCTCCATTGAATGTCGAAGTTAATCAGTTAAATACAGAGATACTACGCAGAATGGATGGCAATATATTCAAATCAAGAAGCATAGATTACGCAACATTACAAGGAATTGATACTGCGGATGCAGCACTTGACGAAGAAGCTACTCTGCAATATCCGATAGAGTATTTGAATGGATTAACGCCATCAGGTTCACCACCACACAATCTACAGCTGAAGGTCGGGAGCAATTGTGATGTCATTGAGAAATTTATCAATATCAGATGGTTTATGCAATGAAACACGGTTAGTTGTAAGAGAAATTCACTCTAGAATTTTGATTGGTGAACTTTTAACCGGAGAGCGAAAAGGGCAAATAGTAGAGATACCAAGAATTAAATTAGATACGCGGGGAGACACGGATATGCCATTTATCCTCCATAGGTGACAGTTTCCAGTCAGGTTGGCATTTGCAATAACCATAAATGAATCACAAGGACAAAGTTTTGACCACGTGGGACTATTCATTGACCGACCAATCCTTGGACATGGTCAACTCTACGTTGCATTGTCACGACGCAGGTCGAAGAAAGGTATGAAAATTCAACTAAAAAAAAATTAAAATGCAATAAAGAACATTGTGTACAAGAAAATTATTGAATAAATACTGCATAATGTATTTACATCAAGGCCACAAACAAAAAAATAAACATGGATGAACTTAAAAGAAAAAAGCACAGGAGGTGATAGGAGTTCGAGAGGCCGAGGGGTTGACCCCCTCTGCTGACTCCACCGGGACCTCATAGGAAGAAGGAAGAAGAAGTACTGTATAAAGGAAAAAAGAAGCGAAAGTGAAAGAAAAAGGAGGAGAGAATACAAATGAAAAGAACACAGAATCAGCAATAAAAGAAAAACCAGCAAGAATATAAAAATCACTGAAAAAATGGACAACAGAGAAAAGATAAAGAAAAGCCAAGAGAAGCTAGGAGATGCAAAAATAGGGAGCAGCATAAAACGATAAAGAGGAAATAAAGCACAAAGTATGGAAATTTAAACAATCATGATTTGTAATTGGATGTTCAAATCCATAAATCACTTACACTGAGTATTTTCTTATTTTGTGATTATTCAGATGTAAATTCACCCGTTTCGGTCATTTGCTGAAAAAGCCGAAACGCATGCAATGAAAGAGAAACTTGTGAGAAAATAAAAGTTAGCCTATGAAATTAGGAAACAAATAGTAAAATTAGAAAAAAGATATAAGGATGTATTGACTGAGTTGAAGATGACAAAAAAAATGTAAATTAGAAAAAAAAAAAAAAATGGTAAAAGTACAAATGTGTTAATGTAAAATTGCAGTTATTTCTACGATATTCATACCATATTAAATTTCTAGATAAATAAAAGAAATATATAAGTACATATCTATTATACCTATACATTGTAACGTGGCATATTCAATGCGCGTTCCACACGGCTCCCCGAACCCTAGACGGAACCCAAAATTAGGGAGCCCGTGGATCAGACCGCGGCTCATTTCAAAAAAGAGCGCCAGGACAACGGTCACGCATCCGAGACTCTAAGAGGGGACCATTGTCGGTCTAGCGAATACGACTTTTCAGGATTTTTGTTTATTTTTTTTTGGTCGGCGAGTAAATGCGGCATCATGCAGGGGATCGGCAGCAAATTCAAACGACGTTACCGTATGACAATCGCGGTGGATTGCGACGAAAGGGGGGCCTCACACGAGGCTGCGGACGGAGCGTCAACGGAGAGCTCTGCCGCGAGGGAACCCAAGGCGGACGAGATTCCCGTTGGTGGTCGGCGAGCTGTAGCCCCCCCTCCCCCCTCCCACCCCTTCCCCTCCCGTCCCCCAACTGATGACAGGCAACCTCGCGAAGTCATCACCACGCCACTGTCGAACTACGGGGTACCAGAGACTGGACAGCCAATCAACACCCCGCGACAGCGAGATTCAACGATAGCGATAAGCTAGGCTGTAAGAATTTCGTAACGAGAACCCAATTAGATCGGGAGGATTTTGACCACGGATAGCGCCTATGTTTGAGGCAGGTTCAAATTGCGGCTCCGATTTGCAGAGCTCGACACTTGAATCCTGGCGACGTTTCGCGGTGGACACGGTTGAGTAAATTAAAATTTAGAGAATTGTGTGTAACATGGCGGAAACCGGTGTCGGAGAGTTCTTGGTGTGGTTGCGAAGCGGTAAGCGCTATTAATTCTTTGCAAACGCATTTCGAGTGCAATTTAGATCGGCGCACCGGTAAACGTTGGCCAATTCCTTGTTGAGTTAGAGTCGCAATCGAAATTCGTTTGCTGATCTCCTTGTTGATGGCCGTAGCCTGAGTTTTTCGCAATAACGCATAGAGTCAATCCGGTTTCTGTAGAGTCTCGTGTAAAGTCACGGTTGTGAGTGGAGCCAATTTCGGTTTGAAATTGAGTGTAGCCAAATTCCGCTGCACAGGGTCTCGTCGAGTCTGCGTAGGTAAAAAGTGTCACCTCCCGTGTAGGCCGTGTTTCATCGTGCGTAGACGCTCGGCTTCGCGGGACGGTTTGCAAACTTTTTTTTGGAAATAGCGACTACGACTGGAGCTCGGATGCGTAATAATACATTCTAAGCAAGCACGAAAAGAAAAGCTTCCTAGAATTATTAATTTGGTCGCGATTGGCGCGTCTAGTTACGTTGTTTTGGTTTAGTTCATAAATTTTTGTTCATCAGTAAGGTGGCGATTAGCGCACGTAGGCATAAGGAATTTTCTAGATTCATTAACGATTGCGGTTAGCGCGTCGATTATGATTTCGGTTGAGTTTTCGTCTAGCGGTTTATTGTTACGTGGCGATTAGCGCCGTGAATAGTAGAGGACGGTCGCGGTTAGCGCGTCGAGTCACCTACCTTGTTTTTTTTTTTTTTTTTTTTTTTTGAATTATTGTTTGGCAGTAAAGTGGCGATTAGCGCCCGTAGAACTGAGGGGTCGTCCCGATTTAGTCATTTAATTTTCTTTCTTCTGTTCTGTTATATTGTTTTCTTTTCTTTTGTTTGTTAGATCCCAGTAGTTAAGTATGAGTCGCGAATAGCGAATGACGAATTATAACTTCTCGTGGTATTTTGAGTCGCAATGAGCGAAGTTTGAATGATTATTTTTTTTTTTATATGTTTTTTTTGTTAGTATTATCATTCGGAGGAAATATATTTGTCAATTTTATCAGTGCTTCGTGAAATAACGTGTTGGCGTACGTGTTTCGTATCTCTCTCTACCCAAAAATTACCCCTTCCCTCTTCGCGGTACTGAGCTGCCGAGTATATGGTCGCGGTGTACTGCATTGCCGATTTCGAGGCGTGTTGATCACGCCAGGCGCGCAACAAATTTCGCGATATTGTTTCAGGTCCAGGATGACACGCGGACGCCGATTTATTGTGCACGCGGTCAGTTCTCGGTCATTTTCTCCAAGTGACCGAGGAGCGGGAAAAATCCATTTTACAACATGCAACAACGAAATTAATTACAATTAATTATATTCCGATATTTGAGAGTTCAAATGAAACACCGTAGCTGATGGAAAGAAGCAAAGAAGCAAAAAAATAAGAATAGGTGAGCACTGCCCAGTTTAGTGATATTTTGTTTTGTAAATAGATAAATTAAATCAAACATGCTGAACAAAGTGAGTATACCATTAAAAATATGAATGATTAAATAGTAAAGCAATAAACACGCTATTCGACGACATCGAACTAGAAATCGAGCCTCAGGAACTCGAAGACTTTGAGCATTATCGAGAGGACTGTTATTGGAGCGGTGAAAGCTCCGACGGTAGCGGCGTAGAGAGTACTAAGCCGACGGATCGGGTAGAAGCCATAATTAAATCATTGCGATTAGATAGGCTCAACGAGGTAGAGCGCGACATGTTATAAATCTCATCGAGGAATACCCTCACATGTATAAGCTACCAGGCGATAGATTGCGATGCACGGATCAAGTTCACCATCGAATCCCGACGGTGGACGAGCTCCCAGTAAACGCGAAACAATACAGATTTCCTGTGGTGTATTGGTTGGAACTGGAACGGCAAGTTAAGAAAAAGCTAAGGGAGGGAATAATCGTTCATTTACGCTCCCCGTATAACTCGACGGTCTGGATAGTTCCTAAAAAAACCCGATTCTCAAGGGAATCTGCGGATGCGCATGGTCATCGATTTCCGTGAATTGAACGAGAAGACGATTTCCGACGCGTACCCCCTCCCGAACATGATAGAAATACTCGAGCATCTGGAAAAAGCGACGTACTTTTCGACATTCGATTTAGCGAGCGGTTTCCAGTAGATCCCGATGGATCGGAGCGACGGTCCAAAGACAGCGTTTTCGACGATAAACGGGCATTACGAGTACGCTCGCATGCCTGAAGGTCTCAGGAACGCGCCCGCGACCTTTCAACGCCTGATGGATCGGGTGCTGATCGGGTTGCAGGGGACAAAGCTGTTCGTATATATCGACGATATTCTTGTGTTTGCGGAAACTCTCGAGGAACATAAGATTGAAATCCGTCGTCTCATGCAACGTCTCGAGGATGCTAACCTCGTCCTCGAACCGGTCAAGCGTGAGTGCTTGCGTAGCGAAGTCGCGTATCTCGGGCATATCGTTAGCCGCGATGGGTTGCGAATGGACCCGAAGAAACTAGAGGCAGTGCGTAAATTTCCGCGCCCAAGAACGCAGAAAAACGTGCGCCAATTTCTGGGACTTGCCGGTTATTACCGTCGATTTATTCCGGATTTAACTGCTAGATCGAAGCCCTTGTCAGACTTGCTCAAAAAGGGAAAACCATTCGTATGGGAGCGGGAGCAGAAAAACAGCTTTCGCAAGCTTCGCAAAGCATTGTGTCAAGAACCGATTTCACAGTATCCCGATTTGTCCAAACAGTTCATCTTGACGACCGATGCCTCGGAATTTGCACTCAGAGCAGTGTTATCACAAATTCACGATGGCCATGATCTACCAGTCGCTTATCATTCTAGAATTTTCTCTTTTGCTGGAAAGAATTACGGAACTACGGAACAAGAGTGTCTGGCTATAATCGATTCAATAGAACACTTCTCCACATATCTGTATGGAAGGAAATTTATGCTCGTAAGCGATCACGAGCCTCTCAAATGGTTGCGTTCTACGCTCGATCCAGGCAAGAGGCTCAGTCGATGAAAAATTAGATTGTGTAAATAAGATTATGAATTCCAACATAAGCCAGGGCGCGAAAATGTAAATGCCGATGCACTCTCCCGTAATCCCGTAAACCCGATGATAATCTCGTCTTCAAAAGATTCGGACGTAGAGCCGAACGTCACTCAGGAAGCTCAAGTTTCGCCTTTATCTTCAAAACCTTTCGGTACTCGTAAAGGCCCGACGTCTAGCACAGAAGTGTCGACATCTGGGACATCAGCTGGCTCGTCCAAGGCCGATGCATTAATCGTAGCAGCGCGCACACGATCGCGTCTACGCAGCGTGCCTACAGTGCCAACGGTACCTGAAAGGGGAGAGGGGAGCTCGGAGAGCTCCGGCCCGGTGACGAGACGCACACGCGGCAATGTCGTTACAAGACCCGCGAGGCGCCCACCTCCCACCGTCGCGAAACCCTCCGGATCCGAATCGGAGAGCTCAGGGCCACCCATACTGCGCTTGCATCGCAGTATGTTGCCCTCACCGTTACTTCCTCCAAAAAGGCCGAAGCCTCCGCCCCCGTAGAGGTCAAGCCCCTCGGAGGTCCCCAAGAACCAGCGTCTTCATCGGAGTCCGCAAGCGCGACGTCTGGCCAGAGGTCTGCTGCAATCACGGTCACGCTCACCACCCCTAGCAACGATTCTGATGAAAGCACGGAGGAATCGGAAGCAGATAGCACGAAGACGGTAACGGCAACCCTAGAAGACTCAATTAACAAATTTAACGAATCATTAAGGCGTTTGGAAGAGCGACATCACACCAAATCTTCCCGCGACCCCAAAAAAGGGCCTGATAAAACAGATTTTGACTGGCCTGATCATCTGTCGGAGGGGGATGAGGTAGAAGAGGAGGCTCGGAAGATGCTTCAAGAACAAGACCCTTTCGATGACATCGCCGGAGATGCCGAGCTTGCCAGCCGCTTAGAAGCGTTAGAAAATAGGTTCAAGTCACCATCGGACAAGGAATTAGTACGGCGGCTGAGTGCGGGAGAGAAGACATCATCACACACAGTAGAACAAGGAACGGAGGCGGACGACAAGAGCGATGAGCCACCAGCTGATAGAGAGAGTATGCCGCGAGTGAGTGCGAGATAGAGGCCCAAGACAAGCATGGCCGCGGGACTCGAGCGCAAACCCGACACCTCACAGCCCGCTCGGACCTCTCTACTGCCCGCTCCCCGCCACACGGTGAGATGGTAATTGCCCAGCAACGATGTGGCCCCGGCTGCAAGATCTACACCGTACCGACCACGTGCGTTACCACGTGCTTCACTTCCCAATAATTCTAGCGGGAATAAACGCAAACTCATAACCTTTTCCGATGATCCCATCATAATAGGATCAAAGGACACGACTTCGTCCTCGAACACGTCGTCCTCACTGGACTCTTCCAGTGAAGAGAAACCTGAGCGAGAAAAATCTGTAGGAAAAACAAGTACGATAACAGGCTCGCGAGAATGCCTAACGTATAAACCGGATAACCTAGTCCATTTTATCTCTGCGGATGGAGAACTATCAACCTCAATAGGAAAACTACTCGCTGATCTAGGAAGGGTAGATGGACAAACAATTAAAGACCGGAAAGTAAAAATTGGACAAATAGCGGTGACTCCATGTGGGTCCAATGAAATTTATAGTATTGTTATTAAAAAGCGGTACTACGACGAAACGAACACCGAGCACATATTCAAGGGACTCGAGAATCTTAAATTCGCCCTTCAACGAGCGGCCGTGAAGTCGGTTCGTATTTCACGTTCGGGAGATTATACGGACGAATTACCGCACACGAAGTTCCTCGACCGGTTGAACTGGTTACTCAGTAAGTCTAACATAGTCACCACAATATCCTATGGTACAATTCGACGGCCACCGGACGAACAACACTCGCAAATAATTGAAAAATTTCACGCGAGTCTTGTCGGAGGCCATCGAGGGGTAACCAAGACCTATCGCAAAATCCGACAAAATCCGAGAACGTTTTTTTTGGCCTTCGCTGAGAAACGCGGTGCGAAATTACATCCGTCGCGGTCGTTGCAAAGGCTGTCAGAAACGTAAATTGGTTCGAGCAAAGACGCGCGAGCCGATGCTCATTACTGATACGCCGGCTGACGCCTTTGATAAGGTATCGCTTGATACGGTGGGTCCGTTGCCTACAACACCACATGGCAATAAACACATACTAACCATGCAAGACCACCTATCGAAGTATTGTTCAACAGAACCGATAACCGATTTAAAAGCGACTACGATCGCCGAAGCTATGGCGAGGCGATTAATTGCGCAATTTGGAGCTCCCCGTGCGATCCTTACTGATCGCGGAGCAGCCTTCACCGGAAATCTATTACGCGAAATATCTAAAATCTTTCATATGAAACAAGTAAGGACTTTCGGCTATCGACCACAGACGAACGGAGCGCTCGAACGAAGTCACATACTGTTAGCAGAATACATAAAACAGTATGCAGATACGTACAATGATTGGGATCGCTTGTTGCCTTACGCGGGATTATCATACAACACTAGCGTGCACGAGGCGACAAATTTCACCCCTTACGAAATCGTGTACGGGAGGCTGCCTCGGCTCCCGAGTCAGTTCCCCGTGGACGATAAACTATCAACGTATAATTCGTATATTATCGAGTTGATAAAACGTCTTTCCAAGATACGCGAAATGGCCGGTGAAAATCAGAATCGCGCGAAAGAAACAACCAAAAAATATTATGACAAGAAAATCCGTCCTTTCCCAGGTAAACTGAGCGACCTTGCCTATGTCCTTAAGGAACCTCGTGAGGGTAAGTTCGACTACCAATATCATGGCCCCTATTGAATTGTCCAGGTAACTGACCATAGCAATGTAATACTGGAAGCAGAAAATGGGAAAAGGATAAGGAAGCATATCGACAAGGTAAAACTGGCCGTGGTATAAGCCTCTAGCCAGTTTACTGAAATTGTACCATTAAAAAATGCATTGTAATACACAGCTGAGCTACGCGGCAATTGCAGTGGCGAAAGCAAACATGTGTATGAGAGTGCGCAAGTATGAGTGTGAGAGTATACAAATACAGCGTGTGTTCTGCATGTGTTCGCAGAAGAGTGCGGGAGTGAGAAAGCGAGACGCATAAACAACCAGTGTAGGAGTGCGAGTCGCCAACCACCTATTCGAACAATGTTGTGCGTGTGGGTGCTTCTAGCTTCGACAGCCCTGGCCGCTGGAGAGCTTCGTAGTAACAACGCATATCATGTAACACCAATGGAAGTTCAACCCGGAATTTACTACGAGCGGGTGGCCCCCCTTCGCCTGCAACACGTGGACTGGAGGGTCACCGTGTTTATGGATATAGACGCTTTCACTACGGATTCACCCTCTGCGGAGAGGCAGTTAAACGAGGCGTTCAGGGCATGCTGCCGGGTTACAACCAGGAAGGCCTGCCGTGAAATGACAAACTTGCATTACCTTCAGGGACTCATGCAGCGCGCTAAACAAATGGCAAATAACCTCGAGGCCATTTCCCACAATTCCAGACTTGGCGCAACCAATCAAGCCGTTGAGAATCCAAACTATGAAGAAGCGATCGGTACCGTTAGGTTTCATCGGGTCGCTCAGCAAATCGCTATTCGGCACAATGAATGAAGAAGATGCAGCGTATATCAACGCACAGATTGATCGATTGTTTGATGATCAATCCAACCTAACTTAAATAATCGATAAGGAAATTCACGTGACCCATTCGAGATTCCAGGAACTACATCGAGAACATCTGATGGAACTAGACATAGTTGATAAACTGCATGAACGAATCAATCAACTCTCCAACCAGACGAGTATGATGATGCGCCGTAATGTCTTAGCGAACTTCGCGTACCGGGTGGAAGCAAAGGTCAAGCAATATATTGAGACAAGCGAGAAGTATTTGCTCGCGATATCAACGGCTAGCGAGGGACGTTACGACCCTAGCATGTTAACCGCAACACAGCTAACCGCCATCACGAGGGAAATACAAACTCGGGCACCCGATTTTGAATTCCCCCTCGCGACCGAATACCTACGAGGAGAATCGTTATCCCGCGTTGTTAATACGGATATTGTGTTCCACTCGGGCAGGATCCTTATCGTGGTTCATATCCCCCTGCTGGAGCAAGCGGCTTATCACCCGTATCGCATGCACGCGTGGCCAGCTTCCCAACGCGGAGCAGGACTGAACGGATCGGCTCATATTCAACCGTCAACGCCGTACATAGTTGTGTCGGCGGACCGCCGCACATACTTCATGGCAGACTCCATATACATAAACGAATGTACCAGTATGGAACACCGTTACATTTGCTCAATGGAAACCTCTCTGAAAGAGGTGTCGACATCACAGCAATGCGAAGTAATGATGTTAATAAACCCCTCAATCGACGCTTACAGGCTCTGCGATGTAAGAATTCAATTAACAGACGACTCGTTTTGGAAGCACCTACCCTCCCAGGGTGGATGGCTCTATTCGCTGCATACACCGGAACATATTCATATACTCTGTCCCGCAAGGATGGAAATTGCAACTACATTGGAAGGTGCCGGGATACTCCACCTCAGCGCTGACTGTGTAGGACGCACCCGAAGTACCTCTCTCACTGGAATGCGCATTCACGAAAGTCGCGAGCAATATTTCTACGCACCAGAGATTTCACTATACATTTCTCTAATAGCCCCAAGCTTCGGAGTACCGTTTGAAGGAAAAATAGAAAACTCAGGACAAAGCAACATCTTGTCGGAAAATGCCAGGAAGGGAGCAGCATGGAAAATGTCCCGTGCTGACGAATCCCTCGACAACGTGCAGCAACGACTCTCCGAAATTGGCAGCCACCGCCGCGACAAGGAAAAACAGCACGTTCTGTTTACGACCGGGTTTGCCTTGGATTCCTTTCTCGGAATAATATTGGTTACCTACATATGGCGAGCCAACCTTTGCAAGATGGTGAAGTGGATTGGGTTGCCCTGTGGGTGCCCGAAGCGTACAACTCACACAAACCATTATAAAGAGATCGAGTTAGGCCAGACTAAACAGGCAACACATCGAGACAACGGAGGCGCCGGAAAACCCGAGCGCTGCTCCAGGAACCGCTTCGCGTACAAAGTACGATGTGGAAAAGGAAAGAACAATAGGTCGACCCGAAGGAAAAAGAGGAGAGCCTTGTTGCCCCCTCCCTTGCCAAGAGGCTGAGGTAGCATATTAGAAGAATAACACCCCAGATGATATCGAGACTTCTCCCACTACAAAATCAAGGAGAAGGAGAGCCAGAGGGCTTCACAGGAATTAACTAACGCCATTCGACTCTTGACCCCAGAGCCGAATACTCGCGAAGCTTTGAGGAAATTCAGTACATTTACACAGCGGACGTCCCGACGCCGTCCACCTGCCAGCTCCAAGGAGAAGGGTGTCCAGACTAAGCGGGACACCAAGGAAAAGGGGATCCAGACCGACCACATAGTCATCCTGGAGGAAGAAGAGGCTCCTTTCCTGATAGACTTTCGGAGGTTAAGCAAGGCCATGATCCCCGCCGTGCGAGCACGAATCCTGGGACGCTGGCTCTCGCTCCAGCGGGAAATGGACCAGCTCCTCGGACCCGCGGAGGAGGACGCACCAGAGGAAGGCGATTTGATCGCCTGGGAAGAGCCGGCCGGCGAAACACCGCCCGTGACACCAGACTCTCCGGTGAACCTCGCAGATGTTCTGCAAGGTGAACCGGAGGTCGTGGAAGACTTAATCCCGTGGAAGGAATCGCCGGGCGGAACTCCACCTGCGACCCCCTAAGCCGAATTAGCCGAGCCCGAAAAAGACGAGGAGGCGGAGGCCATCTGAGGACACCCGAGGACGCCAAAGCAACCCGAAGAAGACCAGGCTCACGAGGACGACGCGGCTGGCGAGGCGCAAGGACGACCGAGCGACGAGCCAGCGGCGAAGAGACAACGAAGTGAGTGAAATGACCAAAACCAAAAAAGTGTCGTATGTGTGCGTGGGTTATGAAAGAGCGCATTGATCATTGATCAAAATATGCGGTCAGGGGTGAGCCAACCCTCCAGTGCCGGCGTCACCGTCGGCCCGGCGCACCAAGTCGATGGGGGCATCGACACCTAAGGGGGGACGGATGTCACGAACGCCGCATATTCACACCCGAATATATCATCATAACCATGTCAATAATTATTAATATCGCTTTAGAGACGAGGAAGCATAGCTTTAAATTCATTAGTAATCCACATAAAATATTCATTTACAAAACAGTTCGTGGAACAACCAAAGCGCAACGGCGTAGTTGACGGTCAGCAACGTCAGCGTCTTCGCGCCCGCCAGATACCGGGTGTAATCAACACCGGGATGAGGCGAGCGCGAGATCACGCGCTTCGAGGATGACCGTCGCGAGGCGAGCCTTTGTTCCAAAATTGCAAACTCAGCAAAAACCTCGCTCGCTGCCCGACGCTCCAAGGAGTGTCGGACGAGCGAGCGAAGTCAGTCCCGTTAGAGACAGGGTCAAACCAACGTCAACGGAAACAGGCTCCTTCCAAGCTGTCGAGTATAGAGTTATCAGTCTTAGAGTCACCGACGAATAGAGAGTGAATTCCTCTAATTCTACACGCGGTGTTCGAAGCGTCTCGCGTCGCGACGTCAGCCTTTAGAAGTTAGACTTTAAGAGTAGAAAGCTGTGCCACGAACTTAATCAAGTTGTTTAGTCTTAATCGAATGTGAGTATGAAAGTGTGAGCCGTTCTGCGAATTCGAAGCTGAACCACCGAAGAGTAAGTGCGAGAGAGAGAGAGTAAACATTAAGAAAAAACCATTGGAAGCTTCCCCGTCTCCCATTTCTGTTGCTTTCTTCTCATTAAACATTTG
This sequence comes from Neodiprion lecontei, assembly GCF_021901455.1. NCBI lineage: Eukaryota > Metazoa > Arthropoda > Insecta > Hymenoptera > Diprionidae > Neodiprion > Neodiprion lecontei. The sequence goes on along the minus strand of NC_060262.1, from coordinate 13,727,427 downwards.
GCTTTCCATCATAAACATTTAGTACAATAATATTGGAATCCTCCAATCCATTTCGCATGGATCGCCCTGTAGAGGACGATCACCTCCTGATCCACGTAAAAATAAATATAAACCTCTAACGGCTACCTAGAGGGTTAAGTCGTCGCGTGCGAGACCGCTCCGCACGTGACACTGGCATCGGGAGTTTTGTACATGTTGTAAGACTTTATTTTCTTTCTTTTATTTATTAACAATTAATACCAATTTGTAGAATTTTAATTCCGTTCCATTTCAGTTATTAACCATAACTGCCACACATACGCACACACATTCATCCATTCGTATCATATAACAAGCGATTATACTAATTTGTAGAATTTTTCTTTTTTGGAAATTTCTCATGGATTAACAATAAATACCACACATACACACATACACACACATTCCATCCATTCGTGTCATCTCAAAACAGATTGTAAAGAATTGGCGGTCGATTTTTCTCAACTTTGACGAGACGTCACAAAATATGTTAAAAATTCAGCTATTTTTGGATTGGATTCGACTTATCGTATTAATCGTCGGTATGGTCAGTCCCTCGGTGGCTCTCTCCCCGGGACCGGAGGTTTCTAGCGATGACGGGAGTCCGCCGAGTCGATGATCGTCTCGTTTCGGGTTGTCAGTCCTCCAGGGCCTCGCTGGAGTATTTTCCTTCAACCGGTTGAGTTGACGTCCCGGGGTTAAGAGAGCGAGATCGGGTTAACTTCTCCACCACTGGATCTCGATTTTGAGTTTGGAGTGGGGCGCCGGCTTCCCCACTCCATTTCCAAAATGGGTGTCAACCGTGATCCCTCCCAAAATGAGGGGATCACTGGTACTTGTGTTTAAAGCGGTTCGAAATAGGAGATCTTACAATGTGAGCGGATTCGTTCACGAAAATAATCTGAGCAGACCTGCATAGGTAGCCAATAGCAATGTCGGGTTGATCGGAAACAACCGATCAACAGTTGCAGACCTGTCATCAAATCAACATAAATGAATTCACCTGTCTAATAGACAATGTATAAGGAAATAGTGAGGCTCGAAGCGCTGAAGTGGGGTTGGCGCGCGAAGCGCGCAGGGGCGAAGCCCCTAGTAGAACAAACAAATGGTTTCTTAATAACAACGCTTGGATGAAATCGACAGTTACGGTCAAGCGGGCAAATTGACCGAACGTGTTGAGATCATTGCGCTTTTACAATGAGCAATCCTCGACATGCAAATCCTTCATCTTTTCCGCCTTACTGAGGCTTCACCCCGAAAATCAGAATCTGCTTCTCACCGAGAAGAGAGACGCGGCGACGAAAGATGGCAATTGCTTTTGCAACTATTTCGAAATTATTTTGCAAAATAATTTCATGCTGATTATCGAGGCAATGAAAATAACCTACTGAGACGAAAATCGAATTACCTGAATTTGACCTAGAAAAGGTGAGCGATACTCGAGCATGAATTCGAACGGCTGACATGTGTGTGTCAGAACATCCGCTGACAGGAGCGTCGCTCACGAACGCCTTGAGCCGTACGATGAAAGGAGAGGCATTATCCTGGCTGACCCAAAACGTATTTGCCGGAATAAATTGGAACGAATTTAAAGAAATATTCTCTTCAAGATTTGAATGTCCGGAAACCCTCGCTGCTTTCTTAATGAATCTCAATCAAGAAGAGCCAAAGGAAGGAGAATGTATCGCCGCTTATTCGGCCACTATGATAACCTCGTTGATGAACCGATGGAAGAATTTCTCTATGGAACAGATTGCTGTGTCCTTCGTCCTCAGTCACATTTATTAATTTGAACAACGACTCCAATGCCTTGCTTTCACGGAAGAAATTAAGACAAGGAATAAATTGCAAAAAGAATTGAAGGCAGTATATTAATCAAAGAGGAAAAACTCGGAACTTCACACTGAACAACGACAGACCGAAGCAAAACGATTTGAAGAAAAATCGTCTACCAGCCATGGGAGGTGTTTCAGCTGTGGAAAAATCGGGCATAAATCGACTGTGTGCTATCTGAGAAAAGAAAAAAATGTTGAGAAAAATGCAGCATCAAATGTGTGGCAGAGAGGAGCATCTACAAGCAGTGACACGAGGAAGCCTATAACCTACTTCAAGTGCAAGGAACCTGGGCATTATTCTTCGCAATGTCCTGGAATAAATAAGAAGCCATCGTCAGGACGCTTCAACGGATCCAATATCGAACGACGAGTGGATATTTGCGAAGTAAAGCCTTCTGGTATTTTGAGGCATGCAGGTGAGCAGTTTTCATTTGATTTTGATTCTGGAGCCGAATGTTCTTTAATAAAAGAATCAGTGTCGTCAAGGTTATCCGGGAAAAGACTCGATAATATCGTCACTATGACTGGAATTGAACAAACAAGTGTCCATAGTACTTTGCAAATTATTACCAAAGTAAACATTGACGAAATTGCCCTAGAAATTCTTTTTCATGTTCTGTCAGGTCATTATTTGAGAAATGATATTTCGATTGGTCGTGAAATTTTGAGTTAGGGTTTGACCGTGCTCGTATCTTCTAACGAATTGAAAATAAAGCGTGAAATTCGCGTCGATGCTTGCAAAATTGGGGAATCAATCGAAGTAAATTTCGATAAAATTGAAACTGACATTTCTTTCAAGTCAAAAGTACGGTTGCTCTCAGTTTTGCAAGAATTTAGAGAGTATTTTATAACTGGCATACCAAAGCAACCTGCTAAAACGGACCCAATGCAAATTCGCCTGAAAGATCCAAATAAGACGGTATATAGACGTCCTTATAGATTGAGCCACGATGAACAAAAAATAGTTCATAATAAAATCAAAGAGTTACTTGCTGCAAACGTAATCCGCCAAGCTCATCTCCATACGCTAGCCCTGTCCTTCTCGTGAAGAAAAAGAACGGATCAGACAGAATCTTTGTGGATTATCGAGAATTAAACGATAATACTGTACCTGACAGATTCCCATTGCCATTGATTTCTGACCAAGTAAATAGGTTACATGGGGGGAGATACTTTACTTACTTAGATATGGGATCCGGATTCCATCAGATCCCTATCCATGAAAGTTCAATCGAATGTACAGCTTTCATTACTCACGATGGACAGTATGAATATCTATTCATGCCATTCGTGCTTCGAAATGCACCATCTGTTTGCCAGAGGGCCGTTTAGAAGGCTTTGGAAGAATTAGCAAATACTTTTGTCATTATTTACATGGATGATATTCTTATTGTTGCATCCAATGAGGACGAAGCCCTGGAGAGGTTGAAGCTCGTATAAGAAGTTTTGATAGATATCAGCTTTACTTTCAACATGAAAAAATGCTCTTTCTCAAAACAAAAGTAGAGTATCTCTAACTTATGAAGTTTGCAACGGAGAAATCCGACCAACTAAGAAGAAAATTTCAGCTTTAATATCCTTACCTTCTCCTAAAACGGTAATACAATTACGGCAATTCATTAGTTTGGCATCTTACTTCCGTCAATTTATTCCCAGGTTCTCTCAAATTATGGCTCCTTTAAACGCGCTAACTTCCGCAACAAAAAGAAACATTGAATGAAAAGAATTACACGAGAATATTAGAACACAAGTAATTTCAGTACTTACCAATGAGCCAGTACTGACAATATTCGACCCGAATCGTCTTACTGAATTACATACTGATGCAAGTTCAATAGACCATGGGGCAATTCTAATGCAAAAAAAAGAGAATATATTGCGCGTGATTGCTTACTTTAGTGAACGCACTTCACCAGCTGAATCGAAATACCATTCGTATGAGTTGGAAACACTAGCTGTTGTTAACGCGGTTAAACATTTTCGACACTTTTTATACGGACGCAAATTCCTTGTCGTCACAGATTGCAACTCTCTGCAATCTCGGAGAAAAAAAAAATAGATTTTACCCCAAGAGTGCATAGATGGTGGGCTTTTCTTCAAGCATTCGATTTCGATATAGTGTACCGAAATGAAAAGAAAGTGAGTCGTGCGGACTTCTTTTCGAGAAATCTGTTACCAGATTCAAAAAAAGAAAATTATAATTAACCGGAGCACAAAGAGGTCAATTTAACGAATCTCTCAAATACATGGCTCTTAGCTGAACAGCAACGAGATGAAGAAATTTGAAAATTGATTAAAAATTCAACTGAAGAAAAGTTGAATGACGAATTAGCAAAAACTTACGAATTACGCTCTGGAATTCTTTATCGCAAAATACAAAGATACGGGAAAACGCAGTCTCTACCTATCTTGCCACGCGCGTACAGATAGACAGTTATTAACACTACCCACGAAGCATTGGTACATTTAGGATTGGAAAAGACCCTTGAGAAAATTTATGATGCATTCTGGTTTGATGGAAGGTTATATATTCGAAAATTCGTTGAAAATTGCTTGATATGCAAAATTTCCAAAACAAATTCGGGAAAAATCTAGGCTGACTTACATCCCATTCCTAAAGTAGCAATTCCTTGGAATACCATTCACATCGACGCAAGTGGAAAATTAAGTGGTAAAAATGATAAGCAAGAGTACGTTTTCGTTTTGATTGATTCATTCACCAACTTCGTTCTCCTTCCTCATACATTGCATATAGATACTAGCAATAGCATTAAAGCATTGAAATCTGTTATTCCTCTATTTGGCTCACCTACTCGCGTAATTTCGGACCAGGGTCGTTGTTTCGCGAATAGTGATTTTCGACAATTCTGTTTGGCCCACAATATTAACTTGCACTTGATTGCAACCGGAAGCTCACGCGCAAATGGTCAGGTGGAGCGAGTAATGAGCACTCTAAAGAACATGCTAACTATCGTAGAGATAACCGGCAACCGGTCTTGGCAGGACGCATTGCCTAATGTACAATTAGCACTAAATAGCACGATCAACCGAGTCACAAAATCTAGTCCTCTCGAATTGATGATAGGAAAAGTCGTCAGACCTCTTGAGCTCATGTTTGTTTCTGAGGAAGAGTGTGTGGAGGACTTATCTGAAATTATAACACATGCAGTCGAGAATATTAACAAAAATGCAGAATATGAAAAGGAAAGGTTTGACCAAACAAAGGCAAAAGTAATCAAATTTTCTTTGAACGAATTTTTTCTTTTAAAGAATGAAGAGAGAAACTAAACAACATTAGATGCAAAATACAAAGGCCCGTATAAAATTATTGAAGTGTTATAGGGCAACAGATATCTTTTGAAAGCTTCGAATTCCAATCGTCCATTCAAATATGCACATTACCGGATGCGAAAAATGCCAGAGGGTAACATTCCGGAAGAATTGGAAATAAATAAAGAAAATTTTGAAAAATGCAATATTTGAAATGTGCAAAAATATTCGAAATGTAAACTAGATACATGATTTCTTTTGGAAAATTGATTACATGGAAGTTTGTAGCCGTAGCTCGGTCGAAATCGGAATTTCTTGAATGAAACCGTGAGTGTGAGGTGGACAGCTTCAAGTAAAATTCGTGTTAAAAATCATTCAAGGAAAGTGATTAGACATTGACCACTCAAGGGAAGTGGTAGAAAATGTTGGTCCCTCAAGGGAAGTGAAAGAAATGTAAAAAAACATGTATTACCCACATATATCGAAATTAATTGCTTTGTCAATAAATGTGGGATTGGAACTGAAATTTAAGTTTTCTGTTCGATATAAATGATCAAAGTGAAATTGAATTCATTAAAAACGAACTTTTACTGCTGGAGAATTAAATTTCTTGCAGGTCAGTTTACATGGGGACATGTGATTTGGCAGGATGGCCGTGTCGGAGAAGAATAAAGAGGATATATCATCAAGTGAATTCGAAATTTGAACTTTAAATGAGTCCGCCGTATCGAGCGTCAAGCGTTATTCAGCATGCTCTGAATATAGAACAAACAAATGATTTGTTTATAACAATGCTTAGATGAAATCGACAGTCACGGTCAAGCGGGCAAATTGACTGAACGTGTTGAGATCATCGCGCTTTTACAATGAGCAATCCTTGACATGCAAATCCTTTATCCTCTCCGCCTTTCCGAGGCTTCACTCCGACAGATATACAACTACAAGGACAGTTTACGTGTAAATATCATTTTATTTCGTATACAATAGAAACATCGACACACAAATACATACACGGGTAGCGTCATATGTTCGAAGCTAAATCGAAAGAAGATTTAGAGGAGTCGTTTCATTCACTAGGAAGTTTAGATAATACTGTAACGTTCTTGGACGTTACGGAAATAAATATGGATTCGTGAGTTTCATTATCAAGCCAAAATCAAAGGCGTTAATAAATGTCGTGAAAAAGCTTCAATTGCAAGATACGCGTTTCTCGTTTTAAGTCTGAAACAAGACTGTTTTTACAATAATGTTGGTTGACGCAGCAACCTTATTCTTTTGAAAGACATAAGAGGTTTATAAACGTCTTTTACCTATGATGACTACTAGATTAATAAAAAGGGGGCAAAACGGGTGATTTCACCCTTTGTAACAATACTATCGTCGAAACCAAAGTCAGAGCTGAAAACATGTCTACACATGATGACACCATCGACTTAGGCGATCTGCTCTGCGATCAAATTGAAAATTTTACTCTACAGAGCAGCCACCTCCAATATCGTCGGATCAAAACGTAAGGTTAAAAGCTTTAACCTTAAGTAAGTTTACCGAATGGTCTTCGTTTCGAAATAATTCCGCTTCGCTTGTAATAGATAATCGATTATATAATGATTTTCATCGTATGACGTATTTACAAGATTCGCTTGAAGATGACGCGCGTAGTGTAATATGTAATTTACAACTTTCCGCGGAAAACTTTGCAATCGCGTGGCAGTTGTTATGTGATGAGTACGATGATAAGATTGCAATTATTAATGCCCATTTAGCTGCTCTTTTTTCAATTGAACCAATAAAAAAGGAATCATATTATAACATAAAACATTTGCGCAATACAGTTCAAAAGCATATCGGTACATTGAAATAACTAGTTCGAAATACAGATGGTTATAGTGATATCCTAATTAATAGAATCGTTGCATTGTTAGATTCTCGTACAAAGAGAGATTGGGAATTGTCATAAGCAGAACAAGCTGAATTTCCCAAATCTGATGATGTTGATAAATTTTTGTTAGAACGTACTCGCGGATTAAAATCAATTGATTCATCATCGCCAACACAAGAGAGAAATACAAATAATAATCGTTTCACAAAGTCATCTTCAAAGCCATCTAGGCCAACTCAAAATGTCAAATCACATATAGCTTCGACTTCGAACAATAATAATTGTATTATTTGCGGTAACGAATCTCATGCATTGTATAAATTTAAAACTTTTTTGGATAATTCAGTTCAAGAGCGATTTATCATAGTTAAAAACATAATGGATGTTTAAATTGTTCAGCAGCGCGTCACAAATTAAGTGAATGTTAATCAATAAAACATGTGTCAAGTGTAATAAAAAACACAACATACTGCTGCATAAATAATATCCAAAGACAGACAAACAAGCAGAAAGTGAACCGTCTTATAGTCAATCTCCGTCCGACGGAGAGCAAATTCGAATTATACAGTGGTAGTTTCTCACGTTTCAATGTCGAAAACGATTAGTCATTCATGCATTCTGCTTGCTCCAGCTCGTGTTTGGGTACTCTCTCCATTGAATAGAGCAATAAAAGTTCGTGCGCTGTTGGATCAAGGATCAATTCGTAGTTTCATTTTGTATGATTTAGCTAGTAAATTAGGAGTCAAATTGGATCATATTTCTGCCTCACCGTCTGGAGTAGGAGATTTGGAAACGGTTCGCAAAATAAAATTGCTGATATTAGAATTTCTCCAAATTGTAAAGGTAATTATAATACTTTTGAAACTTCGGCTCTCGTGATACCGAAAATCACATCGTATATAGCAAACAATAAAATTCAATTCGAGTCATGGCCTCGTTTAGCACAGCTTCAACTCGCTGACGATCCTGCGAGTAACGATCCTATTCATTTGCTCATCGGAGCAGATGTATACGGAGACTTGCTGCTGAATGGACTTTAGCGAGGACGTCCGGGTCAGCCAATTGCACAACAAACTATATTCGGTTGGGTTATATCCGGAAACGTCGGCAATTCAGCCTCGAATCAACATAGCAATAGACCAAGTTCTATCGTCCTAAATCATTGGATTTCGAATGATGCTCTCAATGCATCGCTTAAAAGATTTTTTGAATCGGAGGATTTGCCTCAAGCAAAAGTATTATCAGTCGAAGATGAACTTTGCGAAACTCACTTTCGTGATATACACTCGCGATCAAGCGACGATCGCTACATAGTTCGTATCCCATTTAAGGTTAATCCACCCTTTAATATCGGTGATACTCGAAAACAAGCAGACTATTGCTTAAAACGTATTGAAAATCGTCTAGCTAAAAGTACTGAAGAAAATCGTCTCAAATATAATAAGTTTATGAGTGATTACAAACAACTCAACCATATGATACCGTATGAAATGCTAGATCCAAAATATAAACAATACAATCCTTTGTTTGTCCGTCATCACCCTATTATTCGTGTGAAGATAGTGCTATTACGCCACTTCGCGTCATATTTAATGCGTCATCGAAAACTTTGAACAAAATCTCGCTAAACGATCACATGTATACAGGCCCAGCATTACAATCGGAATTGCCAATTATCATTCAAAACTGGAGATCATACAATTTTGTCTATGGAGCCGATCTTGTAAAAGTGTATCGACAGATTCTCGTTCACTTGCATGATGTCTGGTGCCAATGTATACTGTGGCGCGATAACCCAGACGCACCTATCAAAGAGTATTGTCTCTTAACGGTTGCATACGGCACTCGAAGTGCACCTTTTCTCGCATTGCGTGTACTTTTACAATTAGTCGAGGAGGAAGGCGAAAACTCTCCTTTAGCTTCTGATATTTTAAAAAATGATACTTTCGTAGACGATATATTTTTTGGAGCTCATGACGAAGCTTTTACTCGAAAAGCTCGCGAGCAATTAGTTCAACTTTTGCAGAAAGCTAAACTTCAAGCTCGGAAATCGTCTAACAATTCGCAAAATTTACTTGAAAATATTGATCCAGCCGATCACGGCTTAGCTTGGAGCACTCCGCTCAACGAATTTGATACTTCGAAAATTCTCGGCATTCGGTGAAATCCAACCACTGATAATTCGTTTTTCAAACAAATATCGAGCTACTTGAACAGGTTACGGAAAGAACTGTTCTATCATTATAAGCAAAACTATTTGATCCTATAGGTTGGATTTCGCCAATTGTCGTCGTAGGAAAAATGTTTATGCAAAAGTTATGGCGTGATAATTATGATTGGGATGAACCATTGCCAATATCCTTAGTCGAATCTATATCGCAATACGTTAGTTCGTTGAGTCAATTAACGGAAATTTCTATCCCTCGTTGGACAGGTTTTTCTCCTGATCACATCGATATACAATTAAATGGTTTCGCCGACGCGTCAGAAAAAGCGTACGGCGCAGTAGTATACTTAGGAGCGGTTACTTCCTCAAATAACATTATCGTTTCGTTGCTAGCTAGTAAACTTTCGATCCCTCGTCTTGAATTGCAGGCAGCTGTTTTACTCGCGCGACTCATTGCGCATATTCGAAAATCGCGCTGTATCTCGCATTTAAAATATAACTGTTGGACTGGTGCTGGTATAGTATTGACTTGGCTAAATCAACATGCCTCTCATTGGAAAACGTTTGTCGCGAATAGAGTTTCAGAAATTCATACATTGTTGCCTGAATGTCAGTGGCGTCACGTTCCCACTGAAACAAATCCCGCAGATATTTTATCTCGTGGTAAAACTGTCGAAGAATTAAATAATTCAACAACGTGGTGGCTTGGTCCAACTTGGTTACATGAAAGCGAAGATCGGTGGCCCCCCAACTTGAGTAATTTTCAAACCACTGAAAATTTAGAGGAAAAATCAAACTATTTCATACATGCAACTACTTTAAAATTTAATAAACTGTCGGAATTGTTAATTCGCTCATCCAAATGGACAAAAGTATTGAGAAGCTTAGCTTACGTTTATGAAAGTATAGATATACTCAAATCGAAAATCAAAAATATTGATATAGCTTCAAAAGAAATTGACGGGACTAATATAATTGTCGCAGAAAATTACATTATTAAATATGTCCAACAATTATTATTTCCCGACGAATTGCATTGTATACAAAATAATCAACCTCTTTCTCACAAAAGTAAATTGATTGCATTAAATCCGTACTTAGATAATGGTATAATTAGAGTTGGCGGTCGCCTTGCTAGATCGGATCTATCAATAGAATCGAAACATCGAGACGGGTCAGCTCAGCACCGTGCGACTAAATTGCTTATCTATAAGCAATTACATGCATATTAAATGCGAACACGGTGGCTTAAAACTAACTTTACGCACCCTATGACAAACATACTGGATTTTAAATGCTAGATCTTGGGTAAAATCAGTCGTCTACAAATGCGTCGCGTGTGTTCGAACGAGAGCCAAAACTTCCACGCAAATAATGGCTGATTTTCCAACACCTCGCATAACGCGTCCCCCACGGTTATTTGCAGACTGTGGTGTCGATTACGCCGGTCCGCTGCATGTTCGGATTATAAGCGGCCGAGGTTATAAATCGTATTCTTGCTATATTGTAATATTCGTGTGTATGGCACCTAAGGCAGTTCACCTTAAGCTTGCCACTGATTATACAACCCCAGGGTTTATAGCAACATTAGAAAGATTTGCTATGCGTCACGGATTACCGTCGCGTCTGTATAGTGATTGTGGCATCAGCTTTCGTGGCGCCGATAGCGAATAATTGCAGGAAGCATTCGTAAAATTTTGCAATGAAACTCCATTCAAGGATTTGATTGCAAACAACACAGTCGTACGGCATTTTAACCCACCTGCAGCTCCGCACTTCGGAGGCTTATGGGAAGCCGGAGTTCGCAGTGTGAAAGAACATTTCAAAAGAATTTTGGGTGACAAAACACCAACTCTAGAAGAATTAAATACTTTGTGGTGCAAAATCGAAGGTGCACTCAATTCAAGGCCATTAGGCGCGTTATACGATAATATCGAATATTTCGAACCTCTTACTCCAGGACATTTTTTGATAGGTAGTAGTATAGTTGCGATTCCCCAACCGTCGGTTGCAGAAGCTAAATAAAATCGATTAACGCGTTAACAACAGATCCAGCAGTGCTATGAATTATTTTGGCAAAAATAGTCAGATGACTATTTAAGTTCACTGCAGCAACGATCAAAATGGCGCATCGAACAAGCGAATGTTCAAACGGGTCAAATGGTGTTGCTAAAGCAACCAAATCTGCCGCCAACAAAGTGGCTCTTAGGTAGAAATGTCGAGTGCATTTCGAACCAATTGGATAATAAAGTGCATGTAGTTCGATTAAAAACTGCGAAATGTGAATACTTGCGACCTATTAGTCAAGTAACTTTATTGCCCATTGATATCGAAAATGAGAATTCTGACTCGAAATCCACTCAGCAATAATATTTATAAGTTAGTTGTAAGTATTTCAAAAGAAAACTTTTTATTTTTGTCAAAATTTCTAATGATTATATTTGATAAAATTGCTATCAATTATTCTTCAATGTACATTATGTACTTTAATTGAATTATGAACAAATATTGTGTTTTTATTTACTATTGATAATTACACCAAAGTTACGATGTGAAAAAGATAAAACTATGTACAAAAAGGAAACATTTATTTTGTATTTGAATAATTGTAATTTTGTAATAAATTACATTTCTGTTGAACCAGTATTTTTATTTTCATCTTAATAAAGAGTGCATAAAAGTGAATAATTCATAAATTTCACAACTATCGACCTTTGAATCTCCTTCCTTGAGCAACGAGTTGTTGCAACTCCTGAATCTTTCTTGACCAAATTCGATGGTAAACAATCACATACAAATGCATGTACAAAAATATGTTCTATGAGGTAAGAAGTAACGTCATCTAATCACAATTCGAAGGTTTGAAACTTGTGGTGTGAATAATTTCGAAACTCATCCTGTATGTTCGGAAGCCTTCGGGAAGTTTATCTCAAAATATGTGCTGTAACGCTAATCTCATATAATTATCCTGAACTTAATAAGCGGAAGAAAAAGATACTTGTTGGGTGCCAGACTTCATTTATGAATTGAATTTTTAAATGATTACAGAACTCGTTACGTGACTGGCTCAGCCCAGGTAATTACACGAACTGATAGAGTGGCGGTATTCAAAGACAGCTAGCAATAGATGATTAAGTAAAGAAATAAACTCAAGTCAGGATAATTAACAGGTCAATTAGTCATATATGGTTGATTGAATTCACAAGTTCGTGTAACTCAAGTTCACAGGAATTTCAACAAAATAGAGTTGAAAAGCAGCATTGAACGAAAGACAATAGTTAACAGAGAGAATTGGGCATAGGTCGATAGAAGCAATAAAATGCAAAAATTTAATCGAAACTACGTATCACTGGGCGACGAGATTTTGCTCAATTTTCTAAGAATGACGTTATGGTTACTATTATTCTCTCAATTTTCGATCAGAGAATAAGAACTTTCTTAGAAATCAATAGTTGACGATATTGACGATAGCTCAGAAGGCTGGTGACCAACGAAGAAAACAAAGTTAGCGATGGGGAGTAATTGACGGGCGGGAGCAAATTTACCTGAAAATTATCGATAAAGGATCGAACTGATAATTTTTAATATTTAACAAATTTGAGATTATGTACAGAGATATCGTTACTTTTAATTTACGTAAAATTACGAAATTGTGTAAGGCTTAGAGAGGTTTTATCAAGATAAAGAACACACAAAATACACCTCATTGCGAGAAAATCAGTAATAATACGCAGAACTTGAATTGACAAAGAAATACGATATTGCAAGAATTATGAAAATATATCAAGTAATAATCAATACGAAATCGGCAGTAAAAAAATAGAGAGAAGTACAATAAGTATGTAGCGGATAAATCTACGCTCAGGTGTACTCCAAGCAACTCCATTTACGATATACAGCTTGCGCAATAGCAGATAAACTACAATAAGCGGTGGAATATGATAGGTACTACTAGTACAGAAATTTAGAGGAAAGACAGATAACAATACTAAAATACCATATAAATTCCGGAAGTAATTCTCAGAGAATATGACAAGATAATCAGAGAAATTCACAAATACGATAGAAATTACTCTCTCGTGCATATGGAATTAATTAATTACTCACATGGAAGGTATCCCAGCCGGAAATCTCCGATTTAATTTCTTTTATAATAAGTTATTGTAGATTAAAAACTAAACGACACATATTTTTTTTTATCGGCCACGAAACACTTTAAGGGGGTGAAACCACCCTTCAAAGTGAGGCATGTCAAGCAGCCATTTGGCAGTTTCACCCATAAGAACATAAGATTTTTTAACGAATCCAATTGGAAACGTTTTCTGGTGAAGAGTAATGAAAAATGTATTTTACTAAACAAAAAAAATGGAGAAATAAATATTAAGGGGGTGAGCAAGCCCTAAATATAATGACATGTATGCAAAAATGGATCACTACCTCCTAACGCTGCTTATCTTGCGCGTTTGCACAAAATCGGCAAATTCAAGTCTAAGAATCTGAAAAAAATATACAATGCGTACGAACTCAAAGGAGGTAACTACCCTTGAACGCTGTTTATCTTGCATGTGTGCGAAAAATGGTCATATTCAGCTCATCAGATCAATGGTCTGAAAATCTGAAAAAATATATATTGCGTGTGAACACGGAAGAAATAAGACGTATCTTTGGATTTTCTCGTGAATAAATATTGGACGGAACTACCTCTAAAATGTTTTGGATTGTCAACGTTTTTTCATTTCCTCACTGTATCATTAAAGGCTCAAAAATGGATCGTCGGGAACAAAGACAGTGTCCCCTGACAAAGAAGCTGCTGATACCGGATCGGACGCAATATTGCATTATGCCACGATAAATTACTCTTCAAGTGACAGTCTACAACTTTAAGAAAAAGGACATGAACCTTAAACTTCGAGAAAATGAAAATAATAAATTCGAATTTTTAAAGGTTCTAGAGTAGAAAATCACTTCAAGAGTAACTTATGGCAGCATGATACAATATTGCGTCTTATCCATCATCAGCAGCCTCATCACGAACGCAACCATTTATACATAAGATAACATATTTACTTCTACAAGTGTGAAAATATTCACTGTATATTGGTTGTTTCGATAAAGTAGCTCATAATGTCAGTTTTATTTGTGAGTTCTGCACAGTCAGTGCTACGTCAAAGTGAGCAGTTCGTTTTCGGAGAAAATTTCGTATATTATATGAGTTGTAACGTGGCGTTTTAGAGCCGCCCGTCACAAGGGCACACAACCGAAGAAAATCTCTAAGAAACGCGTCCCTAGCAGGGTACTCCAACCGAACTCGATACAAAATAGGCAATAACTACTCTTAAGTAATTCATTCTTTGTAAATTCTGTGTTTCGCGCTCTGGCGCACGCTAACAAGGTACTTGGACGACAACGATCCCGACCATCGAGGGGTCCACAGCTACCGATATCTACCGTTTCCAGCTCTCGACTTCGCATACCGACGGTCCAACAAGACCACACTGGCTACCTTGGTGCACTTCTAAGCACCTAGGGTAGCATTCATCCGAACCTCTTGTATCGCCTCGACTACCGGTGAACAGGGATGTAAAAACCCTACCGACAGCCAAGAGCACCGCTTCTCAAGGAGAAACTAGCCGCCCGCCTTATCGGATGCCGTAAGGCGCGCATACAGGATAGACCGTAGCCTGCCATCTTCCGACTTACTGGCCTGGTGCCGGACCGATCTCAAACCACTACGTCCACCGTGTGACTGCATGATCTCCTCGATATTATGGGCAGCCGGCCCCTGCCTATACAACGAAGCCGGTGAAAGCGAATACTAAAGCGTCACTTTCCACTCGGCAACTTTGACCGAGAGGCGCCCTACGTATGCCTCTGTCAAAGGAGTCCCCAATGACAGGCAACCTGGACAGTCAACTGAAGTAGCTAATAAATTGTATGAGTTGCGGTCAACGACGAAATCACAAGCAGCACATTACGCCACATCTAGCAGTAATCTTCGACAACGCATGACCACGCTGTAACCGATATTCGCCGTAGGGGGATGGCTTATTTGTGTAGGGGGGTCAACTAACTAATCAAAGGAAAGAAGAATCACCTTACTACAGCGGCGATATCGGCGAGCCAGCTAGGCGACAGCTACGAGTTCCCACATCCTCCCAATTTAAGCTATCAACACTTCCTTTTTTTTTAATCGCTATCGTTTCTATCGTCACTGTCGTCTTTCATCCTGCTACCGTTTCACTGTTACTACCGTTTTGCTCTCTCGTTAAATCTTCCTATAAATTCAAGTTTTTTCCTTACGTTCTTCCTGTTTTCTCTCGTTGATCCTAAGTTTGTATTAAAATAAATTCAGTGTTGTGTGCCTGATGTCACCGTTGAGGTAAAGCTTCTGCCTTTATATTGTACCGTTACGAAGTTGCTCATAATTTCTATTTTCTTTCTTATTGTATTGAACGTTACTTGGTTGCATCGTGTGATGCCGATTTTGTGTGAATCATGGTCCACGGCTTCGAGTTGAGGTAAGCCGCTGTGTGACCGCATGATTTCAGTAATTAATTAATTTCGTGTCTGAGCGACCGCGTAACTGCTAAATAATTAATTCTATCAGTTGCAGTACAGGGAGTGTTTTACTCACAGATTCCTGTTACCGACACTTACCGACATCCTACCCAGACTCAGACCCTTCTCCGCGATGACGTCACAGTCTGCCGTACCGACTTGCGGTGAAAAACGTGCTACCTTACTGACAATCTTATCGGTCGACGGTTAAAATCACACTGCTTTACCGACAATCCTTATCGGTCATAGGTCAAAATCATGCTGCTTCACCGACAATCTTACCGACCGAAGGTCAAAATCTCAATGTTGTGCTCGCCTACCAACGGTAGAGGGTGCAGCGGGGGGGGGGGGGGGGGGGGGGGGGGGGGGGGGCGTGAACTTTTTGACCGACCTGGATGTCGGTTACCGTCCCACATTCTTTTCACACGATGGGACTGCTGATGTGTAACGTCAAACACCTCAAATTCTTTTTGCACGGTGGAACTGCTGATGTGTAACATCAACCACCTCACATTCTTTTTCCACGTTACCAACCAAGCGACATTCCAATATCAATGGTTCTGAGAAATGTTTTTCACTCACCCGAATGCCGGAGTGATATCAACCACCCCACATTCTTTTTCTAAGATATCAACCACGTGACATTCCTAAATTAATCCACCCATCCGGATGCCGGTTTGATATTAACCATGTGACATTATTTTCTCCATCAAATTTCAAATTTATGTGGTGGGGGAACGTTATGAAAGTCAAAAGTGAAAACTTCAACGCCAGTCTGAAACTGTTCTTCCTGCAAATGAAGAGTACTCTACAACAACAACGTGAAATCAAGAACATTGAAGAAGCTCAACGTGTACTGTAAATTAGAACTCAACTCAATCAACTCACAAGAGATTTTGAGCAAACACGTATTAACAGTGACGATCATGGACTTCTCAAAACCGAACGAAATCGCGCGGCTGGAGACGTTTCTGTCGTTGAAAAAAGTTTCGGACCTTCAAGCCCACTTTGAATACAGAGTCAGCGGTGTTCGGCGGGTTAACCTTTTCCCGTACTTTAACGAGTCTGACTCGTGACGAAGATTTTGACTTAAGCATGAATCTGAGGAGCCAGACTTGTAAACAGATAGTCGTACCAAACATAAATATCACGAGCCAGGCTCGTCGACGTGAACATAGTAATATAACGGTCGTAATTGAATGTCAGTTCCTATCGGTATGCCACGAGAGTTAGTCACGAGTTACCACTTGGGCTCGAGTTTCGTCGAGTATATTGTACGGAAAGGGGTTAAAACAAAATTTGGTGATAAAATCGTTCTGGATTTGGAGTACTCGTTTACGATTTTTCCACCAAATCGACTGACGAAAGCTGTCCAAGAAGATAAAGTTATATTCCAGACGATAGTGACAGCAAGTAACGACACTCGGTTAAGTATACGCTATCTGGGTGGACCATATAATCAACTCGAATTTGTTTGTGTGTCACACTAGTCTGTAAAAAAAATTTTTTTTTGTCCTCATTGTTTTCATGCATGATAACATCATATTTGGTGCTCTAAATACGGAATTTAATATGCAAATGAATACAGCACATATATTTTATATACAATGTTCATTTAATTATGAAGCGATATTATCAAAGTGACAATAATTACAAAAAAGACTACAGTCTGAGTTTTACAGCGAAAAATGCTAATTTTACAGTCACAAGTTACAAAAATATCAGTATATTCATCTTATTATGGTAATATAATGCGAGTTATTTCGTAGATTTTTTTCTTTTCATCGTTTCCATCGAAGTTTCTCGGCGAATTAATCAACAAAACTCAGCAAGCATTGCTGCTGACCATTTTCCTCCTTTCTCTTACGACGCGCTAAAACCTATTTCGTATGTATATACGTTGTTTATAATGTTAACGCATAAAACGAATTGAAAAAAAACCTAAATTGATGATATTTTGGGAAAAAATTCATATCGAAAAATTGGGACGTGATAAAAAACAATCATCCATCGAGAACAGATTCAGAGCATAAAAATCTTCATATTTATGACATAGTTTTTTGAAGGAGGATTTTGTTGCTGACCAGTGTAATCTAAGTATCACATACCATTTCATACCATTTAATCGTACGACGTTCGATATTGAATAAAAAATATCATATATTATGTGTATTTGTCACGTGCGGAGCGGTCTCGCACGCGACGACTTAACCCTCTAGGTAGCCGTTAGAGGTTTATATTTATTTTTACGTGGATCAGGAGGTGATCGTCCTCTACAGGGCGATCCATGCGAAATGGATTGGAGGATTCCAATATTATTGTACTAAATGTTTATGATGGAAAGCCAAATGTTTGATGAGAAGAAAGCAACAGAAATGGGAGACGGGGAAGCTTACAATGGTTTTTTCTTAATGTTTACTCTCTCTCTCTCGCACTTACTCTTCGGTGGTTCAGCTTCGAATTCGCAGAACGGCTCACACTTTCATACTCACATTCGATTAAGACTAAACAACTTGATTAAGTTCGTGGCACAGCTTTCTACTCTTAAAGTCTAACTTCTAAAAGCTGACGTCGCGACGCGAGACGCTTCGAACACCGCGTGTAGAATTAGAGGAATTCACTCTCTATTCGTCGGTGACTCTAAGACTGATAACTCTATACTCGACAGCTTGGAAGGAGCCTGTTTCCGTTGACGTTGGTTTGACCCTGTCTCTAACGGGACTGACTTCGCTCGCTCGTCCGACACTCCTTGGAGCGTCGGGCAGCGAGCGAGGTTTTTGCTGAGTTTGCAATTTTGGAACAAAGGCTCGCCTCGCGACGGTCATCCTCGAAGCGCGTGATCTCGCGCTCGCCTCATCCCGGTGTTGATTACACCCGGTATCTGGCGGGCGCGAAGACGCTGACGTTGCTGACCGTCAACTACGCCGTTGCGCTTTGGTTGTTCCACGAACTGTTTTGTAAATGAATATTTTATGTGGATTACTAATGAATTTAAAGCTATGCTTCCTCGTCTCTAAAGCGATATTAATAATTATTGACATGGTTATGATGATATATTCGGGTGTGAATATGCGGCGTTCGTGACATCCGTCCCCCCTTAGGTGTCGATGCTCCCATCGACTTGGTGCGCCGGGCCGACGGTGACGCCGGCACTGGAGGGTTGGCTCACCCCTGACCGCATATTTTGATCAATGATCAATGCGCTCTTTCATAACCCACGCACACATACGACACTTTTTTGGTTTTGGTCATTTCACTCACTTCGTTGTCTCTTCGCCGCTGGCTCGTCGCTCGGTCGTCCTTGCGCCTCGCCAGCCGCGTCGTCCTCGTGAGCCTGGTCTTCTTCGGGTTGCTTTGGCGTCCTCGGGTGTCCTCAGATGGCCTCCGCCTCCTCGTCTTTTTCGGGCTCGGCTAATTCGGCTTAGGGGGTCGCAGGTGGAGTTCCGCCCGGCGATTCCTTCCACGGGATTAAGTCTTCGACGACCTCCGGTTCACCTTGCAGAACATCTGCGAGGTTCACCGGAGAGTCTGGTGTCACGGGCGGTGTTTCGCCGGCCGGCTCTTCCCAGGCAATCAAATCGCCTTCCTCTGGTGCGTCCTCCTCCGCGGGTCCGAGGAGCTGGTCCATTTCCCGCTGGAGCGAGAGCCAGCGTCCCAGGATTCGTGCTCGCACGGCGGGGATCATGGCCTTGCTTAACCTTCGAAAGTCTATCAGGAAAGGAGCCTCTTCTTCCTCCAGGATGACTATGTGGTCGGTCTGGATCCCCTTTTCCTTGGTGTCCCGCTTAGTCTGGACACCCTTCTCCTTGGAGCTGGCAGGTAGACGGCGTCGGGACGTCGTCGTCTGCACGGGCGGATCATTAACCGGGTCGTTGGGCTGGCCTCGTGGATGGCTCTCGGAGCCGCTGGGGCGACGGGGGCTTCCTTCGCGCCGAGGAGGCGACCGAAAGCTTCCACGCAGTGGCCCGCGTGGAGACCCGGTCTGTAGCCCACACTCTCGCCGCAAAGTTTGCAATTGCTGCTGCCCTGGTGAACGTGCTGGGATAATTTACGCTGGACATTCTTGCTGGTTTCGAAATGTACTGAATTTCCTCAAAGCTTCGCGAGTATTCGGCTCTGGGGTCAAGAGTCGAATGGCGTTAGTTAATTCCTGTGAAGCCCTCTGGCTCTCCTTCTCCTTGATTTTGTAGTGGGAGAAGTCTCGATATCATCTGGGGTGTTATTCTTCTAATATGCTACCTCAGCCTCTTGGCAAGGGAGGGGGCAACAAGGCTCTCCTCTTTTTCCTTCGGGTCGACCTATTGTTCTTTCCTTTTCCACATCGTACTTTGTACGCGAAGCGGTTCCTGGAGCAGCGCTCGGGTTTTCCGGCGCCTCCGTTGTCTCGATGTGTTGCCTGTTTAGTCTGGCCTAACTCGATCTCTTTATAATGGTTTGTGTGAGTTGTACGCTTCGGGCACCCACAGGGCAACCCAATCCACTTCACCATCTTGCAAAGGTTGGCTCGCCATATGTAGGTAACCAATATTATTCCGAGAAAGGAATCCAAGGCAAACCCGGTCGTAAACAGAACGTGCTGTTTTTCCTTGTCGCGGCGGTGGCTGCCAATTTCGGAGAGTCGTTGCTGCACGTTGTCGAGGGATTCGTCAGCACGGGACATTTTCCATGCTGCTCCCTTCCTGGCATTTTCCGACAAGATGTTGCTTTGTCCTGAGTTTTCTATTTTTCCTTCAAACGGTACTCCGAAGCTTGGGGCTATTAGAGAAATGTATAGTGAAATCTCTGGTGCGTAGAAATATTGCTCGCGACTTTCGTGAATGCGCATTCCAGTGAGAGAGGTACTTCGGGTGCGTCCTACACAGTCAGCGCTGAGGTGGAGTATCCCGGCACCTTCCAATGTAGTTGCAATTTCCATCCTTGCGGGACAGAGTATATGAATATGTTCCGGTGTATGCAGCGAATAGAGCCATCCACCCTGGGAGGGTAGGTGCTTCCAAAACGAGTCGTCTGTTAATTGAATTCTTACATCGCAGAGCCTGTAAGCGTCGATTGAGGGGTTTATTAACATCATTACTTCGCATTGCTGTGATGTCGACACCTCTTTCAGAGAGGTTTCCATTGAGCAAATGTAACGGTGTTCCATACTGGTACATTCGTTTATGTATATGGAGTCTGCCATGAAGTATGTGCGGCGGTCCGCCGACACAACTATGTACGGCGTTGACGGTTGAATATGAGCCGATCCGTTCAGTCCTGCTCCGCGTTGGGAAGCTGGCCACGCGTGCATGCGATACGGGTGATAAGCCGCTTGCTCCAGCAGGGGGATATGAACCACGATAAGGATCCTGCCCGAGTGGAACACAATATCCGTATTAACAACGCGGGATAACGATTCTCCTCGTAGGTATTCGGTCGCGAGGGGGAATTCAAAATCGGGTGCCCGAGTTTGTATTTCCCTCGTGATGGCGGTTAGCTGTGTTGCGGTTAACATGCTAGGGTCGTAACGTCCCTCGCTAGCCGTTGATATCGCGAGCAAATACTTCTCGCTTGTCTCAATATATTGCTTGACCTTTGCTTCCACCCGGTACGCGAAGTTCGCTAAGACATTACGGCGCATCATCATACTCGTCTGGTTGGAGAGTTGATTGATTCGTTCATGCAGTTTATCAACTATGTCTAGTTCCATCAGATGTTCTCGATGTAGTTCCTGGAATCTCGAATGGGTCACGTGAATTTCCTTATCGATTATTTAAGTTAGGTTGGATTGATCATCAAACAATCGATCAATCTGTGCGTTGATATACGCTGCATCTTCTTCATTCATTGTGCCGAATAGCGATTTGCTGAGCGACCCGATGAAACCTAACGGTACCGATCGCTTCTTCATAGTTTGGATTCTCAACGGCTTGATTGGTTGCGCCAAGTCTGGAATTGTGGGAAATGGCCTCGAGGTTATTTGCCATTTGTTTAGCGCGCTGCATGAGTCCCTGAAGGTAATCCAAGTTTGTCATTTCACGGCAGGCCTTCCTGGTTGTAACCCGGCAGCATGCCCTGAACGCCTCGTTTAACTGCCTCTCCGCAGAGGGTGAATCCGTAGTGAAAGCGTCTATATCCATAAACACGGTGACCCTCCAGTCCACGTGTTGCAGGCGAAGGGGGGCCACCCGCTCGTAGTAAATTCCGGGTTGAACTTCCATTGGTGTTACATGATATGCGTTGTTACTACGAAGCTCTCCAGCGGCCAGGGCTGTCGAAGCTAGAAGCACCCACACGCACAACATTGTTCGAATAGGTGGTTGGCGACTCGCACTCCTACACTGGTTGTTTATGCGTCTCGCTTTCTCACTCCCGCACTCTTCTGCGAACACATGCAGAACACACGCTGTATTTGTATACTCTCACACTCATACTTGCGCACTCTCATACACATGTTTGCTTTCGCCACTGCAATTGCCGCGTAGCTCAGCTGTGTATTACAATGCATTTTTTAATGGTACAATTTCAGTAAACTGGCTAGAGGCTTATACCACGGCCAGTTTTACCTTGTCGATATGCTTCCTTATCCTTTTCCCATTTTCTGCTTCCAGTATTACATTGCTATGGTCAGTTACCTGGACAATTCAATAGGGGCCATGATATTGGTAGTCGAACTTACCCTCACGAGGTTCCTTAAGGACATAGGCAAGGTCGCTCAGTTTACCTGGGAAAGGACGGATTTTCTTGTCATAATATTTTTTGGTTGTTTCTTTCGCGCGATTCTGATTTTCACCGGCCATTTCGCGTATCTTGGAAAGACGTTTTATCAACTCGATAATATACGAATTATACGTTGATAGTTTATCGTCCACGGGGAACTGACTCGGGAGCCGAGGCAGCCTCCCGTACACGATTTCGTAAGGGGTGAAATTTGTCGCCTCGTGCACGCTAGTGTTGTATGATAATCCCGCGTAAGGCAACAAGCGATCCCAATCATTGTACGTATCTGCATACTGTTTTATGTATTCTGCTAACAGTATGTGACTTCGTTCGAGCGCTCCGTTCGTCTGTGGTCGATAGCCGAAAGTCGTTACTTGTTTCATATGAAAGATTTTAGATATTTCGCGTAATAGATTTCCGGTGAAGGCTGCTCCGCGATCAGTAAGGATCGCACGGGGAGCTCCAAATTGCGCAATTAATCGCCTCGCCATAGCTTCGGCGATCGTAGTCGCTTTTAAATCGGTTATCGGTTCTGTTGAACAATACTTCGATAGGTGGTCTTGCATGGTTAGTATGTGTTTATTGCCATGTGGTGTTGTAGGCAACGGACCCACCGTATCAAGCGATACCTTATCAAAGGCGTCAGCCGGCGTATCAGTAATGAGCATCGGCTCGCGCGTCTTTGCTCGAACCAATTTACGTTTCTGACAGCCTTTGCAACGACCGCGACGGATGTAATTTCGCACCGCGTTTCTCAGCGAAGGCCAAAAAAAACGTTCTCGGATTTTGTCGGATTTTGCGATAGGTCTTGGTTACCCCTCGATGGCCTCCGACAAGACTCGCGTGAAATTTTTCAATTATTTGCGAGTGTTGTTCGTCCGGTGGCCGTCGAATTGTACCATAGGATATTGTGGTGACTATGTTAGACTTACTGAGTAACCAGTTCAACCGGTCGAGGAACTTCGTGTGCGGTAATTCGTCCGTATAATCTCCCGAACGTGAAATACGAACCGACTTCACGGCCGCTCGTTGAAGGGCGAATTTAAGATTCTCGAGTCCCTTGAATATGTGCTCGGTGTTCGTTTCGTCGTAGTACCGCTTTTTAATAACAATACTATAAATTTCATTGGACCCACATGGAGTCACCGCTATTTGTCCAATTTTTACTTTCCGGTCTTTAATTGTTTGTCCATCTACCCTTCCTAGATCAGCGAGTAGTTTTCCTATTGAGGTTGATAGTTCTCCATCCGCAGAGATAAAATGGACTAGGTTATCCGGTTTATACGTTAGGCATTCTCGCGAGCCTGTTATCGTACTTGTTTTTCCTACAGATTTTTCTCGCTCAGGTTTCTCTTCACTGGAAGAGTCCAGTGAGGACGACGTGTTCGAGGACGAAGTCGTGTCCTTTGATCCTATTATGATAGGATCATCGGAAAAGGTTATGAGTTTGCGTTTATTCCCGCTAGAATTATCGGGAAGTGAAGCACGTGGTAACGCACGTGGTCGGTACGGTGTAGATCTTGCAGCCGGGGCCACATCGTTGCTGGGCAATTACCATCTCACCGTGTGGCGGGGAGCGGGCAGTAGAGAGGTCCGAGCGGGCTGTGAGGTGTCGGGTTTGCGCTCGAGTCCCGCGGCCATGCTTGTCTTGGGCCTCTATCTCGCACTCACTCGCGGCATACTCTCTCTATCAGCTGGTGGCTCATCGCTCTTGTCGTCCGCCTCCGTTCCTTGTTCTACTGTGTGTGATGATGTCTTCTCTCCCGCACTCAGCCGCCGTACTAATTCCTTGTCCGATGGTGACTTGAACCTATTTTCTAACGCTTCTAAGCGGCTGGCAAGCTCGGCATCTCCGGCGATGTCATCGAAAGGGTCTTGTTCTTGAAGCATCTTCCGAGCCTCCTCTTCTACCTCATCCCCCTCCGACAGATGATCAGGCCAGTCAAAATCTGTTTTATCAGGCCCTTTTTTGGGGTCGCGGGAAGATTTGGTGTGATGTCGCTCTTCCAAACGCCTTAATGATTCGTTAAATTTGTTAATTGAGTCTTCTAGGGTTGCCGTTACCGTCTTCGTGCTATCTGCTTCCGATTCCTCCGTGCTTTCATCAGAATCGTTGCTAGGGGTGGTGAGCGTGACCGTGATTGCAGCAGACCTCTGGCCAGACGTCGCGCTTGCGGACTCCGATGAAGACGCTGGTTCTTGGGGACCTCCGAGGGGCTTGACCTCTACGGGGGCGGAGGCTTCGGCCTTTTCGGAGGAAGTAACGGTGAGGGCAACATACTGCGATGCAAGCGCAGTATGGGTGGCCCTGAGCTCTCCGATTCGGATCCGGAGGGTTTCGCGACGGTGGGAGGTGGGCGCCTCGCGGGTCTTGTAACGACATTGCCGCGTGTGCGTCTCGTCACCGGGCCGGAGCTCTCCGAGCTCCCCTCTCCCCTTTCAGGTACCGTTGGCACTGTAGGCACGCTGCGTAGACGCGATCGTGTGCGCGCTGCTACGATTAATGCATCGGCCTTGGACGGGCCAGCTGATGTCCCAGATGTCGACACTTCTGTGCTAGACGTCGGGCCTTTACGAGTACCGAAAGGTTTTGAAGATAAAGGCGAAACTTGAGCTTCCTGAGTGACGTTCGGCTCTACGTCCGAATCTTTTGAAGACGAGATTATCATCGGGTTTACGGGATTACGGGAGAGTGCATCGGCATTTACATTTTCGCGCCCTGGCTTATGTTGGAATTCATAATCTTATTTACACAATCTAATTTTTCATCGACTGAGCCTCTTGCCTGGATCGAGCGTAGAACGCAACCATTTGAGAGGCTCGTGATCGCTTACGAGCATAAATTTCCTTCCATACAGATATGTGGAGAAGTGTTCTATTGAATCGATTATAGCCAGACACTCTTGTTCCGTAGTTCCGTAATTCTTTCCAGCAAAAGAGAAAATTCTAGAATGATAAGCGACTGGTAGATCATGGCCATCGTGAATTTGTGATAACACTGCTCTGAGTGCAAATTCCGAGGCATCGGTCGTCAAGATGAACTGTTTGGACAAATCGGGATACTGTGAAATCGGTTCTTGACACAATGCTTTGCGAAGCTTGCGAAAGCTGTTTTTCTGCTCCCGCTCCCATACGAATGGTTTTCCCTTTTTGAGCAAGTCTGACAAGGGCTTCGATCTAGCAGTTAAATCCGGAATAAATCGACGGTAATAACCGGCAAGTCCCAGAAATTGGCGCACGTTTTTCTGCGTTCTTGGGCGCGGAAATTTACGCACTGCCTCTAGTTTCTTCGGGTCCATTCGCAACCCATCGCGGCTAACGATATGCCCGAGATACGCGACTTCGCTACGCAAGCACTCACGCTTGACCGGTTCGAGGACGAGGTTAGCATCCTCGAGACGTTGCATGAGACGACGGATTTCAATCTTATGTTCCTCGAGAGTTTCCGCAAACACAAGAATATCGTCGATATATACGAACAGCTTTGTCCCCTGCAACCCGATCAGCACCCGATCCATCAGGCGTTGAAAGGTCGCGGGCGCGTTCCTGAGACCTTCAGGCATGCGAGCGTACTCGTAATGCCCGTTTATCGTCGAAAACGCTGTCTTTGGACCGTCGCTCCGATCCATCGGGATCTACTGGAAACCGCTCGCTAAATCGAATGTCGAAAAGTACGTCGCTTTTTCCAGATGCTCGAGTATTTCTATCATGTTCGGGAGGGGGTACGCGTCGGAAATCGTCTTCTCGTTCAATTCACGGAAATCGATGACCATGCGCATCCGCAGATTCCCTTGAGAATCGGGTTTTTTTAGGAACTATCCAGACCGTCGAGTTATACGGGGAGCGTAAATGAACGATTATTCCCTCCCTTAGCTTTTTCTTAACTTGCCGTTCCAGTTCCAACCAATACACCACAGGAAATCTGTATTGTTTCGCGTTTACTGGGAGCTCGTCCACCGTCGGGATTCGATGGTGAACTTGATCCGTGCATCGCAATCTATCGCCTGGTAGCTTATACATGTGAGGGTATTCCTCGATGAGATTTATAACATGTCGCGCTCTACCTCGTTGAGCCTATCTAATCGCAATGATTTAATTATGGCTTCTACCCGATCCGTCGGCTTAGTACTCTCTACGCCGCTACCGTCGGAGCTTTCACCGCTCCAATAACAGTCCTCTCGATAATGCTCAAAGTCTTCGAGTTCCTGAGGCTCGATTTCTAGTTCGATGTCGTCGAATAGCGTGTTTATTGCTAAGACGTAGCACGATCCTCCCGCAGGAGCAACGATACTCTTTCCGATAAACACACCCGGTTAAGTCTCGACTTGCGGTAAGTATCCCTCCTTTAAATTCGCGTTCTTCAAAGGGATGCTCATTTGTTCACTCTTAAGCGCGCGCAATTTATAACTTTGTTTATCCGAGGTGATTTTTGCTGCTAACACGCGCCTTGTTCGTTCCGTGTCGGAAGGAGGTAAGCCTACGAAAGGCTTGGGTCGGATAGGATCACTTGAGGTGACTAAGGTGTTGTGATAAAACGAAATTTCGGCTTTCTCCGCGAAAAAATACGGTTTACCGATTAACGCGTCGCTTTTCAGTGGCAGGTTTCGTAACACATGAAATTTAACCAGTTTTTCGGAAATATGAAGGACAACTGAGCCGAGTGTCGGTATATCCGATTCCTCTTAGCCTGTTACCCATATTTTAGCGTCAGTATTTACAATTAAGTCTTGATTGAGGGCACGTAGTTTGATTCAGCTAGCTGAGGAACCCGTGTCAAGAAAGAATTTTTCCTTCTTGTTACGAAGTTCGGGGGCAGTCAGTTCGACTACTGGGCTCTCCTCGTCGGTGGGGGTCTAGAAGACGAGGCATCGTTCTCCAGGAACCTCACTGACTGTTGGTGTTCTCGGGGTCGACTTGACTCGCTTGCTCCAGTCGGGCCCGCAGGGGAATTTGCCCGGCGAGCCCCAGGGCAGTTCGAAGGCTCCCTTTGCTGGGAACGCCCCGGAGATGACCGACGCTCTAACGGGCAGCACGGGCAACCCCTGTTGTCTTTACAGCAATATTTATATCCGCAAGCTGTCGACGGACGAGAATATGACATTTCCGCGACACCTTCGCGGTTATTAGACGTTTGCGCGGGTTTCAAAATTCCGGGAGCCGGTTGTGGTGACTGGCTTTCATAAATAGATGACTGTCTATTTTCCCAAGCCGTCGGCGACGGAGTTCGAGAGTCATAGCGAGCGTAAAGAACACGCGCCGATTCGTCCTGACTCTAGTCATTTGCTTTCCGTCGGCTACCTCGAAGCGCGAGTTTTTCAGCGATTTTAAAGGCTGCTTCGAGTGTCTCCGGCTTGCGCAAATCTACCGCGGTTCCGATATGGGTAGGCAACCCGTCTATGAATGAACCTAACGTGATGTGATATAGCGGGTCCCGCTTCAACTCTGGCGGATCGACGCCAAAATATGATTTGAACGCGCTTCTCCCCCCGCTTAACAAAATTCGTACTTTGTCGTAGAATTGTCCGACGGATTGATCGCGTTTCATCCGGATCGTCGATAGTGCCTCCGTGTAGTAGTCGTAGGTCTTTCCGCGGGCGAGTCGATTCTTCAGCAGTTTCACCAGCCCGGCCATGGTCTAGACTTTCTTGCGGTAGATGCAGTTTCGCGCGTCGCAGCGTAATCGCGATATTACTGCGCCGAGGTGCTGCGCTTCTGCCGCGGCCGGCACGAACGTGGACGCGTTTTGGATGTCTTGCAAAAAATCCCTCAACGGCATATTTTTTCCGTCAAATTCGGGAATGTTCGCGAAATTGTTTTGGATGGCTAAGTTTTCCATCATGGTGGTAAGACTGGCGACCAGTTCGGCCGTCATATCGGCGGCCTCTCTGGCCGGAGCGTGATTAGGCATTTTGACGAGTCCGGGGCAGGGAAGGGAGATCGAAAATGATAAGTGGTTCTTTCACGTATAGTTCGACTCCCTCGTTTGGCGCAATGAGAAAAATTCAGAAAAATTATATGATTCAAATTCCAAAAATGAAATCCTCGATTCCAATTCGCAAGGAAAAATCACCTCAGTATCCCACCTCTGACACCAGTTCTTGTCTGTCACGTGCGGAGCGGTCTCGCACGCGACGACTTAACCCTCCAGGTAACCGTAGAGGTTGATTCTAATTTTTTTTCGTGGGTCGGGAGGTGATCGTCCTCTACAGGACGATCCTTGTGAAATGGATTGGAGGATTTCAATATTATTGTACCAGAATGTTTATGATGGAAAGCCAAATGGAAGGAGCCTGTTTCCGTTGACGTTGGTTCGATCCTGTCTCTAACGGGACTGACTTCGCTCGCTCGTCCGACACCCCTTGGAGCGTCGGGCAGCGAGCGAGGTTTTTGCTGAGTTTGCAATTTTGGAACAAAGGCTCGCCTCGCGACGGTTATCCTCGAAGCGCGTGATCTCGCGCTCGCCTTATCCCGGTGTTGATTACACCCGGTTTCTGGCGGGCGCGAACACGCCGACGTTGCTGACCGTCAACTACGCTGTTGCGCTTTGGTTGTTCCACGAACTGTTCTGTAAATGAATATTTTATATGGATTACTAATGAATTTCAAGCTTTGCTTCCTCGTCTCTAAAGCGATATTAATAATTATTGACATGGTTATGATGATATCCAGTGTAAATATGCGGCGCTCGTGACATATTTGTTACTCAGCGCTGAGCCATCCTGTCCACCTCTAACCCAACAAATTTTTGTAATAGCAATTCGAATCGAGTTTGACTCTCTAAGAAAGTGCTACTCTTGAATACCAATAAGCAAAGACGGAGGTTTTTAAGCTGCGTTTGAACCTCGTAATTGTAACGTGAACTCTACGATGAGGTTTCAGCGGATTTAGTGAAGGATAGAGTGCAAGGTCCTCCAACATCTGAGTTGGCGTACGTTTAAAGCCGCAGGTTCTTCCGAGTTGGGTTACTATCGCTCTTAGAATGCTAAACATGATTGCGTTGGTGTACAGATTAGTCAAGGATGAGATGCAAGGTTGAGACGCAGTTGAGATTTCTTTGCACGAGTATTTATTTATTTTATATTATTTAATTGTTCTAGTGCGTACTGCTCCACACACACGGACGGTCTCGTTCGCGCACACTAACATACGTACGGCTGCCCTATAAAAAGGACGCTCAGGGGGCGTCCATTAATCACGTGAGGTGTTCAGGGGGGGGGAGGGGATCGAACCTAATCTTACTACATCTCACTTGGGGGCGAAGGGGGGTCTTGGCAAATATCACGAAATTTTTTCTAGCAGAAAACGGTGTGCAACTGCGTGAAAATTAAGTTAAACTAAAGCTAGATGAAAGTAAACAACGTGTCTTGAATAAAATATGGCAAAATCTGACACAATTCAGCCGACGTTTTTATTAATTTAAAATGAGTTTTCAAGATTATTATAATGCTCACGTCTAAAGACACGTCTTAAAGACAAAAAAGCGCTGTCAGGAACAGGTGGTGAAGTTATGGAACACAGCAAAACATAATTTTCCGAAGAAAGATTTGGTTCAGCACGTTCAACATGAGATCAACGAGCTTCTGAGAGAAGCGGCGGAGAGAAAGGCTCGAAATACTTTAGCGTTCCTTTATAAGGTAGGTTGAATCCTTTTTTTCTTTCTTTCATTTCTGTTTTGCAATAGTTAAGTATTTTAAGATTTTCTGTTATTTCAAAAATCGTGCACTAACTTAATGTGAATTGTAAATACATTTAAATGAGCTTCTGTGTGCAAGCGACAACGGCTTAGAGTGGCTAAATCAGAGCGAAGTTGAAGGAGCAGATGATTTCATTGAAAATCACTTGAATATGTTGGTTCCATTAGTCACTCTTGAGACCGTGCACGAGTCTCCATGGACTGAATTAGAATAAATATTTTATTAATTTTCGTTGTATTATCTAATTTTATCACTGTGATTTAAGATTACAGCAATATTCTCATGCAATACTAGTCTTAAACAGAAATAATTAAGCAAATTGTGTTTTTTTTTTTTAATAAATTCAACGCTTTTATACCCAAAATAGAAATTTTGGAAAATCTCACGTGAGATTGTGGTAGGGGGGAGGGGGTCGAGAAAAATCTTACAATATCTCACCAAGGGGAGAGGGGGGGTCAAAAAATTCTCAAAACTACCTCACGTTATTAATGGACGCCCCCTTAGATGATTACACTTACACATGAAAGGAAAATCTGTCAAGCCAATAATGTCGCCAGAGTTGAATCGGGAATAAAATACTATACATGTGATGGAACACGGGACTTGAAAGTCGATTATTCCCGTGTTACATAATCTTGCATACCGGTTTATCGCGAGGTAAGTCTTCTTAGTCTTAATTTTTGTTCACATTTTCTCACAATTCTTTATGATAATGTGATAGATGTAATAAGAAAATAAAACCCAGCACTGTTGCCAGGATCGTTTTGAAGTGATCTGGCAGGAGTTCATTACTCGAAGGATCTGGAACTGTACGCGGTTGAGGTGTGCATTAGTGGTGTATATATAAGAGTTCTGGACCACACAATGGCGCGCTCCCCCCTAGCTCCCCCCTAGCCCCGCCGCCACAGCTCCCCTAAAACCGCGGCGTCCCCCCCCCCCCCCCCCCGTTGATCATTTTGGCGGTTTGCCGCCATTTTCATAGGATTTGACACACACACACACACACACACACACACAAAATAATTCCTGTCGAGACTTGTTTGGCGCTGGAAAGCCGCACATAAATCGGATAGGGTAAAAACCCGCTAGATCTATTGAAAAAATTCCAGAAAATTGCTCTTCGAGATAGTGTCGACAATGAACTTTGCTGGTGGTGATGCACTTAAATCAATCTGGGGCAATGGGGGTGGTCCCATAAAAATTCTTCGCACAAAATGCGTGTCGAGACTTGTCCAGTGAAAAATTGTAGAGGGGGTGGGTGGTATATAAAGCGTGCGCCTATCGTGATCGTCACTCTGTTCTCATCATATTCTCAGTGTGAACTGTTCTCGCTTAAGGGGGGGGTAAGGTTAATTCGGTGAAAAAAAAGCATGTTTTTAAGATTTTTTTTTGGCAATACGGATGGTGTTAGTTTATTCAGGCAATCCATACATGATAATGTAACATTTGAACAATATTTCCCTAAATTTTCATTGCGAAATATCAAAAATTGAGCGACTGACGATGAATCTCCGGAGGCGCCTCGAGAAAAAGTTGTTTTGCGGTGCCCATCATAACTCGCAACCAAATCATGTGAAACGAAAAAATCAAAATGCATTTGTTAAAGGAGATCTTTGTCGAGGTATTCACGGGAGGATTTTTTTTTTTTTCGATTTTTCGATTTTTCGTAGCACTTGGAAGCCAAAAACCAGATTTTCGCTAAAAAAAACGTCTAATTTGTTGTTGTAAAATTGATAATTATTGAAAAAAAAAAAAAGCTCCCGACAATACCTGGTGAATAATGTGAAAAAACACTGTGCAAAATTTCAAAACGATTGGTCCAGTAGATTTTTAGTTATGGTGGGCACGGACTCCAAAAATGACAAGTCTCAGAAAAACGCTTTAGAGTTTTACGTACTGAAAAATTCAACATAAAATTCGATAATTTTTCTATACTCCCACAGAGTCGTCGATGCCAGGTCCGTAGAGCAAAAGGCTTCCATCAAGATGGTCTAGAGCATCTTTTTGCATTTGTCCACGCAAAACTCTTTCTTCTTTACTGTCACGCGCTGCTTGCTCCTCTGCTTTACTAATTCGCAACTCGTCAGCTTGTCGTGCCCATTCGTGAGAACTTGGCCCTGTCGGGATGTGCATCTCTTGCATAAAGGCCAGCAAGGCAAAAGAACCTTCATTGAAAGTACATGCAGCTACATGAGCTGCAATTTCAACGATTGTAGCGGTGCCACTGACAGACTTTGGCTAATTTTTCGGGGCATTTTTCGATGTACGAACACGAACGATAACAAAGTAACACTTTCGATGTACGAATTGAAGGAAAACAGAGTCAAAATTTTAGCGTCACTTGTTACTGCTCAGCACGGCGTACAGTGTTTAACTGATGTATATACCATGCCTCGAATATTCTTGACTCTACCTGAACAGACCCGTTTGGTTTTAATTGGGCCGGGTGAGCGCGTCGCGTAACTGTCGGTCAGGTATAAAACCTCATCCCGGAGCAACGGACGCTTACTCATAACTTCCTCAATTTTGCTTCAATCGACTTGAAATTTTAACACAATATTCTTGACATATTGTGCAATCAATTAGAAAAATAAAAAAAAATTGAAAAAAAAAAAATTTAATACCTTACCCCCCCCTTAAGACATGACCTCGGAACGCGATGGATCAAGCAACAGTTAACCACGTCAGCCGCCTGGAGAATCTGCCAACCAAGAAGATGTCGGAACTCGAAATTGGGGAAGTGTATGACGTCATCCGGTTACGACTGGTCAAAACAAAATTCGGGGTACGTGTTCTGGCGACAATCGATGGAGAATACAACGTCATCTTACCACCGAGAATCGTAAGAGTTCTACAAGAAGATTCCAGTCAGCTGACTGAAATGTGTAACATGGCCAGGGAAACTTGTCTGCAAATGAAGTACCTTGGTGAAGAATTCAACAAGTTTAAATTTTCATGCAGTTATGTGCCATAAATGAACTATGCGATCCCCCTCTACTTCCACAAAATTCATCCACGAGGGGATAAAAGCGGGTGTGCTGGAGATGGAATAGTCAGTCTTCCACATACCATCCGTCAGTATAATCGAGCACAACATTCCCGCTCCTCAACATGGCGATGATCCTAGACGTGCAATGTTTTATTGGTCATAACATGAAGTTTGTACCCAAGGAAGTCGCAGTCATGAATGTAAACGGGTCGGGTCTGGATTTCATCATTTTCAAGCCGCCCTATGATTTGGCAAGCTTACCACTTGAATGTAGAGCTACCAATGTATGGTTGACATACAATCACCACGGAATATCATGGAATGCGGGCAACGAATTTCACGAGGATGTGACGAAGATTGTGAGAAAAATGGTTGGAAATGCGTGTTACGTATACGTCAAAGGGGCGGAGAAGAGAGCATGGCTGAGGAAGATCGTCGATGGTACAACAAGGGTTATTATTATGAAAGATTTGCATATCATACCCCCTGCAATGGAAAAATTGAGGTATATGAAAGCGGCGCCGTGGCATGCCTTGACCCATGGATATTCTCCAGCGAATAACCTCCAGCAAGCAGCAGCGCCAGGCTCAATTTGGTATGATGACAGCTCTGAATACATCCCGGCATACAACTGCGGCTTTGAAAATGTGCAGCGACTAAGGAGTTGGTAGTCGAAGGAGTGTACCAGCTCCCTCGAGAAATCCTTACGTCTGTACAAAGAATTGGACGGTTTAAGGGCAATGATGTCCGAGGATATAGCTTTTTTACCATAAGAATTCATCCGCACTTTCGCATCAAACTCCATCAATGATGCGTGGGTTGAACTACCAGAGAATATGAAAATGGACTACGTCATCGCAAGTTTCCGCAGATGTAGCATACATTACACACCAGGACCCGATGGCGATATCGTGGATGGACCGAATCCTCTAATTAAAGCCTGTCTAGGTTGCAATCGTGCGTATAGATAATATGGACAATATTTACCAAAATAACAATAGAATTTATTACAATATATACAATTATATCCGGGTTTATATGTAGAATATTCAATAGAATCAATCTCAAATATATCATAGCTTATACATAGAATTAAAAAAATTGACTATTCGATAAAATTATAATCTAGAAATAGGATACATTACAAATATATTTCTTTATAACTTTCACCCATTTTTGTCATACAAAATGTACATGTTATGAATTTCTACTCGTGAAAAATATATAATCAATAATTGTGAATTTAGCGTGGTTTATTCCTCAAAATAATCCATAAAATCATTATTGTCATCCTGTTCGCTAATATTGTCATCATCATCATCATCATCATCATCATCATCGCTATTTTCGGCATCTATAATTATTACGATAGTTTCATTCGCCCTTTTTTCAATAATTATTTCTATACACATGTCCCCGTAAAATTTATATAATGTTGGCTGTTTGGCCTCACTCGAGCAGCTCGCGCCTGCTCAACGAGTTCCCGAAGCTCCTTCAACGAGAACTCGCGTGTTGCTTCGGAAAAGCCTATAATTATCTCTTCCTCAGCCTCTTCATCCTCACCCTAATCAACGATTGCCCACTCGTCACCATCATCATCATCATCACTTGAATCATACTCGTGATGGGAATGAGATGCCATTTTTTCGAAATTGATTCGTGATGAAAAATCTGCGAAAAGAGCAAACGGAAATAGAAAATTTGATGCTGCTACACTCACCATTTATATACTGGATAAATCTCCAACCCAAAAAAGTTTCCACGTATTCAAAATGAGTGATACGAC
Organism: Neodiprion lecontei; assembly: GCF_021901455.1. Taxonomy (NCBI): domain Eukaryota; kingdom Metazoa; phylum Arthropoda; class Insecta; order Hymenoptera; family Diprionidae; genus Neodiprion; species Neodiprion lecontei. The sequence continues at coordinate 13,692,535 of NC_060262.1, read as the reverse complement.
GAAACTATGGAAGATAATAAAATTTTATTTCAATGTGGTGCTACACACCAATCCTCGTCCGAATAATAGCCATCATCGTCAGCTCTATCGATGTCTCCCAGCATTTGATGGATTTGATCAATCTCATCAAGAAGCAATCTGAATCTGACGTGTACATCTTCGCCACCGTCAAAATCATTAGCGAACTCCACCCGCGCCTCATCAACATCGTCGTCATTCCATACACCCTCCACCTCCGCCTCCGCTTTATCCCCCTCCTCATCCTCCTCCTCCTCATCCTCCCCCTCCTCATCCTCCACATCAGTCGGCGATGGTGATGATTCTGGATGATGATGCTCGCCAGCCAAATTTCGCTCAAACTCGTGATCATCATCACCAGCACTGTTGTCAATACATGGCTCGGTGTCGACAATCAACGTATCGGCATCACTATCGATCATTTCATCATCATCCTCCTCCTCATCGTAAGCCACCTCTCAGCATGACCACTTATAAGTTGGCGATCGTGGTGGTGAATTGGGTGGGTAGTCTGATGGTCCTCTCTTCCATCCAATAATTTTTTTTTTTTTTGATACGATTCTAAAATTTTTTCAGAATTTTTATGGATATGATGATACGGAATACAGGAAAGTTGAAACAAATCGAAAAACTTTATTAACATACTAATCAACTGCGATAATCATTACGGAATTCAAATCGACATTCACAGTATCGTAAGAGGATTGGCCTAGCACCATATATATATATATATATATATTGTAACGTGGCGTTTCAGAATCGCCCGTCACAAGGGCATACAAGCGCTATTATTTTTAATTTACGCGTCCTCGGCAGGGTACTCCAAACGAACTCCATACAAAATAGGCAATAACTACTTTTAACTAATTCTTTTTTGTAAATTCTTTATTTCGCGCTTCGGCGCACGCTAACAAGGTATTTGGACGACGACGATTCCGACCAACGAGGGACCACTAGCTACCGTTTGCAGCTCTCGACGACTTCGCCTACTGACGGTCTCATCAGACTACACTGGCTACCTTGGTGCACCTTTATATACACCTGGGGTAGCATCCACCCGAACCTTCCGTATCGCCTCGACTGCCGGTGAACAGGGAGATAAAAATCCTCCCGGCGGCCGAGGGCATCGTTCCTCGAAGAGGAACCAGCCGCCAACTCTATCGGATGCCGTACGGATGGCGTGAAGGGCAGACCGTAGCCTGCCATCCTCCGACTTACCGGCCTGGTGCCGGACCGACCCCAAACCACTACGTTCAGGGTGATAAAGCCATCGTTCCGAGGATCGACGCTGCCTCCCTATCGGCAGGGACCAATTGTGTGGGTCGTGGTCCACGGTTTGGCCAACCGTCTGACTGCACGACCTCAGGTACAGGCAGCTAGCTACTGCCTGTACAAAAGCCGGTGGAGGTGAACAATGAGGCGTCACTCTCCACCCGGTAACTTTGGCCGAGAGGCACCCTATGTATGCCTCTGCCAAAGAAGTCCCCGATGATAGGCAGCCTGGACTGTAACAGAAGCAGCCACACATCGTACGAGTTGGTGTCAACGACGAAATCGCGAGCAGCACGTTACGCCACATCTAGCGGTAATTTTGGAAAACGTATGACCACGCAGTAACCAATATTCGCCACAGGGGGATGGCCTATTTGCGGTGGGGGTCAACCGACCAATCAAAGAAGAAGAAGAATCACCTCGCGACAACCGCGAGATCGGCGAGCTGAACTACGACCTGCTATTCTACGCTTGACCTGCCGAGTGACAGCGTCGTTCTTTTGCATCCTTCCGATTATCCTCTCGATTTCAGCTACCGATCCTTCTTCCTTTCATTCTACCCTTATTGTATCTACCGTTTTTTTCATACTCTCGATCATTGTACCACCGTTCACTTCTTCCTATAAATTCAATTCCTTTCCTTTCTTTCTACTCTCGTTTTATTATTTCTGAGTTTAATTTAAATTAGAATCAGTTTGTGTGCCTGAGATCAACCGTTCAGGTAAGGCTTCTGCCTTTGAATTGTACCGTTACGAAGTTGCTCATAATTTTTATTCTTTCTCATAGTATTTATCGACTTTGCGTGAATCATGGTCCACGGTTAAAGTTGCAGTAAGCCGCCGTGTGGCTGCATGATTCCGGTCATTAATATTATATTTATTGTTTCTTGGTTGCATCGTGTGATGCCGTTTTGTGTGAATCATGGTCCACGACTTCCGTGTGGCTGCATGATTTCAGTAACTTATTATTTTCGTATCTGAGCGACCTCGTAACTGCCAAATAATTACTTTTCTTGTATTCATGACTTTTCTGATTATTTGTGAATCTCTATTATCTTGCTTCCGTATTTTCTATCGTATTTTGAGCCCTATTGGCTTCATATTTTATTCCATACTCTTTTTGTAATAGTAGTGTGCTTTATATTTTATTTCTGTTACCGCTTATTATATTTTTATTTATTTTTGTGCCTATTGTATCGTATATCGAGTTCCTTGGAGTACAAGCGAGCGTAGAATCACCCCTAGATATTACCGCATTTTTCTTTATTCCTATTGACCATTTTATATTATTTTTGCCTGTTATTTATTTCTACGTATTTTGTTAAATTAAGTTCTATGAATTGTTCTTTTGTATTGCGGTGTATTTTAGTGTATTTCTCTATTTTGTAAACTCTCCGAAATTCTCACACTCTCATAATTTTGTATTTTGTATTTTCTCAGAAGTTATATTTAGGAATTCATTATTTAATTCCTCACGAACGTAATAATTCTAAATTGTCGAATCTACCGTTTCTGAATAATTCTACCGAAGGCTATCTAGTCGATCGTTTGCCGACTTGGTAAATTTGTACTGAATGTCAATCTCTCATACCGGATATAATTTATGGTAAATTTGTCGTATCATCTACCGAACTATCGATACGTTGTTTTATACCGATCGCAGTGAAGTCCTCTCGTTCTAATTGACCGAATAATAATTTTCGTAGCGTCATTTGCAACTTGGGTAAGATCACGTCGCCCAGTGACGTGTAGTTTTAAGTCAAATCTTGCATTATATCGCCTCTCTCGACCTACGTCTATTTTTCTCTGTTAGCTACCGTCTCTCGTGTTAAGGCTACCGTTTACTGCTATTCTACCGATATTTTTGTGAACAACGATTATTTATTTTATTAACTACCGCTGTCGATACCATCTTATTTGCCTGTCTCACTCATGTAACCTTCTCGACAATATATAATCGATTAACCTGTTCATCTTCCCTTTTGCCTGGAGTTGATTCTTTATTTTGTTATTTTCTTTAATTCTGGAATTACTGTTAGCTGCCTTGAATTCCGCCACTCTACCGGGATGTACGCGATCGTACCTGTGCCTAGCCAGCCATACAACGGGTTCTCTATTCATCTCTTTTGTACGGTTTTGTGTTAATTTTATTGATTTACATTATTGTTTAAAAATCGACGCTAACGCGTCTGGCGCCCAACGTACTTATTTTGTTATAGTTTGATATTGCGGATAAGTAGAGAATCGCGCCAAAGTGTCAACGGTAAGTCTTCATCCGAACGTAACAGAATTTAGCGTTACAAATCGGCGCTCGACGAGGGGCCCGAAAAGGCTTAGCGTTACAATATATATATATATATGTATACATATATATGTGTATTCTATAAAGTACTCACAAAATATAAACTCGTTGAAGTCTTCAGGTTTTTCAAATGAACACCGTTTTTTTTTTTTTTTTTCTTCCTCACAACTCACTCTATCAAAAACGCTTGTTTTCACACGAAGAATTTTCAAATATACTAGAGAAGTTTCAAACCGCGGTTCGAATTTATACTAAGGAGTCGCACCCACCGTCCACCGAGCAAAAACCAGCCGGCCAATCATTCGTAGAGCATGCACCACGTGACATACAGACAAAAAAGTGACGCAGGGGCAGTATAAGCTAGGAGAAAATTCTCTCAAGAGCTTACCTCCTTTTCGTTTATCGATTCTTCCCATCACATGCCCCACACTGATTAACGACTCATAAAACTGAAAAACTGTATGTGCACATTCTCGCGCCAAACACTGCTCGCTACCTGCTTTTCGTTGACCGACTTTTCCCATCACATGCCCCACGCTGATTAACGGCTCATCAAACCCAAGAACTGCATGTGCACATACCATCTGGTCAAGAGTTGGCAAGACAAGATTTTTCTCACGCCAAACACTGCGTACTACCAGCTTTTCGTTGGCCGATTTTTTTTCTCGTTGCATACCCCACGCTAATATGGTTGGGGGGTGTGCAGACTCGGACTTGTTCACTATAAAGAGTTGTAAAACCCAAAAACTGTATGTGCTGTAACGTGGCAATTTCGATGCGCGTTCCACACAGCTCCCCAAACCCTGGACGGGACACGAAATTAGGAATCCCGCGGATCAGACCGCGACTCATTCCGAAAAAGAGCGCCAGGACAACGGTCACGCATCCGAGACTCTGAGAGGGGACTATTGTCGGTCTAGCGAATACGGCTTTTCAGGATTTTTGTTTATTTTTTTTTGGGTTGCGAGTAAATGCGGCATCGTGCAGGGGATCGGCAGCAAATTCGAACGATGTTACCCGCCCGGATGGCAATCGCGGCGGATCGCGACGAAAGGAGGGCCTCACGAGGCTACGGAGAGAGCGTCAACGGAAAGCTCTGCCGCAAGGGAACCCAAGGCGGACGAGATTCCCGTTGGTGGCCGGCGAGCAGTAGCCCCCCCCCCCCCGTCGCCGAACTGACGACAGGCAACCTCGCGAAGTCGTCACCACGCCACTGTCAAACTACGGGGTACCAGAGACTGGACAGCCAACCAACACCCCGCGACAGCGGTATTCAACGATAGCGATAAGCTAGGCCGTAAGAATTTCGTAACGAGAACCCCAATTAGATCGGGAGGATTTTGACCACGGATAGCGCCTTTGTTCGAGGCATGTTCGAATTGCGGCTCCGAATTGCAGAGCTCGAGACTTGAGTCCTAGCGACGCGTCGCGACGGTCGAGCTTTCGAAAAAAAAGAAAGAATTCAATTTTGTGTGATTGAGATGGCTGAGACTGGCGTAGGCGAGTTCTTGGTGTGGTTACGAAGCGGTAAGCTTTTTTAATTCCTTGCGGACGCAGTTTGAGTGCAAGTAGATCGGCGCACTGGCACCCGGTTGGTCAAGCCCTGGTTGAGTTAGAGTAGTACTCGAAATTCGTTTGCCGATCTCCTTGTTGGTGACCGTAGCCTGAGTTTTTCGCAATAACGCATAGAGTCAATCCGGTTCGTGTAGACTCTCGTGTAAAGTCACGGTTGTGCTTGGAGCGAATTTCGGTTTAAAATTGAATGTAGCCAAATTCCGCTGCACAGGGTATCGTCGAGTCTGCGTAAGTAAAAAAGTGTCACCTCTCGTGTAGGTCGCGTATCATCGTGCGTAGACGCTCAGATTCGCGGGACGGTTTGCAAACCTTTGCTTTTTTGAAAATAGCGACTACGACTGGAGCTCGGATGCGTAATAATACGCTATAAGCAAGCACGAAAAGAAAAGCTTCCTAGAATTATCAATTTGGTCGCGATTAGCGCGTCGAGTCACGTTCTTTTGGTTTAGTTCATAAATTATTGTTTATCAGTAAGGTAGCGATTAGCGCACGTAGGCATAAGGAATTTTCTAGATTTATTAACGATCGCGGTTAGCGCGTCAATTATGATTTCGGTTAAGTTTTTGTCTAGCGGTTTTATTGTAACGTGGTGATTAGCGCCGTGAATAGTAGAGGACGGTCGTATTGGCGCGTCGAGTCACCTCCCTTGTTTTGTTTTTTTTTAAAATTGTTGTTTGGCAGTAAAGTGGCGATTAGCGCCCGTAGAAATGAGGGGTCATCCCGATTTAGTCATTCAATCTTCTTTCTTTTTTTCTGTTATCTTATTTTCTTTTCTTTTGTTTGTTAGATCTAAGTAGTTGAGTGTGAGTCGCGAATGGTGAATTACGAGTTATAACTTCTCGTGGTATTTTGAGTCGCAGTGAGCGACGTTTGAATAAGTATTTTTTTTTGTATATTTTTTTTTCTTGTTGGATTTATCATTCGAAGAAAATATATTCGTCGATTTTATAAGTGCTTTGTACTGTTACGTCCGGCATAACACTTCTCTCTATTTTTCCTACTCGCTAACTCTTCCACAGTTCTTACATTAATCTCATGGTCTCTGTCCTGTCCTCTTATCTCTACGTAGTCTCACGTTATTCACTATCGCGCTTACTCATCAAATTCCATTCCCTAAGTCTAGCATTGTCACACTTTTTCTGCACCCGTACGTTTCACGTCTCGAGGGACACTCCTATTCTAACTCTCAACAACGTCACATCTAGACTTCTTACATAGCTTCATACAGCACACTTCGTTTTTACCGCCATCTGAGCTTCCTCGAAATAAATATATAAGTAATATCTCAAACAAACCCTACGTTATTCAATCCTCATCCTGATTTCCGGTTGACCTGGAACGTCAAAGCGAAGCCAACCAGTTTACTCTTACCACTCAGGAGTAACTCTACTCACGGACGTAACATTGGTGGTAGCGGTGGCCTTCGCTTTCCGGAAATCCAGTGATACAATTTTACGTGTGTGCTACGCATGAAGTGCCATTTGATAGACCGGTTCTGAAGTGTGCAAGCTCAGTGATGTTAATACAAAAGTAATACCACTGTGTGATAGTGTTGAAGACACTCTGAAAGCCATATTCTATGTTTAACGCAATCAAGGATCTCTGATTCACACGAACGTCACAGACAAATCCGTATCTCCAAATCGATATTGCTGAAAAACTATCTCCTGCTGCTACTACGACGACATCTTCATTCTTCACGACTTCTAGTACAACACAACGCACACCGACGTCATCACCGCCTACAGACACGAAATCGCTGGACCAACATCCTCACGGAAGAATGCAACATTTTCTTCCATTCCTTCTCTTCATCTTCACTTTGTAAGTCGACAAATCCTAGATTAAAATTTACAACATGACTACCGAAAGCACTTTTCCGCACCTGCCTCTTAAAGATGCATAGGCTCTGATTCCCACGTTCAATGGCACTAATATGCCCGTATCCGAATTCATAACTAAAGTAGAATGCGCAAAACAAGCTGTCTTAGCCAGAGAACTGAATTTATTCTCCACACTCATTCGCACGAAAATCGAAGGCGACGCGAGTAAATATATAGAGTCAGATAATCCGGATTCTCTTCGAGATTTGCTAGACTGCCTAAAACAGGCCTACGCGTCTAAACAACACCTTCCAGATATCCAGCTAGACCTCGCACAATCGGCACAGAGGCGAAACAAGAGTGTTCTAGATTACGGTGTTAGAATAAAACATCTGTTAAGACAAGCGTGCGAATCAATAGATGCCTCAGAATCTATCAGTGATGCTCAAGTGCTAAAGAAAAATGTCAAAGAGACCGCAAGACTAAGATTTATCAAAGGATTACTAGACGAATTAGAAATAAGAGCAGCTCATGAGAATCCACAAACCCAGAAATGGCTATAGACACGGCCACCAAGACTGAAAAACTATTATCAGATAGACTTAGACTAGCCTCGTACCGTGATACTAACTACGAAACACAAAACCATATAAAATGTAGTATATGTAAATTAACCGATCACATCGATAAATATTGTCCTGAACTACCTTCCGTATTAGTAGTGTGTAGATACTGCAAGAAGGCAGGTCATAGTATAGAAGAGTGCAGAACGAGGCAGCGCAACAACACAACTTGCACGCAGTGTGGTGGCAAAGGCCACTCGAACGATAATTGCCGCTCAAATCGTTCCCAATATCCCCAGAATCCAAAATTCTACCAAAATTCAAGAGTTTTCCAAAATAACACTAATCGTCAACAACAGAACAATCCCAATACCCAATATCGAGCAAGAGACTCGACAAACCAACCTTTAGACCAGACGCGAGATGACAGTCAACGCTCACAACAGTATAACACACCAAATCCTTCACGATCGAACTTCAGGGTTAATTACGTAACACAAGACTACTCGAACGAGAATTGCGATACAGGCATCCACCCGGAAGTTTCATACGAAGCAAAGCAACATCGCGAATATTCAGGCAACGCGAGCCATTTAAACGAGTTCAGGGACGGCCGCGCGGACGCATCGACCTCCCTCAAACCGGAGCAGCGTCCAAACCAAACGTCAGCTCCGTACAAATAGAATCTGGCCCTCCACAGATTCGAACACAATGCCCGCAGTCTTTGAATGGGTACGTGACACTAATAATAGATACTGGCGCTAATATTAATTTGTTAAAAATCGATAAAATCGACCCAAGAGTCCACGTCACAAAGACGGACATTAGGCAGATTTCAGGGATAACGGAAGAATCCATCAGAACAATAGGAAGTCTCTACATCGAGTTAGCTAATACACGCCACGAATTCCATCTTGTCGATAACTCCTTCCCTATCATCGAAGACGGTATACTGAGTGCAGACTTTTTACGTTCGGAAAAGGCGACTATCTGTTTCAAAAACAACTACCTTATCTCTCGCGAAACCGGCGTTATTCCCGTTAACAGGCATAGAACCAACACAAAAACACCACCGCGTATCCTCATAACATCTGTCACACAAACACTGAAGGTTCGAATAACCACCGGTGAACTCACACGACAACCCAGCACATTTATAGTTGACACCGGTGCTGATGTAAACATAATTAAACTCGGAGCAATACATCCGCATGTTCCGTGTAAATTACTCGAAGGTCAAATCCACGTTACCAGTGCTATACATGAGCCAATAAAAGTAGTAGGAACAACTAGCATTCGAATCGGTGACAACCTTCATATATTCCATATAGTCGACGATCTGTTTCCGATACAAGAAGACGGAATCTTAGGATCGATATTTTTACGGAACGAAAATGCAACGATATCTTTCGATACAGGAAAAATAATACCGAACAATACTAGCAAACCATTCAAACTCCTAAACGAAGACTACATATTGATACCACCACGAACGGCTCAGGTGATTGCACTAAAAATTTCGAATCCCTCGGTAAAAACGAGATTCATAGAACAGTTGGAAGTAGGCGCTAACATATTCCTGGGACAGGCCCTGGTTACCAACCAACAAGGGTTTGCTTACGTTTATGCAATAAATTCCAACGAATCAGCTGTGGAAATAAGGAGACCAGTCGTAACACTAGAAGAAGTCGATGAACTCGCGAGCACCGCCACGCTCAGTGCAAAAACACACCTAACGCATACAAGTACTGCGAGCAGCGGACAGGTCTTACTAGCACAGGTCTTACACGAAAAAAAAAAGGATCGAGAATCGCGTTCTTCCCACATCCCCAAATTACGATTCGAGACGCCTTGAGATTTTGAAAGAAAACTTACGATTGGATCATTTAAACGACGAAGAAAAACAATTAATAGTTAATCTTGCTACCGAATTCAACCATTTATTTTTCCTCCCGGGTGACACCCTGGGACATACAAACTTAGTCAGCCATACGATCCCTACTACCAATGACGCACCAATTCATACCAAACAATACAGACACCCAAGAGTACACAAAGACGAAATACAAAAACAAGTGACCAAACTCCTCGATCAGAACATAATCACACATCCTTCATCTCCTTACAATTCTCCGGTCTGGATCATCCCCAAGAAATCAGATGCTAGTGGCGAAAAAAAGTGGCGAATGGTCATTGACTTCCGGAAACTGAACGGAAAAACCATTGGCGACGCTTACCCGCTACCAAATATCGTCGATATTCTAGATCAGCTAGGCTCCGCAAAATATTTCTCAACGTTCGACCTGGCTTCCGGGTTCCACCAAATTCCAATGGATCCCGATCACAGCGCAAAGACCGCTTTTTCGACTCCTCACGGCCATTTCGAATATACTAGAATGCCATTTGGCTTAAAAAATGCCCCATTCACTTTCCAACGTCTAATAGATCAGGTTCTATCGGGATTACAGGGTACAGATATGTTTGTCTATTTGGATGATATAGTCATTTACTCCCGATCCTTGGAGGAGCACGAAACCACATTTCGGAAACTCATGAAGAGATTGTCTGATGCAGGACTAACCCTGCAGCCAGATAAATGTGAATTTCTGCGTAAAGAAGTAGCATACCTAGGTCACGTCATCACTCAAAATGGATTGAAACCTAATCCGGAGAAGATATCAGCAATAAAAAACTACCCAGTTCCCAAGAATCCTAAACAGATTAAACAATTTTTAGGCTTGATAGGCTACTACCGAAGATTCATTCCTAACCTTCCAAAAATTGCTAGAACTATTAATAATTTGCTGAAGAAGAATAGCCCTTTCCTATGGACAGCAGAACATCAATTTGCGTTCGAAACACTACGCGATAGTCTGTGTCGAGAACCGATACTGCAGTATCCAGACTTCGAAAAACCCTTCGTCCTAACAACCGACGCTTTAAAGTATGCAATAGGAGCAATACTTAGTCAAGACAAAGATGGCGAGGATTTACCAATCGCGTATGCATCGAGGGTGTTACAAAAGGCCGAAATCAATTACTCGGTGTCCGAAAAAGAATTGTTAGCAGTCGTTTATGCCGTCAAACATTTTCTTCCTTATCTTTACGGTAGAACCTTTACTCTGGTAACAGACCACGAACCACTAAAGTGGATCAAAAACGTACGGGACCCGACTTCTCGTTTAATGCACTGGAGACTGAAGTTGGAAGAATATTCGTACGTCACAAAACATAAAAAAGGAATAGCGAACTCTAACGCAGACGCGCTTTCCAGAAATCCACCTGTCGACTCTTTCCGAATTCTACCTATTACCTCAAAACGGCCACGACCCGATACAGAATGCTCATCTACTGACGCCCACAAGCGTGCCAAAGTAGCTCACCAACACCCAACACGTGCTCGCGAACCAGATACGCTATCTTCGTCTACCAGCGCTCACAAACGCACCAAAATAGCTCACCAACACCCAACACGTGCTCGCGAACCGGATACGCTATCTTCATCTATCAGCGCTCACAAGCGAATGAAACATGTAGACCAGCAGCCAATACGAGCGCATGGATCTGCACATGAATCCACCAGCCCTTCCCTACGAAGACGAAACAAAGCATTACAAGACACTTCGACTTCTACTGTTACCTCTGACTCAAGTGCCAGTATGACTGACAATAGCAGCGCAACGGAGGCACCGATCGTAGTCGATAAAACGATCAAGCAAACTACGGAACGAATTCGACCACTCACCTCATCTAAATCAAACCAAAACTCCGGTAAGCCCCAGGGTCGTAGTGTTAAAATACGTGAAGAACAGTCCGACACACTGAATAAGCCGACACCCGAAGCCACTACCAGTTAAGGACGAAATTACGCCCCTCGATTCACGGAATTCGTAACAGATCTTAACCACCTACCATTAACGCATAGTAAATTTATTCAAGAGATACGCGACAATCTCCTCGACAGACAAGATAACCTAGCCGACTGCATCTCGGCAGACTGCAAGACATCACGAGGAGTCGCGGGATAACTAATCAATAGGAAAATAATCACCCGAGATCAACTACAACAAATAGACATTGACACTGCCACATGGTAACCGCCTCATTTACAATCTAGTAACAAAAAAATACCACTACCAGAAACCAACTGAAAAGACACTGTTCAATGCCCTAGTAAATCTAAAGAATTGCTTAGAACAAGACAAAGTCAAATCGCTCTCGATTCCAAGACTAGGCTGCGGCTTAGATAAGTTAGACTGGAACCTTGTTAATCGGATGATCCATTACATATTTAAAGACTCCGACATAACGATCACCATTTGTAATTATCAAAACCCGACTTATGACTCGACATCTTCTGAATCTGAAGCAGACGCATCAACACCCAGAATCCCTGCTCCCCCTTTAACTCGTCGGCCAATGCGTCGGACCGGCACTAGGTCAGCTCCAAGACATGCTCCGGTTTCTACTCCCTCGCGCTACCCAACTGATATCTCGGAGAGTGACTCCGTGACACATGATCCGGAGTCAGCTGTTGAAGACACGGATAGCGATGCCTCCGTTGTACCTACGGCAACGCTACCACCTTTAGGCTCACAACGTCGCGACAATCCCGAAGAGCGAAAACCGGACCGCCCCCATATTTACAATGACAACTTTTGTTGCTCAGATTACTTCATACAAAATCAAAATGACATATTACCAACACCCAACGTAACCGAAACTAATGACGGACTTCTCATGTTGTGCGATAATTACGCTCATTTCGTATCAGCTAATTGTGGTTGGACAGAAGGACTAGAAAAACAGTTGATAGACGGAAATCTGATAAGCATGGAATCCTTTCAAAACCAGAATCCAGAAATATCCGACGTAATTAAAACTCGGTTGAAAAACAACAAATACATATTTACCCTCGTAGTGAAACCACGTCAATCAGACCCGGGCAGACTTGACGACATTTTCTACACGTTAGTTAACTTGAGGATTATCTTGTCCGGACTAGACATTCGGTCCATATCATTCCCCATGTCAGGACCAGGAGTTGATGATATTCCACGATCTATCTTTAAAAAACTCATTTATCACATTTTTGCGGATTCAGACATTCGAGTAACACTTTGTAGAAATACTACAATTATACCAGACGAACGACTACGCGAAGACATGATCAAAGAGTACCACGAGTCACTGATCGGAGGACACCAAGGCGTTACAAAAATTTTCAATAAAATAAGAGAAAAATATTTTCGGCCAAATATGAAAAAGCAAATTCAAAATATCATCAGATCTTGCGGCAGTTGCCAGAGGAAAAAACTAGTCAGGATCAAAACAAAATTACCCATGGCAATCACTGACACGCCCGCAGAGGCCTTTGACAAAGTAGCTCTAGATTTACTTGGTCCACTCCCTGTTACGAAATCGAATAACCGCTACCTTTTGACGATCCAGTGCAATCTGACCAAGTTCTTAGACGCCATTCCAATTCCCGATGCTACGGCAAAGACGATAGGGACAGTATTCGCTGAAGAATACATCACGCGCTATGGATCTCCACGAACTATACTCACTGACCAGGGACGAAACTTCATGAGTACCGCTTTCAAAAAAATATGCAGGCTCTTCAAAATTAAACAACTACGAACTACCGCCTATAGACCGCAATCAAACAGCTCATTAGAAAGAAGTCACCTTGTAATTACCGAATACATCAAACATTACACCAACGAAGGTAAAGATTGGGATGAATTCACACGTTTCACCATTTTCTGCTATAATACAGCGAAACACGACAGTACACATTATTCACCTCACCAGCTGATCTTCGGCTCGGAAGCTAAACTACCGACAGATGCGATACTAAGCAACACATCCACGCATACATACGATACATTCCTCCTCGATCTAATAGCGAATCTCACAGACATCCGTAAACGCGCCGCGTTGAACCTGAAACAAGCTAAACAGAAAAGTAAAGAACACTACGACAGAACGATTAACCCACAACGATTTGAAGTAGGACAAACTGTCTACCTATTAAACGAAACAAGGTCAAAATTCCAAGATCATTATAAAGGCCCGTATGTAATCAAACGAATAATAGATGACGTTATCGCCGAAATATACCTCACGCTAAACAAAACTAAAACAGTTCATCTCAATAAACTGAAAATCGCACATACATAGTAAAATCCCACATTAACCTCTTTACTAGCAAACACAGTGCAACCAACAAACAGGGTATGACAATCCAATCGAGCTAAATATTATCCACCCACCTACTTCTTCTGTCCTACCCATTCCCAACGAAGTAGAAACCCATGATGCAGTTCCTTACACAACACCTCTGCTTCCTTTAAACCCACCAGTACTTAAAACGTTACGAAAACCTTATTACAAATAGGTAACTACTATATTGCTACCAAGATCTGCTGTTGCGTTGCCAAACAGACATGAGTAAAATAAATACTTGTGTACATTACTGCATTAAAATGATTGTAATGACGATCTTATACCCTTAGTTCACAATTAGCCCAAAATATATCTACACTCATAACCGATATCATTGTACGAATAGGTCAAACTCGATATACCAAAAAAAAAAATCATTTTTGTTTAATCTTAAGTGTACTAACCCGCTTCCACGCGCAATAGCCCTAGGCGCCTAGCTTTAAACAACATTATGTAACCATAGTATTATAACTATATGCCTTACGCTCATACGCAATCCATAATATAAACCATACTATCTCAGACATAAACTTACTATTACAAACACTTATCCTCAAATATCCAACTCATGTTGCTAAACGCATCAATCAATATTCAATCTACATTCATACTGCGACTACATACTTGTAAACACACATCAATTACCATTTTCATATATACGGACAACATATTATATTCAGATTATAAATACCATACACTACCTATAATAAGAAAAATTGTAAAACTAATTTTAAGAACATACTTTGAAATCATGTTTCACTACTGTATATGACATTTCCACCTTCTTGCTTCCCATATTCGGAACCATATCTACCGCTATGCTCCCTTTGACGGGGGGGGGGGGGAGGGGGGTGTTACGTCCAGCATACCACTTCTCTCTATTTTTCCTACTCGCTAACTCTCCCACAGTTCTTACATTAATCTCATGGTCTCTGTCCTGTCCTCTTATCTCTACGTAGTCTCACGTTATTCACTATCGCGCTTACTCATCAAATTCCATTCCCTACCTCTAGCATTGTCACACCTTTTCTGCACCCGTACGTTTCACGTCTCGAGGGACACTCCTATTCTAACTCTCAACAACGTCACATCTAGACTTCTTACACAGCTTCATACAGCACACTTCGTTTTTACCGCCATCTGAGCTTCCTCGAAATAAATATATAAGTAATATCTCAAACAAACCCTACGTTATTCAATCCTCATCCTGATTTCCGGTTGACCTGGAACTTGAAAGCGAAGCCAACCAGTTTACTCTTACCGCTCAGGAGTAACTCTACTCACGGACGTAACAGTACAATAACGTATTGGCGTACGTGTTTCGTATCTCTCTCTACCCAAAAATTACCCCTCCCCTCTCCGCGGTACTGAGCTGCCGATTATATGGTCGCGGTATATCGCATTACCAATTTCGAGGCGTGTTGATCACGCCAGGCGCCCAACAAATTTCGCGGTATTGTTTTAGGTCCAGGATACCTCGCGGACGCCGATTTATTGTGCACGCGGTAAGTTCTCGGTCATTTTCTCCGAGTGACCAAGGAGCGGGAAAAATCCACGTCACAATGCATATACCAGCCAGTCAAGAGCGGGCAAGACAAGATGTTTTTTCACGTCAAACACTGCTCGCTACCTGCTTTTTATCGACGATTTTTGCCATCGCATATCCGGTACTGATTGGGGTTGGGGTGTGCAGGCTCAAACCTGTATACCATAAAAATTTTTGATTCTTTGATGGCGGGGGTGGTACGAAGCTTTGACCCCCCCCCCCCCATTACACTCAAATTCTTGCGATCTGTCGGCCTATACATAAGCTTAACGCATCCGATGCAGACAAAATTATACAAAGTTCAGCTTATATCAACGTCAAAGTCATGGCCGTCGAAGTGTATCTGGGACTTGCAGAGCAGATGGAGGGAACGTACAATTTGCTGAGAGAGCAACCACCCGGAGAAGAGAATGACGCTGTCATCAATCATTGCACTGATATTGGAATTGCGGATATCCAAGTTCTACGTGATATTTCTATGCAACGAGGAACGACTGTTGGTGCTAAAATTCGGATCCAACATAGTATCGCACTCCTGCAATCTTGAGTGACGAAGATCAAGCAGTTGCAGCAGCGCGCAGTGGTGACGGGTGGAAATATCGGTACTCCTGCGGGTGTACAGTGGGACGATGTGGATAGTGCTTTTGCCAGCCGAATCCGAACAGGGGTTGTCACAAATCTCCGTCATGAAAATTTGGACACCTTTCTGGACGATGTGCTGCGCGTCGTCACCGAGAAGTTGGAGCTGGTACTGCGCGAGAAGGGAAATGTGAAGGTCAACCTCATATTATCGTGCAAATTCGAAAATGCCAAGCACGAAGAGATCTTCACGAAGTTCAGAGCTTCAACACCTCCAACGTGGCGATTCTTCTCCCATCGAGCGATATAAATGGCTGGTTTACACATGCACGGGGTGATCCGCAATCAAAGGTGGAAGATTTCGAACAATGCGATTCCGGCTGGAGTATGATTGAGATCCTCAACATCGCTGTGAATATGAACCGCTACCAGCCTCTCGCCGCGGGGGCTTCAACATTCATCGAGCTGCCCCAGGACATTCGACATAAGTAGGCTGTGATCAATATGAGGAACGAGGACGAAAGATACCTTCTCTGGTCCGTCACAGCAGCCCTCCACCTGGTCAATATCCACACCGGTAGGACTCACAACTATCGTCGCTATATTTCCGAGTTGGACTGTACAGGTATCAAATTCCCTGCTACTCTACATGATGTGAAAAAGCTTGAGAGATTGAATAATTTACGCATCAATGTATATGGTATAGAATCTCAAACTTTTTCGCATCATGGAAAATCAAATAAAAGCGTCATCGTGCCAATTTATTCGAGTAAAAATTTGCATAGCGTAAACATTGACACGATCCATGTTCTAATGGTTGAGAGTAATCCGGAAGACGATATGACTGGTGAGTTTGCACCGAGATTCCACTTTGCTTGGATTGAAGATCTTTCCCGATCGGGGAGCAAACAATTGTCTGATCATAATGGTCAGCTGTTCTTTATGTGACAGATGCTTGTGCCACTTTAGCGTGAAACACACCGACGACAATCATCGATAAGATTGTATTATGCTAAATAAAGTACGCATGGAATTTCCCAAGTGTAAACATTTAGTATTTTCCAATTTTCAAAACAAAGGCGCCGTTCCATTCGTCGTATACGCCGATCTCGAATGTATATTAATCCCCGAACCTGTAGATGAAATTGGAACTCGTAAGACTTGTGAAATTCAAGAGCATATCCCGCACAGTGTGGGTACTACGAACATTGCGCGTACGATGAGACATTATCGGAGTTCCACGGTAAACGCGGTGTCGATTGCATAGATTGGTTTATGAAACAGCTTAAAGATTTATCAATTCAAGTAGAGCCACGCATCAAAAACATGATTCTGATGAAGGCTCTTACCCAAGTGCAACGCGATCGTCACATGCGCGCAAAGAATTGTTATGTTTGTGAAAAACCGTTTACCCCTGAGGAGAAGAAGTGTTACGATCACTGTCACTTCACGGGTCAATATCGTGGTACTGCTCATAATCGGTGTAATTTGAATTTCAGAGAGTCGCACATAATTCTAACAGTTTTCCACAATTTGTCCGGTCACGATTCTCACTTTTTATTAGAATCCCTCGCTTCAACTTTCCCCGGTAAAATTACACTGCTACCCATAAATGAGGAAAAATATATATGCTTCACGAAACGCGTCGATGGAACAATGATGCACTTGAGATTCATCGATTCGTTTCGATTTACGGCTAGCAGCATCGATAAACTTTCCACATATTTGACCGTTACCGATAAACGCATAACACGTAAATTTTATAATAACCCGACTCACAAGGAAGGTCACCTTACTGTACCCCTTGTACAACCTGGGTCAAAAAAATTATATTTTGTAGTTCACACCAAAGTATCAACCCTTACAAAAAATCAGCGGCCCACTCGCATATTTAAGGAGTGAAATTAATTCTTAAAAATCGGTAGTTATTTTGTTTTTCGCTGATATCTTCGAAACAAAAATAGATACGGCAAAAGTTGAAATGGTAACGTTGTTCATTTTTCAGTGCTCTGCAATATTATGCAGTCGAAAATTATATGGAATTTTTTTGTTTTTTATTTTCATAAAAAAACGGGTTTTTTACACATCTTTCTCCATCATTTCATAATAAAACCTAATTGTTCCGACTACACATTTAATGATATTGTTACGAAGCGGAAAATTGAGAGAGGAAAAGGATTTATCTTGTGACGAAGCTCTCCTTTTAAAGTCTCGAGATAGACTGTTTTTACAATAATGTTGGTTGACGCAGCAACCTCATTCTTTTGAAAAACATAAGAGGTTTATAAACGTTTCTTATCTATAATGACTACTAGATCGTTCAAAAGGGGGCAAAACGGGTGATTTCACCCTTTGTAACACTACTTCCCTCCGAGGCAAAGAGTCGTCCCGACTCGGAAAAGATGAAACAATTGTAAAAGTGATCTAGCAGTCGGTGCTCGAAGGTGAGCTATGGCCCTAGTTTTTTTAATATCTGGCATTCGCTAACGGTCTCAAGGGAAACCATAGAAACTCTTAAGCAGATGCCCGAGCACTAAATTCAAAACCCCAAAAATCATTATGTTCAGTGTTTTTCACAGAGATGAGTGTAAAGGGTAAGTTGGTGAGTTCTTCATGAGATTCCTTGGCCGAAGACACATTGGAACATTGGAACACCTCGAAGAACGAACTCGAGAACAGATCGCGTCAGGATGCTCCGGAAGGGCAGGAGACAGAAGGGATCCCAGTGGAAGAAATTTTCTGGCGTTCAAAGTTATTGCGGGGATCAAGAAAAGGACAGGTGAACCGGCCCCGGGGTTTCCTCCGGACACAGCACACCCTAGAGTTGGGAGGACAAAAGTGAGAGGAAGCGGATGATTCCCAATTTGCTAAGCGAATTTGGGGGAAAAAACGCGATTGATTGGACTTATTACTCATTCAATAGAAAGAAAAGGAACGATCTTATCTGAATATCCGGAAAACCCAGGCTAAGGCCGAACAAATGGCACAGCTGGAGGTATCATCGGGAACAGGTAAAGGCGGCAGATTCGACGGGGAAAATCTATAAAAACTAAAAGAAACTGACATGTTGGTTAGAAAAATAAGGAAGGATCACGAATACATTGCAGAACCAAAGCACTCTTCAAGCCAAAGAAATCAAAATTTCCCGTATTGAACAACAACGAATTAACCTTAACCCGTCAACGAGCTTTCTAACCTTCAGAGAGCTACAAAAACGTCGCCCTTGACTGATAAGGAGCTAAACGATGCAGATGAACGACTTTGTATTTGGTACGAGGGGAACGTCTAATTCTAAAAACAACGTCGTTAATCCGATCAGCGATAAAATAAGGACCTTCCCAATTACTTTGGAGTTTGGGACAACGCCCTTGTTGTCGAAGAGGTTGCAATAACCAAACGGAATCTCCCTTCTCAAATTTAAAATTCCTAGCTCTAATGTCATAACGATCCTTAGTCTTATCGGAGATCATACGAATTCTTTTCCTAGCAAATTCATGAACCTCGTCCAATTTTTGACGGAAAACGGAATTAAAAATCACCTCGAACGAAGCCACGGAAGGATTGACGCCCTTTACTAAATCTGACGGAAGTCGAAGATCCCGACCCGTCAACATCATAGCTGGAGAAAAACCGGTGGTGTCGTGAATTGCAGAGCCATACGATAAAAGAAATAAGGGAATCCACTCATCCCAATCTTTCTGATCCTGATCAACGAAAGAAGAAAGACAACGAAGAAGCGTTCTATTCAATTTTTCTACCATTCCATTAGAATGCGGATACAAAGCGGTGGTACGCGTTTTCCTAATCCCTAAAATTTGAAGGAACTCCTCCATCAAATTCGACTCAAAATTTCGACGCTGATCTGTGAGTAATTCTAGAGGAGCTCCGTAACGACAGACGAATTCACGAACGAAAGCTCGAGCGACGCTGCTAGCTACTTGATTCGGAATTGGGACTACTTCTAACAACTTTGTAAAATAATCTGCTATCACCAGGGCATACCGATTTCCTGACCTAGAAAGAGGAAGAGAGCCTAGGATATCCATTGCGACTCTTTCAAATGGAGCTCCTACGTTATATATTTGAAGAGAACTCTTCCCTCTTTCACGAGGTCCCTTCTTGGCTAAACAAACCGTGCAAGTTCTGCACCAATTTTCAACGTCAGCTCGGCAGTAAGCCCAAAAATACCTTTCTCTGATCCTATCTCAAGTCTTATTAGAAGCGAGATGGCCACCGACAGATGAATCATGAAGGCTTGACAAAATTTCGGCTATCTTTTCTCTAGGAACCAGAAGCTGCCAACGTACCGACCTGGAGTCAGGTGATTCCCATTTCCTATAAAGCAACTGATCGAGGAGGAACAGGGAGTCCCACTGCGCCCAGTAAATTTTCAAAGACTGACTCATAAAAGATACTTCTTCCCACTGAGGCCTGACTCCTGTTGATTTCCAATTCCGAATTGGGAGGAGATCTGAATCTTTCTCCTGGGCGATAATCCAGTCTTCTTTATGTTCAACGAGAGAAATTTGACGAACGTTAAGCGTGGGATCTTGCTGTTTATTTAAACGAGAGCACTGTTTGCAATCGTCCCCGCACGGACGACGAGAAAGTACATCAGCATTACCATGCAGAACTCCGGGACGGTATTCAGTTTCGAAGTCATATTGACCTAACCTCTCCAACCATCGAGCTACTTGGCCTGCAGGTGATTTGAACGAAAGAAGTCAAAAGGAAGCATTGTCTGTCCGAATCAAAAATTTCCTTCCATAAAGATAATGATGGAAATGGCGAATAGATTTTACCATCGCTAATGATTCCCTACGGGTAACACAATAATTGCGTTGCGGTTTAGACAAGACCCGACTGAAATAACCAATAACGCGCTCTTGGTTATCCTGAATTTGAGACAAAACCCCACCGATATCACAGAGAGAAGCGTCAGAATCTACGATGAATTGAGAATCAGTGATGGGATAAGCTAATATCGGCAACAAAGTTAATAATTTTTTAAGGAGAACAAAGGCTCCTTCGCATTCGAAAGTTCAATGAAAAACAACTTTAATTCCTGTGAGAGCATGGAGGGGTCTCGCTATAGAAGCAAAACCCTTAACGAAACGTCTGTAATAAGTACAAAGTCCTAAGAAACTTTGAACCTTTGCTTTTGAATCGGCACGAGGCCAATTCAAGACCTTTTCCATTTCAGAAGGATCTGTCTTAACACCTTTCGCTGAAACGACGTGTCCGAGAAAAGGTACTTCCTGTTTGAAAAAAATGACATTTTTTGAGAGTCATTTTTAGACCAGCTTGGAATAAACGACTGAAAACCTGCTTAAGATTTTCCAATTCTTCATCAAAAGTCTTACTAAACACAATGATGTCATCGAGATAAATCTTGCCAGTGAGACCTTGAAGGGCGAATTCCATCGCTCTTTCGAAGGTAGCTGGTGCATTACAAAGGCCAAAAGGCATAACTTCAAATTGTCAAAGTCCACCTAACCCTGTGACAAAAGCTGTTCTCGCTTTGTCTGACGGATTCATTTCGACTTGCCAATAACCACTCTGTAAATCAATCGCAGAGAACCAACGGGCAGCAGATATTAAATCAAGGGTATCTCCTATCTGAGGAAGCGGATATGCATCTTTCTTGGTGACCTCGTTCAACTTCCTATAATCTATACAAAACCTCTTGGAACCATCTTTTTTATTGACTAAGACAATGGGAGAAGCCCACGGGCTAGAAGACGGCTCAATAATATCTGCTGTTTTTATATTTTCTACTAATTTTTCAACTACCCTGCGACCACTTAAAAACAGCCCTCTAGCTGCCTGTTTAATCGGAGCGATATTCCCTACATCTATCAAATGCTAAGCTATGTTACATCTCCCGATGTCGGCAGAGTCTTTAGCGAAAGTCTCTTTAGAATCGTTAGAAAGGCCAACGAGACTGTTAGTCTGCGCGATATCTAAATCTTCAGAAGACCTAGTAAAGAGTTCCGTGAGATAAGAAGGAACGACTAAAGAGTCCGAAAGATGTTCTAAAACGCGCAAAGACGAGAGGGTTTCTTTCTGTTGAGAAGAGTTAATATACCTAGACGTTTCGAGGTTGATTTTACGGTAAACAGAACAGAGAGTCGAATCCCCAGTAGAAATCACGCAGTTGTGAGCGGAAAGAAAATCTATGCCTAAAACGCCTTCATCTTCTATATCAGCTACTAGAACTTTATGTGGAAATTGAAGACAATCAGCTACTGTTACCTGCACGACCATCTTACCTACGACAGGGGTAGTGGCTCCGGTAACAGTGCAAATAGACACAGAAGGATAAATTGAAGCAAGAGACGAAATCATATCAAGACGAACAACGGAAATTTTGGCTCCTGTATCTATCACCCACAACCAACCTAGTCCGTTAACGGAGCCTTTAGCATAAAGGCCGATACGACGCAGGCCTCTAACCACGAACTGTGAAGCAACAGGGCTAAGGAACTTGGAAGAAACCGATGATATCCGCCCTTTCGGAACATCGGTAGCTAGTTTCCCGAATTCTAAGGAACAGAAGGTTGCGCTGCCCAAACCGGATTAGAGGGTGCTCTCTTGGAGGCATTATTGCGCCACGAATCTTTCGCAGTTTTCAACTGACGGTCGAGTTTAAAACAATTCTTCGTGATATGTCCTCTTAAACCGCAAAACTGGCACTCTGAGACAAGCCGATTGGAGTTTGATCTATTGTGGTAACGAGAGAAATCACTATTTTTCCTTACTGGAAGAGAATCTGAGCTAAGCTGATTGACCCAAGGACGGGACGAAGAATTTTCCGAAGGTTCAGCTTGGCTTAATCAATGAAGTTGACGCGAACCTAAATCCGCCTCGTTCATGGCTTCTAATTCTAAGCCCTTAATAATTGCTTCATGTAGAGAAGTTGGAGCTGCGAGCCTCAGATGATACCGAAGCTCCGGATTCCGAATCGCATTAATGAAATTCGCCCGAGCTATCTGATCTCTAGCTTTTTCTGCACAATCAGTAAAGGAATGTCGAGCGAGACGTTCGATGTCATCTCCGAGAGAGGCTAAATCTTCCTTGGGCCCTTGACGTCTATTTTCAAACTGAGTGAAATAAAGTTTGGAAAGATGTTCTTTGCCAAACCGAAGTTTAAGAGCCGCACAAATACTGTCGAAATTTTCAGAATCCGAATCTGAAAGCGATCCAAGAACTACCAAGGCCGGACCAGACAAAGAAGCTGTCAAATTAGCTGCTTTCTGGGACGGACTCCAACCATTAACCTTACTTATCATGTTGAACTGACGTTCAAATAGACTCCAAGCAGACGAACCGTCATACGAACCGAGCTTCAAATTTGAATGTTTCGAGGTCAACTCTACAATACTCGCGGCAGGTACAGAGACCTGATCGAGTCCGAACGAGCTCTGAGTCTGCGGAGAGAGAACATTGACAGTTCCGCGCGATTTTCAAAAGGCCAAGAACTCTGACCGAATATCCACGCTAGGATGAGACGACGCGACAGGAGGCTCAACTACTTCTGAAATATCACGTGACGGAAGATCGTGGCATTGCGAATAAGAACTAACCTGAGCTTGTTGCGAGACATGAGCAGGTACGGAAAATTTTCAACAACAGGGGGAATTTCGCCTCCCTCATAAATAGCGTCAGACCTTGATTGATCCGGAATTGAATGAATGGAGGTCCTCCTTGCTGGGACCGGGACTGAAAGGAGAGAAGTCCTTCTACCTGGGGACGAAACTGGGCGTATTGGGAATTTCTGCGGCCGCTCCTGAAGCTTCTGCCCAACTTGCAGGATCCCGATCAGCGCCGGGACACGATTTCCTGTTGATGACGTTGTTGCGAGAGGAGTTTGTGCAGAAGATTCTGCTGTTCTTGTTGCTGCAGTTGTTGCTGTTGTTGTTGTTGTTGTTGCTGTTGTTGATGTTGTTGTTTCTGCTGTATCTGTCGCATCAGTAAATCTTGATTTCCCTGGATGAGCTCTGCCAAGAGAGCTAGTTGGGGCTCGGGCTGAACCTCAGTTTCCAAACGAGGAGAAACGGGAGGATACGCTGGTTCAAGGGACGAAACGCGTCCGGCAGCTCGGCGCTCTGCGCGTGATGCTCTCGTCGGAGGAGATCTCTGCATTTTTTGTATATACTTCTTATCACTCAAAATCCACTCAAAACTCTTTCGAGATTCAGAAGAATCCCACTTCTGACACCAGTGTTACGAAGCGGAAAATTGAGAGAGGAAAAGGATTTATTTTGTGACGAAGCTCTCCTTTTAAAGTCTCGAGATAGACTGTTTTTACAATAATGTTGGTTGACGCAGCAACCTTATTCTTCTGAAAAACATAAGAGGTTTGTAAACGACTTTTATCTATGATGACTACTAGATCGTTCAAAAGGGGGCAAAACGGGTGATTTCACCCATCGTAACAATATCGATCCAGATTTGTTTTTTACGTCTCAAGAGGTCACGGAACCGGAAAGTTTTTTTTTCAAACGCAAATTTTTTTATAGAATTGGACTGATTACATGTTCTTATCATAATCAAACTGTGAGGTTTACTGTTTGAAATACGTTTTATTTTTTCATGATATCCTATCTGAGATGTTTAATACCGTCATATCAGCAAATAATGAGGCTCTATATAAACTGACTCTTGCCACATTTGAGTTAGTATTAACGGTTTCCGTTCATCAAAGTTCTTTGGTTATAGGAGTGCATTATTAAGAACGTATTGAATACTGTGAACTTTTTCGAAAATGTATATCAATCCCGTGAATGTCATAAACATTTTGTCGACTTATTTTATGATGATGAATTCGCCCGAAACACCAGTGAATGAAAATGAAATGAAATTAGCAGATACAATGAAAGAGTTTTTAATTGAAAGCAAAACACATACACGAGAATCGAAAGTGAAGAAGACGAAAGTTTGGAATTTTAAGAACAATTCAAACACCATGAGCCTGAAAGTATAGAAGACAGTGAATTGGAATAGGATTCAATTTCATCTGATGAGGCAGATGACTCTCAATGTACAAAAAATGAAGATGAGATTTCATTCGATTACAAGAAGAAGCTGTGGAGTTTTGGAGAAGTTAAAAAAAAAAATGTTAATACTTGTACAGTTGCACACCGTTTTAAAAAAGTGATTTCTAAAACACAATTGAAGCGTTGGGCTCATCAAATCAATAGAGGTGGGACTCTTAAGGAAAAATAAATGAGATATCTCAATATACTTTAAATCGCTTCATTGAAGCAATTGAATGTGGCAAGATAGTACACGATATTGATTTGCGACGATGGGCTTTGACCGCACATAAAAATTTCATGAATTCCGATGCACGATTTGAAGCGTCAAAAAAATGGGTGAATAAGTTCAAAAGAGCACATCGCATTACGTCTCGGAAAATTACAAAATTTATTACCCAGAAAACTTTACAAGACTCAAAAAATCTTAAAAAAACGGCTGAAGAGTTTACAAATAACATTAAATCTGTTATCAACAACCTTGGTCTGGACAACCTTTACAATTCAGATCAAAGTGGATTTCAATTTGAAATGCATTCTGGTCGCACTCTTGCAAACCAAGGATCGAAAGAAATTGAATGCGTTGTTCAATCAATATCTTCAACAACTCATTCTTATACGATTCAACCGACGATATTCGCCGATGGAAAATTACTTTCACCGTTATATCTCTATTAAAAGAAATCGGTGGTGACTTTGGCCCACGTGTAGAAAAAACGTTGTTCAAACCCACAAACGTTTTCGTTTCGGCATCGAAATCTGGAAAGTTAACATCAGGTAAGAACTATTTAAATTATACATTCTTGTGGCATATTAAATATTGCGAACCAAATCAAATTAAATATTTCTTTCGTTTTTTCGACAGATCATTCCAAACAGTGGCTAATCGAAATCTATTTTCCGAATGGTGGCGACAACAGTGCGCTTTCAATCGGCTCCTGGAGTGGACACTGTTCAGAAGTAGTTGATGTAGTAACTCCTCCTAACAATAAAATTGTATTAAAAATTATTCCAAAAGGGACAACAGGACAAATACAACCATTAGATGTGTTTGGTTTTCGAATATAGAAAAATTTTGTTCGGCATTTGTCAGATATAGTTATTCTTTCCGGTAGCGATATAAATCTGCATTCAAGGAATAACATCATCGAACTGCAGTCACTTGTTCACAATCAACTGTCTTCCCCACGTTATATTAATATGCTTTAATATGCATGGTACGAAAGTGGGTACATAGAAAAAACACCCCCTGAGTTCATCAATCCGGTGACGTTTGGTTTTGGCGATAATTCGGAACCACGATGTCACATTTGTGGTGATTCAGCTGTTATAACATGTTCGTGGTGCAAAAAACCTTTGTGTCTCAAACACTTCTCTGAGGAGTATCATTATTGCAATGAATACATTCCATAATACGAAATGAAGAAACTGATAAGTGCATTGTCTGCTTTTTTTCCTGTCATGAGTCCTAGACATTTTAATAGCTATATAATATATGAATCAAAGGTTTCTAGTAAATAAAAAAACGACATGCATGTTAAATGAAGTTTCATATAAAATGAAAAAAAATCATGTGATACTCATTCGCTTGTACTAAAATAGATGCACAAAACTAAACCAGATGTAAATGATTTATGAGTATTTTACGATGAGGGTGGAACAACATATGTGGATTTACTAAACCTATATATAAATATAAACATATTTCGTTTGACGGATTTGTCAACCTTCTTTAATTTTCAGGCGAAATAAGAACGTTTTCAGTGATCAAATGACGAAAAATGTATTAAAAAACACTTTTTCAAAATAAAAGAAAACAAAAATATTGTTTCTAATTTTTGACTACATATTATTGCAGAGCACTACAAAATGAACAACTTTGCTATTCAAACTTTTGCCGTATCTATTTTTATTTCGAAGATATCAGCGAAAAGCAAAAAAACCACCGATTTTTAAGAATTAATTTCACCCTCCAAATATGCGAGTGGGCCGCTAATTTTTTGTGAGGGTTTATACTTCAGTACGAATTACAAAATATAATTTTTTTAACCTAGGTTGTGGGGGTACAGTAAGGTGACCTTCCTTGTTAGTGTTAGATACTGAAATGGTTGATGACGATCATGATATAGAAAATTATGAAAAGAAGGTAACACATCATTCCGCATGGATTCGAAATTTATCGCTTTTAACAAGATCACAAACTTCTGCTCACTGTGCTCGTACTTGGTTATGTGGTAGGTCTCTGTGACACTTTAATCTGAAAGACGTATGTTAAAGCACAGAGTTGATTGCACAAGTTTGAACGGAATCAAAGTTATTTGACCAACAGAAGAGTACGTAATTCTAAAATTCTAAAATTTTAAGCACAAAGAAACCGTTCAGTTCTGCATTTACCCGGATCTTTAATGTTTACTGTAACCTACTCTTCGGTATCGGGGAAAAACGAACCATTGCTCAATAGCATATTCCGTACAGTATAGCTTATTATCTGCATTGTGCAATTAACGATTCAATTTCAAAATTCAACATCAATCGTGGAGAGACTTGCATTCGATGGTTTATGGGTGAGTTTGTGGGATTTGTACATCGTTGGAAGTATATTTAAAAACTGTTGTACCTACGAAACCTCTGACGCGTGATCGAATTTCCGAATTTCAATCTGCTGAAATATGTCAAATCTGTAAAAAACCTTTCACACCCGAAAACGTGAAACATCGTGATCGTGATCACTGTCGTTTCACAGGAAATTATTATGGTGCTGCTCATCCGGCAAGTAATTTAGATTATCAAAATTCACATGCTATCCCAGATATATTCTACAACTTATCAGGTTACGAGGTACGTTTTCTGATTAAAGTATTTGCAACATCTTTCAAGGGTACTATTCAGCTTTTTACCCGTTGATACAGAGAAATACATTTCGTTTACCAAATATGTTGAGGGAACAGATGTAAAGTTTAGATTCCTGGATTTGTTCCGATTTATGCCCAGCAGCCTTGACAAATGAGCATCGTATTTGGGTGATGATCAGAAAACAATGACACGCAAAATTTGCAGTACCTTGAATGAATTTAAATTATTGACCAGAAAAGGTGTTTTCGCGTACGAATACATCGATAACTGGGAGAAGCTCGAGAGCAGACGATTACCAACCCAAGAAAAATTTCATTCTAAATCAAACGACTGGGACAAAACAGATGATGATTACGCGCACGCATGCAAAGGTTGGCAAATTTTCAATATTCAAACTTTGGGGGATTATCCGGACTTGTATTCACAGACGGACGATTGTTTACTGGCTGAAGTTTTTCAAAACTTTCTACAGAATTTTTGGACGGCGTATAGACCAGACCCGTTACATTATCACACAGAGCCTATTCTGTCGTTTGACGCAATGTCAAAGTGTACTGATATCGAACTGGAGCTTCTCACTGATATAAATATGATTATGTTCATCGAAGGTATTCGTGGCGGTGTGTCGCAATGCTCAAACAGACACGCAAAGGCCGGAAATAGGTATATGGAAGAGACATTAGATTCTGCAGTCGAAGAATCTTATCTCATGTACCTGGATGTTGACAATGTGTACGATGCTGCTATGAGTTTTGCTCTGCCATGCAGTTTCTTTGAATGGGTATCAGATTCCAGACAATGAGACAATCTTACTACTTCGGACGAAGCAGAGTTTGGTTACATGTTAGAAATAGATTTGGAATATCCCAAGGAATCGCATGAACTGCATAAAGACTTACCACTGTGTCCGGAGCATTACGTACCTCGGAATTCAAATAGTCGATAGTCGAAATTGACGACCGCGCTACTTTGCAACAAAACTATGTTATTCATTATCACGTTTTGAAACAATGTTAGCTATTAGGCTTGAGGTTAGTTAACATTCACAAAGTTCCGGCAAACACCATCGCTCAAAAATTATATAGATTTGAATACCGATTGACGAAAAATTCATCAACGAATTCAAAAAAAAATTTCATCAACTAATAAATGACGCAGTTTGCGGTAAAACGATGAAAAATGTTGGAAAGTACAGAGATATCAGGCTGATCACGAAATGAGATGTAAGATACGGTACTAGAGCTGCTATTGCCAAACCAAATTTTCATAGCTGCACGATTTTCGAGAAAGATACGATAATAGTTGAATTAAGTAAAACGAAAGTGAAATTGAATAAGCTTTCGTATGAAGGCTTCTCCATTCTAAATCTTTCGAAAAGGATCAGCATTAAATACAATGACTTTTAACGATTATAAGGAATGTACTTCACACCATGAAAATGTGATGAAAAATCAGAATTTGATGTTGAGTCAAAAGCATGAAGTTTATACTGTGGAACACAAGAAGATAGCACTGAGCTGGAATAACGACAAACGGATCGTGTTTCACAAAACGACCGACACGCTGTCGTGGGGCTATAGGCCACGTAAATGAAATGCTTCTTGAGTTATGAGATATGCCTTAGCTTTACAATTACTGCATCGTAGCGTATAGGACATGATTCGAAATTGCATAGTAATGTATATAATATAGAGATTCATTCATTCAACTGGTGTGTGTACTGTCAAAACCTGATCATTTTACATGTAATTTTTTCCCACGTGTCTTGAGAACCTTTTCCACGAGATAGATGTCTGGATGTTTGATCTTGAGCAGCTCCTGTTCGTAGAAACCGCCAGCGGTTGGTTGATTTCGATGGTATTGTCCACTTGGCTTATCGTGAATATCTCTGTCGTCCATTTGGGAGTGTAACCTTTCTCCAAGACGTTTTTGAATTTGCTGGTCCAAACTTTGTCATCAGTTTCGAACTATACTGATTTGGTAGACATCGATCAAAGCCCCCCGTACGCCTGACGTATTTTGGCTTTCGTTTGCAACAGTGACATCCAATGGTTTTATTCGTATGGTTCGGTATTTGGTGTTGTTGTAAGTCGATACCAAATCAGATAAGATGACGAGCCATTTGTAGCTTCCTCGCATACCGAACCGTTTCTACATTTTACTTTCCAGCGTACGATTGAAGCGTTCACAGACTGACGCCCTTAAATTACTGTACGTGGAGTTAAGTTTGATTCCATAGCGTGTCATAACAGATTCAAATTTTGAGTTGTGAAATTCCGTTTTTCTGTCCACGGATAATTGTTTCGGTACACGTCCTTGAACTAACACAGATTTCATCGCCGTTATAACATTATCCCCGGACTTGTTCTTCATCGGTACAGCCCACGCATACTTTTAAAAAAATATCAATGACTGTGAGCATGTATGTAATATCTATTGATCCCCTTGGGGTTACAAGGACTTCCCTTTTCCTCTTCCTTTACAATATTTTTACATGTTTTCTTAACCTATTCTTACCCTATTCTTACTTCCTACCTTATCCTTACTTAATTTCTAATTGCCTGTGCCCTGTGCCATTGCCTTGCCATTCCCTTACTTTCCCTCTTATCCTTTTCTTATTTTTTATCCTTATCTTTACTTAACCTTATCCTATTTTACCTTATTCTATTTCCTAAATCGTCCTTATCCGAATCGACTTCCATTTCCCATTCATCTCTCACTCTTTCATTCTCTTGTACATCCCTGATCCTTTCCAATTCTCTCATCCAGACTTCTCCCACCCCCTCCTCACCTAACATCTCCCTCACCACCTCCTGCCAGCTTTCCTCCCTTCTATCCCAGCCTACGCACCTTTCCCATACGTGCTCCCATGTTTCCTCCTCCCCCCCACACACCCTACACCTTCTCTTTTCCTCTTCTTCCCAGTACCTTGCCTCCTTCATCTCGCTTCCTAATCTAAATCTTGCCACCCTTATCCACTTGCTTTCTCCCCATCCTTTTCCCAGATATCCTGGTCTCCCTTCTCCTTTCACTAGCCTGTACCATCTGTTGTATCTCGATTCCCTTATTTTCTCTCACCTCTCTTTTCTCTGTTCTTCCCTCTCTCTCTCCTCTATTTCCCTAAACTCCATCTCGCCCCTCTCCCTTCTCGCGACTACCTCTCTACTCTCTGCTCCCCTTTCCGCAAAGAAACTTTCCCTTTCTCTTTCCCACCTCGATCCCTGCCTCCCAGCTTCTGCCTTGTCCCTTATCTCTTCCCAGCATCTCCTAGCTAAATCGCTACCCTCCCCTCTCTCCAGCTTCCTTTCAAAATTCAATGCGCTTCTCCCTGCCCTAATCCTTAGCTTCTCCCTCTGTAGTTCCTCCCTTACTAACATACCACTCCCTTACATCCACTCCTAATGTCCATCTCAAAAATCTATCCTGTACCGCCTCGACCGCCCTCCACTCCCTCCACCGCCATATCTCCGATGCATACTCTATTACCGTCCATACTAGCCTGTCAAATAACCAAATCCTTTTTTCCCAATCCCTCCTAAACCTTCTTTTTCCTATTCCCCATACCTGCCTCATTACTACCCCTGCCTTCCGTACTCTCTCTTTCACCTGTGCTTCCTGTCCCCCATTGCACTTCACTCGATACCCTAGATAGCTGAACTCTTTCACCTCCTCTATCTTTTTCCCTTTCCATCTCCAATCTATGTTTTTCCTTCTACCGCCTCCTTTCCTAAATCTCATAATCTTTGATTTCCCTACATTTACCGTCAGCCTTTTCCTATCCATATACCTTTCTAACTTCCTAATCATTACCTCACTTTCCGCTAGTAACACTATATCATCCGCATAAGCTAACGTGCATACCCTGCCGCCGGCTAACTCCACCCCCCCAACCCTTCTCCCTCTCCAACAAGGGCATAACATACTGCTACTACTGTTATTGTCTATTCTAAAAGTTCTTAACAATGTTTTTGAAGTATTATTATTATTGTTTTGAAAGATATATATAATAGTGGCAATGTTACCTTACTTTGTAAAATCTTTTTGAAACATGAGTGATCGAGTTTGCCCTTCACGTAACGACATTGTATTACCAGGCTCTAAATCGCTTAGAAAGTGTAAGTTGTGTAGTAGAGTTTTTCACTCGTCCTGCTTGAAAGGTACTTGGCGGTGGAACATTGGATTATATTGTTGTGCACTTTGCATGAAATTACGTTCTCCTTCTGCTGGTAGTCTATCTGGTACTCTTGCCACTATTGATAATTCAGTTAGTAGAAACATTGGTCAATCTGAACTCTTGCTATCTTAGATTCCACTGTCTTCAAACGCTAGCAAAGAAGTATCTTGCAAACGGCTAACCAACGAACGGTCTCCTCCGTCCCCAATGAACTTGCAAAGGCAAAAAGTTGCTTGTTCCGTAGCTCCTTTAACAGATTCTTCCGCAAACATGGGCGATAGAAATATGCCACCTTGGTTTGAGGCATGGTCAACTCAAAAATTTGATCCTTTTACAAATGGAGTGAATCAAAAGTTAGCAGATTTGTCCACTAGAATAACGCGTCTTGAAAATGAAAATCGAGTTAACTCTAGGGAGTTGAATGATAGTAAGTCGACCCTCAAAAGTATTAAAGACTGGGAGTTACTTTCCGATTCGTGTGAAGTACGTATTACGGGCGTTCCTAAATCCCCGACAAATGAATATGATAATGCGGTTGAAAAAGTATTTGAAGCGACTAAAAATGACCATAATTTACAGTATGTATCTGTTATTCGGCAATTGCCCTTTGCACAGTCAGCTGATGTCTCAGCTAATGCTGCAAATGAAACTACAGCTGATAATTCAGCTCTTTCTCCCGAATTCTTAACTCTCATGGTCAAACTTGTGTCCCCTACAGTACGCAATAATGTTATATCACAGTCGCATTTGCTTAACGAAAAGACTGCGCAAATCATTTTTGGCTATGGTGGTGAAAAACCAGTCTTTATGAATGCTGTTTGGCCTAAACAAACCTATGATCTACTTCGTGCTGCTATTCCGAAAGCCAAAGCACTGAATTATATTAGACCTGTTGTACGAAACTTAATAGTTTGAATGCGTACTAACAGTACAGCTCCTCTCATTCCCGTCTATTCAGTTGAAGATCTCAACAAACTTCAACCGCTTGATCGTCGTGTTAGCAACACGCGACAACAACAACAAAAATAGCAACTTACCGCTCAGCCGCAAAATGAACCTTTTACTTCAAGAAGATATTTTAGATTTTGTCATGGTAATATAAATCACATATCAGCCAATTTCAATAGTTTAGAAACCTATCTTTCAATAAATCCTACTTATGATGCTATTGCTCTTACTGAAACTTTTCTTGTTCCTGGAGATTCTGAAAAAACTTACCATCTTCCAGGCTATCATCGTTATCGTCAGGATCGTATTGGAAAGGAAGGTGGAGGAATAGTCTTATATATTCGTGAATGTTATAAAACTAAAGTATTAGCTAGCTCTAATCACCAATTTGATAATAAGGCAGAGTATTTAATTATAGAGGTTAGACATAGTTCAACTAGTATTTTACTAGCGGCTGTTTATCGTCGACCCCATGGAATCTACCCATATGACGTGTTTGATATAATTACACGATTATCTGCGAATTATACTGATCTTATTATCGCGGGTGACTTTAATTTACCCATGCACAGGAGTCACCCGGACTCAAACTTTCTTCGTAATTATCTTCTTGAACATAATTTAGTGCCTGTCCCGTCTGAACCTACTCATCATCAATTCCATAGTAATGGTACTCAAACTCATACCTGGTTAGATTTATTTATTGTTCCGAACCTAGATTTGGTTCGTTCCTACTCGAAAACTGATGCTCCTTTTGCAGGTGGTCATGACCTCATCTCAATTGAGTATGATTTTCCAGCACTGGAAATAGAACCGAAAGTAGTCACTCATCGTAACTTAAAAAATTTGAATCTCAACTCTCTTTATGATGAACTTCATTCGCGGCTGGTACTGGCTGGTACTGGCTGGTATCGGCTGAGCCTAGTCATAATCAAAATTTAAGTCATGATTATCATAATAATAATATTAATGGATTGCTTCACTCTCCGACACAATCCTCTAGTTTGTCCTGTATAACTACAATTCTCATCAATAACGTACTCTCTACTTTTGATGTTCACGCGCCGAAGAGAACTGTTACAATTCGTGCGCAAAACAAGCCATGGATTTCGGCTGACATTCGCACACTGATGCGGAGAAGGAGTGCTGCCTATCGTAGAGCACACCTATACGGTCGTCCCGCTGATCGGAAATTGTTTACTGAATTGCGAGCTAGAGTTAGAAACAATATAGATGTTGCTAAAAATGGCTATTACACGACTTTACTCAACTCATCTCCGGACTCGAAATCTACTTGGAACATACTTAGAAGCATGAATTTGGCAGCACCAAAAACTCCTTCTCCACTTAAGTACTTCTCCCCACATGTTTTAAATCAACACTTTGCTGCTGTCTCTCGTGCATCACAACCTCTTCTGCCGAATGAAATTCTTGATATCAACTCTTGTCCACTTAGGAGTAGTCTTCCGAGTCTTTTTGAATTTAAACCTATAACAGGTGAAGATATTGATCGAGCATTAGCGAAGGCTCAGAAGAATTGTACTGGCTCCGATTTAGTATCAACAGAAATGCTTAAAATCGTATACCCAGTCCTTCGTCCGTATTTGATTGAGATTTTTAATAGATCTGTTGAACAAGGAACTTTTCCTAGCTGTTGGAAATTGGCCTCAATCACACCTCTGTCAAAAGTAAATCCGCCCGCTACACCTTCAGATACGCGTCCTATAGCTATTCTTTCTGAATTTTCCAAATTATTTGAACGTGTGATACATGAGCAACTACTTGAATATCTTAATACTCATAATCTCTTAGATCCTCATCAATCTGGTTTTAGACCGGGATATTCAACTCAAACTGCTCTACTAGAATTCATAGAAGCAGTCAGAATGGGTATTGAACAGGGTGAGCTCACACCATTGATACTATTTGATTTCTCAAAAGCCTTTGATACTGTTTCACACAAACTACTCTTACGAAAATTACGTGCATTAAACTGCTCTGATCGCGTCATCAGATGGCTTGCTGATTATTTATCGGGCAGAACTCAAGTAGTTTAAAATGAGAATGGTACCTATTCCGACCCTGTTGAAACTTTTGCAGGCGTTCCTCAGGGAAGTGTACTTGGGCCTTTGTTATTTGCGATCTTTATCAACGATCTTCCGCAAGTTCTGACTTATTCCAGACATGGAATATACGCAGATGATACTCGTATCTATCTACACTGCCCGCCCAGTAAATTACATGAACATATACTCAGGCTTTCTGAGGATGCGTTTCGTGTTTTTGAGTGGGCACAACGGAACTTGATTAGACTGAATCCTGATAAAACTAAGCTAATTATTTTTGGGTAGTCAAGCTTACATCTCCGGTATTGATTTTTCCGCACTTCCAAGAGTTGTAATTAATGGTGTCGCCTTAGACTACTCTAGTCATGTAACTGATCTCGGAGTTCAACTCTCCTCAACCTTAAACTGGGACAAGCATATTAGTCAGATTTCTAGTCGTGTTCATGGGGCGCTTTATTCCCTGCGATTTCATAGGCATGCACTTACACGATCTCTTAGAAAACGCCTTGTAGAATCTCTTATTTTTCCTCACTTTGACTATGCAGCAGCGGTATACAACGATTTAACACAAGTACAAAACTTAAAGCTTTATCGTCTTATGAATACCTGTATTCGATTTGTTCAAGGTTATATCCCTTGGCAAACTCCAATAACGCCATATCGTTTGTCCCTTGGTTGGCTTACTGTTGAGAATAGACGATTATGCATTATTGCTACTCTAGCCTACACTGTGATTTCTTCAAAAAAACCTACGTACCTATTTGATCTTTTCAAACTAAGGGCTGACGCTGAGCAGAGACGTGTTACACCACGTTATCCTCCCGCGCCATTATTGATAAATGTGGCACGATCTAAGAAGCTTGATAACTCGTTTCACTATGTTGCGTCGCGTTTTATAAACTCCTTGGCAGATCGCAACATCATGTTTGACCTTCAACGTCTTAGTGGCTTTAAATCAGAAGTGCTTACAAAACTCGTTAAGACTGAAGTTGATCGGTGGCGTTTTAGGGTGGAGCAAGACCCAAACTTGATACTGAACCCGCTACCACACGACAGTGTCTTAACTCATCTTTTAGATATGTAGCAGTACCTTTTTTGGCATAAGTTGTGTCACTTAGTTTTAGTTATTAAATGAAATTGTAACCAAATATAAAATACTTTGTGATATGTATACTCTAGAGACTGTTTCTATTACTATGTTACTATGCTTACCGAAATTAAGAAATCTGCTGATATCTAAAAATAAACAAAGATGTTATAGTTAGGATTATACTTAAAATTATAAAATTATAAAATTGTTAAACTTAGCATGTAAGATCTCTTGTTAAATTTGAAGATATTTTTTTCACTACACGTATAAATCTTATATTATGTAAATTACAAATAATATTGCTAATGTACTTCTTACTGGGCTGTATGGCGTTGTACCCCATAGCCTTAATAAATTTATTCAATCAATCAATCAATCAATCTCCCCATTTCCTCTTCTAAGTCAGCCAGCAGCAGGTTGAACACATGCGGACTGAGCGGACATCCCTGCCTTACCCCCCTCGCTGTCCAGAACGCCTCTCCTACCTTTCCCCCGCTCCTCACTCGACTCTTTGTTTCCTTGTGAATTTCCTCTATCCTTACCCTTAGCCCTTCCCTCACCCCTCTCCTTTCCATAGTCTCCCACAGCACCTTCCTGTTCACTGAATCGAAAGCCGCTTTCAGGTCCACAAAGAACGCCACCATCTTTCCCTTATCCTTTCCCACCTGCCTATTGATTAAATAATTAAGTACATATATATTGTCAATTGTACCCATGCCTTTTCTGAAACCCGTTTGGTTTTGCGGTATCAAGCCCTTTTCCTCTACCTCTCTTTCTAACCTATCCACTAATGCCATCGCATACACCTTATATAGAGTTGGCATTAAAGTCACCCCCCTATACTCTTCTACCCTTTTCCCCTCCCCCTTCTTAACTATCGGCGCTATCAATCCCTCCCTCCAATCCTCTGGCCAGCCCTCCCCCACCCAAACTCTGTTACATGTTTTCCATATCCACTGCTCCATTTCTTCCCCCCCATACCTCCATACCTCGCTAACTATTCCATCCCCCCTGGTGCCTTTCCATCCCTCAGCTTTCCTATCACCTTTTTAATCTCTTCTCTCTGCAGCTCCCCTTCCCCGTCCCCCTTCCTATTTACCGTCTCCCCGCCTTCTGTTACCTTGCTTTCTACCCCGCCTAATAATCCCATGAAATACTCCCTCCACTCCTGATCTCCTATTTCTTCATTCACCCTCTTCCACTTCTTTCTTTCCCTATTAACTATCTCCCATACCTTGCTTTCTATCCTTGCTTCCGCTGCTTCTTTTATGAATCCCTCATTTTCTTTCTTCTTCCTCTCCTCGCATAGCCTATTATATTCCCTTCTTTCCTTTCTATACGCGTCCCCTTCCCCCTCCCCCTTTCGCCATTTCCTTAGACTCTGCCTAACTTCCGCTTTTTTTCGCCTACATTCCTCATCCCACCATCCCTTTTTCGCTTCCCTCCCCCTCCCTCCTACATCTAAGGCTCATCTACACTCCCTTATTCTTTTCTCTATCTCTTTACCTACATCCACTTCTCCTATCCCCTCCCATTTGACTTCTGTTCTAAACCTCATCCTACCCTCCTCCGTCCAGTCTCCTCTACTTGTTCCCCCTACTCTTTTTCCCTTCCTTGTCCTAGCCACTGCCCCCCTCAACCACACTATTACCGGGTGATGATCCGAGTCAACCCAATCCCCAATCTCTATCCTTTCGACCCTATCCCTTACCTCGATGTCTCCTATAGCGTAGTCTATCACCGTCACCCCCGCCCCTCCTACATACGTAAATTCCCCCTCCTCATCCCCCTCTATGTTCCCGTTCATTATTGCCCATCCTGTCTCATCTAAAAATTGCACAAGCTGCCTACCTTCCGAGTTTATTTTCCTATCCTTTGATTTCCTACTCCTACTCTCCTCCTCTCCTTCTCCCCAGCATCCTGCCCCCTCCTGCCCTGTCCTGGCATTAAAATCACCCCCCACTAGCACTTCTGTTCCTCCCTCTACCTCTTCTGCCCGCTCCTTCAATTCCCCTATCTTCTCTTTTATATCCCCATTTACGTATATTCCTACTACTACCCATTTTTCCCCCCCTACACTTATTTTCCTTGTTATCATGCCCTCTTTTACCTCTTCCCTCTCTCCCTCCCCACTTACTATCTCCCTTCTTACCTCTGACAGCATTCCGCCTATTGCTCTTCCCTTCCTATTTTTTCGCACCGCATACTGCACTTCCCATTTATACCCTACTGGCAACTTATTTCTAATCCTTTCCCACCCCTTCTTTTCTATCCATGTCTCTATTAGGAATATTACATCCCACTCCCCCAGCCCCCTCCAGAAATCTTCATCCTTTCTCGCGAGCCCCGCCACATTCCAAAAAGCTACTTTCCACCCCTCCCTTTCTGTCTCGCCTACTCCCCTCTCTCTCCTCCTTATCTCCCTCACTACCTGCCTCTGTCCCCCCCCCCCACTACCCATTCCCCCGACTGCCTTTCCCTACGTACCCTTCCCTGTGCTTCTATACTTCCCTCTTGTCTTTCCTCGCTTGCTGACCTTTCCCTATCGCCTTCCCCTGCTTTTCCCCTCCCTTCCCTTTGCCCCTCTTCCCTCGCTCTCACTGTACCGTCCCTAAGCACCTTTCCTATCTCATCCCACTTTCACATTTTCCCTTCTATCCAGATCTTTGCATACCCTATTCTTACTCTGTTTCCCCTTCTCTCCTAAATAGCTGCTATCTCCCTCAACTTCCATTTCATTCTCCTCTCTGCCCAGGTGAGATCCTCGTCTATTCTCTCCTCCCTCCCTTTGAGGAGGCTTTTTCTTCCCATTACCTGCCTCTTTTGCTCCCTATTTCCTAGTCTTGCTATCCATATCCCCTTTTCTCCCCCCTTTTTCGCGCCTACCTCCCACATATCCTTTACCCCGACCTCTACCCCTATCAGCTGCAAAATCTTTTTTAACCCTTCCTTTTCTCTTCCCTTCTCTAGTCTCGATCCTCTCACTACTATATTTCCCCTTCTTTCTTCCCTTCCTTTCCTCTCTATGGCCCACTCCATCTCTTTTAACCTATCTATTGTTACCCCCGCCACTTCCGCATTCCCCTGTACCTGCCTTTCCCCCCCGCCTTCTGCACTCTTCTTTTCTAATTCTATCAGCCTCTCCTTTACCCTTTCTATCTCCCCCCCTCTCCGCTCTTCTACCTTTTCTAGTCTTTTACCTAGATCCCTTATCATTTCCTTCATCTCCGCCCTTTCCACTTCCCACTGCTCTTCCCTTCTAGTCATTTCGCCTTTAATCTTTTCCATTTCTTCCCTGATCCCCCTTCCCTGCCCTTTGACCTCCTCTAGACCCATCTTTAGCTCTTCCCTAATCAACCTTAGCATATCCTGTATACCCCTCCCTCTGCCTTCCCTTCCTCCCCTGTCTTACCCTCCGGCGACCGGTGCACTTTCCTGCTTTTCCCAAATACTCTTTCTCTTTCCTGCATCTCGTCTACATCCTCCTCCCCTTTTTCCCCTTCCTCCTCCCGCTTTCTCTTCCATAAGTCTAGCATCGTCGCCGTCGATCCCAGGCTATGCCTCCTATCTCTCCCTAACGCTGCTACTGCCCCCGGCCTACCTTTCTTTTTCTCCTCCTCTTCCCTGTTCGCCCCTTCTTTTTGGCCACCCGCGTTACTCATATTCTTTCTCTCCGTCACCGCTCCCTACCTTATCTATCCGCCGCCTACCTGTCTCTACACTATCCCCCTTCTTACTCCCTAGATGTCACCGCCTATTCCTATCTTATCCGAATCGTTGCCGTCCGCCGGCTCTTTCTGCCCAACCTCAAAACTCTCCCCCTTCTTTCTTTTTCAACTGCCCTTCCCTTCTATTCCTGCCTCTCTATTCCCTTCACCCGACCTCCCGTCGATGTCTTCCCCGCTCCTTCTCTGCCCTATTTCCTTTTCTCCTCACCTTTGCTATCCTGCTAAATTCTCGCCTTTTCACTCACACTCTTTCGCACACCTGCCACTCACATTCAAAACGGAAACGGAAGTCCTGTGAGCATGCACTCGTAGCCTTTATTTTGTTCAGCGTACGTCATATCAACAAGACTTGCCTGCCAGGTCTGGTCGATGCTGCGCACGTCTACACGTCGACGCGGATGATTCCGGCGTGCAGACTTATACAGTTCCGTCACCAGCGCTAGCTTTTTCTCGTTCGTATTCCAATGCTCTTAGTCTGGAGTCCAATTTGGAAATGATTTCTGCATTTTGAATCGACAGGTCTCTACCTGCTCTAAGATCTTCGTAGAAGGTATCCAAGGCTTTCCCCGTGGTGATCTCCAAAGCTTTGATCATTTTATCAAGGTTGTCTATTTGTTTCTGCAGTAAGTACAATCCTCGTCTTCAGATTGTTATATCTACAGCATTGTTCGACTCTACGGAATCTGCGACAATGCACAGTCTTTTCTTTGATATATCGTAATGCCCGTCCGTTCTTATTTAAAACCAGAAACCCGGAGGACCGCGAGATCTCGCAGCTGCGTTTTTATTCAGCAGACGTCCAAGCACGTCGACGCTTATCTCGTAAACGATTGCATTCATGATGAGATTCGGCTATTGAATGATTCCGGCTTCCCGTAATCTTTCGAGAATCGACATAATTTTATTGTTGTGACGCGTATTCCCAATTGCTTGAGATGCCATAGGCAAACCAAGACGTTCCACCAGCTCGTTAGCGTCGTCCCAGAAAATATAATCTGTTTTAACACCTTGTCGAGTAACTCAAGCCTGAGGTAGCAAAACACCTTTGCCCGTACACTTTGACATCTGTGACGACGGGGATACGCCTTCGCCTAATGTAGAAATATTGAGCAGCTCTGCAATTAAATGCTTGAATTTGGCGTTTGAACGTTTTGGATAGGCTCGGTGATGTTATAGTAGTTTCTGTGAGTATTTTTTGCGGGAAGGATATTTCTGGAATTTTCCTTGTCGTTGCGTATAAAGTGAGCGCTGTTGGGCATCTTTTTGTACAGCAGTTCCAACAGCCTGGGAGTTTTTGGATAGAGCGTATCGCCTATGTGAACAAAATCGCGCTTGAAGCTTGTCGCCGAGGCACCAACCATCAGCCCGGCAGTAGAAAAGCTCCGTAACCCGTACACGGTATTCAACTCGTGCTGTCCTTGTTTATCGTTGAGCATCTCAAGATATTCATTTTCCGATCTCACCAACGACTCTATCATAGTTTTATCCTCTTCCTCTACAGTTCCAAAAGAATCGTCTGTTTCGGATTTCATTTCGTTTTTCGGCTCATCCTTTGTTTTAGTTTCGATTCCTTCCTTCGCATCTATCTTAGTAGGTTTTGTGCCTCGAGAAACATCTACTAATTCCTGCAGCAAGATTACAGGTTTAAAGACATCCTTCATTGTTTCCCGCAGCAATTCTTTTCCCGTCTTAAGGATTCTATGCTTACGACGAATCGCATTACTCCCTTGAGCAGTATGATGCAAGACTTCTTTTTCCTTATATTACGAATTTCCTGCTTGTTGATACAACTAGCTCTGGAAAGCTACTGTTTCGTTTGCTTAGATGATCGGGTATTTCATTCTTTTGTCATGTTTGTGAAATTGTCAAATCCCTGCCTATACTGACCATTACCAACCTCTCTATCCTTGTCGATCACTACGAACCCACATTTTTCACCGTTCCAGCGTGCCATACACAAGTCTTCGAACTGTGTGTACGAGATATCGATGTTGACGTGATCATTGCACACATGCCTCAGGTTCATCTCGTCTTGTCTGAATACGACCATCAAGTTGATGTTGTCACGCACGATATGCTTTGAGATTCATGCGTACGTCTGACGAGGACAAAAATAGTCTACGTCGGGATGTCTACCCATACAATAGTAAGCGCGTATGTTGTCCTGCTACTCGCATGCTACGTCATCGAATATCGTGATCTAGTTAGGTTGCGTCTCGATCAGTGCAATAACGTGCTCATGCTCGTTGAAGGGGAATTACTCAATATTGTCGATACTTTCTAGCACTTGATTCACACTAAAACTGCCTGAGGTATGACCCGCCCCCCTACCGATTTCGACCATTTGAGGATATGTTATTCTTCATCGAAATCTAAGCGACATTTATTTTTTTTATCGGCGGAAAATCGGTTAGAAAGAGTGAAATCAGCTCCTAAAGCTGGGCATCCTCAGTGGTTGTTTCATAGTTTCGCATGCTTCCAATTGAGATATTTGAATGAAACCAATTGGAGAATAATTCCTACGACGAACAATGAAAAATATATTCTGGCCGGTTACGACGGGGTTGAATAGTCGAAAATTATATATTATTCAGAGCAAAGTGGTTTCAAATTCAGCGTTACAAGGTAACTTTCATTTCTTCAATGCCATTTCAACAAGCCATTCCATGTTAACTTTCCGATTTCTTTCAATGTATTGGAAAAAAATAATAACCAAAGTCCTAAATGTTTACAGATTTAGCCGTTCTGATTTCAAAATTGTAAGCACGGAATCGATTCCAGTAACCTCACAAACCACTAAAATATCGGGCTCCGAAAGATTTCACGATCGTGAAAGAAACTATGCCAGAAACAGTTCGGCAATTTATAGGAGTGGTTTTTGTTATAAATGCAACAGAAATTTATTGAAACGAAGAAAATCCTAAATTCTTGCTCAGAAAGAGCTT
The DNA here is from genome assembly GCF_021901455.1 of Neodiprion lecontei. NCBI lineage: Eukaryota > Metazoa > Arthropoda > Insecta > Hymenoptera > Diprionidae > Neodiprion > Neodiprion lecontei. The sequence goes on along the minus strand of NC_060262.1, from coordinate 13,649,785 downwards.
TGTAATGTTAGATGAGACGAATTGAGGCAAAATAGTACGATTCTAATGGGAATTCGGCTGCACGTGTATAAGGGTAGTTCACCCCCTATGTGACGTTATTTTGAAAAACGCAAAAACACATGTCCCCTACTTTTTTCTGCTGTTTCAAATGTTATTAATTTCATTGAATTCGAATAATAGTTTTTTAGTTATACACTTTGTTTACCTTTCAGTTCCTATACTTTTCGACTGTTCAACCCCGTCGTACCCGGCCAGAATGCATTCTTCATTATTCGCCGTAAGAATTATTCTCCAATGGGTTTCATTCAAATATCTCAACTAGAAGTATGCGAAACAATGAAACAACCACTGAGGATGCCCAACTTTGGGTGCTGATTTCACCCTTTCAAACCGATTTTCCGCCGATGAATAAAAATACATGTCGCTGAGATTTCGATAAAGAATAACATATCCTCAAATGATCGAAATCGGGGGGAGGGTATACGTCAGGCAGTTTCCTTGTTAGAAACTTCTATTTCGGTTGATTGAGAGATTTAAAGTAAACGTACCTATAGGTTTCCGAACCTCAAACCGTTCGGATGCACTAGAAGTGCAAATAATGCGGTGATTTCACCACATTCAGATGGTCCGCAGAATACCGCACGTACACTACACGGTAACAGTTCACCATCGCTTTTTTTTCCGTTTTGTACTTTGCTGCGTCAATTTGTCAAAATTCACCACGGGCAGCTTGGTCAATTGTCTCGAACCTCATCTCGGACGTGACTGGCTGTATCCTGTATGAATGCATCGTTTACAAAAACTTTTCATCAGTCGCAGAGCGGACATGATTGTGCAGACACGTGATCGTGAGCGATCCTCGAAAAAGCAATCAAGTGAAAAGGGTTTATTAAGGGAGCTTTCCAGTGTGAAATTTTCAAAAAATCGATTTTTTTTTTTGCTTTATCGAATAGTATACACTCTTCCGAATATTCCCTGAAATTTTCATGCCGAAATTCAGATTATTTCGGTTACTGTACAGCATTTCTTGGAAGAAGGCAACGGAGCGCTACAGCTGCCGCGTCGGCCGTCTGCCCGTGCGACCGTTATTTCTATTGTCTCGTTCCTACCTGCACGTACATGAACTTGGCTCGCCAATTGTCGAAAATGTGAATTCGAACTATTGCATAATTTGCCGTTAATTAGCCGTAAATTAGTCGCGCGACTTATTTTTTTGTCGCACTCAATTTTCAAAAAAAAAGCGGATGGCGTGCTAAATTCTTGAAAATCAATCAATCACTGTGTGTGGCAAGTAGCCCCAAAGCACGTATTCTGCGGCAAGCAGATAGTAGAAATCGCTACGCAGTATGCTGTGTGCACCTTCAATGAAGGTTACGACCCAATTTTAAAAATTTTGAAGACGATGGGATGCACGATAGGGCCGAGCGCCGCAGATTTCGCCGCTAAGTACAAGAATGCGCGCATCACCCAAGCAAACCGCCGGGCGTCCCTGGATAGCAAAGAGGCGAGGACAGCTCGTCGGACTGAACAATCCATTGAGCACGATCTTTTCGAAGAAGCAGAAGGGATATTGTATGGACCTGGCATCGCTGATTGACCGTAAGTAAACGATTTACCTAAGATTTCCTCACTTGAAACTTTGAACGCATTTTTCTCGAAACAGCATTTTTCAAAACGGTGTCCAACTTGGAGGGCAGAGTTTTAGAGCTATCGAGTTGAATTTTTTACACAATTTTCTTAACGTCATTGTTTATCGTGCTATGGAAGCTTTTTTTTTTTGACATCTTCCTATTTTTTGTAAAAAAAACTGCCAAAAAAAATGCTAAAATCGATACTTTTTGTTCAAACCGGCGGCATTTTTGCAAAAAAAAAAAAAAAAAGCCTCCATAGCACGATAGCCAATTATATACCGATCAATAATCTTTTTGTGTTTTTTGTTTCAGATCAAAATTGTGACCCCCAACGTGGACATCACATCCAAGTGCATTTTCTGCAACAATTGTTTCATCATTTTTATAGATATTAATTAATAAATAAATCAATCTTTAAAAAATTGTTTTGTATTCTTCAATACCCAATTAATATACAAAAAAAAAACCAGAGCGATTAGATTATTTTTTCTTTAAAAAAAAAAATCGCGAAAAACAGCGATTTTTCGGGCTGTCACACTGGAAAGCTCCCTTAAATACCATTATCAACAAACCCGCGATCGAGTTGCATGTTCTCGGTGACCAGTTGTGCAGTCCTGGTACGAAGTTGACGAAAAGACTCGCAAGAAGCGATTCCGGTATCAATCCTCTTGACGCAGCGTGTAAGGAACACGATATAGCGTATTCGGAAAATCGTGAAAACCTTGAAGCCAGAAGTGCCGCAGACAGGAGCGGCGGAACTAATATATCCGAGGTGTGGAATTGAGTGTAGGTGTGTTTGCGGCGGGGGGAAGCGAGGAAGAGGTTATTTTGGACTAGTATAAAATTACACCGTTAAACTTTTCAATCTTTCTTATATAATGAAACGTTTCGAGTTCTGTCACGGTCGCCAATGAAACGATTCAAATTTATTTATCCGCGGAATACCTCGGGGATTTCGTAAGTAATATGAAAGATAGCGCTGTGGTTTCGCACATACTCGAATATCGTAATAGTTTTAGGAATTTCCTGTCTCGTGATCGGAGCGGCAGGATTCGGTCTCTGGACACGGAAGGAAGGTGAAAACTTATTACTTGTTAATTCTTTGGTGAGCTCCTGGAAGAGGTTGCTAAAGTTTGACCGTTTTAAGTAGGTTTTCGAGAAAGCCTCAGAAGTCGTTTCATCACTCTCATGTGCTATGGCGCGAGTGGAATAAACCCATCATCACAGGCCTTACGAACGTTCGAGGGTCAAACTTGTTCTGTGGTTGTAAGGCAATCCACAGAATAATCGCAACGAGCGATTCACTTGTGAGGCGAGAAATTTGTTTCCTGAGAGAAAATCTATGAGTATTGATTATGTTACATCCCCAAGAAGTGGGGTTTCTGACAGGAAAGAATGCCGTGAATTTGATTTCCGTATAGTGTTAAGAAATATTGTTGAGAGGTAGGAAGGAATTGGTTTTTCTTCTTTCGTTCGATAATATTTGTTTTGCGCACGGCAAGACAGAATATTGTTGACGAGATAGCGTGGTGGTCAGAAGGACGGTGTATAACGATGGAAAATCGTCATTAAAAAGTTAATATTTGATATCAACATTGATTTGTTTTGCAGACGGCAAGACAGAATATTGTTGACGCGATAGCGTGGTGGTCAGAAGGACGGGAATTCTACGCAATTATGCCTTCGCCCATATCAAGACATCCTGTCGCAGTGCAGGAGGCTTTTTATAGGTTCAGGGGCCTTACCTATGGGTCAGAGGATTTTGCGACAATCACCGTATCTGAGTTTAGACGTCAGACGCAATGCTGGGCTTAGTTCAGATACGGCTCCCTAGTACCTGACGACTTTTATTAAAAGAGACGAAATTCGTTAAGTACGTTGAATACCCTCCTTCGTTTCAGAGTGGTGTTCGAGGGCTCTCACAGTGATGAGTCCACGTCGTGGGATCGTGGGTTGTATCGGCTGCTCTTCCCTCGCTGGGAAGTGGTGGTGAACGAAACAGATTTGCGGATGTGTCCTGAGTCGGACGAATTAGTGATCTACTCGGCCTGGTATTCGATAGCTGATGAATGGATAAATAGATGTCGAGCCATATTTGTGCTCGACTTTTATACCTGCAAATCGTCCAGTTTGGCAGATTTCGGAAACAGTGATTGGCCGTACCCCTTGAAGAGGGAGCATGGTAAATCGCGTGGTCTGATTGGTTTACTGGTACGTGGTGGGGTTTACCGAGTGTGTCGCAAGTTTTGGGCTTGTCATCGGTAAGCATAATATTGGGAGCTCGGGTTGACCGTCAGGTGCCGGCACGCCGACGAGGCGTCACATCGAACTACTTTTATTTCACTTCGATGTATTTAAAGTTACTCTTCTGCAGTGAATAAGGTTGATGAATTCATTTATCAGAAGGTCGAGATCTAATTGTTCATCTATATCTTGGTGAATGTGGATTATAGCTGCATCGTCTAAATGATCTTGCAGCATCGTTGATTTTTAAGTAATTGAAACACAATTGAATATTTTGCAACTGCAGATATCTGAGGTGTGAAATTCCACACCTACTAAATTTCGAGGTATGAAGTTCTCCATACCTACCATAGTGGTTTCACCGCCCCTGGCCGCAGATAAAATATTAGCCGAAAAAGCCTGGAATCGGGTTTTCCTAGAGGACGCTAATTTGGGTAAGCAAGCAACCGCTTGGGCTGTAGCTATGTCGATGTAGGTGAAAACAAAGTTGAGCATGGGCTGTCAAAAACCAAAGAACGTTTCGTTGAACAAAATCATACGCGCGGTAATACAGTCTATGATCCCGAGTCACGACGCGAAAAGAAGTATCAAGTCTGCACTCAAAGGTGCTCGAGAAGCTGTGAAAAAAAGGCGGTGAATGTAAGAATCGTATTGGGTGAAGGTCTTTATCTTAAACCGTACAAAAAGGGTTTCGGTCTGCATCTTTCAAAACACCGAGTGCGAAGCTACCCCACCGTGCGTAGACCAACTGGGATTTGCTAAAGTATGCAAAAATCATGAAAATTCCATACTTTCGTGGTTTTTTATGCACAACGACATGCCCAAAAACGGACTGCGTAGAAACGAGGCAGCTATCGTCAGTCACGATGATAAGGATAGCTCTGGGACACGCTGGGTTGCATATAAGAGGCGCGGCAACTATGTCGTAAATTTCGACAGTTCCGGTCATCTTTAACCTCCGTTAGATCTCGTGAAATATCTCGCCGTTGGTAGCTCCAAGCATGACGATGAAAGATATCAGGATTTCGATACATTCGATTGCGGACACTTGTGTCTGAATTTACTAGTTGGTGAGCTGTATAAACATGACACGTAATTAAATAACATCAATCCAACATTTTCAGTCATGAATAATTTGCTCACATCAACGATATTGATAACGTCTTCGATTCTCGAAGCGCAATATTCACCTCCGATCGAACTTTCTTTGAACAAGAATTATGCTCTCGGCCTCGTTGAAATGTTAACTTTTAATTCCTTTCCCAATGTTGATGCCGGTCACAATGAAATACACGTAACGGATGAAGAAGTCACTATAGATACTGGCAGCTATAAAATTGAGGATATTGGAAAGTATATTCAAAATGCGTTAAAAAATACCGACATCAAATTCCTCATAAAGCCTTACAAGAGTACGTTATGCAGCGAAATCAAATGTAACTACATCATGAATTTTGAACATGACGATTCCATTGATCAGCTTCTCGGATTTACACCACGCGTCTTGACAGCTAACAAAACTCACCAATCGGATATACCTGTGGCTATTTTCAAGGTTAACGCGTTGCGAGTCGAATGCAGCATTAGAATAGATGCCTACAAGTGGAGGGGGGAGACCGGTTCTAATCCAAAAATGGCTGCGTACCGGCAGAGCAGTCCAGATTCCTACCTTACCGACAGTCGGTATGTTACCACGGCGATGGTGAGCCTTACCCACGATATTGTTATCGGCTGTTAACATAGATGGCGCCATCAGTATATTCGCCCGATTTCACCAACAAACAGTTTGACAATGAATTATTTGCTTGGTCAGATATGCAGCCATTTTGATTTTTGCTTAGTCAGATGAGCAGTCATTCTGATTATTGCTTAGTCGGATGAGCAGCCATTTCGATTTTATTTATTGTTAGATAGCAAACATTTTACCGACGAAATTGTTATCTCCGATCTTACCAACAGGTGCTGTTACCGGGTGTTGCCTCAGGTTTGTCGGATGTGGCGTCCCCACCGCATCATCGATCAATCTATATTCCGTCGATCGACTCTGCGTGATGTTTCCAATGCTCCCCGCAAGATAATAACTTTTTTATACATCATGTGGTTGGGTGAACGTTTCAAAACATAATGTTTGGATGCTTTGAGTAGATCGTGAAATTTTTCTCACAAAATGCAGGTCGAGACCTGTGGAATACGGGGTTTTTATTAGGTGAAATAAAACGCTCCAAAATAGCGGATGAATGCTTTGAATATGTCGTAAATTTTTTTTGCCGCGAAACACCAGATGGTATTGTCAATAAACCAGTCTTGGATCAAGAATTCTTCCCACAAAATGCGTCTCGAGACTTGTCTGATGGAAAATTATAGTGGGGATGTGTGATACATAAAACGTGAGCCTATTCCGACGATCACTCTGTTCTCATCGTCTCTTTGCGTCGTGAACCGTTCTTACTTGTGAAAAAAACAAGAAACTGATTGAAACGCGATGGATCTAACAAAAGTTAACCACGTCAGCCGTCTGTAGAATTTGGCTACCATGAAGATGTCGGAACTCGAGATTGGTGTGGTGTATGACGTCACTGGGTTACGACTGGTCAAAACGAAATTTGGGGTACGTGTTCTGGCGACGATCGATGGAAAATACAACGTCTTTTCACCATTGAAAATCGCAAGGGTTCTAGAAGAAGATTCTGATCAGCTGACTGCAATGTGTAACATAGCTGGGGAAAATCGTCTGCAAATGAAATACCACGGTGGGGAATTCAACAAGTTTGAATTTTCATGCAGCTATGTACCAATGAAAACGGATGACAAGATTGCCAGTTGCCGCAGATGTCTCCTGCATTATACACCGAGACCTGATGGCGATATAGTGGATGGGCCGAATCCTCTAGTAAAAGACTGTCTGGAATACAACCATTTGTCTAAAAAATGCTTACAATATGCGCAAAAATACCAGTAGAATTCATTACAATTATATTATAGTTTACACATCGAATTAAAATGGAATATTCAATAGAATTATTTACCTATCTAGGAAAAAGAATTTATTACAATATATATCCCAGCTTATACATAGAATTTGGTACAATTATGCGTATATCTTTATAAGTTTCATCTGTTCTTTTCATATAAGTTTATCTGGCACGAAAATGTGAAGATATTATAAATTTTATTTGCGCTAAAACACACGATGAAAATTGTAAATTTTATTCTACAAAATAATCATGCCCCACGCTAATATGGTTGGGGGTATGCAGGCTCAGACCTGTTCGCCATAATGAGTCATAAACCTCAAAAACTGTATGTGCACAAACCATCTGGTCGGGAGTTGGCAAGACAAAATTTTTCTCCGCCCAAACACTGCTCACTATTTGCTCTTCGTTGACCGATTTTTCCCATCGCATGTCCGACGCTGATTAGGGATGGGTTGTGCAGGCTCAGACTTGCTTGTCATAAAATATTTTTATTCTTTGATGGCGGTGGTGGTACAGAGCTTGGACCCACCATCACCACATCCAAATTCTTGCGATCTATCGACATATATTAGCTCAACGCTTCCGATGCAGACTCGTCTGTCTTACACGATACGTGCAAGTGAAGAGTTCTACAAAGTTCTGCTTATATCAACATTGAAGTCATGGCCGCCGAAACATACTCGAATCTCATCAAGATGACGGAGAATGCGCACAATTTGTTGGGTGAGCTGCATCCTGAGCGTGAGAATGACGATATCTTCAAGCACTGGATTGACGTTGGAACGAAAAATCTCCAATTGCTGCGTGATGTTTCCAAGCGTCCAAGAACGAGCACGGGTGCAAAACTGCAAATTCAACATGCAATCACACTCGTACAATCCTGGGTGGCGAAGATCCACCAACAGATGTGACAGCGACGGCAGCAGTGGCAGCAGCAGCACGCTCTGGTGATGGGCGCTAATATCGGCACTCCTGCGGGTGTACAATGGGACGACGTCGATAGCGCGTTTGCTAACAGGATTCGCTCCGGCGTTATCACCAACTTTGGTCATAAAAATTTGGGCGCCTTTCTGGACGATGTGCAGCGCGTCGTCACCGAGAAGTTGGAGCTGATACTGCATCAGCAGGGAAATGTGAAGATCAACCTCATATTATCGTGCAAATTCGAAAATGTCGCACACGAAGAGATCTCCACTGAAGTTAAGAGCTTCAATATATCCAACGTGGCAATTCTTCTCCCATCGAGCGATATAGATGGCTGGCTTACACGTGCACGGGGTGATCTGCTATCGAAGGTAGAAGATTTCGAACAACGCGATTCCGGCTGGAGTATGATTGAGATCCTCAACATCGCTGTAAACATGAACCGCTATCAGCCTCTCGCCGCGCGGCTTCAACATTCATCGAGCTGCCCAAGGATACTCAGCGGAAGAGAGCGGTGGTAAACGTGAAAAACGATGACGAAAGATACCTTCTCTGGTGCGTCACAGCAGCCCTTCACCCAGTCAACACTCACACCGAAAGGACTCGCCGTTATCGTCGATGTATTTCCGAATTGAACTGTACACGTATCAATTTTCCCGCTACTCTGCGCGATGTAAAAAAGTTTGAGAGATTCAATAATTTGCGAATCAATATATATGGGATAGAATCTCAAACTTTTTCACATCATGCAAAATCGAATAAGAGCGTCATCGTGCCAATTTATTTGAGTGATCATTTGAGTACCGCGAACATTGACACGATTCAACTTCTAATGGTTGAGAGTAATCCGGAAGACGATATGAATGGTGAGTTTGCACCGAGGTTTCACTTTGTTTGGATCAAGAATCTTCCGCGTTTAGTGAGTAAACAATTGTCCATTCATGACCACAGAACGTTTTTATGCGATAGATGCTTATGCCACTTCAACAAAGAATCGTCGTACAACGCTCATCGCCGAGATTGTGTTCTGTTGAATGAAGCGCATATGACTTTTGCCGAAAATTTAAATTCAGCGTTTACGAATTTCAAGAACAAAGATGCTGTTCCATTTGCTGTCTACGCCGATCTCGAGTGTATATTAATCCCCGAACTCGTAGATGAATTTGAAACTCGTAAGACGTATGAAATTCATAAGCATATCCCGTACAGTGCGGCGTACTACGTGCATTGTTCGTCCGACGAGACTTTATCAGAGTTCCACGGTAGACGCCATACGATTGTATAGATTGGTTTGTCCGACGGCTTGAAGATCTGGCTTCACAAGTACGGGATCGTTTAAATCATCCAGTTCCGATAGAGCTTCTTACCCAAACACAACGCGATCGTCATATGCGTGCCAAAACTTGTCATACATGCGACAAAAATTTTTCCGAAAATGAAAATAAAATACGCGATCACTGTCACCTCACGGGTAAATATCGCGGCCCAGCTCATAATGAAAGCAATTTAAATTTTAAAGTCTTCACAACGATTTTCATAGTTTTTCACAATTCAACTGGTTACGATTCTCACTTTTTAATAAAATCTCTGGCTTTAACTTTTAACGGCAAGACTTCTCTGCTACCTATGAATAAGGAGCAATATATATCCTTCACGAAGCGGATCGAAGGGACGATGATGAGCTTGAGATTTATCGACTCCTTTCGTTTTATGGCCAGCAGTCTTCCCAAACTCTCGTCATATTTGGCCGATACCGATAAACGTATAACGCGTAAATTTTACAATAATCCGACTCAGTTCAGTTTGATGACTCGCAAAGGCGTTTTTCCCTATGAAGACGTCGATTGTTCGGAGAAGCTCGATGGAACTCAGCTGCCTGCAAAGAAGCATTTCTACTCTTGACTCACCAATTCGAATATTAGGGACGCCGATTAACAGCACGCGAAAACTGTTTGGGATGAATTTAATTTAGAGACATTAGGCGGTATTCGGATTTATACTTGAGGACGGATGTTCTTTTGCTCGCGGATATTTTCGAAAATTTCCGCGCTAGCTGTTTCAAAACATATGATTTAGATCCGCTGCACTACTACACAGCGCCGAGACTTGCTTTCGACGCTATGCTTAAATAAACTGGGGCAAATTTACAACTCTTAGACGACACAGAAATAATATTATTCATTGAAAGAGCCATTCGTAGCGCAGTGCTCTAACCACCATGCTCAGGCCAATAATAGATACATGGGTGAAGATTTTGATCCAAACAAAGCGGAGTCATACCTCACGTATTTTGACGTGAATAATCTGTACGGTGCAGCTATGAGCGTGCATTTACCAGTCGGCTCATTCAAGTGGGAGTATGAGCATGTCGATAAAACAACCCATCCGGACGATTCGCCAATCGGTTACTTTCTGGAGGTAGATTTGGCCTACCCTGTAGAACTACACGAGGGTCACAAAGACTCACCTCTCTGTCCGGAGCAGTTCACACCGCCAGGTAGTAAAATCGCCAAACTCGCGACCACCCTTCACCCCAAAACAAGATATGTCCTACACTATAGAAAATTGAAGCAATATTTAAGTTTGAGCATGAAATTAACGGAAGTACACAGAGTTTTGAAGTTAAAACAAACTCCATGGCTTGAGCCGTACGTCACGCTCAACACCAACATACGAAAACCATCTAGAAACAAGTTTGAGAAAAACTTCAACAAGCTCATGAACAACGCGGTGTTTGGTAAGACTATGGAGAATGTACGAAATCGCAAAGATGTTAGATTAGTTACAACATACGATAAACTAGGTGATGCGAGAACCCTTATTACCAGACCAAACTTTCGTAGCGCTACCGTATTAGACGAGGATACAGTTAATATAGAGTTAGATCGTGTCAAAGTTCGTTTCGATAAATCTATTTACGTCGGTGCATCAATTCTAGATCTATCAAAAATCATTCTTTATGATTTCCACTACAATTATGTCCGATCCAACTTTTCAATCAGCGAGGTCGAATTGTTGTATACCGACACAGACAGCCTCATTTATCAATTTAACGTATCGAACATCTACGATATTATCAAACGTGATGTGGATGCAATATTTGATACCTCTGACTATCCTCTTGACAACGTGTATGGTATTCCCCTCAAAAAACAAGAAACGACTAGAGTCAATGAAGGATTAAAATAGCGGTAAAATTATGAACGAGTTTGTGGGACTGCGAGCAAAGCTGTACACATTTAATACGATAGGTGAGGATGGGGAAAAATATGACAATGGCGTTCAAGTGAGTAAGCGTTCCAAGGGTGTAAAAAATTCAACGATAAATAGCATCACGTTTGATGATTATGAGAACTGTATGATGTCTTACCAAGAGTTGACCCTTCCCCAGTGTTTAATACGTAGTAAAAAACAGGAAGTAAGCACGATCGTACAAAAAAAATTGGCTCTGAGTTGACAGGACGACAAGCGGCAGTTGATACCTGGGCAGACCGACACAATACCTTGGGGGTTTGTCGCCGCAAACCAATGAGATAGTTATAGAAATTACCGAACCTCTGTAAATATCTATGTTCAGCATCTGAGACGATCCGTCGTCAAATTTTCGGTTTTCCCAGAAACAAAATGAAAATTTTACAGATGTGACGTCCTCCAGACTTCATATTCCTTTCCCACACTCTTAGTTACCTTACACTCTGTAGGCTGCACTTATCGTCCGTGAGTCAGCAGATTCTTCTCTAACTTGCGGCTAGCTTGCCTTCTACATCCCGCTAAACTCCGCAGATCCATCCTAGCGCTCAAGCAAGACACCTATCCCTCCAAACCACAACCACACCTTTTTCCCTCGACTGACTCCTTAGCGTTAACTACTTGATAATAATAAACAATCATATACTTCAAATCGTTTACCTTCCCTTAAAACCGATTCCTTCCTATTCCATTTCCTTCCTGCATTAGGAGTAGTAGCACGCGAGTGCATAGTCGACGTGAACGGACCCTATAATAGCCAAATAACACATTGGCTGGGCGCGGAGTAAGCTCCGATTACCACTCATCGGAGCCTACGCATTCTACCCCGTTGCACAGAAATGTAAAAAAGTTCACCAGAAATGAAAAAAAGTTTACCAGAAATATGGAAGTTTTCAGAAAATGAAACAAAGTTTTCTGCCAATGAAAAAAAGTTTTATGTGCATTAATTGTTGTTGTTGTTGTTTCTGTTGTGGTTGTTGTTGTTGTTGCACAAGCAACTGCCGCCGCCGCTGCCACCGCCGCTGCCGCTGCCACTGCCGCAGCTCCTTCGATAGGATGATCTTGATAATCGGTAAGTTTGTAGGTTGGTGAATTGGTATTTTTTACCTCACTCACGGTGAATATTTCTATCGTCCAATTGGGTGTATAGCCTCTCTCGAACACATTCTTGTACTTGCTGATTCGAACTCGATCGCCCATACTGAATTTCCGCGCCCGATCACTTCGTTTGATTTGCCAAGGTTTGTATACGCTACGATACAGTTGTTTTTCATTCTTCGTACTGACATTCACTGGTTCCATCCGAACCGTGCAATGCTTGGTGTTGTTGTAGGACTTCATTAAATCGCCCAAAATATTTATCTACTTGTGCGATCCTTGGAGAGTAAACCGCTTCCACATTTTATTTTGGAATGTTCGATTAAAACGTTCACATACCGACGCCTTTAAGTTGCGAAATGTCGAATACGTGTTGATATTGTACTGCTTCATGACAGCCTTAAATACGCTGTTGTAAAATTCTTTGCCTTGATCAACGTGCAGATGTGTAGGTTTACGTCTCTGGGCCAGTACAGATTTCATGGCGGCAGTCACATCTTTCCCAATCTTGGACTTTATTGGCACCGCCCACGCGTACTTGGAAAATATATCGATGATTGTTAGTAGGTATTTGTATCCATTGTTGTGCGAGCTGTATGCCATCATATCATCGAGATCAGCTTGCCAGGTCTCATCCAGTCCTCGTACATCTTCGAACTAACGTGTATAATTGCGCCGAGCGGGTCTGTGAAGTTCCTCCGCTATTGTCGTCTTTATTGTTTTTCTCGCTCTGTGCTTTCAAATTTTTCAAACTTTTCTTCCAGGCGCTTCTGCTCTTCAACGGAGACTGGTTCCTTGCTGGTTTGTTCCAGTGCTATTACTCTGGCATAAAGCTTCCTGTTACGCACGCGCGTCTGTTTAAGGGTTTCACTGATTTGCATTACTCTCTTGTGATATTTTTCGTATAAACTATTGAGAACTTTGAGGGAAACAGCATCGTTGAACTGTTGTGGGTAGGCTATGTTACACAATCGTTTATTATCCGATCAGGCCCGGTGACTTTCGTCTGCATGGTATGGACTGAACCATACCTGAAATTTCTCAGGTTGTATGGAATTTCATATCTGGGAATTTGAGGGAATTTTTTTCCGCATTAATGCTATAGTTGGAAAAATTGGAGAATTCAGAAATCTACCATACCGATTGACGATACTGTATCTCTAATGTAGAGTACAAATTTTACTCTATCGGAACACTGGTTACTATGTTTACTGTTTACAATAGCCGGATTAACCCGTTATCCAAACCCTATTAGTTTCGCTTGCGTGTACCTGTGCCCTTAATACCAATTAATCGACTATCATATATTCATACAGAGAGATATTGAATATACATAAATAATTTATTTATGTATAATTTATATTTATTTTAAAAAAATTTAAAATATGTGTAATACATATGGCTACTGTTAAAAATTGACCCCACCTCCCCCCCTCCCCCCAACTCCATACCTGAAAAATTCATTAGTCGCCGGGCCTGAGTGTAAAGGTAAGTTGAATTTCCCTTCGATAACATTTGAATAAACTACATACGCTGTTATACCGCCGTAGAATAATATAATCGAAATGAAGAAGTTTAGCAGAGTAATATAGCGTATTGCAACAAGCAGAGTGATTCACGCCTTTTAAAGAGACTTTTTTGAAAATATCGCGAAATATGTATCAGTTAGTCTTGAAAACTCTACAAAATGCAATCGGTTTTCTCCGAAGCAGAGCAAATATAGTATTTACGGTATGAAAAAAAAAAAAGGATGGGTTGCACTCCGGGAGTGCCGGCAGAAGTGAAAGCTTAAACATCAACGTTGTGCATTTTTGAATATGTTGGAATGGTTAGGGAATAATTTCGCACGAAATGTTTTATTTATCAGTATAAAAGTACTATCACTTATGTGGTGAAATACAATATTCATTTATTGCGCTATCGTAGACAAACATGACAATTTATATTACATGAATAATATTCCCTTTGATTTTCACGATGTCTTTTTCTTTTTTCTTCTTCTTTTTCTTCCTTCGAATCTTTTTTTTTTAATTTTTTCTACATTGACGCCATGCACATTGATATTTCCGATTTTTATTCCGTTTTTTCTTTTGTTCTTCTGAAAAACGAAGATTATTTATTATTATTTTATTTCATTTATTTTTATTTGAAATTATTTGTTTTGTATCGTATTTTTTATGATTTCGTACGTAATATACGTTTTTGCACTCGATTAGCAAAGCACTGGATAAGCCAATGTGGTCAGTATCACAATTGATACTCCTAATATCAAGAACCAATGAGTCACGCACGCATTGTTTTAATGTATTATTAAAAAAGAAACAATTTTCCTCAAATATGTCGCTAAAATTTGTCACGCGTATATATAGGTTAACGCTATAAAGTATCAACATATTACAAATATTACATCTACATATAATGTGTAGGTACATATGTATATTCTTATAAAGTACTCACTTATTTTCTTTCGATATTTCTTCGTCCCTTTTTTCGTTAATAAATGCACTTTCTTCCATTTCCATCTTTTAAGCACTTTATATACACGAATTTCACAAGTATACAAACGATTGACACATCAGCAGTCACCATCTGGGGATGTGCGTAGCAGGCTGTAGTACAAACACACACGCGCAGGCGCCCAGCGCCATTTAAACGAGACAGACGGAGCAGGCATACATTTTTGCTGTACGGTAGAAAGAGAGGGGGATATTACCCCCTCACCATCCGTCTTACGTTTTTCCGATCAGGCTACGGATCTGACGCGCTACGAATCTGACGCGAATTTAACATTTTGTACCCATCTATAAAAGTGCCAAGCGCCGCTAAAGACGTTTTCACTTCAAAAATTAATTCATTGGTTGTTCACACCTCAAACAGACACCCCCTAGAGTCTGGGGTGCATTCTCAATGTTTTATCAATAGAAACGTTTCAATGTTGGTTTCATTTATATACATTAAGCGCTTTCAACAGCCACCCCGTCGGGTACACATCTTTGGGGGCCATTTTCACCCCTCTAAACCGTCTATTAGCAGATAAAAACAATTCACGTGTTTCTTAGTTTTCGATGCACTATTACCTATATGAACTAGATCAAAATCTGAGGGGCGACCCACCTAGGGTTCCTTGTTAGTGGAAGTACCAGTGCGTTTTTCACCATCAATTCCTGATCATTGTCAACGTAAGTGACTATGATATGAAAAGTATCAAGGTCTTTACAATCAAAACTTTCGAAGGGCTAAAATTCTACGCTCGAAATCCTGTCGGCCAAAATCGAATTCTACAAGTATAGTATTTACAAATAGATTGAGCTGACAAGGAAAACCCCCTAAGTGTGACTTTCCCGATTTGGACCGGCTTTTTTATAACGAAAAGGAATTGATAGTTAACCATTCAACCCATCAAAGTGCGGTGCGATGAGCACAGATTTCAGAGAAATCGTCGACCAAATTTTTTAATTCTTTTCCTAATTTTTTTTTGCTCCTATTTCCGACAATGAAAGTTTGTATCCAAAAAATTGCATTAGAGTTTCTCTGGAGTAGACTTTCTTTACTAATATCACTACACAATTTGTAGGTATTTGATATAATTAGTGAAAGATGAATGAATATTCTTAGCTGAAATTGATAAATATTTTGAATGCACCTGCAAATTATTAAAAAAAGTTTCCCTTATTAAGACTACGTACTAAAATCTACGACGTTTCAAATGCACCGTTTCTAAAAAATACGAAGTAATCGATTTATTTTAACCGATTTAATTGAGTCTTGATCGATTATTTTTTTTTTTGGACTTGATTAATCGATTATTATTACTATTTAGTGGTCATCGCTAATTGCCGATGTGTCAAGCGTAAAAATTTGAATCTTCACTAATCATGGTCTGAATCACTAAATTTCATATAATACTGAAACTGAATATAATACTGAATGCGGCAGGCAGAGACACTTGTGGTCGAAGTTGGTATGCACTCGGCGCACAGTATATCTACTGACTCAGCACAAACATCGGTCTGCTGAGATTTTGACAGTTAGTCCTAAGCATACCCTAAGGGTAAGGGTATACACAGATACTAAAATATTCTTCATTTTCCGTTCTTATTTATTGGTCTTAATCGAATGTAAATTGAATGATATATAAAAAATAAATTCTTATCGTGGTAAAAGCGGTTAAAATAGTGTATAAAATATGTAAACATGAGGGCGTGAATCATACAATGAATTCTGATAAACATGAATGTATCATAATATGTAGAAGATATAACGTATATAAAAATTAATTGAGAAGTTGACTACATTTTCATATAGATATAGATTGATCCTGTTTGGTAAAAACTGATTGAGAACACAATTACATTTTTGTAGAGAAGATTGTTTCGGCTTGATTTTCTGTCGATTTTAGTGTTTTCATTTATTTGTATATCAATATATCAGTTGGAGAACACTGATCAGTGGGTAGAGATCAGGTGAAGCCCACTGAACTCTATATAATATCAGAGTTCAGTGTACATAACCGTAACCACCACGTCGTTCACAGTTCTGGCCTGGTAGTCGAATTTTTTACGCAAGATACTCATTGGAAGTCGGTATACATGCGACGAGAGCGTACCAACTTCAAACACACCAATCTCTTTCTCACCGATTCTTGATTTAGATACGCATAGGCTGCGCTTGTTCAGATATTATGTAGAATTATACGATTAAACGAACTTACCTGTAAGTGAAGTTCGATCGTAATTGTATGGAGCGCCTCTTCCGATAGATCACGTTGTAGTTTCCCCTATCATGCCCGAATTACCACACGCTTCAAAGGCATCTAGGGACTTTTTCTCCTCAGTAGGTGGCGTCCTTATATTCTCATTATTTTAAAGTGTTGCCGTGATCATGGGAAATTGTCGTCCCGACAACGAGGGTTGAATTTTCAATTTATAATATAATGTTGGGTGGGTTGTGATCTATCGGAAGAGGCACTCCATACAATACGATCCAACTTCACTTACAGGTGAATTCGTTTAATCGTATAATTGTATTTCGTGCCTCTTCCGATCGATCACGTTGTAGAAGTTTAAAGTTATGCACGGCAATTATGATCAATGAGTTCCACTTAGAGTATCACGATAAAGCAATGAAAATTGTATTTTATTGTTTATCTCATAGGAACAAAATAAAACACATAAGCTACATTGTGAATATTAAACAAAACGTGTCATTCCAGAGACACAAGTCAAATTCGACCATTTATAAAAAACGAACTGAAAATCCTTTCATTGCAGAAAGGTCGAACTAAAATAAAAATTCTTATTACATATTTCATAGGAGCTTTTGACAACCAAACGAAATATTTCTTTAGAGAAAAAAAACAAAATTAACCATTTTATGAAATGTCAAAGAATTCCTTCCTTGCAAGAAGGCTAAACCAAAACATAAATCCTTATTACATATCCCATAGGGTTCTTTTCTTTTTTTTTTTTTATTCGTCTAAAATTGCTTTTGCCAACGCGGAACGTTCCGAAACGATTGGAAGGTCGTAAAATCGTGCGAATGTTTTTGAACTGTCTGTCCAACCTGCCGCTCTTCTAATACTGTCAATCCCAACACCTTTTCGTTTTGCCGCTGACGACGATGCGTGACGCGTACTATGCGCTGAGAAAATGCTTGTATCGACGCCGCTGTCCATCAACATTTTCTTCACCTAATTCGCCAGCGTTTGAGCGGAGACTTGACGATGAGGTTTTTTCAATGTAACGAAGAGGGACTCGGAATGTCCTCATAATCATTTCGTTCTTTCTATACATAGTTTTCAAGCGTTGTTACCACACATACTTTTTTGTCATTTACATATTTTGGTAAAACTAGTAGTGGTTGCGCTCTATTACGTCCCGATGTTTTTACCCTGTCTGGAATTTTGATCTGTATCCCGTCTGATCTTTTCTAGATGAACTGCAATTTTATCAGGGACAGAGTTTGCATTCGTTGACCGGTAACTAGAGCGAGGAGTGTGGCAAGCTTTCCAGTTAGAACCTCCAAGGCTAATTGCTTATTTTCTCCCAGGGAATTTAAATGGTCTAGAACCATCTTTGGGTCCCAGGTTTGTTCATATCTTGGTCTTGAAGGACGAAGTTCCGAGATTCCTTTGAAAAGCCGTTTAACATAAAGATTCTGACCCACGTGTGGGCCTATGACTAGCGAGATCGCGGAGCGTAACGAATTTAGCGAACCATGAGAGGATCCTCCGTTGAACTCCTGGGTGAGGAGTGTTATTATTTGGTGTATTGACGGCTTGTATGGATCGATCTTCGATTTCTCACTGAAATTCCACCATTTTCGTAAACTCCTGTCGTATTGCTTTATTGATGACGAACGAAGTGATGCCGTCAGAAGATCCAGTGACTCCTCAGGATGTTTTTTAGCTGGAAGGCCTTCCGGATTACTTCCCTACCTCCAGGGTAAGGTTTCGCCAAAGCGGATGAGGTTGTCTGTCAGAGGATAATAACAAATTTTTATCCGGATGTAAGACTATCGATTTTTTAACTAGTAAGGCTCGGCACAAAGGCTACCATGGTTGTGTTAGCCATTTTGGTATAACAACAATAACCGTTGCTCTTTCGTCCTCGATTTTTCTTAATATCTTTGGGATGACTGCAAATGGTAAAAATGCGTACGCGAGCTCGAAATTCGTCCAAGGTATCGTAAATGCATCGATTGCCATAGACTCTGGGTCGCGGTACCACGAAATATAGTTATTACACTTAGTATTAGTACGAGATGCAAATAGATCGACATCGGGGATTCCTAATGCACTACTAACTCTATCGAATGCCCATTCCACTAGAGCGCATTCCGTTTCTTTTTCTAATTTTCGCGATTCGAAATCTGCCTCCGCGTTTTCTCTCGTGCCGATGTACGAGGCAACTATATTTAACTCCCTTTTCTCGCACCATCCCCAAATCGACCTTGCTAAATTACTAAGGCTCTCGGCACGCGTTCCACCCATCCGGTTCACGTAAGCGATCGCCGTCGTATTGTCCATTCTCAATAAAATATCGCAATTTCGCAAATGATCGGCGAAGCATTCAGAGCAAAATACGCTGCGTTAATTCCAAAAAATTTATGTGCAGTTTCTGCTCCTCCGCATTCCAAAATCCGTGAGATCTCTGACTTCCGCATACTGCCCCCCATCCAGACATAGATGCGACGCTGTGAATTTCTAAACAAAACCTTGGGGATCTTATTGAATTCTGAGCCATTCCCATCGCTTTTCCCCACCAATAGAAATCCTTTCGCAACTCTCGACCTATCATCATATGACTGTCAAAAGATTTATCATTTTGTTGCAAGGCTGAGTGACGAGCTCGCTCGAATAATTTCGTATGAGCAAAACCGTAAGGAACCGCTGGACAACGTGCTACCACTGTACCTACAAACCTGGAATATTCTCGAATTTTACACTTTTCAGTTTTTTGAAATTTTTGGACCAGCTGCTTCACCTTTTCCTTTTTATCATTCGGCTACTCAAGGAGCATTTTATCGCAATCAAATGAAAACCCTAGGTACTTACACCTTTGCGAAGGTATAGTTTGAGATTTCTCAAAATTAATTACAAATCCCAACTTTTCCATGAGAAGACACGAGGTTCGAATATTTTTTTGACAAATTACAAAAGATTGTCCCATGACTGAAATGTCATCTAGATAAATTACAGATATAAATCCTCTACTACGCAAATACGCGACTATTGGTTTCATAACCTTTGTGAAGACGTACGGAGCGGTTGATAGACCGAATGGTAAACACGTAAATTCGAAGAGTTTACCGTTAAATTGTAACCTCAAGTATTTTCTATACATTTTTGACACTGGGATGGCATGGTAAGCATCCTTCAGGTCTATGGTCGCTAAAAAACAGCCTTCCTTTATCAAATTTATAGCCCTCCTGCGGTCCTCTAACTTAAAGTGTTCGGTACGCACGAAGTTTTTTAATTTTTTCAAGTTAAGAACCAATCGATGGCCTCCACCTGACTTCGGAACCGCAAAAATATCGGACAAAAACTGCTCAGCATCGGGTTCGCACGATTGGATAGCTCCCTTCTCGACTAACTCACGTATTAATTTTTCAATCGTCGAGCCCTCCGCTGCTGAGAATGGTCGATTTTTCGGAGCCGTTGTTTGGCGAGGTTTTTTCCAAAAGGGGATTTTATATGCGGTAATCAACGATAATATCCGACGATCTGATGTTACAGCTTCCCATTCATGTTTGAAAAAACGCAGTCTGCCTCCTATATTACTCACCGGTATTGCTAACGCATCCTATACGGGCGACTGTCCGTTTTCCGTCTGGGATCATCGCGGCGATGGTTGTACCTCTGTCTCGATGAGTTGTTCTGACTCTTCGTTACATGTGGGTATTTTTTCCCGCCTGACTCCGTTGACCTCGGATAATAATTTCCCGTAGGTCGACGAGGCAGGACCTTCGCGTTTTTTGGACCCTTTGATGCTAAAGCTGTTCGATTTGACTTTAATTCTCGCGACGCATTTTCCAGGGCTTTTGCTGCCTTCACCTTTTCCTCGAGACCTTTTCCAAATAGAAATTCGTCTGCTATTGCCGAGACCAAAACGTCTTCAAACGAAATGTTTAAATTTGCCAAAATCAAACTGTTTCGAATCGATGATTCGTCATGCTGTAGGTCCGCGAGGAGCCTGCCTGCATCACTCAAGCGTTCTAACAAGATGAGTTTCTCGTATTTATCGATCAAAATGCTTTGAAACATTTTTCCAATTGCTGCAAAACAAGCCGCGATTTCTACTTGTTTCAAAGTAATTTTCTCGTGTCTCTTGATAATTGTTTCTGACACGACAGCTTTAACCTCTGGATTGACCAAGGGTGAGTCGATACACGTCGCGATCTCGGGCAGCGGATACTTTTTTACGATTTTTTCTCTGTCCTCTGTAGGGAGGCATTTTTTCAAAATCTCTTTTCACCTTATTACCATCTCGTTAGATATCCCTTGATCTAATATGCGATCCTCCAGAATTCTTTTTCCCATTACTTCAAGAATCTGTGGCTCGATAATAGGCTCATTCTCCGGCGCTTCTGGACGAGAGTGAGAAGAAGCCAGACGTGTCTCCCGAGATGCGTTATCGAGCCTTTCTCGATTTGGTGAGCCTGGTGTATTAACCCCTAGCGCGTCTCGGATGGTATCGTCAACGCTAACTTCGGATAGTCCGATCGATTTTCAGACCTCCTCTCGATATTGTGACGTCTCCTGGTGTGCCGTCATTCTCTCTCGGATGACTCAGAATCACGACGGTGTCCTAATAATTAAGACAAGCCGTGGTGTTAACGGGGCCGCTTCTCCAGTACGTTAGACGTACTTGCTTTATAGGTAAGAGCCTGATAAAGTGATCTATAAGATCTTTACTCCGTGAAAATGCCGAGTAAAAACTCTCTACATGCAGGTTAGGGCCTACAAGAGTGGCTGGTGGCGGAAAATATCCATTTTTCGACCGAATTCCTGCTCGACGTGGGCACACCACGCGATTTTCTAACCCAAAAACAGATAACTTACTTTTACGCTTTTTTTCATTTGCGAATCGTTCCTCTAATTTCGCAATCCTGTTTTCCAACCATCTCTCTCTGTTTTCCTTTCACGATTCACTGTTATCACTCATTTTTCGAATTTTTTATCAAGAGCAATTTTCGGTGCGTGTGGGTTTTTTCGACACACGAAAAAGGAATGAGAATATAAGGACGCCACCTACCGAGGACAAAAAGTCCCTAGATGGCTTTGAAGCGTGTGGTAATTCGGGCATGATAGGGGAAACTACAACGTGATCTATCGGAAGAGGCGCGAAATACAATTTAGTGGTCTGAATTTGTACGAGGTCAGTGCATTGTTTCCTTTGTTCGTCACTGTTTTTATACGGAATGGTTCGCTAAAATTATCATTTGAAGTGAAAACTTCTTTAGAGCTGTTGGTGAAAACTTCTTCAGCACGGGGGTGATTTGAAACTCGATGAAACGTAATAAAACGACTATCAATGTAACGAAAACTTAACTCCTTCAGCACAGTAGTGATTTGAAACTCGATAAAACGAAATGAAACGACTATCGATAAAACAAATAATTATTCCACTCCTGATACTGCATTCTCCTCATTGTTTCGCAGTTTAGTTTTTGAAAGTTTCACTCCGGCTACGTGTGAACTGCACACGTTTTGTTTTTTTTTTTTTTTATATGGATGTTTAAATAAATACGTGTCCTGAAAAGAGCTCACACCAAAGGCTGAAATGTTGACAAAAGAATTTATGTATCTTTACGATTGATCTACATTTCCAAGATTTCTTTTACACACATCCTCGTCGCGTTGGTCCTGGGTAATGCAAGAAGTGATTGATATTCAAAAATCATTAAAAATTGAAATCTCGCGAAGAGGATCAGCTAGGATTTCCCGGTTTGTGTGTGCGTGTGTTTTTCTCTCTTTTTTTTTTTTTAATCTACGAACAGGCTGAGAACTTTCTGCACACACAATTTCTGTATCCATTTTGATCAAACCTTGTACAGCTTGAATCTCATCGTGTACAATGTTATTAACACTGTTATTAACAATGTTATTAATTTGGACGTTTTCACTCCTTTCATACTACTTGCCACGTATGAGCTGCTTGTTCTTATGAGCTAGGTATCCTTACAGTCCATAAAGATAGTGAGACGGACTATCGCAAAGATTGTTATCTCTTATTTGTTGAGTTATTCTATTTGTTTCGATTGCAAATATATCACTGAAGTATCTTATTTAATGCGAATCTGAAAAAAATAACTTCCCCAACATCAGCTCTATTACGGCGCAGTAGATTTTGTTCGATTCCTAATTTGGCGTATTAAAATCAACACGATTTTCGGTTAATAAGTATTGCTTATTGAATGCGAAGTTCCCGATCGTAATCACATCTTTCTCAAGAGTTTCAATTTGATTCAATACTTTACCTAGCAGTAAATCCTCTAGGGGAGTCAACGTGGACAGCTGCTTGAAAGAGAACCGCCCACACCAGCCAATAAGTCCGGAACAGTGAAAACCGGTGATTTAGCGATGTGTTCATTTGTGACACGGGTAACTGAAACAAAATTTTAATGCAGCTTTGAACTGAGGCTTTTAAAGGTCCCAATATCCGAAAGTAACTCGTCACAATTTTGCAATTATTGACCAACTCTGGGAATTTACCCGTCAGTTGTATGTTAGCATTCAATGGTCAGATAATAGTTGGCATCTGGACCGAGTATGTCACTTGAGTCTAGAGGTATTTAGTTAATTGAACAGATCATTAGTGATTTTCCAATAAACTCGATTTCGTCTATCAAGATATTTAAGATATTTTCCTACATGAATCCGACGTTCAATGAAACAACATTACATTATTTCACATTTTGACTCTAATTAGGGGGGGGGGGGGGATGCTTCTCAAAACTATCATGCTGGGCGCTCATTGATCGCACCATGTTCATTGAAAAGAAACATGAATGTGCCGAGTCGAAGCACTATCTTTTATCGCAAACAGAGCCTTTGGCCTAAGTTTCATACAATTATGAAAGGGTACAGCTGAATAAGTATGTAATAATTGGCCTGTCACTGCATTTCTCCGAGATGATTACATTTCAACCGTCCGTGAAACAGACCAATTCCCCCCAAGCTTCAGCCTCGCGGACTGCAACGACGGGTTATAACTTCAATGCACCACGTTTTTTAGATTTTACCAATTTCCTCCGCGGTTATTCAACCGATCGTCTCGAGTTTAGTTTTGATCGAAATATTCCGTTGCATTTTTATTTATTTATTTTTTTTTCTCTCTCTCTCTTTCTCTATATCTGCAGTTTCTCATCCATCCCTTGAGTCCCCTCTTAACCTTTCAATTTCGTTCAACCATCTTTTCCCTTGTCCCTCCTCTCCTAGAACTTTTTGCCTCATCTCTGGCCAGCCTCTTTCTACGCCTACCCTCATGAAAAAAAACCCTCAATTTGCATGGGTAAGCTTCAAAATTTAGGGGTTTGCTCTGAAAGTTGAGGATAAACCCCTAAATTTGGGGGTTTACCTACGAAAATTGAAGGTAAACATCATTGATGGAGGGTTTATCTTCAACAGTTGAAGATTAACCCTAAACAATTGAAGGTTCATCGCCAAGAGTTAAAGGTGAACCCTCGACGTTGAAGGTGAAGCCTCAACGTTGAAGGTACCTTTAACGATGAAAATAATTTATATCCCCAGAATTTAACTAACGGTGAATGTGAGGGTAAACTATCAACATTGTGAGGATTGTCCCCTGCAACCCCAAGGGATACAGCTAACTCTTCTTGAGGGTAGTCTTTAAAATTTGGGTGTCGTCGCGAAAATATAGTATGTAAAAGATTGGTGGTGAACCCTTGATTACATTGCAGGGTAACATAACCCGTGAAATTTCCAAGGTAATTCTTATGATATTCGTTGAAGTTCTATTATTCTCAATAACATCTGAAATGATCTATCTGTATATTATTTATAGCAAAACCAATGATTCAATTTGAAGTTAACTTTCGACCAGCTGGCTGGAATTGAGTCATCGCATCATAAACTATAAGGATCACTATTAATATTGCATTTTACTCACCCTGCATGCCATTATCCAACGCTCCAAATGAATACTACTTGGTTTTTTCAGGGTTGAAATTGGAAATCATGAACTAGACTATATATGGAAATTCCCACGTCAACTCGGTGAATCAAAAACATTGACCCTCTTCGATTTCTCCAGTGATTTTTTATATAATAGTTCTTGGAAATTATCTGAAAATTATCGAATCTAAATATTTTATATATTTTCATATAGTGTATGTACATTGTACATGTACGCATACATCTTCATTATAATATAATAATGAACGAAATGCATTGTGTTTGAATGATTTTTCATGGCTATATGTTTGGAAGTTGAAGAGGGCCGGTTTTTTCGATCGAACCGAGCGTAAATCTCTAGGAAAAACGTGAGGGGATAGGCCGTAGAAAGAAAAAATACACTCACGGAAAATCACCTGTATTTTATATAAAATGAGAAGTTTATTTTACACTATAGAAAATCAATACAAAGTCATGGTGACCTGCGAGGACAAGGCGTGTCGCGAGCACGTCTGAAAAATGGTCGAGAATTTTAAAAGAAGAGTTCGAAAGAATATATACAGAATTTCCGTGGAGTTACACAAGTGACCGTTGGCAATATCGCGAAACAACGCGGGAGTAAATCGCGAAGTTTTTGGATATTGCGCTTATTGAAGGAGGGAACCGAAAATTCTGACGACAATTGAAGAGCGCGTACAAAATATGTTTTCCGTACCGTTGGAAGACATAGAATGAATTTATGAAGGGGTAAGTCGAGTGTGCCGAAGGGGCCACACATGAAAAGAAAGGCGGAAGGAGTTCACGGCGCTCGAAGTCTGCGCGAGAGATGTGCCGGTTTGCTGACCTTCCACGCCGAATCCCAAAACCTCGAAGTTTTCTAAACACTATATGAATTATAGATACGTACATTAAGTTTTACTGACGATTATTTTTCTGCGTGGGGATACATTATACCCTCCTTCTATATTAAAAGCGAATGCGTATAGATATACAGGAATTTAATAATGTTAATATATAATTGCCGTGGCTTTCAATGATAAAAATGAATATCCAAATGCATATATAATATATGTATATGATTTCCTTAAGAGATCAAATGAGAACCAGACAACTTCTTGATTAGTCAGTTTCTATTGTATTTACTAATGGTGTGTAATGCACTTTTTTAATACCGTCACATCTATAATCCCAATAAAATGACATAAGAAGCTCTTGACTCAAGAATTCTTTTAGTTTGAATCCTCGATTGGTAGGTTCACCCTCAACTTAGAGGTAAAGCTTTGACTTAGGGGTTAACCCTCATTCAAGGGGTGTGCCATCGACTTGAGTAGCATAGCAAGGGGGGTTATACTCACAGATTCCTGTTACCGACACTGACCGACATTCTCCCCAGACTCAAACCCTTTTCCGCGATGACGTCACAGTCTGCCGTACCGACTTAAGGTCAAAAACGTGCAACCTTACCGACAGTTGTATAGGTCAAAGGTGAAAATCGTGCTGTCTTACCGACCAAAGGTCAAAGTATCTATGTAGTGCTCGCCTGCCAACGGCAGAGGGCGCAGCGGGGGGCGTGAACTTTTTTACCGACCTGGATGTCGGTTACCCGTCCCGCATTCTTTTGACACGTTAAGACTGTTGATGTGTAACATCAACCACTTCAAATTCTTTTCCCACGGTAGGACTGCTGATGTCTAACGTCAACCATCCCACATTCTTTTCCTACGGTAGGAGTGCTCATGTGTAACGTCAACCACCTCACATTCTTCTCCCACGTTATCAATCATGTGACATTCCAAAATTAATGGTTCTGAGAATTGTTTTTTACCCACTCGAATGTTGATACTCATCGACGTGACATTCTTTTTGGCTTGTAAGTGTTATGTGAACTCTACGATGAATTTTGAACGGGTTCAGTCAAGGCCAGAGTGCAGGGTCGACCGATAGGTGCGGTAGTATACATTCAGAGCCAAGGATCTGCGGTGTTGGGTTACTATCGCTCCAGGAATGCTGAACAGTGCGTGCACACACAAATATACGTACAGTTGCCCTATAAAAAGGACGCTCATCACAACAAACCATCATACAGTATCAACTTGTCAAGTATACTTGAGAAAAGAGCTAAAGATGGAATCCACGAAGTATTTGAGTTTGATCGATATTATGGAATCGGCGTACAAAATCTTGGACAAATCATCATCAACAGCGAAAATTTAAAAATGGTTGAAGTTCGGAAGTCAAAATATTCGGCTTCTCAAAAAAATTTTGCAAAAAGCTTCATCGATAGGAGAAAAGATGAGAACTATCCCAACGATCAGACTCTTGAGAGTGCTCGCGCAAAAATTCAAATACTTCAGAAAACGGGTGGAGGTGCGCGGAAAGTAAGAAGAAGCGATCGAGTTCACTCAGAAGATTTGTGATCAGCTTTTGAGGGGAGAATTCGAACTAGATCCATCGTCAATTTAAAGCAAGAAGATGTGGAGAGATTTCTCGAAGACGCAAAGGTACTAGCTGTGACGGGACTAGAAAACGCTTTAAAGAAAGACAGGAGCTTGAAAGCCAACGTTATCCTGGCTTGTAAATTTGAAGTTAGAAAAGATGATCACATGGTGGAAGAGATCAAATTTTTTAATACGAGAAATGAAGTCATCCTCCGAACAACGGATATTAACGAATGGTTCATGGAAAACGCGACGGAGCGTTTGTTGAAAAAGATGGAAGATTTCCAGGAAAAGGATTCAGGCTAGTCACTGACTGAAAAAATCAATTTGACTGTGAATATCAATAAGTACGTGCCACTACAAGGCGCTGCGTTCACATACACCCCGTTACCTCAGCATATCAGTGATAAGGAGGCTGTGGTAAACATCAGAAACAACGACTCTCACTGCTTTCTTTGGTCGGTCACCGCAGCTCTGTTCCCAGCCGTCAACAACAATCCCAACGCGACCAGCTCGTACCCGCATTTCAGCTCAGTGCTACGGTATGATGGTATGATGTTTCCTGTGTCTCTAAACCAAAACACCATCTCAAAATTTGAGAAACTTAACGGTCTTCCAATCAACGTTTATGGTATAGACCAAGGTGATCGGAAGAAAAGTGAAATAGTACCGATTCACCTGAGTCAGAATAAGTCTGATAAACCTGTAATTCATCTTTTAACGATAGAAATTGACATCACTGATGATGACGATGATGTTGATATAGAAAATTATGAAAGAAATTGAATTTTTCATTTTACTTGTACTCGGAATCTGTCTCGACTAACAAGATCTCAAATTTCTAAGCATGAATGTCGTACTTGGTTGTGTGATAGATGTTTGACTCACTTTCAATCTGAAAGATGTTCAACAAAGCACAATGTGGATTGCATGAATTTGAACAAAATCAAAGTTATCTTACCAGCAGAAGAGGACAAGATTCTCAAATTTGAAAATTTCAAACATAAAGAATCCGTTCCGTTCTGCATTTATGCAGATCTAGAATGTTTACTGCAGCCCACTCTTAAAAGTACTGGGGAAAATAAAACAATTTATCAGAAGCATCTTCCGTATAGTATAGCTTACTATCTACATTGTGCGTTTGACGATTCAATTTCAAAATTGAAAATTATTCGTGGAGAGACTTGCATTCAATGGTTTGTGAATGAGTTCGAGAAATTGGCACATTCGATAAGAGCTTATTTCAAAACTGTTGTACAGATGGAACCGCTCAATTTCAATCAAATCAACGAATTTCAGTCAACAACAGTGTGTTACATTTGTGAAAAACCGTTTACACGCACAGACGTGAAACATCGTAAGTACTGCCATTTCACAGGAAAGTACCGTGGTGCTGCTCATCGAGGTTGCAATCTAAATTAGCATAATTCGCACACTATCCCAGTGATATTCCACAATCTGTCGGGTTACGATTCGCATTTTCTAATCAAAGCGTTGGCTACATCGTTCGAGGGCACAATTGAGCTTCTAGCCGTAAACAAAGAAAAATACATTTCTTTTACAAAATATGTCAAGGGGACAGATATAAAGTTTAGATTCGTAGATTCGCACCGTTTCATGCCCAGTAGTCTTGAGAAATTAGCAACGTATCTCGGTGATGATCAAAAATCAATCATACGAAAATTTTATCGTAGCTCAGATAAATTTCAGATATTGACCAGAAAAGGAGTGTTCCCGTTCGAATACATAGAAAGTTGGGAGAAGCTCGAAGATAGACGTCTACCATCCAAACAACAATTCTACTCAAAATTAAATGATTGGGATGTATCAGACGACGACTATGCACATGCATGTGAAGTTTGGCAAACTTTTAGCGTTCAAACTTTGGGAGAGTATTCGGACTTGGATTTACAGACGGAAGTGTTTTTACTCGCCAACGTTTTTCATTTTTCAAAATTTTCGACAGAACTGTTGGACGACTTATAGACTGGACCCGTTACATTATTACACCGCGCCCAGTCTGTCGTTTGATGCAATGTTAAGGTGTACTGACATCGTGCTCGATCTTCTCACCGACATAGATATGGTGACGTTTATCGAAAAAGGTATTCGAGGTAGTGTGTCACAGTGCTCGAACAGATACGCAAAGGCTAGCAACAGATATATGGGAGAGGGATTCGATCCAAAAGTCGAACAATCTTATCCCATGTACTTTGACGTAAATAATTTGTACGGTGCTACTATGAGCTTTGCTCTGCCATACAGTTCCTTCGAATGGGTGTCAGACTTCAGACAATACGACGTTCTTACCATCTCGGACGATGCAGAGTTTGGTGACATACTGGAGGTAGATTTGAAATATCCTGAGGAACTGCATGAAATTCCTGGGGGTTTACCACTGTGTCCGAAGCACTTAATACCTCCGATCTGGAATAATAAGCAACCGAAATTGATGCCCACGCTACTTTCCAAGAAAAACTACGTTTTTCACTATTGCGTTTTAAAACAATGCTTACGATTAGGTTTGAAGTTGGCTAGAATTCACAGAGTTCTCAAATTCAGACAAACCCCGTGGCTCAAAAATTACATAGATTTGAATACCGATTTAGCAAAAAATCGATGAATGAATTCAAGAAAAATTTTGCAAACTGATGAACAACGCAGTTTTTGGCAAAAAAATAGAAAATGTCAGGATGTATAGAGATGTCAAGCTGATTACGAAGTGGGATGGAAGATACGGTGCTGGAGCTACCATAGCCAAACCTAATTTTCACAGCTGCACCGTTTTCGACAAAGATATTATTATCGTCGAAATGAGTAAAACGAAAGTCAAGTTAAATAAACCATTGTATGCAGGTTTCTCCATCACTGATCTGGCTAAAACATATATCTACGATTTTCATTATAATTATTCAACAGAAATTTGGCAACCAACCAAAATTGATATATGTCGATACCGACAGTTTAATATACCAGTTCACCGTCCCCAACATATACGAACATATGGAGGAGGACTTACATGAATTCGATACCTCTGATTATCCGTTTGACAACGCTTAGGGAATGCCTTTAGCGAACAAAAAAGTTCTCGGCTTAATGAAAGATAAGAATAACGAGAAAATAATGTTGGAATTTGTAGGATTAGGAGCAAAATTGTACGCATTTCGAGTAGGAAGATAAGAAAGACAATAAGCGTGCCATAAGTCTCAGAAGATCAGCGTTGACATAAATAACTTTCAACGATTATTTGGAATGTGCTTTGAAACGTGAAAATTTGTCTACAAATCGGCATTTGATATTAAGTCGAAAGCACGAGGTATACAATGTAGAACAGCAGAAAGTGGCACTGAG
This sequence comes from Neodiprion lecontei, assembly GCF_021901455.1. Taxonomy (NCBI): domain Eukaryota; kingdom Metazoa; phylum Arthropoda; class Insecta; order Hymenoptera; family Diprionidae; genus Neodiprion; species Neodiprion lecontei. Next base: position 13,619,238 of record NC_060262.1, on the reverse strand, counting down.
CTGGAATGACGACAAGCGGATCGTGTTTCAAAACACAACCGATACGCTTCCGTGGGGCTACAAGCCTGCGCCTTAGCTTTGTAGGATTTCATTTGTAACTGTACTATGATGTATATGATATTGCTTTGTAGGATAGTGAATAAGAACGCTCTGAAATGAAATAATTGTAAAACGATGCATATGTCCGTCGATTGTCTAAAAAATAAAGATGCATACTAGTTATGTATCGCGTATAAAATGAAAAGGCACATAGGTTTCACAAGAAATTTATCTATTCGATTTTACATGTCCGATACGTTCAACCAACTGTTGTGTGTATTGTCAAAACCTAACCATCTGAAATATATGTTTCTTTCACTCTTTTTGAGCACCTTTTCCACCAGGCAGATATCCGGATGTTCAACAACGAGGAGTATTTTCCACCCGACTTATCGTGAACATGTCCGTCGTCCAATTGTGAGTGTAACCTTTCTCGAAGACGTTTTTGAATTTGCTGATTCGAATTTTGTCACCGGTTTTGAAATTTACCAGTTTGGTAGGTTTCGCTTAGAGCCCTCTGTATGCCTGACGTGATAACAGCCTTTCGTTCTCAACGGTGACATCCGACAGTTTCATTCGTATGGTTCGGTGTTGAAAGCCGGAACCAAATAAGATAAGATATCAAGCCACTTGTAGCTTTCTTGCGTGTTGAACCGTTTCCACATTTGACTTTTGAGCGTGCGATTGAAGCGTTCGCAGATCGAAGCCTCCAAATTACTGTACGTGGAGTAAAGTTTCCCGTAGCGTGACATAAGAGATTCAAATTTCGAGTTGTAAAATTCCGTTCCTCTGTCGACGCGTAATTTTTTCGGTACCCGTCCTTGGATAAGCACAGATTCCATTGCCTCCGTAACATCATCTCCAGACTTGCTCTTCATCGGTACAGCCCACGCGTACTTTGAAAAGATATGAATAACTGTAAGCATGTACTTGTAGCCTTCGTTTTGTGCAGCGTATGACATCATATCAACTAAATCCGCCTGCCAGGTCTTGTCGATGCCGTGCACGTCTACACGTCGACGCGGGTAATTCCGGCTTGCAGGCTTATGCAGTTCCGTCACCAGTGCTTGCTTTTTCTCGTTCATATTCCAACGCTTTTAGTCTGGTGTGCAAGTTGGAAATGATTTCAGCTCTCCGAATCGACAGGTCTCTGCCTGTTTCAAAGTCTGTGTAAAAGGTATCCAAGGCTTTCTGCGTGGTAAGCACCAAAGCTTTGATCTTTTGATAGAGGTTGTCGATTTGTTTTTGCAGCACGTCAAATTCTCGTCTTGATATTTTTAAAGTTACAGTATTGTTCGGCTCTGCGGGATCTGCGACATTGCACAGTCTCTTGTTCCGTATATGGTAATGTCCGTTCGCTGTTATTTGAAATCCGACACCCGGAGGACCGCAAGTGCTTGCGGCCGTGTTTCTTTTCAGATGCCATCCAACCACGTCGACGCTCATCTCGGTATTGAATGCAAAACCGATGAAAGCTGCTTAATAAATGATTCCTACTTCGCGTAGTTCTTCGATATAGGAGATTATTTCGTTATTGTAACTCGTATTTCCCGCTGCCTGAAATGCCAGGAGTAAACGAAGACGCTCCACTAACTCGTTTGAATCATCCCAGAAAACGTATTCCGTTTTAACACCTTGTCGACTGATCATAGCTTGCGGAAGTAGACCTTTACCTTTTCGCCGAGGTGATGGGGAATAATTCATCAATTCCGTAATGACGTGTTCAAATTTGTAACTGTTATCGTTTCGAACCGCCCCATCGGATGAGTAATACTTTTTATGCGCGTTCGTTGCGAGGATTATGTTTTTAAAATTTTCCCGATCTCCGACGCTCACATAAGAATCGTCAGACTTCTTTTCAGACAAAAGTTTCAGCAAACCCTCAGATTTCGGGTACAGCGTATCGCCAATACAAATGTAGTCACTCTCAAAAGATACACCGTACATGTTGTCCAATTCACTTCTCGTCTTCGCATCTCTCATCAGTGCCAAATACTCTTCCTCGATTTTCTCAACCGGTGTTTTTACAATTGTTTCATCTCCTGCCGAAGCAAAGGAATCGTCCATTTCCGAGACAGTTTCATTTTTTGTTTCTTCTTTAATTTCTTCCACCTCTTGTTTTACAGGATTAGTAACTTTTGTAACATGCACCAGTTCTTGCAACGAAGTCACTACTGGTTTGGAGACGTCACTCAATTTCCGAGCCGTGAATTGCTTGCCCGATTTGAGTGATCTGTGTTTTCGACGGATCGCTGCACTTGCTTGAACGATCTGATGTGGGACATCTGCTTGCTTCGAAATTTCAGAGTTCTGCATGTTGACGCTACTGAGTCTGCAACGCTACTGCCTCTCTCGCTCAAAAACGTTGGATTTTAATTCTCTTCCAGACTAACAAAAGAATTGAATCCCCTCCTGTATAGTCCTTCGTTGAGCTCACTGTCTTCGTCGATCACCTGAAACCCGTCACCGTTCCAGCATGCGAAGCACACACTTTTAAACTCTGTGTAAGACATATCGGTGTTAACATGGTCGTTTTATACGTGTCTCAGATTTATATTGTCTTGTTTGAATAACACGAGTAAATTTACGATGTCGCGCACGAGATGTTTGGAAATTCGCGCCTACGTCTGACAGAGATAGAAACAGTCAACGTCGTGATGTCTACTCATGCAAAAGTAGGCTCTAATATTGTCCTGCTTCTCGCACGCTACATCGTCAAATATGATTATTGAGTTCGACCGTGCTTTTTCCGGTGTAATCACTTGCTCACGCTCGGTGAACGCAAAATACTCCATATTCTCAACATTATTTAACAATTGCTTCATTAAATGGTATTTAGGTTGTTTCAGAGATCTTGAGTTGATATCAATATTTTCAAATCTGAGTTCGTTGGGACGGGTTATAAGTGTGAGCAACGCATTAGTTTTACCTCAATTCGACGGTCCACAGAATATTGCACGTACACTATTCGAGAGTAATTCATCGTGCCGTTGGTGCCTTTTGACATTTTGCTACGAAAGTTTGTCAAAATTCATCACGGGAAGCTCGGTAGTTTGTTTTACAAACCGCTTCTCGGACATAATTGATCGGATTTGCTACAAATAACCCGTTTTAAAGCACTTCTCTTCAGTCAACGCACGAACATGATCGTGTACAGAAGTAAACGAAGAGGCAGGCGGCAACATCGTGGCAAGGGTCTCGTGAATAAAATCATCGACAGCCTTCCAGTCGAATTGCATGTATCTGGTAATGAGTACAATAGGCCTGGTACAAAATTAACAAAGAGGCTCGCGCGGGGTGATCCGGGAATCAATTTTCTCGACGCAGCTTGCAAGGACAACGACATTGCTCACTTGCAAAATCGTGAAAATCTTGAAGTTAGAAATGAGGCTGATAGGGTATTGGCTGAGAAAGCTCAAAAATGGGTTTTCGCGAAGGACGCAAATTTGGGTGAGAAGGCAGCCGCTTGGGCAATAGCTCACTCAATGAAAGTAAAATCAAAATTCGGAATGGGAATTCGAGAATCCAGAAAATGTGACCTTGGGAGAAATTATATATGCTGCAAATCGTTCTATGGTTCCAAGCAACGATGCAAAAGTAGCTATTGAATCTGCACTGAAGGAAGCTGAAAAAGCCAATAAAAAAGCGGGTGGTAAATGTGAAGTGCGAACATCTCGCGTTTTAGCAGTACCTTCAAAAGTCGGTGGTTTTCTACCGTTTCTGATTGCTATGTTCGCTGGACTCACTGCTACAGGCGCGTTAGCTGATGATACGGCGGGTATAGCAAAAGCTGTGAACGATGCGAGTGCTGCTGAACGAGAACTGGAAGAGAGCAAACGACACAACATAACTATTGAAGCTAGCGCGTTGGGCGAAGGGCTTCATACAAAACAGTACAAAATAGGTCTTGGTCTCCATCTTTCAAAAAACTAGATGCGATGCCCATATCCAGCGTTGACTGATTGGGACTTGTTGGAATATGCAAAAATCTTCAAGGTTCCGCATTTTCGCGGTGTTTTCATGCGAAACGAACTTCCCAAAAACGGTCCACGAAAAAACGAGACAGCTGTAATCAACCTTGACGACAAAGACGGTCCGAGAACACACTGGGCTGCAAACAAGATACGCGACAATAATATCAATTACGTTGACAGTTTCGGCAACCTTCAACCACCGTCAGACCTCATAAAATACCTCTGCGTTGGTAGTGTTGAATGAAATCATGAAATGTACCAGGATTATGATACATTTGAATGCGGACACTTATGTGTGAAATTTCTGAGTGATGAGCTGTATAAACATGGTGCATGATTCATCGAAGTCAGTCTATCACTCGCAGCCATGAATGATTCATTAACGTTAACGATTTTGCTGTTTTGTCATCTGCTACGTACCATGAAGGAAGAAATCTTAAACATTCAAACACCAGTCGGCTTTGACGAATCCGTTGCGCATTACGAGATTCACGCTTACAAACCTTACGCCTCGTCAACTATCGTCCAACAACAGCGATAAAATTCGAATCACCGTTCGGCATCAGGACTTATGCATATTACTCAGCAAAAGCTCGGTACATATCTATGGACGACTCCTGAAACCTGATGGTACAGCTACTGTGAAAACACAGCTCGTAAACAACGCGATCGGTCATTATTTGAAAAAATTCGCTATGAAATCAACGTAGTTGAGATTGATAGAAGCAAGAACGTTAGCTTGACAAATCCTATGAAGGGTCAGTCTTTCCTGCACCCTGGTCAGACTTGACTGATTGAGAACGCTAGATGGCTTGACGTAGAAGAGAAGAAAAAGTTAACCGATGCCGAGGGTAATTTTGACGTAGTGATACTGCTCAGCTTGATATTGGGTTCCGCTAAATACTACCGCAAGATCGTTGTCAACGCTAAACATGAGTTTATTTTGACGAGATCAAAAACTGACGTCAACGCAATCATGCAGACTCAAGAGGAGGATTTCAAAATCACGATCAATGGAGTGAAATGGCTAATACCGTATTTGAAACTCGCGGATCAGAAGAAAGTTAACCTACTCAATCTCATTCAGAAAGATCAGCCTATTTTGATGAGCTTCCGCGGTTGGGAATCGTACGAATATCCCTCATTTCCCACAACATCGAAACAGGTTTGCACTGTAAAAACTTCCACCCAGCTTGAAAAACCTTGATACGTCATTTTGGGTTTTCCGAACAAGTCGAAAGAACAAGACCGGCAAGAACGCAAGTCATTTCGATCATTGCAATATCACGGACGTCAAGCTATTTTTAAACTCTCAATCTTATCAGTACGGTAACCTGAACCTCAATATAAGTCATAGTCTGTACGCGCTCCTGTACGAGATGTACGAAAACTTCCAAGCTACATACTACGACAAGAACCTTGAGCCTTTGTTGACAAAAAGTGAATTCTCTCGAGACGTCCCATCAGTCGTCATTGACTGTTTAAAACAAAACGAATCTTTGAAGTACGGACCTGTCGACATCCGTCTTGAATTTGAAGCTCAAGTCAACTTTCCCGCTACAACATCGGCGTATTGCTTGATTGTTCACGATCGTATTGTCGAATACAACCAACTCAGTGGTGGGGTGAAAGTTGGTGTAAAAGCTGGCCCGTTCCCACCATCGCGCACAATTGAAAGATGGAGCTTGTCGTTGACATACAAGGCTTTCGTAGACCTTTCAACAATACCTTTACATTGAAAGAATTGGCTATAATTTCAATCTACTCAGAAGCATCTCCATCAATGTTGTTCTTTAAGCCACCTTACGAATGGGCTTCAAATACAAACGACAAAATTCTTGGTTGGATCGCGAATTTCACGGTTTACCTTAGAACTGTGGAACCATACCATTTGAGGAAGTTGAGTGGACTAATGAAGGCAGGCTGTGCAAAGCTGAAACCGTGTCCGTAAAAGGAGAAGAAAAACGAGACTGGTTGCCTCAAATTGTCCCCAAATTTCAAATCGTCGATTTGCTGGACTTTGACTGTCCGTCGCTTCAAACCTTGCAAAAAACTTCAGCTGAGTCTCTAAGATGTGACGTGAATACAATACCCAACGCAATCTGTGCAGCACAAAATGTTTTGTTACTTCAAAATTGGCTACAAAATCATCATACTGTTCGGATGGCGAGGGTGTACGATTTGGGTTACTGCGCAGAAGCATCTACAAGAACGGTCCCGCATTCCTGGTGAATACATGATCCTGGTTACGATACTGTGGAATAAAATTATTGTACTATTGTTGTGAAGTAATCATCAACTGTAGCCTAAAAATTGTACTCAATAAGACTGTTTTTTGAAGAATATCCTTGAATTAATTTTTCACCTCCACCTCAGCTCTTAAGAGAGAATTTTTTTTTAATACGAAGCTTATGTAAGATTCAACCATGCTCTCCATCCTTGACCGAGCTGTACTCAAACGTAGTTATGTTTTGCATTCCTAGAGCGATAGTAACCTAACACCGCAGATCCTCAGCTCTGAATGTATACTACCGCAGCTATCGGTCGACTTTGCATTCTGATTTTGACTGAACCCGTTGAAAATACATCGTAGAGTTCACATTACAGTTACAAGGCGCAAACGCAGCTTGCAACCTTTTATTGTTGCTCATTGGTGTTCGGAGTAACATTTTCTTAGATTTTAAGACTGGATTCCAGTTAAAATTACACGGTACAAAACGTATGTAGGGTTAAAGGTATACAGGATGGCTTGACGTTGAACGGAAAATATTTATAATTTCAATCTTTTTTTATTGAACGTAAGACTATTACAAGATACTGGATATGTGCATGTGATACTCAGATTGTACGTATATGAATTCGAATTGACCGTACGGTCCACCAAGATGGCGTAGATGCAACCATATCTCCGTACTGGCTGTCGTCACCTTCTGAAACAAATCATCATTTTCTTCGAGGGCCTTAGTCAGTCGGTTCGGCAGAAAAATCGCGAAAGAGTCCTCCAAGTCCAGAACGATTTTGTCACCAAATTTCGTTTTAACCTGACGATCGCCGCTGACTTGGTATTCGAAGTATACTTCGAGGTCCGACAGCTTTTTCAAGGGCACAAGTGTTTCCAGCCGCGCGATTTCGTTTAATTTTGAGAAGTCCATGATCGTGACTGTTAATTCGTGTTTGCTCAAAATCACTTGCGAGTTGATTTAGTTGAGTTCCAATTTGCAGTAGATGTTTTACTTTTCCAATATTCTAGACGATCAGTTCTAGTCGTTTCTTTAATTCACGTTGTTGTTCTAGAACACTTTTCATTTGCAAGAAGAACGGTTTTAGATTGACGCTGAAGTTTTTGGTTCCACATTTTATAATACTGCTCCCCACTTGCATTTGTTGATATCAAAATCGCATACGAGTAAGTGAAAAACAATTCTTAGAACCATTGATTTTGGAATGTCGCGTGGTTGATAACGTGGGAGAGGAATATAAGGTGGTTGATGTTACACATCAGCGATATCCGAGTGGATAAAAACAATTCTCAGAACCATAAATTCTGGAATGTCACGTGGTTGATTACGTGGGAAAAGAATGTGAGGTGGTTGATGTTTCACATCAGTGATATCCGAGTGGATAAAAAACAATTCTCAGAACCATTAATTTCGGAATGTTACGTGGTTGATAACGTGAGAAAAGAATGTGAGCTGGTTGATGTTACACATCAACAGTCCTATCGTGGGAAAAGAATGTGGGGTGGTTGACGTTACACATCAGCCGTCCCACCGTGGGAGAAGAATTTGAAGTGGTTGACGTTATACATCAACTGTTCTGTCGTGGGAAAAGAATGCGGGACGGTAAAAGAGTTCACTCCCCCCCCTGCGCCCTCTACCGTTGGCAGGCGAGCACTACATTGAGACTTTGACCTTCGGTCGGTAAAACAGCACGATTTTGACCTTCGACTGATACAACTGTCGGTAAGGTTGCACGTTTTTGACCTCAAGTCGGTACGGCAGACTGTGACGTCATCGCGGAAAAGGCTTTGAGTCTTGGGAGAATGTCGGTAAGTGTCGGTAATAGGAATCTGTAAGTAGAACCCCCCTTGCTATGCTACTCACTTGGGAGTAAACCCTAGACTTGAGAGTAGACCCTCGACTTGACAGTAAACCCTTAACTTGGGAGTTAGCTATCGACTTGGGAGTAGACCCTCGATTTGACAGTAAACCCTCAACTTGGGAGTAAACTCTCAACTTGGGAGTAAACCCTGGATTTGGGAGTAAACCCTGGATTTGGGAGTAAACCTTCCACTTCGAGGTTAACTCTGAATGAAGGAATACGAATTTACCCCTCAGAGGTTGAAGGTTATTTTGGGGGTAAAATTGGGAATTCTTTCCGTAAGGGTAGCCCCAAACAATACTCCGACACGTGTTTCCACGTCTTCTTCCCTATCCCACAAATTCTACATACCCTATTTCATCCCTTTCCCAATATATACGTCCCTTTATTCCATCTCCTCGTCTGGACCTCGCAACCCTGCTCCATCTCTCCCCTTCCTTAGATACCCTGGCACGCCTTTTCCCTTTATGAACTCATACTCCCTGTTGCTCGTCGAGTCCAAAATTCATTCCCATCTCTCCTTTTCTTGCCTCTCCTTCTCTATCGTTACTAACTCTTCCTTCTTTTTCTTCCCCTCTTCCCATTTCCTTTCTACTTCCCGTAAATCCCACCCTCAGCTTTCAAAGAATTCGTTTCTCTCTGCTTTTCACCTCACCATACCTCTATCTACCCTCACCGTCCTCCTCATTTCCATTCAACATCTTCCCGCCAGTTTCCCTCTTTTACCTTCCTCTATTCTTTTCTCATACCCCCATGCCCTCAATCCTGCCTTCCCCTCTATCAGATCTCATTGTAGCTTGTCTAACAACCAAATGCTTCTACCCCAATCTTTCCCGGATTTTCGTTTCCGTATGTCCCATTATCCTCATCTCTTTTTTAACTCTTTCCTTATCGTTATCGTTCTGATCCCTAATGATGTATCCCAGGTAACATTATCTGTCCACCTCCTATATCTCTCTACCTTGCCAGTTTCAGAATACTTTCCATTTCCTGCCTCCCCTGCCCTAAATCTCATAATTTTCATTTTTTCTGAATTGACCTCTAAGCCTTTCCTGTCCACGTACCTTTCTAGAGTTCTCATCATGCCTTTCATTTCATTTTTGTCTTTTGCTATCATCGCCACGTCATCCGCGTACGTCAATGTATATATTTTATTGCTCCCCACTAGTTCTATCCCTCTCGAACGACCCTTCTCTAACTGTTCGTGCAAGTCCGCTAGGAACAATATGAATAATAATGGGCTCAATGGGCAGCCCTGTCTTACTCCCGTTTCTTACCAAAATTTTTCCTCGTCTCCTTACCAACTCGAACTCTCCCCCACATTTCCCTTATTACTTTTTCACATCTTACTACTAGTCTTTTCCTGACTCCTTTCCTCCTCATACTTTCAAATAATTTTCCCTGGCCTACCAAATCGAATGCCGCTTCGCAATCTACAAACAATACTAACGTCTTGCATTTCTTTTTATAGATCTCCCTGTTGATTAGGTAGTTCAGCACATAAATATTGTCGATCATCCCCCTTCCCTTCTTAAATCCCGCCTGTCTCTCCGGGATCAAACCCCTTACTGCAATTTCCGCCGTCAGCGTTTCTTCCAGTACCCCCACGTGTACCTTGTACGCCGTCTGTATCAGGGTAATCCCCTGTAATCGTTCACCTTACTCCTATCCCCTTTCTTAGCTATTGGCACTACCACCCCCTCCTTCTAGCCCTCAAGGCATCCCTCTCCTTCCCACACTCTCTGACATATCCTCCACAGCCCTGCCACTGTTCTTTACCCCCCGTATTTCCATGCTTCATTGGGAATTCCGTCCTCTCCTGTTGCTTTGCTATCATTCAACTTGCTTACCACTTCCCTAACCTCTTCTTTAGTAATATCCTCCTATTCTTCCCCCCTATACTCCCGCCTTTTTTCAGTTATCCTACTTCTACTCCCCCTACCCCTCCCAGCACCTCCCTGAAGTACTCGTCCCATTCTTCTATATTTATGTCCCTATTTGTACCCTTTATATTCTTCCTTTCTGCATTCACTACTCCTATATTTCCCCTTTTGTCCTTATCCCTTCGACCTATGTCTCCCATTTCTCTTCTTCTACCTTTTTTTTTTTCTCCTCACACAACCTTCTGTGATCCTTCTTTCCTTTTACACACATCTCTATTCCTATTTTTTCATTTCTAAACTTCTGTAAGCTCTCCCCAAGTATTTTCTTCCCTTCTGCACTCCTCATCCCACCACCCCTGCCCATTCTTCTCTCTCTATCTTACTTTCTCTGTTTCTTCAATTGCCTTCTTAACATTTCCCTACAACCTTTCCCATGGTGCCTCTACACTTTCTCCTACCCACTCTTGTATCCTAAATACTTGCCCAAATTTTTAAACCCCCATCTCCGTCCACACCCCTCTTTCCACTTTTTCCCTAGTCTTTTCCTTTCCCCGTTCTCGCCCCTTTCTACTTTCCGCCACTTCCAGCCCTACTACTACCGACATATGGTCTACTTAACCCTTCCTTCTACCCTTGCCTCTACCACGCTTTCCTTAGTTCCTTTTTCCATCAGCACTAGATCTATAACTGAACACCCCCTTTCGCCAATGAATGTTCATTTCCCCTCTCTTTACCCGTGCACTCCCTGAGCACCTCTCCTATCTCATCCTACTTCCACATTTTTCCTTCAATCCATAGTTTCCCATACCCTATTCTCACCCTAGTCCCCCTTCTTTTCTTTAACTCTGCTACCTCTCTCAGCTTCCATTGCACTTTCCTTCAGGCTCAGGTGAGATCCTCTTCTATTCTTTTCTCCCTCCTTCTGAATTCCCTTTTCTTTTCCATCACCTGTCTCTTTTGCTCTCTACATCCTAGTTTTGATACCCATGTTCCTTTCCTTTCCTCCCCTTTCGCACCTACTTCTCACATTTCATTGACCTCTACCATTATCCCTATTACCTACATGATCTCTTGCTGCCCTTCCCTTTCTTTGCCCTTCTTCATTCTGGTACCTTCCAGTACTATATTTTCTCTGCGCTCCACCCTTTCTTTTCTCTCTTTTGCCCACTCTAGCGCCCTAATTCCTCTCAGTGCTATCCCTGCTTGTTCCTTTTCCTGTCCTATCTCCCGCTGGATCGCCCTCTCTTGCTCTATTCTTGTAACTCTTTTTTTTACTCTCTCTGCCCCCCCCCCCCCCCCCTCCATGCCTCAACTACCGCCGCATGTCTGTCTATACTCCGTCTCCCTACCTACTCCCTGGGTGTCGTCACCTCTCACCTTTGCTACCTGTCCTATTTCCCCTTGAGTTACTCCTCGCAGCTTACCTCCAAATTCCCGCCCTTCCTGCGTTTGCTTATCCTAGCTCTTTCCCGTCCTTCTCACTAACCTTGTTACTTCACGCCCTTCCCTACTCTCTCGCGCTCCTTTCCTACGCTCCCCTCATCCCTACTCACCCTTCCTATCGTTCATTTTCTCGTCTCTTTACACCCGCTCATCTTCGCATTCACCACTTTCATCACATCCGAAACGGAAGTCCGTAAAAACATACAAAACCAGATTATTTTCAGATTTCTCAATCACAAACTGGAGCTTAGGGATCGGTTTGAAAGTTTTTAACTGAAATATCAATAGAATTCCTGCATGGCGCCAGCTTGGAAATATTTTTGTCTTGTCACGCCTCAACATTTATTTCGCGAGCCATAATTCAAAAAAATCGTTAAATATGGGGTCCCCATGAAATAACAAAAATAAGAATTTTAATTTTTTTTTACTGTGAATTTTCGGTCATAACAATGCAAAACAATTTTTCTTTGTTGCTTCATAACTTCTACGCTCAGGAATATTTGTCACTCAACAAAATCGATACAAATTTGTAGAAGCGTTGAAAATAGCATTTTCATTTATTTCCATTTGAATTTCCCGCCAAAATAATGCAAAATAATTCACCTCCGTCGCATCTACTTTTTCCTGTGCCAATGAGTCTTCGTTAATCGAAAAAAGATATAAGTCGTCATAAGTGCTTGATGATATTTCGATTTATTCATTTTAAGTCCCCCACTTGAAATAGTGCGATAGAGTTTTCTTTTGCCTGTTTACCATCTTTTAACATACATTTTTCTATGCCTCTAGTCAGTAGTCTGTGGAAGTCAATCTAGCAGAACATTTGGTGTACACACGTGAAATTAACGTATGAATAATCATCGATTTCATGTGGAATTGATAGCTTACAGTATATTCAAGGTAACTAATTATACCGGGACAATCTCCAGAAGGTATACAGCAAGTGCGCACGCGTGAGTTTTATCGGCCGTTCGTACAGGCTGGCTACCCCGAGTTTTAGCTGTCAAACTCTATCATGTTTCCGGCGGCGATTCAATTCGTACGTATTTTTCAGGTTAGAATCTCAAATAATTGAGATAGAGACCGCAGTATTGCTAAACGGTTCTATTCTTCTTGAGCAATTCACGCTCAATAAGAGCAAATAACAACATAACCACAATTCACTACTTTACGCGCGAGATATTCACAGCTCTTGTCACATTTTGCGAACTCGATTTAATTGAGGAAAATGGAATGTCATAAAAATGTCTATTCGCGAAATAATGAGATTTAGTAAAGAACAGCAAAGATTAGAACGTAGAAGATAGTGAGTCTTTTGCAGTTGATAGAATAAACTGAATGCTCGGTTTTAACGAATCAGCGCGAGACTTTAGGCCAGTCACAGTTAAGATTTTCCATCACTACTCTTGCTCTAGAGGGCAAATACGGGTTGAAGTATACGCACTTCGTGACTTGATAGACGAAAGACAATGCTTCTTGGGCCTAAGGATCCAAGGAGCTGCAGTTGCAGTAAGTTACAACGGTAATTAGCCAATGGAGTGGGAGAGCGACCTCCCGGTGCAGCATCTACACGGTCAGCGTTACTTCGCGTGCTTCGACGGTGTTCCGACGATTCTCAATCTCGTCGCTTACACTTTTATGTGTTGACAGAAAGTATCTTAAGATAATTCTCACGCATTCATCCATACATCTAAACAAATAATCTATATTAATTTGGTGGTTCTAAATTTAGTGGTTTATCCTAATTATTGATGATAATTTTGACTCAGAAAGAGAGACATTTCCAGGCTGAGCGCTGCTGATGCTAATTCAGCAGTCTCTTGTCTTAGTTCTTAGTACCAGTTATGAGAAACAAAGTTGAACCTTATAATAGGTATCGTTCCTGATCACTACGTGACTTTTGCCAAGAGAGGTGGAACTCGCTCGTTTAGACAATACGATATTTTAATGTTATCTATGGCCGTAGCTTTCGTTAAAACGTTGAAAGGGAATTTTGGAAAACACTTCACGTGTTGAGAGTCTTAGTTATTTTGTGATTTTGAAAAAGGTATGCCCAAGCAATACGCCGGACGTAACAATGGGATAAAGCTCTGGAGTCATTATTTCTAAAGGTCCCAAAAGCTGAAGGTCAGATATTTACGATCCAAAATTATGTGAAGTTATCATACAAGCCAACAGGCACCATGTCTGCGTACACGGAGTACATTGGCACTTCGCAAAATTTCAACCCATTCAAATTGAACGCTTTTCTGAGTACGTATAACGAACTAGCATTAGAAAACTCGATTCCTGTCGGAACTGAGGCGGCTAAAATAAATGACGTGCAGTCTTTGATGCCTTCTGTCAAACCGGTAAACAGGGAATGGTACAAAAATGTGCTACAAGTTATCTGCGATGGCAATGATTCGGCCGAAACAGACGAAACGATCTCTGACTAAAGCTCATCCATGTCGTTTTCGAAGAGTAAATTCCTGGTTCACTTTTGTTTCGATATATTAATGTTGAATGTTTATAGCAACTATAAAACACCCATGACGGTAGAAACTGGTTAGGTTATTATCGTAGTCATATTATTTTGATCCAAAAGCGTGCTTGAATAAATTAAAAGTTGTCGTACAAAAAAACGACTCAAGTCTTACTCTAAATTTCCTTTTCTTGCTATACTGTATACTATTCAATCATTTTTATTATAGTCTAAGAGCCAGTGGACGGCTACCTGCATGTATTTGACCAAACCTGGGATTTTGTACAGTGAGGCCCCTATACCTACCATATATGAGATGGGGGTTCACTAAGCCCCAACTGGTGGACGCGGCGCGCGCTCAGGTAAGACAGGTATCGATTTTTGGTGAATTTTAAATGCATTTGACCACGTCTGCCGTTTTGATATTTGAAAATATATTATTATTATTATCTAAAAATAACAATGGCAGACCATTACCACGCGTTTAGCATAGTGGCAGACAGTTTTGAAAATGCTGAAAAAAATTAAATTTTGAAATTAATTGACCAAATCTGCCATTGATATATTTTGTTTATTAGGGTCTTAAAAACTTATATTCATCACGGCAGACGGCTTCATGGCGTACACACTTCAACAGACAACAAAACCTTAGCTACTATCCGGTCATATGTATATACATATATGTATTAAGTTACCTATTTCACATCAATATGATTTACTTTATCATGCATCCATATTAATTTAAAATTTAATTTTGTAAACTATGTACTAAAAGTGATGAGTTTGACGATAAGAAAGCAAATATATTTCGGAAGAATCTCAAATATTAGGGTATATTGCAGATAACAAATAATCATTCAAATATTTATTTAGTTTTCTTCTTTTTATTTATTTAATACAAAATTTGAAAAAATGAATAAAAAAATATGAATCGTGCATGCTTTACAAAACATTTTTTTTTTCCGACTAATTTCAATCTTCATTCACCGTCATCGGAGTCAAGTCTGTCGTGGTGTGACTCGTCTTCATCATCCGTAGAATTGGAATCTGTAAAAATTAAACATTAATTATAAAATAAAAATAACTGGAAAAGTGATCCGAACATATTCGATAAAAAATTGATTATTATGAACTTACCAGGGACTTCGGTGATTAAGTCACTCACAGAAGTTGGCAGCTGATCACCATCAAACCATTTCAATACAAATTTGTCGTCCTGCTCAATCCAACCATACTCTAATGGGTCCAATGTGGTAGGTTGCTTCTTATAAGCATTTCTCCAAACACTTGAAATATAATGAGCTCTTAGAAGTTGCTGGTAAAGCTCACTCTTACACGGTGGTATTGAGCTTGCATCAAAATTCAGTATTTTTTTAGTGAAATTTTCATTCACGTCAGAAGCTTTATAATTGTTGACGAAAAGTTGGTACCTTCCATCATCAACGTCAATAGATTTTTTCGCATTATAGAGCTGGCAGATAAACTTCTGAATACTATTAAATACCTCTATTAACTGGTCGCCTGTCAAATTTTCTTCACCGAGAGTAGCGAATGCTTGTTGAAATTCAATATTTTTTTTTAGCAAGGTAAAAGGTCTTTTCTTCCCTTTATTAAAGAAAGCTGGATTGAAATCGCATCCTGTGAACGCATGGAAGCCGATTAAGCTTTTGGCTAACAATTCACCAAGCTCTTTATAAATTTTTGTAACGTCAATGTATCGTTCGTTATTTCCTGTTCCATTGAGCATCCAAATATTGGAATCTGAATTTTTTAATTGTGTCATATTACCAATCATTATAATTAAAATATCAGTATCAGAGGCTCTAATAACAATGTTAGACGGCTCTGCGATATTGCAAGCATGATAAATTATCTTGGTATCAGCTTCTTCATGTGAAGTACAACATAAATTTTCAACAACACTTGATTGGATCTTGTCATTAACAACTTGATACGATTGACAATTTCGGAAATTTAAAAATACCTGTCGGTTGCCTAAAAATGATTTCATTTCCTCAGTCGACCAATGTTTTGTAAAAAAATCAACCAAAGCTTCCTTAAATTTAGTATTCTTTAATTCTTTTGCAAAATCTGATGGTCGCTTCTGTTCAGGCCCCGAAATTATGTAATCAATCAATGATGCTTCATGCCGTAGACATCTTTCACTATCCTTTATTGATGGAAAAAAATATTGGTCAAAAATTACGTCAATTCTTCGAATGGAATATTTTAACACCATTTGCAGAAATTTCTTCGAAATACCTCCGAATGTTTGGGGAACTTCTTTCATAGAATGAAGAACGAAAAATCCATCAATTAACAATACATCGGTACTACGTGGTGGTTCTTGATCAATATTTGGTTCAAGGCATTTTACAAGTACAGATTTGTCAGTTTTACAGAAACCACCATCTAGATGACATAAAGCAAGAGGTACAGGAGATATTGGATACGCTAAAATTTTTAGAACATCAATTTGATGGTCCATCGAAATTCCCAACAAACGTCTGAATAAATCTCGTTGTAACTTAATCTCTTGCTCCTTACCACCTATTTTCACATATTTTTTCTTTACCAGTAGACTTGAAAAGTTGTGTATCGATGTTTTTTTGATGGCTTTTTCAAATCTTCTCGAATCAGATGCACATTCCGATATAAAAGTTGTCCGTAGCTCTTCCCCATTTTTTTGGATGTTTAAGAGAAAATCTTCTACTTCAGATGATGCAGCTTTCCCGGAACCTATGTTAAACAACTGATCAGGTGATAAATCTAAGCTGAAGGGATTCACATACTGATCAAACGAGTCGATAAACTTTTCAAGTTGTTGACAACTTTTCTTAATATTATGTGGCTGTAACTCTGCTGAAATTTCTTGCTTCTTGGTAATTCCTAACTCATCCAATACGTGTGTAATTATACTTGAGCGGATGTCGTGGCTTCTCGCCCACCGTTGACGAGCTGAAATCGAGTGAGTCAGATTTGTGATTCCGGTAAGTGTTCTCGCAGCATCTGCATTAATAGTCTGCTCTAATGTAAGATCAATAGGCTGCCTTGAAAACGGCTTATCGGTACGCTTGATTCCGAAAAATCCTTTTTGGAAGTCTTGCTCTAATCCAGGATGAGTAGTGGCAACTTTCATTAAATCGCAATGATATCGGACAGTCCATTTTGCATAATTCTGATGGTTACATACAAAAAATAAATTTGTTATTTTTGGTAAAATGTCAATATACAATTGAAAGTCACCAACACGAATGCTCCTACTCAGTTGTAAATAGTAATAAACAAGCTTGATGTAAATCACATAAAATTGAGCTGTTTTACCATGTTCACCATTTAATGTTTGTTGCTCGTAAATAGCGTAATCATTACAGAGCTCCTTCAAGCTTTCATTGTGAATAAAAAAGGAAGGTGACTGACAACTCTGTAATCGTTCAATTTCTTCAGTGATTTCTTCAGAAATTTGAATATTTTTGGTTGTTAGAAAAGATCTAAAATGCATTATTTGTAGACCTAAAGCCATCATTGGATGTAATCGTTTACAGCGATTGAAATGTTTGCCCTCAATGAAACTTGAAATGGATCCACTAGCAAGCATTTCGCTTTCAACCATGATGGTTGATAAACCACAATCATTAACAAATTTTCCGATCGCCTTGAAGTATGACATCATTATGTGAAAGGCACCCAAGTGTATGAATAGTTTTTGGAAGGTGTTACCTTCTGTAGCTTGAATTTGGAGCGCAATCTTTGCGATAGCTAAATCGTAAGTTACTTGCATGTACTCTTGATTTAGTTCTTGCAAGGCTGTCATGCATTGCTGCATAGTTGCCAAAACTACAGCATTGCTTGTTGGTGAGTGATTTATCGGAGTCAAATACGAAATCAATTGTCGTGGAGTATCATCTGTCATAATTTTACTGTTAAAACCAGTCCACATAGGGGTATTTAATGATCCTACAGCATGACTTAGCATCCAAATATTATCAATCCGATCGTAAAGACTCTTATGCACGATTATATTAACCTCTTCCTCACTTTCAGGTTGAATAGTACAAGTTTTTTTGAGTTTTTTAGCACACTGTGGTAACTCAAAATCAATCTCCTCAAAAGATCGTCTTCTACGTTTATCATGTTGATTAGCTTCAGTTCCTTCTTCATCTTCTTCTTCTAAATCGTCGTCTTCGAGGTTGGGGTGAATATTTTGATACATTATTCCCACTGTATCATGGAGAGTGTCTTTTCCAGTCTTGGTATCAACAAATCGGTCATAATTGTCAAATGCCATACCTGCTACAAGATTTTCATTTGTATTAATTACCTCTGGGCATATACCGGTACGTGAGACTGATGAAAACGTTGCTTCTGTTTCTAGCTCCTCGACAGCGCTGTAACTTATACAATGACCATAACGATTTATTATATCGATAACCTTACGACTGCTTGTAATACTTTTTAATGTCATGCCTAAGCAGATGTGTTTAGAGGTTTTAATGTTACCATTGTGAGTCATATATATGATGTCCTGTGACAGAGAATTTACGTGACGTTGGAAACTGTCGCAATTTCACCGTTTACGACGGTAACCGCCAAGAATTGATGAAAAAAATTCGGAAATCAGGGGTGGTGTTGAACATTCACCTTTTATTAGCCGCTGACTAGTTAAATACTGAGGTAATTTTTTTCTTTTTATACCTTTAATTTCCGCTCGTAAAATGGCAGCAGCTTCCTGCAAAATATCTTGATCTTTCAAATGGGCAAACAATAAATCATCAATGGTTGAAATGCCTTTTGGGGCAACAACTTTTCTTTTGTTCGATATAAAAATTTGAATTTTATCATTAAATTTCTTGTGAATCTTTTCTTCTAAATAGTGTGTGCTAAATATTGATATTGCGTCAGAGCCATCACTTAAATCTTTAAACGTTTGAAGATATTCCTTATGTAAGTAACTCAGAAAGTAACAGCGTCCTCGATTTATGACATTATCTTCAATTAAATAACATATTTCTTTATAAACAGTTTCATGTATTTCTCGGGAGATGTGCCATGAAGTACGAACAGGACTTTTTACGAGTAATCTTTTTTGATTTCTAAAAATTTGACGGCAATTATCATGATAATATACTTCACGAGAGGCAACACTTTGTATTTTAGTCAAAGTTTCACTGTAAATTTCAGTATCTGGCTTAAAGTTTGATAAAATGCTCTTTGCAAATTGATCCTTATCTGAAGTGTGTCATGGCTCATTCTTACACCGATATTGTTTCTTTTTTTTATTACAAAAAAAACACAAATTTACGCTTGGTGGAGCTACAGTATCAGCAATGTGAGTAGTTAATGATTCTGCTGAATCTTCAGGTGGTCTTTCCTCCAACGGCTGTTCTGCTTCAGCGTCAATTTCTTTCTCTACTTCTGTCTCAGCAAGATTCACATCTTGTACCAGGGAGTCATGTACAATTGTATCATCAATTATTGAGGTATCAGCTGATGTAGATGGTTGTTTAATTGCAGACAAAGACGTACTGGACTGTGATGGTACTTTTCCTTTACCATCTATCGAGTAAAATTGTCTCTTCAATGCTGTAAATGCCTTGTAACAACTACTATGATATGCTAAATCATAATTTTCGTCCGGTAAAATAACATCTTTATATTTCAATTTATGAATTTTCCTTAACCTCAAAATCTTCTGACATTTTGACATACTTTCTTCTGAGAATATCAGTAATTTCTCATTTTTCACATTATTACAAAAAACACACTTCAGTTCTTCTTTTTCGCTCGACATAATGTCAGATATATTTAATAAATAATAGATAAAACAAAATAAAGCAACACTATGTATTTTATTTAATTCACGAAACACGCGGCATCTGTATTGGGAAATCTGCCGGGGGCGTGGCTTCTCCTTGCGGCAGAAGCAGTAACTATTCTAAAACGCATTTTTAAATCAGCTTTCGTGTTCTTATGTGAAAGCATGTATTTATTTACAGTTATTAAACTCGAATTTTCAAAAAAAATTCAATAAAATATGAAAATTTCAATACAAGAAATTTGTGAGTTTGCAAATACTCAGCCTAGTCATAAAAATTTTATTGGTGGTGAAGATATACTTGATGCGGGACATCTAATGAAATGTGGCCTACAGCAATCAGATACTAGTTGTGATAATGAGTATAAAATAATTGCATTCTGTCTCCAAACTTCTCGTTTAAAAGATCCACCGCATGAAATTGCGGGTGCAATATCGCAACATTGGCTGCAATGAAAAATAAAATTTGATGTTCATTGTTTTTTATTTTTTCTGACAAATATTACACTACAAAAAATTTCATTTCATATTGATGATAAACAAATAATTATGAAATGAAATTCTATAGGTAATTACTTACATGTTGGTATGAAGTCATTTTTGGTGAAATGTAATGAAAACACTTTTTTTGACTGTGTAACCTCATTCCCAATTTTCAATGCTTTTATCCAAGCTAATCGACGATCAATTACTTCATCTACAATAGTAATCCATAGAGGAAAAAAGAAAGATAGCTATAAACAGTCTATGCATACATCTGACCGGATAGTAGCTAAGATTCTGTTGTCTGCTGAAGTGTGTACGCCATAAAGCCGTCTGCCGTGATGAATATAAGTTTTTAAGACCCTAATAAACAAAATATATCAATGGCAGATTTGGTCAATTAATTTCAAAATTTAATTTTTTTCAGCATTTTCAAAACTGTCTGCCACTATGCTAAACGCGTGGTAATGGTCTGCCATTGTTATTTTTAGATAATAATAATAATAATATATTTTCAAATATCAAAACGGCAGACGTGGTCAAATGCATTTAAAATTCACCAAAAATCGATACCTGTCTTACCTGAGCGCGCGCCGCGTCCACCAGTTGGGGCTTAGTGAACCCCCATCTCATATATGGTAGGTATAGGGGCCTCACTGTACAAAATCCCAGGTTTGGTCAAATACATGCAGGTAGCCGTCCACTGGCTCTTAGACTATTAC
Organism: Neodiprion lecontei; assembly: GCF_021901455.1. NCBI lineage: Eukaryota > Metazoa > Arthropoda > Insecta > Hymenoptera > Diprionidae > Neodiprion > Neodiprion lecontei. Next base: position 13,598,317 of record NC_060262.1, on the reverse strand, counting down.
GTTTATACATATATAATTTTTGGGTACTCCACCTATGTAAAAAAATCAAAGTTCCTTGTGAAATGCTTTCGAAAAATTGAAATATGGACCGCCGAATCTTTACTTCCCTTTTTCTTGTCAAAACTTAAGTTGACTTAAGCCGTCATTTGACACATAGGCTCAATTGTAATAATTGTAATGAATTCTATTGGTATTTTTGTACATATTGCTAGCATTTTTTAGGCAGACGGTTGCATTCCTTCAAATACCAACTCCCCAGCCACAACACGTTTTCAAAGACGCAGTTCTATGCCGGAATGTATTCAGGGTTGGCATTGTACCAAGTCGGTGCTTTCCCCGCAAGGTTCCAGGTATTATCCGATAAGAAGTATCCATGGTTTAAGTCATGCCAGGGTGCCGCTTCCATATTTTTTAATTTTTCCAGTGCAGGGGGTATGATGTACATATCTTCCATATTATTAACTCTGGTCGCCGATTTTTCTAAAATATGCCGCCAGAAGATTAACTATTCAGCGTTCCACACACCAGCTTTATCACCCTCGCGGATCAATTCCGTAGAAGTAGACGGGATCACATAGATTATTTACGGTATATAACTGCATGAAAATTCAGACATGTTGAATTCTCCACCATGGTATTTCATTTGCAGACGATTTTCCTCAGCCATGTTAAACATTTCGGCCAGCTGATCAGAATCTTTCTGTAGAACCCTCGAGATTCTCGGTGGTAAGAAGACGTGGTATTCTCCCTCGATCGTTGCCCGAACGCACACCCCGAATTTCGTTTTGATTAGTCGTAAGCCCAGTGACGTCGTTCACCTTCTCAATTTCGAGTTGCGACATCTTCTTGGTCGGCAGATTCTCCAGGCGGCTGACGTGGTTGACGTTTGTCAGATCCATTGCGTTTCGATCAGAGTTCATTTTTTCACAAGTAAGAATTCACGACGCGAAGAGACGATGAGAACAGAGTGACCATCGGAATAAGCTCACGTTTCATACACCACCCATCCCTGCTACAATTTCCCTCCGGACAAGTCTCAACATGCATTTTGTCGCGAAAATTTTTGTGAACCCACCCTCTGTCCCAGACTGATTTATTGACAATGCCATCTGCGATTTCTTGAGAAAAAATTTCATGATATATTCAAAGCATTTAACCGTTATTTTGAAACGTTCTATTCCACCCCACTATCACCTCCATCTGATGGAAACCCTCTAATCCACAGATCTCGACCTGCATTTCATGAGCAAAATCCTTGCAATCTATTCAATGCATCCAGCGGTTTTTTTTGAAACCTTCTCTATATAAGTAGTCATCTTACGGCGAGCATTGGAAACAACGCAGATTCGATCGATAGAACATCGATTGATGGATAATGTGGAGGGGGGGTACCGCATGCGACAAACCCGCGGCAGTTCTCTGCCCAGTAACACCAACTTTCGCTCACGTCGGAGGTAACACCACCTTGAGGTGAATATTGGGCGCGCAACAAAGCCTATCGGTAAAACAGCGACTGAAGGCGCCATTTATGTGGATGCTCTTATAGGTCATAATTCCGTCGCTAAAATGTCTGCTAACCAACGGCAAAAGTTTGAAATGTCTGCTCACCCGACGGCAAAAAATTCAAATTGGCTGTTCATCTAATAACAAAAAAATCTCATGATCAAACTGCCTGCCAGTACAATCGAACAAAAATACAGGTCGCGCCATGTATGATAACACGCCCGTCGGTAACACTATCGTAAGTTAAACTTACTTTTCGTGGGGGTTACATACCGACTATCGGTCAGGTAGGAATCGAGGCTACTCTGCCGGTACGCCGCCATTTCATGGCCCAGAACACTCATATCCTATTCACTCATATTTCCAGCGTATCAGTATAATAATATTCAGTATATATACATCCGTCGGAGCGACAACCCTCCATGTTTCCCGTGACAGTAAATTTTACAACAGTTAATTAATGTAGATCGTCAACATACAGTGGCTTTCACCATCCTAAATCACAATCAAAGAACATTTCAAATCATATGGTTGACACTAGATGCCAAATATTGTTGCGTCGACTTCCATCATGGACTGCAGTTTACATTGTATCTTGAGAGATAACGTACCGTACATTGCACCAAATCGTCACAGTAGGAGTAACTTTATTGTTTCCGGAGCAGCTATATGTTATGCTTCCCACAATATTATATTTCAATATATTGTAACGTTCTTAGACGTTACGAAAATAAAATAAGGATCCGTGAGTTTAATTAATAAGACAAAATCAAAGGTGTTAATAAAATGCTGAGCAAAAGCTTTAATTGCAGGGTACGTGTGTCCAGTTTCAAGTCTGAAACAAGACTGTTTTTACAATAATGTTGGTTGACGCAGCAACCTTATTCTTTTTAAAGACATAAGAGGTTTATAAACGTCTTTTATCTATGATGAGTACTAGATCATTAAAAAGAGGGCAAAACGGGTGATTTCACCCTTCATAACAATATGATAGCGTTCGGAGAATTAACACGTTTTTTAACATATACGTTATAGTATGGCCATGAAAACAAATAATCATTAGTGCATGTCGCTATGGTTTACATTGTATTAGACTCGATATTTTTATAGTATGATATCAGCTATTTTATCGTGGCAAAATGGTCAAAATATTGTAATGTGTCGGATCGTACTAGTGGCCTTCACCGATTTCTATGAATAACAACGTGATCATTATAATAAGCATCACGTTGGCCGTGGAAAGAAAACGTTATCATTAGTTTACATTGCAACAGCAACATCACATCATCTTTTTAGTTTCTGAAGATGTATGTTTAGAGTCACTTTACTTGCAGAAGACTACAATATCAATATTGTATTTTGGACTATGCATGCCATGTTCCAGAAATGAGATAGGTTGTAGCCATGACTGAGTATTCATGTTACTCATGGTATGAGTGTAGTTGACCATACAATCTGGGAGTTTTGATAATAATTTTAGTGATTAGGAACTTACGTACCGTTGACCATATATTATGTCGATTCATACAAGTGTCGTAAAGGAAACATCTCTTAAATTTTTGGTTAGTGAAAGCAGCGCCGGCCTTAGAGTCTTACGCGCCCTAGGCAAGCTAACGGATAATCACCCCCCCCCCCCCTGGAATCGCGAAATCATCGAAATGAATTCAGTTAATGGTTCAGCACTCATCCGAAATTTCAAAATTGGCACACCTTGCTTTGGCATTGGCGAAGCCTTTCATTACTTCCGAAATGTTCATTGTAGATGCTGTGACATTTTTTATGGATAAAATTGCCGATACTGAAAGCCGGTCTTGGCTCATAGTAGACCGCAAATGAGTCTCTATGAGTTTCAGTTCACTAAAACTGCGTTCTCCGTTCGCCACAGTTACAGGATTTGTTAATAGAATACGTAAACTAATCCATAAGTTTGAGAAACAGTCCTGCATTTCTTTATCGTAAATAAGATGTAGTACTCGAAGAGGACTTGCTTTTTTCTCCTGAATCACAAACTGGATATGTAGAAGCTCAGTGTATAATTGAGTCCCATCAATATCTATTTGATCGATACCCCCCGACTCGGTTAGCTGTAACTAAAGATTAAGGGAACGTTGAAGGAGTTCAGAATTTTCTGGAAAGAGTTTAAGATTATATAAAAATCCCCAATGTTCCTCGTGTTTCTTCAGAAGCGTAAACCGTTCATCAATGGTAGACCTGGCCGTATCTACTAGAGGATAGAAAACTTGAGTTCTGAAGACTTCTTCCGGGTTTACAGAAACATTATCGTGTCCTTCGTAGGTGAACATGCACTTTTTTTTACGGGGACGTATAGTTTTGAAAGTCATTTCGAATCCAGATTGTTGAATCCGCGCTGTAAATTAGCGGCATTCTTTTTCACGGCTTACAGTCTTTAATCCTAATCTCTGCGTGGACATTTTAGTCACGTTTTAAGGTCATAAACTACTCAACTGCTGGAAATTCCCATCCCTTATGGACGAATTGCGTCGACTGATTTGCAAAAAAGGATACTCCTTACGCCGGTCTGCCACATCTGGCAGCCAGCCTTGCAATCTCGACAAATTCTCTACTTTCTACTCGTAAATACCTTTGCCTACCTACCAATCCTCTAATCTTCACTTTTCGTTCCTTGTTTTTTTATGACGTGTATCCTAAACGCCCGCACGTGCATCGCACATTGGGAATGTACGTTTCTGCTTCTGGCTCACGTGCTCACTCCCACTCCCAAGCAAAATTCATCCCTTCTCTCAAGGGACAATCCTACCCCTTCCAGTAGTTTTTTGGCCATCGGAACTTAGCTAATTTTTAAAACCTATCTTTAAGATCAGATTCGTTTCGACCAACGCGAAGAGAAGACCAACTTACTCTACTGCCACAACTTCTTCTCACTACCCCGCGTGAATCTCATACAACCGAACTCAACAGTGTATTCAAATTATTTCAAGTCTGTTAATAAATATATTTGTTGACTAAACCTTATAACATTGAATCATCTTTGAGTCAAACCCGATTGTCTCAAGGAAGCCAGTGCATCGAAAATCTTTCCCGATTGGTTTGACGAGGATTTACAACCCTGGTTGGTGAAAAATCTCTTACCGCCATCGATGCCGAGCGCAAACACAGATTTTTCCAAGATTTCTTCAGCAGCTGGAATTGCAGCATTTAATCCTGTCTGGCGATAGCCATGAAGATGGTCTTCGCAACCTCGGAGTAATTCGATAGCTTTAGGTAAATCTATGTCTTCTGCCTGCATAGCTTTATTCACCAGATTTACTTGGAAAAGTATGTCATACCACGCTATGAGCGTGATGATGAATTCGAAGTCTGACATACGCATTGCCAATGATCTTGCTTCGGACGTGATTTTCTGATAGGTAGATTCTTCTTCCAACTCTATGAGAGATTCATAAATTTCAATATACTGATATCGTATGGCTTTTAAACTTTGGATACGACACTCCCATGTAGTTTCTGAAACTTATTTATCTGTCAAATTGCCACGTAGTTTTTCAAGATTGACCAATGGTTAATAGATGCGCTAAATAGTGTAAATTCTCTGTACGATTCCAAATAATGAAACTGATTTGACATGAGATTTAGAGGCATCATCTACTACCAAATTTAACGAATGATATCCGCACGGATTAAAGAATGCTCGAGAATATGAATCAGTAATTCTCTTTTGAACTCCTTTGTGCTTACCCGACATATTTGCCCCATTGTCGTATCCTTGGCCACGACAATTACGCATATCCAAGTTACATTTTGTTGTGAATTCATTTAAGATTACAGATGTTAAGCTTTCTCCAGTAGATTCTTTTACGAGGCGATAACCAAGAAAGTGTTCTGTAATTTGAACTTTTCCGTCTGAGGTATCGACAAATCTAATTGTGAAAGATATTTGTTGAACGTGACTAATGTCTGGCGTGCAATTTAATATTATGGAGAAATACTTGGATATTTTTGCATTATCTAGTATGGTAGATTTTACTCGACTACCTAGTTGTTGGATAAGCTCGTTTTGAATTCTTTTCTCGCAATAGTGATCGTGAACTTCATGTAATCGGATTCGTCCTACATGTTCAATCATAACAGAATCAAACTTCCCCATTAATTCAATAAGACCTAGAAAGTTGCCATTATTTAAGGGAACCTTGCGGTCTAGAATTTTCAAAAAATCGATTTTTTTTCCCTCTATATTTCGAAAGTATAGTATCTTAAGAATATACTGTGAAAATTTGGTAATGATATTCACAGTATTTCAAGTTTTATAGCCCATTGAAGGTCGGCGCCAAAGTAAGTAGAAGGGTCGCTTCGCTCAGTGAATAGTTCTATTGTTCGTAGAAAAGCAGCTGCTACCTGAGTTGTCTACCTGAGTTGTAGTGAAAATATGAGAGTAGAGTATGACAAGACTGAAGTGATATTGTATGGTGCTGGAATTGCAGATTAATGTAAGTCTACGTTTAAATCTAATTTTTTTGAGAAAATACTTATTTCAAATTTCGAACGCCTTTATCTCGAAACTACTTTTTTTTGTCTTATGTTGATCAATTAAAAAAAACTACTCGACCGATTCGTCTCAAATTAAAATGTGTTATTAACTACACTGGCAGCTATCGCAGGGTCTAAAACGAAAATTTTCCATCAAATATTTATAATTTTTTTATGAGCAAAACATTGATAAAATCAGGCTGTTTTCCGACTTCTAATTTTGACAATACGCCATTTTGTAATTTTTATTTTTTTTTTCATTTTAGTTCCTACGATAGATATACTCACAATAATTGAGGGTCATTTTGAATTTTTCAATTTCAGATAACTGGAGAAGGGACGACTTCAGCACCATTTTAAAAATAATAAAAAAAATTTTTTTTTCTTTCAATTTCCAATTTCGTAAAATTTATAAGTAATAAAACATACCTACAAAATATGAATAACATTGTGCATTTCTTTCATAAAAAAAAAATAAATATGTTGAAAAGCAGTCAAATTTTCACCCGCTAGACCGCAAGGTCCCCTTAAAGTATCCAAACGATCGAAGCTTCCTCGAAAGGCCAAATTATTTTTCGTTAAATACAAGACAATCACTATTAAGCCCTCTAACACAGCTCTGAAATGTGCTGCTTCTCTATTGATCTGCCATTGTAAATCAATGTCGATTCCGGTACATTTTCGAAGGGATCTTTTAGCATCGATCCATTTTTGGTACGATGAAAAATGCAGCCTGCTTCTTTCATGAGTCTTTAAATACTCCCCAATAGCTGCCACTTATTAATCCCTTCCGTGCCTCGTTTCAATTTAGGGGAGTGATCAAAGAGCTTACAGCAAAAGCAATAGGCGTGGTTCGTCAATCTCGAATAATACAACCAGTTTCTAATTGTAGTTTCCCCATTTGAAAGCAGTCTTTGAAAAAAAGACACCCAAAAGCTACGATGTTTGTTATCTTTCGGAAAACAGGCTAATTTCAGATCCGCAGGAGCAATAGAACCTTTTGTAACAATGACATCTCGAATAGATGCTGTTATAGTGGTCCACTGTCCAATGTCTGTACAGGAAGAATCTGTTTCCAGAGTTTCAAGATTTTCCTGTGATGATTTTTCGTAACAATCTAATTCAGTGCTCTTTTCCTGACTGCTCATATGGAAAACTTGATCGACACTTTCAACTTCTACTTGAAGTTGCGGGACATCTGTAGCATCAAAACTCGATGAATCTGCAGCAGAACTCTCCGGATCCTCCGTAATATTGAAATGTTCGTTTTTTTTTTTTTTGAATACTTCCAAGGTTTTTCACAGCAGAAGCGTTCGGCTGCTCATATTTGGCTTTTCTTTTGCGATTTTATGCCCCAGATGGCTTAGACGACATTATAGCTATAAGCTAATAATAGCAATAACCGCGTAATCTCAATAAAACTATACCTAATTGAGATACAAAGTATCAGTGTTAAACGTAAATTGATGTAGAAGACTGACGACATGTATCTGCTTTGCTACTGCAGCGTAACGCGACGAGATATTCAAATGGGGCTTAATGATTCTACGCCAAACATATTATTCACGCAGGCACGGGGCGTGCCGTCGAAGCGTGCCACCATGTAACGACGGACTTAGGTACTTCGGTCAAACGTGTACGATGTACCCATTGTGACCGTGCGCCTAACCCACCTCGCTTCGAGTGCTCTCACTCGAGTCGAGTGCATTTGATGTTAACACCATAAAATTTTTTGAGTTCGATGAGAAAAATCTTGTCTCATCAAAAAATATAAAATAAAAACTTCATTTAAGTGCCCCTAAATCTGTGGCACCCCGGGCTACTGCCCGGTTTGCCCGCTCCTAAGGCCGGCGCTGAGTGAAAGAATGTATGTATTGTTTGCATTACTCGAGAAAATATTTTATCGTGCGCGAAAATTATGGTTATATTTTACACGTATACCTGTAACTTTATCACAGCGCTTACAATATAATGTAATACCGGTATAATGACTATAATTATGATTTGTAGAACAATAAAATTTTGACTATGGTGTCTTGTAATAGCAAGATCAGCGTTTTTTCTTAGCGTACCGTAGGTGCACATTAGTGTGGGCCTCAAATGGTCACTTCTGAAATTCGGCCAACTGACCTTCGGAATCGACTCCAGATAATTCAAAAATAAGTTCCTAATTTTTTTCAGATTTTCAGCTTAACTCTAGCTCGTGCCCCAAAGAGGGTGGATTTCATTCAACCCTTTCAGGCATGCATCATATCTACCGAACCGATTAGAATAATATTTGATGTAAGCGGGTTTCTTGGGTCGTTAATTAAGAATCTGAATTCAAAATTTGAAAATTCAAAATGGCGGATCCAAGATTGTGCAGACAAATCAGAAAAGTCATTTTATTCGAATAAGACTTGGTACACGGAGACTTGCGAAGTCGCTGATTACGAATTTGAACTCAAAATTACAAAATTCGAATTGGTGGATTCAATATGGTAATAATTAAGTGTCTTTCGGGTCTTTCGTCGCCCATATTGGATCCGGCACTTTGAATTTTCAAATTTTGAGTTCAGATTCGTATTTGCTATTTGTTGATAGCTTTTTCGACCTAGCCACTTGGAAGGAGTTAATCGCTGTGGTGTCAAAGATGAGAATTGAAGTTGGTTTAAATATACCTCATTTATTCATTTACTTTACATATATACACGTTATTCAAATGTTTGATTTCCATGTCATGGAAGGGGTTGTCGTGGTCCTCTGGCACCGCGGTGGAAGCTGAAGCGAAGAGGAGCGGCGACTCACAGGTGTTGTGCTCGGTGGCGGAGTATATAGTAGCTCTCCGGTGAGCTAGGCGGCGTAGGAGGACGACGATTCTCAGGCCTGTCGTAGGCTGTGACGATTCCCACTCACTGTCGGACTGTGTTGTCTGAGTGGCTACCGACGTGTAGGTGGGTAGTGACGCTACGAACGGAGACACCGCTGCTGGGATGACGCGGTTGTACCTTGGAGAGGTTATCCTGGCTCGTCGGACGTCTCAGAGAGATAGCAGGATGCTGGGTGGCCTGGTCAGAGGCCTTGAAGAGACGTCAACGGGTTGTAGTACCCAAGGAGCTGATGGATTATGGGAACTTGTCCCTTTGGCTGAGCTGGCTGGTGCCAGAGTGAATGATTCAGTCATGCAGTAATCCAAAACCTGCGTGCTGTCGAGTAACTGTCGCGTACTGGTGGTGTAACGTGATAGTAAACCTTGAGTGTAGTTTATGACTCAATGTCGGTGAGACCGAAGTTGTCCTGTCGATCGGTGAGAACGGTGGTCTCTTATTCCAGCCGCGGCTCCACTTTAACAGTGGGAAACCACGCGAGCTGATTGCGAGACGCGCGCGGCTGCGTGCGTGGCGTCAGCGGCGCGTGTGACGTCGTGGGTGCTGTCCGCTGTGACGCGCGACTGGAAAGTGTGTGATGCTTGTTGCAGCGCGTGACTTGTGCGGCGCGCGACAGGAAAGTTGGTTTTCACAAGGTAGTTGTAAACAGATTCGTCTTCATCGACCGGAAATATTTCCTGTTACGAAATTTCATCTGAATTCATTTCGTAGATTTGATGTGCCTCTTATAAGGTTGAATTGGTAAATTCACCCTCTTGGGGGCATAGGTTAGAGTTCAGATAAAGATCACAAAAAATTGGAGTATCATTTTCAAATTCTGTGAAGCCGATTTGGGGAACGAGCCGATCGAAATTTCAAAATAACTTTATGAAGAACCATCCTAGTACATATAGTATGAAAGATAATGCAAATTTCGTTACGGGAATTTAATATCATATTCTTAACATACTTAACCATTATTTGATAAAAAAAAATCACTTTTTTCCAAGACTCTGAACAAAGCTCTCCCTTAACTTAAGCTTCCCCCCCTTTGAGTCTTTCTTCCTCAATGCTTATTGAATAATCATAACCTTATTCACACTACTTCACGGCCGGCAAATTTCTCAATTATACTGCAATTATATTTGTATGGTCCTTGATTCAAATTTCAAATGAATAAATCAAGGCTCATCGAAATACTATACGGTTTTTACGTTTGGTCTCTGTAAGCACCTATTTGAATTCTATCGCACGATAAAATCCTCCTAGAGACTGGACACAAAAATTGTATAATGTCTTGATTACGATTTGATTTATCCATTGGACATTATGACTAGGTTTTGCAACCAACATTTCCAGAAAAAGCATCAGCTCTCACGGCACAACTCTGTAAGATTCTGGAAGTACTACACCCTGTATTAAAAATCTCATTTTGAGACAAGCAACGAAGTGACTTTCACATGATAATCATCAAAAAATGCATCGAGTGAAGCGCTGATATGAATGAAACGTGCAACGAGGTACAGAGAGAAATGGTGACAGTTTTTGTATGTTAAAGTAAGGAAACATATTATTAAAAAGCCAAATTTAAAATACCGGTTTTTGCGGTGAGTTGGGTGGATTTATCTTCATGTCGAATCCCGAGGGAGACAGCCACTCGAATAAAAATATCATCAACGTGGCTGCATGTATAGCGACCAAGCCCACCAGCATCCAGGAAGCTGTATCGAATGGTTCTGAAAAAAAGTTTTGGAACATTACTTTTTCTATAAGCAGGGAGTGAAATTTTTCAAAATTAAAACCCTAGAATCATGCAAATTCCATGATGTTTGAAGTTATAATGCGTGCATGTGAAGTCGAAGAAAGCTTTTTTGAAATCTAACCATAAGGTTTATACAATGATCGTTGAATCGATTCTGCGGCATTTTGAAGAAGTTTTGACCACACCGTTGTATTTGTTATTTAAGTTTGGATGCATTATCGGCCTAGTTAGAAGGTTTGCACTTGTCTCCAATCACAGAAAGAAGAAGAAAAAAAATAATGAAAAGTGATCTAGGGAACTAACTCCATGCCATGATCTGTGTGGATAGTTATGCAGATAAATTGACAAGACGTGAAAGGTAAATTCATCTAACAATTGCAATTATTGGGGGTACAAAGACTAAGGAGAAAACTTATTCAATATGAGATTGATTGCATGTTCAAAGATTGATATAAGTAATGACTGTCATCTGATCCCGGGTACCATTCGACATGGTTAGTCTACATGCTACAATGTTGCCACGTTTGATTAGCATAGCTTTCGTATCGGCAGGTGATATTGGAATTTAGACTCTAAATACAATGTAGCTACCATACAGATGAGAGATGGCTTTTTGACAGAGTCATATTAAGGAAAGCCTACGTAAGCTCCTGATATTCTTCCTTAGTATCAACCACATGGTTAGCAGCTATAGCTTTAAGCTGTACATTTGATGTCAGCTTCCTACACGGGTTCAATGTAGCTGCTACCAGCTCGAGCCAAGTAATATTGATGTCAACGTAGTAAAAATTTTTTTATCTTACGAGATTTTGGTTTAAATTTGGCTAATACCTCTCATTGTCACCATGTAACTTTTGGTGCATTCAGTTGCCAATGTTGTCTATCAAATACACCTGAGATTGATCTGGCTCCGATCTTATGAAACCACGTAGCCTTCATGAAAATCTAGCTTTTAATTCACCTGACATTTGTGTAGCTACGGTCTCACGCTGCCATGTGGTTTTTAACTATCTCGAATTTACCCAGCATTGACGAAGAAACCAGCTAGCATCTACTTATCCTGTGAATCGTGTTGATTTTCATTTAATTCTGTGTTACCTACATATCAGTGCTACTTGATTACAAGATGCGCTGAATTGACACTGCTTCATCCTGAAATGATGTGATTTTGATATAGCAGTTACATTATATTGTACACTTAGAAATATTTCGACTAGATGGAATTTGATTTTGCACACGTAGTAATAGATAATAAAAGACAGTTCTGGACACAGATTACTGCATGGACACAGTCACTGATACTCAAACAAGTTATCTGTATATATTCCCTAGTCTATAACTATACCCCTAGTTTGAGTGACTTTATATATCATCGGATCGTATAGTTGCTCCACCTTACGGGTAGTTTGCTCTGCCTCACCATAGTTTCAACCCGAATCGGGAAAAATTTCTCAGAGTTGTATACTGCGTCATAATAGACTTCGGATCTTTCAATGCAAAATTTATCAATTTTGGAAGGTAAGTCTTCCATCGTGAGTCAGCTTCCAAAAGATTCTTTTATCGTAGGTCAGCTTCCAGAAGGATCTTTTATCGTAAGTATGGCAAAAGAAGGTTCTTTTACCGCAAGTCAGCTTTGAGAAGGTTCTTTCATTGGTAATGACGCCCTTTGATGATCAGTGAACGTTTAGACGTAACGGAAAAGTAAAACGTCAGGGGACTTGCATTGACTGTCAACCGTACACGAACTCTCGGAATTTTGGCTGATGATCAATTCTCGGAATCACCTAACGGGTTTCGGTGCCATATTAATTTGACTTATCTTCTGTAGTTATACAGTCAAATCATCTTGCTTGATGATTTGCACTAATTGTGATGGTGAACAGTGATTTGAATCTCATCGCCATTATTAAAAATTATTGATTCAAAAGGTTTGGTTGCGTACATTTTTTGATGCATAATTGGCTCGTCGAAAATAACAGACGTTTACAAAATGTTTTGGATTCACTCTTCCGTGGTACAGAACAGGCGATGAAACAGCAGAATTTCAGACACAAGTGCCTGCATGTGAATAGATCCTTATCCTGATATATTTCATCTTTGTATTTAACACTTCCAATTTTAAGATATTCCACGAAGTCTAATGAAGGTTGAAGAGGACCAGGACTACCGAAATAAACGGTATCGTTGCCGCGATTTTCGTATGCTACCCAATGATTTCCGGGACGATCCTTATTGTCAAAATTAAGGACAGCCCTTTCGTTTTCACGCATTACATTTTTCAGAATTTCGCTGCGCATGAAAACACTCGACAAATATAAAATTTGTATGATTTTTGCATATGTGAACAAATCCTTATCAGTTGATGCTGGTCGTCGTAGCTTGACATTTAATTTTTTTTGGGAAATAAAGGCCAAACCCTTTCTTGTGCGATTGAAGGTGAATACGTTTACTTAATGCAAAGGCTTTGCTTTAAGTTTTGTTCTGTCGGACGCTTCTTTCCAATTCTCGTTGAACAACGCTTTCATTATTCACAGCCTACGCCACACACGCGGTTATCATAGCTAATACATTCGTATTGCTGAGACCGGCAAAAATACGTACAAGAAGATGTGAAAATTCACTTATTTTACACGGTAGTAGTGTGATGCGTGGTGACCGCACGTATTGTTCGCCATCTCACTTTTTTCACAGCTTCTCGAGCACTCTTCGGCGCAGCCCTAATGATTGTTCTAGCATTTTTGCTTCAATTCGTGTACTCTTTGCAGCGAGTATTACTTCTTCGAAAGATATATTCTTTAGTTTTCGGCGTTACACATCTAATTTTTTTTTCATCTTGAACATGCCAGCTGAGCCTAAGCAGTTGCTCTTTCACTCGAATTTGCAATTGTTGCAAAAATCCGCTTCACGGCTTTATCGGTCAATATTTCATGCGCAGCACTTCTAGTTCCAAGATTGTCCCGATTTGTCGAAAAAGGGATGTTGCTTAGCTTGCACGCTTGATCAAAGTCTTTTTGCCGACCTTGTACCTGGACCACAGTATTATTGGCTGGAAACATGCACGACTTGACTTAATCGTGATATCCAGTGATGAAGCTAATAGCGTGCAGAAAGTTGAACAATACATGGGCAAACATCTATATGGGTAGACGTCAGAGAACTATTTCTTTTCTCTCAGACGTACACTCTAATCCCTAAAGACCTTCTGCTCGAAAACACCAACTTGTTGGTATCAATCAAATGAAACGATATTGATACAACTCTTGGATTGTAGCGAGAAAAAATACGGGTTCTTGGGCGATAAAAAATATTTAAACAGGCAACAAAATTGAATGGCAGGAGAGATTCTTTTATTAACAACGCTTGTTTCCAAGTAAAAGTCTAAAACGGTATGTAATATTATATGTGAATGTACTTTTCTTGACCTCAATAACGATGAATAAGTATTTTCTTGTACATGCAGGTCAATAAAAAAAATCAAATTGTTGACGATTTGGCCAGAGTAGGGGCCCTCCTCACAACAAAATTTTTAACAATCTGTCACAAAAATAAAACAGGGATAGATACAAAAAAAGGGAAAAAATTTTTCACAACTTAAAAATAGCTTACATAAGAAGGCAATTCACGACAAGTGAATGCGGAAAAGGAATTATATTTACCGGGTATGAGAGAATTTTTTTTGTATAATAAATTTCGATTTGGACATGAAGATGAAAACACATTTAGAAAATAAAATGTAAATCAAGACTATATTACGGTTATATAGAGCAATACGGAGCTCCCAAACTCTCATCTTACGAGGGGAACCCACCAACGTCCCCCCACCGATTCAATCCAAATTTGTCACACGTGTAGGCCATGACTAGCAGTCTAACTGGTGCAAGTAGTAAGACGCGCCTCTCAAAATCAGCCAATTTCGAAAAATCCGATATCGAAATATCCTTGATATACTTCCTACGTTATAAAGGTTTCGAAAAACGCGTGGCGTAGTGTGGAAGCGCTTTATTTCATAACCGAAAGGTCACTGGATCGAATCTCGATGCTGGCAATTTTTCTTTTTCATTTTTTTTTTTTATCCATCACGTTATTCTAAAAACAGATGTATCACGATTGTGCCAAGTATTAATTTTTATCAATCAATTGTTATCGACAAAAAATTGGTATTTTATCGCGACTCCTGTAAAAAACCGAACTTACCACGAAAATATATAATACTTTATTCTTGTACAATGTCAATAATTTTTAATTTTTTATTGTCGTTTTCAATGCTTCTACGATCAGTACCGCCCTGCTTCGTGCAGTATTCCATAAATATAATAATATCAAATAAATGAAAATATTGATTTTGCACAAGTTTTCGTGTATACTTTCTTCACTTCCAATCTCCTCGAAAAAAATAATAATAATATTCCCAATTCCGCGTTATTCTCTTTCATATGTAAAATAATGATGATCAACTGTGAATAAAATATTAAAAATTATTGACATTGTACAAGAATAAAGTATTGTATATTTTTGTAGGAAGTTCGATTTTTCACAGGAGACGTGATAAAAATACTAATTTTTTTCGACAACAATTGATTATTAAAAATTAATAATTGGCACAATCGTGATACATCTGTTTTTAGAATGACGTGAAGGATGAAATAAATAAAAAATTAAAAAAATTAAGAATCCGACCATCGAGATTCGATCCAGCGACCTTGCGGATATAAAACAAAGCGCTTACACGCTGCGCCACGCGCTCTTCGAAGGTTTTTTAACGTAGAAAGTATATCAAGGATATTTCGATATCGGATTTTTCAAAATTGGCTAATTTTAAGAGGCGTGTGTTACTGCTTGCACCAGTTAGACTGCTAGTCATGACCTACACGTGTGATAAATTTGGATTGAATCGGTAGGGGGACGTTGGTGGGTTCCTCTCGTTAGATCAGATATTTGGCAAAGGAAACGGACGTCAAAATTGGATGACGGTTGGAGACATTGAGACAACAACCGGCCGAACGCGAAGAGAAGAATTACCGGCTAGTAACAGACATAAATATGACCTAGGAACATAGAAACGAAACACAGCATTTTTGATGATAAGGTAGTCATGTGCACAATCGGTAACGTAAGAGCTAACAATAATGTGTTACCGACGTACAGATATTCTGAGATGTTCAATATCAAGACGTAAATTAACTGCAAGAAGATGTGCAACAATAATACAGCTCTCCAGAAGAAGTCGTTTATAATACACCGGTTCGACGGCTAAGACGCTAGCAGGTTGATAATTAAAAGCATGGTACAGTTCAATAGAGTGTCTAATTAAAGCAGTGTAATTTTCGTCTAGGCAATGAATGTTACGTTTATGCTCATTGATTCTAGTGTGCAGTTGTCTACTAGTTCGCCCAATATATATCTTTTCTCAATTTTTTCAGGGAATTTTACAAACCACGCTAGAACGCTTATCCAATGGTAAAAGGTCTTTGTCTGAATCGAAATGTGGAGATAGATCATGCTAGTTTTTGCCTACAAATTGAATGTTATATCTAGAGAAAATTCTATTTAGAGACTTGAAAAGGCCAGCTACATAAGGGAATAGGCATGTAAATTTTTGGAATGATTGGTACGACATCAAGATCATGTTGTTGGTGTCAAATGGTGACAAGATCGGAAAGTGTCTCTTTTGTATATGTTTCTGCAAGATGAAGGAAGGATATTCATTCTTACGTAATACATCATACATCAAAAAAAGATTCTTATTGTGAAATTCTGAGCTAAACAGTCTAATAGCTCTGTCCACCAAACAGTAGATCGTACCAGTCTTATATAACCTAGGGTGGTGCGACCGATAATTTAAATACCTTTGCGACCACGTGGCTTTGTGGTACCAATCGGATTTGATGAGCTGATTATCGTTGATGATTAGTACGTCTAGAAAACTGATTTGGCCGTTGATTTCAGGTTCAAAGGTGAATTGTAATAAATGTAAATCCAAAAATTTGGTGATTTCAAAAAATTAAAGACGGAGCCAGGAATCGAACCTGGCGTCTAGAGATGCTTGGCCGGAGCCTTACTCCACTAGACCACCTAGCCGCCCTGACTCTGTTGTCATTAATTGCAAGCCATCTGGTGGATTAAGGCTCCGGCTAAGCATCTCTAGACGCCAGATTCGATTCCTGGCTCCGTCGTTAATTTTTCGAAATCACCAAATTTTTGAATTTACATTCTCTCAACAATATTCTTCTCGTTAATAATGATATGCACATCCGGATATTATTCAATAGCCGGCTTTGCCTGTCTTTTGTAGCTTCCCATCAGAAGCAAGAATTTTAGATGTAAACATTTCACCTACACACTATATTTTTACTTGTGCTTGAAGAGATGAAATTCTCAATACGTAAATTGTAATCTAAGGTGAAAGCTGTTGAAAACTTCAAGAAGAGTTTCAATTATATCAAGAATTATATCTTAGCTCAACTACCTGTTGCGATGTCACCAAAATTCTTTGACACCTAATTGATCAAACTTGAAGCGCTCTTTACCGGCCACGAAGCGTCGAATATGAACAAGTTAGCTAAGCTCATAAACTCCGAACGGTATCACCCTGTTAATTCGGTTTCTAGCCTAGACAATAAATGGCTTGTTAACTTAAGTAACGTTTCTATACCGGACAATGTGGCGGATGTTCTTAAACTGCAACCCAAACATGATACCACCTTCAAACCTAAAGAGATTCCAATTTTTGACCTCGTCTCGGTTTTCGAGTCCAACATCTCTCACATTTCACAGGATCTCAGAAACCAGGCCAGGCTAGAATTTACTAACACATTGAAAAAGTTTAAAAACATCCGTACTCGTTCTATGAATCACGATGCCGCTTTACAGTAAAAAATCAAAGAAACGTCATTTTTCCGTAAAGATAACAACGATTTAATGTTTTTAAGATCGGATAAAGGCAATACTACCGTCGTCCTTACCAATCAAATGTATTTGGAAAAACTGCTCCTCCAGCTTCTCAAAATTGACACTTGTAACATTGTCAGATTCGACTTTAATTGTACCTTGCAACTAGATGTCAAAAAATTAACGACAAACTGGGTTTGATCTGAACATATTTCCAAAAATCTCAAACGTTATATCGCCAAATCGGACAGTATTCCGCCACCAGCCTATGAGTTGCCCAAAATCCATAAACTTGATGTACCTACCGCAAAGAATTATCGTCTCTTTCACGAATAGTCCAACGTTTAACCTTGCTAGAACTCTTAGTCAATGGATTGGTAACAATATCGTCCCTCCTGTATCACGTGTCCAAGACATCTTTACTCTAGGTGAAGGTATTAGTCAGTTCATCCTCCCGCCCAAATACATTCTTATCTGTCTCGATGTGGTCTCCTTGTTCACCAACGTACCTCAAGATCTCGCGATCAACGCTGTCAACAGTAGGTGGTCTCAACCAGCCAACAATGTCCCTGTTCCATTTAGTGAATTAATCAATGCGTTACATATTTGTTTCAGGCTACTATCTTCAAGTTACCAACTACGCTCAAAGTTATGGTTTATCTACGGGCTCGCCGCACTCTCTAATCTTGTCCGATCTTGTGATGGATGACTTGGAACAATTCTGTTTAAAAGAAAACTGAGTTTCGCTTTTCCATTTTATTTCAGATATGTGGATGATATCATTACGGCTGCCCCCATTAACAAAATTAAAACTCTTCTTGAAGTTTTTAAAAGTTTTCACCCGAAGTTAAAATTTACCTTCGAACTTCAAAATCAACGGCCAAATCAGTTTTTCAGACGTACTAATCATCCACGATAAACAGCTCATCAAAACCGATTGGTACCGCAAAGCCACTTTGTCACAAAGGTATTTAAATTATCGATCGCACTCGCTGTTTACTCACACGAACGATGCTATACAGTATCGATGTATGTGATTTAAGTATCAATTACTCAATATTTATCAGATTTAAAAATATTTCGAATAAGACTATGAATTATCAAAATATCTCTTCTGATATTAAGACTACACGCAGAAATTTACCAAATCGATTAATTTTTACCAATTCAATCGAGCCGTGTCCGATTATTTTGTTGAAATCGATTAATCGATACATCGATCATTCTCAGATAAGTGGCCATCACTAGCATTGATCTCAACAATTTCAACATTACTTGCCACTCCAGACCCACATTGAATCCACGAGGAAATAACTAGGAATTTGAATGACACCATATTTTTTTGAGTTGAATTAATTGAATTTATTCATGTAATTCGACTTCATTTTTCTATTCCAAATAATAATTATTATTTTTCCTCAAATTCAGATAGATTTATTGAATTGAAATTGCTTCATTTGAATTCAGGTATTTGGGAATTTTCTTCTTCTTGATTTAAAATTACTTTTTTATTTGAATTTAATTATTTTACTCTCTAAACATAAAATATTGGCACGAATCTAAAGTAATTCAAAGTAACTTGACTTATTACAACTCTTCCTAATTCATTTATATCTCAAATAATTCTCATGATTTCAGTTATCATTTTTAGTGATTCAGTGAATTCTCATTTATTCAGTTATTTTGTGTTAACTCAGGTGAATCGTAATTGATTTACAAACCTATTGACACGTCAATTCAGCGAGTTATTTTTCCCTCGCATTATTGAAAAATCAGATGTCAATGATGAATTTCAAACTAGTGGAAAAATTATGTTGCAAAGACACAAAAAATGTTCGGAAAGCATAATTCTGAAGATCTCAAGCCAGATTGATTGAATGAGTAATTATGAAACCTAACAGCATATTAACCATCTAAAATAGTCTCTAGTTTTATGCATACATCGATGATTGGATGTGTTTATAACATTGAATCTTAAATCCGCTGATTTATTTGGAGATTTATTTTCATTTTCACTCGTAGATGTGTGTTTCGTAGTATTGTGTAGCTGGGCATTCGCTTATATTTCACATACACGAGTGTGCGTCCGTGGGTGTGCGGCCGGCAGCGTGTACCGCGGCAACAATACCGAGGTCAGCGCTCGAGAAGGGGTCCAACAGGGAGAGAGGGGAGGTGCCGATATTTAATTCGTAAACGAATAATAATAATTCACCCAGACGAACAAAACAGCAATTTCCGTGGTGGCAAATCCAGATGAAATGGTGCACTCTGATTGGCCTAACGCTATCGCTTATAATTCAAAAACTATGCGTCGGACGAGCTTCCGGCAAAGAAATTCTCGGTTGGATTTGAGTCAGGTATCACGCTGGCTGGTCCGTGTCCCCCAATTTAGAGACATCCTGTATACCAGCCAACCACACTCTCCCCCTATGATAAATTCTCACGCGTGAAAGTTTACGGGTCATTATCAACATTCCCAGCCAATCTAATTGCGGTGTCGCCATCTGGTCAACTAGCACAAAAGAATGTATTCAAAGTATGCCGAAAATATTATTTCTGAAACGGTATATTCCGCTGGCCATTTTGCTATACCGTCCTGTCATCCTGCATCGTCATCCTGCTTTGCAATCCTGTCCGCTATGTTGTTGTTTACATACGTCAGGCTGGGCTGGGTTAGGTGAGGTTAAGTTAGCAACCTCCTCCTATATCATGTCAGCCATCTAGCCCCGCCATCTTGTTGTTTACATTGGTCGGGTTAGGGTAGGTTAGGTTAAGTTAGGTTAGGTCGGTACCCCTACGTCGGTTGTCACCTTGTCGTGGTGTAGGGGCTTGGCGGTCGCAATGAATCCAGAGGACCCAATGACTAGGGCTTTAAAGTCCCTGGGCAAAGGCGAGACCGGACGAGCGACTATCACTAAGCACAACCGACCCAGCCTCCCGAGGTTGGGTGAGGGAATGGTGAGGAATGAATGGGAAGCGAATGAATGGGATGTGGTCGAGACCCCTGAGGATATTCCCCCGAGACTAGCCAAGGTCGGACTACCAATCCGCCGACCAGGGCTGTAAAAAATGTCTGTACCTTTCCTGTGGGTTTCTAGGAATCCGCAGGTTTAAAGTGGGAAAACCGCTATTTGCAGCCGGCTGGAGCCAATCGGAGGGTTGAATCTTGGATCTCGGGCGCATGTATGAAGGATTACCTGGTCAGTATTTCCTCATACCCGAAGCTGGTAGGGTATTTCCGGCAAGGTCTTACCCGAATGGGGGCCTACCCTGGCTCGGATTGACAGGGAAATCCCCCGAACGGAAGACCCTAAAGAGGTAAGGGGGGTGGGGGGGATCGCATGGATAGGGCTGACCACCCGACAAGCTGAAAGCAGCTTCCGTGCGAGTACGGGGTTAGGGTTCTTTCCGGTGGGGATAGATGCTGCACCGCGGTGCAGCTGCCATGATGGCCGAACCAACATTAGAAATAAATCACTTAAATATGGCACAATCAAACAAAACCAACAGAAACAAAAGTAATGACGATATGGAGTTCAAAGTGTTCGAGGTGGACCCCTTCGCGAGAAGGACCAGCCTCTGAAGGTCACCACCACCGCCTAAGCGGATCATCAGTGTGGAGAAACAGATGAGGGAGCCAGCGCCAGTCCAGACGCCGCTAGTTCTTGTCGACTTGGAGGTGCCAAGAAAGGAGGCGAAGGTGGACGCGTCCGGACCGAAGGGAGCGATCCCCAAGGCCATGGCCAAAGAGGGGGCAATGACGATGAGTTGCCCTAGTGCCACCAGCAGCGTCGCGGAGGTAAGCGGGAGGGACTGCCTGAAGTCCCTGATTGCTCTCATCGAGGGTATGAAGGGCTTCGCCCTAGCGCACAAAAATACCAACGTGACGCTAAAAGAGGACACGGCCAAGGCGGCCATAGTCGCCCACCAGGTCGAAAGGGCCTGGAGGAGGATGGAGGAGGAGCTGGAGGCGGCCAAGGCTCCACGCGTGACTGGGGTCAAGGCGACCCAGACAACACGGGAACCACTACCACAACAACAACAGGCAGCCGGGATGATCCAGGAGGCAGCAACGACCAAAAGGAAGGAGATCTCTCCGACCGCGGGGGCGGTTGAAAAGCGACCCCGACCCGTGGAGAAGGAAGAGGGGAAAATCGGAGGCTGGAGCGAGGTGGTGAAGAGAGGTGGCCCCAAGAGGATGGCCAAATCCGCTACCACGGCGCCCTCACCAAACCAGAAAACGACAGCCGTGGCCCAACCAAAGAGTGGGCCCAGGAGGAAGCCGGTTCGTCCCGACGCGGTCCTCATAAAAGTAACAAGCGGCAGCAAGTACGCCGATGTTCTAAAAAAAGTTAAGGTGGGGGTGGACCCAGCTAAGGCTGGGGCCAACGTCACCGCGGAGAGGAGGACGAGGGGGGGGGGGGGGGGGGGGCGACGTCCTCCTAGAGGTAAAGGGATCCAGTGGCGTCCAGACTTTGAGCGATGCGGTCAGGGGGGTTCCGGGGGAACAGACGAAGGTCTCGACCCTGGAGCCGTCCATGACCGTGGAGGTCAGGGACCTGGACGAGGTGACAACGGAGGAGGAAGTAAGGGCGGCCTTGTCGGACGCCCTGAAAGCTCCCCTGACGGCACCGATGAGAATGAGGGCAGGCTTCCGGGGGACGCAGACCGCGCTATGCAAAATCCCAGAGGGGACTGCCCGGAAGCTGGTTACCCTAGGAAGAATAAAGATAGGGTGGACCGTCTGCCGGATCCGGGAAAGGATCACGGTGGACAGGTGCCACCGATGCCAGGGATATGGGCACCACGCTGCCCAGTGTCTCGGCATCGACAATTCGGATGCGTGCAGAAATGCGGGGAGAGGGGCACAAGGAGAAGGAGTGTCCCAAGCCAGGTCCAAGGTGCACGCTATGTGCCGACAAAGGCGTAAGGGCGGACCACTTCTCCGGGAGCGGCAGATGCAGCGCCTTCAGGGAGGAGCTCCAGAAGGGCAAGCTGCGGCACAATAGACGGGCCACCACAAGAGTGCCAAACCACGGGAAAGTGGAGAGAACGGGAAGGGTGAGCGTAGAGCCGGTGATGCTCTCCCCTACCACAATGGGAGTGTCGTTCGGGCGGAGGCTCGAGTTCTCCACCACAGCATGCCAGGGGTGAGAGGGAACGCCACCACGGGACCCGGGGGCGGACCTGGAGTAGTGATACTCCAGGTAAACCTTAACCGGAGCCGTGCGGCCCAGGACCTGCTGACCCAGACCGCTGCTGCTCAAACGGCCGGGATACTAATCGTCTCGGAACCCAGCGGCGCGGGAAAGCAGGGGAACTGGCTGGTGGTCCGGAGGGGGGACGCGGCAATAGCGGCGACGAACAACCTTCCGGGCACCCTCACGCTGGAGGAAAGAGGGGAGGGGTTCGTCTGGGCGAGAACGAGTGGCTTAACAATCTTTAGCTGCTATTTCTCACCCAACGTCGCGTCCGGAGACTTTGAGGTCCAGCTGGATAGCCTGGAGGCCAGCATCCGGACAACGAGAGGCAGGATCATCGTGGCTGGGGACTTAAACGCGAAGTCCCCGAGCTGGAAGTCCTCGAAGCTGGACGCGAGGGGCCAAACCGTTGCCGAACTCCTGGCAAGGCTAGACCTCCTTCCGATCAACGTTGGCACAGAGCCAACCTGGTGCTGGGAGAGCACGGGATCAAGCTCAGTGATCGACATCACGACGGGGAGCCCGGAAGTCGTAGCCGAAGTACAGGGGTGGCGGGTCCTGGAGGACGAAACCCTCAGTGACCACCGCTACCTCTGTATGAGCTGGGCACTAGAGAAGAGGGAAGAACGAAAAGGGAAGTGGCCTGACCGGGGGTGGATGGTCAGGAAACTGAACAAAGAGGCCATGGCAAACTCCTTCTGCAAAGGTGACACAAGGGGGACTCCAGAGGGAACTGATGCAGCTAGGTTGATGAGAAGGATGACCAGAAACAAACCGGCCAGAGGCAGAGCAACATCGCACTAGTGGTCCGAGGAGATTGCGCAACTGCGCAGGGACTGACTCCGGAGCAGGAGGAAAGTGCAGAAGGAGAGAGCGAGGGGGAAAGAGCCAGGCGCGAGCCTTGAAATCTTCCAAGCGGCAAAAAAAAGGCTGCGGGGGGAGATCAAGGCGAGCAAGGAAAGGTGCTGGGAAGAACTGCTCCGCACGATAGAGGAGGACCCGTGGGGGCTTCCCTACAAACTGATCACGAAGAAGCTCGGAGGCACGAAGCAACCGGACGACCCCGAGGAGATCGAAAGAGTCCTGAACGAGCTTTTTCCCGTGCATAGGACTATGCCAGCACCAAGAGAAGCAGGACGGACTGAGCCGCCGGCCCCCTTCACAGAGGCGGAGCTCAAGGAGGCAGCCAAGAAACTAGCTGGTGGAAAGGCCCCAGGACCAGATGGAGTTCCAAACGAGGCTTTGGCAGTGGCAGTGAAAAGTGACCCGGAGGCGTTCCTGAAAGCCTTCAACGAATGCCTCCGGACGGGCCGCTTCCACGACGAGTGGAAACGCCAGAGACTTGTCGTACTGCCGAAGGGACCCCCGGAGGAAGGAGGAACCCAGAATTACAGGCCCATCAGCCTCATAGATACCACCGGGAAACTGCTGGAGAGGATGGTGCACGCGAGACTGGTGGAAGCCGTAGAAGAAGCGGGTGGTCTAGCCTGCAGACAGTACGGGTTCAGAAGGGGCAGGTCTACGATACAGGCCATACAAGACGGGGCGAGCATCGCCAGAGAGGCGAATGCGAGGAGAGGGCGACACGCCACCCCTGCTTGCTGGCGCTTTTAGACGTCAAAAATGCCTTCAACGCGGTGGGGCATAGCGCAATACTCGAGGTAATGGAGAGGAAAACCAGCATGCCGAAGTACCTCCTGGGCATGGTCGCGAGCTACCTGAAAAACAGGCGGCTCATGTACTATACCAGTGAGGGAATGAAAACACGCTTGGTAACGGCGGGAGTCCCACAGGGATCGGTTCTTGGACCGCTCCTGTGGAACTTAGCCTACGACGACCTGCTCCGGATGGAGATGCCAGAGGGGGTGAGCACCATCGGGTTTGCGGACGACATCGCGCTCCTGGTGACGGCAAGGACAGCGGAGCTACTCGAGGCAACGGCAGGGGAGGCCATCAACCGAGTGTGGGACTGGCTGTACGAGAAAGGGCTGGAGCTGGCCGAAAAAAAGACAGAAGTGGTGGTCCTGACTAGGAGGCATAAACTCATAGTCAACCCCATAATGGTCAAGGGGCACAAGGTGAGACCCACGAAGAGCGCGAAATATCTAGGCGTCACAACCGACGCCAAAATGAATTTCGCGGAGCGCGTGGCGACGGCCGCGGACAAGGCCATGAGGACGGCGACGGCTCTTGGCAGACACTGAGAGTGATCTCGGCGTACCGCACCGCATCCACAGCACCGGTCATGGTATTGGCGGGGTTGATCCCGCTACACCTCATGGCGGAAGATCGCAGGCGAATTGCCGCCGCGGCGACGGGGAGAGGCCTCCGCAGCAAGGCAGCCAAGGCCAGGCTGCGACGAGAAGAGAGAGAGACGACCATCCGGAGCTGGGACGAGGAGTGAACCAGCGGTGAGAAAGGGGCATGGACCAGGGCGGCCATACCGTCCGTCGTGCCCTGGGTGGAGCGGAGGTTCGGCCAAATGAGCTTCCACCTCACCCAGGGGCTCACCGGGCACGGCTGTTTCGGTGAGTGCCTTCACCGTATACGCAAGAAGGCGACACCGAGGTGCCACCACTGCGACGAGCCCAAGGACGACGTGGACCACACCTGGTTCCGCTGCCCGGCATGGAAAGACCGGAGGGATGAGATGGAAGGTGTCACCGGGAAAGTCGAAGGCATCGCCAAGCTCGTCAAGGCGATGCTGGAGGCTCCAAAGAAATGGGAAGCGGCGCAGCGGTACGCGGAAGGGGTTCTGCGCGCAAAGGAAGAGGCAGAGAGGGTGCGACAGGGGCAACCGTCCAGACAACAGCCCGCACCAGCGACGATTCGGCCTGCTAGCAGACCAGTGGACAGGCTGAAAGGGGGGGCGGCCGGGTGCGCGTGTGATTTATCATACACACACTCGGTTTGCTTCCTTAGAGGAGGCCATCTACACGACCGGAAGGACGAGATGAGACTAGCGAGTGGGGGCATCGAAGAAACCATGAGAAGGGTGGAGAACCTGGCGACCGAACACGCAGCCAGGCTGATCCGAGGAGGGGACCCCGCCCCCCGGCTACGAGGACAGCGGAGGAGGGAGCGATGGTCCGGATGACCTACGGTGATGTGAATTACCTAGGTAACAACCGGGCCATCCTCTACCTCAAGAGACGGTGGGGGGGGGGGGAC
Source organism: Neodiprion lecontei (assembly GCF_021901455.1). NCBI lineage: Eukaryota > Metazoa > Arthropoda > Insecta > Hymenoptera > Diprionidae > Neodiprion > Neodiprion lecontei. The sequence continues at coordinate 13,572,440 of NC_060262.1, read as the reverse complement.
CCAGAAATTGGTCAACTCGACCAGCTCACTGGGGTTGCAACCCCCCGGGCGAGACGCGGTAGTGCTGGACGGAACTGCGTTCACCGCCAACTGTCAATGCGGCAGCTCGGCGGAACACGAACGCATGTTCCCCCACTACCGCACCACAGTCAAGAACGGGGCTACCAAGTCGAACTGGAGGATGACGGTGGAGGCGGCAAGAACCGGCGTGGCGGTGCAAAGAGGATACCACATCCGCACCGCGCAAAACATGCTAGTGCGGAGCGGAAACGGTGAGGTAAAAGGTGACGCAAGGAGGGGGTGTACAAGACAAGGTGCGCGAAGACACCCCCCCATGAACAGGTGAACTAGTGAAAGTGAACATAACGTAGATTAGATTAATAGGAATAGGAAACTAGGCTGATTAATGAACCGATTAAACAACAACAGCCAGTAAGATAGGAGTGCATACGAACTAGCGTACGAACATCAGTTGGTACACTAGCGTATAGTTTAGAATAAGTAAATGGGCTAATGAATAATTGAACGAACTAATTAACAATAGCCGATAAAGACTAAGTAGTTATCAATTAACTAATAATAATATTAGGCAGTGATACGGCGCGCGGCAGCCAGGCCAAACAGGTCGATGCCACGCCACGAGAAGAAGCGAGAGGCCAGAAAAACAGGCCGGCCACAGGGACGGGGTGAAGTAATGCGAAAGCGGCTCCGCCCCGTCCTGGGTGATGAGCGGCGGAGGGGTTTAAGCCGGTAGGAATCCGGCACTATCCGATGACATCCATTCGAACAACCGGATGTCTTTTGAAGATTTCCCCTTCGCCGCTGAAGAAAAAAAAAAAAAAAAAAGGTCGGTAACACATCGACTACATGCCCCGTCATCTTGTCCAACATCTTGCAGGCTAGTCAGCCATCTTGCATGTCAGTCAGCCATCTTGCATGTCAGCTTGGGCCGGTAACAAACCGACTACAGGCGAGGCGCGTCCTGCAGCACCATATGAGGTCGGTAAGTCAGTTTGAGCCAGAACCCCTCTTATATAACTACTTGTGGCGCTCGATTATTCGTGAAACGTTCATGAATACCGATTTGTAATCATGTGGCCGGTGGAATATAAATTTGCAGCAAACGCTACGAACATTACGAAAAATGTAATTGCCGTTCTGAGGAAGTGAATAATGTAACTCAGCATTTATGTGGACTGCACTAGGTTTGTGTAGATTAATACCATTGTGATTAAATATTTTTCATTACACCACAATATTTTTTTTTTCGAATGCAACAGATTACTAACGCAGATGAAATTGAGATTCATCTATCATGCGTTCACTTGTTCGTACAAAATAATCTCTCTATATCTATAAAATGTGAAGAGGTGACCCGCGATATTTCAAAACATACGAAGTTTTTTTTAATTCTCTATCTGCCAACCACATGTTATCAGGATAGAGGAAAATTTATATCTTAAACTGAAAGTGATTCAAAATTTCCAGATGGTCGTTATTTCCAGATGGTAGTGATTTTTCCATGGCAGCATTTTACTACTTGTTCAGTACCTTATAGAACCATGCACAGGTAAGCAAAAGTATTGTTTTGATGGTTGAACGAAATTGATGAAAATACAGAGCTTACATTGTGGGTGCAGAAATGCATCGGGTGTGGAGCGTATTTTTTGTTGATTCTAACCGTTACATGAGTGAAAATGGAATTCAAACTTGTAAAGTTATATCAGTTGTCGAAATGTGCTGCGTGAAGCACAAAACATTGAAGCGCGTAGCGCTGAGTTCCTTGAAAGGGAGCAGCGTGTTGGGGTCGATACGTGAAACCTTTAGTATAATATAACATACGCCATTTACAATACCTTGCCATTAACATCAGTCTTTTGAAATATTCGCCCACTCTTACTCTTAACTCATCTGTCTAATTTCACACCAACAGGCTCCGCAGTTTACATTTCTCTTCGATGGGCATTTAAGAGACGCTATTTCATAATATTCTATTGCATTAAATAATTGTCATTGATGAGTGCTGTACGTTAATTTCGACAAACGATAGTTTGCACGAAATACTGACTTTTATGCATCGTGTCTTGTTTTAGGATTCACTTCTAAATCTGAGAGTTACTCAAGTCCATAGAGGTGCTGTTATGATTAAATCGAGAATTTTTATACAATTGGATACATGTCTATTAAGGTCCAGAGAAGGTTGAAAAGCGTGATGATCTGCTCATACATATAGTCAATTCGACACCGTCATATATCTGAAACAATTTCAGAGTTTAGAAAAATATTAGAGCATACATTAATAACAATATATTCACTTTGTGATACTTTGTAATGCAACTCTAGTACTTCAAATGAAGCTGAGGGGAGCAGCTAAAGTTAGTAGTCAAACGTGTTTGACTTTTTTGAAAGAAAATAATACAGTTCAGTTTTATCGTCATGATGACGTAAAATTGTTGGGAGTTCTAGTTATTTCACCACATTTTGATTTTCATACTTCACTACATTATTTGAATGAACATTAGAATCTTAAATGTTGATTCATGTTGCTAACTACAGCCTTGTGTACTGCAACAGTCGAAGCAGATAGACATGCTTGACAGATATGATTACAAAATACTGCACTATCCGCACAGAAATTCACAAGTTCTCAGTGGAGCATTCACCATATTTCATGGGGGTTTACCTTTTTCATTCAATGCATCTGGTTAATTCACATCCTTATTTTCCCTGTCCTTAAGACTGAGCACAATTTATGTCACGAACGTAATAGTAAGAACAACAGAAGTATCTGTAAAAAACAGACGGTACAACAATCACATATAACACAAAAACATTCAATTAGTCATGCATTTGTACTACAATTATATGTTTATGAAGTCTATAATTTGTTTCATATGGTAACAGGTGCTTTATCACTAATAGTATTGTGGTCGGCGCATAACGCTTGTTGCTGGAAAGGCAATGGTGCTGATAGATAAGTAGATGAAGTTTATAATTGGCGAGTCAATAAAAGACGGTTCGAGACAATGAGTAATACATAGAATGCCAATGTCCAAGTAGATGTCCTTCTGTGTTAGGACATAGTTATGCCGCAACGTAATGTTAGTGAGTTCAACAGATAAACGGTCGGCTAAGAATGGACTAGGTGGCTGCGAAACATAAAACAAAAAACAATCCGGGTTTTATTATGTATGTAGCTGAAACAAAGGAAATGATTTTAGCTTATTAAACGAGGCTGAAGTTACTAATGTTATTGTAACAAAACATCAAGGAAAAAAAGTACTATTGCCCAATTTTAAAATGATTTAAAGGAGTTGGCTTTTCAAAGTGAAAGTATGTTTCGTTTATCATGGTTTACTAAATATTGTACATTCTCGAAGGTGCGAAGTGACGATTTTTCTCAAACATGCATCGTTACAGCAACGTTATTAACTTCATTCTCATCTTATTATTGTGTTTGCACATATCACGTGAGATTGGGTGATTCAGTCAATATGAAAATGTATAGCGTACCGTTGTTTTAAGTATTGACAAATGTATAGTAATCTTTTTGGTGAGTAGTTAGTGGTGCTGAACAACAGATAAATGAAGTATACATTTTAGTAGTCTGATGGCCATCGGTTTGTTCCAATAAGATATGCAAAATGTTGAGTTTTGTACAGCTGTCGGTTATCTTCTGTTTGGAATATCGTCTTGCCGGAGTTTAACATTTACAAGTTCCAATAAATTCGAGCGGAATAGGAATGGTCCAAATGACTGAAATAAATGAAGCAACAAACAAGGAAAAGGTTCCATTTTATCAATGATAAGTACTACACCGTGCGACACTGAATCAAAGTAATATATTGAACAAATACATACTAAACTTACAAATTAATAAACAAACAAGTTATGCATTTGGTAGAAATGAAGAGGTTGAGGCTAAGCTATTCATATATTAAATGTTTTGTGTATAAATACAATCTAATGAGAATTATCGAATTACTATACCGTCTGATTTGAATGACGCATCGTAACTATACTTCCAATAGCTTTGGTTAGCATTGTTCTATCTTATGATTCATGACGAGCGAACAACCTTCTTCTTGGCATTTGCGTAATAGCCATGTATGCATGTCACAAATGTTGCTTATTATATTCTGGTTGTTATTCAGACTGTTTGTCGAATTTGTATCTGATTACAGAATATCTCATCTTTTCTTTGGTTCGATTCTGTGTTTACACCTACCTCAGACGATCCATTTTGTAAAATCACAAGAGCCCGTAATGCAGATGCCACTAATAATTCAGCTTCAGAGGGCTGGACTGGCTTTTCTTAGGAGTCAGTAGATAAATCGGAATCTCCACTGGACGTGTTGAGTGTTTATGTACACAAATCATACCTCTAAGAAATATCGAATTTTAAGGGAAAAATGTTGGCCTTCTAATTGTAAAGGTTAATAATAATAACAATCTGCTTGAAACCACAGTGGTCATTCTATTTCACTCTTAGTACACTCAATCACTGATGCACTCACTCACTTATTTTATAAGACCAATTGGTATGACTGATTTTCACGAAGATTCGAGCGGAATCGTGTCCACAAGGTGCTCTGGCGTAGAGAAGAGGAAGAAAAATAATTTCCATGTTCATCATCTTTGAGAGCTGATACTGCGGAAACCAGTTGACAGATTTCGATCAACCTTTCTCACTAAGGTTATATATCGGCCAGAATTACCAGCTCTGTAAGTCTCATTTAAAAAAATTCACGCGTTCCTAAGATATAACGGAATGCTTATACATGAGAAGATGGAAAGTAGTTCGGCCGGGTAAATAATTCTCGGCTAGCTTTCGCCTTTATAACTTGGCGGCGATTCGCTGCCGCGAATCTAGATATCCCGAATCATGAGTCGATAAACAGTGTTGTCGATAAATATGTACAATACGCTGCTATGGAAACTATTTTTCACAACAAAACGCAGATTTCCCATGCCCTGTGCAAGATTTAATACAAACTATAAATCCTTGTTACGAGTATTATGTATCGAGGTGATTTGGTTGACTGAAGTGAAACTCCAAAGCAAAGGACTTGGACGCGTCGATCTATGGAGCGCAGGACTTAAACGGCGAAAACTCCGGCGCAAACTACCTGGATGCGTCAATTCACGGAGTGCAGAATCACGTTAGGTTAGGCAATAATAATGATGCTACGTCCGTGCTCATGGGCGGCCATCTTTAGATCTCGCGCAGCCATTTTTATGCAGTTTTGTCAATTTTTCTTCCGATAATACTGTCATATTACACGTTCTGGTTTACTTTTAAATCAATACGAGGCAATATTTCGATGGCATTTACTACTTTGTTCAATTTAAAGTTCAATATGCATATCGGTTTGATACATAATGAGGTCCCAACCAGCGTTCCGTGCCTCAAGATTTTAACAAGTTTTTCCGTTCCAGTGCATGTTTGGATTCACTTTAAAATCAATCAGGAGCGATATTTCGATGGCAGTAACCCCTCTTTCAAATTGTAACCCCATGCATATGGCCGTTTGTCATTTATTGAGGTCCCAAGCCTAGGGGCAGAGAAGAAAATTTTTCATTCTACATCAACTTTGGCTAACAATAACTCCGAAACTGCGGGACAGATTTGTATCCGATTCATAGAGCAAGGTCAGATGGACAAGATCTTCCTTTCCTGTAAGTTTTGTTAGAAAATATCCTCCGGTTACGAAGGTATGATACTCTGATTCCCGACAGAAGTTGGGCCGCGTAAATGATTCTCGATTGGCGCTCGCCGGTTTACGGGTGCTTATTAGCGATTCGCTGCCGCGAATCTTGATATGTTTCAAATCCAGCAGAGTTATATTTTTACGATATTCAAGTTATGTTTATTTGTTTATAATATGACATTACTTAATAATGACAATGTTTCACGATCAATCAAGACCATACAGGCAATGATCATTAAAAAGCTGTCGAAAAATTAAAGCAAATTCAGAAATCATCAAGCAGTCAGTATATATATTCGAATGGAAAAATGCAAAACTCACCTAAGAACGCTGTCGGTGAAATAATGCCCGTTCGTTTGGCTACCACAATTGCGATTCCTGTCTCCATGTAGGGTACTGTAAAATCAACCACTGCCTCCCGCTCAGAATTTATCATCAAAGAAGTCATTACCATGTCAGTTCTTCGGTTAACCAGATCAGCAATTAGTCCATTCCACTTGCCATTCTGAAAAACAAATGTATAATGTATTGTTACAAAAGTATCTTCCCACTCTGTGTATTCGAACAAACACTATTGTTGTAAAAAGAGTGACTGCGGTATTCATGAACGTCGGTTATACGTATAACCGGCGTAGTACATAACGGCCCGTTATAATCTATTGTTTATATTGTTGTTATCTTACGAAACGAATAACTAGTGTAATAGCTATAACGGCTCTATAATTTGACAGTTTACTATTTTTGCCGTCTAGTATTTATTGAACAAATGATGCGCTGCTGCAGCTCATTATCGGAGGAACGCGCACCACGATAGTTGCCTGCAATTGCAAACATCAAGCGTTTATCATTAATTATTAATTGACGTGCAGTCGTATTACGGTGAAATTTCACTGCCATAGTTATGGTTCAAAACATTGTACAAATTCTGTGTGAGCGAATTCTTTCACGGACGACAATCTACGCTGGGCCCAAAATCACCAAAGGTAAGTTAACATGTTAATTGTACATGAAAAATTGTACGTATGGTGACCATCCACAAAATCATTTTTGAAAATCCCCCCTGAAAAGATTCTCCCGGACAAAATCCTCACCGCAGAAAGTCTTATATTCTCGTGCGAAGTAATTTAAGGACTTTGCCTACTCCCGGCGGAACTGCTGCTTGCAGACGTTCACGCGATGCAAGTTTTCTCCATCATTTACAAGGATATCGAACTTCTATTAGAAGCATTTTGAAGGCGAAGGAGCAATCTATGTCGTATATTTTTCCGAATCAAAATTTTTTTCTTCAGAGTCGTAAAAAACAGCACTGAAAGTGAGCAAAGTTCCCGTTGTATTAAAACAAGAACGAGTTTTTTTTTCACAATTCTACAAAATACACGACACAGATACATCCTTCACCTTTAATTTAGGACCAAGAGCAATAAAATCGAACTCAAGAGTTGCGAGAAAACTTGCACGAGCTTAAGCATGAAACAGCGGATTTTCGCCGCGAAAAGCGATTACTAGCTAGCGCCATCTCTGGCTTGGTTCTTCGTGAAATAATATTAGTAAAGTATCTAGAACTCCTTGATAAGTGTTCATCAGTCATTCGCCATGGCTAAGATGAGGAAAGTGTTACGGAAAAGTAAAAAAAAGGGCCAGGGTTAGAAAAATTTGGCGGCTTATTAGAGGAAGAGGTGAATAGAATGGCATCTAGTTTGCTCACATAGACTTGATTGTTTTCATTTTCAGACCGAATAACTAACATACACGATTTATTAATTCAGAACACCGTATTTTCTTAACAATCTCTTCGAGTTATTATTTACCGTCCCTTTCTCAATGTGTGTTTTGTCAACCTATTCTTCCGAAAATCATTTTCCATCTTTCGTCCACTCACGATGACAAACTTACCGATGACTCTTACCGCACACTGATCTACCTGACTGACTATTTGATTGTGATATTTGACATCTACTTGCCAAGGTCAATGCACAATACACTAATGAATTGAAAACATGAAATGCTATCGAAGACATTGTTGCAGCGTAAAGTTTCAATGCCAGCCACGTCCGGTATGCTACATTCACGTTTCGAAATGCCAATCATTCAGCTCCATGAAACCTGAGACTCGACTCCAGCACTGATTCAGCTTTATCAGTTTTGTGAATTGGGAAAAAAAATTCAACAAGCTATTGCTGTCCTTTTCAAACAGGAGTGATACTGTTTTATTCTCCAATAGTAATATATTTCTGCCTGAAATATCGTAAATTTGACTCGCAAGTGACGAATGGAAAAAAATTGATTATTCTTATGTATGATACAATTGAGAGAAAAAATAAAACATTTTCTATTGAGAAATATTACTATTATATTTCCCGCGATTACCTAGAAAATAGATTTTACGAAGCTGTAATAACGTACATTTTTCAACCATTTCTGAAGAAAAATTTGTGAATAGAAGTAAAACATTTATCTGAAACAACACCCACCTGGGGGTCAGGACTCAAATCAGACCGGCTCCAATATTTTGTACATACTTGTCAATCGGTTACATTATATACGGTCAATGTAGAATTGCTGTGAGCCAAATGATCGATGAAGAATTGGTCGCGGAAGACACGCCAACCGAAGACACGATAACAGGTAATGTTATCGAGTTTGACGAGGTCAGATCTTCAACAGAATTCGTCGAAGTCGATCTGTTTTGCTCGGAGGTAATATCCAACTCTCTGATTTCTATAACGGCAGCCAATAAGGAGACGACAATTATAGGTACAAGTACATCCGTAAGTGTTTCGCCCACAACCGACAGTAATGTGGTAGAAGACCATGAGTTGCAATTGGAAAGGATAGTGGATCAATCGAAGATCGAATCAAGTCCTCCATTCAAGTTGGCCGGCAGAAGAATAGTGGATATAAATCACTTCCTGAGCAGTATCCAAAAGCTAGCTTCTCACCCACCTTATGATTCATTTCAACCGTCACCTTCAAATGTAAATTTTGTAATAAGATCGAATCAATAGACTCAGAATACCGTAAATCAGATTCCTCATCTTTAAACTCAGCCATAGTATCAGGAATTGTGTCCAGAAGTGGTGATTTTTCTCAACTCAAAGAAATTAGCGCTGCTATAGATATGCCTTGCATGGCTAAGAAATCATGGAATAAATTTCACGAAATTGTCAGTGATGCCTATCATGATGTTTCTCGGGAAGAGATGATCAAGGCTGGGACGGAAGAGGCGAGATTGGCCCGTGAGGCAGACGATGTTGACGAAGACGGGTACCCTTGCGTAGCGGTTGTTGCGGATGGGTCTTGGGCCAAACGATCTTACCGTACAAAATATGATTCTCTTTCGGGTGTAGCAGTAATAGTAGGGTATAGGACGAAGAAAGTTTTGTTTATCGGGGTTCGAAACAAGTATTGTTCCATTTGTAATAGGTCGAAACAAGGGGAGTCAAAATCAGTCGTGGATCATAAGTGCGCCAAAAACTGGGGGGGTTCTAGTACCGCAATGGAATCTGACATAATAGTAGAGGGATTCAAATGTAGTTTAGAAATGCACGGCCTAAAAAATTACAAATTGATAGGAGATGAAGATAGTAGCATTCACCGCACGCTTATCGATACAATGCCGTATGGACCGGAGGCAATAGTCGTAAAAATTGAATGCCGCAACCATGTGCTCCGAAACTATGGTACTCGACTGCGAGATCTCTGTGTCAACTGTAAGGTCGGTACAGTGATTCTACGAAATTCTTTACGCAAAACCTTGAAACGCCTACGTTATGCAGTAACTTCTGCTATTCGTCACCGGATAGCAGAAAAAATAATAAGCAGCGATACGATCGGGTCGAGGAATTGCGTAAAGATATAAAAAACGGTCAGAATCATCTTTTCGGGGACCATCGGTTGTTTAAAGACCGTGGTTATTTCTGCGACGGTAACCCGAAGCCGGGTGAAATAAACCATGTGCAGGATATGAAAGCGACTAGTATCTTCCAAGAGATCCTTTCGGCGATGAATCGAGTCACTGAGCACGTCTCTAGCCTGATATGGGACGTCGACAACAACGTGACCGAGTTGTACAACTGTTTCTAAGGCTATAGGGGGCAAGCGTGTCAATTTTACCCTTCGCGGATCAAATCAAGCAAGATGCGAATCTGCCGTAGTGAGGATGAATGCCGGTGGACAGTTCAATGCGTGAGTCAGTCAGAAATTAGGAATGGGTGGGCCGGGGAAATTCACCGTCAAGTACTGTACAAATAAACCGCGATCTCTTCACTCTCGAAAGCCGGCTTTCAAATCAAAATCAAAATCTTTCGTCGCCCAGTCCGTTGACACCGACTACGGTCCGGACGCTGCATGTCCGTCGCAACCAGACATGTCTGAAGAGAAATTGGCTGTCGCTAAGAAGGATTTCGTGCAAGCCTTGCATTCGGTGGATACGTTGGTAATCGAACGACAAACTAGAGGACAAAGCATGTCTGAAGAATGGAACGATGAGCGTAGAAAGCGGTTGATTGCCTCAGAATTTGATGAAATTTGCTAAGGACGGCCACAGACATCTTGCGCCAAATTAGTTGAACGAATTCGCTATACCGATTTCCACGGTAACTCGAGTACAAGGTGAGGTATCGAAAAGGAGGCTTTGGCAATCAGTCACTTTGCTTCGGAATATGGAGTTACGGTGGAATCTAGTTATTTAGTGGTGGACGAGGAGCTACCGTTCTTCGCGGCGTTACCTGATGGATTGGTGGACTAGGACGCCATTATCGAGGTGAAATGTCATGCTTTTGCCAAAGAGCTGACTCCAATGGAGGGCATAGAGTCGAAAAATATAAAATTTATGTCCATTACGAATGGCGAAGTCAAGTTGATAACGTCACACAATTATTTTTATTAGGTTCAGGGTCTTCTCCACATTACGAAAAGGAAGTGGTGCTATTTCGGAGTTTGGACGCCGTAAGGACTGATCTTCGACAAAATTATTCGCGACGACAATTTTTGTAAATTGAAAATGGAAAATAAATTAGCCGACTTCTTTCATTTCTGCCTTTTGTCAGAAATAGTAGACTCCAAACGTGCCCGACAACTTCTGATTCGGGACCTTCCTCAAATAATTGAAGCTAGAAATTCTGCGGTCGGATCAAAAAACTCAACGACTGATTTTTCCACCCGTAAGAAAAAGAAAACGACAACCGACAGTACTAATGAGCAACTGTACAGACGTTTTTACATATTTGTATATTTTTCCTTTCATTGATACATAACTATTTCACAATAATGTCACAATCATAAAACTATTCTTGATTCAAGAATATTTTATTTCTTGGATCAAGAGTACGCTATTTTTTTAATAAAAACATCACATATACTTGAATGAAGAATACTCAGCACTTGATTCAAGAATATCTTAATTCTTGATTCAAGGAGTGTTTTCTTTGTGTGTAGGCCATTTTTTTATTCTTTGTATTACAAATCAACCCTCGCATGTATATCCTGCTTGTTAAATTTTCATTTCTCAGTTACAGCCCATTCGAAATTTTGCATGGATGCAATGTGTTTTCACATTATGTTTTCACATTCAGAAATGAATGAATTTCTGAATAATGATCTTTCCCAATCATTTGCTGAATGCTTGCATCTTTTATTCCATAATTTTCATTGAAACAGTTTATTTTGAAGATTCGTTTTATTTCTATAATAATTACTTGTTTTACCAAAGAAACGTCATAACGGAAAGCGAAAAGTATGGTATTCCACGCGATCGAACGTATATATTTTATTTATTGACGCGCCATTACTTTTGATTACGTTTTGTAACATAGAGTTTGCTGATTTTTCAATACGCCTTATCTATCAATTTCTAATATACTCCTGCATGCCTGACTTAATTTTTTTGGTTTACTAATTTTCTTTAGAATATCTATCGATGTATGTAACACTTTCAATTTTTCCTGGCATGGTTGGGAGGTTGGGACGGGATAGGGTGGGTCTCTTCATCGCAGCGACCTCTACGTGGTGAGACCTAGGTAATTGATAGCAATGTATTTAGTGGAATCCGCGATTCTAGATCGATCCACTCAAGAATCGATCTTCTGGGTCGAGGAAATAGATCTTTTGTTGTGATACTTTACTAATCGATTTTTTCTAAACATTCTCTATAAAATTCATTATCCAAGTAATTGCATAAAATTCAAAAACATACTTTTAAGGTTACGTTGACTCAATCCTCAATATCTTTCCAAATATACAAGTCCATTGATAAGATATCGTCAGGATTGATTAAATAATAGTATTTAATCAACTCTCTCGATGGCTTTTTAATGTAAAAAATAACAAGTTCATTTTTTATTCGCCGAAAGAACAGCGACAGCGATAATTGTCGGTACAGAGTTACAGAATCCCTCTACTGGCATTGACAGACAAGGGCTAGCTACCCAAAGCTTAGAAGCTGGCCATGATAGCTTCTGTCACTCTAGAGAATAACGTAGTTCATACTTTGACATTACCTACCTCCTTTAAATGTCGCAATGCTCTCGTCGTCCTTTACTAAGTTCACTTTACAAGCAAAAAGTACATGCAAATCTCTCTCACAAAGTATTCAGCAAAGTAGCATAAATCGTGTAAAAGCGGTTTAATAAAAGAAACATTCAACAAATAAATGCAAAAATTCTACAATTCTAATATAATTGCTACTGTTGAAAATATTGGCGCATTTTCCTCTAACCATATGGTGTTGATTTTGACTCTGATTTGGATCTAGCTAACATAACGTTTTAGACTTATTGTCACTCTATCCAAATACGCCGAGGCATCAACACCTTATCAGGAACCGGTTGTCATATAGTGTAGGTAATCAATGTAAATCAAATTTAATCTTGTCAAGTATCTACTCTAGAATCAATAGTATCACTTCAATAAGTATTTCAATATACTTATGCCATATAATGTTGAGATACCCGTAGTAACTCTTGTAACACGAATTAGCGAAACGCGACAGCTAAACACGAAATCGTAATCCGGATAAATGAGTGCCTGTCTACCGCACTGAATTTTACGAATTATTATTACGTATAATCGTATTATTGGGCGCCAGGAAGATTATTTTCTATTTTGCTACCTTATCTTGGCCACGTGAACGGTTAATTCGCGGTATATATTGACACGGGGTCGTTATGATCGTTCAAGGCTCCCGGCAATCGAAGTTGAGCAAATTTCTTTATGGAAGCGGATTGTGGTGGATTCGGTAGAAATTATGTATGTAGATTATTACCGTACCTTGTTTATTCTATCTTTAACAGGTTTTCAAAGCTTTCCACTAACACACTGTACGCTTCTTTCCACTTTCTTTCTTTGCACTCAGCACGTGTTGCGCTCTACTATACTGTAAAGAAAAGACTGCCCTGCTGCCGCGCCGTGGATACAGATCAGCGTATCAACAGCTCGGCTACACGAGTCCTTGCCTGTCATGACTGTTCGGCGCACGTATTTAAGGGGCTATTAAAGAAGCGCTGTACACTTGGAAAACGTGGAGAGCCAAAACTCCTATACCACTAAAGCGATCGCAACGAAACTTGGGCAACTGATAGCTTTCGCATAAAGTGGAGCGGTTTTTATTTTTTCGAAATTTAAAAAAAAATTACAGATCGGTTACCACTCACACAAATTGAGAAAATTTTCACGGCTGCACTGAATGGATCGAACTATCCGGTATGATGCCACTCGGCGCTGATGTAACACAAATTTTGACCCTAGTCCCGTAGGATTTGATGGTGAAATGAAAAAATGGCATCTGATCTGGTTTGCGATTACGAAAAACACCGACATCTCATTTTGGCGGCATTTTTTACCAACGTCACACGCCGGAATCATGCTTTCACATCGTCCATCGCAGATACAGAGTGGCGGCGCTGGTGATATCTTCCGCTACTGGAGCGTATTGCTCGTGCTGCCACAAACAAATCACGTGGCAACTCTGTGAACTACACCCGCGACTAGAAATTTTCGAGCGATGATTGTTACTGTGTCTCGTTCTGTAGCTCATACCGATTGCTTGTAGTTTTTTAAAACATGGAAAAGACCCGAACTAAACGAGAATCGTAATTAATATGGAAAGAAGTCATTTGCCTTGCGTTGCTCTTGTTCATTCCATAAAAACGGAAAAAAAATAATACGAATAATTACTCGTAGGTCTCAAGATGGCATAACCTCGCCACATTGACAAACTGAAATATAACTGTTCACAGGAGCGACCGATTCATTTTTGGGATATAAATTCCGACCAGCTTATATTTCTACTCGTTTTATTTGTCAATTTGAACTTTTATGAAATTGATTCGAATGAGCGACAAGGAATCGTAGTCCATCTAGTCCCCTTCGACTGACAGTTAGCATAGAGTACATATAACCTGCTCCAGTTACAATGCGGCAGATTTGAATATACCTAGGATAGATAAAATTGTCATTCGGGTCGAAATCCCGACAAGCTTGTAATTTCTACTTCTTTTAATTTAATAATTTCGACTTCTTTAAAAACGATAATTTATTCGAACAATCGACGAGGAATCGTAGTCCATTCAGCCCCTTTCGACTGACAGCTAGCACAGAGTACACATAACCTGACCGAGCCGACAATGCGGCAGATTTGAATATAACTAGGATGAATAAAATTGTCATTGGGATTGAAATCCCGACAAGCATGTGATGTTTACTTCTTCTCATTTAATAATTTCCACTTTTTCAAAAACGATGATTGATTCGAACAATCGACGGTGAATCCCAGTCCATCCAGCCCGTCTCGGCTAACAGCTAGCAGAAGGAACGTATAACCTAACCCTGCTTACAGTTAGCATAACATAAATATCAAGTCGCGTGCGGCATAACCTGACCTCTCCGACTCAACAACAAATTTGAATACGAGTGGGACGAATAAAATCGGAATAACGCTAATCTCGTTATTAATACTCGTTTTATTCATTGCTTCTGATTTTTCGAAAAAGAAGAAATTGATTTGAATAATGGGTGGCAGATAAAGAAAGTAGGAGCTGGTTTGGGGCACTCAAGATATAAGAAATTGGAGTTTGTGGGCCAACGAGAGAGGGGAACTCAGGGAGTCCCAGTTGCCTTTGTTTGACACGTGTTATTAAATAAGGGTAACATTGGCACACCAGTTCTTTTCTCTTCTTCCATTTCGATATGACACTCTCGGCTCATTCTTACCATAAAGATATTAGCGTTTTCCACTGGTTGCACTGAGTGCGTACTGGCTCAAACAGGGGGCACTCGTTCCGTGCATGCGTCGCCCGGCATCGGGGCAAACCTTCTGAGTGGAACACGCCGTAACCGGTACAAGTCAGTGTCATCGCTCCGGTCTTTCAAGTTCGTCTTGCGAATCTAACGATTATTCGAACGATACGAGTCAAATACAAAAGTTATTATGATCGAAATTGACGATGAAAGGATAGAACTGAAGTTCATCGTCAATTCCAAGGTCATAATACTAAAAATTGTCGTCTCAGACCGAGAATTGTGTTAGAAGTTATCGAGTAAGTGATAATACTATATTGTTTAGGTTATGTACAAAAAAAAATTAATAGCAATTCTAGATAGATAGATAACGTTTATTAACCATCCTTGACCCTTGGGCTTGAGGATATTACATCATATTACACTATCATTTAATCTCACATCCTTAACATTGTACATTTTATACATTTTCTATACTTTCTATCTATACGTATACATATATGGGTACGTCCAATACTTTTCGGCCGCAGCTTGCGGGCTTGGGTCAGCGATTCAGCTGCTAATTTTTTTCAAGAAAGTAAGTTACAAAAAGGACGATTCTCTAAATTTGAGCTTAATAGAAAAAAATCTGGTGGCTATGGAAATTTTTGAAGTTTTTAATAATTCAATTTTCTAGTTATTTTCACGATTTTTTCATGGGAGCTCTGTGGGACTTAAAGACTCGAATCAAACAGCATTCCCCTTCTCTGACCTTGTATTTTGAGGAAAAAAATAGTTTTTTGCTCCAAAGCAATATCCAGTTTAATTAGGACCCTTTTCATGAACTACTATTGTAGCAAAATTTCGCATAACTTTGAAACGCTGCCAAGTCAAGAATTTTCCAAGTAGACGGCCAATCGACGGCTCAAATTTTTCCTCTAGGTATACTTTATCACTACCTACACGAATTATTATTAATTACCACGTTCCTTTATATACGGCCTCGCAAAACCAACTGATTTCTGACAAATCGCTGTTTTCAGATAGCTGCAACTTTTTTCTATCAACTCGAAATCGCTTGAAAATTTCAGGGAAAATACTTCATTCTATCCCCAAACAACGCTGAAAATTTCCAGCTAGGAGTCAAAGTTGTTAACGATCTGTGAATTTTCAAAATGTTCAAGTTTCCCACGTAACATTTCGTATTTCATGGCATTATCAACTATATAACAAGTATTGAGTATGACTTCATGGGAAACAAAGAAACAAATATTCAATTTCAAATAAATAATTGCAATACAAATGATAAATAAAAATATTTTATACTACTATAAATATCCTATTCTCGCAGTCAATGAGTTTTTTTTTAAGGCGATACAAATTATAGGGATGTAAGCCATATTTTTATAATATTACTTCAGTATGTAATTTTGCAAGCTCTTCATGTTTTTTTTTATTCAGGTTAATAATCGACAAGTGTAAATTTACCACTCGCAATTCAAGAAGTCGTTGATAATGCCATGAAATATTAAATATTATGTGGGAAACTTGAACATTTTGGACATTCACAGCTCGCTAACAACTCTGACTCCTAGCTGGAAACTTTCAGCGTTATTTGGGGATGGAATGAAGTATACTCCCTGAAAATTTCAAGCTATTTTTAGTTGATAGAAAAAAGTTACAGGTATCTGAAAACAGCGATTTTTCAGAAATCAGTTCATTTTGCGAGGCCGTATATAAAAAGGAACGTGGTAATTAATAATAATTCGTGTAGGTAGTGATAAAGTATACCTAGACGAACAATTTGAGCCATAGATTAGCTGTCTACTTGGAAAATTGTTGACTTGGCAGCGTTGCAAAGTTATGCGAAAATTTGCTAAAATAGTAGTTCATGAAAGGGGTCCTAATTAAACTGGATTTTTCTTTGGGGTGAAAAACTATTTTTTTCTTAAAAATAGAGGGTCAGAGAAGGGGAATGCCGTTTGATTCGAGTCTTTAAGTTATATAGAAGCTGAGATACAAATATTTGAAAATTAGTAAAAAATCGACTTTTTTAAAACTTCAAAAATTTCTATGCCCACCAGATTTTCTTAAATTAAGCTCAAATTCGGAGAATCGTGTTTTTTTATAACCTACTTTCTTGAAAAAAATCAGCAGCCGAATCTCTGACCCAAGCCCGCAGGCTGCGGTCAAAAAGTATTGGACGTACCCATATATATACTGTAACGTGGCATTTCTTTTATGCATGCCCGCTACAAGGTGCTCCCTGAACCTTGGGCGGAACCCAAGGATAAGGGCTTCAGGGATCGGGTCGCCAAGTAATTACAGAGGAGCGCCAGAACTGGAGTCACGCATCCGAGCTTCGACAGGACCGTGGTAGCTGACCGTGATCGAGATATTGCAGGTCCCCCTTTGTTTTTTATTTTTTGTTTTGGTGAGAACATCGGCCACAGGCCAGCGGCCAACTCCGGCACTGAGGATATTTCGGCGAGGCGAAACAGCGACGATCTTGCGGGAAGGACGCGGACGCTGCGGAGGGGGAGCCAACGCAGATCTCTGCAGCGCGGGAACCCAAGGCGGACGCGATTCCCGCTGGCGGTCGGCGCGCCGCAGCCTCCCCGCTCACCCCGCCTACACCCGACTGAAGCAACCGCGAGAGACCAGCTAGCGACGAGGGAGCACCCCGCCCAACCCCGGGACACTGTAGAGCTGCGCGGAAGACGACATCGCGATCTAGCCTTAAGTTCTGCGCCGCGAAGCGACGACAGGTGTGCGCCAAATTGCGCAATCTCCGAAATCGATAACGGATCGATTGTTGCGCATTCTTAAGGTTATGACGTCACGAAGGGAATAGCGTGACGAGACCGGCGTTGCGACCGATCGGCCATTCAAGACTCACTCTAGTTCTGGCGACTGACCAAGGCGGTAGTCTATTTGCGAAGTGGAGTTCGATTCGCGTTTCTAGTTTTTCTGTATAAATTTGTAGTTGCTAGAGACGATGGCCGGCAAGAATCACGAGGGAGTCGGAGAATTTGTACACTGGATGTGGAGCGGTAAGCGCCGTTGATATTCTCGCGAAAGAATTTCGAGACTCATTAAGTAACGGCTCGCCGAGGAACGGATAGCCATCGAGGATTGGCGTTATCGAAAGTACTCGAAATTCTTTGACCGATACCTTTGCTTGGTGACCGTAGCCTGAGTTGTGCGTAATAAAGTATAGCCAATTTTGAGTGACCGAGAAGGTAGAATAGAGTCACGGGTTTGAGTCGAAACACTAGTGTTTCAAATTGAGTGTAACCAAATTCCGTTGCACGTGGTCACGGCGAGTCCATTAAAATAGAGTGTCACCTCTTTTGTAGGTCGCGAATCGTCAAAGGGGGAGCGTTCAAGCTCGCGAATCACGTTAAAACTTCGCGGAGAAGGTTGAACTCGGATGCGTACTGATAAGTAATAACGACGTAGGAGTAAGAAAATTAGTTAAGGTAGTAATGAAGATTGCGACTAATGCGGCCCGTGCGCCCTGATATAGTTTTTTTTGTTGGCCCTTAAGTGTAATAGCCAAGGTGGCGATTAGCGCCATACCGTGGAGGACGATCGTGAGCAGCGCGTCGGGTTAAATTCTGTTTTTGGTTTTTGTGAGTTAGGGGTTATTATTAAGGCAGCGACTAGCGCACGTCGGCATTAGAGGTCTTCTAGATGTATTAATTTTTTTTTGTTCTTTCTGTTTTATTCTTTTTTTGGTTAAATCTAAGTATTTGATTTTGAATCGCGAAGAGCGACTTTTGGATTATTAATTCTCTGGCTTTGTATTTTGAACCGCAAAGAGCGACAGTTGGATTATTCTTCCTCTAGCTGTGTATTTTGAATCGCAAAGAGCGACTTTTGGATTATTATTTCTCTTGCTTTGTATGTTGAATCGCGAAGAGCGACTTTTGGATTATTATTTCTCTTGCTTTGTATTTTGAATCGCGAAGAGCGACTTTTGGATTATTATTTCTCTTGTTCTGTATGTTGAATCGCGAAGAGCGACTTTCGAATTATTATTTCTTTTTCTTGTATTACCGCTGGCTGGAAATATATTATTTTAATTTTATATTAACTCGGTAAAATAACGTTGGTGTTGAGTATCTCGCGCTCTCTCCCTTCAAAAATTACCCCTCCCCTCTCTGCGGTACTGAGCTATGGAGCATATTCCCGTAGTATAGCGCATTAACGATTTCGAGGCGTGTTTATCACGCCAGGCGCCCAACAACATTGTGCAGTATTGTTTTCTGGATCCAGGTTACATCGTGGACGCCAAATTATTGTGCAGGTGGTAAGTTCTCGGTCACTTTCTCCGAGTAGTCGAGGAGCGGGAAAAACCACATCACAATACATCCATACGTCTCCTCTTCCAGCGCACTCGTTGGATCATTGGTTCGTTATACATCAAACTACTATTCTTTTTCCGCCTCAAAGCTTTTTCGAATCCTCTCACAAAATCTCACAATATTGGCACTATTGATCCTTTTAGAATCTCATTCCATTTCCGTTCATTCTCGATTCCCATACTCCGTATCATTCCTTCGATCTGCTTCATCATTTCCTTCCGCATTATTCCCTTCATCGCTACACACTTCCATACATGCCCCAGTTCTTCCTTCCTCTGCTCACAGAATCTACATGTTTCATCCCTAAATCCTTTATTTCCCCCCCTACCCACATTACCGCATCTCATTCGCATCCACTTTTTTTTTTGTCTCTTCCCTTTATTTCCATCCGTTCCCAATACTCTTCGCTTTCTGTTGTTACTTTCCTAAATTTGTAATGTACGCAATATTTCAATCTATCAATTCTTATCCAGTCTTCTTGTATTCTCTGGTCGTTAACTGTTTTACATACCTCCTTGAATCTGACTTCAATAGCAATTCCAAATTTATTATAAAGTCGGTAGAAGAAAAAGAGAACAAGTGAGAGAGGAAACGTGGTATTCGGTAGCACATCAAGTTAATGTATAGTGTTTGTAATTTTTTAGCCGATGATCTGTACATATTCCAATACTTACAAATGTTTCGTGAACAGAAATTCATTGATGTCGATGGGCCAGTCAGCGACGTCAAGAGGGTTGTCGGAAATGAGTTAGTTTTATAGTTCTTAAGTATTACATTACATTTACTAACAGTATGGCAATGACTACATTTAAGTACCCTGTGCCATCATTTCTAGCATATAACTGCTGATCATGTTTTAGAGAGATACAAGTATCGACCAAGATCAAAGACAACGATAACTTGTCGAAGTCCTCATTTGATATGCTTTGCGGTGACAAAAATCTTTCCCCACCTGATACGATCAACAACTTGGATACAAATAACATATCCGAAGATAGATCACAAAAAGATTCTACAATTGGTGAGTATATAATAAGGTGATCATTTTTTGATCTTTTCTTCCAAGTCTCACCTGAACAATGTAATCCCCTTTCGACACAATCATTTACAAAATTGCATTTTAATCGTCGTTGATGTGTGCAATATTTTTTGTTTTTTGGTTTTCAGAATCGTTCGTAGAACTCTCGGATGATAAGGAGACCAAATTTCTCTTGGACAAATACGAAGCATACGTGTCTCAAGTTGGCCCGATGAAGAAGTTTAAAGCGAAAAAAGTTATGTGGAAAAACATTTCTTCCGACCTGGAAGATGAACTTCAATCGATAAAAGATTTTGTACAACTAGAAAATCGATATAAATATGCCTGAAGAGAAAGAAAACTGCGGTGGAACATAATGCCAAGTCAGGAAATGCACGGGAAGAGGTTCCATTCGAAGAAAAGATCTCTGAAATTGCTGCAAACGATGACAGTATTGAACCGGAGGTGTTGTGTAGCGCAAAAAAAAAACACGGTACCTCAAGGTGCCACCGCAAAAATCGCAATCCACGAATCGAAAGGCTTCACAAGATTTAACCGTAGAATTGAATAAGAAAAAAGAAGATGCCAAAGAGCGTAGATACTACGAAAAGATGGCCTTAATTACAACTCTTTTGAAAAAGAATAAAGAGCCATAGTAAATTGTTTTTACGAGGATGGCTATTGTGCAATACTAATTATGGTTTTTTGCAAATAGTCCGTGAGGAAATTAACAAAATACTACGATGAGGTAGTATGTGTTATAAAAAAAAAGGTTTATTTTATATCATTTGGTGGCAGCTGGTAATACCGGCAGAAATTATTTTTCGTTGGCATTCATAGAATGAGCACAGAAACATTTTCATTTTTTTTTCTTATACAACCGCCACCGCTTTCTATTTTTCAGACAAATATATCTCGATAAATCGTAATTTAGTTCGATAAATTGCAATTTCTGTCGATGAACCTTAATTCATTTAAGTTTTGTTTAACCGATATCTCATTTTCATTAGTCATGTATGCTAAATCAGTATTAAGCTTTAGTTAAAACGGGAAAAAGACTGTTATGTGTGCTTGCGACAAAAAAGGGGTATTATGTATGCCTCAATATATCGTGCACAGTAAATAAGTAAAAAAATGTTTATCTATACTAGGAGACGTTGAGCTCCTCGCTACATAAGACATAAGCTCTTTTTCATACCGAAAATATATATCTATCTTTCGAAAAAACTGAAGAGGCATAGAAATCCGCAAACTCATTTTCGTAGAATTGTACATTGTGAACCTATTTTTACGAGGATGATGATTTTGCAATAGTAGCTATTTTTTTGCTGATAGTCCGTGAGAGACTGTTATTACGATGAATAGTATTTGTGATTAAAAAAAAATTTGTGATTAAAAAAAGATTAGTCGTAT
Organism: Neodiprion lecontei; assembly: GCF_021901455.1. Lineage (NCBI taxonomy): Eukaryota > Metazoa > Arthropoda > Insecta > Hymenoptera > Diprionidae > Neodiprion > Neodiprion lecontei. Next base: position 13,550,715 of record NC_060262.1, on the reverse strand, counting down.
GCGTTAAAACTGGATCAATCTTCAGTCAAAACGGAAAGAAAATACTAAAGTTTGCATGTGACAAAAAACGTATATTATATGAGGGATTCTCCGTCAACTCGGCCACTTTTTTTTCGACCATCTCAGATCTGCCCTATAATTGGTTATATCAAATTACTACTAAAAAGTATTCTATGTGAATTTTTTCAGATTTTTTCATTCATTATTTGAGAAATTGCCGTTTTTTTTTCCAGATGAATATATCTCGGAAACTTGAAGTAACTGAAAAAATGACTACACAAAAGTTGTAGTTTTTTGTAAGCTTTCTAGAGGAATCTTTGAAAAAAATTTTACGTTCCGGTAACGCTGATTTTTTACCAAAAAAGGAAAAAATAATTTTTTTTTATTCAAAAAGGACTTGTATGTGGGGGGGGGGGTAAGGATTGGTATGGGTTGGTTTTCGAGAATTGTGAAGGGATTAAATACCATCGTTAATTTCTTCTGTATTGATGTGCGCCATGTGTGTATTACGGATGTTATTGGATTAATTATTCTGGTTATTCCTTTTTCGGTTTTTTATACATATTGGTGTTGTTAGTTCATCGTAGTATTCTATGCCTTTGTTGATCAGCCAAAGTGTTATGTGTTTTTTAAATATTTTCGTTGTCATTATTTTTAATTCAACCGGTAGGTCATTGTATAATTTATTTGTTATTACATACTTTTTTTTATTGATTTCCATGTGTTGTATGTGTTCGCTCGATTTGTAGGGTTCCTACTGTCATGGCTCTTGATTGTTGTCCGTGTTTCCTTTTCATTTCTTCAATTCTGTTTGGCTTCCTATGTAGTCTGATAGCTATGTCTTTCTGGTATTGCTGTAGTAGTTCTAGTATTCCATATTCTTTGTAAAGCTTGTCAGTTGGATATATGCGGTTCAGGTTAAATATGATCTTGATCAGAGCTTTCTGAGACTGTGCAAGATGATGAATATGTTTTTTATAAGCGCTTCCCCATGCAGTGATACCGTATCGTATTATGGAATGCACAAGTGCATGGTAGATTTCTTTCTTCGTGTTCTTGTTCAGTATTTGACTCTTATTGTTTATCAGTGGGTGAAATAGTTTTCTAAGTTTTTTTACGGTCTGTGAAGTGTGTGCATTCCATTTCATCTTGTCGTCCATGAGTATTCCCAGATGTTTTTGTTCTTTGACCCCGATTATTGAGTCACATTGACAGTTGGAGTTCGCTCGTACGCATTTGTGTAGCTGAATCTTTTTGTACTCTAAATTTTGTTCTTCTGATTTCTTGGATCTATATGCCATGTAGGTTGTCTTCTTTGTATTGAGAGATAGAAGTCGTTCATTGAGGTGTTTGTGGATCTTGTTGATATCTTGCGTTGCCATTAAATATACTTCCTCCCATGTTTTTGCTCCTGATATCAATGCTGTGTTGTTTGCGCATGATATCATTTTGGATTGTGTATGTAGCCTTAGTATATCGTCGTAGTAAAGTGTAAACAGTAGTGATGATAGGATGGTTCCTTGGGGAATGCCGCACGTTACTTGGAGTTGTTCGCTGTAGGTTTCACGTATTTTTACTTTTTGTTTTCTACCTCGAAGATATGAGTTAAACCAGCTTTGTGCTTTACCTCGGATACCTATTCTCTCTAGTGTATTTAGCAGGTGGCTGTGCGGGATCGTGTCTAACGCCTCAGCAAGATCTAGGAATATTGCTATACATTTTTCTCAGTAGTCTGTTGCTTCGTGAATTTCTTTGTTTAGTTCGTGAATTGCGTCTTGTGTACTTTTTCCCGGTTGAAAACCGTATTACATGTTAGATATAAGTTTGTGTTTGTTACTGTAAGATTGTAGCCTAGCTGTTATACATTTTTCGAGGATTTTTGGCAGATTACTCGTAATGGATATTGGTCTGTAATTGGTTACGTCTTCTTTGCTGCCAGATTTGTGTATTGGTGTTATTATGCTCGATTTGTATGCTTCTGGGAAGATGCCTTGTTGAATGCTGTTGTTACATATGTGTCTTAGAAGTGAGGTTATGAATGATGCAATTTCATTTAGAGTTCTTGATTGTATCTTGTCTATTCCTGATGATGTTCCATTTTTTAGTTCGTGGATGTTCTTGTTTATTTCGTCTGTGGTAATCGGTGTCCAGAATGTGGAATCTTCCGTATGTCTGCTGCAGGCTTTGATGTCTTTTCTTTTTACGTTTGGAATCTGCGATGCCATGTGTTTGCTAATATTTGTAAAATATTCATTCATTGCATTGGCCATATTCTTTCCATTTTCGATATATTTGTTATTAATTCTTAACCTGGATATATGATTTATGATTTTGGTAGGTCTGTATGTGTTGATAATATTCCATATCTGTTTCGGGTTACCTTGTGCTTTTGTAATTTCGTGTTTGTAGAAGTCATTTTTGGCTTGTTTTATGCATTTCGTAAGTAGGTTTCTATATCTTTTGTAGCCTTCTCTATCTGCAACGTCGTGGTTGTTCTTTTTAATTTTCTTCCCGAGTTCTTCTCTGTGTCTAATAGAGTTGATTATTGCTTGAGTAATCCATGGTTTTCTTCTTTGGTTTTTCCTTTCGGGTTTGAAGGTGTATTTGCTGTTGTGTTTCTTATGTGATCAGATAATGTCTTTATGAATATTTCTGTGGATTCATTTGTATCAGTTTTTTCGAATACTTGTAGCCAATTTTCTGTTGATAGTAAATTTCTAAGTTCTGTATAGTTGATATTTTTTTTTCCGAGTTGTACTACTTTTCCGCTGTTTTATTTTCAATCATTGCGATTACGGTGTAGTGGTCTGTGATGTCGGTTTCTAGTATCATGTTTTTATTAGAATTGCTATCTTTCGATTTAATGAAAATATGGTCAATACATGTTTCCGTGTTTTCTGTTACTCGTGTTGGGCTATTTATTCCAGATATGTAGTCGTTTCTGTACATAATTTGTAGGTACTCTTCTGCTTCATTTGTGTTGGCCAATATGTCAATATTGATGTCTCCGACAAGGATAGCGGTAGTTGCGGTTTTATCTCTGTCTAGTATTTCTTCAAGGCTGGTGAGAAAATTGTTTGTTTTACCGGATGGGGATCTGTATATTCCGTATAATGTCAATTCGGTGTTTCTGATTTTTAGTTCAAGTTTCTTCATGTTCGCATCTATAATGTCTGTTTCGCATTCTATGGTCTCAATATTTTTTTTTATTAGTATTGATACTCCATCTTTGGATGTTACCTTGTTTGTTGCTGTGAAGGTGTTATAGTCTTGTAGTTTGAGAACATCTGTGTTGTCTTTGTTCCACGTTTCGGTGAGAATGATCACATCGAAATTTAGATCGAGTTCCTGTAGCAGTATATTCAATTCGTCTGCATGTTTTTTTAGGCTCCTGATGTTCGTATGCATTATTTTTATGTAATTTTCGGTGTTTATATTATGTTTGAGTGACTTTATGTCTCAGTGATGTTGAGAGTGGATTTGTGTGTGTGTCTCTATAAAGTTATTCCAATCATTCATGTGTGTGTACTTTTGTTGACATTTAGTAAGTTTAGTTGTATCAGGTTATTGGGCGGGTTGAAGGTCTTTTATATCGTTGATTTTATTTGTTTTTTCGCCTTCCTTTTCTCTGATATAAATTTGCCCATCTTTAACCCATACGAATTTGATGTTGTTGTTTTTAGCATATTGTTTAGTATCGTACAATAATTTTTTTTTGCGGGTACTAGTGATTCAGTGACGTAGATTTTGTTTATTGGAGGGTCAGGATGCAAAATAGAGGTGAGTAGTTGTGATTTTTTTTCTTTGTATTTGTTTAGTCATTGGTTCCTAATTTGTGATGTAGACGTTTTAAAGATAATTGCGGGTAATTTCGTTCCGCGTTTGCTCCTGTATATGTCGGAAATGTCACCTGGTTTGAATTGAGTATCGATGACGGTTGCTATTTTATTTGCGATTTTGTTTAGATTTTCATCCGGCAATACAGGTACTCCTATTATTTCGAGCTCATGGTTTCTAAGTTTTTGTTCTATGTTGGTGATTTGGATTTCCAATTTATGGCATTTTTCTTGGGATTCTGCATATTTCTTCTCGATTATGTTGCACGTACTTTGAAGCTTTTTGTTTTCTTTTGTTAGTTCTAATACCGTCCGAGTGAAGTCGTCCATTTTGTGGGAGAAAAATTTCATGGACTCTTCCCATTTGTTCATTGTTGTTTGAATCCCTTTGACGTCCTTGCTCGTATTTCTCCAATGCGTCCGATATCACTTAGCTCTGCAATTTTGTTGTTGATTCGTGTCATATATTGTCTCATCGTGCCGTCAACTGTGTGATGAGGTGGTGTTGCGAAACTGTCTTTATCCGTATGTTCGTCCGACACTATTGATTCACACTTTGCGCAGTTATAATTCAATTTTGGATTAAGAGGTTTATTTTTTTCCAGGTGCAGATCCTCCTTGATGCATGTGACATGGAATTGATTGCCACAGCCTCCAGAGCACTTAAAAACTTCACATACTTTGCTGATCTGAACTTTGCTTAAGCCACACTTGGACGCCATCTTGGCAGGGCCAATTATGTCAGATCAGTAGGCCAAATGTATTTTCAATTGAAACTCGTATTGCACAAAATCGCTTATTATATTCTCGTTTTGCAGCTCTCAAGGTACCGTAATCTTTGAAAGGAATCAACAACCACTCTCGTATAGAGTAGGCGCCATCGCCGAGTAAATGGTACGATCTTCCTAACAATTCTGGTAATTCTTGACCTTTATCGGATAGCTTTAAAACTCTCGAATCGTGAATTTTTCTGGGAACTCCCGTGAAAACGTCGATAAATTGTTTCTTCCTATCACATATTCCCTGCATTGTGATTGAAGGGACGTCATGTCGATTTGTATATGTAGATTTCACTTTGTGGACTGGAGTGCGATTCTTAATGGAGGTTCCATCAATAATTCCTACAACGTCGGGAAAACCTGAGATCTAAAACGTAACGGAATCTACTGTCAATGACATACTCACCAATATTACACCGAATAAAAACAAAAAATAATACAGCCAACGAAATATGAGATTACGGGCTACCATCGGTCATATTCGGTTCAATCAATTAGATATGCGGTTGGGCTGACGCGCACGCTCATTAATTCAACCACATATACAATTGATCGAACAGAATATCACCGTTAGAAGCCTGACAGCATATTTCGTTGGCTTTTTTCCCAGTGTACTGAATCGAGGACTCACGTACTTCGGCAAAGTTCTGAGCTTCATCCAGCTTAGTTTGAGAAAATTTAATAAAGTCAGGGGCGATGCGCATTAAAAATGATATGACTCTTGTAAGTAACCTAGAGCTTTTAGATAATACAACACCAAATCTTTGAGCCACTGTTCATAGAGGAACCTTGTTCGCAGCAAACCTGTCATGACAAAACTTTAAAATACAGTTCCTATATTCCAACTGGTGAAAGATATTTCCAGATTCTACATTTTTTGAGTATTCACCATATAAATACCAGGTCATGAATTTCCGCTGAAATAGGATTAGATTCGCCATGGCTCCTATCCGAAGGAAAATACTCGGATGCCTCGAATTGTCGAGTCAACGTTTCTGCTGTGCGCCTTTCAATGCGGAAATGCTTCTTGAACTAAAAAATAATAAATGAAACTGTCATATACCGCTCCCTAATGTGTTTAGAGACTACTTGACACCGGGTTAATTATTTGACGTATTAATAATATCTCTGTTGTTTCGTTATATAAAAAAGTCCAAAAAAGTGACGTATCTACCACACCCTCCTAAGTATATGTAGGTACATCATAGGTTTAAAGAGATTCATTAAAACGTATAAAGGCAGACTAGATCATAATTTCTGCTAAATCAGAAATAATGTGACGTTACTCGACCGACTGCGCGACTGTCAGTTTTGCAAGCAAGTGATAAAGAAGCCAATTGAACAAATGCAACGGTAATTTTTTGTTTGTAAATAAATGTCACAAATGTTAGGCAGGAGCATACAAGGGCAAAAAAATTGACAATTCCACTGAAAAGATAAAAATTAATAAGCAGCAAGTCAAGGTGTCCCAATCTCCTGAAATATACCTAACAGTTAACCTCTGAAAGCTGAAAAAATGTGTATCCATACTTCGATATCGGACATGCTGTGGATTAATCCTATGAAATTTAATATTTTGGGAATCTCTCCTCTATCTTTCGGCTCCAGCAAGTCATCATCACTGCTAGACGAAGATTAAGAAGAAATTGGATCTAATAAAAGAGTTGCTGTCACAGCATCTATTTCGACTCTTTCACGATTGCCAGCCATAATTGCACTGCTTTTACACCAACTCCCGATTTCAGGGCAATATTTTACGTACTTGGTGCTAAATTCACGCACCCGAGCTGCCAGTGGAAAACGCTGGAAATACGAGTCTACCGCTAGTGCGCTCTCAGTTCACACTCAGTGCAAGCAGTGGAAAACGTTAATAGATAGAGGCGGTGAGATAGCGCTCAGCCTCCAAGAAATAGAAAGAGATGACAAGTCGCACTGCCATGTCTGTCCCTGTCGCACTATTGTCGTTGAAGAGAGACAGGAACGGCTGTCTGATCTTTCTTCCTTTTCTATTCAGCGGACGTTTTCACTTACAGAAGGGCCTACCTATTCTTCGCCGCCAATATCTTCGTATCTTTATGATTCTTACATCTCTACGGGGGCATCACTTACGGCACTCTATCTAGTCCTGATTGAGCAGATAAATTTTGTGCCAATCTGAACACTATCTATCTTTACAGCGCTGTAAAACCCTTATAAAAAAACAAATGTTGAAATATTAAAAGTGAAAATTATTCCTCGAAAACTTCTCTACAAAAATGCTCTCATGTAATTTTGCTGTAAAATGATCAGAAAAAAAATTATAACCCTGTCACGTGCGGAGCGGTCTCGCACGCGACGACTTAACCCTCTAGGTTTCCGCAGAGGTTTATTATTATTTTTATCGTGGATACATAGGTGATCGTCCTCTACAGGGCGATCCCTGGGAAATGGATTGGAGGATTTTATGATATTTACGTAATAGAACGTTTTTGGAAAGCAAGCTTTTAATAAAAAGATGGCAACAGAAATGGGAGACGGGGAAGCTTACAATGTTTTTCTTATCTTATTGTTTTTATCGAATATTCTCATTCACTCCTTTGTTTACTCACTCTTTGATTACAAATCCGAAGAACGGCTCTCACTTGTTTACACTCACTTATCACTATTCTTATTACTACACGTCTCTACAGAGTTCGTGACTCGAGCTTTCGACACTTATTCTAACTTCGAAGGCTAACGTCGCGACGCGAGACGCTTGGATCACCGCGTGTAGATTTAAAGAAATGCTCTCTCTAATCGTCGGAGACCCAAGACTTATAACTCTATACTCGACAGCCTTGAAGGAGCCTGTTTCCGTTGACGTTGGTTTGATCCTGTCTCTAACGGGACTGACTTCGCTCGCTCGTCCGACACCCCTTGGAGCGTTGGGCAGCGAGCGAGGTTTTTGCTGAATTTACAATTTTGAAACAAAAGCTCACCTCGCGACGTTCATTCCTGAAGCGCGTGATCCCGTGCTCGCCTCATCCCGGTGTTGATTACACCCGGGATCTGGCGGGCGCGGAGACGCTGACGTTGTTGACGGTCAACTATGCCGTTGTGCTTTGGTCGTGCCACGAACTGTTTTATAAATGAACATATTACCTATATGGATTTAAGTAATGAATTTAAACTACACTTCCTCGTCTCTTCTAAAAGCGGTATTAATAATTATTGACATTGGTATACATACGTGCGGCGTTCGTGACAACCCCTTAAAGATACTTCGTTCTCAAATTTTGATCACTTTTTGTTAATATCTTTGTTATTTTTAATTCTACGACAAGAAGTTATAGAACCAAAGTTGTAGAGAATTCAATTGCAAATGTTGTATCGAATTTTTTGCGCGGTAAATAGTTTGCCCGATAGAGCGTGATAACGATCGCAACCCTTTTTCAAGATTTAGCTTGGCACTACCTCCCCCTTGATATCTAAAAAATAAAATTGCGTCCTCTGACTTTTGCACACCCATATGTAACATTTCAATGGACTATCCCTGTTATGATCCAAACCGCGCAGCTCTTATCTCGTAAGCAGTTATTTTTATACTATGTATGTTCATATATTTTTAATGCAGAATCTGATGTTCTTTCAGATTCTGCAAGAAAAACAATACCATTCCGTTTATGAAAAACGAAGTTGACCTTCACTGGAGCTCAGCCCGCTTACCTACAAAAAATATAACTGCACCGTATTATTTCCCCCTTAACATCCAAAAGGTTTCTTTTGAGGTGTTTTCCCATATTTTGCTTAGTTTTGGAGATATTAGCTTGGGGCGATTTAAAATCACCTTGTTTACCCACGCGACAGTTGTCGCGACTGCTGCCACACCTCACCTTTGATGTTTGGTCAAATATGAAAAGTTATACCTAATCATATTTTATTACGATCGTCTCATTTCACGTCAGTAAATTTTTGATTTTTTCATCCCTAACTGAATATATTTTTCACTCGTCATGAGAAGTCAATTGGTTCGACTGTTGTCATGTTTAGTTTCACGACTATTCACGAGAATTTCGAGAGACATCAACTAAAGGCTTGTCGAGGAACGGATAACGAACGTACTCGAAATTCTTTAGCCGATAAATCTGCTTGGTGACCGTAGCCTGAGTTGCGCGTACTAACGTAGAGCTACTGTTGTGTGACCGAGAAGGTCGAGTAGAGTCCCGAGTTTGAGTCGCGACAAGACTACTGCAATTTGAGTGCAATAAAATTCCGTTACACTGGGTCACGCCGAATCAATTACGATACAGCGTAACTTCTCGTGTAGGTCGCGAGTCGTCAAAGGGGGAGCGTTTGAACTCGCGTACCGTGTTCCAACTTTGCAGAGAAAGTCGAGCTCGGGTGCATGGTAATAAGTTATTTAGTAGAGGACGGTCGCGGTTAGGGCGTCGAGTCACATTCTTTTTTTTTGGTTTTTGAATTATTGTTTATTAGTAAGGTGGCGATTAGCGCCCGTAGGCATAAGGAATTTTCAAGATTTATTAGCGATCGCGGTTAGCGCGTCGTTTGTGATTTCGGTTTAGTTTTTGTCGAGTGGTTTATTGTTAAGTTGGCGATTAGCGCTGTAGTTAGTAGAAGACGGTCGCGGTTAGCGCATCGAGTCAAATTTTGTTTCCAGTTTTGAGCTGTTGTTTGTCGTTAAAGCAGAGGCTAGAGCGCGTACGCATTAGAAGCCGTCTAGAGTTAGTCATTTCGTTTTTCTTTCTATTATGTTATTCTTTTTTTGGGTCGACTTAAGTATTTGAGTACGAATCGCGAATAGCGAGTTAGGAATTATTATTTTTGTTGTTTGGCATTTTGGATCGCGAAGAACGACTGTAGAATTATTGTTTCCCGTTTTGTATTTTGAGTCGCAAGGAGTGACGTTTGAATTATTATTTTCTTCTCATATTTTTTTCTTGTTTGTAATATCGTTGCCTGAAAATGTATACTGCTTTGATTGGATGTTCACTTGATAAAATAACGTGTTGGCGTTGCGTATTTCGCATCTCTCTCACTACCCAAAAACTACCCCTCCCCTCTTCGCGATACTGAGCTGTCGAGTATATTGTCGCAACATAGCGCATCAACGATTTCGAGGCGTGTTTATCAAGACAGGCGCCCGAAAAACTTCGCGATATTGTTTTTAGGTCCAGGATATATCGTGGACGCCGAATCATTGTGCACGCGGTAAGTTCTCGGTCATTTGCTCCGAGTGACCGTGGTACAGAAAAATCTACGTCATAATACATATACACTATTGCAAGTCACTGTAGGTTTAACGACTGAAAATATAAAATGTAAAATAGCGTGAGCGTGAACTTTCAATAAACTGACTATTCGACTTTTTTTTTTGTTGTTAAACCCACAGTGTTGGCATTTTTTTACGCGTCGTTTTATGTAAAATTGTCTCAGCTTTGGGGGAAACAAAATCAAAAAAATATTTGGAATCCTATTATTTTTCACTTTCAACTTGACTCATGAGTCATAGTGAAAATACGTCTTCAAAATTTTGGAAATAAGTCTTTTTGAAATATTCAGAAAGTTTCCGATAAAAAATAGTATTGTTGATGTATTTATTGAATTCTTCAGTCAGATAAAAACTTTAATAACGAAAAAAATTAGAAAAACGCAAGAATGGGTGTTTCTCTGTTACTCACGTAGCAAAAGCTCTGAAACTTTTGCAGTTTATTTATTTTAATGTGATGAACAAGATATAAACAAAAATATAAAATCAAAATTTTCAGGTCCAAAACCTATGCCACTATTTTTGCATTGTCTGAGGTATGGGTGGAAACTACTGTTGGCTATGTACATGTTTAATCACTGAGACTATATCTACTTAGTTACAGGATACAGTAATACACCACGTGGTACAATATTTCCAGCGCTTTCAACGAGAACGTCATGACAGAAGACGTGAAGCCTGTGGATACACGTGCCGTGTGTTGCGATCAACTGGCAAAGTTTGTTATTAGTGCAACGCGGGTAATATAATTATTGGAAAATTATGAAACAATAAGTTTTCACAAAGTACGGATGTATAAGTTGACCTCGCTACTATTACTATTCGGTTCGTTAGGATTATTTACGACCGTGATTGTAGCTCACTTCAACCTGAACTCATATAATAATAATCGAACGTGCCGTAACATGAAACGAAGTAGAGAGTGGAATCAACGCTTTGGATAAGTGTCGGATTTTCATTTAACAGTGGCAGAATTTAGTGTTATTTCGTAATCTTTTTTTTCGTAACTGTTATCGTAACCAATCATCGTTATTTATATTTGAACAATGATTGCTGAACTTGAGGCTGAGCTGTGATTGCTTGATCGATGAGCATCCACATTTTCCACTATATACTGTAACGTGGCATTTTTACTGCGCGTTCCACACGGCTCCCCGAACCCTAGACGGAACCCAAAATTAGGGAGCCCGCGGAGCAGACCGCGGCTCATTTCGAAAAAGAGCGCCAGGACAATGGTCACGCATCCGAGACTCTGAGAGGGGACCATAGTCGGTCTATCGAATACGATTTTTCAGGATTTTTGTTAATTTTTTTTGCGTGGCGAGTAAATGCGGCCTCAGACAGGGGATCGGCAGCAAATTCGAACGACGTTACCGGATGGCAATCGCGGCGGATCGCGACGACAGGAGGGCCTCACACGAGGCTACGGAGAGAGCGTCAACGGAGAGCTCTGCCGCGAAGGAACCCAAGGTGGACGAGATTCCCGTTGGTGGCCGGCCAGCCGTAGCCCTCCCCCCCTCCCCCCCGTCGCCCAACTGACGACAGGTACCCTCGCGAAGTCGTCACCACGCCACTGTCGAGCTACGGGGTACCAGAGACTGGCCAGCCAATCAACACCCCGCGACAGCGGAATTCAACGATAGCGATACGCTAGGCTGTAAGAATTTCGTAACGAGAACCTCAATTAGATCGGGAGAATTTTGACTACGAATAGCGCCTATGTTCGAGGCATGTTCGAATTGCCGCTCCGATTTGCAGGGCTCGTCAATTGAGTCCTGGCGACGTTTCGCGGTGGTTAAGATAGAATCAAGCAAAAGTAAAAAAAAAAAAAAAATTGTGCGCGACATGGCGGAGACCGGGGTCGGGAAACTCCTCGTGTGGATGCGGAGCGGTAAGCGCTTGTAATTCTTTGCGAACATATTTCGAGCACAAGTTAGATTGGCGCACTGGTAAACGGTCGGCCCACTTAATTATTGAGTTAGAGTAGCGCTCGAAATTTGTTTGCCGATCTCCTTGATGACGACCGTAGCCTGAGTTTTCGCGATAACACGTAGAGTCAAGTTGATCCCTGTAAAGTCTCGCGTAGAGTCACGGTTTCGAATGGGGGACAATTTCGGTTCGAAATTGAGTGTGGCCAAATTCCGCTGCACGGGGTCTCGTCGAGTCTGCGTATGTAAAAAAGTGTCACCTCTCGTGTGGGTCGCGTATCACTGTGCGTGGAAGCTCGGTTGCGAACTTTTTGGAAATAGTGACTACGACTGGAGCTCGGATGCGTCATAATACGCTACACACAAGCACGAAAAGAGAAGCTTCCTAGATTTATTAATTTGGTCGCGATTAGCGCGACGAGTCACGTCTTTTTGGTTTAGTTGATGAATTATTGTGTATCGGTAAGGTGGCGACTAGCGCACGTAGAAGTAAGACATCACCTAGATTCAATAACGATCGCGGTTAGCGCGTCGATTATGATCTCGATTACGTTTTTGTCTAGCGGTTTATGATTAAGTGACGATTAGCGTTGTAGTAGAGGACGATCGCGGGCAGCGCATCGAGTCAAAATTTTGTTTTTGGTTTTTGTGAGTTAGGGTATTATTAAGACAGCGACTAGCGCACGTAGGCCGTAGAGGTCTTCTAGATCTATTCATTTTTTTTTGTTATTTTGTTTGTTCTTTCTTGTTTTTTTTTGGTTAAATCTAAGCATTTGTATTTGGAATCGCGAAGAACGACTTTCGCAGTGTTATTATTATTTTTATTTTTTTTTGTATTATCGCTGATTAGAAATATATTATTGGGATTTTATAACGATTTGGCCAAACCACGCGTTGGCGTACGTGTGTTGTATCTCTCTCTACCCAAAAATTACCCCTCCCCTCTTCGCGGTACTGAGCTATCGAGTATATGGTCGCGGTATTTCGCATTACCGATTTCGAGGCGTGTTAATCACGCAAGGCGCCCAACAAATTTGGCGATATTGTTTTAGGTCCAGGGTACATCGTGGACGCCGATTTATTGTGCGCGCGGTAAGTTCTCGGTCATTTTCTCCAAGTGACCAAAGAGCGGGAAAAATCCACGTCACAATACATAACCTGACATTATTTTACCTTCTATATAATTAGGTTTGCACCAGAAAGTACGTCACTGAGCTCAGCATGCACTGTGGAACAAACATAAGTCCAGGGCACAAAGTGCGTAGCAAATCGTACGTCCTAACATCGATAGCAAACAAAGGGCAAGATTCAATAAAATCCGCAGAATCTCACAAGTGTGCGGTATGAGCTGGTAAGTATTGTAACGTGGCATTTCTGATGCGCGTTCCAAACGGCTCCACGAACCCCAGATAAAATTCGAAATTAGGGCTCTTGCTGATCAGACCGCTAATCATTTCGTAAAAGAGCGCCAGGACAAAGGTTACGCGTCCGATACTATGAGAGGGGATAATTTTCGGTCTGGTAAATACAATGTTTCAGGATTTTTGTTCATTTTTTTTGTTGCGAGTAAATGCGACATCATACAAAGGGTCGGCGGTAAATTCGGAAAGCATTATAGGATCACAGTCGCAACGGATCGCGACGAAAGGAGAGCCTTACACGAGGCTACGGAGAGAGCGCCAACGTAGAGCTCTGCCGTGATGGAATCCAAGGCGGATGATATTCCCGTTGGTAGCCGGCGAGCTGTACCCTCCCCTCAACACGCTGACGTCAGGCAACCTCGCGAAGTCGTCATCACGCTACTGTCGAACTACGGGGTACCGGAGACTGGACAGCCAATCAGCACCCCGCAACAGCGGGAGTGAACGATAGCGATAAGTTAGGCTATAAGAATTTCGTAAAGAGAACACGAATTAGAGCTGTAGAGTTTTTCATGAGACAGGTGTTGGCGCGTTTTTGGTGTGGCTGCGAAGCGGTAAGCGCTATTAATTCATTGCGAACTTATTTCGATTACGATTTAGATCGACACACCGATGAACGATTGGACAGTTAATAATTGAGTTAATGGAGCACTGGAAATTTGTTTGCCGATCTCCTAGTTTGATGGTCGTAGTCTGAGTTCTCGCGATAACGCGGAGAGTTACAGTTTTGAGTCGTATCGCTCTTATTTCAAATTGAGTGCAGCCAAATTCCGCTGCATGGGTTTCAGTCGAGTCATCTTAGGTCAGAGTGTCACCTCTCGTATAGGTCGCGTATCGTCGTGCGTGGACGCTCGGATTAGCGGGGCGATTTGTGAACTTTGCGGGAATTGCGAATACGAATTCAGTTCGGATGCGTTTCGATAATAGTCATACGATGACCGTGGAGACCGGCATAATTACGAATAAAAGCTAGAGATGCGATTAGCGCGTCGAATAAGAGTTGGTTCTAGTTATTGCCCTTGTGGGTTAGCATTGTAGCTTGGCGATTAACGCTTTATTTTATAGAGAACGATAGCGGAAAGCGCATCGAGTACGATTTTGGCCCTATTTTTTTTGTTTAATGGTCTATTGTTAAGTAGCGATTAGCGCGGTATTTAGTAGAGGACGATCGCGGCGAGCGCGTCGGGTCAGATTCTGTTTCTGATTTTTGAGTTATTGTTTATTGTTAAGGCAGCGTCTAACGCACGTAGGCTTAGAGGTCTGCTTGATGTATTTTTTTTTTGTTTTATTCTTTTGTTTTTGTTAGATCTAAGCATTTGATTTTGAATCGCGAAAAGCGAATTTTGTATTATTTTTTCTTTTGTTGATATTATCGCTTTCGTGAAATATATTATTTGATTTTATTTTAATTTAGTTAAATAACGTGTTGGTGTTGAAGGTCTCGCTCTCTCTCTCTAAAAATTACCCCTCCCCTGTCCGTGGTACTAACCTACCGAGCATATTTCGGAGGTATAGCGCATTAATGATTTTGAGGCGTGTTAATCACGCCAGGCGCCCAAAAGCATTTCGCGATGTTTTCAGATCCAGGTTACATCGTGGACGCCAAATTATTGTGCACGCCGTAAGTTCTCGGTAATTTTCTCCAAGTGGTCGAGGTACGAAAAAATCCACGCCACAGTATATAGAAAGCAATATGTTTTGACGTAAAATATGCGTGAAGTATCTTCAATTAAGTATCTTGGTTACAGGTGGATGCAAGTATACTATTGCCTCTCTCATGTGGGTTCACCAATGAGGCGTAGATCTGGCATCTACAGAAATCAACTGATACTAGCAAAAAGCGAAGGACAAGGGTTTTGAATATTCAGGAAACTGAGCTCTCATTGAACAACGCAATTCGAAAACAATCCCTCAGCTGCGTGGCATATGATGTAGAATATGTTCTCGATTCTGTACAACAAACAAGTTGCTGTACAAGCATTTGCTGGCCTTGGAATTTCCTTTTTGAACTTTGTTACCCGCAAAAGTTGATTGCATTGTATTCCGTGCTAGCTAGTCTCAGGTCTATGCTAGTTTGGTTTCTGTTCATTCGTTCATCATCAGAGGTTGGATATTTTTGTGCTACACAATGCAAACTATAAGGTCCACAGATAATCACTTGAACACTATTCATGGTTCAAGATATTCTTCGAGCCGTAACTTTGAGTATAAGCATGTATGAAATGTATAGTACTCTGTTTTACGTAATCTATTTTTCTATCGATCCTGAATATTAACACATTGTTCCGATATTTTAGACACTGTAAGCTTAGACTGAAGCAGAATTGGTGTGACATGCGAATGGGCAGCTAGTTTTTCAAATATGAACGAACCAAACGCAGGATCGAATATCAGCAGCGAGGGACAATTCACTTGAGAAATTAGTTCTAAATCACTGGACATCACTGGAATTCGAGTTGTACTTTAATATTGAACATCACGTGGAAATCGGTAATATGCTGAACATCTTGAAACGCTAATGGGAAATCCATACTAATTTCAATTTCTGTATTGAATTATAGATTCTGTGCCTTGTCATAAGTGATAGAGTAAGAAATAAGTTTTTCACTAGTAAGCACTGCTCTGCCAAAGAGCGAGAGGCGAAAGTTACTTGTCAGTTGTGTGAGAGATCCATACCACTTTTCAATCTCAGTAATGATTCATTGATTTTATGATTTGTCGTAGATAATAAATTAGAGGGTAAAGTAAGTGACTTTTCACGAGTCATCACCGCTCTTTATAGATGATCCGTACTACTCTTCAATCTCTGTATTGATTTATAGATTCTATGCCTTGTCATAAGAAATACAGTGTGAAATAAGTTTTTCACCATAATCACCGCTCAGGCCAAGAGCGAGAGAAGGAAATTTCGTCACTTGTATGGATGATCCGTATTACTTTTCAATGTCTGTTGTAACGTGGCATTTTTGATGCCCGTTACAAGGGGCTCCTTGAACCCTGGGCGGAACCAAAATTTAGGAATTTCCGAAATTGAGTCGCAAAGTCCTTGCAAAAGAGCGCCAGGACTAGAGTCACGCATCCAAAACTACGAGAAGGGACACCCTAGCGAATAGCGTGAGATATTTCTGGTTTTTTGTTTTTATTATTTTTCGAGCTACAACGGCATCAGGCAAGAAGTCGGCATCGAATTCGAGGAAATTGCGGAGTGGCGGACTAGCGACAACTGCGAAGGAAGGATGTCGAGGCTGCGGAGGGGAAGCCGATGTAGATCCCCTCATCGCGGGAATCCAAGGTGGACGCGATTCCCGCTGGCGACCGGCGTGCCGCAGCCTCTTCCCATTTACTCCGCCAACAATTGACTAGCGAACTTGCGACGGACCGACTAGCGACGAGGGAGCACCACGGTCACCACCAAGACGTCATGGAGCTGTGCGGAGGGCGAGATTGCGATTTAGCGTTAAGTTTTGCGCCGCGATGCTACTAAAGGTGCGCGTCGAGTTGCGCAGTCGACGAAATCGATGACGGGTCGATCATTGCGTATTCTTGTGGGTATGACGTCACGTATGGGATGACGTATCGAGATCCGTGTTGCGGCAGGTCGTAGGTTTTTGAAACCAGTCTAGTTCTGGCAGTCGTGATAAGTAGGGGAGCGAAGTGATGGAGTCGCCCAAAATTCGCGAGGGGAATGGAACGGGGGTTCCAAGGATGTAGAAGGTAAGCGCTGCTTCTATCCCCACGATTAAATTTCGAGCATAATTACGAAAAGGCTTCCCGAGTAACGGATAGCCGTTTTGGATTTGCGTTATAGAAAAGTATTTGAAATTCTTTTACCTCTTTTTTTGTTTGTTGACCGTAGCCTGAGTGCGCGTGTTAGAGTAGAGTAAATTTTGAGTTCTTGAGAAAGTTGAGTAGAGTCACGGGTATTAGTTGAGTCTCTCTCGTTTTTTGAAATTCAGTATAGCCAAATTCCGCTGTACCGGGTCGAGCCGCGTTATCGGGTCTTTCAGTGTCACCTCTCGAGTAGGTCGAGAAGTGCCGAATTGGAGTGCTCGGATGAGCGAATAACGTTTTCGATAATTTTGAGAAGGTTTGATTTCGGATGCGTTGCGATAGCGAATAGTTGAGGTTACGTTTAGTTGCGCCTGCACTTAGTTCCGTACCCGTTCAATTAAGATGATGTGAATTGAGTTGTATTACCTTGAGATTGTGTTTAGTTGAGGTAACATTTAGTGGTACTTGCGCTTAGTTAAGTTGCCGTTTATTTAAGATAGTGTTTAGTCGAGTTGAGGTGATGTACAGTCAAAATTGCCGGTGCGTTGAGCAGCGGTTGAGATGAGAAGTTCGAATATTGAATTTCGGTGGCGTCTGAAGTTCAGTGGCGTTTGCGGATTTCTTTATTTGAACTAACAAGGAAACGTTTTCAGGTGTCCCCCTCCGATTTCGATAAAACTCTGGTATGTTATAGAGGGTCAGAATCGATGACACACGTATTTTTTTTTATCGGCCCAAACTCATTTTAAAGGGGTGAAACACCCTTCCAAAGTTGACCACCTCCCAAGATGATTTTTCTGTTTTGCATACAGGGAGGGGATTTTGATAACTAATAATGATAGTAATAAATACCTTGTCAAAAGTGATGAAAAACACACTTCGAATATTCTCAAGAACTCTTTATTTTAGGGGTCAACTTGTACATACAAAGTTCATTTTTTACATTAGAAACAAGATGTTCATCAGAGCTCAATGAATCCAAAGGCACTGTGAAGAGCATGCAAGAATACAGAATACGTGCTCTCCATTTTTTCCTAAAAACTGAATTCTTATCGACTTTTTTCCCAATATTGCGGATTATGTCTAGTACTTAGCCACGAATCATTGAATAACATTGTTTGAGGCTCGCATTCATTCTGGCATCGCTCTCTTATCATTTTACTGTTTTATCATTTTTTTTCAAGAAACGTAAATATTTTTCATTTCAAGCAGACTATCAACTACTCGAAAATTCGATGTGTGTCATATGTAAACAAGTCATATCTCTACTTGAATTAATTCTATGGCACAGATATTTGAGGAGCAAGGGCTGGGAGAAAGATAAACAAAAAACAAGTAGTGATTATTAGCCATTTTGCATTGAAAAAATGAATGAAGAAATTTTTTTTTGTTACTTTGATTCATACACTAAATACACTTGTAAATAAATTACGTTTTTATATAATACAAAATTGTTGAATATGCACATGATTCTACTTCCTCTACCGTGGCCACACCCTTTAAACAAAAACAAGTTCCAAGTTTATCTATAAATCGCTTTGTGGATGATAGTCGGTATAATAATGACATTCATAAAAAAAATGC
This sequence comes from Neodiprion lecontei, assembly GCF_021901455.1. Taxonomy (NCBI): domain Eukaryota; kingdom Metazoa; phylum Arthropoda; class Insecta; order Hymenoptera; family Diprionidae; genus Neodiprion; species Neodiprion lecontei. The sequence goes on along the minus strand of NC_060262.1, from coordinate 13,532,151 downwards.
TGTAGGCAAAGTGATTTTTTACACCAAGAACATCTGATTACTGCGACATTCGTGCAACCTTCGATTTCACAATTCGGATGAGATGACTGTCGAAATGCAAAATCGACGGGTTTATCAAATTCATCAGGTTTCTTTGCAATGAACCCGCTTTTATGCCACGCATAACGAAACAAATTATGATATCGCGGAGATGACAGTTGGTTGTGAACTAAAGACTGTAATTTTATTATATTATTCCTTAAATGTAAATTTGAATCATAATCAAGAAGAACTACGGTGTCTGAACGAATGACGAATATAATTTTTCCATATACGGAAGCTGAAAACATCGAGAGGTTGAATTTTTCCAGTGGTTCCTTTCGGTATCAATAAAGTCATCAACTTTTTGTCTGGGGGTGTTGTCTCTTGCACAACTCTAGAACAATGCCCACTCCAAGAATCAATTAGAAGTAGACTCTTCGGTCCCACTTTTGGGATAAACACTTCTTCTAACCACATCTTGAAATGCTCTGTAATGAATCATTGTGATTAATACCGTTTGAATATATGCAGCGCGAAACAAGAATTATTATACCTGAAGTAAGTTTTCCTAATTTGGAAGCTGTGATGAAAACATTTGGCGGTCTGAATAAATGTTGTTCAACTATAGGTCCGAACGTTCCGGATCGTTCTTTTAAAACAATAAATGAAGGAGATAATTTTCCGTCCGCTGAAATTGTAGGCTGTATAGTATAACTGTGCGTTGTTGAAGTTCCTGATTGTACTATGCACGACACTTGTTTAGTTCCTTCTTCCGTTAACGTTCGTCCAGAATGAATCTCTATTTGGAAACCACTCTGATCAGAATTATATATATGTTGTAATCCATATTCGGAAATATAAGGTTCAACTCTTTTCAAAAATTCTTCAGCACTCTTGTGTAAATATTCACTATTTTCCACTGATTTTCGCGTGACGAATTTATTGATTTTTCTGCTAGTAATGCGATGGATCTTCTTCAAGTGAAGTAACCACGTTGGCGATGCTTTAAATCGAAAATCCTTATTACTGATAAGTCCTTGGGCTTGTAAAGCCCATCTTCGCAGATCCGTATCATGAACAATCAAGCCTGCGTCAATGTCATTTTTCATATTCTGCAATGTATACTCTGATATGCGAGCCAATTTTTCCATGTATGTCCCTCCCTGGTTGATTTGGTGTGCCCAACGACGCAATTGTCGTACTGATTTGACTTTTTTATATCTATGACGAACCGTATCAATTGAGCGATTTTTTTTCGTCTTTGCACTTCTCCAATATTCAACAGCTCTTCTTTTATAATCGAAACTTAAAGGTTCGTCATCTTCGGAACAGCTATCTTCAGGTCCTCCGGAAGGCACCTGAAAATCTGCATCTTCCACTGCGAACGTTTCAAGATTTTTGTAGGGCTCTTCAAAGTCAAGAGAATTTTCCTCAATCATTTCCACACTATTATATTCTGTCATGCTTTGTAATAAAATGTTTTCGAAGTTCGATACTATTTCACGTTCATCATTTGTTAACGGGGACTCGGGTATATTCATTACTTCAAATTCTGCCCACAGAAGTTTAATAACGTTTATTGGATTCGCTTTCATTGCAAACGTGAGAAGAAATTCAATAATTGCTCGAAGTTCTGTTATTAACGTATTAACAAGCACTGAACGGTCTCACGACTTTTCATATTGAAAATATCCGAAAGATACGCGTAATCGTTAAGAAAAATATCTGTGCCATAGAATTAATTCAAGTAGAGATATGACTTGTTTACATATGACAAACATCGAATTTTCGAGTAGTTGATAGTCTGCTTGAAATTAAAAATATTTACGGTTCTTGAAAAAAAATGATAAAACAGTAAAATGATAAGAGAGCGATGCCAGAATGAATGCGAACCTCAAACAATGTTATTCAATGATTCGTGGCTGAATACTAGACATAATCCGCAATGTTGGGAAAAAAGTCGATGAGAATTCAATTTTTGGGAAAAAATCGAAAGCACGTATACTGTATTCTTGCATGCTCTTCACAGTGCTGTTGGATTCATTGAGCTCTGATGAACATCTTGTTTCTAATGTAAAAAATGAACTTTGTATATACAAGTTGACCCCTAAAATAAAGAGTTCTTGAAAATATTCGAAGTGTGTTTTTCATCACTTTTGACAAGGTATTCATTACTGTCATTATTAGTTATCAAAATCCCCTCCTTGTATGCAAAATAGAAAAATCATCTTGGGATGTAGTCAACTTTTGAGGGGTGTTTCACCCCTTTAAAATGAGTTTGGGCCGATAAAAAAAAATACGTGTGTCATCGATTTTGACCCTCTTTAACATACCAGAGGTTCATTGAAATCGGAGGGGAACACCTGAAAACGTTTCCTTGTAAGTCAAACGTATGCGCGCATTCCAAAACACGAAGTGCGTGACAATGCAAACTTATCGGTGCTATTTCGACAACATGATATGAATCTGAAACACATCTACAACGATCATGTGAACACAGACATGACGTATCAGCAATTTAAAGACTTGTGCTCGGCATGCTGGAATGATGACAAATACACTTTTACCGTAATTAACAAGGATAGCGAAATCAATGGGGGACGACATAAGAAGGGGTTTGACTGCTTGATAAGCATAAACCAACATGAACTTGCACAGTTTCATTGCAACAATCGGTCCGGCAACATGGAGAGTGCCAAGATTCGTAAGCATAGCGATACATTGAGTGAAATATCAAAAGCATCCGATGTCATACGGCTGAAGCATAAGATGCTCAAGTTGGACAAGGACACGACCGAACAGGTTATACGAGAGGTATTCAAGTCTTTAGTAACACCGTTGCAAAAATTGGTTGATACCTCAAGACAGCAGCATATGAAACGTGAAATTAAAACGGAACTACCGGATGTGACAATGAAAAAAGAAGAAGAAAAAGATGACGAGAGTACCGGGGATGATGATGATGAGGATGAGGATATGGATGAGGGGAATTTCATGGATGCAAATGATAAAACACTGAAGTTTGGTGAAATTTCTACTTCAAGTACACCTGTGAAGAAAGCAACGGATTCCACAGCACAATATTTGAAAATGTTCAGCTCAAGTGAAAAGAGGGATTTGGATACCACGTACGGTGTTCGAAAGTTGACAAGCGGTATGATGATTGGCGATACACCGATCAATTTCACTGATAATCTGGACAATGTGGGGGATAAAAGTTACGAGAGAACACCTGGATTACTCGAATTACTGTTTAAAAAATCACCCGATGCATCGGTTGTAAATGACGCGGACAAAAATAATTACATAAAAATTGTAACAACGACAAATGCGTATCAAAAACGTTATCAAGCTGATGGAAGCCTTCGAGATGATTTAAAAAGCGCAAAGTATCGAAATTTCATTGAAAAACACGTCGGCTCGCCGAAAAAATCGGGGAAAGGCTTACCCGACTATAAGATTGTGCGAAAGGATGGCCTAGATGTTGATTACGTCTACTGGGATGATCCGAATGAAATTGTAGATCGTCTCCGGCTGCTTATGGCGTCACAGGTTGCAGGCAATACCAGCCATTCCAACGAAATAGTCTCCATTATTGAGGAGTTGCGCGAGGCGGAAATCGTTTATTAGCAGCGTGTAAACATAGAATCATCATTTGTTCAGTGACCGTCCAGGGATGAGCATAGACATATTCGAGCGACACTCGGAGCAAGGTGGGAGTAAAAAATTTATTCGAGGGCCTCGGGTTGTTAGATTCAAAACCACCAACTCAATCAGTATGATTTGGATGGTAAACGATTGTGTAACATAGCTGATCCGCAGCACTCCACCGATGCTGTTTCCTTAAGAGTTCTCAATACTGCTTTACAGTCTATGGCTGTGGATATTGTGGATACTTTTCAATCAAATTTTGAGAGTTTCGCGCATAATCACAACAAGGAGTTGAAACAGCTACGCATAAATAACAAAATCGTATGAAACACGTTGAGTGGCATCAAACATATTGGGGATCAAGCAATACCGGTGCTGGAACAAGCCCGCGGGGAATTAGTATCGATTGAGGTACCAGAGTGGTTGAGCGCCAATTCGAAAAATTGAAAGGTGAAGAGCGGGGAACAATGAAGGCTGTAATAGCTGCTGAACTTCGCAGACAGGCTCGACGCAACTATCCGCGCCGATTCGTAGATGTACGCGGACTGGATGAGACCTGGCAAGCTGATCTCGTCGATATGACCGCATACAGCTCGCACAACAAGACATACAAATACCTACTCACAATCATTGATATATTTTCCAAGTACGCTTGGGCGGTGCCGATAAAGTCCAAGAGTGGGAAAGATGTTACTGCTGCCATGAAATCTATACTGACCCAGAGCCGTATACCTACACATCTACACGTTGATCGAGGCAAAGAATTTTACAACAGCGAATTCAAAGCCCTCGTGAAGCAGCACAATATCAACATGTATTCGACATTTAGCAACTTAAAGGCGTCGATATGCGAACGTTTTAATCGAACATTGAAAAATAAAATGTGGAAGCGGTTCACTCTCCAAGGATCGTACGAGTGGATTAATATTTTGGCTGATTTAATGAAGTCCTATAGTAGCACCAAGCATCGCACAATTCGAATAAAACTGGTGGATGCCTGCACGGACAATGAAAAACAACTGTATCGAGGCGTATACAAGTCTCGGCAAGTCAAACGAAGTGATCGAGCGCGGAAATTCAGTGTAGGCGATCGAGTTCGAATCAGCAAGTACAAGAATGTATTCGAAAAAGGCTATACACCCAATTGGACGACTGAAATATTCACTGTGAGTGAGGTGAAAAATACCAATCCACCGACGTACAAACTTACCGATTATCAAGATCATCCCATCGAGGGGGGCTTCTGCGGGGAGGAGCTCGGCAAAGTAAAATACCCCGACGGCTATCTTGTGGAGAAAGTATTAGGCAAACGCGGGAATCAGATCTATGCGAAGTGGTTGGGTTTTGATAGTTCGCACAATAGTTGGATAAATAAAACAGACATGTAACATAATTTGTATGTATTTTCCGAATTACAATAAAAGATTTGAATATACAAATATTTCCACACTTATCTCCTTTGCATGCACATGTGCCATACTCGGCACTATGAAAATAATAATAATAATGATAATGATAATGATAATGGCAATGATAATAATAATAATAATAATAATAATAATAGAATCTGCAATTTTTCCATACGATTATTACACATTTTATTTTCTGGAAAACTTTTTTTCATTTCCTGAAAACTTTTTTTCATATTCTGAAAATCTTTCTCGAGGTAAACAAATAAAAATGAATAATTTCTCAATATATTGATAATAAATAGATAAATAAATAGATGTTAAGTATATGAATTCACATTTTCAAATCCAGTCAATATCGTTTCCGCATGATGTCGGATTCGCCCGAGGCGTCAAACGTAAATATTCACAATAATTCTACGTCTACAGTTTTATCCTATAGCTATTGGGGGGCTGGGACAAACCCCCAAGGTAGGGTGTCGCTCTGTCCAGGTATCAATTGCCGCTTGTCATCCTGCCAACTGAGAGCCAATTTTTTTTGTACGATCGTGCTTACTTCATGTTTCTTACTTTGTATCAAACACTGGGGGAGGGTCAACTCTTGGTAAGCCATCAGACAGCGCTTATAATCATCAAACGTGATGCTATTTATCGAAGAATTTTTTACACCCTTGGCGCGCTTACTCACTTTTTCCCCATCCCCGCCCATCGTAGTAAATGTGTACAGCTTTGCTCGCAGTCCCACAAACTCTGTCATAATTTTACCATTATTTTCATCCTTCATTAGCCCTAGTCGTTTCTTGTTTTTAAGCGGAATGCCATACACATTATCGGGCGGATAGTCAGAGGTATCAAACATTCTATCCACATCACGTTTGATGATATCGTAGATGTACGATACGTTAAATTGATAAATATGGCTGTCTGTGTCGGTATACAACAACTTGACCTCGCTGTTCGAAAAGTTGGATTTCACATAATTATAGTGGAAATCGTAAAGAATGATTTTTGACAGATCTAGGATCGATGCACTGACGTGAATAGGTTTAGCGAGGCGAACTTTGACACGATTTATTTCAATGATAACCATATCAGCGCCAAATTCGGTGCAGCTGTGAAAGTTTGCCGTGGCAATAAGCGCTCTCGCACCACCTCGTCCCTCCCATTTTGTGACCAATTTTACGTCTTTATGATTTCGCACGTTCTCCATAGTCTTGCTGAACACCGCGTTACTCATGAGTTTGTAAAAGTTTTTCTCAAATTCATTCCTAGACCGTTTGCGCATGTCCGTGTTGAGCGTGATGTAAGGCTCGAGCCATGGAGATTGTGCAAGCTTTGATACTCTTTTCACTTTCGTTACTTTCAATCCTAAACTCAAACACTGTTTCAAATTTCTATAGTGCAATATATACTTTGTTTTGGGGTGAAGTGTGGTCGCGAGTTTGGCGTTTTTACTACCTGGAGAAGTAAAATGCTCGGGACAAAGAGGCAAGTCTTTGTGATCCTCGTGGAGTTCTACAGGGTAGTCCAAGTCTACCTCCAGAAAGTAACCGATCGGCGAATCGTCCGGATGGTTTGTTATATCGATGTGCTGATACTCCCACTCGAACGAGCCGATTGGTAAATGCACGCTCATAGCTGCTCCGTACAGGTTATTCACGTCAAAATACGTGAGATACGATTCCGCTTTGTTTGCATCAAAATCTGTTCCCATGAATCTATTATTGGCCCGAGCGTGTCGATTAGAACATTGCGCTACGCCACCTCGAATGGTTCTTTCAATAAATAACATTATTTCAGGGTTGTCTAAAAGTTGCAAAGTTACATTGGTATGTTTGAGCATCGCGTCAGAAGCAAGTCCCGGTGCAGTGTAGTTGTGCAACGGAACCGAATCATATATTTTGAAGCAGCTAGCGCGGAAATTTTTGAAAATATCGGCAAGCAAAAAAACATCGGTCTTTTAATATAAATCTGAATAGCCGCCCAATGACTCGAAATGAAATTCCTCCCAAAAATTTTTAGCGTGCTCGTAATCGGTATCTAAAATATTTGCATCGCAGAGGTGCGATTAGAAATGCTTCTTTGCAGGTAATCGCGTTTCATCGAGTTTCCCCCATCAATCGACGTATTCATAGGGAAAAACGCCTCTGCGGGTCATCCAACTGAACTGTGTCGGATTGCTATAAAATTCACGTGTTATGGGCTTGTTTGCATCTTTCAAATATTTGGAAAGTTTATCGATGCTGCTAGCCATAAATCGAAACGAATCGATGAATCTCAAGTGCATCATCGTCCCATCAACGCGTTTCGTGAAGGATATATATTTTTCCTTATTTATGGGTAGCAGCGTAATTTCACCTTGAAAAATTGACGCGAGGGACTTTATTAAACAGTGAGAATCGCAACCGGACAAATTGTGGAAAACTATTGGAATTGCGTGCGTTTCTCTGAGATTCAAATTACACCGATTATGAGCAGGACCACGATATTTACCCGTGAAATGACAGTGGTCGTGGCACTTTTTTTCCTTAGGGGTAAACGGCTTTTCGCAGATGTAGCAATTCTTTGCGCGCATGAGACGATCGTGTTGCCCTTGGGTGAGAGACTCCATCGGAATTATGTTTATGACGCGTGAATCTACTTTTATCGATAAATCTTTAAGCTGCTGCATGAACCAATCTATGCAATCAACGCCACGTTTACTGTGGAACTCCGATAAAGTCTCATCGTACGCGCAATGCGCATAGTACGCTACACTGTGCGGGATATGCTTTTGAAATTCACGTGTTTTACGGGTTGAAACGTGATTTTGGAATTCGTCAATCGGTATAGACTCTAATATACATTCGAGATCGGCGTAAACGACAAACGGGACGGTACCCTTGTTCTGAAAATTTGAAAATGCTAAATCTTTCGACTTAGGAAATTCCATGCGTACTTTATTTAGCATAATATAATCTTGCCGATGATTGTCGTAGGCATGTTTCACGGTAAAGTGACACAAACATCTGTCGCATAAAAACAGTTGACCATCATGATTAGACAATTGTTTGCTCACCAATCGCGAAAGATCTTGAATCCAAGCAAAGTGGAATCTTGGTGTTAACTCGCGAGCCATATCATTTTCTGGGTTACTCTCAACCATCAGAAGATGAATCGTGTCAAAGTTCGCGGTACTCAAATGATTGCTCAAATAAATTGGCACGATGACGCTTTTATTCGATTTTGCATGATCTGAAAAAGTTTGAGATTCTATCCCATATACATTGATTCGCAAATTATTCAATCTCTCAAGCTTTTTCACATCATGTAGAGTAGCAGGGAATTTGATACATGTACAGTCCAACTCGGAGATAAAGCGGCGATAATGGCCAGTCATATCGGTGTGGGTGTTGGTCGGGTGGCGAGCTGCAGTGATGGACCAGAGAAGACATCTTTCATCTTTGTTTTTCACATTGACCACCGCTTTCTTCCGCTGAATGTCCTTGGGCAGCTCAACGAATGTCGAAAGCCCTGCAGCGAGAGGCTGGTACCGGATGATATTTACGGCAGTACCTCGATCATGCTCCACCCAGAATCGCGTTGTCCAAAATCCTCAACCTACACGAGTTGATCGTCCCTTGCGTGTGTAAACCAACCATTGATATCGCTCGTGGGGAGGATCGCGATGTTGGCAGTGATGAAGCTTTTAACTTCTTCCGCAATCCCCTCGTGCTTTATGTTTTCAAATTTGCACGATAATGTGAGGTTAACCATCACATTACCCTCCTGGCGAAGTACCAGCCTCAATCGCTCAACGATGATCCGTTGCGCGTCGTCGAAAAAGGCGTTCAAATTCTTATGCCCGAGATTTGTGACGACTCCCGTTTGGATCCGGTTGGCGAAAGCACTTTCGACTTCGTCCCACTGCACGCTCGCAGGACTGCCGATGTTAGCATCCATCACCACGGCGTGCTGCTGCTGCTGCCGCTGCTGCTATCGTTACCTCAACTGTTGTCGAATCTTTGCTATCCAGGATTGTACGAGCGTGATTGTATGCTGAATTTGCAGTTTCGTACCTAAGCTTGTTCTCGGTCGCTTGGAAGCATCACGCAGCAATTTGAGATTTTCCATCCCAATATCAATCCAGTGCTGGAAGATGTCGTCATTCTCCTGCTGGGGATGCAGCTCGCCCAACAAATCATGCGCGTTCTCCATCGTTTTGACGATATATGAGTATGTTTCAGCGGCCATGACTTTAAGGCTGATATTTGCAGAACTTTGATGAACTTTTGACTTGCACGTATCGTATAAGACTGATGAGTCTGCATCGTATGCGTTGAGTTAATATATGCAGATAGACCGTAAGAATTTGGGGGGGTGGTAGTGAAAGGTCCAAGCTTGATACCCCCCACTCGCCATCCGGTCGATTAGCACAAAAGAATGTATTCGAAGTATGTGTGAAACATTATTTTTCGCCCTGGGGGCAAACTATTAGCGTGAAAGTTCACGGGTGACGGTGAAAAATTTTAAATGTCCGCTCATCCAGCCAAGAAATAAATCACAGTATCAAACTGTCTGACGATAAAAAATCAAAATGGCCGCTCATCCGACTAAGCAAAAATCAAAATGGCTGCTCATCCGGCTGAGCAAAAATCAAAATGGCCGCTATCAGAATGGCTGCTCGTCAGACGGCAAAATCGGTCGATTATACTGGTGACGTCATAGCGAAAATCACATTATCAAACTGTCCGACGATAAAAAATCAAAATGGCTGCTCATCCGGCTAAGCAAAAATCAAAATGGCTGCTCAACCGGCTAAATCAAAATGGCTGCTCATTTGGCTGAGCAAAAATCAAAATGGCTGCTCATCCGGCTAAGCAAAAATCAAAATGGCGATTATACTGGTGACGTCATTGGGAAAGGCTTGCTATAGTGGGGGTAACATACCGGCTGCCCGGGAGGGTGGTGGGAGGGAGCCGGCACGCCGCCATTTTTTTTGGTCTAGTACTGTCATATCCATACTACTGCTTGCCTATTTCTGTTGTGGTTTACTGATCCCAAACACTTCCAATCTTCCAGACCAGGGATTACCTTGGCTGGCTTGTTGGCTTACTTCCCCTCCCCTCTTTAAGGTGAAACTTTATGTTAGAGAAATATGTTTGACAACGAGACAGAGTGCATGTTTAGAATCTGAAACTGCTGTAATAGCGATAACTCGAATACATTTGATATTGACCGAGGTCGGCGATCTGGTTTATAAAATTAACAATAGAGAACAAAATTATAAAATAAAAATAAAAAAATAATAAGCAATTTATTCAAGGTCCTGGATCTTCCGGGCGAGGACAACAAAGTCAGAAACATAAAAAGGATTGGAAAGCCAGTTGAGGGCGGGGCTAGGTCAACCAAACAGAAGCAGCGAGATATATTGATCAAACTCGATTGTAAGGACACCCCTGACATTATCATTAATAAGGCAAAGAAAGTAGTCATTCTAAGTAATAGACTACTGACTGAAGATAATATGACATCGGACCCTGTTCGTCTGCATTGTCGGCACCCAATCGGTTCTTTATAAATTCAGACTGCAGATACTGAAGAGCTACCCAAAACTTTTGGCAAAAAATATCTGGATAGCTGCAGCATCGGTGTTTGTCAGGATGGAGTTGGATAAGCCGCCGCTAAAATCACTGCCGTCAACGGAATTGGAAATTGTTGAGAAGAACATACAATCTCGTCGCTAGCTACTACACGTTCCATCAGTGCTCGCTTCTGGACTAAACAGAATACCTTTATCTACCACTCAATTACCGGTCAATGTGTGTCATGTCAATATTCGGTCATCACATTGCAATTTCAGCTTGTTTAAAGAATTTTTGAGAACTCATACTTCTGATGTCATTGCTGTAAGTGAGACTTGACTGAATTTTGATATGTCAGATGATCAGTTTCGTATGCTATCGTTTACAGTCTATAGAAATGATAGGTCCAATAAGCATGGCGGAGGTATTGCATTTTACATGAGAGATTCTCTGTCGTCTAAGTTTGTTACGAGCTCTGTTTACATTCCTGGTAATCCAGAATATCTACTCTAGGAAATCTGGCATTCAACGAGACAAAAGATCTTAATTGGAGTCGTGTATCACCCACCTACTTCTTCATCACTAAATCTTCTTGAGAATGATCTTGATGACGCCATGCCTCAGTACATGCACACCATACTTCTTGGAGATTTTAATATCAACATGCTTGCTACGAATTCTAGATCAGACAGTCTCCTGGAGTTTTGTGGTGGCCTTGGTTTACATCTAGTTGACTTTATAGCTACTCATCATACAGCGAGCAGTCACTCGTGGATTGATCACTGTCTAGTTAGCAATGAAGATTTTGTTATATCGTCACGACAATCATCGGAACCATTTTTAGCTGATCACGATCTCATCTCCTTAGAGTATAACTATGCTATCCCATTGCGAGGTCGAAAGAAAATTTGGTGCAGGAATTGGACTTGAATTGATGACAATCGTCTTCAGGATATTTTTACGGAATTGAATTTATCTAACGTCGAAGATACAGAATCAGTTGATGATATGAATGATCTTCTGCATGGTCACATTGGTTAGGTCATTGAGATGATAGCTCCATTAGGAGAAATTCAGATTCGTGACACGGCAGCGCCACGGATTACGTGGGATATTAAAGTTCTTCAGCGTCGTCGGTCAAAACTCTACAGGATATATAGAAGATCGGGATTTGCCTTCAAGGATTATATGAAAATGCGTAAAGTGATTAAGCGTAAAATAATTGGTGCGAAGAAGTGTTACTTTGATCGTCAATTTCGGGACTGCAAAAATGCGAGATCATTATGGAATGATTTCCGTAACTTAGGCTTGGTAAAACGTACAGATTCGACTACTGAATTAAATATTAATTTAGATAATCTGAACGATTTCTTTGTTTCGACGGCCGGTCCGCCGTTGCAAAATATCGACAGTGAATACTTTAATGCTTGTGTGGTAAAATGTGATAGCTCGTTTACTTTCAAGCAACTCACTCCTACTGTTGTTAGACAGGCATGCATGAGAATAACTTCCGGGTCTGTGGGTCCGGATGGTTTTCAAATATAGACTTATAAGGTTCTTATGTCTTACATTCTGCCATACATAACGATGTTATTTAATTTCTCGCTTTCAGAGGGTAGTTTTACATCACCTTGGAAGAAATCCTATGTATTGCCTTTGTCAAGAGTTTGTAGTCCGACTGAGTACTCTAATTATAGACCGATTTCATTACTTTGTACTTTATCAAAAGCTCTTGAGAGATGCGTCCATGACCAGATCTCAGATTATCTACTAGTATATGGGATAGTTGACCAGTTTCAAATGGCTTTTCGGGTGGGTCTGAACACGAAGGGTGCCATTATAAAATTTTGTGATGATGTGAGGTTAAGCCTGGACGAATCGAAGGTAATAATAGCGGTTGTTTTTATTTTAGTAAGGCCTTTGACTCGGTAGTCTTTGATATATTGATTCTTAAATTAAGAGCAATGGGTTTCAGTGATACAGTGATGAATTGGATTATCTCTTACTTAAAGGCTAGATTATAGGCAGTGCGTGCTAGCAATGGTAAGATTTCGGCATGGAAGGATGTTTTGTGTGGGGTGTCGCAGGGTAGTGTTTTCGGTCCATTACTCTACTCTATGTGACAGATCTTGGTCATCTTCTCAAACGTTGTAAACACTTATTTTATGCTAATGATTTGGTCATTTACCTAGAATGTAAACTCAGTGATATTGTAAACTGTGTGAGTGTTTTGTATGAAGAGATATCTATAATATCTGAATGGTGCATTGAAAACGGGTTAAAAATGAATCTTGACAGAATGAAAGCGACGTTTTTTGGAACAGCGTTTAAATTAGCGGACTTAAATCACGTTGATGTACCTAATATTGTAATAAATAACACTGTAATTAATTACTATAATTCTGTAAAATATTTAGGGGTGATTCTTGAGGATACTTGAATCTGGTCTTTGTAGGTAACTGAGATTTGCAAAAGTAGTATGAGGATTCTTGCTCAATTGAAAATGCATGGTGATGCGTTCAGCTTGCCAGTTAGAAAGAGACTTGTAACAACTTTGATCTTTCCTATATTTGATTATTGTGCTGCAGCTTACACGGATATATCGTGTCAACAACAAATTAGGTTACAGAGGAAGTTAAATGCTTGTGTTCGCTACATTTTCAAAATATCGAAGTATGAACATGTAACACCGTATTATGCAGACCTGCGCCGGTTAACATTTGAGACTCGGAGAGATTTCTTTCTGTCGTGCCTCATCTATACAGCTTTATATCTAAATCAAAAGCCACTTATTGGCAGTGTCTTACGTATTCGCGAGCCTCGTCTCCGAAAGGGTGATGTGCGTCAGGACTATCTTGAGTTACCGCATTGTCATAGCACGAAATATGATAAATCTTTCGTAGTTACTGCAGTCAGAGCCTAGAAACGCTTACCTGAATACTGTACGTCACAGTCTGATTTTCAAACTTTCCGTCAAGCCTGTTATGAGTTCATGTTTTTTAATGATCGTTGGAGTGAACTTATGATGAAATGTTATAGCTAATGTCATTTATTAATCAATAATAGTTAATTATATTTTGGTTATTATTGTTTTGTACACTGGAAAAAAAAAATTAAAAAAATTTTGTATCGCATTGGAGGGCCGCAAGGAGTTTCGACTCCATGGCCTTGATGAATGAATAATAATAATAACAATAATAATGTTACAAAGGGTGAAATCACCCGTTTTGCCCTATTTTAATGATCTAGTAGTTATTATAGATGAAAGAAGTTTATAAACCTCTTATGTCTTTAAAAAGAATAAGGTTGCTGCGTCAACCAGCATTATTGTAACAACAGTCTTGTTTGAGACTCAATATTTTATTTTCGTACCGTCTAAGAACGCTACAATAATAATAACATTCAGAATTTACCGGTTCTGCTCCCAAGACTGTCCCTACAGTTCAAACGTTTTATTGAACATATAATTTTGAAAAACTGGTAAATTCGAAAAATTAACAACGGAGCCAGGAATCGAACCTGGTATCTAGAGATGCTTTACCGGAGCCTGGCTCCGTCGTTAATTTTTCGAATTTACCAGTTTTTCAAAATTATATGTTCAACAATGAAAAATGCCTCGTGATTGATATTAATATTGATAATGCATATCCGCATTTCAATTATTAGACGGTCATTGACTGTCTTACGGGCTTCGCATCAGAAGCGTAAGATTCCAAAATGTAAACACACTTACAGACATTCTTACAGTTGTGCTCGAAGAGGAAGAACACTTTATACATATATTCTCAAACGTTTTATGTCTTTCCTAACTCTCTTTAGCAGTCCCGGGCTATCGTGGACTCTAATAGATAATATCTACCTAATATTGGACCTTTGCTTGAGGTTCCTCTCCCTGAACTTGAAGCTAAATTCGATAATGTTCTTTAGACGAGCAACATTTCGTTTCAATATGACGCAGCTCAGAGCTTTGCCGGTCATCTGGTGCCCGCTCTTCGTGGTTCTCCAGTTTTATACTCTTTCAGGGCTGTGGTCAGGTTGGCTTGTCGACGTCGTTTCCCTATTCGTGTGTCCTGTTATGGGTCATCGTCCTGATGTGCGTTGGTCATGGTCTGTCGTCTTTGTATATTATTTTGGGTTTGTGTAGGTCATTGTCGATGTCGATGGTGGTCTCGATCAGCTGTCCGTTACAGTTGTTGTCGTGATTTGTGTATGTCAAGGGCATTGTTGATATTATTCGTTCTTGAACAGCTGTCCGTTACAATATACCGGGGTAATCTCTTGAAACTATACATACAATGCGCATGCGCCAAATGATTCAATATCATTGGTCGGTGAAATCGTCCCACGGCGATGTTTTCGTCTGCTGAGCAGAGGGCCAACGTACACAAAATGAGACAAGACTCTAAAGCTGTAAATCTCTCGTGCATAAAACCGTGGATTGAGGTTATGTTGCTGTTTATTTTTACGTAGCGTGAATTGTCTAAGAATACTATCGTTCAGCAAATCCGTGGTCAATATCGGAAAATATTCAACCGATGCAAATATCGAATGATACAGAAATTGAAATTTATTTATTGAAAGAAAAAATCTAGAATTCAATGTGAAATGTCATTAACAAGTGGGAGTCTGGATAAACAAAGGTAATTAAAAATGCGTCTTACGAACGATTTATGTTTTGTGTATTTTATTGGAATTTTATTGGATTAGTTGTATGCAAAAATACCAAAAGATCCAGTCTGATAATAATAGCTTCTAATATTTTCAGGTACAAAATAATACATCGTCAAAGCGGGACTAACTTTGTCAGGCATGGAATAGCCAATAGCGATAAGTTTGTTACTTAACCGTTGCCGCCAATTCGTTCTACCGAGGAATTAGTCTGTGCACCATTGTAATTCAAGCATTATTATTGACCAGCATTGTTTTTCAAACTTTATACCATTCAATTTGGTATCTTATTTTGAAGCTTACTTTTACTCTTTTTGGCATTAAAATCAGACAAATAATTTTCCAAGTCCTCAATTAGATTGTAGGGTTGAATTTTGCTAGGCAAACTGAATCATTCTTAATCTAGAAATGTTAAATAACTTCAGTTGAAAATGTCTTTAAATTTAATTGTGGTTGACAGTGTCATCTGGTTAGCTAGTTGCACGATAATTTAAAACCAAATTCAATTTTACACTCTTCATAGGGTCCTACGCTAAGACTAAAACTTGTGAATCTCCATTTACCGCAATTATTTCTGCATTTCATATTAGCATTGTCTGGAGCAAAAAAAATCTCAGTTCGAGATTGGAAATGGAACCTGAAATGCAGAAGTTATTCAGTAGCACGAATTGAAAACCAAGAGTTTTATAATCCCCTACTCGGTTGTCACCTTGTCGTGGTGTAGGGGCCTGGTCGCAATGAGTCTTGAAAGTCATTTCGGAGCCGGGATTCCTTGTATCTCGAGGCTTGGCTGACCTCAGGATGAGCGGTCACTAAGACAACCGGCTCAATCCCTCGGGATGGAGTGTGTGAATGGAACGAGTGCGTGTGTTGCGGTTGGGGCCCCTGGGGCGATTCCTCGGAGACTAACCAAGGAAGGAGTAGTAGCCGACCGACCAGGGCTACGGGTGAAGTCAGTACCTTTACCGGAACTCTGTGGCGTACTACGGATAAACGTAAGTCCACGGAACCTCGGTTCCCTGGCGAAGGTCCCAGGAAACCACATGCCCAAAGTCGGAGAACCGCTCCCCGCGGCTGCCTGGAGCCAATCTGGGGGTCAAACCTGGTGCCCCGGGCGCATGCGTGGAGGATTACCTGGTCAGTATTTCCTTATACCCGATGTCCGGTAGGGCAAATCCGGCAAGGTCTTACTCGGCCGGTGGCCTACCCTGTCTCGGATTAGCAGGGGAATCCCCGGCCGGGCGACTGGAAAGAGCTAGGGATGAGGGGTTCGCATGGATAGGGCAGACCACCCGATAAACCGACAGCGGCTTCCATGCGAGGGGATAGGATTTTTTCCGGCGGGGAAAGATGCCACACCGCGGTGTGGCTGCCATGATGGCCGAACCGTCGTAATCAAATAAACGCTTTAATATGGATAATTCAACATGGAGTAGGCAGAAGGTGAAGCAAGGAGAGGTGCAAGAGCACCTGAATAGCAAGGGCACGCGGGGGAACGCGAGGGGCAGGGGTGCGCGCGCGCGAGGTCAGGCACTTGTGCGGGGTATTAGCTGGCCGCCTCTCGAAAACACGGAGCCGGGGGGTACGCCAGGGCAGGCACTTGCACCCAACATTTTGGCGGAGACTGTGGGGAGAATCAACGCACCGCCACAGGTGGTGCCCGAAGAGACACCCACGCAACACCAGCAGCAGCAGGGGAACAAGCGAAAGGGGGACGAGCTAACGCCGCCCGAGAACGCTGCATTCTCGGACGGAGAGCTCTTTCTCCCGCGCAGACTCGAGGTAGAAGGGAAAGAGAAACCGCGGCATCAAGCTGCGACTACCGAGGGGGAGGGGAAGGGAACGGCCAGCCCCTCAGGCGAGGAGGAGGCAGCACGTACGCTTCTGGGAGCTCGCCCGAAGCGCAAGAAGAGGTGCACAGCTATCGTGAAGGGAACTTACCTGGAAGACGACTCCGAAGCAGGGGAGTCTGGGTCAGAGTGGAGCGCTCAGGGCTCGAACCTGTGGCCAACAAAGAACCCTTCAGTGGGAAAAAGGAAGGCCAGAACCGCGGCTAGGTCCCCAAAGAAAATCCCGCAGGGGGCAGGCCCTGTGGAATACAGGCTCATGTCAGCATCGGACCTCGGGGCACAGCTAATGGAGTGGCTCGAGGACATAGACGCCGTAAGGATGAAATGCAAATCCATGCAGGGCAGACTGATTGGCGAAATGAAGAGAAAGGTGGGCTTGGCGAAGGAGGCCCTGCTTACCCTTACCGTGTAAGCGGAGGCAGCAGGTGACCCCGCTCTCCTGCAGGCGCGCAACACGGACCTAGAGGCTCAGTTGCGTGATACCCGTAGGGAAAGGGACGAGCACCAACGGGAACTCGAGAAAAATCGAGAAGGCCGAGAGAGGCCTCAGATGGAAAAAGCGAACCGGGCGACAAGCTCATACGCACAGGTCGCCAGCAGGGGCCCTGTGGCGAGAGCCGGCGAGCGACGGTCGGAAGCCGCCCAAACGACGATGGTGCTTGACCTGGGAGCAGCCACTAGGAGGAGCGAGGTGGAGGCCAATGAGGGGCTGACGACGGCGACATCAGCGGGCGCTTCGGAGTTCGAACTTCGCCTAACGGGATCCGAACTTCGACTCATTCCGGACAGTGACAGGGTCAGGGATGAGGAGATGGCCAGACAGTCCGCGGCCCTGAAACAGGTGCGAGAGGAGGTGGGCAGGATATCCCTCCTGCTCCTCGATGCCTCGAGCAAGAGCGGAGCAGCTAACCAAGACCCTCTTGGTAAGGGTACGGCGCAACCTCGCGGCACGCAGGCCACCACGGAGAAAGTGCAGAGGTCCTCGGGTGACCGGGGTGCGACCGACACTCCGATGGAAGTCGATGACGGCGCCGATGCAGGGAACGGTAGGGGCTGCTGGAGAACGAAGAGGATGAGAAAAGGAAAGCGCCTTGGGGAGGGAGTGCCGAGTGGGGCAGCAGTGGAAGCCACGCAGACTGCCCCAACAGGGGCCCTGCGGCGTACCGGGGAGGACAGACCCACGGTGGCTCGCCGTAGAGCCCCGAGGACAGCAGCCGTTGCTATCAAAAGCAGAGGGGAGAACACCCCGTATGCGGAAATACTCAAGTTCACACGCGAGAAAATACAACTCGCGGAGCTGGGTATAGAGGAGACGAGGGTGCGGCGGGCAGCTAACGGGGGGGTTCTCATTGAGATTCCTGGCCCCGAGAATACGAGGAAGGCGGACGCTCTAGCGGCGCAGCTGACCAAAGTAATTCTCGAAAAATACGGCAACGCAGTCTCAGTGACAAGGCCGGTTATCAAGGGCGAATTGAGAGTCCTGGGCTTGGACGACTCAGTGTCCACCGAGGAACTGGCTCGCACCCTAGCCGAGCAGGGTGGCTGTAAGGTGGAGGAGGTTCGTGTAGGTGTTCCGAGGAGGACACCGAATGGACTATACAGCGCGTGGGCACACTGCCCCCTGAGAGCAGTTGTGGCTGTCGCGACGAAGGGCAAGGTGAAGATCGGCTGGACCACGGCCAGGGTAGAGCTGCTGGAGGCGCGCCCCAGGCAATGCTACAAGTGCTGGGGCTTTGGCCATATAGGGAGTATGTGCAAGGCGTCGACAGAGCGCCGGGCCGCGTGTTACAGGTGCAGCGCTAAGGGCCACCAGGCGCGAGATTGCACGGCCAACCCCAAATGCGCGTTCTGCGAGGGGAGAGGGATAGACAGCGCCCACAGGATGGGTTCGGGACGTTGTACATCCGTCGGCGAACGGGGTCGGAGGCCCGCGACTAATGCAAGCGAGAATGGTCAGGTACATACAATGTAACTTGAACCACAGCAGGGGGGCTCAGGACCTACTGAAGCAGGTAGTGGTCGAAGGGGAAATCGACGTGTGCCTCGTATCCGAGCCGTACGCTACCCCGAGCGTGGCCACCTGGGTTAGCAGTGACGATGGCCGGGCGGCCATACTCTGGAGGGCGGAGGGTAACGTCCGCGGGGGCTCGCTCGTCAAAAGAGGAAGAGGGTACGTGGCCGCTAAGTTTGGGGATATAATTGCCATATCGGTGTATACGAGTATATCCCCAAACATTCTGATAGCGGAGTTCACTGAGCATCTGGACGACCTGGCTCGGGTGATCCAGCTGGCGGGGAACAGTGGGAGAGGGATACTGGTGGGGGGGGGGGGGGATGTCAATGCCCGCTCGCCGACCTGGGACCCGTCTGGGTCCAACCGAAGGGGAGAGCTGCTCGAGGAGTGGGCGGCATCATGCGGTGTACGTCTCCACAACACTGGGAGGACGGCGACATGTATTAGGGCAGAGGGGTCATCTGTCGTCGACCTGACGTGGTCGTCAGTAAATCTTGTACCCGTGATCAAGGGGTGGTGGGTGTTGGAGGAGACGGAAACACTATCCGACCACCGGTACATCTCGTACGAGGTCGGTACCCCTAGACGAGCACAGGGGTAGAAAGGGCCACATGCGCTGGAACTGGTCGAAGTTCAGACCGGAACATCTGACGGATGCTCTGTCCCTCACCCTTTCCTGGGGACTAACTGGAGGGGATTATACGACGCCAGAGGGCCTTGCAGGATGGATTGAGCGTGCCATGACGCAGGCCTGCGACGCAGCCGCGCCTAGAGCTCGCACGGGGAATCGCTCCAGGAAGGCGACATACTGGTGGAGCGAGGAGCCGGCCGATATACGCAGGTCCTGCGTAGCGGCGAGGAGGCGCCTCGCTAGGGGAAGACGGACGGCTGATGACCGCCAGGAAAAAGAGGCCGAGTATCGGGCCGCCAAGAGGGTGCTCCGAGACGGCATAAAAGCGGCCAAGGCCAAGGCGTGGTGAGACCTCATCAGCTCCGTGGAAGCGGATCCATGGGGTCTTTCTTACAAATTGGTGCTAGGCAAACTGCGAAACTCCCAAAGAGGGTTGACGGAGACGCTGGAGGAGGATACCCTCAGGAGCCTCCTTGATGCCCTCTTCCCGAGGGGTGATGGATGCGCTCCGAGGGCCCAGAGCGGCTGTCGGCGGGACGAACGGTGGGCGGTCACGGCGGACGAGGTTCGAGCTGCGCTTAAAAAGGTATACTCGCGCAATGTCGCCCCGGGACCGGATGGTATTAAGGGAAGTGCCTGGGCGAAAGTTCCGGAGGGAATGATCGCACTATTGTCGAGGAACTTCAGCCTCTGCCTGCGAGAAGGAGTCGTTCCGCTGCCATGGAAGAAGGCTCGACTGGTGCTCATCCCTAAGGGGGGAGCACCCACCGGGCTTCTCCCCAAAGTAAGGCCGATATGCCTCCTGAACGAGGTGGGTAAAATGTTCGAGAGGATCCTGGTGGCTCGGCTGGGCAAGTGGATGGGGGGGAATCCTCGGGCGCGCTTGTCCGAGGACCAGTTGGGTTTCGGGAAGGGCGATCCACGAACGATGCTCTGTCAAGGGTGCGACGATTCGTGGAAAACGCCACGGAGAATGGGGGCTACGCGGTGGCTGTGTCTCTCGACATCGCCAACGCATTTAATAGTTTGCCATGGCCATCCATAAGGGACGCACTTAAAGACGAAGCGGCTCCGGAGTATCTTCGACGGGTCCTGGATTTCTACCTGTGGGACAGGCACGTGGAATACACAAACGGAGATGGAGAGCTGAGGAGTCTGGCAGTGACGGCCGGGGTCCCACAGGGCTCGGTTCTCGGCCCCCTGCTATGGAACTTGACTTTCGACGAGATTCTGCGGGGGGAGGGGGTTGCAGACTGTGTTATTGTCTGCTACGCGGACGACACGCTGGTTTTGAGTTCCGCTGGGGATCCATCCACAGCGGTAGCACTGGCAAATACGATGGTAGCCAGGGTAGTCCGGCGAATTTCGGGCCTAGGCCTCACGGTTCGGCCAGCAAGACGGAAGCTGTCCTATTCCAGTGCGTGAAAAGGGGGAAAGCACCAAACGCCCCAGACGTCAGAGTTGGCGCGGAGAGGGTGCTACTGTCGGGGTTCATGAAGTACCTGGGGGTGCGACTGGATCTCGGCCTGACGTTCAAAGCGCACTTCGCGTCCATGGAGGCTAGGCTAGGGGGTGTCACGAGGATACTAGCGAGGCTGATGCCAAACCTGAGGGGGCCATCCGAATCCAGGCGTAGGCTTTATGCTGAAACTCTATTCGCGGTGATAATGTACGGCGCTCCGGTGTGGGGGGATGTGGCGAGGTCCTCAAAGTACATCCAGCAGGTAATTACGAGGTGCCAGAGAGGGATATGCGCAAGAGTGGTTGCGGCATATCGCACGGCCTCCTTCGTGGCCGTTTCGATGCTGGCCAGGACCCCGCCACTATATCTAGTGGCTGATGTATACGAGCGCACATTCCATAGAGTGCGTGAACTGCGGTCGACCAGAACGTGGTCCCAGAGCATGGTCAAAACGATTAGGGAGGAGGAACTGCGCGTAGCCCGCGAGCAATGGAGGGTACACCTCGGAAGTGCGGGGCTCCCCAGCGAGAGGCTGAGGTTATCTATCCTAGCGAACTGGACGGGATGGTTCGACAGGGCACACGGAAGCATGACTTTCCGTGTGACCCAAGTCCTGACAGGCCACGGGTACTTCGCAGATTTCCTACATAGAATAGGGAAGACGGAGAGGCCGACCTGCTGGTACTGCCGGCTGGAGGAAGACACGGCGAGCCACACGGTGGAGGCGTGCCCCGTGTGGAAAGATGAGAGGGATGCCCTACAGCGCGTCGTAGGGGAGGATCTGACACCGCCTGGCCTGATCCGGGCTATGGTAGGGTCTAGAGAGGGATGGGTGGCGGTGGC
The DNA here is from genome assembly GCF_021901455.1 of Neodiprion lecontei. Taxonomy (NCBI): domain Eukaryota; kingdom Metazoa; phylum Arthropoda; class Insecta; order Hymenoptera; family Diprionidae; genus Neodiprion; species Neodiprion lecontei. The sequence goes on along the minus strand of NC_060262.1, from coordinate 13,510,038 downwards.
TAGCTTGGCGGAGCGGGTTATGACGGACAAGGAACAGCGGGAGCGGTTACGGCAGCGAACGCGGCGCAGCGTGCACCGCGCGACCCGCTTGAGCGGGAAAATAGGGGTAGTTCGCGTGTAAGCGCGGGCATGAGGTAGGCTCAGACCTACACGGGCAGGGGTCCAAACGGATTTGCGGGACGGGACACCGGTCGACCTCAGCCCCGTCCTTTGGGCCGGGGCCGTGATTCGGGGGCGGAGGGGAGAGGAGGGGTGCAGGGCAACTTGGAATCTGGTGCCAGGATAGGTGAGACGCTAGGCGATAGGGTGACGATAGGGTCATTCCGGCCATGCCCCCTATTCTTCTTCTTCTTTTTCTGCCTCTCTCTCTTCGGCCCCCGGCCCGGGGGCGACGGATGTGACGGTCGCGCCGGATCCATCTTCCCCCGGATCCGCAAGGGCAGGGTGGTCAATATCGCGGACATCGGGCACCGCGTGGGGGTCTCCATTCGCTTGGCAGCTCCGATAAGCGGAGCTCTCGTCGTAGCGGCAACCGAAGACGTCCCACCAGCGGGCAGGGTCGTCCTTCGCGAGAGGACGCTGAGCTTAGGTTGTAGCGGGAGGGAGCCGGGAGGCGCAACTCCCGAACAGGCGTTGAAGTAAGGTCCGCGCGTAACCGCGAAGGTGCCGGGGGGTTCCCTGAGGTTATGCCTCGCGCGGTTCCGGGGAGTCCCCCCTACTCGTACCAGAGTGGCCCGCTGGTTTTTTGGTGGGTGCGAGTCCCACACTACCCTGAAGCTTCTTGCGCGAAGCTCCAGGGTGTGCATAAAGTATTTTTACCAGCGTTATCAAAAAAAAAAAGAGTTTTATAATGGTTCCTGCAACAAAGAGACTGTTTCCAAATATCCTTGTTACAAGGTGATGTTCGGAGGACTATGAACAAGATATTGTATCGGATTACATTATTTGGAAAAAAATCTTCATGAACTTCGATGAAAATTGGATATTCATTTATTTTCATGGAACAAGGGGCACAATCTTGAATCCGATAAGTCAATATCCTCGTAATAATGTTCTGACATTACTCTAAAACATGATTGTCCTTGAAGCTAATTGTGACGTTAAGGCACATTTTGAGAAAGTTGATTTTCAACTTGTGTCACAGGATGTGATCTACGTTCCTGAGTTCTACGCTTCCGATTAGATTTTCTTTGTTTCGAACCGCACTAACATGAAATACAGAAATCATTTTAATAAATCTAGTATTACTTGAATTTTGAATTTGAGTATTAGGTTCCCTTTATTTATTCAATTAAACATTATTAAAATATCATCAAAAATACATTGACTATCGACTATTTGTAAATTTTGTTGAACTATTTTCGAGAAAAAAAAGATTCACAGTTCTGTTACAGATAGTGTGATATTCAAATTTCTTGAACACTTGGTCTAATGTCCCATTTCCAAAAGTGATACAATTCAATATTACCGCCTGAAATCACAAGAGAGTGAGAAAGTCATTCAGTTGCTTGAAAGTGGCGATGATCTTTGTACGTGTGATAAATTAAATAGGTAGATAACAGTAAATATTAGAGATGCAATTATATTGGCCGTATCACCTGTTGACAGAAAAAAATTTCTTTGTTATTTCTAATGTACAAAATAATAAAAGTGATCAAATAAAGTGTTCCTACCTACCTGCTGCGTTTCTTCCAAGCACCCAACATTCAAACATTTCTCATCTCAGTCGAATAAAGCCAATTTTCAAAGAGGATTAGCATCAACTTTCCGAGTCACTATCTCGACTGTTTGAGATTCTAACCCTAAAAATTCGTATGAACTACATCGACGCCAAAAACAAAGTTTGACAGTTAAAACTCGGAGTGGCCAGCCTGCCCGTGCAGCCGATAAAACTCGCGCATGCGCATTGTATGTATAGTTTCAAGAGATTGTCCCGGTATGTATATATGCAGATTGTTCTTACGTAAACATCTTCATGTAATAAGAGTATCAATGCCTTGGAACATACAAAAAAAAGATCCGTTGGAATATATGAAGTAAGTTAGCAATAGACTATAATTGTTACATGAAAATAAGTATGTAAAGAGGATACAAATACTTTGAAACACACTGAAATGGATCCCTTGAAACATATCTATGATGTTAACGGCGATATATTTTATTTACGTATACGTCATTATGTTACAGATATATCAATTCTTTGGACTACACAAAGACGTATGTTTTGAGACCTAAATGTTACGTAACATCTGTTCTGTGAATTAACATAAATTTTTCACGTAGCAGTTACGTTAGACTAACGTCAACGTACCTTGAAGGGCACATATCACATATCAGTTATGTACCTAACCAGATATCCCCTTGACGTTTTCATTGTGATCCAGTAGCTATACCGGGACAATCTCTTGAAACTATACAAACAATGCGCATGCGCGAGTTTTATCGGCTACTCGGGCAGGCTGGCCACTCCGAGTTTCAACTGTCAAACTCGGTTTCTGGCGGCGATGCAGTTCATAAGAATTTTTGAGGTTAGAATCTCAAACAGTCGAGGTAGTGACTCGGAAAATTGAATCTAATGCATTTCGAAAATTGGCTTTATTCGACTAAAATGAGAAATCTGTTTGAATGTTGGGTGCTTGGAAGAAACGCAGCAGGTAGGTGGGAACACTTTATTTGATCACTTTTATTGTTTTGTACATTAGAAATAACAAAGAAATTTTTTTCTTTCAACAGGTGATACGGTCAGAATAATTACATCTCCAATATTCACTGTTATCTGCCTATTCAATTTATCACACGTACAAAGATCATCGCCACTTTTAAGCAACTAAGCAACTGTCTCACTCTCTTGTGATTTCAGGCGGTAATATTGAGTTTTATCACTTTTGAAAATGGGACATTAAACCGAGTGTTCAAGAAATTTAAATATCTCACTATCTGTAATAGAACTGTGAATCTTTTTTTTCTCGAAAATAGTCCAACAAAATTTACAAATAGTCGATAGTCAATGTATTTTTGCCGATCAATAAATTATTACTACTACTATTAAAAATTTTCCAATGATCATCGGAATTCATTTCGAAAATTTTCAATGATGTTCGATTCCAATGAATGAAGGGAATCTAATACTCAAATTCAAAATTCAAGTAATACTAGATTTATTAAAATGATTTCTGTATTTCATGTTAGTGCGGTTCAAAACAAAGAAAATCTAATCGGAAGCATAGAACTCAGGAACGTAGATCATATCCTGTGACACAAGTTGAAAATCAACTCTCTCAAAATGCCCCTTAACGTCACAATTAGCTTCAAGGACAATCATGTTTTAGAATAATGTGAGAACATTATTACGAGGATATTGACTTATCGGATTCAAGATTGTGTCCCTTGTTCCATCAAAATAACTGAATATCTAATTTTTAACGAAGTGCATGAAAATTTTTTTTCAAATAATGTAATCCGATACAATGTCTTGTTCATAGTCCTCCGAACATCACCTTGTAACAAGGGTATTTGGAATCAGTCCCTTTGTTGCAGGAACCATTATAAAATTCTTGGTTTTCAATTCGTGTTACTGGATGAATTCAGCGTTTCAGATTCCATTTCCAATCTCGAGATGGAATTTTTTTTGCTTCAGACACTGCTAACATGAAACGCAGAAATAATTGCGGTAAATGGAGATTCCCAAGCTTTCAGTCTTAGCGCAGGAGCCTATTAAGAGTGTGAAATTGTATTTGGTTTTGAGTTATCGGGCAACTATCCAGCCAGATGACACCGTCAACTAAGATTGAATTTAAAGACATTTTTAACTGAAGTTATTTAACAATTCTAGATTTAGATTGATTCAGTTTGCCTGGAAAAATTAAACCCTACAATCTAATTGAGGACTTGAAAAACTATTTATCTGAATTCAATGCCCAAGAGAGTAAAAGTAAGCTTCAAAATAAGATACCAAATTAAATGGTATAAAGGTTGAAAAACAATGCTGGTCAATAATAATGCTTGAATTACAATGGTTCACAGACTGATTCCTCGGTAGAACGAATTGGCGGCAACGGTTAAGTAACAAACTTATCGCTATTGGCTCGATCAAAGTAAAATGATGGGATACTCAGCCATTATGATTTGTAGTATATCCCGCTCTTCAATTTTGCCTCAACTGATATTAAGAAGGTGGCGATGGCCTGATGAAATTCACTCTGGCACCTGATGTCCGACGGAACAACCCGGTTCGATGGTTATAATGATTGCACCGCTCGAGAAACCTGCAGGATCCTTGCCACCTAAACGTTTTGACCATCAGGTGAGGCATAATTTTCCTCGTGTTAACCAAAGTTCAACTTGGAGCCTGCTAAAAAAAACGAATTTTATCATTGAATCCGTGTTAAAATATTTTAATAGTCGAAGATCACGTAATTAGAAATTTACCTACATGCTTCCAAGCCTGACAAATTTAATCCCGCTTCGACAATGAATTATTTCGTACCCGAAAATATTAGAAGCTATCATTATCAGACAGGATCTTTTGGTATTTTTGGATAAAACTAATTTCCAATAAAATGCACAAATCATAAATCGTTAATAAGACGCATTGCCACCAGACATCACCTGGTTTAATGCTCGAAAACCACAATCACAAATTACTGATCGTTAGATATCGTTTGACGTATTGCTTTTGTGAATACGATTTGTTGAATTTATGTTGTGGATTTTTTTCATAGTCCATATTTTCTGGAAATCAATAAAATTCTACGAATTGCAAATTCACAATATGATCGCGAATGTCACGGTATGATCGCGAGGTTTCTGAAATTCGTTCACCTGAACCGCTGAATACGAGGTGAATAAACATCGCCGATCACATCGCAAAACTATTTCCTTGTTTTCCTACGTAATAATGGAGAGGGGCATCGATTTCTAGAATTGAAACTCAGAGACAGATCACCACGTGGTATTTAACCAGATAGTACGTATCCAAATTCTGTGCATACCGGCAACACTGCGAGGGCGCAAAAACCACGATTCAGGTAATACCAGAATTTGATCAGATCAAGGCATCGATCGCGACTGGTATCGGCCAATACAATCATCAATCACTAGAGTTTCGTAACTTTCCCGCCCGCATAAATTGACCACTTTGCAAAAAGATCGCGCGTCTTCAACCACGTGTCTGGCAATTACCTCGATCCTTTTGTGAATTTTTTTTATCAGGTTCATTAGCTCAAAAATGCCTAATTACAAATTTTCTGTTCAGGAAAAAGTCGAGTTGGTGGAACGTCATTACCAGGGCCTGTCTTACCGGGAAAATCAGGATCATTTCGCCGTTACACACCCGGATCGACCGACACCCTCGTTAGCGACCATAAGGAATCTGGTCCTAAGATTTGAAAAATCGGGAAGTGTCGACGAGAGGACCAGAAATTTTTCTCAGCCAAACCGTCAGCTAAGCTGAGATACCACGCTGAACATCTGCTTGACCGTCGAAGAGGATCCATTCAAGCTGATCAGCCGCATCTCCCAGGATTTAGAAATATCCAACGCGTCGGTCAGAAGAGTATTGCGTTAAGATAAGCACAGATCGTACAAGTTTCAAGTCCATCAAGAACTCTTGGCTAGTGATAACGATAGTCGTCTTCGCTTCAGCCAAGAGAGGATGAAACGTCTGAATGCAGACGAAGGCTTGTTGAGTCGCATTTGTTTCTCCGATGAAAGTACGGTGATACTTGTCAGCAAACCGAACAGGCGGAACATCAGAGCCTAGTGTCGAAACATCTCTCGTCTGTTCGTTCAGCCTGGCACGCAGTACCCGTTGAAGCCCAACGTCTGGCTTGGCGCGATTGACAATCGGCTCATAGGGCCATTTTTTATTGATGGAAACCTCAACGGTGAGAAGTACCTCTGGTTGCTGAGAGAGAGAATCGTATCGGCTCTTAGGCTGATTGAAGAAGAAATCGTGAGTGTATTTTATCATGTAGAGCTGGCGTTATTATCAGCAGAGTACGTATGATTTAAAAATGAATAATTTTATGCTTAATACAAGTAACGTATCATTTCCTGTGTTTGGGGCGAACCTGTTTGGTTTCAGCAGGATGGAGCCCCACCGCACTTCACACGTGCGGTGCGTGATTACCTCGACCAACAATTCCCTGGACGCTGGATTGGTAGGGCAAGCCCGGAGGTCGAGTGGCCAGCCCGTTCACCTGATCTCAATTCGTTGGACTACGGCTTGTGAGGCCATTTGAAAAATGTCCTATATGCCCAAGGTAGGATTGAAGACCTTGCCGCACTGCAAGCTAGGATCTTGGACATCCTGCAGAACCTGTCTCCGGATATCATATCCAACACAAATGCCTTTTATTACCGGCTCGGTTACTGCGCTGCAGCTGCTGGAGGGCATTTTGACCACTTTTTGAAAGGTAACCAAGGGCCAGACGAGGGGTGATCAGAAGAGTGGAGATTGGTCTCCCTGTGTTATCCGCAAGTGTCTTTTAAGTTATTGTTTTGTTTCCTAATTTTTCTTTAATAGCATGAGTTACACTGTAACATTAACTGTTGGTCTTTATCTCTTTTTATTCTTGGATATCTGGTGAACCCTCTTTGTTAACGGAACATTGATTGTTGTACAATGGAGCTGTAGAAACTTTGTCAATTAACCTTTCCAGTCATGTATTTTTCATCTGCACCGATTTAGACGAAAATTGGTACGCGGGGGTTTTTAGGGTCCCTGATTACGAATCCGCCATTAGATTTTCAAAATTCAAAATGGCGGATCCAATATGGCGGACGTGAAATTCCAAATACTCATTAATTCTTCTAAAACTTTGTACTCAGGGGTTTTCGGGGTCGCTGATGACGAATCTCGTATTAGATTTTCAAAATTCAAAATGACAGATCCAATATGGTGGACGTCAAGTTTCATATATCTTTCTGCTCAATATTTTCGCCTGAATTTAGTCATTTGGGGGATTTTGGAATACCTGATCACGAATATGAAGTCACAACTTCATAATATCTAAATCCAAGATGGCAAATGCCATCTTATCTTTCTTTGTCTATATTCGTGTCTCTCTCTTAGCGCTACCCGGAAGTAACGACGAGGACGTGAAGAGCATCTAGTTCCACTTTTTCGTTTGTTCTATTTCTGTTTTTTGTTTGGTTTTTTTCTGTTTTTTTTTTGTTTTTTTTTCAATTATTATGATAATGAACCACGGATTTCAATTATCTCAAATTAACTGAAATATTTATTTCTAATGTATATTTGAAGGAATATTCCTGATGAAGTAGGATTTTATGTGATTGAAATTTTCATTGTCACATTGCCCAATTTGATCGACTATAGCGGATCCACCATTTTGAATTTTCAAAATCTGACCTCATATTCATGATCAGCGACTCAAAAAACCTCTAGATACGTATTTTCAGAGGCCTTGGTTCAATATTAGAGCTCTGAGGTGATTTTTGGAAGGTGGGACCGTGGCGGTCCCACTATGACTGGAAGGGTTAATCAATGATGTCAGCGAGGGTTTTTGTGAGTATTGCGTCGGGTACGTTTGCTGCTAATTTCTACTCTTTGTCCTCCTAAGCTTCGAGTTTAAGATGAATAATTTCTTTATTCCTTGTTACTCATTTCTTTCATTTATTTCATGTTCATCGGCACTAATTACTGACTTCTGGAGCACTGCACCGTAACGAATCTACACTGGAAATACCTTCTACTGGGTCTCAACCATTCAGTTATATTTAATTTTATGTAAATGAAGAATCTGCTTACAATAAACATTGTTCTCATTCACCTACCTCTGTTTGTCCAGACTCCCACTTGTTAATGACATTTTACATTGAATTTCAGATTTCTTCTTTCAATAAATAACACCCAATTTATGTATCATTTGATATTTGCTTTTCCGTTAAATTCTTTATTGCATCGGTTGAATATCTTCCGATATCGACCACGGTATTGCTGAACGATACTATTCCTCTTAGACAATTTACACTACTTAAAAATAAACAGCAGCATAATCTTAATCCACGGCCTCACGCGCGAGAGATTTACAGCTTTCGTTTTATTTTGTGTACGTTGGCGCTCTGCTCAGCAGACGAAAACATCGCCGCGGGGCGATTTCACAGACCGCAATGAGATTGAATTATTCAGCGCACGCGCATTGTATGTATAGTTTCAAGAGATTGTCCCGGTATAAACGAAGCAAGTGTGCTGCCTGGGTGATCTTCAATGAAATTGACAATTTTATCTTCGATTGTATGCTTGATCAGTTTTTGGTTCTGAACAATGTTAACTGAATTAGTGAGAAAATGAGTAATTAGTGTTTTGAACAACAGCTCAAAAATTCCTGTGAACGAATTGTTAAGAATATGAAAGAAGATAAGATGAACTTTCAAAATGAGAATAATGATCAGGCTGTTATCATAATGATACGGTTCATGTAGCAACTAGAAGATGCAACTATTTACATTGGGGTGTCCCCGTAACACTGTATAAGCCATTAAACTGCTAAATTTATAATGGGAATGACTAGATTTGCTGTCTAAATTCGAACACGTATATGATAATTATGCAATCCATTTCGTGTTACTGGTGAAATGTATGGAATGATATGAATGACGTATCTGTTATTTTACAGTATGCATTGCTTCTACACAGATGAATATCCTGAAGCTACAGAAAAACTGAAGCTTATGAAGGATGCTGCAGATCTAGAAAATTTTGCAAGCAAAGAAACTTTAAAAAAATCAAGGGCCAAGCGCCATAGAGTATTAATACTGCTGTGTTCAGAAACATCTGATGATGATAAAACGGCTGCATCTAATAAGTAAAGTCTTTCCGCTGACGTCCTTCGATTTTGATGAAATTTATATATGTTATTCTACATCAAAATCTAAGAGACACGTATTGTTTTTTATCGGCGGAAAAACGTTTCTAGGGGGTAAAATTATCCTTTGAAGTTGAGACCTCCGAGGGGTACTTTTCAGGTTTCACATATTTTCACTTGAGATAATCGAATGCACCCAAATGGATAATTACCTTAATGATAAGCGATGAAAAATGCAACTGGTTTCATATCGGGGGGGTTGCATAGGAAAAAAGTTATAGGGGTTGAAATTCATAAAATCGTTATAACAAAAAAAAAACTATTGCACCTATCTCGATGGATTCAATTGCACTTTGAAGAGCGAGAAAAAATAATACATATGGGTTTTCGCGTTTTTCTCGCAAATCAATTTAAGGGGGTGAACTACCCCTATGTATGTTTACATTTAATCCCAATAAAACGGCAGTAATTCTTTTTTTTTTTATTCCTTCTCCTAGTGATATGTTTTTTGTTAATTTAACACAACCGTATCACGTATGTAGCATTCAATGAACGGTTTTATCTAGGAGCCAACTTATTTACAGACCGATCTTTCGTTGAAAAAGTATTTATATCTGACTTATCGACAATTCTGACTGATTTATATTTGGCAATGAGATAACACAAGCATACGATAAGCGCTTACACATATTTGTAGGAGCGAGACCGGCAAGGACTCGTTCGGGTGTGGAGCCCATGTCTATGACTCGTGTGCGTAATTCAGAGTGCTTGACTCACACCGGAGACCGCGTACGTCTATCGCGACGACCGGCTCACTTCAGATCTACTGAGTCTCATGAGCTCACTCTTATCTATCGTACGACTGACCTGCCATCTGGACTAACCTCTTACGTAACCTTACAAGGGATTTACTCCCACATATTCATTCCGGTGGATAAGACCAAGTTTTGGGATGACGTACAGGAAAATTGCGTAGTCAAGTAAAAAAAAAAAGAGCGTACAATATGCTTGTATCTTTTATTGATAATATGTCAACAGTTTAACAAAATAATCACTATAGGAATAAATAGAAGCGAATGTATAATCATATGCTCTATTAGCCGTTGTAAGTACTGCAGTAATGATAGTCATTGAAAAAGTGTTTGAAACATAAGGACTTTTTACACCAGGAACAGCGAACAATAGCAACATTTTCACATCCTGGAACTTCACAGTGTGAGTTGCAGGAATCTCCAAATGCAAAGTGTACAGGATTTTCAAAATTCGCTGGTTTATCCTCTATGTAACCACTTTTGTACCATGAATATTTGAAAAGATCGATATAACGTGGTGACGACAGTTGGTTATGAACAAGTGACTGAAGCTTTATGATATTGTTTCTCGAATGCAAATCAATATGATAATTTATCAAAAGACAATTATCAGAAAAATGTCTAACAAAATTTGTCCATACTCGGAATCCAAAAACATCGAGGGGCTGGATTTTTCCGGTAGTTCCTTTAGGTAAAATCATTACTTTGACATCTCTAGTTGAAGGTTTCACATCAAGTACAGCTTGGGGACAGTGCCCAGTCCAAGAATCAATCAGTAATAAAGATTTTGAACCAACTTTCGGGAAAAATACATGCTGCAACCAAATTGTAAAATAATCTGAAAATAGAAAAACCTATTATTTTTTCATTCGAAAAATGTCTATACAAAAAAGTGGGTGTAATTTTTACTTGAAGTAAGCTTCCCAGACTTGGATACTTCTATGTACACATTATCTGGTCTGAAAAGTGTTTTCTCCACTATTGGTCCAATCTTGCCAGTTGGTTCTTTTAAAACCAAAAATAGTGGAGATAGCAGCTTGCCGTCAGCTGATATAGTCGGCTGAATAGTGTAACTGTGGCTCGTAGAACAGACTGATTGTACAAGGCATTGTACTTGCTTTGCTCCTTCGACTGCTAAGTTCTTCCGGAATGCATTTCTAGTCGGAAGCCACTCTGGTCTGCGTTGAATGTATTTGAAAATCTGTACGTTCCAATATTTTGCTTTACGTCATAGACAAATTTTTATATTTGTTGTTCCAAGATTTTTCCATCTTCAATTGTTTTGGATGTGATGAACTTATTAATTTTTCTCGATACGATACGATGAGCTGCTTTGAATGAGTTTATGCACGTACGAGATGCTTTGAAACGAAAATCAGTATGCTCTATTTCTTTTTGAGCATGTAAGGCCCATTTTTTCAAATCAGAATCGTGCACTATTAAACCAGCATCCACAGCAGCTGAGAAATTTTCGAAAGTGTAACCACAAAATTCGTGCTAATATTTCTTTGTATATCTCCCCGTTGTTCAAATTATGGGTCCACCGGTGCAACTGTCGTATGGATTGCACTTTCTTGAACTTTTGTTTAACACTGCCCAAACCCAAATTTCCTTTCTTCCTGCTGCGCCAATACCCAACGGCCCTTAATTTGCACTCGTAGGATAAGTCTTGGTTATCACGAGTGCATGTATCAGGCGAAAGTTCTGGTTCATACAGGGCGTTTGCCTATTCTTTATCTCCAACAATTTCCATTTCCCAATCCTTAAACGGTTCTTCAAAATGTAAAGAATTTTGTTCTACCATTTCAAAACTACTGTATTCGTTCATTGCACTCAACAAAATATTTTGAAAGTTTTCTTTCAACTGTATTTCATCGTTATTTACTGGCGAATCCGGTGAACGCATAACTTCAAAAGTTACGACAAGCATTCTAATAACGTTCAAAGGATTTATCTTCATTTTTATTAATATTTGCAATTTCGTTTCAAATAGTCTCGAATTGTCAGTGACTTCTTTCGTCGTGTAAAAGAAAAATAGCCGACTGTGGTGAATATATTCCGCGATTGCAGTTTTATCACTGCTTCTACGTCGTATTTCTGATTTAATTATGGGAGCGAGTCACAGACTGAACAGAGGTGACTCCCAGATAACACCTTAAAGTAGGGGGGGGGGATTACGAAGATTATGGAAATATGTCAGTATTTGCTAAATTTTCATGAAAAATATACGAAATAGTAATTTTTGAAATTCGTCTTGTGGTAAATTTAATATGAACTACTAAAAAAATTGTTATCCGTAAAAGTTATCCAATCTGTCATTTTTGGCGGCAAAAATAAATGAGTGAATTCTTTTAAACTGTGAATGTGATTTGTATGAATACCGTAAAAAGTTACTAAAAATAAAAAATTGACAAAGTGGTAGAATTTTCAGCGGAAGAATTTGATTTTTTCCAATTTTCCTTGCTCAATTGGGTCAAATCCATTGTTCAAATGAATTTTAAATGGGATGTTTCAAGTATCACTAGAAGAGTCTCATTGCCTTCAAATGAAAAACAAATCATTAAGATTGGATGCATACTTTTGATCCTATCACTTTCACCAATTATGAAAATGTAATTTCGAGAAACATCTGTCCATCGTTTGATACGTAGTTGTTGAGAATTTGGAGAAAAAACGTATCACTGAGAGAAGAAATAAGAAAAAGAAGAATTACTGCCGTTTGATTGAGATTAAATGTAAACATACATAGAGGTAGTTCACCCCCTTAACTTGATTTGCGATAAAAACTCAAAAACCCATATGCATTATTTTTTTTTCGCTCTTCAAAGTGCAATTGAATCCATCGTGATAGGTGCAATCGTTTTTTTTGGTATAATGATTTGATGAATTTCAACCCCTATAACTTTTTTCCTATGCAACCCCCCGATATGAAACCAGTTGCATTTTCCATCGTTTATCATTAAGGTAATTATCCATTTGGGTGCATTCGATTATCTCAGGTGAAAATAGGTGCAACCTGAAAAGTACCCGTGGAAGGTCTCAACTTCGAAGGATAAATTCATCCCCTAGCAACGTTTTTCCGCCGGTAAGAAAAAAATACGTGTCTCTCAGATTTTAATGTAGAATAACATATGTCAATTTTATCAAAATCAAAGGATGTCAGCGGAAAGACTTTCCTTGTAAGCAGTAATCAAAATGGCTGCTCATCTGACTAAGCAAAAATCAAAAACCTGCACACCTCAACCAACGTGAGGCATGTGATGGGAAAAAATCGGTCAACGAAAAAGCAGGTAGTGGGCAGCGTTTGACGGGTGAACAATCAAAATAGCTGCTTATCTGACTCAGCAATAATCAAAATGGCTGCCCATCTGACTAGCAAAAAAATTTCACTGTCAAATTGTCTATCGATAAAATCAGGCGCAAATACAGGTGGCGCCATCTATATTAACAGTCAGCACCAATATCGCGGGTAAGGTTCTATTATCGCGGTGGTAACATACCGACTGTCGGTAAGGTAGGAATCAGGATACCATGCTGGTTCTAACTCACTGCGTGGGTTGGAACCGGTGTATCTATACTACTTCGGTCTGCGTCAGTAGTATTCTGGAACAGGGCCTCACCTCGGGTTCTTAAGGGTGGATGGATGATATTGGAAACGATGAACCCGGCCTCTCAGTCTTGATTAATTTTGATAGGTTGATTGTCAAAGAGTTACTGTTTACAACAAATGTCCGAATGTTTCACTCGCGGTTTTGATATGAGATGGTTTGAATTATTATTATTTAAATGATTATTTTACGAAAGTTACGAAGTTCTTGATTATTGAAGTAAATTCTTAATATTACCAGATCCAAATTGAATCTGGGCCAAACTTGGTTTAATTTGAGGAAAGCGGAATATCATCAAATTGTCTATTCTTGAAGACATAAGAAATAGTAAAGAAAAGGAAAGAATTTGCAAAGTAGGAGATAGTGATTCTTTTCAAATCACAAGATTATATGAATTCTAGAGTTGACGAATTAGCAAGAGATTTTAGGCCGCTCACAACTAAGATTTTCCGAACGCTACTATTACTCAAGAAGGGCTAATACGGATTGACGTCCACGCACCTCGCAACTTGACAGATGAACGACATGGCTGCTTGGGCGTGAGGGTCCAAGGAGCTGCAGTTGCAATAAGTTACAACGGAAATTAGCAAGTGAAGTGTGAGGGCGACTGTTGCCCAAATCTACACGGTCAGCGTTACTTCGCGCTCTTCGACGGTGTTCCGACAATTCTCAATCTCGTCGCTTACACGTGTAAGATGTTGATAAAAGGTATCTTAAGATAATTTTCACGCATTCATCCACACACTTCAACAGATAATCTATTTTAATTTGTTGGTTCCAAAGGTAGTGGCTTATCCTAATTATTGATGATAATTTTGACTTAAAAAGAGAGATATTTCTAGGCTGAGCGCCGCTGATGCTAATTCAGCAGTCCCTTGTCTCAGTTCTTGGTACCAATTATAAGAAACAAAGTAGAACCTTATAGTAGGGATCATTGTTGGTCCTTACGTGACTTTTGCCAGGAGGGGTGGAACTCGCCGTTATTAGAATATGAGATTTTGATGAAATAACATGTGTGCATTGAAGAAATTAAAGAAATGAAATGAAATGGACTTTTGAAAAAGGTACACCAAGGTGGTACGTTGGGGCGTAACAACTGGAAAAGAAATTTGCGTTACGAATGGTAAGCGATCAATCAAGTTACTATTATCATTTGGAAATTGGATTAGTTATTCTAAATTAAGTCATGACCAATCTATAGTGTTAGGCAAGGGAATTGCACAGATATTTCACATTGATAACGAAATCTGAAGCAACACCTACTCTGATGGATTACTTGTGAAATCTAGTACGCTTGTTCATTAATTTTTTTCAAAACTTATCAAATCCTTGAAATCTTCCGAAACCCTGTGAAATCTTTTCAAATTATCAAGTAGAATTTAGCGATCACATCGAATCAAGAAGTCCAATAGTTGACCGCCGGCGTTTTGACGGTTCTTCACTGTCCTCTTCAGGAGCTTTATTGATCATAAAAAAAAGTGAAAAAAAACTGGATAGCAAAGAGAAATACAAGATTAGTGTCTTGAAGTATTGTCGAAATGTCAGCTCCTAATACTTGAACATCTTGATTCAATTGAGCGCTGAATTCTTACTTATGATTACAATGTCAAAGGCTAATACTTCAAACCTAATATCCTTCTCAATTATTTGGAAAGATTCGATCTCTTAAAATGTTTCAGATAATTTCAAGTCTCAGTCTTTTCAATTTTATGGGATATTTTTCAATCATTGAATTCTGATTAATTTAGAATTTTATCAAGCAATACAATCTTCTATCTTAATTCAATGAAAAATAGTTTAAAAATTTTAGTTAAAACTACAGCATTTGTTATATCATATAATGATCAAGTGTACACAGAGCAAACCTCAGCGTTCTTTGTTTACCAATATGTAGCAAACACAACAGAAAACGACTATACAATCTGTTTAAACAGATGAAATTAATTTCAGATGTACCTCATTTATAATGGGTTTTTGAAAAAAGAAACTGTCTGCTGCGTAAGCGTCTTTATTGTATATTGATTTTATTGATTTTCTTTGTACACAAATTTCGGATTTTAGCTGTAAATACTCATTTTTTATGAAATATTCTGCATATTGTATGAGTTTGAGGTGTAATAACTATGGGAGGTGGTAGGAAAAGCGCATGAATAAACAAAAAATCTCTTCAGGACGAACACTTTCTTTGATACATTTATACAGATGTTGATTAGTTCGCCATTTATTTATTAATTTCTCTCTTTATTTTGTCGTCTGTCACTGACTCCTCCTATATGACTTCCTTAATTATAAACTGCATTTGGTATGGTAAACATTATAAAGTAGAATATTTTTATTTAATTGTTTGATTTAATTTTTTATTTCACTTGTTATTTTATTTTTCATTGTATAACAAGGATTCAATAAGCACTTTCATTTGAATATTATGACAGATAGATAGAGTATTAGGAATATTTTGTCGAAACAAAAGATTCAACAAATTCCTATGCGTATCAATCCAACGAATGCGTGGCCCATCTGTTTATGAAATCATGTTATGTCCGGGAATTTCTTAGAAATTGATAAATTGAAAAACAGTAGCCGTTCTGCATATTTTGCACATTGCGCGAGTAACAATTTTTGCAATTGAAAAATTGGTAATGAAAATTTTTATTTGGCTATTATCATCAATCAAGTCAAATAATATTATTTTTTTCGTAATAAACTAAATAAATGACACAAATCAACTCGTATTATTTTCTGTATTTTGTTCTGGACTATTGTTCATTAATATTAACAAGAACAATTCACGAATATGTATAACAATTGTGTTAATGAATACTGTTTACTAATTTGGATGCTGTGGGAAGTTTAGAATAAGAATTCAGGTGATACTGAAATTGTTGTCATTTTCCTTGTGTTTGCGGTTTTGTTGTTTTTTGTTCAGGTTGTGTGTATCATCCACAAACACCGTGGCATATTCTACGAAAAAATATACTATATTCTCTCTCAAATATCTTTTCAGATACAGTTTTTGAGAAGACTGGGAGGGACAAGTACACACGTTTTTTTGTTCAATTCGTTGGCTCACTCGTAAACGCAGTAGCCTGAGAATACAGCATGGACGGAAGAAAGAAAAAAAAGTGTTCAAAGACACAAATTTTCGGCAGATGATTATGAGTGAGTATTCGCACTGTACGAATGAGTAGAATCATAATATTTTGGAAAAAAAATTAATTTTATATTTTATTCAACCATATACGTACCTGATAACGTAAAAATTATTATTTCTTGAGAAGCTACGATATTGCATTTGTCAAATTCTGATTAGGATTCGATAAAGAAATCTGTGAGCGCTTGGCTAGTTAGAGCCAATTTGAAATACAATAGAGAAATGTGAGAACAAATAATTTTAATGATCTTCTCTAATTCCTTAATAGGTTTCCATTCGAATCTGCCAATTTCTATTGTGCAGGGCCAAACTGGGATCAAACGGTAATCCAGAAGAAGAGAGGATGAAAGGGAAGAACATAACACAGACTAAGCGTAACGAAGACTGTCCTTTTTTAATATCATGTCTAGTCGAGAGTGAGAGGGAAGGTTTTTCAAATTTTCTTTGCGCCGTGGTACATAGATCGCCCTGTTTCATTCTTACGGGGAGATAAAATAAGCTTTTCGAATGTATATTCGTCGAAAAGAATGATTACCACCCCAGTTAGAGGCCCTGGGTATAAGTTATACCGGGCAACTCGTAAATTAGTATATTTTTTTCAGTATTTGAAACTTTGATGTCTCGTTGACTACTCCGATTACTTATATAAATAAGTATATGGGGAGTATCGCGTACTCTTCCGGTACGAAGACTAGTTGTATTGATTTCGGCCAAACGTATAGTTCCGTTCTACTTTGTACCTTTCATATTATATATATTTGGGACGGGGATCCTGGCCCGGTAAAGACGTGGTTGAACGGTCGCCCGAGAGTGGGGACGAGCCTGACGAGAGTAGTTGATGCCGAACCACGGTGAAAGAGAGACACGGGCTATATTTTTATCGTTCCTTGTATTTCAATAAAGTTGACAATTTTTATTTTCATTTTCTCATAACTCGTCTCGTGTGTTATCGATTCTCCTCACAATCCTCAAACCCTACATATGGGGGCTCGTCCGGGATTGCGTTGAGATGTCGAGTGGAACCGTGACCGCGAAAAGAGTGAGATTGTGGAAAAAGTCGAAACGGTGTTAGGTCGTAAAGTCGTCCAGTCGAAAGCTGCTAAATCGGAAAAGGTGTCGATTCGAAACGTCGTCCAGTCAAAAATCTTTTGATTCAAAAGTCGTGAAGTGATAAGTCGAAAAGTCGTTGAGTCGGAAGATATAAAGTCGAAAGTCGTTGATTCGAAAAGGCGCCGTGTCAAAAAGCGGTCAAGTCGGAAGTCGTCGAGTTGAAAAATAAAGTCGCGAGTGATCATCGGTAACAACGCCGCATAATTAACAACAAAGTTGCAAGAAGTAAGAAAAGACGCAATAATGGTGCTGAAAAGATCGCAAGAAGGCGCAGAGGACAAAGGAGGTGAAACAGGCAACCAAACAAAGCAAGCGAACGACCCACAACCATCGGGCTCGAGAGAGAGCGACGACGGAACAAACGGGGGCAAGCAGGGTGGAACGAAAACAAAACGAGGCGCGAAGGAAAAAATTCCCGCTTCCTCAACACCAAAGCCAACAGTGATTACGCTCAGAAAACAGTTGGGAAGGTTGGGCTTGTCGACCAAGGGAATTAAAGCCGAACACATGAGTCGATTGAGACAACATGAAGAAAAAGATGATACAGACGAAGAAGGCGATGCGAACAAAGAAGTCAATAAAGAAGGCAATGGAGATACCGATGGAGATTAAGTCGATACAGAAGACGAGATCGATAAAGAAGGGAGTGACGTGACGTCGGACTCATCTTGCCACGAGAAAACCTCGGAAGAAGAAGGGAAAGCAGCACGTGGCGTCGAGAGAAACGACGCACGTACGCGAAGGAGAAGGACAGTCCGCATGGAGAGACGCGAACACAACATGCCGAGTTTATTTACGATAAAAGACGTCGAGGGAAGTATCTCTCATTTTTTTAGTGACGATAAGTTGCAAGTCGAAAAGTGAATAGACGAATTTGAGGACATGTCAGGGTTGTTACAATGGGTCAATTTGCAGAGAGTGATTCACGCGAATCGATTGTTAAAAGGTTCCGCGAAACAATATATCGCTCTACAAAAAGGACTGACAACGTGGAAGTCGATGAAGAAAAGTCTTTTGAAAGAGTTTGAAACCAAAGTGAACACCGCCATGGTGCATTTACAGCTGTCAAAAAGGAAGAGACAGGCGAACGAAACGCCGAGACAGTATGTTTACGCCATGAGTACGATCGCAAGTCAAGGCGACGTCGAGGAAGAAGCCGTGATGCAGTACGTCATCTACGGCATACAAGACGACGAGGCGGCAAAGTCAATTTTGTACAGTGTGTGTAATATTGGCGAGCTCAGAAAAAATCTCGAGCGATACGACCGGATGAAAGAAAAAACCGATGGTAAGACGCAGAAAAACAAATCGAAAGTAGTGACGAAAGACAATAAAAGTGACAAACCGAAAGGCGAGAAAGCGGCAGGATGCTTCGGGTGCGGTTCGAACGAGCATCTCGCGCGTAACTGTCCGAAAAAAGACGACTGACCAAAATGTTTTAAGTGCAATAAGTTCGGGCATATCGCGGCGAAGTGTGACGGACGCGAGAAAACGACGGACGGTAACGTGAAGTCGGTAAATGTAGTGACTCGCTCGTCAACGGACGACGAGATCACGGTCGAGTTAGACAATGTGAAAATACAGGCGATGATAGACACCGGTACGGACTATACGTTGTTACGACGCAGTGAGTACCAGAAAATAGGCAGTCCGCCGCTGCGAGAGACCTTGAACACGTTCGAAGGATTCGGAAGTACGCGAGTGAAGTCGGACGGAGTTTTTCGTGCTACGGTGACGATACAAGGAGAAGACTACGATGGAGACATCTTTGTTATCCCAGATTACGCTATGAGTCACCTCATGCTGGTGGGGAAAAAGATCACGAGACAAATGGAAGTGGTGATACGAGGAGGGTTAATCACAATAACAAAGTTGCATACAAACAAAAGTCGAGACGACGGACTCGAACGAAAGGAAATTGCAGCAGAAGAGACGGACGACGTATTTCGCGAGCTGAGGTTAGTGAATCTCATCGAGACTAGGTCAGTTGATGTTAACGATCGATATCGTAAAGAAATTGAGGAGATCATCGAAGGTCACGCGCCGAAAAAAGAGGTCGTGACGGACGTCGAGACAAAGATCGTGCTCCAGGATGACACGCCGGTTTGTTTGAGACCTCGACGACTTACTGTAAAAGAAAAAATCATCTTCGACAAACAAATCGACGAATGGTTGAAAGAAGGGGTTATTCAGCCGAGCAAGAGTAAATATTCGAGTTCAGTCGTGATTGTACCGAAGAAGAACAACGAATATCGAGTGTGTGTCGATTATCGTCAATTAAACAAGAAGATAGCGCGGGATCGTTTCCCGATGCCACTTATTGACGATCGGATCGATGCTCTCGCAGTCGCAAGGGCATTTTCAGTGCTCGATTTGAAGAACGGGTTTTTCCATGTTCCCGTTGCACTGGAAAGCCGAAAGTACACATCGTTCGTTACACCAGACGGACAATACGAATTCGTAAAAACACCGTTTGAATTGTGTAATAGTCCAACATCTTTTTTACGATTCATCGACAAAGTATTTCGGGATTTAATCCGGCGAAATATTGTTTGCACGTACGTTGATGATTTAGTTGTGCCGGGCAAAGATGAAGACGAGGCCCTGGCTAATCTGATAGAGACACTGGAAGTTGCGGCAGAGAAGGAGTTATCCATCAACTGGAAAAAGTGCGCGTTCCTAAAGCGTCGCGTGGAGTATCTTGGACATATCATCGAGGGAGGGACCGTCGGTCCTTCGCCGTCCAAAGTCAAAGCAGTCAAGAGTTTTCCGAAGCCTACGTCGAAGAAAGCAGTACAGAGTTTTCTCGGTCTGACCGGTTATTTCCGGAAATTCGTCCGTGATTACTCGAAGATCGCAAAACCGTGGTCAGAGCTGTTAAAAATCAATCAAAGATTCCGCTTTGGGGCTGAAGAAGAAGAAGCGTTCGAACGATTGAAACAGCTGTTGGCTAGTGAACCGATACTACGAATTTATCGACCGGATGCAACGACGGAGTTACATACTGATGCAAGCAAAGAAGGTTATGGGGCTGCACTGCTCCAAAAGGGCGAAGAAGTCGACCATTTCTACGTCATGTATTTTACAAGTCGTAAAACGTCGGACGCAGAGAAGAAGCGGCATTCGTATGAGCTCGAAGCCTTGACGGTAATACACGCGGTCAAAAAATTCCTAGTGTATTTGCTCGGAATAAAATTCAAGTTGGTTACGGACTGCTCAGCGTTTCAAAAGACATTGAGTAAGATTGATATTTCACCGAAGGTCGCGAGGTGGGCCCTGATGTTGGAGGAATTCGAATACGAGGTGGAACACCGCGCGGGAACTCGTCTCAAGCACGTCGACGCGTTGAGCCGATATCCTGTGTTGACCGTCGAAGACCGGATCACGCCGGTGATACGAAAGGAGCAAGATAACGAAGAAAGATTGCACGTAATCAAGAAGGTTCTCGAGACGGAGCCGTACGAAGACTATTCATGTGAGAATGGGATCTTGGTGAAACGAGTGGGAGACAGAAGTGTCGTGGTGCTTCCGACGAGCATGCACCCGGAAATAATTCGGAAGACACACGAAAATGGGCATTTCAGGGTCAAAAAGATGCTCGAGAGCATCAAATCAGAGTATTATATTTCTAATTTGAAGGAAAAACTCGACAAATACGTCAGCTGTTGTGTACGGTGCATCCTAGCTGAAGGGAAGCGAGGAAAGAAGGAAGGAATGCTGCAGACGATACCGAAGGGTGACGTTCCGCTTTCACCGTACCATATGGACCATCTAGGGCCGATGACAGCGACGTCGAAAATGTATAAATATCTGTTCGTGGTAGTCGATGGGTTCTCCAAATTAATTTGGATCTATCCGAAAAAGGCGACAAGAACAAGCGAGGTCTTGGACCGATTAAAAACTCAGCAGAAGGTGTTCGGAAACCCGAAACGGATCGTTAGTGATCGGGGGACGGCATTCACGTCGGCGGAGTTCAAGGAGTACTGCATCGGAGAGAATATCGAACACGTTCTAATAACAACGGGAGTGCCGAGAGGGAATGGACAAGTCGAAAGAATAAATCGAATAATTATTTCGATTTTAACGAAGTTGTCGTACGAGAGTCCGGATCGATGGTATCGACACGTTGACCAAGTCCAGTGTGCCATCAACAGTACGTTTCAGCGAAGCGTGGGCTTAAGCCCATTCGAAGTACTCTTTGGGGTGAAAATGAGGCAGAAGGAAAACGTCGAAATACTCGATTTAATCAAAAAGGAGGCGGTATCGCAATTTGACGAAGAACGAGAGGCATTACGAGTGCTTGCAAAACAAAACATTGGTGAAATCCAAGAAAAAAACCGAAGGACACACGATCGAGGTTGCAAGCCAGCAACAAAATCTCGCGTAGGCGTCCTGATTGCGGTCAAACGGACGCAATTAGGTCCGGGGTCCAAATCGAGGGACAAATATTTGCGGCCGTACAAGGTGACACGAGTCAAGGGACACGATCGAGACGAGATGATCCGACAGACCGAGGGAGAAGGTCCTTG
The DNA here is from genome assembly GCF_021901455.1 of Neodiprion lecontei. Classification (NCBI taxonomy): domain Eukaryota; kingdom Metazoa; phylum Arthropoda; class Insecta; order Hymenoptera; family Diprionidae; genus Neodiprion; species Neodiprion lecontei. Next base: position 13,488,000 of record NC_060262.1, on the reverse strand, counting down.
TATCACCACATCGTCAGCAGATCAAATGAAACCGTTCGAGGTTTATTCTCCGGAAGCCGGAGAATTGCAGGAAAAGCCGAATGTGGGACGGGGCCCCTGGCCCGGTAAAGACGTGGTTGAGCGGTCGCCCGAGAGTGGGGACGAGCCTGACGAGAGTAGTTGATGCCGAACCACGGTGAAAGGGAGACACGCGCTATATTTTTATCGTTCCTTGTATTTTAATAAAGTTAACAATTTTTATTTTCATTTTCTCATAACTCGTCTCATGTGTTATCGATTCTCCTCACAATCCTCAAACCCTACATATATATATTTATTGTAACGTGTCATTTCTTTTATGCATGCTCGCTTCAAGGTGCTCTCTGAATCTTGGGCGGAGCCCAGGGATAAGGGTCTCAGGGATCGGGTCGCGAAGCAATTGTAAAGGACCGCCAGAACTGGAGTCACGCATCCGAGCTTCGACATGACTGTAGTAGCGAATCGTGATCGTTATATAGCAGGTCCTTTTTTTTTGTGAGAACTTCGGCCACAGGCCAGCGGCTAACTCCGGCACTGAGGATATTTCGGCAAGTCGAAGCAGCGACGATCTCGCGGGAAGGAAGCCGAGGCTGCGGCGGAGGAGCCAACGCAGATCCCCGCATCGCGGGAATCCAAGGTAGATGCAATTCCCGCTGGCGGCCGGCGCGCCGCAGCCTCTCCCCCTTCATCCCGCCAACAATTGACTAGCGAACTTGCGACGGACCGACTGGCGACGAGGGAGCACCACGCTCACCACCAAGACGCCATGAAGCTGCGCGGAGGACGAGATTGCGATTTAGCGTTAAGTTCTGCGCAGCAATGCTATTAAAGGTGCGTGTCAAGTTGCGCAATCGACGGAATCAATGACGGATCGATTATTGCGTATTCTTATGGGTATGACGTCACGTATGGGATGGCGTATCGAGATCCGTGTTGCCGCAGGTCGTAGGTTTTTGAAACTACTCCAGTTCTGGCGGTCGTGATAAGAAGTCACGTTTTGGGGAGTTTCGCAAAGTAATGGAGTCGCCCAAAACTCGCAAGGGGAATGGAAAGGGGGCTGCAAGGATGTAGAAGGTAAGCGCTGCTTTTATTCCCACGATTGAATTTCGAGCATAATTACGAAACGGCGTGCTGAGTAACGGATAGCCGTTTTGGATTTGCGTTATAGAAAAGTACTCGAAATTCTTTTGCCGATTCTTTTGCTTGATGACCGTAGCCTGAGTACGCGTGTTAGAGTAGAGTAAATTTTGAGTTCCTGAGAAAGTTGAGTAGAGTCATGGGTTTTAGTTGAGTCTCTCTCGTTTTTGAAATCAAGTATAGCCGAATTTCGCTCTACCGGGTCGAGCCACGTTATCGGGTTTTTCAGTGTCACCTCTCGAGTAGGTCGGGAAGTGCCGAATTGGAGTGCTCGAATTAGCGGATAACGTTTTGGAGGATTTTGAGAAGGTTTGATTTCGAATTTGTTGCGATAACGTATAATTTAGGTTACGTTGAGTTGCGCTTGCTCTTAGTTTCGTACCCGTTTAGTTAGGATAATGTTAATTGGGTTGTGTTACTTTGAGATTGTGTATAGTTTGTAGTTACATTTAATTATGCTTGCGCTTAGTTAAGTTGCCGTTTATTTAAGATAGTGTTTAGTCGAGTGAAGGTGATGTATAGTCGAAATTGCCGTTGCGTTGAGCAGCGGTTGAGACGAGAAGTTCAACTATTGAGTTTTGGTTGCATCTGAAATATAATGGCGTTGCGGATTTGTTTGGTTGAAATAAGCTTTAGGTTAAGTTATGTTGTCACATTTATATTTAGGGAAGTCGCGGTAGCGTCGAAGCTCCGAGCCTGGTGAGATCTCGGGTGAGATTGAGAATGCCGTCTGTTCGGTAGCCCGACGGCGCACCGTCGAGAAAGTGGTTTTAGTTTCGGTTTTGAGCAATTATCGCTGTGGAGAAGAAACGGCGAATTTGCAAATTGAGAATAGCTTATGGCGATTTTGTGATTGTTGAGTGACGTTTTAGTTAGGGAGCCGCGAGATCAGTAGAGTAAGAAATAAAGTAGGTTACGTGCAATTTTCTGTTTAATTTTATAATCGCGACGAGCGACTTTTGGATTATTGTTTTTTAGTTTTTGTATCACCGCTATTGTGAAATATAAGATTTTGTTTTACTTCTTTTGTTAAGTAGCGTGTGGTTTCCGCGTGTCTCTTACTCTTCAAAAATTACCCCTCCCCTCTCCGCGGTACTGAGCTACCGAGCATATTGCCGAGGTATAGCGCATTAACGATTTCGAGGCGTGTTAATGACGCCAGGCGCCCAACAAAACTTCGCGATATTGTTTTTAGATCCAGGGTACATCGTGGACGCCAAATTATTGTGCACGCGGTAAGTTCTCGGTCATTTTCTCCGAGTGACTGAGGAGCGGAAAAAATATGTATATTGTGACGTGGTATTTCGTACCCCGTCACTTTGTTTAATTATCGCATTCCCCTTGTTGCAGATATCGCTAAAAATAACGAAAGCACGTCTGAGGCCAATACTCCAAAAATGAACGACTAATTATCTTTAAGTTGAATTCTCTTTACTAAGCTAATTGTATGCTATTTTCTAATTCTGTAATGCTCTTCGAGAACCATCCGCGAGACCTTCGCGTCAAGATACCAGGACACTGCCTGACAGGGGTCACGTACCAGCTCAACATCGACACCACCGACTACAGACGAACGAATACCGCTGAAACCACTCCCGATGGATGCCTATCTAGTTGTCGAACAGGGTCGTGCGTGATGCACAAACAGCACCTCCAACTATTTGAGACTTATCGGCCAGGAGCCGAACCACGAACGAATGCTTCTACCGCTCGGATGCATCGTCAGGCGGCGTACAGGGCTGTGCGTCAAAAACACAACAAAGCCTCCCGTCGACGATACTTATCAGCCTGGAGCTGAACCGACCCTAACATCTACTAAGTCGTTGACTATCCAATAGAAGACGGTTTTCTCTTCACGAACCGTCTTATCGAAGGACTGCGGCGTGGAATAGGCTAATGATATGCTGACCACGTGGATCTGGTGGATCTAGTGTGGGGATCCGGGTTAAGGGCCACCACCACCAGATCGTTCCGGCATGAGGGCTTCGATGAGCGAGGGCCGGGATGCAGCGCCGACGAAATAGCTACAACGGGGAGTACCAGTAAAGCAAGGAGTGAGTTACAGTCGGTCGCAAGTCCAAAGGACCGGTGACGTAACATTGCCGCACACCTCAATATCGCAACACATGAGCAGTACGACCTCCCCTCTCACCAACGATACCGCACAGCTGAAGGAAAACATCTCTAACCACCTTCCGACGTCCCGATACCTCGATACCTGTAGTCGAGGGAAAAGAAAAACAAGCGGCGAGGGATTATCGCCGCCTACCCGTGGACCAGGCCACGCGACCTGCTGGTCCAATTAAAATACCGCAAATTTTAGGAAGAATCACGTGACAGCAGCTCGACGAAAATCAGGATCATCGCTCATCTCGTCACTCTACGTTCAGTTTTCGCAGTAAACAGACGTGTTCTCGTTAGAAAGTTTCTCGTATCATTATCGCATCTATATCGTATTCTATACCAGTTTCTATCTTCTTTCACGTAAGTGAGGTTCCTTTTCTATTTTGTGAAGCCACGAGATTACTTGCAATATATCGTACCTTTACCTTTATCTCTTTCTCTCTTTACCTTGCAGTTGGTCTGCTTGAGCCAATTGGGCTCGTATCTTTTCTCTTTATCTGCAGTTGGTCTGCTTGAGCCACCTGGGCTCGTACCTTATTCTCTCTTATCTCTTATCTTGTCCCTTTCTCTGTCTTATTGCAAATAACTTCGCGACTGGTTGACTATTACTTACGCATTGTAGTGACTATCGCTTTATCTTATTATCTTTCTCTTCTGGGATATTTGGATGTCTAATATCGCTGTCTAGCAGCGCGTTCCGTTAAAGGATCAATTTTTATTTTAGCTACTGAGCATTGCTATTTTGTTATATTTTCTCTGATTAGTTTCTATCTGTCTCTTTACCTATTATCGTTGATTATCGTATCTTAGTGAGAGTACCGCGGGAGCGATCTTATATCGCTGCGCGGTCCCGCTCGTCGTTCATTTGACATTGGAGTATTGTGCCGTATCGCATAACATCTTTTTCATTATTTTCTTCGCTAATATCGCTGATCGTAGTTGTCCGTAGTCTATTTGGTTTGCCGTACGTTGCATATTAATTATCTTGAATATTGTCTGTCTTATCTTGAATTGCCTTTTATCGTACCGAATATTATCTCTCTTTCTCTCGCACTTACCGCAAACTATAGACTACGTATTATCTGTTATTCTCTATACTTTATGATAATTTTCTATTTGACCTGTCACTTGAATTTACCTTGTAATTGACAATTCCCTGTCTGCCTATTTCTGATCATTCTGGTAATGTGACAACCATTACATTTGTTGTATTTCGCATGTGTTTATAATCGGTTCTCATATTTTATGATTTATTTGCTTACCGCTTAATTTAAGTACAGTATATCTTTTCTGTTCTGCCTATCTATCTTAAAACCGTGTTAATCATTACCTTTAGTATCGCGAGCTTACGCATATTTCCCGCTTATTCGGAAAATGTTCCGTTATTTGTTAACTCTCTCGCTTAACCTTTCTCTGGCTGTAAATATTGTTAATTATCGCATTTATCGTACTTGTATCGCAATCTCTTCAGCTACTTGCTTGTCAGTAAACTTATCGCTTCTTGTTTAATATATTTGATATTATTCCTGTTTCACCTGTTTCTTATTTTATCTATTGGATTCGACTCCGCCCCTCTACCATTATCTTGTCTCTCTGAGCGAACTGTGAAAAACCGTCGTAGAACCTGACCTTACCTTTATCTATTACCTTTACCTTTACCTTCGTCTTTTTCTCTAATTATCTATTTTTGACGCATGTGCGTCTGGCGCCCAACAATTGTATCTTTCTCCCTTAGTATCTCTCTCTATCTAATTAGTTAGGTTAGTGACTGCGCCGTAGGGTAACCAATTATCGTTCTATCGTTTTTACCCTCAAAATCAAAATTGGTTACAAAATGGCGCCCAACGTGGGGCCACGCCAATAAAGAGGGATTATCTTATTCAAAGGTGGAAGCAAATTTTATCGTATATTGTCAAAGCACCAGAGAAAAGTAAGAGACCGAACACGAACCCCAGAAACCCCAAAAATTGACAAAATTGCAAGGAACTCAGACAATTGAGCAACATATTTAACTTAATTGATTACCGCGACCAAGATTGGATATAAACCAAAGTTTGAATATTAGAATTCCATATTGCGACCGAATACAGCCTAGATATCGCTAAATTAAAATATCGAAAATTGAAAACTATTTAAATATCGCACGGCTTAACCGCCATCAATAAAGCAAATTCAAAAATTATCTAAATATCGCACGGCTTAACCGCCATCAATAACGCAAATTCGAAAATTATCTAAATATCGCACGGCTTAACCGCCATCCATAACGCAAGGTCGAAAAATATTTAAATATCGCACAACATAACTGCCATAACTATCGCGAACATAAAAACACGTGGATACCGCAGAGATTAACCGACGGACCTCTCGAATAATATCAATAGAAAAACTCAGGGATAATACGATACGACCTAAACATCCTGACCTTATAAACTGCTCAGTCTAGTGTATGGCAAGGGTGATCCCTTGTTGTAATCAAACTTGTTATCGATTCGCTAGATCGCGGTGTTTTGGTTTCTTCAGCGAGGTCACCATATTAACCTTCTTGCATAACAAAATTTATTGTGAAACCTTTGGCTTGGGTAGGATAATATAATCTTCCGTTGTTTATATCGCAGTTTCCGGCTTTACAGGGTCACGCTAGTTAACCGATTCAATAATCTGTCAATACCGCAATTTCTTTCTCTTCGGGTCACCTATCGCTAGTCAATACTTCTTATGTCAATACACACGTCCGCTAAGGCGTGGGTAGACTCCTTGACCGACGCCGAGTTAAACACCGAGTTAGAAGGACGCTCGTTGTCAATATCAGGTATATTACCGGTCCGTCGTCAGCGGTTGACGAATTACTGTAAACAACACGGCCTAAGCATGGACGACCCCCCTGCTCTGGACGATGTTTATATGGCTACACCGACAGACGACAGCGACAGTGTGACGTTACCTACACAGACGCAACCGATCAACCCCGCGTCTTATACCGACGAGGAAAATCGTGACGTGACGCGACCGTCGAACCGTAACCCCGATACGTCAGCAACTGGCGCGATTCGGAAGCAGCCACCGGAACCACAACCTAGCCGAATTAATCCGCGAAATATACCGCCAGAATTCCTTCCCGGCAATGACGCACCGGCTAAGCCGGCGCCCGTTCAGCAGCCGCCTTTGAGATCACGGGAGTATCACCCGGCGAATCCGCAACCATTTGACTACCGCACAGGGAATTCTCCACCTTATGAATATCGCGACGCACCGCCGCTGCGGAGATCTGCCTTCCGCAACCAGGGTTTCGAGGACAGCCAATATAACTTCCCGCGACCGAGCATGAACAGCAACTTCGCATCACCGTCTAGACCGACAGCGTTAGCAGCGTATGAAGTTATGAGGAAATGGAATCTCAAGTTTTCGGGAACGCGTAACGAGGACGCCGAAGCATTTCTCGCACGTATAGACGAGGGCCGATCGCTCATTAACATTCGCGACGAGGATATTTTGAATAGCATCCCCTTCTTCTTGTCAGGTGTCGCAATTTATTGGTTCCGCAACAAACGCGAAGCGTGGCATTCTTTTGCAGAATTTAAAGCCGCGTGGCGCCGTAGATTTGTCAACCCGGAATTGCAGTTCGCATTGAGGGAGGAAATTCGTAGACGAACCCAGGGCGAATTCGAGTCAGTCGCCGATTATTTAACATATATGAGAGCGTATTTCGACAGATTGAGGCCCGCGTGGTCGGAAGAGGAACAGTTAGATTACGCATACCGCAACTTATTACCGCGATTACAGGTTGCAATTCGACGAGACGAATTACAGGACCTTGATCAATTAGAAGACATTGCGAGTCGGATAGAAATCAGCTTCCGCGTAGCAAATAATTATCAAGCACCGCCAACCCCGGAACGATCGGTACTACCCGAATTAGCTTACCGCGGGCAAAGAAATCCAAGGCCTTCTCGCAATAATTTCGCAGCAATTAACTTTTTCGAGGAAGGCCCAGAACCCGAGACGGAAATGGCCAACGCGACCCAATTCGCTCAATCAACACCTAATCGTGGGACACAGGGTAACCGACCCAACGGTCGAAGTGCACAACCGCGAGCTAAGACCCCGCGATTCAATAGTCGAAACGATACCAGTGCGCCAACCACTCCTACCGCTACCACGGCTCAGACGGATACCGCGGGCATCGCGAATAACTCTCCTGAGTTCGCCGGCAACCCCTTTCTGCCGAGCCCAAAAGGTACGCTGATCTGCTACAGGTGTAGAAAACCCGGTCACCGATATGCGAATTGTCCCGAACCCGCGACCGGTCTATACTGTTTCCGATGTGGCAAAGTCGGATATACTAAGGTGACGTGCCCGAATCGGTGTGCGGGAAACCAGTGATGGAGCCGCACGAACGGGGAACCGCGGAAACCCCTCCGTCACCCGAATCGTTAGATTTTTGTAATCCGATCCAAGCGCCTGCTAGAATTCCGCTATTATTTCTCAACTTCGAAATTTTATCGCAACCAGTCGCAGCATTATTTGATTGTGGCTCTTCTCGCACCTTTCTTGGCCCAGAGGCTATATCGCTAGTTACCGCTTTAAATCTTCTAATTTTACCGTCTCGCTTAGGTCCGGTCAAAATGGCCGCCGGACAGGAGGCACAGATTACCGGTGAGGTGGGCTTACCGGTCATGCGACGAGGGGTTTACCATAATATTCCCGCTCGTCTAGTGCCCAGTCTTAGCTTCTCTTGTATCATTGGGTTAGACTTCATTCGGATATTCGGGATCGTAGTGAATTTTGCCGCATTGACCTGGCGTTTCCCGGATGACCCTAAGCGTATTTACACATTCGATAATGATCCACGCGTAGCTGCCAATCCTTGTTGCAATGGTTTAGTCACCTTATCGGAACAGCAAACTCTCAAATTAGCAGCCTTTATGAAGTCCGAGATACCGCCTATGCCTGAACACATTGGAGTAACCAAGCTCACTTCCCATCGAATTGACGTAGGGAACGCTCTCGCGATCCGCCAGAGATCTTACCGCGTATCGGCTAAAATACAGGAGGCTATAGACGAAGAGGTAGGCAAAATGCTAGCAGCCGGTATCATCGAACCATCTCATAGCGCATGGGCTAGCCCCATAGTAATGGTAAAGAAGCCAAATGGTTCTTATCGCTTCTGCATAGATTTCCGCAAAGTCAATCAGGTATCTAAGAAAGACGCGTACCCTCTGCCTAGAATGGACAGTATCCTGGATAAGCTTCGTTCAGCTCGCTATATCTCGACCATCGACCTTAGCCAGGCGTATTATCAAATTCCGCTTACCGAAGACAGTCGTGAAATTACCGCATTCATAGTCCCCGGGAAAGGACTATTTCATTTCACTAGGATGCCTTTTGGCCTAACCGGTGCGCCGGCCACGTTTCAGAGGCTATTAGATAGATTAATAGGACCGGATATGGATCCACATGCGTTTGCGTACCTGGATGATATAATAATAGCTACTAAAACTTTTGACGAGCACCTTCACTGGCTCAAACATGTCTTACACGTCATTCATTCCGCAGGATTAACCGTCAACCCTGAAAAGAGTAAGTTTTGTCGCTCGGAGGTCAAGTACCTCGGTTTTCTCGTAAATAAACACGGCTTGCAAATAGACCCGGGTAAAGTCTCGCCTGTAGTTAACTATCCAGTACCGACTAACGTCAAATTAGTCCGACGCTTTCTAGGAATGGCATCTTGGTATCGTCGCTTTATTCCCAAGTTCGCTTCAATTACCGAACCGTTAACTAGGCTTTTAAAGAAATCTCAGGACTGGATTTGGGATCAGGAACAAAATACCGCATTCGATGAAATTCGAACCCATTTAACTACCGCACCAACATTAGCCTACCCGAATTTTGAAGTACCTTTTGTCTCACACACGGATGCTAGTAATGTCGGAGTCGGGGCAGTATTAACCCAGACTCAAGATGGCGCGGAGCGTGTTATCGCGTATGCCAGTCGAACCCTATCGGACGACGAAAGAAAATATTCAGTGACCGAACTGGAATGTCTCGCCGTGTTATGGGCCATACAGAAATATCGCGCTTATATCGAGGGCTACCATTTTACCGTCATTACCGATCATAGTAGTCTAAGGTGGCTCCATAATCTCAAAAACCCCACGGGAAGATTGGCTCGTTGGGCTCTCGAGCTACTTAGTTATGATTTCGAAATCATCCACCGTAAAGGTGCGCTAAACGTAGTTCCTGACGCACTATCCCGCATCCCCGAAGTAGCCGCCGTTATAATACCGTCGGATGACCCCTGGTACGATCGTCGTAGAGCCGAAGTAATATCGCAACCTAAGAAATTTCCGCGTTGGAAAATAGATGGGGACAAGTTATATTTTTATCGCGAAGATCCAATAATCGGTACTCTAGTTCAGGATCTAGATGCTTGGAAACTAGTCCTACCCGCAAATCTTCATTCTCGCGCCTTGCAAGAAGCACATAGTGACCCCCAGGCCGGTCACCTAGGTGTCGACAAGTCTCACCGCAGATTAGCTCTCGCATACTATTGGCCTAAAATGTATCACGACGTGGTCCAACACATCAAGCGTTGTGACGCCTGTCAGCGAAGCAAGGTGGACCAACGGGCCCCAGCAGGTTTAATGGGACGTAGGGTCATCGAACAACCGTGGACAGTAGTCGCCGCCGACATAATGGGTCCATTCCCTCCCAGTCGCTCGGGCTACGCCTATCTCCTTGTCTTCCAGGACCTGTTTACGAAGTGGGTCGAGATTTGCCCTTTGCGCAAGGCTACCGGTCGTAATATTAGTGACGCCTTCACCGATTTAATCGCATCACGCTGGGGCACCCCCCAAGTACTACTGACTGACAATGGCACCGAATTCGTAAACAAATCCATAAAAGAACTTGCCGATACCTACCACGTAACCCACACGACGACGCCACCATATCACCCTCAAGCCAATCCCGTAGAACGAGTCAACCGCGTGTTAAAAACCATGATTATCGCTTTCCTCGAGCAAGAACACCGTGAGTGGGACCTACACCTCCCCGACTTTCGTTTCGCTTACAATACCGCATATCATACTTCCGCCCAAACGAGTCCAGCGTTCTTAAATCTCGGTCGGACACCAGTTCCAATAAATTCCCTTCGGCGAATAGCCAGCGGCGACGTACAAGTGGAAAGACAGAGTCCCGAGCTCTGGAAGGAGCGTATGGAACGCCTCCAACTGTTACGGGAATGGGTCGCCGAAAACCTGGCTAACGCGTTTGAACGACAAGCCAGTTATTACAATCGCCGTCATCGGACCCAGCCGTACTCCGTGGGAAAACTAGTATTGAAACGCCAACATACTCTTTCTTCGGCTGCTCAAAATTACAGCGCCAAACTGGCTAAGAAATTCCATGGACCATATCGCATTGCCAGAACCATCTCCCCTGTAGTCGTTGAACTCAGCGACGTAGTTAGCAACAAGGTGATTGGGAAAACCCATATTGGGCATTTAAAGGCATATCGTAACAATTAGACTTGACTTTCGCAGATACCGCAAATACTTCTCGCACCAACTTTTTATACCGCAACAACCCATATCGCAACCGACTCGAGCATGAGCGACTCCAGCGGGACGGAGGGGGAGTTCGAGGAGCCGCAGTTCCCCGAGGCGGAGGCCGAACCCAGGGGCTGGGCCAGGCTGGCTCGCCACCAGCCGCTGCTGCAGCAGCTCAGGCGTCAGCATCCGGCCTTTTGGCTGGATCTGACGACCGCCGCCCTGGAGGTCCACGAGGACCGGGCGGAAAGTTACCGGGCCCTGCGACAGGCCGCCATTATCCACCCGCACCCAGACGACAGCACCCGGGGTACCCAGGCCGGTAACGGCCTCGGGCGGAACGAGGTCGGGACTCAGGCGGAGCACCCGACCATCTGCGAGACGCGGTCAACAGGGACCCCGACCCACGAGACCAGGGTCCCCGTTGACAGCCAGCCGCCGACAACGGGGGTAAAACGGGCCTCCACCCCACCCGAGCGCCACCATTCCCGGGAGAGAGCCGCACCCCGGGCGGCAAGCACCAACCCCCGGCCAACACCACCCGCGGTCTCACCGGTGAGGCCGAGGTACCCGCGACCGGTGGTCGGTGGCAGATCCCCGTACGGCTCGTGCTGGATCTGCCAGCAATACGGCCACCGGGTGTCGGCGTGTGCGGATAGAGTGCCCGAGGACCGAGCTTGCTACAAGTGCGGTATTTACGGATATTTACACCCGGAGTGCCCGGAGTGCCACCCGCCACCCGAAGTGCCCAGCAGGCAACAGGGCACCTCCCCACCGCCACCGGGGGAGCCAGACATATATTGGACCCGGCGCGGCGGCGGCCCCGTCCACCGCGATTTTCGTTTATTTTAAGGCCGTTTTTTTATCTTCCGCAAACTTTTTTTTCATCTTTCGCTAATTTTTCGTTTCAATTTTTATTACCGCAATTTTTTTTCTCAATTTTTTATTACCGCAATTTTTTTATTACCGCAATTTTTTTTTCTCAATTTTTTTTATTACCGCAACTTTTTTTTGTTTTTTTATTACCGCAATTTTTTTTTGCAATTTTTTTATTACCGCAAAAAAATTTTTTTTGTATCGCAATTTTTCTTATTATCGCATTTTTTTTGTACCGCAAAATTGTTCTTTTTTTTGCTGCTAGGCTTTCGTAAATAAACCATCTTATTACCGCTACACAATTATTTTCTCGTTGCTGTAGTAACAGTGAACCGTCTTATCACCTATACCCAATCACTCACGGTGCGCCCACGATCCACTCCTGAATTCTGTCATATTCACTGATACGGGGTCAATTAACCCCCACTCTCGCAAATCGATTACAAAATAACGTCCAACAATTAGAAGCCCACTCGACCTTAACATCATGACTTCTCCAAAATGGAAGGAAGTAAAGACTAAAGAAACCCGCTCTCGGTAAAATAAACGCCTAAATTCTACCGCGTCATCGTTGCGATGTCTAGTCATTTAACGCAGTGACAACTTGGGGTCAAAACTCCTTTTATCGCAATTATCTTAACAATAACGCTTACAAATTTTTTTTTGGTCGCTTTACCCAGAATAACACCTTACATGAGGTCAATATTTCAATATCGCTCTACACCGCATAAATTGTCTGGACTCCTCTGCAACAACACCCTTCAAACAAGCAATCAAATCAACCAACTTTCTACCTTCTCGCAAAAATTTAGCTCATCCTTTCGCTTCCTTCACTCACAACCGATCAGGTCAACAGTAGAACTTGGAAAACTATGTTTCGCCAAGAGTCAGCAAGCCGTACTCCAAAGTCTCTCAACTAAGTCAAGTATCGCATGGATTTTCAATTTCCATCCTATCTATCGCAACTATCTCTAACATCTCTAACGATCATCTAGTCACATGCAAAAGTAAGTAGTCAACATAATGGTTTCCTAATGGCAAAGGACCTCCTCGGTCCTCCGTAAGGAGGGGGGAGTTGTGACGTGGTATTTCGTACCCCGTCACTTTGTTTAATTATCGCATTCCCCTTGTTGCAGATATCGCTAAAAATAACGAAAGCACGTCTGAGGCCAATACTCCAAAAATGAACGACTAATTATCTTTAAGTTGAATTCTCTTTACTAAGCTAATTGTATGCTATTTTCTAATTCTGTAATGCTCTTCGAGAACCATCCGCGAGACCTTCGCGTCAAGATACCAGGACACTGCCTGACAGGGGTCACGTACCAGCTCAACATCGACACCACCGACTACAGACGAACGAATACCGCTGAAACCACTCCCGATGGATGCCTATCTAGTTGTCGAACAGGGTCGTGCGTGATGCACAAACAGCACCTCCAACTATTTGAGACTTATCGGCCAGGAGCCGAACCACGACGAACGAATGCTTCTACCGCTCGGATGCATCGTCAGGCGGCGTACAGGGCTGTGCGTCAAAAACACAACAAAGCCTCCCGTCGACGATACTTATCAGCCTGGAGCTGAACCGACCCTAACATCTACTAAGTCGTTGACTATCCAATAGAAGACGGTTTTCTCTTCACGAACCGTCTTATCGAAGGACTGCGGCGTGGAATAGGCTAATGATATGCTGACCACGTGGATCTGGTGGATCTAGTGTGGGGATCCGGGTTAAGGGCCACCACCACCAGATCGTTCCGGCATGAGGGCTTCGATGAGCGAGGGCCGGGATGCAGCGCCGACGAAATAGCTACAACGGGGAGTACCAGTAAAGCAAGGAGTGAGTTACAGTCGGTCGCAAGTCCAAAGGACCGGTGACGTAACATTGCCGCACACCTCAATATCGCAACACATGAGCAGTACGACCTCCCCTCTCACCAACGATACCGCACAGCTGAAGGAAAACATCTCTAACCACCTTCCGACGTCCCGATACCTCGATACCTGTAGTCGAGGGAAAAGAAAAACAAGCGGCGAGGGATTATCGCCGCCTACCCGTGGACCAGGCCACGCGACCTGCTGGTCCAATTAAAATACCGCAAATTTTAGGAAGAATCACGTGACAGCAGCTCGACGAAAATCAGGATCATCGCTCATCTCGTCACTCTACGTTCAGCTTTCACTCTAAGAAAAAGCGCTGTCGCTATATCATACCGCTAGTACTAACTCTACCTTCAGTTTTCGTTAATAGCAGACGTGTTCTTATTATCGCTACCGAAGTTCGTCGTACCGCTATCGTATCGCATTCTCTAGTACCTGTTATATTTTCTTTTACGTAAGTGAGGTTCCTTTTCTATTTTGTAAAGCCACGAAATTACTTGCAATATATATCGTATCTTTATCTCTCTCTTTCTCTTTATCTTGCAGTTGGTCTGCGTGAGCCACCTGGGCTCGTACCTTATTCTCTATTATCTCTTATCTTGTCCCTTTCTACCTCTTATTGCAAGTAACTTCGCGACTGGTTGACTATTACTTACGCATTGTTAGTGACTATTGCTTTATTTTATTATCTTTCTCTTCTAGAATATCTAAATGTCTAATATCGCTGTATAGCAGCGTGTTCTCTTAAATGATCAATTTTTTATCTTGGTTATTGAGCATTACTATTTCGCTATACTTTCTCTGATTAATTCCTATCTGTTTCTTTACCTAGTACCTTTGATTAATTTATCTTAGTGAGTGTACCGCGTGAGCGATCTTACATCGCCGCGTGGTCCCGCTCGTCGTTCATTTGACATTGGAGTATTGTGCCGTATCGCATAACATCTTTTTCATTATTTTCTTCGCTAATATCGCTGATCGTAGTTGTTCGTAGTCTCTTCGGTTTGTCGTATGTTGCATATTAATTCTCTTGAATATTATTTGCCGAAATCTTAAATTATCTTTTACCGTACCGAACATTATCGCTTTGTCTTCTCGCACTCACCGCAGACTAAAGACTACGTATTATCTGTTAGTATCTATATTTTATAATAATTCTCTACTTGTATAGTCGAAGCTTCTTCATAGGCGAAGTTGCCTCGTAGTTTTGAATTGAACCTTTTTTTATTAGTGTGAAGGATAGAGGTTGAGGTTTTCTTGAATAAAAAACTCTCGCGTTTGAGCCATCGAATTATGAATATTTATTGGCTCTTGTGGGAAAAGCCTTGCGGCATAAAAACCCACGAAGTATGAACGTGTATTTGTAAACGTATAAAAGCATGTGTCGATTGTGTATATGAATGGGTATATGCCGGTTACAGCCCGTTTGGCTCATGCCACCGCGATCTCGAGTGCGTTTCGTACTGCGATTTTTGTTTTATTCGATTCGATCGAATTTCGTATGATTTGCGTTTGCCTTACTCCGAGGAGCGAACGTGTATGAGAGTATGATTGGTGTTGGTAGTACACCAAGAGCGCTCGGGCTCGTTGTATGATGAAAGGGTGCAAGACCCTTGGTATGTGTGTATGGGCACTCGGTCCCGTGTAGAATGAGAGACACTCGGGCCGTACTCATCTACCTTACTCCGTAGAGCGAACGTATACGAGAGTATATTTGGGCCTCTCGTCTTTTGGTCGTGGTACGAGAGAACGCACGGCGTCACTCATGATCGTCACTAGACGGACGACTTAACTGGACTGTTTTAAAAAATGCGTGATGCGCGCTCGCCTCCTCATCTACGCGAGATTTGGCATCCCTGCGGAGACGAATCGTTCGAGCGCGGCTCGCACGGAGATCGCAATGACACGGGCACAAAACGACGCTCAGGCACTGAACACTACTTGACCTGTTTCCTTGAATTTACCTTGTAATTAATAATTCCCTGCCTCTGTTATATCGCTGATAATTCTGGTAATGTGATAACTATTACAATTTTTGTATTTCGCATGTGTTTTATAATCGCTTCTCACAGTTTATGGTTCACTTGATCAATGCTTAATTTAAGTACCGTATATCTTTTTCTGTTCTGCATATTCATTATAAAACCGTATTAATTATTATCTCGAATCATAGTATCGCGAGCCTACGCATATCTCGCGCTTATTCGGAAAACGTTCTGTTATTTGCTAAATCTCTCGCTTAACTTTTCTCTGGCTGTAAATTAATTATCGCATCTATCTTAATTGTATCTCAATCTCTTCAGTTATTTGCTTGTTATTAAAATTTACCGCTTCTTAACCAAAATATTCGATACTATTTCTGCTTCACCTGTTTCTTATTTTATCTATTGGATTCAACCCCCGCCCTCTACCATTATCTTGTCTATACTGAGCAAGCCGTGCAAAACCGTCATAGAACCTGACCTTACCTTTATCTATTACCTTTACCTTTACCTATATCTTTTTCTCTAATTATCTATTTTTTGACGCATGTGCGTCTGGCGCCCAACAATCATATCTTTCTCTTTTCTTATCTCTCTCTATATCTAATTATTCAGGCTAGTGACTGCGCCGTAGGGTAACCGAGCATATTATTTTATATCCCTCGATAGAATAAATTGGTGCGCCGTTACAATATATATTGTAACGCTAAATTCTGTTACCCTCAGAGGAGGACTTACCGTTGACACTTTAGCGCGATTCTCCACTTATTCAGAATATTAAACTATAACAAAATCAATAATGTTGGGCGCCAGACGCGTTAGCGTCGATTTTCAGACAATAATACGAATTAATAAAAATAACACGAAACCGTACGAAAAATAAATAGAGAACCCGTTGTATGGCTGGCTAGGCTCAGGTACTCACACGAATTGGTAGAGTAGCGGTATTCAAGGCAGCTCACAATAATTACAGAATCAAAGAAAATAATGAAATAAAGAATGAGCTCAAGTCAGGAAAAATGAACAGGTCAATCGATCATATATTGTCGGGAAGGTTACACGGTTGAGACAGGCAGATGAAATGGTATCGACGGCGGTAGTTAATAAAATAAGCAATCCTTGTTCACGAAGATCTCGGTAGAATAGAATTAAACGGTAGTTTCGAAACGAGAGACTGTAGTTAACAGAGAAAAATGAACGTAGGTCGGGAGAAGCGATATAATGCAAGAATTTACTTAAACTACACATCACTGGGCGACGTGATCTCACCCAAGTTGCAAATGACGCTACGAAAATTATTATTCTGTCAATTAATAACGAGAGAACTCTACTGCAATCGGTAGAAAACAAGGTAACGATAGCTCGGTAGAAAATACGACGAATTTACCATAGATTATAACCAGTACGAGAGATTGACATTCATTAACAATACATAAAATCGGTAGCGTAAACGATCGACTAAATAATTTTCGGTAGAATTATTCATAAACGATAGAATCAATAATTTATAATGATTACGGACCTGAGGAATTGAACAATGAATTTCTAAACATAACTTTTGAGAGAATACAAAATACAAAATTATGAGAGAGTGAGAAATTCGGAGAGTTCACAAAATAATGAAATACACTAAATATACCGCAGTGCAAAAGAATCAAGAATAATACGCAGAACTTTACTTAAGCAGATACGGATAAAAGAATAACAGGCAAAAATAATATGAAATTGCCAATAGCAATAGGAAAAAAGGTGCGGTAATATTTAGAGGCTGATTCTACGCTCGGTTGTACTTCAAGGAACTCGATATACCATACAATAGGCACAAAAATAAATAAAAATATAATAAGCAATAACAGAAATGAAATATAAGGCACACTACTATTACAAAAAAGTAGTAAATGAAACGTGAAGCCAATGAGGCTCAAAAGACGATATAGAATACAGAAGCAGGCTAATAGAAATTCACAAATAATCAGAAAAGTTATAAATACAAAAGAATTAATTAATTATTCGGCAGTTACGAGGTCGCTCAGACACAAAAATAATTAACTACTGAAATCATGCAGTCATACGGTGGATTATTGCAACTCTAATCGGTGGACCATGATTCACGTAATGTCGATGAATACCACAAGAAAGAAAAGAAATTATGAGCAGCTTCGTAACGATACAATACAGAGGCAGAAGCCTTACCTTGACAGACGATCTCAGGCACACAACACTGAGTCTAATTTAAATAAAACTTATATTAAACAAGGGAAAACAGGAAAGACGGAGAGGACTTGAATTTATAGGAAGAATCTAACGGTAGAGCAAAACGATAGTAAGGTAGAAACGGTAGCGGTAGAGGAAGAAGGATCGAGAGCTTATATCGGGAGGATTCAGAAATTCGTAGCTGTCACTCAGCAGGTCAAGCGTAGAATAGAAGGAGGTCGGAGTTCGGCTCGCCGATCTCGCGGTTGTCGTGAGGTGATTCTTCTTTCCTTTGATTGGTTGGTTAACCCCCACCGCAAATAGGCCATCCCCCTGTGGCGAATATTGGTTACGGCGTGGTCATGCGTTTGCGAAGATAACCGCTAGATGTGGCGTAATGTGCTGCTCGTGATTTCGTCATTGACACCAACTCGTATGATTTAATAGCTGCTTCAGTTTACTGTCCAGGTTACCTATCATCGGGGACTCCTTTGACAGAGGCATACACAGGGTGCCTCTCGGTCAGAATTACCGAGTGGAGAGTGACGCCTCACTATTCACTTCCACCAGCTTTTGTACAGGCAGTAGCTGGCTGCCTATACCCGAGGTCGTGCAGTCAGACGGTTGGCTAAACCGTGAACCATGACCCACACAATTAGTCCTTGCCAACAGGAGGGCTACGCCGATCCTCGGAACGATGGCTTCATTAATCTGAACGTAGTGGTTTGGGGTCGGTCCGGCACCAGGTCGGTAAGTCGGAAGATGGCAGGTTACGGTCTGCCCTTCACGCCATCCTTACGGCATCCGATAGAGCGGGCGGCTGGTTCCTCCTTGAGGAGCGGTGCCCTCGGCCGTTGGGAGGATTTTTATCTCCCTGTTCACCGGCAGTCGAGGCGATACCGAAGGTTCAGGTGGATGCTACCCCAGCTGTATAGAAGTGCACCAAGGTAGCCAGTATAGTCTGATTAGACAGTCGGTAGGCGAAGTCGTCGAGAGCTGGAAACGGCAGATATCGGTCCCTCGGTGGTCGGTGGCGTTGTCGTTCAAGTACCTTATTAGCGTGCGCCGAAGCGCGAAATACAGGATTTACAAAAAAAGAATTGGTTAAAAGTAGTTATTGCCTATTTTGTATCGAGTTCGGTTGGAGTACCCTGCTGAGGACGCGTAAACTAGAAATAATAGCGGTTGTGTGCCCTTGTGACGGGTGACTCTGAAACGCCACGTTACAATATTGTTACAAAGCGAAAAATTAAGAGAGAAAAAGGATTTATTTTGTGACGAAGCTCTCCTGTTAAAGTCCCGAGACAGACTGTTTTCATAAGAATGTTGGTTGACGCAGCAACCTTATTCTTTTGAAAGACATAAGAGGTTTATAAACGTCTTTTATCTATGATGACTACTAGATCATTAAAAAGGGCACAAAACGGGTGATTTCACCCTTTGTAACATTACTCCCCCGGAGAAAAAGAGTCGTCCCGACTCGGAAGAGATAAAACAATTGTAAAAGTGATCTAGCAGTCAGGGATTAAAAGTGAGTTGGAGCTGTGGCTCTAAAAATTTAAATACTTCCTTTTTACTATCTGGCATTTGCTCACAGTCTCAAGGTAAACCACAGAAAACCTTGAGCAGATAGTAGAGCGTTGAATTGAATTTCGAAATTTATGTGCCTTGTTTTATAAAGGTAAGTGTTATCTAGAGTTATGTATCTTCATGAATTTGAAGACATCAGCAACGGTCCAGATCGATGTCGAAAAGAAATCTAATCCTCTTCATGAAGAATTGACTGATCGAAACAGGTTCGGGTAAAAACATCGAGGCGGGAAAAAAGGAATAGGTGACAAAATTCAAGACTTCTTCAGAAACGGCACACCCTAGAGTTTGGAGGACAAATGTGAGCAGTGGTATAACAATCCAAATTCACTAAGTGAATTTGGGAAAATGCAAGAATAAGAAGAATTAAATATTTATTGGAAAGAAAAGAAACGATCTTATCTCATTTTTTCGTGACACTCTTCAAAACGAAGGCTACCAGCCATGCTTCGGAATCGGGAAAGGTCGGAAGAAAAAAAGCTGTTCGGTAAACAACCTGGAAAATGCTTACAAAAACTGACACTTGAGGTTGAAAATAAAAATAGAGAGGATCGACCAATCACTCATTTAATTTCCCGTATCGAACAACATCGAACTAATCTTAACCTGTCAACGGACTTCCTAACCTTCAGAGAGCTACTGAAACAATACCCTTGACTGATAAGAAGCTTAGCGATTCAGATGAACGACTTTGGATTTGGTACGAGGGGAACGTCCAATTCTGAAAACAACGTCGTTGAGTTTTGGACAACGCCCTTGCTGTCGACGAGGTTAAAATAACCAAACGGAATCTCTCTTTTCAAATTTTAAATTTCTAGCTCTGATGTCATAACGATCCTTAGCCTTATCGGAGACGATACGAATTCTTTTCCTAGCAAATTCATGAACCTCATCCAATTTTTGACGAAAAACAGAATTCAAAATCACCTGGGACGAAGCCACGGAAGGATTGACGCCCTTTTCTGAATCTGACGGAAGTCGAAGATCGCGACATGTCAACATCATAGCTGGAGAAAAACCGGTAGTGTTGTAAATTGCAGAGCGATAAGATAAAGGAAATAAGGGAATCCACTCATTCCAATCTTTCTGATCCTGATCAACGAAAGAAGAAAGATATCGAAGAAGCGTCCTATTCAATGTTTCTACCATTCCATTAGACTGTGAATGTAAAGCAGTGGTACGAGTTTTTCTAATCCCAAAAATTTGAAGGAACCCCTTCATCAAATTCGACTCAAAATTTCTACCCTGATCTGTGTGTAATTCAGGAGGAGCTCCGTAACGACAGACAAATTCACGGACGAAAGCTCGAGCGACGATGCTAGCTTCTTGATTCGGAATTGCGGAATTGGGACTACTTCTAACCACTTTGTAAAATAATCTGCTATCACCAGGGCATACCGATTTCATGACTTAGAAAGAGGAAGAGGGCCTGGGATATCTATTGCGACTCTTTCAAATGGAGCTCCTACGTTATATATTTGAAGAGAACTCTTCCCTCTTTCACGAGGTCCCTTCTTGACTAAACAAACCGTGCAAACCAAGCAATCTGCACCAATTTTCAACGTCGGCTCGCCAGTGAGCCCAAAAATACCTTTCTCTGATCCTACCCAAAGTCTTATTAGAAGCGAAATGGCCACCGACAGGTGAATCATGAAAGCTTGACAAAATCTCGGCTATCTTTTCTCTAGGAACCAGAAGCTGCCAACGTACCTACCTGGAGTCAGGTGATTCCCATTTTCTATAAAGCAACTGATCAAGGAGAAACAAGGAGTCCCACTGCGCCCAGTAAATTTTCAAAGACTGACTCATAGAAGATACTTCTTTCCACTGAGGCCTGACTCCTGTGGATTTCCAATTCCGAACTAGAAGGAGATCTGAATCTTTCTCCTGGGCGATGATCCAGTCTTCTTTATTTTCAACGAGAGAAATTTGCCGAACGTTAAGCGAGGGATCTTGCTGTTCATTTATACGAGAGCACTGTTTGCAATCGTCCCCGCACGGACGACGAGAAAGTGCATCAGCATTACCATACAGAACTCCGGGACGGTGTTGAGTTTCGAAGTCATATTGACCTAACCTCTCCAACCATCGAGCTACTTGGCCTTCAGGTGATTTGAACGGAAGAAGCCAAGTTAAGGAAGCACTGTCTGTCCGAATCAAAAATTTCCTTCTATAAAGATAATGATGGAAATGGCAAATAGATTTTACCATCGCTAATAATTTCCTACGGGTAACACAATAATTGCGTTCCGGTTTAGGCAGGACCCGACTCAAATAACTAATAACACGCTCTTGGTTATCCTGAATTTGAGACAAAACCCCACCTATACCACAGAGAGAAGCGTCAGAATCTACGATGAATTGAGAATCGGCGATGGGATAAGCTAATATCGGCGACGAAGTTGATAATTTTTTGAGGAGAACAAAGGCTTCTTCGCATTCGGAAGTCCAATCAAAAACAACTTCAACTCCTGTAAGAGCATGGAGGGGTCTCGCTATTGAAGCAAAGCCCTTAACGAA
The DNA here is from genome assembly GCF_021901455.1 of Neodiprion lecontei. Lineage (NCBI taxonomy): Eukaryota > Metazoa > Arthropoda > Insecta > Hymenoptera > Diprionidae > Neodiprion > Neodiprion lecontei. The sequence continues at coordinate 13,466,126 of NC_060262.1, read as the reverse complement.
ACGTCTGTAATAAATACAAGGTCCTAAGAAACTTTGAACCTTTGCTTTTGAATCGGGACGAGACCAATTCAAGACCTTTTCTATTTTAGAAGGATCTGTCTTAACACCTTCCGCTGAAACGACGTGTCCGAGAGAAGTTACTTCCGTTTTGAAAAAATTACATTTTTCGGGACTCATTTTTAGACCAGCTTGGAATAAACGACCAAAAACCTGCTCAATATTTTTCAATTCTTCATCAAAAGTCTTACCGAACACAATGATGTCATCGAGATGAACTAAACAAATCTTGCCAGTGAGACCTTGAAGGGCGAATTCCATCGCTCTTTCGAAGGTAGCTAGTGCATTACAAAGGCCAAAAGGCATAACTTCAAATTGCCAAAGCCCACCCAATCCTGTGATAAAAGCTGTTTTCGCTTTGTCTATCGCATTCATTTTGACTTGCCAATAACCGCTTCGTGAATCAATTGTAGAGAACCAACGGGCACCAGATATTAAATCAAGGGTATCTCCTATCTGAGGAAGCGGATATGCATCTTTTTTGGTGACCTCGTTTAACTTCTCATAATCTATACCAAACCTCTTGGAACCATCTTTTTATTGACTAAGACAATGGGAGAAGCCCACAGACTAGAAGACGGCTCAATAACATCTGCTGTTCTCATATCTTCTACTAATTTTTTAACTTCACTGCGACCATTCAAAGGAAGCCGTCTAGCTGCCTGTTTAATCGGAGCGTTATTCCCTACATCTATCGAATGCTTAGCTATGGCACATCTCCCGATGTCGGCAGAGTCTTTAGCGAGAGTCTCTTTAAAATCGTTGAAAAGGCAAACGAGACTGTTAGTCTGAGCGATATCTGAATCTTGAGAAGACCTTGTAAAGAGTTCCGTGAAATAAGAAGGAACGACTAAAGAGTCCGAAACATGTTCTAAAACGCGCAAAGACAAGAGGGTTTCTTTCTGTTGAGAAGAGTTAATATACCCAGACGTTTCGAGTTTGATTTTGTGGTAACCAGAACAGAGAGTCGAATCCCCGGTAGAAATGACGCAGTTGTCAGTGGAAAGAAAATCTACGCCTAAAATGCCTTCATCTTCTATATCAGCTACAAGAACTTCATGTGGGGATTGAAGACAATCCGCTACTGTTACCTGCACGACCATTCTATCTACGACAGGGGTAGTTGCTCCGGTAGCAGTGCGAATAGACACAGAAGGATTTATTGAAGCAAGGGACGAAATCAGATCAGGATGAACAACGGGAATTTCGGCTCCGGTATCTATAACCCACAAACAACCTAGTCCGTTAACGGAACCTTTAGCATATAGGCCAATACGACGCAGGCCTCTAACCACGAACTGTGAAGCAATAGGGCTAAGGAATTCGGAGGAAACCGATGATATCCGCCCTTTCGAAACATCGGTCGCTAGTTTCCCGAATTCTGAGGAACAGAAGGTTGTGCTGCCAAAACCGGATTAGAGGGAGCTCTCTTGGAGGCATTATTGCGCCACGAATCTTCCGCAGTCTTCAACTGACGGTCGAGTTTGAAACAATTGTTCGCGATATGTCCCCTTACTCCGCAAAACCGGCACTCTGAGACAGGCCGATTGGAGTTTGATCTATTGTGGTAACGAGAGAAATCACTATTTTTTCTTCCTGGAAGAGAATCTGAGCTAGGCTGATTGACTGAAGGACGGGACGAAGAATTTTTCGAAGGTTCAGCTTGGCTTAATCGATGAAGTTGACGCGGACCTAAATCCGCCTCGTTTATGGCTTCTCATTCTAAATCCTTAATAATTGCTTTATGTAGTGAAGTTGGAGCTGCGAGCCTCAGATGATACCGAAGCTCCGGATTCCGAATCGCATCAATAAATTCCGCGCGAGCTATCTGATCTCTAGCTTTTTCTGCACAATCGGTAAGGGAATGTCGAGCGAGATATTCAATGTCATTTCCGAGAGAGGCTAAATCTTCCTTGGGCCCTTGACGTCTATTTTCAAACTGAGTGAAATAAAGTTTGGAAAGATCTTCTTCGCAAAACCGAAGTTTAAGAGTCGCACAAATGCTGTCGAAATTTTCAGAATCCGAATCTGAAAGCGATTCGAGAACTACCAAGGCCGGACCGGACAAAGAGGCTGTCAAATTAGCTACTTTCTGGGACGGACTCCAACCATTAACCTTACTTATCATGTTGAACTGACGTTCGTAAAGACTCCAAGCAGACGAACCGTCATACGAACCGGGCTTCAAATTCGATTGTTTCGAGGGCAACTCTACAATACTCGCGGCAGGTACAGAGACCTGATTGAGTCCGAACGAGCTCTGAGTCTGCGGAGAGAGAACATTGATAGTTTCGCGCGATTTTAAAAAGGCCAAGAACTCTGACTGAATATCCACGCTAGGATGAGACGACGCGACAGGAGGCTCAACTACTTCTTAAATATCACGTAACGGAATATCGTGGCATTGCGGAAAACAGCTAACCTGAGCTTGTCGCGAGACATGAGCAGGTGGAAAATTTTTAGCAACAGGGGGGATTTCGCCTCCCCCATAAATGGCGTCAGACCTTGATTGATCCGGATTTGAATGAATGGAGGTCCCCCTTGCTGGGACCGGGACTGAACGAAGAGAAGTCCTTCTACCAGGGGACTGAACTGGGCGTACTGGAGATTCCTGCGGCCGCTCCTGAAGCTTCTGCACACCTTGCAGGATCCCGATCAGCGCCTGGGACACGATTTTCTGTTGTTGACGTTGTTGCGAGAGGAGTTCGTGCAGAAGATTCTGCCGTTCTTGTTGCTGCAGTTGTAGCTGTTGTTGATGTTGTTGTTGCTGTTGTTGATGTTGTTGTTGCTGCTGTATCTGTCGCATCAGTAAATCTTGATTTCCTTGGATGAGCTCTGCCAAGAGAGCTAGTTGGGGCTGGAGCTGAACCTCAGCTTCCAAACGAGGAGAAACGGGAGGAAACGCCGGTTCAAGGGACGAAACGCGTCCGGCAGCTCGTCGCTCCGCGCGTGATGCTCTCGGAGATCTTTTGCATTTTTGGTATACTTCTCATCACTCAAAATCCACTCAAAACTCTGTTGAGACACAGAAGAATCCCACTTCTGACGCCAGTGTTACAAAGCGGAAAATTGAGAGAGGAAAAGGATTTATTTTGTGACGAAGCCCTCCTTTTGAAGTCTCGAGATAGACTGTTTTTACAATAATGTTGGTTGACGCAGCAACCTTATTCTTTTGAAAGACATAAGAGGTTTATAAACGTCTTTTATCTATGATGACTACTAGATCATTAAAAAGGGGACAAAACGGGTGATTTCACCCTTTGTAACAATATATATATATTGTGACGAGACGCCTCGTCGGCGTGCCGGCACCTGACGGTCTACCCGAGCTCCCAATATTATGCCTACCGATGACAAGCCCAAAACTTGTGACACACTCGGTAAACCCCACCACGTACCAGTAAACCAATCGAATCACGCGATTTACCATGCTCCCTCTTCAAGGGGCACGGCCAATCACTATTCCCGAAACCTGTGAAACTGGACGACTAGCAGGTATAAAAGTTAGGGACAAGCGTGTCTCGACGTCTATTTATCCATTTATCAGCTATCGAATAAAAGGCCGAGTAGATCACTAATTCGTCCGACTTAGGACACATCCGCACATCTGTTTAGCGGGGCACCACATCCCAGCGAGGGACCAGCAGTCGATACCACTCACGATCCCACGACGTGGACTCATCACTGCGAGAGCCCTCGAACACCACTCTGAATCGAAGGAGGGATTCAACGTACTTAACGAATTTCGTCTCTTTCAATGAAAGTCCTCAGGTACTAGGGAGCCGTATCTGAACTAAGCCCAGCATTGCATCTGACGTCTAAACTCAGATACGGTGATCGTCGCAGAATCCTCTGACCCGTAGGTAGGACCCCTGAACTTATAAAAAGTCTTCTACACTGCGACAGGATGTCTTGATATGGGTGAAGGCATAATTGCGTCGAATTCCCGTCCTTCTGACCACCACTCTATGACATCAACGATATTCTGTATTGCCGTCTGCAAAACAAATCAATGTTTATATCAAATAATAACTTGTCAATGACGATTTCCCATCGTTATACACCGTCCTTCTCTCCACAACGCTATCGCGTCAACAATATTCTGTCTTGCCGTGCGCAAAACAAATCTTATCAAACCAAAGAAGAAAAACCCATTCCTTCCTACATCTCAACAATATTTCTCAACACTATAAGGAAATCAAATTCACGACATTCTTTCCTGTCAGAAACCCCACTTCTTGGGGATGTAACATAATCAAAACTCATAGATTTGCTCTCAAAAAACAAATTTTTCGCCTCACGAGTAAATCGCTCGTTGCGATTATTTTGTGGATTGCCTCACAACCACAGAACAAGTTTGACCCTCAACCGTTCGTAAGGCCTGTGATGATGGGTTTATTTCACTCGTGCCATAGCACAACAGAGTGATGAAACGACTTCTGAAGCTTTCTCGAAAACCTAATTAAAACGGTCAAACTCTAGCAACCTCTCCCAGGAGCTCACCGAAGAATTAACAAGTAATTATTTTTAACCTTCCTTCCGTGTCCAGAGACCGAATCCTGCCGTTCCGATCACGAGACAGGAAATTCCTAAAACTATTACGATATTCGAGTATGTGCGAAACCACAGTGCTATCTTTCATATTACTTATGAAATCCCCGAGGTATTCCGCGGATAAATAAATTCGAATCGTTCCATTGGCGACCGTAACAGGACGCGAAACGTTTCAATAAATATATATATATATATATATATATATATATATATATAAATAGAAATTCCTGATGCGCGACCTCTTAATAATAATATTAAGGGCTCTGCTTTTTACAGGCGTCTTTTCACACCTTCTCGGAAGTTTTTATGTGAGGATTTTGAAAAAAAAAAATTAGCCGTTTTTTTTGAATCAGCCTAATATATATACATATATATATGTCGGAGAAAGAAGAATGGTCGGGTTTTTCCCTGAGAGTGGAAATTCCCAAGACCCTAGTTTAAACATTTATAACCGTAATAAGTAGTTAATTCAAACATAAGGGTATTCGTTTATGACATTCGCTGATTGGGTTCAGGCTGACACATCTGCTCACCGAACGTAGCCATGGTCGCGGGATAGGTACCGTTATCTACCCGTAGAGGTATAGAGGGAAAAGGGGAGCGGGCTGATGAGCCCGGTGAAGCTTTTTGGAATAAGAAGGTGCGAAGGAAGAGGCAGTTCTGATTGAGAGGCAGTCGAGTAAGGACACATCGAGTATTCTGTCGACCGTGGATTCGTTACCGAACTTCCGATAACTCGTAAGGGATAGATTGAGTGCCAGCTTTCGTGTTTTGAAACATTGAATTAAGAAAGCTCAGTATTGTAATACTGAAGTTGTACATTGATTATACGCGTCATTTGTAATTTCTTTCATTCAATATGAATACCCGTTCGGCAAATCGAAAGAGTGTGTATATATTTATATAATATATATATATATATATGTCGATGTAACATATATATGAGAAGAAGAACGGAGAAACACCAGATGAAACTCCTAAATTACGTGTTTGGCGTGTGGAACGCATTTTGAACCACCATTTATTAACAATGCAAAACTTAGTACTTCAATATTTAAATAATTGATTGACACGTCAATTCAGTTCCGGGCTTGCTTGTTTACTAAAACTTCTTTCCTCTTTTTAAAAACAGCCGCCCTTCGGAACAATATAAGACAGTGACGGACGGCAACTTCATTATTTCGTCATCCTCAACATATATATGTATGTCGGAGAATGGCCAGATAACACTGGCGAACTTTGTGTTTTGCGTGTGGGACGCATGATGAACCACCTTTTTATTCTTTTACAAGATAAAAACGGAACTTAACTTATTGAACAAAGCTTTTTAAAATTCAACGATTATAACAAGATCCAAAATGCTCAATGTTTATTCTGTTATTGATCTTTGCCGTAGTTTCTCTGGAGACCGAATAGAAGAAAGCGGTGATAATCCTCCTCGTTATTCATTTCATTATCCTTGACACGGCTAATCCTGACAATCACACGTCCTCGTGTGCTGTAATACAAAAATTAAAAGATATTTAGACCGTTCGGCCAACCTGATCATATTACCATTCCAAAAAATCACGATGTGCTTTAACAAATCCATAAGTTATAACAAATTCCGTACTAAATAACAAGTCCGGTGACAAACTGTTGACAACACCCCATTTCATAGAAATCATCTTCTTTCCACAAGAGCAAGAACTACAATCTTCTCAAAAGACTTGCATTCCTCTCATGAGACTTATATTTTTATCCAAACATGTAATTTCCACACACATTGCCAATTATCAATTGGGCTTCACATATGTGACCGTATGACAACGTCAAGCCGTCCATACATCAACATTTCCACACACAGTCGCCTCATGCGACAGCACCACACCATTAGCCGTTACATTGCGCCATCTCCGCTCACCGAAATGAGTAAGGTTTTTTTTTTTGACTTGCAACTAATAGGCGTAATGAATGTGTGCACTAGGATCAAGCTCAAACCAAAGGGAATGACAATCATTTCCTACTCCAATATTCTGATGAATTTCTTATAACAGGTGCGCCAACAAGGATGTCACAGGTTATTAATCCAAAAATAACACATTAAATTTGTAATTTAATACCTTGAATACTCAATGACTCTTCAGAAGATTTATCAAAATCAATATCCAATTCTGAAGGTACAGATCAGTCAGGCATTGCTCGAAGACGGTCATGAGCGTATTTGTACGTTCGATTACAATTTAGAGATTTTAAAATGTACCGATCTCCGTCTAACACTTCAATAACACGAAATGGCCCTTTAAATTTTGAATTCAATTTTGTTTGATTTCTTTCGTGATTTTCAATTAAAACATAATCCCCAACAGAAAATTTTAAAAATTTTGCCTTTGGGGCATCAAATCGCGATTTTTCAATTTGCGAGTTAATCTCAATCATATTGGCTGCTCGCTCTCTGATTTCCGATAAGTCAATTTCTTTTTCACAATCAGTAATCGGTAACAGATTCAACGGTCTAGCTACGCGACCAATCATCAATTCCAGAGGAGTAGCTTTAGTCACACTACTGACGGAACAATTCAGTGCCAGTTGAATATCTCCAAGAGAATCCTGCCAAGATCTATTATTATCAACCTCAACAGAAGTGAGCATATTTTTAAGTGTGCTCATAACACGTTCGACTTGACCATTGCCTCGACTAGTACCAGTAGCAATCAAATGAAGATTAATGCAATGGGAAGCACAAAAATCACGAAAATTTTTGTTTGCAAAACATCTCCCCTGATCAGCAATCACACGAACCGGTGCTCCAAATAATGTGACGATTGATTTTAAAGCTTTTATAGCACTTACAGCATCAATAGAAAGAGTATGGTAAAGAAAAACAAACTTAGTAAAGGCATCAAAGAACACAAAAACATATTCTTTAATATTACTTTTGCCACTAAGCTTTCCAGTAACATCAATATGAAGAGTATGCCAAGGAATACTCTTTGGGATTGGATGTAATTCAGCTTGAATTTTACCAGAAGTAGACTTGGAAATTCGGCAAGTAATGCAATTTTCAACAAATTTTCGGACATATTTGGACATATTAGAAAACCAATAATGTTGGTAAGCCTTCTCTAAAGTTTTATGCCATCCCAAATGAATAATCGATTCATGAACATGATTTATTATAGACCACTGAAAAGCTTTAGGGATTATTGCTAAAATACGAGTGTCATTATTTCGCTGTATTTTTCTGAACAAAATTCCAGATTTAAGTTCGTATGTATTAGAAACATTTGAGTCAAGCTCATCGTTTTCTAATTTAGAAATAAGATCACGAATTTCGGCATCCTTCTGCTGCTCCGCTTGTAACCAACCGTGAGAAATTTTTGAAAAATTTATACGTTTTTGCTCAACAGTTTCAACATTCAGTTTGTCATTCTCAGGTAAAGGATTTCGAGAAAAGAAATCTGCATGTGATAGATTTTTTTCTTCTCGATAAACAATATCAAAGTCGAATGACTGTAAAAATGCCCACCATCAATAAACTCTTGGGGATAAGTCAAGTTTTGCACGAGATGCCTTGAGAGAATTACAATCTGTAACTACTGTAAATTTTCTACCATGTAAATAATGCCGAAAATGCCTAATAGCATTCACAACAGCAAGTGTTTCCAATTCATACGAATGATATCGCGACTCTATTTCTGTAGTTCTTTTGCTAAAATAAGCTACAACATGGGCCTTTCCACCAACTTTTTGGATGAAAATTGCACCGTAACCAACTGAGCTAGCATCTGTATGTAATTCTATAGTAAAATTTGGATCAAAAATCATTAAAAGAAGAGAACTCGTCAGGTGAGAAACAATTTTTGTTCGAATTTCCTCAATTTCAGGTTTCCAATCAATCCTACCCTTTCCATTAGTAAGTTTATACAAAGGACAAACAAGTTTAGAAAACCCTTTTATAAATTGCCGAAAATACGAGGCAAGTCCAATAAATTGTCTAAGTTGAGTAACAGTTTGAGGAGGCGGGAGTGCAGTCAACGCGATAACCTTGCGAGGATTTGGTCGAATTTCTCCTGCCGAAACTTGATAACCAAGAAATTCTATTTTCGTTTTCAAAAATGAACATTTCTTTAGATTGACTGAAAATCCAGCTTTAGTCAAAGCCCCTAAAACAACTTCTAATTTTCGAATACCCTCAATAATTGTTTCTGATGGGATAAGAATATCATCCATATAACAAATAATAGACGTATTCACTAGATCTCCCAAAGCTTTGTTAATTGCTCGCTGAAAAACAGAAGGTGCATTTTTCAAACCAAAAGGCATTGCTAAATATTCGTACTGCCTGTCAGGAGTAACAAAAGCAGTCCGTTCAATAGAATCTGGGTGAATAGGAATTTGGTGAAAACCGCTAGCCATATCAAGAGATGTAAAATAATGAGCACCTCCTAGTCTATCTATCTGATCAGCAATAAGCGGTAACGAATATTTATCAGCCACCGTATTATTGTTAAGCTCCCGATAATCAACACACATTCGATCAGAAGCATCTTTTTTTTTAACTAAAATAATGGGACTAGCAAAAGGAGAACAACTGGGTCTGATGACATTCTCCTCTTGTAGTTCCTTAATTTTATCTCGCACTATTTGACGTTCAACAGTCGAAAGACGATAAGGTCGTCTTTGCACGGTTCGGTTAGGATCTAGCAAACGAATTTCAAGTTGTCCGGTCGTTACTCTAGATTTAGGTGTTCCTATGACGAAAGTTGAACGAAATTTGTTTAAAACATCAACCAAGAGACGTTTGTCAAGTTCAGAAACGTCTGTTTTTATTTCGTCAAAATTAAATGAATGATAGTCTACTTCACAAACATTAACCCTCGGAATTCTTTTTAGAACTAAACTGTCAACTGTCATTTCTATTGAGTAACCACGAGATGATATTTCTCTTCCAACAAGAATTTCAGTACTAAGAAAATCATCATGAATCACATGAAATAAAATTTCCAGGCAATGATCATTTATAGTCACTTGTGCTAAGATTTGAATGACACTTTGAATACTGGAAGGACCGATACCGCAGAGAATGACTACAAAGTTCTGACGTTTTCCTGAAAATTTTTTAGCAATGCTTTCTTTAATCAGAGAGCATTCAGCACCGGAATCAAAACAAAATGAAAAGTTCTCACCGGAATGTAGTAACTCGCCAAAAGTCGGTTGAATAGAACACGAATTAACACGACGCTCTATTTGACCTTGAGCAAGGGTATTTTGTCCAGATCCAGAAGACTTCTTGCAGCTTGTAGAAACATGTCCAACTTCTCCACATTTGAAGCACGTCACAGAAGATTTCACAGCGGTGGAGGGTATTTTCTTTGAAAGATTTCCAAAGTTGTCCGGGATGGTGCTCAATGAACGACTTCGACACTCCGATATTTTGTGTCCAAATTTTCCACAGTGAAAGCATTTTAATGAAGATACATAAGTTCTCAATCGTTTGGAATCGAACGATGACTCGACTTGAATATGCAGCGATATTTTCATCTCCATTTGGCTGTCCAGAATATAACGAAAGTAACGTCGCCGCGGGAGTTTCAATAATTTCATATCGCGCGAGAAAAATGTTTTTAAATTGTTCCCAAGTCATTCCGTTAAAGCTGATTTGAGGAAACCAAGATGCAGCTGATCCTTTCATAGCTTTACTCAACGTATTTACTAACTTGCTCCCTTGAAGTTCCTGTTCTTGCATACACAAGCTAGCTGTCGAGCACCAAGCTTGTGCATTGATATTTTGCTCATCCGGATTGAATAGCGGAAAAGTAACTTCATGATGAGAATCAGCAGTTGGACTTTGCATTTTTCGAATTAACTCCATCATATTTTTATTTTGATTCTCAAACAAAATTTGCCAACAATCTTCCGAAGTATCAGAATTGCGTTGAGGAGTCTCGGACGGTAATTCTGAAATGGATGGTTCCGCGTCCCTTCGGTATCCCACTTCTGATGTCGGAGAATGGCCAGATAACACTCGCGAACTTTGTGTTTTGCGTGTGGGACGCATGATGAACCACCTTTTTATTCTTTTACAAGATAAAAACGGAACTCAACTTATTGAACAAAGCTTTTTAAAATTCAACGTTTATAACAAGATCCAAAATGCTCAATGTTTATTCTGTTATTGATCTTTGCCGTAGTTTCTCTGGAGACCGAATAGAAGAAAGCGGTGATAATCCTCCTCGTTATTCATTTCATTATCCTTGACATGTATGTAATATACTTATCCCTGAGATGTGGATGGGATACAGGTTCTTAACTCTAGTAGTGAATAAGTTCAGGCTTTAGTTTAAGTGTTCATTACAGTGTTGTACATAAGAGTGACACGTCTTTCTCGGTAACGCAGTAAGAACTGAACTGCCTTCTCAGGTCAATTGACCCTCTGTCCCCGTTCACCTCCCACTCTACTCTTGCATCCCTCAACGTCATACTTACTCCTACACTCTGTACAAAATACCTTATTACTATACCTAAAACTACCTGATGGCCTGTGCATACTCGCATGTTTCTATTTTTTCGATATTACATGTATATATATAGACAACACTACCTTCCATATAATTATATTACCTTTCATGTGGCATTTCTTGTATCTAATATAATAACCATGAAACAAGTCGAATATTGAATAATCATCACTCAATAATCTTAGTCAATGTTCAACTTGTTTCATCATAAATTTCATTATCAATTTGTCATGTAACGAGTCTATACTATACAAGTATATAACGAGGAGTACGGCAGATGATCTAAGTAATATCGGTTTGCATGTTCGCGTACCCTTCCGGCATTTCGAATTTTGTTAAAAGTACTAGTCATTTAGATTCCTGCTAAACGTGATTCATCATGAAAGAAAAATGTAATTTGAATATTTAATTCCAATCGTCAAACATTATGTACTGCTATTATAGTTACTTATATTGAAATATATGTATGTATAGTACAAACGTAAAACAGATTTCGTGAGATTCAAAGCGGTTAGAAATGTATTTTATTATAAACTCTCAATTTTGTAAGGCTTTGTATAATAGTTGTCGATGTAATGCATTAATTATTCAAATGGTTTCATCAAATAAATGTATAAACATGAGAATGTTGAAAATTCTATTCAGGTCGTATATCTCTTTAATTTTTATCACGTGGCTTTCATTTTCAAACTAAATGTTTCTGCGATGTTTCAGAAATATGTTACTAATATTAATCAAGCATGTCAGTGATATATCACAGACGTTCCAGAGACATGTCACTAACAATAATGAAGCATGTCAGTGATATACCACAGACCTTTCAGAAACATGTCACGAAATATTGCAATGATATGTCAGAGACCTTTTAAAAATATATCGAAATACATTTCAGAAATATGTTAGAAATATGTGAGAAATGTTTCAGAAATGTATCCATATTATTTCAGAAATATGTTAGAAATATGTCAGTATCCGCAGATATAAATAATCAAATATTTCTGGTATACTACAGGAATATATCGAGACATATTGCAGAAAGATTTCGGATGTGTTACTGAAATATTTCTGAAATATTATCTCTAGCATTTTTCTTCTCGCTAAAATAGATATGATGTTTTTTCACGTCATTTCATAGATGGCTGGGACTGTCTTACGTGGCTTTTAACAAGTAGTGTAATACACTTGTAAACATGTCACATACATGCAAGGTCTACAATTATGCTTTTTGAGACGAATTTCGTAATGTATACTAATACAAGGCAAACGAAACACAATGAATCGGAACTTGCAGGTGATGAGAGAAATTAAAGACAATGTAGTCAGGGCGGCCAGATGGTCTAGTGAAGTAAGACACCGGCAAAGCATCTCTAGACACCAGGTTCGATTCGTGGCTCCGTCGCTAATTTTTCAAATTACCAAAAATTTTCGGATTTAGATTCTCTGAAATATTATCGAAAGTCAGAAACATGTCAGAAGTAGTTCAATAGCTATATTCGCAGACATAGACGTGCTTCTGTCATATTTCTGAATCTTTGCAATGAAATATTTCATGTTTCAAATCAAAGACTTCTGAAACAATTCTGAAATATTTCGTGCTGTGTGGATATGTATCTTACTTCACCCTGAACCTGCTTAACGCAAGGGGAACAAAATAACTAATACGTTGTTCAATTAGGAAATCGAACTTGTTTTTTGCACATATGTAACTTCTGTTACGTCCCAGCCGATAACTATGGCTGTACTCTCTCTGTACCGTAACCCACCGACGTTCAATTACCATAAGAAGGCATACATGCGCATACCATAGCCTTTAAGATCCGTATCGATTTAGATTTAGTTACCATCTTGGTGTGCAATGGTCTCACACCGACAATTGTTCACGTATCATTTTCATTTTTTTACTTTATATCTTCAATTTGAACTCACACATAGACCATATGGGTCTACAAACGAAATTCACGGAACTCAGGCTCACGAACTCTCACTGACCAAACGTAAGGAACGTTAGAAAAGACAAGATGAGCAATTCACAAAGTATCATTCTTAGAATTCAAATATGCATTCTTGTAACTAACTATCTTGTCAGCACTGCACCGATTGGCCTCTTCAAGACCACGTCTTGCACTGACGTAGCCAAAAACCAATCAGGAGTCTCTTCCAGATCTCCCACTATTGAAGATCCTTTTCGAACCAGACAGATGCAAACTAGAATCACTTCAGACATCAAAAGAATCATTTCAGACATCGAAAGTATCACTTCAGATATCGAAAGAATCACTTCAGACATCGACAGAAACAGAACCAATTTAGACTTCAGACCATTACACACCTAGAAATCAAAAACGTCATAAATCATTCTGTCATAGAGCATTCATATTCGGAAGCTTCGAACTTTAGTACAACTAACCGAGTGAATAACACTGAAAAACCATATCTCGAAAATCAGTTAACGAACGTATTATTGTTAATAAATGCGTATTTGAAATTAAAGTGTGTGTAGAGCGAATTATTTCAATCACGCATAGTGATAGCTGGCACGACCCACAACAAAGTTCCAGGTCAAGACAGGCTGCACGATAAATTCTATCGAAACCTAAACACCACAAGATTTGTAAATCAACTTAAGGGTGAAAATCACGCAGTGAAAAGGAGATTTCTCGCGATGTTCTTCCCAGAACGTAACACTTCTATCAAAATCGATCAAATTCCGTAGGAAGTCGAATAATATTTACACTTCGGCTTTACATGTAAAATTAGTACTTTTTTGTAAACTCACCTTTGAAGTGCCCCATCTACCATCCTCCACTCTGACCAACTCGTAAATAAAACCAAGTTCGTCAGCAAATCTTTCGAGCAGATCAATGCAAAAGCCACTGCAGCACTGGTAGAAGCTCTCATTCCGGTGTGCCTCTGCTATATCAATACTGAAACGAATTGTATGTATGTTAGAAAAGAACGACTGTACATTTCGGTTAAAGGATCGTCTTGACCTCACAAAGATGAACGAAAAAAAAAGTATCAAAAGAATCTATGCACTTGATGATACTGTAACAGTACAAAATTATTTATAGATTTCATATCGAAACCGTAAGCAACATTTTCGAAATAACAACCAAACAGCATAGACTTGAGAGATGATATGGTTTTTTCTCGCTTTGACATAGCAAACGCTATTTGTATAACTCTTTCTTCGTACCCTTCAATGTCAAGAAGTCACTGCAAGTCAGATAACGGCTCGGACATAGTAATACCATATTTCAATGTAAGGGTCAGTGACACCGCAGACAATAAGTATTTTTGCAGATTTAGCACCGATTGTCAGCTCGACGTAACTTCTCTAAGAAAAAATCCATTATGTCAGAATAAATATGAATATCTATCACCGGTAGGAGATGTCTAACCACAGGAAACTTACATATCAGATAAATATATAAATACATGAAAATCATTACGAGAATATCGAAGACAGAAATCTAAATTTTACCATGAAACCAATGTGATTAGCCCAGCGATAGCAGAACGCGGGTCAAAGGCGCTACGCTCGGAGGTTATACTTCCACCTAGATGCTTGATAATTCATAAGTTCATGCAATGTGGATACCTGACCGGATTTCAGTTTCTCAAGCATCTATTATCCACGGTTAAGTCACGAGGTACGTGGCCGTCAGATCCAACTCACATATGTTACGTGGGGGTGAGAGTGTACTGAGCGGTGGTAATTAATGATTAATTGGTTAATCAAACTTGCTCCCACGTAACGTCAATGAATAAAAATTAAATCTAAGAAAGACCTACCTTTCGATAAGCCGGTAATTTGTAGGATCGTGTTACTATAGTCCTGTACAGGTCTGTGAATTATGTTCAAATGATTGAGGCTAATTTATAATGATAAAAATGGGAAAGGTTGTCGTTCAAAAGATATGGCTTGGAATGATTTAACTGGTAAAAGATAAAGTATATTCGGTACGATTTGGTAGTTAAATTGTCTGGTAACAATGAGTGTTGATAATGATGTAACAATTTATGAAGTGTTGGAATTTATATAAATTTTGAATTTATATAACAATCGACGCCGACGGACGAATTTATATTCAAATGCAGAGAAGCTGCAGAATCGCTAAATTTGACGGTTTGCGTGTTTGAGCAAATCGTGTGCTATTCTATTCTATTGATATTATTGTTAGATACCAAGAAAATTTATACTGAACGATGGTTATAACTAGCTGGTCGTGATTATTGTATCGATCTTTTTAGGTTATCTTAAATTAACTGCTGCTGTCATATCACATTGTGCTTAAATCTTGGAAACAATACGTATGATTTAATTGGGGTAGTGAAGCTAGCCACCAACTCTAGTCTTACTTTTGACTAGATATTATGAAAGTAAATTTTGATTAGACAGGTGAAGACATTAGAATTCGTTCAATGTTGAAGATTAGCACTCGGATTGACGTATCTTTAGATGTAATACGGCGAGATTGAGAGCCGTCGGATCGTGTCGGTCTGCGTCAGTAGAATTTCTGGATCAGGGTCCCACCTCAGGATCAGGAGCGCCGCAGCCTCCCCGCTCACCCCGCCTACACCCAACCGAGGCAACCGCGAGAGACCAGCGAGCGACGAGGGAGCACCACCCCGCCCAACCCCAGGACCCCGTAGCGCTGCGCGGAAGACGACATCGCGATCTAGCCTTAAGTTCTGCGCCGCGTAGCGACGACAGGTGCGCGTCAAGTTGCGCAATCCCCAAAATCGATGACATATCGATTGTTGCGCATTCTTAGGGTGATGACGTCACGAAGGATTAGCGTTACGAGATCGGCGTTGCGGCCGATCGGCCATCTGAGATCACTTTAGTTCTGGCGACGGATTAGGGAGGTAGCGCGGCGTTTACTAGTTGCGAGTTTTGTTTATTGTGTGGAGAAGTCGAGTTGTATGGCGAAGATGTTGGCCGTCAAGGATTACGAGGGAGTGGGAGACTTCCTCTCCTGGATGTGGAGCGGTAAGCGCTGCTAATATTCTCGCGAGAGAATTTCGAGAGATATCAAATAAAGGCTTGCCGAGGAACGGATAGCCATCGAGGATTTGCGTTAACCAAAGTACTCGAAATTCTTTAGCCGATATATCTGCTTGGTGACCGTAGCCTGAGTTGCACGTAATAAAGTAGAGCCAATTTCGTGTGATCGAGGAGGTCGAGTCGAACCACGTGTTGAGGCGAGACACTATTGTCTCGAATTTGAGTGTAACCAAATTCCGTTACACGGGGTCACGTCAACTCTGTACGATACAATCTCATTTCTCGTGTAGGTCGCGAGCCGTCGAAAGGGGGGCGTTCGAATTCGCGAACCGCGTCCCGACGTCGCGGAGAAAGTTGAGCTCGGGTGCGCGTTAATAAGGATTTTCTTTTGTAGAGGGTAGTCGCGGGTGACGCGACGAGCCTCTTTTTCGTTTGGACTTTTGCCTTAGTAGTTAGTGATAAGGTGGCGATTAGCACACGTAGGCATAAGCCATTTTATTTCTTTGTTTTTTTTTTTTGTTTGAATTATTACCGATCGCGGACAGCGTCGGCTGGGAATTCGGTTCCGTCTCCGTCAAGGAGTTTATTATTAAGTTGGCGATTAGCGCCATTCCGTAAAGGACGATCGCGGGCAGCGTGTCGGGTCCTATTTTGTTTTTGGTTTTTGTAAATTAGCGGTTCTTATCAAGACAGCGACTAGCGCACGTAGGCCGTAGAGGTCTTCTAGATCTATTAGATTTTCTTTTAGTTTGTTCTATCTTTTTTTTTGTTAAGCCTAAGTCTCTAATTTTGGATCGCGGCTGGCGACTTATGGGCTATCACTCTCTGTATTTGTAATTGTAATCGCCAAGAACGACTTTTGCCGTATTATTATTTTTATTTTTGTACTATCGCTGGCTGGAAATATATTATTGGAATTTTATTATTGCTTTCTAAAATAACGTGTTGGCGTACGTGTGTCGTATCTCTCTCTACCCAAAAATTACCCCTCCCCTCTCCGCGGTACTGAACTGCCGAGTACATGGTCGCGGTATATCG
This sequence comes from Neodiprion lecontei, assembly GCF_021901455.1. Lineage (NCBI taxonomy): Eukaryota > Metazoa > Arthropoda > Insecta > Hymenoptera > Diprionidae > Neodiprion > Neodiprion lecontei. The sequence continues at coordinate 13,448,966 of NC_060262.1, read as the reverse complement.
CATTACCGATTTCGAAGCGTGTTGACCACGCCAGGCGCCCAACAAATTTCGCGATATTGTTTTAGGTCCAGGATACCTCGCGGACGCCGATTTATTGTGCACGCGGTAAGTTCTCGGTCATCTTCTCCGAGTGACCGAGGAGCGGGAAAATCCACGTCACAGTAGATAAGCATTGTAACGTGACATTTTTGATGCCCGTTAGAAGGGGCTCCTTGAACCCTGGACGGAACCAAAATTTAGGGATTTCCGAGATTGAGTCGTTAAATCTTTGCAGATGAGCGCCAGGACTAGAGTCGCGTATCTGAAACTACGAGAGGGGACACTTTAGCGAATAGCGTAAGATATTTCTGGTTTTTTTTTTCATTTTTTGAGCTACAACGACATCAGGCAGGAAGTCGGTACCGAATTCAAGTAAATTGCGGAGTGGCGGACTAGCGACGATTCCGAAGGAAGGATGTCGAAGCTGCGGAGGGGGAGCCAACGCAGATTCCCGTATCGCGGGAATCCAAGGCGAACGCGATTCCTGCTGGCTGCCGGCGCGCTGCAGCCTCTCCCCCTTCACACCGCCAAGAATTGACCAGCGAACTTGCGACGGACCGACTAACGACGAGGGAGCACCATGCTCACCACCAAGACGCCATGGAGCTGCGCGGAGGACGAGATTGCGATTGCTAAATACTACTTAACGCTAGTTAAGTTCTGCGCCGCGATGCTATTAAACGTGTGCGTTGAGTTGCGCAATCGACGAAATCGATGACGGTTCGATTATTGCGTATTCTTGTGGTGATGACGTCACGTATAGGATAACGTATCGAGATCTGTGTTGCGGCAGGTCGTAGGTTTTTGAAACCACTCTAGTTCTGGCGGTCATGATAAATAGTCACGTTTTGGGGAGTTTCGCGAAGTAATGGAGCCGCCTAAAAATCGCGAAGGGGATGAAGAGGATGTTGCGGGGATGTAAAAGGTAAGCGCTGCTTCTATCCTCGTGATTGAATTTCGAGCATAATTGCGAAAGGGCTTGCCGAGTTACGGATAGCCGTTTTGGATTTGCGTTGTAGAAAAGTACTCGAAATTCTTTTGCAGATTCTTTTGCTTGATGACCGTGGCCTTAATTCGCGTGATAGAGTAAAGTAAATTTCGAGTCTTTGAGAAAGTTGAGTAGAGTCACGGGTTTTAGTTGAGTCTCTCTCGTTTTTGAAATTAAGTACAGCCGAATTCCGCTGTACCAGGTCGAGTTGCGTTATCGGGTCTTCCAGTGTCGCCTCTCGAGGAGGTCGTGAAGTGCCGAATTGGAGTGCTCGAATTAGCGAATAATGTTTTCAAGGATTTCAAGAAAGTTTCATTTCGGATGCGTTGCGATAGCGTTCAGTTGAGGTTACGATGAGTTGCGTTTGCGCTTAGTTCCGTACCCGTTTAATTGAGATGATATTAATTGAGTTGCGTTATTTTGAGATTGTGTTTAGTTGGGGTTGCGTTCAGTTAAGTTTTCGTTTATGTAAGATAGTGTTTACTTGAGTTGAGGTTACTTATAGTCGAAATTCCCGTTGCGTTGAGTAGCGGTTGAGACGAGTAGTCCGTATATTGAGTTTTACTTGCGTCTGAAGTATGGTGGCGTTTAAGGACTTGTTTGGTTGAAATAAGTAGGAAATAAGCTTTAGGTTTAGTTAAGTTGTCACATTTACATTTACGGCAGCTTGCGGTAGCGTTGAAGCTCCAAGTCGGGTGAGATCTTAGGTGAGATTGAGGACGCCGTCTATTCGGTAGCCCGACGGCGCACCGTCGAGAAAGTAATTTTAGTTTCGGTTTCTAGCAATTATTGCTATTGAGGAAGAATTGCGTATTTGCGAATTGAGAGAAGCATAGGGAGATTTCGTAACTGTTGAGTGAAATTTTAGTTAGGGAGCCGCGAGCTCAGTAGAGTAAGGAATAGCGTAGGTTACGTGTAATTTTCTGTTTGTTTTTGGAATCGCGACGAGCGACTTCTGAATTATTTTTTTTTTGTTTTTGTATCACCGATATTGTGAAACATAACATTTTATTTTACTTCTTTTGTTAAGTACCGTGTGGTTTTTGAGTGTCTCTCTTTCTCTCCAAAAATTACCCCTTCCCTCTCCGCGGTACTGAGCTACCGAGCATATTTCCGCGGTATAACGCATTAACGATTTCGAGGCGTATTAATCACGCCAGGCGCCCAACAACATTTCGCGATATTGTTTTTGGATTCAGCTTATACTGCGGGACGCCGAATTATTGTGTAGGCGGTAAGTTCTCGGTCATTTTCTCCGAGTGATCGTGGTACGGAAAAATCCACGTCACAGCATGTAATACCTATATTCAGTGAGGCGCTGGCGAATTTCGTATTGAGCCGGACAGTGCTACCAACTTCATTTGCGGCCGAAGAAATTTCAAAAGCGAAATAGCCGGTTTTTCAACGATAACTCGAGATAGCCGGTTTTTGAAGCCTGACTCGAGATAGCCGGTTATTCTCCGCAACCATCGATATAATCACTGTTCAGGTCTATCTAAACTTCGCACGGGAAAGAACTCTACCAAATGATAACAATACTCGATGAAAGACGTAACAAACGCTTTTTAAAAATTTATTTCGTCATTTTAGCTACTTATCATTGCATGAATACGATAAATGCTATTCGTTAATTAGCATTAGCTGGAAATAGGTTTTTGAATTCTAGACATTGTGACGCGGTTTTTTCTTGTACCTCGGTCACTTGGAGAAATAACCGAGAACTTACTGAGTACACAATAATTCGGCGGCCCGCGATGTAACCTGAAAAACATATCGCGTGATTATGTTGGGCGCCGGGCGTGATTAACACGCCTCGAAATCTTTACCTTCGCTAACCCTCAGGAGCGGGAAGGAGTAATTTTGGAGAGAGAGAGAGAGAGAGAGAGAGAGACACACGAAAACCAGACGCTATTTATTTAACCAAAGAAATAAAATAACATAATATATTTCACAATAGCGGTGATACAAAAACAAAAAAAAAAGAATTATTCAAAATTCGCTCTTCGCGATCCGACATCAAAATAAAAAAAAAAAAAACAGAAAATTATACGTTATCTACGCTCTTACTTAATCTACTGAGCTGGCAGCTCGCTAATAAAATCTTACTCAAAATTTAAAAAATCTCCATTTGCAACTCTCAATTCGCAACTTACAAATTTTTATGTTATAGCAATAATTGCTAGCAACCGAAACCATAACTAATTTCTCGACGGTACGCCGCCGGGCTACTGAACAGACGGCGTCCTCAATCTCACTCAAGATCTCACCTGACTCGGAGATTCGACTCTACCGAGAGCTGCATTAAATCTGAACTTAACAATTTAAATTAAGATAACCCTTATTCTCTACTTAACTCCACTAAACCACATCCACAGAGCTCAACCTGATGTGAAACTCAACTATACAGATTCTGAAGCGACAACATAATTCAGACGCAACTAAAACTCCATAACACGAACTTCTCGTTTCAACCACTACCCAACGAAACCGCAATCTCAAGTATACGCAACCGTAACTCAACTTAACTGAACACAATATTAACTAAACAGGAACTAAACTAAGCGCAAGTGCCACCAAACGTAACCTCAACTAAACGCTATTGCAACGCATCCGAAATCATACCTTCTCGAAACGCTCGAAACCGTTATTTGCTAATTCAAGTACTCCATTTCGGCAATTCGCGACCTACTCCAGAGGCGACACAAAAAAAAAACCCGATAACGCGGCTCGACCCAGTACAACGCAATTCGGCTGTACGTAATCTCAAAAACGAGAAAAACGCAACTAAAACCTGTGACTCTACTCAACATTCTCAACTACTCAAAATTTACTCTATTTTATAATGCGTAACTCAGGCTGCGGTCACCAAGCAAAAGAATCGGCAAAAGAATTTCGAGTACTCATCCGCAACGTAAATCCAAAATGGCTATCCGTTATTCGGCAAACTTTTACGCAATTATTCTCGAAATTCCATCGCCAGGATATAAACCGCGCTTACCGTTCAACACCGACGCAACGCACTCTCCATCCCCCTCGCGATTTTTAGGCGGCTCCATTACTTCGCTAAACTCCCCAAAACATGACTATCTATCATGACCGTCAGAACTAGTGTGGTTTCAAAAACCTACGACCTGGCGCAACACGGATCTCGATAAGCTATCCCATACGTGACGTCATTCCCGCAAGAATACGCAATAATCGAACCGTCATCGATTTCATCAATAGCGCAACTCGATGCGCGCCTTCAGTAGCATCGCGGCGCCCAACTCAACGCGAGATTGCAATTTCGTTGGGACTTGGTTGGCTCCCTCACCGCAGCCTCGATATCCTTCCTTCGCAATCGTCGCTGTTCCGCCACACCACAATATCCTCGAATTCGTTGCTGACATCCTGCCTGATGCCGTTGTAGCTCGAAAAATAATACAAAAAAAACCTGAAATATCTTTCTTTATTCGCTAAAGTGTCCCCTCTTGAAGTTTCGGATGCGTAACTCTAGTTCTGGTGCTCTTTGACAAATATTTTGTGACTCAATCTCGGAAATCCCTGAATCTTGGTTCCTCTCAGGGTTCAGAGAGTCACTTGTAACGGGCATCAGGAATGCCACGTTACAACATATGTAAAGAAGAAATCCTCCCGCTTCACGGCTGATGGTGAGGAATCGGAGAATCGGTACGGTCATACCGACTGAGACACACCGGTAGACTTCTAGCGAGGAAGGACGGTTAGGCAAGAGAGAATCTGAAAGAAAAGTGGAAGAAGGAGCATCTCTTTCGATTCCTGTTTATAGGTTAGGGACGAACTAATTTTTTTCTCTAATATTACGCTTGTAATTATTTCATTCTAATAAACCACCTGTTTATAGGCATCGAACGACTTAACTTCCACAAACGACCCTGAGGTGAAAACAATCCTTACACATTAGACTGGGCCAAAAAAATTGACGATTTTTTTTTTGAAAAATATATTGAGAATATCATTCAGTATGGCAAATAAAAAATTTCATGAAATTTTAAGCCCTTAATATTAACTTTAAGAGGTCTATCATCGCTATTTTTGATTTTTAGTAATAATTTGATGTTTTACGTCAGAACTGTCGAAATATTGAAGTGAAAAAATCTATGTTCACTTATCCCTTTATAAAATTAAATTCCCTACAAAAAAGGTCTGATTATAGATTTTTGTCAGACAAGCCGTTTCCGAGTAATTAAGCTTAATAAATTGATATAATTTCTCGATTAATTCTCGATTAATTCTCGATTAGTTCTCGATTAATTCTCGATTAATTCTCGATTAGTTCTCGATTAATTCTCGAGAAATTATATCAATTTATTAAGCTTAATTACTCGGAAACGGCTTGTTTGACAAAAACCTATAATCAGACCTTTTTTGTAGGGAATTTAATTTTATAAAGGGATAAGTGAACATAAATTTTTTCACTTCAATATTTCGACAGTTCTGACGTAAAACATCAAATTATTACTAAAAATCAAAAATAGCGATGATAGACCTCTTAAAGTTGATATTAAGGGCTTAAAATTTCATGAAATTTTTTTTTTGCTATACTGAATGATATGATATTCTCAATAAATTTTTCAAAAAAAAAAAAAATAGTCAATATTTTTGGCCCAGTCTATTACACATATAATTCTCATGTGACAGTGAAAACAGATTTCATTACCAGTTTTGTTCTTCAAATCAAATACGCCACGATAACGTCCAGATTGATTATAATGCAGGTTGCATATGTGATAGCGAGCCATGATGTAATCCATTTTCAAGAAGTTTATCCTACACCTCACTAATTGAGTTGGATGCAAACGTGACAATAAATTCGTCTGGTAAAAAGATAACGTCTTTAGACCTCGTTGCTCTCGAAATACCGAATTCATTGTATGGTAAGGGTATTAGTAGATATAAGAGTTTTGGGACACAATGTCGGCGTACCGGCAGAGTTACCTCGATTCCTTCCATACCGATAGGCAGTATGTTATCCCTGCGATGGTAAGCCTTACCCAGAGTGGTGTTACCGATAGGAGCGATACTATAGATAGCACCACCTGTATTTTCGCTCGATCTCACCGACAGGTAGTGGCTCGTGTTACCGACGGAAGCGTTATCACAGAAGACGCCACGTGTATTTATGCTCGATTTTCCGAGTGTGTGTAATGAGATTTCGGTGTTGTCAGATGAGCAACCATTTTTGAATTTTTACCGTCAGATGAGCAGACGTTTCTAATTTTTGCCGTTAGATAGCAGACGTTTTACCGACGAAAGTGTTACTGATAAGAGCATTAACATAGATGGCTCCACTAGTCACTGTCATACCGATCAGGTTTGTTGTGTGTCCAATATCCACAGCAATATGGAGTTACCTTCAGCTTCACCGATAGTAGGTGTTACTGGCAGAACTGTTACCGCGAGTTTACCACATGTGGCGCGCACATTATCGATCAATCGATGTTCTATCGATCAACTCTGCTTTGTTTTCAATGTCCGCCGCAGGACGGCTACTTTTTATTAGGTGGTGGTAGTGGTGGGTCAGATAAAATATTTCAAAATAACGGTTGGATGCTTTGAATGCATCGTAAAATTTTTTCCCACGAAATGCAGGTCGAAACCTGTGGAATATGAGGTTTGTCAAAAAATTTCCCACAAAATGGCGGATGGCATTGTCAATAAATCAGTCTGGATAGGGGGCGCGTTTATGGAAATTCTTCCCGCAAATGCATGTCGAGACTTGTCTGGTGAAAAATTGTAATGGGGATGGGCGGTGTATAAAACATGATAGTCGCTCTGTTTTTATCGTCTCTTCTCGTTGTGAACTGCTCTTACTTGCGAAAAAAGAAACTCTCAGCGGAACGCTATGGATCTGGCAAAAGTCAACTACGTCAGCTGCCTTGAGAATCTGCCGACCAAGAAAATGTTGGATCTCGAAATTGGGTACGTGTATGACGTCACTGGGCTAAAACTGGTCTAAAAAAAAAATTCGGGGTACGCGTTCTGGCGATGACCGAGGGAGAGTATAACATCTTTTTACAGCTGAGTATCGCCAGGGTTGTTCAAGAAGGTTGTAACATGGCTGGGAAAAATCGTCTGCAATTGAAATACTATGGCGGAGTATTCAACACGTTTGAATTTTCATGCAGCTATGTACCGTAAATAATCTATGTCATCCCCTCTACTTCTACGAAATTCATCCGCGAAGGGATAAAAGCAGGTGTGCAGGAGACTAAATAGTAAGTCGTCTACCGTTAATATTTAAGAAAAATCGAGCGCAACATCCCTGTTCAACACGGCTATGGCCCCAGACGTGCAATGTTTCATCGGCCGTAGAAAGAAGCTTGTACCCAAAAAAGTTGCAGTCATCGACGTGTACCGGCCTGGATTACATCATTATCAAGTCACCCTGTGGTTTGGCTAGCCTACCACTTGAATGTAGAGCTACTAATGCTTAGTTACCACGCAATCATCCCAGAATACCATGGAATGCTGACAACAAATCTCACGAGAATGTGTCAAAGGGGAGGAGAAGAAAACATAGCTGACGGGGATTCTCGATGGTAAAACGAGAGTTACTGATATGGAAGATTTGCACATCACACCCCTGGTAGTGGAAAAATTGAAGGAAGCGGCACCCTGGCATGACTGAAACCATGGATACTTTCCATCGGATGACATTGGAATACAGCCTGACATACAACTGCGCCTATGAAAACGTGCAGAGGCTGAAGAGTTGGTATTTGAAGGGGTGTACCGGCTCTCTCGGGAAATCCTTCCGTCTGTACAAACAATTAGAGGGTTTGAAGGCAATGAGGTCTGGGTATATCACTTTTTTGCCAAAAGAATTCATCTAGACGTTCGCAATAAACACCGTCAATGAGGTTTGGGATAAACTGCCTGAGAAAATAAAAATCGACGATAACATTGTCAGTTGCCGCAGATGCCTCCTGCATTATACACCAGGACGTGATGGTGACATAGCGAATGGATGAAATCCGATAGTAAAAGACTGTCTGAAATGCAACCTTCTGCATAAAAAAATGCCTACAATATGTACAAAAATACTAGTAGAATTCATTAAAATTATTACAATTACACCCTAGTCTCTCTATCTAATAAAAAAATCCTGTCCCGCGTGAACAAATGAAAAAGAAGACTTTAATGGCAACAGGTAAAAAAGATTATAATAACAATAGTATACGCATGAAGTTGGCAGTGGGGTGAGATGCCGAAAACAAAACAAAAAGCATCTAGCAAACAAAACTTCCTATATTCAGAACAAGATGTGCGCTGAGAAGTCGAACGTGGAGTATTTTCAAATAAACTCATTTAATAATAAGGTTGCTGTTGCTATGAAGTTAGTGTCAAGTGATTGACAGCTGTCATCGGCTGTTTATGACAGTCTTTGAAAAATATCTTTATAATTATCTGTTTCTGACACACAAAAAATAAATATGTAAACGAGAATTATCAAGATGTGTCCCGACGGGAATTATCTTCTTCGCGCGCTGACGTACTGTGTACACGGCTCTCGAGATCGACACGCAGAGGTGAGACTGAGTATCGTTTCAAATATAGTTGATAATTGGTCTACATTTGCGGGTTTTATTACAGGTAATGAGTCCAACGGTGCCGTTATTAGGTCACCTGGTGATTACAAATCATTCATGAATAAAAATGGAATTCACGGGGGAGAAGCAGAATTAGCTGCAGCTGCGGACATTTTTGAGATATGTTTATCCACAACAAATCGGATCCCAAGATGTAAGACAATTCTTGCTACTCTTCACCGGCGACGGAGACAGTGAACACTTTGATGTCTTGCAGAACCAAAATAAAATTCAGATAGTGAGTAATTTTGATGTCTTGCAGAACCAAAATAAAATTCAGATGGTGAGTGATAAGTATCAAAAGTAACAAGCAAATGATAATTAATCTAAATATATCACCAAACAGTCAAAAGGACAGCCAGGATTTACGTTGGCAATGGAGAAAGGCGGAGTTTCAATCTGCAAACAAGGCGATGAAGACGGTGGATGGTCGGACGTATCACAAAAGAAAAAGGAAAATAAAATTGTAAGTGCGAATAACCAAATAAGCCATAGAATGATATCAAACAAACATTCGTATAACCAGGCAAGAGGACGACCAGGATCTATGTTGACCACAAGAGAAAGAGGTGTTTTGCGGAGTGAACAGCAATGCAAATATACAGAAAAAAATAATATAAAGAAGGTGATTTTGGAGAATAACAGGCAGAGCGGTAGCAAAAATGATTCAGCAATCGTGAGCAGTAGCCAAAATAATTCAGCGAAGGGTGTCGAAGAATTAGAAGAATCGATTGTGATTATTGATTTGAAAAATAAATCAAGAGGACGACCAGTCAATATTATGATCATAGAAGAGAGAAAAATCAGACGACGAGAACAGCAGCGAAAATGTAGGGAAGCGAACAAAAGATATCATACTGGCAAACATGTAAGCATAAGTAATGAAACAGAACTCGAGGAGAACGAAGAAATATCAAGTCAAGGAGATAGATCGATATCGATGGAGAAGGAACACCAATTTTCAACCAACGAACAGAAGCTTAGATTGATGAAAAAAAAGAAAAGTAAGCACAAAAGGAATTGAACTGGACAGCAAGAGACAACGAGTAGATGAAACAACAGACGAAAAAGAAGTATATCAACGACTTATGAGCAAAAATAACGTATCTGAAATTCATGTTTGTGGAGAAATATTAAGTGACAGTGATACATCGACATCGATAAAGAAGGAACTGTCTGTATTTAGCCAAACAATAGAACATAGCAGAGACAGGTTGAAATTGGAAACAGGGAACGAGTGGAAGCAATGAATAGTGAACTGGTACTTTCTAAGCGAACTCGCCTAAGAATCATTGCTGAGCATCGTTACAACGGGGATATTGAAAAAGGCATTTTCAAAACTGTGGAGCAACTAGACATGGGTGAAATGAAAGTAAAATGTGAACATTGCAATGCAGAAAGGTTCAACTATGAATCAGGAAGGGTGGCAAATAATCGCTGTCATGGAGGAAAAATAACATTACCACCACTAACGGAATATCCTGATGTACTTCAACGTCTGCGAGGAAGAAATCACGAAGTATCAGGACACTTCAGACAACATATAAGATCATATAATGACGCGTTTGCGTTTGCATTAGTCAATTGCACCGTGGCAGATCTGGGGAATCGAGGACCATATGTGATGAAAAAAAATCGGGGATGTGAGTTCCAAAATATCTACAAGTTTAGAGACCGCGAACAATAACCGACTGAGATACGGACAAATTTACATCTACGACGCACAAACTCAGCTAGCGCTGAGAGAAAATGACGGTGATTTAGGATGGAGCTATAATATGAAACACATAGGAACAAACAAGACAATCTCTCCTGTTCAATACTATGCAGGACATCGATTGGCCTTACGTCGAGGTGAAGCACAGAATCAGTTGTTGCGAACCGGACGATTGACACAACACTATGTGATTCACGCATATCTCACAATCGAATCGCAGCATTTATTGTTTTTAAGAAATAATCAGAAGCAACTGGGTGTAGAATGTTACAAGGGAATGATTGATCACATATCAAATATTGAAGCGAATACGTCGAATCGAACAAGACATGGGAACCAAATGATTTTACGCTCGACATCTTCCGGCAGCATGCGACATATGCAACAGCAGTATCAAGATGCAATGGCAATAACAACGAAAGTTGGACGACCGGATTCATTCATCACAATGACATGTAATCCTAAGTGGCCGGAAATATGTAGGGTATGAAAAGATTTTCCGACGGGTACCACTGCAAACGACATTCCAACAATAGCTTGTTGAATATTTAACATACGGCTACAACAGGCAGTAAAGGAAATCGAAAGTGGTTCGTTATTTGGAAAGATTGAAGGATACGTATACAGAGTTGAATTTCAAAAGAGAGACTTACCGCATGCTCACATACTATTTATCTTAAATAACAATGACAAACTTTTGACTCCAGAAGCAATAGACAGTTTTATATCTGCAGAAATACCAGACAAACAAATACATCAAAAACTATATCAATCTGTCACATCACACATGTCTGTCACATCACACATGCTACACGGCCCTCACACATCCATAATACCATGCTGGAATTCGGTAACGAAGTCATGCTGAAAGAAGTTTACGGAAGACTTAGTGGAAAACACTGATATAAGTGATGGCGGTTTTCCAAAGTATCGCAGAGGAAAAAATTCAGACGTAAACTATTACCGCAGCCGCGTGGAAGGAAGAAATATCCAAGTAGACAACAGCATGGTTGTGCCTTACAATCCATACCTACTTGCAAAGTACGACTGCCACATAAACGTAGAATATTGTGCGTCAATAATGGCTATCAAGTATGTGTTCAAGTACGTCCACAAGGGACATGATTGTGGAAGAGTAGAGATAACACAGCTCTACGAAATAAATACTTTTTTTTGTTGTTCTGATTTTTTCTGTGAATCCTGGTGTTTCAGAACGTAAAACTTACGAATATACTTATGATTATATTAGATTGGCTCTGGTTTTTATGTTATTGTAGTATTGTATTCGAGATGACTCAATGTTTAAAGGCGAATTTCTCTTGAACGGTTAAAGTTCTATATCAGTAGTTTTTTATAGAGCGTGAAATTTCCTATGAGAATCTGTTAATACAGATAGTTTATTAGATGTACGTTTAGATGGTTTATATGTCAGACGTTTATGAGATACATTTTTTCCTAAACTTTTTTACCTGTTATTTAAATGAAAAATGGAAAAAAATCAATATTAAAAGCTCGTATTTGGCTGAGATATTCTATTTAAGATGCTCTACCGAAAGTTTGATGCGTGTTTGAGAGAAATTTTTTTATTTTTTTTTTTTCAGAACACCCCAATACCCCCCCCCTTTCGAAGAAACTTGTTGTTCCCTCTTTTTCATGGCGAGAACAACAAAGTATTATATTTCTTATATTTTTTATACTTCTGTCCGAATAAAGTAAGCATAACTAAGGTTATTGATAGTATTTTTTTGATAAACTTTAGATATTAAAAAAAAGAAATCGAATTTTTCACCTAAACATTGCTTTTTTGAGTCATATATGAAAATGTCGATAAAATAAATAACTAGAGCCAATTTCGAAAAACTACGCTTACTCCTAAGGTCGTTGACATCGAATCTTTCTAAGACGACTCAAATATCAAGAGCAACAAAACCACTGTTGGCCAGTGTAATTGATTCAAACCGCGAGAGTAATGGTCAGCCAATAATCAACGAAATACAGGATTATGTACATTCGCGTTATGTAGGACCGATGGAAGCAGCTTGGCGTATACTAGAAGTGTCACTGCATGGACGAAGTTATGTAGTCACACGCTTATCTATACACCTACCGGGGCAGCAATGCGCAACCTTTGAGGAAGGTAGAGAAGTCGAAAGCTACAGAAGAAAAAAAGTGGAGAACCCATCTAACTGCATGGTTTAAATTGAACAGCATAGATGAAATGGCAAGAAATATAACTTATGCGAACACGCCAGATTACTATTCGTTTCAAGAAGCAACAAAAACGTGGAAAAAAAGAAAAATTGCATGTAAAGTAGTTAGCAGAATGACAAATATTCCACCAAGGGATACAGAAAGAATTCACCTCAAACTAATCCTTGGACATGCGACAAATGCTAGGATTTTGATAGATTTACGCACTGTAAACGGGAAAGAATGGAACACATTTAGAGATGCTGCGGTGGATATGGGTTTAACTGCGACAAATGACGAAGCTTTCAAGATATTCGACGAAGCTGTTTCAATACTCATGCCGAAACGGTTACGTCATTTTTTTGTGTGGTATCTAATCGGTGAAATGCCATCGAACGTGACAGATTTATGGAACACGTACAAGAAAGCACTATCTAACGACTTTGTGGATCAGCATGAAAATAGAGCACTATGTGCAATTGAGCATCTTCTCAGAGCTGAAGCAAGATCATGTGCAGACTTTTACAAACCAGACACAGTAGACTCTATATCTCTATATTCAGATATACGTAAAAAAAATTGCAAATAATAACTATAGCAAAATAAGTCGCCAAATGCAATTGGGGTTGCATGGCATCGGGAGTTTTGTACATGTAAGTGGATTCGTTTACTAAAACAATCTGAGCAGGCCTGCATAGGAAGCCAATAGCAATGTCGGGTTAACCGGAAACAACCGATCAACAGTTGCAGCCCTGTCATCAAATCAGCATTAATGAATTCACCTGTCTAATAGACAATGTATACGGAAACAGTATGGCGCGTAGCGCCGAGGTGGGGTTCGCGCGCGGAGCGCGCAGGGGCGAAGCCCTTAGTTTATACATAAAATTAAAATGGAATATTCAATAAAATTGTTTATTCATCTATAAAATAGAATTTATTACAATTATATCCCGACTCATACGTGGAATTAGAACGAAATGTTAAATTAAATTACTTACGTATCTATAAAATAGAAATTATTTCAATTATATCCCGACTTATACATAGAATTAAAATAGAATATTCAATGAAATTATTTACACATCAGGTAAAATAGAATTTGATACAATCATACATATATCTTCATAACTGTCACCCGTTCTTGTAATATAAATTTATTACAGGGAAAATGTAAAAATATTATAAGTTTTATTTGCGGTGTCACGGGTTTCAGGAGGTTTTGATTCGACAAGTGGTTATCGAATCACGTCTATACTCACCCAAGACGTTATTTGGGTAAATCGGGTTCGGTCTCATCGCTGTTCTCAATCCGGAAATAATGGAAGGACTGTTAATGAGATAGAGAAGGCATACCTTTTGGTTGCATAAGGCTTTATTCGAACTAAGTAATGTGTAATTGCGTAACTAGGTGATTTGGATTAGGAATGGGTGAAATGATTATTTAGACTGGAACTGAGGTTGAACTTGGAAATAAGAGTTGAAGTTGTTTGTGTGAACGTTGGAATAGGACTGATCCCGAGGTCAAGAGCAGGAGTAGACAAATGGTGCGCAAATTCAGAATGTTGGGCAACAGAATCAGCAGAGTTGGCGAAAAGCGAGTGCCGTGGGCTAGAATGCGAATAGGACAGTAATGAGACTATAAGGTTATTACAACGTACCAGCGGTAAAATACATGATGAATAATTATGAATTTTATGTAATTTATAGTTATATTCTTCAGAATACGAGGATTTGGTGGTATTAATTTATTTGGGGGGAAAATGTAATAACATTATAAATTGTATTTGCAGTAGGACATATGATGAATAATTGTAAATTTTATAGTTTTATTTTTCAAATTATCCATAACATCCTCATTATCTCGATCACTGTCGCCAACATCATTATCATCATCATCATGGTCATCGTTATTATTTTTCATATCCAACATTATTACTACAGTCTCATTCTCCCATTTTTCTATAATAATTTCTATAGATTGATGATTATAATTTATTTAATGTAGGCTGTTTGGCCTCACTCGAGCCGCCCGTGCGTCCTCAACGAGTGCCTAAAGCTCCTCCAGCGAGAACTCAGGCGTCGCTTCGGAAAAGCCAATAATTATTTTCTCCTTCACCTCTTCATTCTCGCCCCAATCAACGGTCGACCAACCATCATCCTCAATTGAAGCTGAGACGAATCCAAGGTCTCGGATAGAGGGAGATGAATTTTTTCAAAAATTGTATGAAAATATTGTTATGTCTGAGGTAAAAAATCTGTAAAAAGAGCAAACCAAAATAGAAAAAAAAATAATGCTGCTACAGCTGGGATTTATATACTTGATAAATCTGTAACCCGAAAAAAAGTTTGAACCTATTCAAATAATGGATACAATAAAAGTGAGGAAGAAACTAGTATTTTATTTTAATGTAGTGCTACGCACCAATCCTGCTCTGAAAAATATCCCTCATCATCAGCTGTGCCGAAGTTTCCCAACTGTTCGCGAATGCGATTAACTTCGTTGAGGAACATGGAGATGCGTCCGTCGGCGGCTTCATAGTCATCAAAACCTTGTTCATCATCCATATTCTCCTCTGCTCTCGCAACATCCTTCTCCACCTACCCCCCATCGCCGTCATCCTCAGCATTCTCCTCATTCGTCGATAATGATAAGAGGAGATACTCGCGAGCCATATTATTTTCGATCTCAGAATTGATAATAACTCTGCCCATCGTGAGAACGCTGTTCGTGATCGACAATCAACATATCAGCGTCGCTATAGATCTCCTCTTCCGCCTCATCATCATCAAAACAGTCCTCTTCCCCGCGCAACGGTTTCAATGTCGATGACGATACTGGTGAAAGGGTTGGGAAGTTTGACTGTCCTCTTTTCAAACCATTCATGTTTTTCATATGATTCTGAAATTTTTCCATGAATTTTTATTGATACAGCGAAGGGGAATACAGAAAAGTTAGGAGCAGTCTGAAAAACCTTGTTTGCGTGCTGATCAAATGTGATAATCATCGTGTATTTAAATTAACGTTTGCAGTATCGTAAGAGAATTGATGTAGCGCTGTATGTATATATATTGTGACGTGGATTTTTCCCGCTCCTCGGTCACTCGGAGAAGATGACCGAGAACTTACCACGCGCACAATAATTCGGCGTCCACGATGTCCCCTGAACCTGAAATAATACCGCGAAATTTGTTGGGCGTCTGGCGTGATCAACACGCCTCGAAGTCGGTAATACGATATACCGCGACCATATGCTCGGTAGCTCAGTACCGCGGAGAGGGGAGGGGTAATTTTTGGGTAGAGAGAGATACGCCACACGTACGCCAACAAGTTATTTCACAAAGCAGCAATAAAATTAGACAATATATTTAAAAATAGCGATAATACAAAACAAAATAAAAATAATAACAATACTGCGAAAGTTTGTCCTCGCAATCTCAAACGCAAACGCTTACCTTAAAAAAAAAAAAAGGAACGAGCAAACAAAATAATCAATAAAAAAAATGAAGGGATCCAGAAGACCTCTACGGCCTACGTGCGCCAGTCGCTATACTTATCGTGACCGCTAATTTACACACAAAAAAAAACCAAAAATAAAATAGGACCCGACGCGCTGCTCGCGATCGTCCTCTACAGAATGACGCTAATCGCCAACTTAATATTAACGAATTATGCAAAAAAAAACCAAACGGAAACGAGGCTCGTCGCGTCACCCGCGACTATCCTCCACCAAAGACTCTTTTTACTAGCGCGCACCCGAGCTCCGCTTTCTCTGCGACGGCAGGACGCGGTCGCGAATTCGAATGCTCCCTGGGAGACTGCTCGCGACCTATACGAGAACTGAGGCTGTATCGGATAAAGTTAAAATGACCCCGTGTAACGGACTTCAGTTACACTCAAACTCGAGGCAATAATGTCTCGGCTCAACCCGTGACTCGACTCGATCTCCTCGATCACCCAAAATTAACGCTACTTCCTTTCGCGCAACTCAGGCTACGGTCACCAAGCAGATGTATCGGCTAAAGAATCTCGAGTACAGTCGCTAACGCCAATCCTCACTGGCTATCCGTCCTCGGCAAGCCTTTACTAATTATCTCTCGAGATTCTCTCGCAAGAAGGTTAACAGCGCTTACCGCCCCACATCCACGCCACAGAAGGGCCAACTCCCTCGTGGTCCCTGGCTGCCATTCCCCTCGCAATTGATACTTCCTTCCGCTCGACAAGAAAAACAAAACCAACCAAAACTCGTACACAGATTACTTCGCGACGCACGTGTTTCGATATTGCTCGCCAGAACTAGAGTGAGTTCGGATGGTCGCAACGCCGATCTCGTCACGCTAATCCTTCGTGACATCATCACCCTAAGAATGCGCAACAATCGATCTGTCATCGATTTTGGGGATTGCGCAACTTGCCGCGCACCTGTCGTCGCTACGCGGCGTAGAATTTAGGGCTAGATCGCAATGTCGTCTCCCGCGCAGCTCTACGGCGTCCTGGGGTTGGGCGGGGTGGTGCTCCCTCGTCGCTCGCTGGTCTCTCGCGGTTGCCTCGGTTGGGCGTAGGCGGGGCGAGCGGGGAGGCTGCGGCGCGCCGGCCGCCAGCGGGAATCGCGTCCGCCTTGGATTCCCGCGCTGCAGGGATTTGCGTTGTCTCCCCCTCCGCAGCCTCGGTATCCTTCCCGCGAGATCTCCGCGGTTTCGCCTTGCCTCGAAATCTCTTCGGCTTCGGAGTTGGTCGCTGGATGGTGGCCGGTGTACTCGAAAAAAAAATAAAAACAAAATCCTGCAATATCTTATTCTTACTTCGCTATTTCGTCCCTGTCGAAGCCCGGGTGCGTGACTCCAGTTCTGGCGCTCTCTCTCTGATTATTTCGCGACTCGATTTCCGAATCCTTATCCCGGGATTCCGCCCAGGGTTCAGGGAGTACCTTGTAACGGGCAGGCCTAATCGAAATGCCACGTTACAATATATACCGGGACAATCTCTTGAAACTATACATACAATGCTCATTGGTCGGTGAAATCGCCGTGCGGCGATGTTTTCGTCTGCTGAGCGGGGGCCAACGTACACAAAATGAGACAAGACTCAAGAGCTGTAAATCTCTCGTGCATAAAACCGCGCATTGAGGTTATGTTGCTGTTTATTTTTACGTAGCGTGAATTGTCTAAGAATACTATCGTTCAGCAATACCGTGGTCGATATCGGAAAATATTCAACCGACGCAAATATGAAATGGTACAGATATTGGATGTTATTTATTGGAAAAAAAAATCTGAAATTCAATGTGTAATGTCATTAACAAGTGGGAGTCTGGACAAACAGAGGTAGGTGAGTAAAAACAATGTTTATTGTGAACAGATTCTTGACTTACATAAAATTAAAAATGCGTCTCATTAACGATTTATGTTTTGTGCATTTTATTGGAAATTAGTTGTATGAAAAAATACCAAAAGATCCAGTCTGATAATACTAGCTTCAAATATTTTCAGGTACGAAATAATTCATTGTCAAAGCGGGACTAAATTTGTCAGGCACGGAAGCAGTAGGTAAATTTCTGAATACGTGATCTTTGACAATAACAATATTTTAACATGGATTCAATGATGAAATTCGTTTTTTTTCAGCAGGCTCGAAGTTTAAACTTTAATTAACACGAGGAAAATTATGACTTACCTGATGGTCAAAACGTTTAGGTGGCAAGGATCCTGGTTTCTCGAGCGGTGCAATCATTATAACCATCGAACCTAGTTGTTCCGTCAGACATCAGGTGCCAGAGTGAATTTCATCAGGCCATCGCCATCTTCTTAACATCAGTTGAGGCTAAATTGAAGAGCGGGATACACTACAGATGATAATGGCAGAATATCCCGTCATTTTACTTTGATCGAGCCAATAGCGATAAGTTTGTTACTTAACCGTTGCCGCCAATTCGTTCTACCGAGGAATCATTCTGTGCACCATTGTAATTCAAGCATTATTATTGACCAGCATTGTTTTTCAAACTTTGTTCCATTTAATTTGGTATCTTATTTTGAAGCTTACTTTTACTCTCTTTGGCATTAAATTCAGATAAATAGTTTCTCAAGTCCTCAATTAGATTGTGGGGTTGAATTTTGCTAGGCAAACTGGATCAATCTCAATCTAGAATTGTTAAATCACTTCAGTTAAAACGTCTTTAAATTTAATTTTAGTTGACGGTGTCATCTGGCTAGCTAGTTGCACGATAACTTAAAACCAAATTCAATTTTACACTCTTCATAGGGTCCTACGCTAAGACTGAAAACTTGTGAATCTCCATTCAGCGCAATTATTTCTGCATTTCATATTAGCATTGTCTGGAAAAAAAAAAATCTCATTTCGAAATTGGAAATGGAACCTGAAACGCAGAAGTTATTGAGCAGCATGAATTAAAAACCAAGAATTTTATAATGGTTCCTGCAACAAAGGGACTGTTTCCAAATATCCTTGTCACAAGGTGATGTTCGGAGGACTATGAACAAGGTATTGTATCGGATTACATTATTTGGAAAAAAATCTTCATGAACTTGGTTAAAAACTGGATATTCGTTTATTCTGATGGAACAAGGGAAACAATCTTGAATCCGATGAGTCAATATCCTCGTAATAATGTTCTAACATTACTCTGAAACATGATTGTCCTTGAAGGTAATTGTGACGTTAAGGCGCATTTTGAGAAAGTTGATTTTCAACTTGTGTCACAGGATGTGATCTACGTTCCTGAGTTCTACGCTTCCGATTAGATTTTCTTTGTTTCGAACCGCCCTAACATGAAATACAGAAATCATTTTAATAAATCTAGTATTACTTGAATTTTGAATTTGAGTATTAGGTTCCCTTTATTTATTCAATTAAACATTATTAAAACATCATCAAAAATACATTGACTATCGACTATTTGTAAATTTTGTTGAACTATTTTCGAGAAAAAAAAGATTCACAGTTCTGTTACAGATAGTGTGATATTCAAATTTCTTGAACACTCGGTTTAATGTCCCATTTTCAAAAGTGATAAAATTCAATATTACCGCCTGGAATCACAAGAGAGTGAGAAAGTCATTTAGTTGCTTGGAAGTGGCGATGATCTTTGTACGTGTGATAAATTAAATAGGTAGATAACAGTAAATATTGGAGATGCAATTATTTTGGCCGTATCACCTGTTGACAGAAAAAAATTTCATTGTTACCTTTAATGTACAAAATAATAAAAGTGATCAAATAAAGTGTTCCCACCTACCTGCTGCGTTTCTTCCAAGCACCCAACATTCAAACAGATTTCTCATCTCAGTCGAATAAAGCCAATTTTTAAAGAGCATTAGCATCAACTTTCCGAGTCACTATGTCGACTGTTTGAGATTCTAACCTCAAAAATTCGTATGAACTACATCCACGCCAGAAACAGAGTTTGACAGCTAAAACTCGGAGTGGCCAGCCTGCCCGTACGGCCGATAAAACTCGCGCATGCGCATTGTATGTATAGTTTCAAGAGATTGTCCCGGTATATATATATATATATAGTATATATAATATATATATACATATAGTATATATAATATGTCGAAGAGTTATTGAAGCAATAAACACACCATAATTCGTTAAAAAAAAAAAAGAATCAACGATTAAGTGTTTATGCTCCTCGTTTTCCATCAATCCGTACTTGTTGAACCGATCTCGATTTATAGCTTAAAACTAAACTCAAAATCCACAATTTCGCTAAAGTCTGTGCTAAGTTATTCTCTCAAATTCTCTGTCTCTCTATTGCTCCGTTTTTCTGTTTTCTCCACAGCTTCTTCTCTTGTCCATCTGGTGTCGCCACCTCCCAGACGTCTAATCCTTGAAGGCGCGTATGCGTGTACATGTACGCAAAGCTTTCATATACATTGTGTCGTGGTATTTCGTACCCCGTCACAGAGTCGCCCGTCACAAGGGCACACAACCGTTATTATTTCTAGTTTACGCGTCCTCAGCAGAGTACTCCAACCGAATTCGATACAAAATAGGCAATAACTACTTTTAACTAATTCTTTCTTTGTAAATTCTTTATTTCGCGCTTCGGCGCAAGCTGATAAGGTACTTGGACGACAACGATCCCGACCACCGAGGGAGCGATATCTACCGTTTCCAGCTCTCGATGACTTCGCCTACCGACCGTCTAATCAGACTATACTGGCTACCTTGGAGCACTTCTATACATCTGGGGTAGCATCCGCCCGAACCTTCCGTATCGCCTCGACTGCCGGTGAACAGGGAGATAAAAATCCTCCCGACGGCCGAGGGCACCGCTCCTTAAGGAGGAACCAGCCGCCCGCTCTATCGGATGCCGTAAGGATGGCGTGAAGAGCAGACCGTAGCCTGCCATCTTCCGACTTACCGGCCTAGTGCCGGACCGACCCCAAACCACTACGTCCAGATTGATAAAGCTATCGTTCCCAGGATCGACGCAGCCTTCCTGTCGGCAGGGACTGATTGTGTGGGTCGTGGTCCACGGTTTAGCCAACCGTCTGACTGCACGACCTCGGGTATAGGCAGCCGGCTAATGCCTGTACAAAAACCGGTGAAAGTGAACAGTGAGGCGTCACTCTCCACTCGGTAATTCTGACCGAGAGACACCCTGTGTATGCCTCTGCCAGAAAAGTCCCCGATGATAGGCAACCTGGACAGTAAACTGAAGCAGCTATTAAATCGTACGAGTTGGTGTCAATGACGAAATCACGAGCAACACATTTCGCCACATCTAGCGGTAATCTTCGAAAACGCATGACCACGCCGTAACCAATATTCGCCACAGGGGGATGGCCTATTTGCGGTGGGGGTCAACCAACCAATTAACGGGAAGAAGAATCACCTCACGACAACCGCGAGATCGGCGAGCCGAACTCCGACCTCCTTCTATTCTACGCTTGACCTGCTGGGTGACAACATCGAGTTTCCTTATCCTACCAATTCAAGCTATCGATACTTCTCCTTTTACCGCTATCGTTTCCCTGTCGTTTCTATCGTTAATCATCCCGCTACCGTTTCCTCACTACTACCGTTTGTTCTATCGTTAGATTTCTCTTGTAATTCCGTTTCATCCTTTCTTTCTTCCCTTCCGTTTTGCGAATTCTAAATATAGTTAAAGATAAATTTAGTGTTGTGTGCCTGAAGTCACCGACTAAGGTAAGGCTTCTGCCTCTGTATTGTATCGTTACGAAGTTGCTCATAATTTCTATTCTTTCTTATGGTATTCATCGACTTTGTGTGAATCATGGTCCACGGCTTAGAGTTGCAGTAAGCCGCCGTGCGACTGCATGATTTCAGTAATTAATTATTTTCGTGTCTGAGCGACCTCGTAACTGCCGAATAATTATTTCTTTTGTATTTATGACTTTTCTGATTATTTGTGAATTCCTATTAGCCTGCTTCTGTATTTTCCATCGTATTTTGAGCCCTATTGGCTTTAAGTTTCATTCCATACTATTTTGTAATAGTAGTGTGCCGTATATTTTATTTCTGTTATTGCTTATTATATTTTTATTTATTTTTGTGCCTATTGTATCGTATATCGAGTTCCTTGGAGTACAACCGAGCGTAGAATCAGCCTCTCAATATTACCGCACCTTTTTTTTCTATTGCTATTGGCAATTTTATATTATTTTTGCCTGTTATTCTTTTCTCTGTATCTTGTTAAGTTAAGTTCTGCGTTTATTCTTTATTCCGTTATTTTCTTTAATTCTGTAATTACTGTTAGCTGCCTTGAATACCGCCACTCTACCAGTTCGTACGTGGAAGTACCTGAGCCTAGCGAGCCATACAACGGGTTCTCTATTTATTTTTCGTACGGTTTCGTGTTATTTTTATTGATTTGTATTATTGTTTGAAAACCGACGCTAACGCGTCTGGCGCCCAACATAATTTATTTTGTTATAGTTTAATATTTTGAATAAGTGGAGAATCGCGCCAAAGTGTCAACGGTAAGTCCTCCTCCGAGGGTAACAGAATTTAGCGTTACAATAGATAGTATATGTTATATCGAGAGCACGTCTTTCTAGAACGAAAACTGAGCGTGGAGTGTCGAGACTAGTGGTAATCCTGATTTTCGTCGTGCTGCTGTCATGTGATTCTTCCTTAAATCTGCGTTATTCTAATTGGGCCAGCAGGTCGCGTAGGTCTGGTCTAGAGGTAGGCTCCGATAATCCCTTGCCGTTTGTTTCCTTTTTCTTCGCTGACAGGTATTGAGGTATCGGCACGTCGGCGGTGGTCGGAGGGGCTTCCATCAACCGTGCTGTATCGTTAGTGAGAGGGGAGGTCGTACCACTCATGCGTTGCGATATCGTAGTGTGCGAGAATATTGCGTTACCGATCTCTTGGACTTGCGACCGATTGTACTTCGCTCCTTGCTGTACTGGTACTCCCCGTTGTGGCTATTTCGTTGGCGCTGCATCCCGGCACTCGCTCATTGGAGCCCTTCTGCCGGACCGATCCGGTGATGATGGCCCTCAACCCGGATCCCCACACTATATCCCCCAGATCCACGTGGTCAGCATAGTCTAGCCCATTTCACGCCGCAGTCCTTCTATAGGACGGTTCGTGAAGAGAAAATCGTCCTCTATTTGATAGACAACGACTTAGTAGATGTCGTGGTCGGTTCAGCTCCAGGCTGATAAGTATCGTCGACGGGAGGCTTTGTTGTGTTTTTGACGCACAGCCCTGTACGCCGTCTGGCGATGCATCCGAGCGGTAGAAGCATTGATTCGTGGTTCGGCTTCTGGCCGATAAGTCTTAAATAGTCGGAGGTACTGTTTGTGCATCCCGCACGATCCTGTTCACAACTTAGATTGGCATCCATCGGGAGTGGTTTCAGCGGTATTCGTTCGTCTGTAGTCGGTGGTGGTCGGTGTTGAGCTGGTACGTGACCCCTGTCAGGCAGTGTCCTGGTATCTTGAAGCGGAAGTCTCGTAGATGGTTCTCGTAGAGCGTTACAAAATTAGAAAATAGAATAGAATTAGCTTAATAAAGAGAATTTCACTTAAAGATAACTAGCCGTTCTTTTTTGATTATTAAACCCTGGTTGGGGCAACGCTGTCATCAGAAGAAGCATGGGAAAAAACGACATCTTTCGCGACCAACGTACTTAACCGGTTGAGTGGTAGGATTTATGACGAGCAGCAGCTCCAAAAGTGGTACGACACAGGTTTGTGAATAAATGGCTGAATTTCATTACACGGGGGTTTTCGGGGTCGCTGAAACAGAATCCGGTGTCAGAATTGGCCAATTCCTAAATCCAAGATGGCGGAGCCAAGATGGCGGGGATAGAATGCCAAAAAAAAAACGATTTTGAAATGAATTTCATTACTTGGGGGTTTTTGGGGTCGCTGAAACCGAATCCGGTGTCAGAATTGGCCAATTCCTGAATCCAAGATGGCGGAACCAAGATGGCGGAGATGGAATACCAAAAAAAACGATTTTGAAATGAATATCATAACTCGGGGTTTTTTGGGGTTGCTGAAACCGAATCCGGTCTCAGAATTGGCCGATTCCTAAATTAAAGATGGCGGAGCCAAGATGGCGGAGATGGAATGCCAAAAAATAAAGATTTTGACATGAATTGGTTACCCGGCGGGTTTTCACGGTCGCTGAAACCGAATCCGGTGTCACAATTGGTCAAAGCCCAAATCCAAGGTGGCAGATTCAAGATGGAGCGCCCGACAAAGGAGCACACGAAATTTCAGAACCGAAACCGAAACACAAAGTTGTTCCCAACAGTCCTTCCAGCGACCCCAAAAACCCCTGAGTATCAAATTTCATGGCAAAGTGTGTGTTTTTTTTTTGGCATTCGATGTCCGCCATCTTGGCCCCGCCATCTTGGATTTAGGAATTTGTCAATTCTGACACAGGATTCGGTTTCAGCGACCCCAAAAACCCCCGAGTAACAAAATTCATGGCAAAGTGCGTTTTTCTTGGAATTCGATGTCCGCCATCTTAGCTGCGCCATCTTGAATTTGGGGAGTTGTCAATTCTGACACAGTAGACAGATTTACAGAGTCCGAGAACCCTCGAGAAACCATTCTCATGTCCATTGTATGTAAACCATACTGTGTGACTAAAGTGACAAACTGTCTTCCATTTTCCCGCCATTTCAGAGTGTTGATAGGGCGCCCCCTGTGATCCGGACGTGAATTCTGAGTACAGATTCGGATTCAGCGGTCTGAAAAACTCCGGTGTAGCAATTTTTATGCAATTCTAGGGTCTCCTGCCGGACCGATTGCAAAATGTTGATACATGCTTTATCAACACTTTTGGCACGACTTTTTTTTGTTGATATATGCTTCATTACCACTCAGCCAGTTAAGGACCTACGTCGCGAAGAGCAAGAGCGAAATCAAGAGAAAAGAGCGACCTTATTGGATTAAGACGAGTAAGAGAGAAAACTCGACGAGAGAAAAAGATAAACGCAGAATAAAACGAGACGGGTGACTTATTACAGAAGTAGAAGCGAAACTTTGGAACCCCTAAGCCCACCAACAACACCTTGGCGAGAAAGGGGAGTACGAAATCGTCAAATCGAAGGAAGAGCTGAAAAGCTGTATGGCCTCCCCATGAAGTAGTACCTGGCGGTCGTTCCGTGGTGGTTCAAGGTCTGGTATCGAGAGGTTGTTTTAGTCAGTCGGGTCTTAGCATACAATTAAGTATGAAAAGACTAAGATCTGGTTAATGTATCTGACCAGACAGATTGTGAGCACCACACAACTTGCCCAACCTGGCACAACGTTCATTAGTGAATTTTTTCCTCTCGATAAAAAAAAAAAATTCACACACACGCGCGCGCGCGCATACACGCACACAATCACGAACCTACCTGAACTTAGCCGAAGTCACCCGAACTTGCCCAAATCTATCCGGAAATACCCGGCCATAACCCACCCACGCACACATACACACACACACGACCTACCCGAAGTCACCTGAACTTGCCCAAATCTATCCGCAAATACCCGAACCTCATCTACACACACACATGTAACAGTTTGAATATACCCACCTAACTCAAAGACAACATGACTCTCAACACCCCAAGGCAACACCGTAATTAGGTTTCTTTTTAATTTCATTTTATCTTAAAATTCACAGATATTATATGTCTAAAGTTATTTATAGCAATATTTCCTAAGAATATGACTCAAATCCAAAAGAAAAAAATATTATAAATATTAAAAATCTAATTACAGATTCGAATTGTTGAGAAAAAAATAGCATAGTTCAAAGAAAAAAAAAAAATGTACGATAATTATTAACGGAGTTATTGAGTTATTAATTAAGCGGTGAGAACAGCCGGGCGCGCGAAGCCTCGAGCTCCCCACTACGCCGCCCGGCTTCATTCCTCCGACTAACGCCGCTCGACGAACGTTGAGTAATTTTTTTTCAATAGATACAACGCACCTGGAGACCTGAAAAAATTCATGGTGTTGCCTTGGGGTGTTGAGAGATAGTTGATATTTTTCTCCCCCTCAATATTAATTACAACAACAGTAAACAAAATAACACTTAAACACAGTTATCTCCGGTTCTAATCAAGATATTCATGTTTTTTTTTTTAAAATTACTCGTAAAATGAAGGGCAAGTACAACCCATCATAATATTTACAATAATGTGAATATTCTCGAAGATATCTCTATTTGATAAAAGCAAAAAATTTCAAGTCGCCCAAAAATTGAGATTTTCGAGTATAAAAATTTTTTTTTTTCATTTATGGAAAGTACTAGTAACGAACTGACTCCATGATTTTTGGCAACCCGTGGACCAATCACATAAGAAAGGGCAGACGATGTACGGATTTTGACTTGTCGCGGATTGTCGCTCAACTATATAACACAGCCAAAAAAGCCTTGCACGGTAATTTTGAAGACATTTCATATCACCTGTACCATGAGTTTCAAAGCCACACGTTGTTTATTCATCAATTTATAACAAGAAATGTAAATTTTTTTTTTCCACGGCGTTTTGCATTTTGCAACTGAACAAATAGAGGAAATTGAGTTCACGACAGCTTGTTTTATCGAGAATGATGAGACGAACCTTTTGTTTGAACAGTTTTCGTGCATGACCCATAACAAAGACGTTATTTAATAAAATGTGGGGTCTCAAAAGTTTAAACAATCGCTACGAACAAACCCGGACCTAACTTGTAACAGATCCGTATGTTACTATAAAATAAATACTTAGGAACTTATCTTTCTTTCTTTATTTGTCGTAGTACAGTGTTGAGTCGGCCCCGGGTTCCTTTATACTTGATTCTTCCCTTACAGGGTTCGTCGCTTTTATGGTAAACGTAAAATATACTCGTTCGAAGGGATACACGACGATATACATGAAATCAGACAATGTTGCGTTACCAAACTTATACGTGTTATTCCTGGACCGGCGGGTGACCGACTGACTCTTCCCACGGCTCTCTACTAAGCCGTCACAAACTTTTTGGGGCATAGGTGAAAATATGTTCGTCCGTCTCTAATGAACCTATAAAAAATCGGCTAACCTACGTTATTCCAGAATAGAAGTCAGTCGATTTTGTAGCTTATTCGTCTGGACTAAAAGAGGAAATGGAGACCGGAGCGAGGCAAAGAATCCCAAAAGGGTTACGATAAGTTTTATAATTTGACGTGTTATTTATGTAATTTTATCGTTATACAGTTCATTTATTCGTCCTCTAGTTATAGATGTTTTTTCATATGGTTTTATATTTATACATTTTTTTTACACCGTTTTTATAGTTATATGTTGCTTTTATTCAGTTTTTTGTAGTTATACATCTTGTGGATGCATTAAATATCCCATTTTACCGTCAGGTAATTTTAAGGACTGAAAGGTCTCATTTTAATTTATGTTTTGTCTACAAAGAAAAATTAGTTAACGGAAAATTTTTGTCATTCCTGAAAGTATCCTATATTTGATGTCAATCCTATTGGAATAAATAGACGCAAGAAAATTCCGTTACACACACGCACGCACAACTCCGAACCTACCTGAACTGAGCCGAGGTTACCTCACATATAAGCCCTTATACCTTGTCAGATTGAACCTCGAACCCACGTATAAGCCCTCAGATCTTAACTGATTTAGCCTCGAACCTCCATATATTGTAACAAGTACGGTTTTCCTCGAGGCCAGAGCCTATGAGATAAACCCGTCATTGTGGTACTCTTTGTCAAATTTTAACGAAAGAATATGTATATAAGGAACCCCCTCTGATGGGTAAAAAGCAGGGTCAGCTTATCAGACCCAAAAACTCTAGACTGTCAAACTATGCGGACTTAAGTATCACCAAGCCGCCTTGATACGTAAACATGCACCTCCGCCCGTTGTTCCCTTCAGTAAGACAAAGGCTTGTTTGGCCGTTGCTTCCAGCTGGAGAAAAGTGAGAGAGGCGTATGTCACCTAGTCGGAGATACGGGCTTTCCAGTACTCCCTTCTAATTGCGAACTCGGAGTAAACAGAGTCGTCTGCCTATTTTCAGTCGTGGATTACTGACCCTGAACACCGCCAATCCTCCACACCACGGATTACCTTGGCTGTCTGTCGGTTTATTCCCTTCCCCCTTTCAAGGTGAAACTTGGAGCTCGCGGAGATTGTTGGACAACGAGACAGACGAGTGTATATTTTTGACAATAAATAGGCTTTAATAGTAATAGTTCAAATACAATTCGTATTGGTGATTTAAGTTCATAAATTTAACTATAGAGAACTAACAATAAAAAATTACATAAAGAAATAATAATATTTGCCAGAATTAATAGGTTCTGCTCCTAAATGGTCCATACAGTTTAAAATTCTTAAATAAACGGCTCTATCCTATCTTTACAAAATCTTTCAGAAGTCCCCGGCTATCGTGGACTCTAAATTTATATTATTCTTTCTAATTTCGAACTAAGCGCTTTGCTTGAAGTCCTTTTTCTAAGTTTGTGAAGCTAAATTCGAGAATGTCCACTAGACGAGGTACACTTCGCCTAACGTGACGCAGCTTGGCGCTTTGCCGGACAACTGGTATCCGCTCTTCGTGGTCCTCCAATTTATACTCTCCCGGAGCTCTCGTCGGATTACCTTGTTGACGTCCTTCCCCTGTTTGTGTGTTCTGTTATGGGTCATCGTCCCGGTATGCGTTGGTCAGCGTCCGTCGTCTTTGTTTACTATTTTGAAATTATGTAGGTCACTGTCGATGTCGATGGTCGCCTCGGTCAGCTGTCCGTTACAGTTGTGTCGTGATTTGTGCGCGTTACGGGCACTGCTGCTGTTGATGGCGATCTTGATCAGCTGTCCGTTACAATATATGCCCTCATACGTTCACAGATTCCCTTCACCCTCCCTCCCTGCCCCGCTCCAGGCATACCATCCGCCGCCCACCCTCCCCCTATATATTCTTTTACCCTTTGATCTTCGAGCTTAAACTTTCGACCTTTGATTTTCGACCTTCGACCTTTGCAACGTTTATGCCTATGTGGCTACGAAGATTTAACCTTGTATCGCACATATATACCATTATACTTGTGGAGACTCAACCCTTCACCCGACGTATATGCCTTATAGCTATGAAGATTCAACTCTTATATATATATATTATTTATTATATTATATTTATTATATATATATATACAATGTATGGTAAAGAGTATATATATATATATATATACACTCTTTACCATATACCAATTATACAGGGTGTCCCTAACTTGAGGGACACGGACCAGCCAGCGTGATACCTGACTGAAATGCAACCGAGAATTTCTTTACTCGAAGCTCGTCCGACGCATAGTTTTTGAATTATAAGCGATAGCGTTAGGCCAATCAGAGTGCACCATTTCATCTGGATTTGCCGCCACGGAAATTGCTGTTTTGTTCGTCTGGGTGAATTATTATTATTCGGTTACAAAGTAAATATCGGCACCTCCCCTCTCTCGCTGTTGTACCCCTTCTCGAGCGCTGACCTCGGTATTGTTGCCGCGGCACACGCTGCCGGCCGCACACCCACGGACGCACACTCGTGTGTGTGAAACATAAGCGAATGCTCAGCTACACAATACTACGAAACACACATCTACGAGTGAAAATAAAAATAAATCTCGAAATAAATCAGCGGATTTAAGATTTAATCTTATAAAACACTTCCAATCATCGATGTACGCATAAAACTAGAGATTTTAGACGATTGATATGCCGTTAGGGTTCCTAATTAGTCATTCAATCAATCTGAATTTTGCTTTCCGAACATTTTTTGTGTCTTTGCAACATAAATTTTCCACTAGTTTGAAATTCATCATTGACATCCGATTTTTCAATTATGCGAGGGAACAACAACTCGCTGAATTGACGTGTCAGTAGGTTTATAAATCAATTACAATTCACCTCAGTTAACACAAAATAACTGAATAAATGAGAATTCACTGAATCACTAAAAATGATAACTGAAATCATGAGAATTATTTGAGATATAATTGAATTAGGAAGAGTTGTAATAAGTCAAGTTACTTTGAATAATTCATAGTCTTATTCAAAATATTTTGGTGCAAATAACAATTATTATTTTTCCTCAAATTCGGATAGATTTATCAGATTCAAATCGCTTCATTTGAATTCAGGTATTTGGAAATTTTCTTCTTCTTGATTTAAAATTACTTTTTCATCTGAATTTAATTATTTTTCTCTCTAAACACAAAATTTTGGCACGAATCTAAAGTTGTTCAAAGTAACTTGACTTATTACAACTCTTCCTAATTCAGTTATATCTCAAATAATTCTCATGATTTCAGTTATCATTTTTAGTGATTCAGTGAATTCTCATTTATTCAGTTATTTTGTGTTAACTCTGGTGAATCGTAATTGATTTACAAACCTATTGACACGTCAATTCAGCGAGTTGTTGTTCCCTGGCATTATTGAAGAATCGGATGTTAATGATGAATTTCAAACTAGTGGAAAATTTATGTTGCAAAGACACAAAAAATGTTCGGAAAGCATAATTCAGATTGATTGAATGACTAATTATGAACCCTAACGGCATATCAATCGTCTAAAATCTCTAGTCTTATGCATACATCGATGATTGGAAGTGTTTTATAACATTAAATCTTAAATCCGCTGATTTATTTCGAGATTTATTTTTATTTTCACTCGTAGATGTGTGTTTCGTAGTATTGTGTAGCTGAGCATTCGCTTATGTTTCACACACACGAGTGTGCGTCCGTGGGTGTGCGGCCGGCAGCGTGTGCCGCGGCAACAATACCGAGGTCAGCGCTCGAGAAGGGGTACAACAGCGAGAGAGGGGAGGTGCCGATATTTACTTTGTAACCGAATAATAATAATTCACCCAGGCGAACAAAACAGCAATTTCTGTGGCGGCAAATCCAGATGAAATGGTGCACTCTGATTGGCCTAACGCTATCGCTTATAATTCAAAAACTATGCGTCGGACGAGCTTCCGGTAAAGACATTCTCGGTTGCCTTTCAGTCAGGTATCACGCTCGCTGGTCCGTGTTCCTCAATTTAGGGACACCCTGTATATACTGTAACGCTAAATTCTGTTACCCTTGGATGAGGACTTACCGTTGACACTTTGGCGCGATTCTCTACTTATCCGCAATATCAAACTATAACAAAATAATTACGTTGGGCGCCAGACGCGTTAGCGTCGATTTTCAAACAATAATGCAAATCAATAAAATTAACACAAAACCATACAAAAGAGATAAATAGAGAACCCGTTGTATGGCTGGCTAGGCACAGGTACGATCGCGTACATCCCGGTAGAGTGGCGGAATTCAAGGCAGCTAACAGTAATTCCAGAATTAAAGAAAATAACAAAATAAAGAATAAACTCCAGGCAAAAGGAAAATGAACAGGTCAATCGATCATATATTGTCGAGAAGGTTACATGATTAAGACAGGCAAATAAGATGGTATCGACAGCGGTAGTTAATAAAATAAATAAACGTTGTTCACAAAAATTTCGGTAGAATAGCAGTAAACGGTAGCTTTAAAACGAGAGACGGTAGTTAACAGAGAAAAATGGACGTAAGTCGGGAGATGCGATATAATGCAAGAGTTGACTTAAAACTACACGTCACTGGGCGACGTGATCTTACCCAAGTTGCAAATGACGCTACGGAAATTATTATTCTGTCAATTAGAACCAGAGAACTTTACTGCGATCGGTAGAAAACAACGTGACGATAGTTCGGTAGATGATACGACAAATTTACCATAAATTATACCCAGTATGAGAGATTGACATTCAGTAACAATTTACCAAGTCGGCAAACGATCGACTAGGTAGCCTTCGGTAGAATTATTCATAAACGGTAAATTTGATAATTTATAATTATTACGTACGTGAGGAATTAAACAATGAATTCCTAAACATAACTTTTGAGAGAATACCAAAATACAAAGTTATGAGAGTGAGAATTTCGGAGAGTTTACAAAATAAAGAAATACACTAAAATACACCGCAATACAAAAGAATAATTCACAGAACTTAATTTAACAAAATACAGAGAAATAAATAACAGGCAAAAAATAATATGAAATTGCCAATAGCAATAAAAAAAAAGTGCGGTAATAGCTAGGGGTGATTCTACGCTCGCTTGTACTCCAAGGAACTCGATATATAATATAATAGGCACAAAAATAAATAAAAATATAATAAGCAATGACAGAAATAAAAGATAAAGCACACTACTATTACAAAAAGAGTATGGAATAAAATATGAAGCCAATAGGGCTCAAAATACGATAGAAAATATAGAAGCAGGATAATAGAGATTCACAAATAATCAGAAAAATCATAAATACAAGAGAAGTAATTATTCGGCAGTTACGAGGTCGCTCAGATACGAAAATAATAAATGACTGAAATCATGCAGTCACACGGCGGCTGACTGCAACTCTAGGCCGTGGACCATGATTCACACAAAACTGGCATCACACGATGCAACCAAGAAATAGTAATTATAATATTAATGACCGAAATCATGCAGCCACACGGCGGCTTACTGCAACTTTAAGCCGCGGACCATGATTCACACAAAGTCGATAAATACCATAAGAAAGAATAGAAATTATGAGCAACTTCGTAACGATACTATTCAAAGGCAGAAGCCTTACCTTGGCGGTTGACTTCAGGCATACAAACTGACTCTAATTTAAATTATACGTTATGTTAGCAAAACTGAGAAGGAAGGGAAAAAGAATGAAAAGAGTTTAGAAGGATAAAGTTTTCGGTAGGATAAACGATAGAACGATAGCGGTAGAAGGAAAGGTATCGGTAGCTTAAATCGGGAGAATAATCGGGAGAATGCGGAAAAACGAAGCTGTCTCTCAGCAGGTCAAGCGTAGAATAGCAGGTCGTAGTTCAGCTCGCCGATCTCGCGGTTGTCGTGAGGTGATTCTTCTTCTTTGATTGGTCGGTTGACCCCCACCGCAAATAGGCCATCCCCCTGTGGCGAATATTGGTTACTGCGTGGTCATACGTTTTCCAAAATTACCGCTAGATGTGGTGTAATGTCCTGCTCGCGATTTCGTCGTTGACACCAACTCGTACGATTTTGTAGCTGCTTCGGTTTACGGTCCAGGCTGCCTATCATCGGGGACTTCTTTGACAGAGGCATACACAGGGTGCCTCTCGGTCAAAGTTACCGGGTGGAGAGTGACGCCTACTTGTTCACCTCCACCGGCTTTTGTACAGGCAGTAGCTAGCTGCCTGTACCTGAAGTCGTGCAGTCAGACGGTTGGCCAAACCGTGGACCACGACCCACACAATTAGTCCCTGCCGATAGGAAGGCAGCGTCGATCCTCAGAATGATGGCTTTATCAACCTGGACGTAGTGGTTTGGGGTCGGTCCGGCACCAGGCCGGTAAGTCGGAGGATGGCAGGCTACGGTCTGCCCTTCACGCCATCCTTACGGCATCCGATAGAGCTGGCGGCTGGTTCCTCTTCGAGAAACGGTGCCCTCGGCCGCCGGGAGGATTTTTGTCTCCCTGTTCACCGGCAGTCGAGGCGATACGGAAGGTTCGGCTGGATGCTACCCCAGGTGTATATAAAGGTGCACCAAGGTAGCCAGTGTAGTCTGATGAGACTGTCAGTAGGCGAAGTCGTCGAGAGCTGCAAACGGTAGCTAGTGGTCCCTTGTTGATCGGGATCGTTGTCGTCCAAGTACCTTATTAGCTTGCGCCGAAGCGCGAAATAAAGAATTTACAAAAAAGAATTAGTTAAAAGTAGTTATTGCCTATTTTGTATCGAGTTCGGTTGGAGTACCCTGCTGAGGACGCGTAAACTAAAAATAATAGCGGTTGTGTGCCCTTGTGACGGGCGACTCTGAAACGCCACGTTACAATACATATATGTGTATATCTGTGAGGATTTAATCCTTTATCCTACATATAGTATACCGCGACATCTATGAAGACTTGACCTTTCACCTTCTGTATATTGTAACGTGGCATTTCCGATGCGCGTTCCAAACGGCTTCCCGAACCCTGGACGGGTCTCGAAATTAGGGATCCCGCGGATCAGACCGCGACCCATTTCGAAAAAGAGCGCCAGAACAACGGTCACGCATCCGAGACTCTGAGAGGAGACCATTGTCGGTCTAGCGAATACGACTTTTCGGGATTTTTGATTATTTTTTTTTTTGTTGCGAGTAAATGCGGCATCATGCAGGGGATCGGCGGCGAAATCGAACGACGTTACCGGATGGCAGTCGCGGCGGATCGCGACGAAAAGAGAGCCTCACACGAGGCTACGGAGAGAGCGTCAACGGAGAGCTCTGCCGCGAGGGAACCCAAGGTGGACGAGATTCCCGTTGGTGGCCGGCGAGCCGTAGCCCGCCCCCCCCCCCCCCCCCCCCCTTCGCCCAACTGACGTCAGGCAACCTAGCGAAGTCGTCACCACGCCACTGTCGAACTACGGGGTACCCGAGACTGGACAGCCAATCAACACCCCGCGACAGCGGGATTCAACAATAGCGATAAGCTAGGCTGCAAGAATTTCGTAACGAGAACCCCGATTAGATCGGGAGAAATTTGATCACGGATAGCGCCTATGTTCGAGGCACGTTCGAATTACGGCTCCGATTTGCAGAGCTCGACACTTGAGTCCTGGCGACATTTCGCGGTGGTCACATTGTGGAAAGAATTAGTAGAGACTTAGTGTGACATGGCGGACACCGCTGTTGGGAATTCCTAGTGTGGATGCGAAGCGGTAAGCGCTTTTAATTCTTTGCGAACATATTTCGAGCACAAGTTAGATTGGCGCACTGGTAAACGGTCGGCCCACTTGCTTATTGAGTTAGAGTAGCACTCGAAATTTGTTTGCCGATCTCCTTGAGGATGACCGTAGACTGAGTTTTCGCGATAACGCGTAGAGTCAATTTGGTCGCTGTAAAGTCTCGCGTAGAGTCACAGTTTCGAGTGGGGGATAATTTCGGTTCGAAATTGAGTGTAACCAAATTCCGGTGCACAGGGTCTCGTCGAGTCTGCGTATGAAAAAAGTGTCACCTCTCGTGTGGGTCGCGTATCATTGTACGTAGACGCTTGGTTTAGCGGGACGGGTTGCGAACTTTTTGGAAATAGCGACTACGACTGGAGCTCGGATGCGTCATAATACGCTACACACAAGCCCGAAAAGAAAAGCTTCCTAGATTTATTAATTTGGTCGCGATTAGCGCGTCGAGTCACGTTCTTTTGGTTTAGTTTATGAATTATTGTGTATCAGTAAGGTGGCGACTAGCGCACGTAGGAATAAGACATCACCTAGATTTATCAACGATCGCGGTTAGCGCGTCGAGTCAAAATTTTGTTTTTGGTTTTTGTGAGTTAGGGTATTATTAAGACAGCGACTAGCTCACGTAGGCAGCAGAGGTCTTCTAGATCTATCACTTTTTTTGTTCTTCCTTTTTTTGTTAAACCTAAGTTTTTAATGTTGAATCGCGCCTAGCGACTTACGGGTTATCGTTTCGCTGTATTTGTAATTCGGATCGCGAAGAACGAATTTCACAGTATTATTATTTTTATTTTTGTATTATCGCTGGCTAGAAATATATTATTGGAATTTTATATTAACTGGGCTAAACCACGTGTTGGCGTACGTGTTTCGTACCTCTCTCTACCCAAAAATTACCCCTCCCCTCTCCGCGGTACTGAGCTACCGAGCATATGGTTGCGGTATATCGTATTACCGACTTCGAGGCGTGTTGATCACGCCAGGCGCCCAACAAATTTCGCGATCTCGTTTTAGGTCCAGGATACTTCGCAGACGCCGATTTATTGTGCACGCGGTAAGTTCTCGGTCATTTTCTCCGAGTGATCGAGGA
This sequence comes from Neodiprion lecontei, assembly GCF_021901455.1. Classification (NCBI taxonomy): domain Eukaryota; kingdom Metazoa; phylum Arthropoda; class Insecta; order Hymenoptera; family Diprionidae; genus Neodiprion; species Neodiprion lecontei. The sequence goes on along the minus strand of NC_060262.1, from coordinate 13,413,066 downwards.
GCAAGAAAAATCCACGTCACAATATACATCCATTTAGGAATCAGGGATTCAACACTTGATCCTTTATACACATGGGGTATTCCACGCTAAATCGACCACCTCTGAACCCGACCCCTTTCTATTTGGCAGAAAGTTTTTTATCCTCTTCTACCCTATGAAAAATGTTTCTCAGAATTTAAAAAAATTTTTTTACTCATTGAAAAAAAGTTGTTAATTTTTGAAAAAATGCCTTTTTTTGTAATGGCTATAACTTTGTGAAAATTGACTCATCGGGACGTTTTTTTTTACGAATTTTTGTTTTTAAATGTACTTTTTGAAAAAAAATACAACAAAACTATTCAAACCTATCGTCATGGAAATTTTTTGAATTTGAGAAAAAATCGAATATTTCTCAATGATTACCATTTATGATTTTCTTGTTCTTCTTATTATATCAAACATATAATGTCATTTTCTACAAATCCTCAAATTTTTTCAGAGTCATGTTTCTTTGATTTCTATTTTTTTTCTCCAATCGAAAAAAAATTTTTGTTTATCGAGCCTTATTTCTCAGCACCATTCTGAAAATTTTTGAGAGTATTCAGAGTACTTCCAAATTTGGAGAACAAAATTAAAACAAAGATCAAAAGTGGTAAACATGTCGCTAGTTGTAATTTTCCAAAACAGTAACTAGTGTTTTGTTTTAATTTAGACTTTTAGATTGATAAAAAATCTTGAAAAACACTTTCATAGTGCTTCTTCGATTTGACACAACAATTAGTGATAATTTTGACGAATCAGAAAGTAGAAGATTTTATTGTGACGAATTTGAGTTCAAATTCATTAGGTGTATCGTTTTAAATGCCCGTCATTTGTCCAACAATGAACCGAAAAACAACTTTTTTTTTTATTTTTCTCATTTTTGAATGTAGTGTGACGTAGATTTTTCCCGTACCTCGATCACTTGGAGAAAACGACAGAGAACTTACCGCGTGCACAATAATTTGGCGTCCACGATGTACCCTGGATCTAAAAACAATATTCCGAAATGTTGATGGGCGCCCGGCGTAATTAACACGCCTCGAAATCATTAATGCGCTACACCTCGCAGCTATGCTCGGTAGCACAGTACCACGGAAGGGGTAATTTTTGCGGAAAGAGAGCGCGAGATACTCAACATCAACACGTTATTTCACAGAACTAAAATAAAATAAAATAACATATTTCAAGACAACGATAATACAAAGTAAGGAAAAGAATAATTCTAAATTCTCTCTTCGCGATTCAGGACCAGCTGCTTAGATCTAACAATAAAAAACAATATATCTCAATATTTGCTACTCGCGATTCGAAATCAAACAACAGCAAAAGAAAACATTAACTCTAGAAGAACCTTAAGGCTACGGGCGCTGGTCACTTCCTTAAATAATAAACGCGCAAACAAAAACCAAAAACAGAATCTGACCTGACGCGCTGACCGCGATCGTCCTCTACGGTATTGCGCTAATCGCCACCTCGACTAATATGTTCAAGGGCGGGATAAAAAAAAAATATATCTGGCCGTACTGGCCGCGTTAGTCGCAATCTCAATTATCACCTTAACTCATATTTTCTTAATTCTACTCTGCTACAGTTTGTCGCAACGCATCCGAGTTCACCTTTCCCCGCGACGTCTCAACGCGATTCGCGACTTTGAACGCTCCCCTTTTGAAGATTCGCAACCTACACGAGAAGTGACATTTCCCCAACTAACTCGACGTTACCCCGTGCAACGGAATTTGGTTGCACCCAATTTGAACCAATAGTGCCTCGACTCAAACCCGTGGCTCTACTCAACCTTCTCGATCACTCAAAATTGGCTCTACTTCATCACGCGCAACTCAGGCTACGGTCACCAAGCAAAGGTATCGGCCAAAGAATCTCGAGTACTTTCGATAACGCAAATCCTAGATGGCTATCCGTTCCTCGGCAAGCCGTTATTAACTGGCTCTCGAAATTCTTTCGCGAGAATTTTAACAGCGCTTACCACTCCACATCCAGTGAACGACCTCCCCAACTCCCTCATGATTCTTCGGTGTTGCCATGGTGGTTCTCGCAAAACTCTTACACAGATGAACTCGTTGTTGTTATCAACCTCACGACTATGTTCCACGATCGCCAAAACTAGAGTGCCTTGGAATTGCCGATCGACTGCAACGCCGACCTCGCTACGCTTATTCCCTTCGTGACGTCATACCCCAAAAATGCGTAACAATCGATCCGTTATCGATTTCCGAGATTGCACAACTTGGCGCGCACCTGTCGTCGCTTCGCGGCGCAAAACTTAAGGGGGGAGCCTGCTTTAAAGGCTTCAAAAAATCTATTTTTTTTTTTTTTTGCATAAATGTCTTCCCAAACTATCCAAGAATGTGTCCCTAAAATTTCAGACGAAAATTCGAAATATTTTCGGAGTTACAGAAGAAATAGTGAGCAAGCATCGAGCAGGTATACGAGCGGTTTTTTGAAGTTTTTAACCAGTTCTTTGAAGAGTCTGAACCAGTTTTTTGAAGTTTTGAACCAGTTTTTTGAAGAGTCTGAAGGGCAACTCTATGGACCAGGAATCGCTGACTAGCATATCAATGCGGTGAGTTCAAGAAAATTACGATTTTTTACATACGAAAACTTTGACGCACGATTTCTCGGTTTTTCATTTTTACGATTTTTCCTAATTGGCGGGAAAGATAGGGAAAAAACTAAACGTCCTAGCGAAACAAGACAAATTGCATTGTACTCGGGATTAAATTCTCTTCTAGTTGAACCTAAAAAACCTTAAGAAAGTTAAGATTAACCCACTTTTCAAACAATCTAAAGTGAATTTCTTTTTTTTAATTTGCGAAAAATTGTTGAATTTTTCACTTTTTGTTGAATTTTCTTGGTTTAACTAGAAGCCATACTATTGAGAAGTAAAAACTTTTTTTGGTTCTTTATTTCAGATGGAAATTGCGACCTGCACCTTTCCCGCCGCACGACAAATGCACACTCGAGACGCCTCGGTGAAATGCTTGTACCAGGCATAATATGACATGTATCTTAATGAAAAAATTTAAGAAGACTGCTGAAATATATAAAAATAAAACCTGGCAGTTTCGTTTCAATCGGATATTTCTTTCCTTCCCAAAAAAATCCTTGAAAAAATCGGTTTTGTGAAGCCTCTAAAGCAGTCTCCCCCCTTAAAGCTAGATCGCGAAGTCGTATTCCGCGCAGCTCTATGGTGTCCCGGGGTTGGACAGGGTGGTGCTCCCTCGTCGCTGGACTGGCTCTCGAGGCTGCCTTGATCCCGTGTCGGTGGGGTGAGCGGGGGACGCGGCAGTGCGCCGGCCGCCAGCAAAAATCGCGTCCGCCTTGGATTCCCGCGCTGCAAGGATCTGCGTTGGCTCCCCCTGCCCAGCCTCGATATCCTTTCCGCGAGATTGTCGCTCTTCTGCTTCGCCGAAATATCCTCGACGTCGGAGTTGGCCGCTGGCCTGTGGCCGGTGTACTTAAAAAAAGTAAAGAAAAAAACAAAAACCTGCGATATCTCGATCATGATTCGCTACTGTGTCCCTTTCAGAAGCTCGGATGCGTGACTCCAGTTCTGGCGCTCTTCTACAATTACTTTGCGACCCGATCCCTGAAACCCATAACTATGGGTTGCGCCCAGGGTTCAGGGAGCACCTTGTAGCGGGCATAAATAAGAAGAAATGCCACGTTATAGTAGTTTTTGGAAAAAAAATTTACTCACTCCTATTTCTTGATATTCGAGAAAAATCTAATTTTTCGATGATTATCACTTTCAATCCTTAATTTTTTTTTTTCACCAATTTAGAAGTTCTTTGAACACCCTCAAAAATGTGCAGAATGATGTTTGTTATGAGAAACGAGGCTAATCGAAAAAAATGTAATATTTTGATTAGACAAAAAAATAAAAATCAGAGAAAGACTACTGTGAAAAAAATTGAGGATTTGCAAAAAATTACAAAGTTATGATAACGAAAAGAAAATCAAAAATGGTAGTTATCGAGAAATCGTCGATTTCTCCCAAAAATCTAAAAAAAAAACGATAAAGATATGTTTGAATAAATTTTCTGTAATACTATTCAAAAAATCAAAAAAAACGAAAATTTTACAAAAACAAACGTCCCGATAAGTCGAATTTTGAGGAATTTATAGCTATTTGAAAAAAAACGCCATTTTTTTGAAAAATTTATAGCTATTGAAAAAAAACGCCATTTTTTCAAAAATTCCTTTTTTTTTAGTTTTGTTACATCCGTGGACGTCGTTTATTTCAGAGCGGTGAGTAACAAACGGGTTCGTTTTCGCCTTTACGACCGGAGACAACCAAAATTTAGGATAGGGTAGAATATGAAGGGTAAGAATTCTCGACCTCGTAGATAATATATTAGTGAGTCTTGGTGAGCGGTCATAGAAAAGTATAACGTATATTTTCGTTAACGTTTCGGCTCGCATATGGGCCCTCCTCAGTAAGACATAAATTATTATGGATGTAATACTATCGAAAGTTATTGTCTATTGTCTGGTGAATATAGCCCATGTTTTCAGAAGAGAACATTAAGAAGAGTAAAGATGGTACCTATTTTGTAGGACATCCGGTGGTGGGAATTAAAATTCAAGTATCTTTGAGACCAAGTTTTTTTGTGGAACCAATCTGTTTTGATTTTAGAGTTGCTGTGGATCAGCAATAAATCATAGACATAGAGAATAGGGTCATATCGATACTGTTACCATTGTTTCGACATCGTTTAAACTATTTTAACTATCATAAGCCCCTTCTTTCAACCTTTTTAATATTTTGACTCATACACTGTGAATATTCATAGTTTTTTTAATTACTAACTTTCATATCTTCTACACCCACATTTTTAACAATTTGAGAAGTCTACAACGTTCACCGTCATCCTATTTAAAGAACCTTCGCTCTCCAAATAGTATTTTATGATTCTGACCAGTGTCTTAATCCTCTGTCTTATAAAAGGTAAATTACTTTTCAAGTTCTATTACTTTTTAATCATAACAGATATATGATATGTTCTCACTAACCTACAATAGACAATAACTTTCGATAGTATTACATCCATAAAAATTTATGTCTTACTGGAAAAAATTCTTGTTCTTGACAGTCAAATAAAAAAATTAATTGTTCTGAGGAGGGCCCATATCCGGGCCGAAACGTTAACGAAAATATACGTTATACTTTTCTATGACCGCTCACCAAGACTCACCAATATATAGGGTAGAATAACCGTTTGGGTGTTTGGGGTATGAACTATATATTTGGTTGAATGATTTGTGGAGTAGTTTTGAACGGAGTGTGTAGTTTACAATTGGTGAGAAAAGTTATACGTAAGATTGTTGAATGTTGCAAAAAGACTTGATTGTGTCGAACGTTGGAATAGGAATGCCATGAGGTACAGAGGATTGGGCGTAAGGTGTGCAAGATGGTGAGGGATAGAAGTAGCAGAGTCGACAAAAAGCGAGTGGCATGAGCCAGAATGGAAATACAAGGACGGGAATGAGATGATAGGGTTATAACTGTAAGGATCGTGGGAGAGTAACGAGATGAAAAAGACGTGTGGTGATACGCCGGACACAACGGTTCGGTAAAAAAGTTCTGAGAAACGTTTTTCATAGAATAGAAAAGGATCAAAAACTTTCAGCCAAATAGAAAGGGGTCGGGTTCAAAAGTGGTCGATTTAGCGTGGAATACCCCATACACATCCCTATACCTACAAAAATCTGACCTTTCACCACCTTCACTCTCCCCTCTCAACCTAACCCAAAAATGGGGGTAGGCGCGAAATACGCAAGGGGCGAAGCCCCCCTAGTATATATGTAATAATATATATAATATATATAATATATATATATATATATATATATATATATATAATATTGTAACATTTTAAGACGTTGCAAAATAAATATGGATTTGCGAGCTCATTTAGAGAGTCAATCACCGGCGCGAGTAAAATTTTATGGAAAAGCTTTAATAGCAAAGAATGTGTTTCTAGTTTGAAGTCTGAAACAAGACTGTTTTTACAATAATGTTGGTTGACGCAGCAACCTCATTCTTTTCAAAGACATAAGAGGTTTATGAACTTCTTTTATCTATGATGTAAGATCTCCTATTCCGAACCTTGTAAATACGAGTATCAGTGATCCCCTCATTTTGGGAGGGATCATGATTTACACCCATTTTGAAAATGGAATGGGGAAGCCGGCGCCCTACTCCAAAATCAAGATCGAGATCGAGTGGTGGGGAATTCGACCCGATTTCGTCTCTTAACCCCGGGACGTCAACGTGAACGGTTCGAAGCACATCTCCGCGACAACGTCCTCCAAGGGAAAAACTGGCCAGCCCAAATCGAGACGATCGTCAACTCTGCGGAATCCCTTCATAACTAGAACCCTCCGGTCCCGGGGAGAGAGCCACCGAGGGATCGCAAAATTAAACCGATAAGTGAAATTTACTCCAAAAACAGTTCGATTGTTAAAGTCTATGTAACGTCTCATCAAAGACGAGAGAAATCGACCTCCAATCAGTTACAATAAGTTTTTAAATAATGCAAATGGATGGAATGTGTGTGTGTGTGTATGTGTGGGATTTTGTGTCAATCAATACAAAGAAAGAAAATAAAATGTTACAATGATGACTACTAGATCATTAAGAAGGGGGTAAGACGGGTGATTTCACTCTTTGTAGCACTACTCCACCCCGAGGAAAAGAGTCGCCCCGACTCGGGAAAGACAAAACAATTGAAAAAGTGATCTAGCAGTCAGTGCTCGAAGGTGAGTTGGAGCTGTGGCTCTAAAAATTTGAAGACTTCCTTTTCACTATTTGGCATTTGCCCACAGTCTCAAAGTAAACCACAGAAAACTTTGAGAAGATAGTTGAGCATTAAATTGAATTTCAAAAATGTTAAGCGCCTTGTTTAGAAAGGTAAGTGTTGTTAGTGTTATGTATTGTAACGTGGCATTTCTTTTACGTATGCCCGCTACAAGGTGCTCCCTGGACCCTGGGCGGAACCCATGGTTAGGGGTTTCAGGGATCGAGTCGCGAAGTAGTGTAGAAGAGCGCCAGAACTGGAGTCACGCAGCCGAGCTGAGAGGGACAGAGTAGCGAATCATGATCGAGATATCGCAGGTTTTTGTTTTTTTCTTTACTTTTTTTAAGTACACCGGCCACAGGCCAGCGGCCAACTCCGACGTCGAGGATATTTCGGCGAAGCAGAAGAGCGACAATCTCGCGGAAAGGATGTCGAGGCTCGGGAGGGGGAGCCAACGCAGATCCTTGCAGCGCGGGAATCCAAGGCGGACGCGATTTTTGCTGGCGGCCGGCGCACTGCCGCGTCCCCCGCTCACCCCACCGACACGGGATCAAGGCAGCCTCGAGAGCCAGTCCAGCGACGAAGGAGCACCACCCTGTCTAACCCCGGGACACCATAGAGCTGCGCGGAATACGATATCGCGATCTAGCTTTAAGTTCTGCGCCGCGAAGCGACGACAGGTGCGCGCCAATCTCGTGGGAGATAGTCGCGAGGTCAAAAACACTAGCGAGCGCGTCTTTGTGAGAGTTTTGCGAGAACCAACATGGCAATACCGAAGACTCACGAGGGGGTTGGTGAGTTCGTCCATAAGATGTGGAGCGGTAAGCGCTGTTAATATTCTCGCACAAGAATTTCGAGGGTTAGTTAATAACGGCTTGCCGAGGAACGGGTAGCCATCCAGTATTTGCGTTATCGAAAGTACTTGAGATTCTTCGGCCGATACCTTTGCGTGGTGACCGTAGCCTGAGTTGCGCGTGATAAAATAGAGCTAATTTGGAGTGTTTGAGAAGGTTGAGTAGAGTCACGGTTTTAATTCGAGTCACTATTGTGTCAACTTGAGTGCAACCCAAATTTCGTTGCCCGGGGTCACGTCAAGTCAATTTCGATACAACGTCACCTCTCCTGTAGGTCGCGAATCGTCCAAAGGGAGAGCGTTCGAATTCGCGAATCGCGTTGGGGCATTACGGGGAAAGGTGATCTCGGATGCGTTGCGACGAACGGTGGCAAAATATAAGTACACAATCATGATTTAAGGTGCTGATCAGGATTGCAATTAGCCCGGTCAGCACGGCCCGTCATAGTTTTCTTGTTGTTTGAAACTCCGCTCTTGGGTGTATTAGCTGAGGTTGCGATTAGCGCGATACCGTAGAGGATGATCGCGGTCAGCACGACGAGGAAGATTTTGGTTCCAGTTTTCGTCCGGAGGGTTATTGTTAAGTTGGCGATTAGCGCTATAATTAGTCGAGGACGGTCGCGGTAAGCGCGTCGGGTCAGATTTTGTTTTTGGTTTAGCATTGATTATTCAAGGAAGCGACTAGCGCACGTAGTCTCACATTCTTTTAGAGTTGATGTTTTCTTTTTTTTTGTAGCTGTTATTTTATTTTGCATCGCGAGGAGCGAATGTAGAGGTATAATTTTTTTTGTTGTTAGATCTAAGCATTTGATCCTGAATCGCGAAGAGCGAATTTAGCATTGTGATTTCTCTTGTTTTGTATTATCGCTGTCTGGAAATATATTATTTCAATTTTATATTAGCTTGGTAAAATTACGCGTTGATATTGAGTATCTCGCGCTCTCGCTCCCCAAAAATCACCCCTTCCCTCTCCGCGGTACTGAGCTACTGAGCATATTTGCGAGGTATAGCGCATTGACGATTTCGAGGCGTGTTCATCACGCCAGGCGTCCAACAACATTTTGCGATATTTTTCTCATCATCCAGGTTACATCGTGGACGCCAAATTATTGTGCATGTGGTAAGTTCTCTGTCATTTTCTTCGAGTAGTTGAAGTACGAGAAATTACACGTCACAGTATCTTCATGAATTTGAAGAAATCGGAAATGGTCCGGATTGACGTCGAAAAGAAATCCAATTCTCTTCAGGAAGATAGACCGGCGAAACAAACACAGATGTATACGACGAGGTGGGAAACCGTAACCAGGAAAACTCTGGGACTAGATGAGGTAAACCAGACGGGAAAAGCTGATTCCTTCTGAGAATTGGCATCAGGAAACAGGAAAAAGAATGGGTGAATGGATCCAAGACTTCTTCCAGAAACAGCACACCCTACAGTTTGTGAGGACAAATGTGAGCGGTGGCAGATCAATCCAAATTTGCTCAGCGAATTTGGGAAAAAACATGGATTAGTTGGATTAAATATTCATTTAAGAGAAAAGAAACGATCTTATCTGAATCATTTCCATGTAGTTCTTCAAAACCAAGGCCACCAGTCATCCTGAGGAATCGGGAGAAGTCGGAAGGAAAGAGTTGTGTATCAACTAACCTGAAAAAGTGCTCAAAAAAATTGACACTTGGGGTTAGTAAAATGTGAAAATCATGCAATCGCCCATCGACCTCGAAAAATAATCGTGGCTCTATTCACATCATAAAAGAAACCAAAGCCTATCCAACACAAACTCGATTCAAGAGAATAAGTTTCTAGAAAGAAACAAAATTTATGAAAAAACATACGACTAAAACGAAACAAACAACTTCTGATATTTAAACAAATCATTATCAAATTATCCCTATCAGGAGAAACATGTCTTCAAGAGTTCATAGTTCAATAAAAGCCAGGGTATTGGCTCAAAAATGTGATCTCCAAAAACTTCACAGTCTTTCCGAAGAAGAAATGAAAAAAATGTTTGACCTAAAATGGAAAGAATTTTCTTGTGGAATGTTCAACGGAAAAGTAGGAAAAGGAAAACATGGCTTCATGTGTCCAACATGTTTTATTTCCTAGTAAGTGAGAAAGTGAATATAAGAAACGATTTCCTTTTTATAATTGTTTTTTTATTTATCTTTGATAGTTCAAGACCAGAACATCTACTTCACGAAGTGAATCCTCATCTAACCTTTCACAACGAAAAAACATCGTGTAAAAATTGTAAAGACAGCCTCTTCTGCTTTGAGAAACAAACCGAAGGATGTGAAGGATGTGAGTCTGTAAAAACAAAACTAAAAAAAAATTAAAACTGCCTTATATTTTTCAACTGTTGAACTAATAAAATATTTCATTGAATGAATTTTTAAATCCTTAAAGAAAAATTCTTTTAATGTTTAGTTAAAAAGGAATAAAATTAATCATATCCGAGAGACATCGCGACACAGAAATGAGAGTAGACCTGGTCGTCTGTGGATTCCGCATCGACAACTAAAACGGGAGCCAATGAAGAAGAGAAGTTTGTTTTATCAACCGATCTTCATGAACTTCATGAATAGTCCTGAGTAACTCTATGAAAATGCTCAATTCTTCCTCACGAGAACGGGAACAGACCCGGGCAAAACAAGTTTCTGGGGAAACTCGCAGATAAACAATTGAATCTACTCTGAACTCAGACGAGCGAAAGAGAAATGAGAAATTTTTCATCAATGAATTAGATTCGAAGTCGCGAAAATTTCCCAATCTTCGGCGAGCTTCTATGAAGCAATTATCACTAAATATCGATCTCTCCATTACCTTACCTTCACAGGTAATGAAGTTGTCTGAAGATGCCTGTCATACATAACAGTAGTACAGCAAGGCCGGTTCTACACGCAGATTCCGGTGACCGACACTTACCGACCGAGCCGACCAGTCCGCCTATACATTCTCCCCAGACTCAAACCCTTTTCCGCTCCGCGTAGCCCAGACGCAAACCCTTTTCCGCGATGACATCACAGTCTGCCGTACCGAAGGTCGAAACCGTGCAACCTTACCGACAGTTGTATCCATCGAGGGTCAAAATCGTGCTGTTTTACCTACAATCTTACCGACAGTTGTATCGATCGAGGGTCAAAATCGTGCTGTTTTACCGACAATTTTACCGACCGAAGGTCTGTAGTGCTCGCCTGTCCCACGATAGGACTGCTGATGTGTAACATGAACCACTCCGAATTCCTTTCCCACGGTAGGACTGCTGACGTGTAACGTCAACCACCTCACATTCCTTTCCCACGTTATCAACCACGTGACATTCCAAAATTAATGGTTCCGAGAATTGTTTGTCCCAACGTCGCATCGAAATCCTTTGACCGCATACCGCTCGCCGTCGAAACTTGTCGAACGCATTGTTTTGTCTAACCACCTTATCAACCACGTGACATTCCAAAATTAATGGTTCCGAGAATTTGCTGATGTGTAACATGAACCACTCCGAATTCCTTTCCCACGGTAGGACTGCTGATGTGTAACATCAACCACCTCACATTCCTTTCCCACCTTATCAGCCCCGTGACATTCCAAAATTAATAGTTTCGAGAATTGTTTGTCCCAACGTCGCACCGGAATCCTTTGACCGCGTGCCGCTCGCCGTCAAGTCGAAACTTGTCAGGTGCGCGCGCATACGTATTTGATATCAGTCCCGTGACATTCCTTACCCTCCATCAAATTATGTGGTGGGGGAACGTTATAAAAGCGAAAAGTGAAAAGTTCATCGTCAGTCTGAAGCTGTTCTTCTTGCAAATGAGAAGTGCTCTGGAACAACGTGAGTTGAAGAAACGATTAGAACTGCTCCTCAAGAATATCGGAGAAGTAAAACATCTCCTGAAAATCAGATCCGACCTCAATCAACTGACAAGAGATTTCGAGCACCTTCAACTGGACCGTAACGACAATGAACTTCTCAAAACTGAACGAAATCGCGCGGCTGGAGACGTTTCTGCCGTTGAAAAAAGTTTCGGATCTTGAAGCCTACTTCAAATACAGAGTCAGCGGTGTTCGTCGAGTCAAAACGAAATTTGGAGACAAAATCGTTCTGGACTTAGATGACGCTTTCACGATTTTTCTGCCCAACCGACTGAACAAAGCCCTCCACGAAAACGAAGATTTGTACCAGAAGGTGACAGCAGCCAGTAAGGAGATACGGTTGCATATACGCTATCTTGGCGGACCCTACAGTCAACTGGAATTTGTATACGTATAATATTCAAACAATGTTCTGTGTAAGTCTTACGTTTGATAAACAAAAAAAGATTGAAATTATGAATATTTTTTCATTTATCCATCCTGTATACCTTTAATCCTACGTTTTGTATCTAGAATTAAGTCTCAAAATCTAAGAAAATGTCCGAACACCACTAAGCAACGACGGAGGGTTTCGAGCTGCAACTCTACGATGAGTATTTGGACGGGTTCAGACCGGAGTGCAAGGTCGGCCGATAGCCGCGGTACAGAGCCTGCATGTTGGGTTACTATCGCTCTAGGAATGCAAAACTCGGTTTGAGTACAGCTCGGTCAAGGATGGAGAGCAAGGTCGAATCTTACATAAGCTTCTGAAAAAAATTCTCTCTTAAGAGCTAAGGTGAAGGTATAAAATTATTTCATGAATATTCTTTAAAAGTTTTATTGAGTACAATTTTTAGAGTACGGTTGACAATTACTTCACAAAAAAAATAGTACAATAATTCTATTCAACAGTGTCATGACCAGGGTGATATATTCGCCAGGAATGCGGGACCGTTCTTGTAGACGCTTCTGCGCAGTAACACAAATCGTACAGCCTCGCCATCCGGACAGTACGATGATTTTGTAGCCAATTCTGGAGTATGCAAACGTTTCGTGCTGCACAGATTGCGTTGGGTATTGTGTGAAGGCCGCATCTCAGAGACACAGCTGAAGTTTTTTGCAGGGTTTCAAGCGACGGGCAGTCAAAGTCCAACATATCGATGATTTCAACTTTCGGAACGATTTTGAGCAACCAATCTCGTTTTTCTTCTCCTTTTACGTACACGGTTTGAGCTTTGCACAGCCTGTCTTGCATGGTCCGCTCAACTTCCTCAAAAGGTACGGTTCCACAGCTCCAACGTAAGCCGTGAAAATCGCGTTCTAACCAAGAATTTTGGCTTTTATATTTGACGTCCAGTAAATTCCATTTGTAAGGTGGTTTGAAGAAAAACACTGAAGGAGATGCTTCCGAGTAGATTGAAATTACAGCCAATTCTTTTAACGTGAAGGTGTTGTTGAGAGGTCTACGAAAGCCTTGTATGTCAACGATAAGCTCCATCTTTGAACTGTGCGAGATGGTGGGAACGGGTCAGCTTTTATTCCAACTTTTTCACGCCACCACTGAGCGGGTTGTATTCGACAATACGATCGTGAACGATCAAGCAGTACGCCGACGTTTCAGCGGGAAAGTTGGCTTTAGCTTCAAATTCAAGACGGATGTCGACAGGTCCGTACTTCAAAGATTCGTTTTGTTTCGAACAGTCGATAACGAACAAGGGGACGTCTCGAAGGAATTCACTCTTTGTCAGCAACGGCTCGGGGTTCTTGTCGTAGTAGGTAGCTTGGAAGTTTGCGTACATCTCGTACAGGAGCGCGTAGAGATTACGACTCATGTTGAGGTTCAGGTTACCGTACGGATAAGATTGAGAGTTTAAAAATAGCTTGACGTCCGTGATATTGCAATGATCGAAATGACTTGCGTTCTTGCCGGTCTTGTTCTTTCTACTTGTTTGGAAACTCAAAATGACGTACCGAGGTTTTTCAAGCTGAGTGGAAGTTTTCACAGTCCAAACGTGTTTCGATGTTGTGGGAAGTAAGGGATATTCGTACAATTCCCAACTGCGGAAGCTCATCGAAACAGGCGGATCTCTCTGAATGAAATTTAGTAGGTCAACTTTTTTCTGATCCGCGAGTTTCAAATACGGTATTAGCCATTCCACTGCATTGATCGTGATTTTGAATTCCTCCTCCTGAGTCTGCATGATTGCGTTGACGTCAGTTTTTGATCTCGTCAAAATTAACTCATGTTTAGCGTTGACAACGATCTTGCGGTAGTCTTCGGCGAAACCCAATATCATGCTGAGCGGTATCAGCACGTCAAAGTTACCATCGGCATCGGTTAATTTTTTCTTCTCTTCTACATCGAGCCATCCAGCGTTCTCCATCAGCCAAGTCTGACCAGGGTGCAGGGAAGCGTAACCCTTCATGAGACTTGTCAAGCCAACGTTCTTGCTTCTATCAACCTCAACTGCGTTAATTTCGTAGCGAATTTCTTCAAACAGATGACAGATGGCGTTGTTTACGAGCTGTGTGTTCACAGTAGCTGTACCATCAGGTTTGAGGAGTCGTCCGTGGATATGTACCGAACTTTTGCTGGGTAATATGCATAAATCCTGATGCTGAACGGTGATTCGAATTTCATCGCTGTTGTTGAAAGTTGACGAGGCGTAAGGTTTGTGAGCGTGAATCTCGTAATGCGCAACGGATTCGTCAAAGACGACTGGTGTTTGAATGCTCAAGATTTCCTCCTCCATGGCACGTAGCAGATGATAAAAAAGCAAAATCGGATTTTTATTTGTCGGAAATTCCTCTTCCAAAAGGTGTCAGTTTCAGACCCAGAGCTATCAGGAACTCCACGTTTCGAGGTGTTAGCGGTTCGGGAATCGAACGACGACTGACTTGATCGGGGCATGTCGACTTACTGATATACCTACTCTTTGACAGTCTGTTATATACGATTCCCATCGTTTATCGCGATTTGATGTGTAGTCTCACAGTGATAACTTCTCCACGAAAATTAACCAGGTCTCCGTCTTGATCCACTAACCGGAGCTGAACGTGATCTATGGTCTTGACGGTGATCGGAAGGTAAATGACGTGCGACGGTACTTCCACGATCTTATATCCTGGTGGGACGGTCGGGAAAAACTCGTGAATAGTGTGTACTTTGTGTCCATTGACGTAGGCGCCCGTTGTAATGCTACACTCGACTCGCAACGCGTTGACCTTGAGTATAGTTACAGGCACGTCCGATTCGTGAGTTTTGTCAACCTCCAGTACACGTGGTGTAAATCCCAAAAGTTGAGCAATGGAATCATTCGGCTCAAAGTTAATCGTGTGGTTGCATGTGATTTCGCTGCGTAATGTATTATTGTTGGGTTTGATGGCGAGCCTGATATCTGTATTTCTTAGCACGTTTTGAAGATACTTCTCTATGTCCTCGATCTCGTAGCTGCCGGTAGGTATGGTGATCACTTTGTCAGCTACGTAAATTTTATTGTGACCGACATCAACGTTGGGAATCGAATTAAAGGTTAACAGCTCTACCAAGCCAAGAGCATAACTTTTATCACGAGCAAGTTCGATCGGTGGGAAATATTGTGCCTCGAGTATCGAAGAGGTTCCCGAAATCGTTAACGTTAACGAATCATCCATGACTGCGAGTGGTAGACTGACTTTGACGAATCACGCACCATGTTTATATAGCTCGCCACTCAGAAATTTCAGACACAAGTGTCCGCATTCAAATGTATCGTAATCCTGGTACCTCTCATGATTGTATTTGACGCTACCAACGCCGAGGTATTTTATGAGGTCCGAGGGTGGTTGAAGGTTGCCGAAACTGTGAAAGTAATCGATATTGTTGTCGCGTTTCTTGTACGCAACCCAGTGTGTTCCCGGACCGTCTTTGTCGTCAAGGTTGATTATAGCTGACTCGTTTTTTCGTGGACCGTTTTCGGGCATTTCGTTTCGCATGAAAACACCGCGGAAATGCGGAACCCTCAAGATTTTTGCATATTTCAACAAGTCCCAATCAGTCAACGCTCGACGTGGTAGCGTCGCATCTAGTTTTTTGAAAGATGGAGACCAAGACCTGTTTTGTACGGTTTCATGTGAAGCCCTTTGCCCAACGCGATAGCTTCCATAGTTTTGTTGTGTCGTTTGCTTTCCTCCAATTCTCGTTTAGCCGCGCTCGCATCGTTCACAGCTTTTGCTATACCTGCCGCACCGCCGGCTAACGCACCCGTAGCGCTGAGACCGGCAAAAATAGGAATCAGAAACGGTAGAAAACCACCGACTTCCGAAGGTACCGGTAGGACGCGAGGTGTTCGCACTTCACATTTACCACCCGCTTTTTTAACGGCGTTCTCAGCTCCCTTCAGCGCAGATTCGATAGCTACTTTTGCATCGTTGCTTGGAACCATGGAACGTTTTGCAGCATTTACAATTTTTCTCAAGGTCACATTTTTTGACTTTCGCATTCCCATTCCGAGTTTTGATTTTACTTTCATTGTATTAGCTACTGCCCAAGCGGCTGCCTTCTCACCCAAATTTGCGTCCTTTGCGAGAACCCGTTTCCAAGCTTTCTCAGCCAACACCCTATCAGCCTCGTTTCTAACCTCAAGGTTCTCACGATTTTTCGAATACGCTATATCGTGTTCCTTACACGCTGCATCGAGAGGGTTGATACCGGAATCGCCTCTCGCGAGTCTTTTCGTCAACTTCGTACCGGGACCGCAGTATTGGTAACCGGGAACATGCAACTCGATCGGAAGTTTGTTGATGATTCTATTCACCAGACCCTTGCCACGATGTTGCCGCCTGCTGCTGCTTCGTTTACCTCTGTACGCGATCATGTTCGTGCGTTGACTGAAGAAAAGTGCTTTAAAACGGGGTATTTATAGCAAATCCGATCAGTCATGTCCGAGATGCGATTTGAGAAACAACCTACCAAGCTTCCTGTGATGAATTTTGACAAACTTTCGGAGCAAAATGTCGAAAAGCACAAACGGCACGGTGAATTACTCCCGAACAGTGGACGTGCGATATTCTGTGGACCGTCGAATTGTGGTAAAACTAATGCGTTGCTCACACTTATAACCCATCCCAACGGACTCAGATTTGAAAATATCTACATCTACTCGAAATCTCTCAACCAACCTAAATACCGATTGTTGAAGCAATTGCTGGACCATGTTGAGAATACGGAGTATTTTGCGTTTACCGAGCGTGAGCAAGTGATTCCACCGGAAGAAGCACGGCCCGACTCAATAATCATATTTGACGATGTAGCGTGCGAGAAGCAGGACAATATTAGAGCCTACTTTTGCATGGGTAGACATCACGACGTTGACTGTTTCTATCTCTGTCAGACGTACGCGCGTATTCCCAAACATCTCGTGCGCGACAACGTAAACTTACTCGTGTTATTCAAACAAGACGATATGAACCTGAGACACGTATACAACGATCATGTGAACACCGATATGTCTTACACAGAGTTTAAAAGTGTGTGCTCTGCATGCTGGAACGGTGAGAAGTACGGGTTTCTGGTGATCGACAAAGACAGTGAGCTCAACGAAGGACGATACAGGAGGGGATTCGATTCTTTTGTTAGCCTGGAAAAGGAATAAAATTTACCGTTTTCGAGCGAGAGACGCAGTAGCGCTGCAGACTCAGTTGCGTCAACATGCAGAGCTCTGAAATTTCCAAGCAAAAAGATGTCCTACATCAGATCGCTCAAGCAAGTGCTGCGATCCGTCGAAAACACAGATTGCTCAAGTCGGGCAGGGAATCTACGACTCAGAAATTGAGTGACGTTTTCAAACCAGTAGTGACTCCGTTGCAAGAACTGGTGAATGTTACAAAAGACACCAAACCTGTCAAACAAGAGGTGGAAGAAATTAAAGAAGAAATAAAGGAGATGAAAAATGAAACGAAAAATGAAACTGTCTCGGAAATGGACGATTCCTTTGCTTCGGCGGGGGATGAAACAGTCGTAGAAACACCGGTCGAGGACGAGTATTTTGCACTGATGAGAGATGCGAAGACAAAAGGCGAATTGGACAACGTGTACGGTGTACGCAACCTCTCAAACGGACTGATGATCGGTGATTCGTTGATATCTTTTGAGAGTGACTACGTTCGTATTGGCGACACGCGTTACCCGAAAACGAAGGGTTTGCTGGAACTTTTGTTCAAAAAGAAGCCCGACGGTTCTTCTGTGAGCGCCGGAGATGGGGACAATTTTAAAAACATAATCCTCGCAACGAACGCGCATAAGAAGTATTACTCATCCGACGGGGCTGTTCGAAACGATAACAGTTACAAATTTAGAAATGTCATTGCCGAATTAATGGATTATTCTCCGTCACCTCGCCGAAAGGGTAAAGGTCTACTTCCGCAAGCTATGATCACTCGACAAGGTGTTGAAACGGAATACGTCTTCTGGGATGATCCAAACGAGTTGGTGGAGCGTCTTCGTTTACTCCTGGCATCTCAGGCAGCGGGAAATCCGAGTCACAATAACGAAATAATCTCCATTATCGAAGAGCTACGCGAAGCAGGAATCATTTATTAAGCAGCTCCCGTCATTTTTGCATTCATTACCGAGATGAGCGTCGACGTGTTTGGACGTCAGCTGAATAAAAACACGACCGCGAGCACTCGCGGTCCTCCGGGTGTCGGGTTTCAAATAACAGCGGACGGGCATTACGATATACGGAACAAGAGACTGTGCAACGTCGCAGATCCCGCAGAGCCGAACAATGCTGTAACTTTAAAAACCTTGAGACGAAAATTCAGCGTGCTGCAAAAACGAATCGACAACCTCGATCAAATGATCAAAGCTTTGGAGATCACCACGGAGAAAGCCTTGGATACCTTCTACACAGACTTTAAAACAGGCAGAGACTTGTCGATTCGAAACGCGGAAATCATTTCCAAATTGGACACCAGACTAATAGCGTTGGAATATGAACGAGGAAAAGCAAGCACTGGTGACGGAACTGCATAAGCCGGCACGCCGGAATTACCCGCGTCGACGTGTAGACGTGCGCGGCATCGACGAGACCTGGCAGGCGGATCTTGTTGATATGACGTCGTACGCTGGACAAAACAAAGGCTACAAGTACATGCTCACAGTCATTGATATCTTTTCAAAGTATGCGTGGGCTGTACCGATAAAGAGCAAGTCTGGAGATGATGTTACGAAGGCAATGGAATCTGTGCTTGTCCAAGGACGGGTACCGAAAAATTTACACGTCGACAGAGGAACGGAATTTTACAACTCGAAATTCGAATCGCTTATGACACGCTACGGAATCAAACTTTACTCGACGTACAGTAATTTGAAGGCTTCGATCTGTGAACGTTTCAATCGCACGCTGAAAGGTAAAATGTGGACACGGTTCAGCATGCAAGGAAGCTACAAGTGGCTCGATATCTTATCCGATTTGGTTTCGGCTTACAACAACGTCAAACACCGAACCATAAGAATGAAACCGTCGGATGTCACCGTTGCAAACGAGAGGCTGTTGTTACGTCAGGCGTACGGAGGGCTTCGAGCGATACCTACCGTATCGGCAAAGTTCAAATCCGGCGACAAAGTTCGAATCAGCAAATTCAAAAATGTCTTCGAGAAAGGTTACACTCCCAATTGGACGACTGAAATATTCACGATAAGTCGAGTGGAAAATACTCATCCTGTGACGTACAAGCTCAAAGACTACCGAGATCAACCCATCGCTGGTGGTTTCTACGAACAAGAGCTCCTCAAGGTTAAGCATCCGGATATCTATCTGGTGGAGAAGGTGCTCAAGAAGCGTGGAAGAAAAATATATGTTAAATGGTTAGGTTTTGACAATACACACAACAGTTGGATAAACGAATCGGACATGTAACATTTTAATAAATGAATTTTTTTTGTAAAAACGTATGTCCCTCTTTATTTTATATCCGACACACAACAAGTATGCGTCTTTTTTAGACAATCGACAGACATGGTACAGTTATAAATTACAAAGCTTAGGCTTGTAGCCCCACGGAAGCGTGTCGGTTGTATTTTGAAACACGATCCGCTTGTCGTCATTCCAGCTCAGTGCTACTTTCTGCTGTTCTACGGTGTATACCTCGTGCTTTCGACTCATGATCAAATGCTGATTTGAGGATAGATTTTCACGTTTCAACGCACAGTCCAAATAATCGTTAAAGGTTATTTTTCTTAACGCTGATCCTCTGACTCCTTTGGCACGTTTAGTGTCTGTCTCATCTCCCATGACTCGGAATGCGTACAGTTTAGCTCGTAACCCTACAAATTCGAGCATGATTTTGCCGTTGTTCTCGTCTTTCATCAGACCGAGAACTTTTTTGTTCGCTCGAGGCATTCCATAAGCGTTGTCGAGCGGATAATCAGAAGTATCGAATTTATGCAAGTCCTCCTTCATAAGTTCGTATATGTCGGGGACGGTAAAATTGTAAATCAAACTATCTGTATCTGTGTACATTAATTTTGCTCGGTTACCGAATTTCTGTTTGATATAATTATAATGAAAATCATAGATGTACGTTTTAGCTAGATCCATGATGGAGAAACCTGCGTACAATGGTTTATTCAACTTGACTTTCATCTTACTCATTTCAACGATAATTATATCTTTGTCGAAAACGGTGCAGCTGTGAAAATTAGGCTTGGCTATGGTAGCTCTCGCACCGTACCGTCCATCCCATTTCGTGATCAATCGAACATCTCTGTACTTTCGCACGTTTTCCATAGTTTTGCCAAAAACTGCGTTGTTCATTAGCTTGTAAAAATTTTTCTCAAATTCGTTGTCAGATTTTTTTCGCAAATCGGTATTTAAATCTATATATTTTTTCAGCCACGGAGTTTGCTTGAATTTGAGAACTCTATGAATTTTGAGTAATTTTAAACCTAATTGTAAACATTGTTTCAAAACGCGGTAGTGAACAACGTAGTTTTTCTTAGAAAATAGCGTGGGTGTCAATTTTGGCTGTTTATTGGTCGAAATCGGAGGTACATAGTGCTCCGGACACAGTGGTAAATCCTTATGAGTTTCATGCAGTTCCTCAGGATATTCCTAATCAACCTCCAGTATGTAACCAAACTCCGCGTCGTCCCAGATGGTTAGAACGTCGCATTGTCCGAAGTCTGATAACCATTCGAAGGAACTGTATGGCAGAGCAAAGCTCATAGCAGCACCGTACAAATTATTAACGTCAAAGTACACGAGATAAGATTCTTCGACCTCAGGATCGAATTCCTCTCCCATATATCTATTGTTGGCCTTTGCGTTGTCACGTGCGGAGCGGTCTCGCACGCGACGACTTACCCTCTTGGTTATTAACGAGGTTTATTATTTATTTTTTAGTTGGATTCGGGGGTGAACGTCCTCTACAGGGCGTTCCGTGGGAAATGGTTTGGAGGATTTCAATTATTATGTATCAATTTTGAATGGAAACAAGTGGAAATATTTAATGGAATAACTAGAAGCAGCGATATTTAGACAAGGAAGCTTACAGTATAGTCTTACGCTACTCACGTTCTCGCTCTTTCTCGATCTCGCTTGTGGATTCGGCTTCGGCCTCGAAGGTGCCGAAGCTTACACCTTCACTCACTCACTTACGTACTACACGGCTTGATTAAGTTCGTGGCTTTGCTTATTGCGCTTAATTCTAACTTCACAGACTGATGTCGCGACGCGAGATGCTTGAATGACCGCGGATAGATTTACAGGGAATTCTCTCTGTGATCGTCGGAGACCCAAGACTGATAACTCTTTACTCGACAGCTCTGAAGGAGCCTGATTCCGTAGATGTTGGTTTGATGCTGTCTCTAACGGGACTGTCTTCGCTCGCTCGTCCGACACCCCTTGGAACGTCGGGCGGCGAGCGAATTTATGCTGACTTTGCAATTTAAAACAAAGGCTCGCCTCGCAACGGTCATCCTCGAAGCGCGTGATTTCGCGCTCGCCTCATCCTGGTGTTGATTACACCCGGGATCCGGCGGGCGCGAAGACGCTGACGTTGCTGGCTGTCCAACTACGCCGTTGCGCTTGGCTATACCACGAACTGGTTATGATAAAATATTTTATGTGTACTAACTAAACCTATGCTTCCTTGTCTCTTAAAAATAATAATAATGATGAATTGTTATGATCGGTAATGTTACATTTTGGGTAAATGTGCGGCGCTCGTGACAGCGTATCTGTTCGAACACTGTGATACACCACCACGAATACCCTTTTCGATAAACATAACCATGTCTATGTCGGTGAGAAGCTCGAGTTCGATGCCTGTACATTTTAACATTGCATCAAACGACAGACCGGGCGCTGTGTAGTAATGTAACGGGTCCAGTTTGTACGTCGTCCAACAGCTCTGTCGAAAGTTTTGAAAAACGTCGGCCAGTAAAAACACGTCCGTCTGTAAATACAAGTCCGAATACTCTCCCAAAGTTTGAACGTTAAAAGTTTGCCAAACTTTACATGCATGTGCGTAGTCGTCGTCTGATATATCCCGATCATTTAATTTTGAGTAAAATTGATGTTTGGATGGTAGCCGTGTGTCCTCGAGCTTCTCCCAACTGTCTATGTATTCGTACGGGAACACTCCTTTTCTGGTCAATAACTGAAATTTATCTGACCTATGATAAAATTTTCGTGTGATTGATTTCTGATCATCACCGAGATACGTTGCTAATTTCTCAAGACTACTGGGCATGAAGCGGTACGAATCTACGAATCTAAACTTTATATCTGTCCCCTCGACGTATTTTGTAAATGAAATGTACTTTTCTTTGTTTACGGGTAGAAGCTCAGTTGTGCCCTCAAACGATGTAGCCAGTGCTTTGATCAGGAAATGTGAATCGTAACCCGACAGATTGTGGAATATCACTGGGATGGTGTGCGAATTTTGGTAATTTAGATTACAGCTGCGGTGAGCAGCACCACGGTACTTTCCTGTGAAATGACAGTGATCCCGATGTTTCACGTCTGTGAGCGTAAACGGTTTTTCACAAATATGACAGACCGCCGACAAATCAAATTCGTTGATCTGATTGAAATTTAGTGGTTCCATCGGTACAACAGTCTTGTAATATCCATCTAACGAAAGTGCCAATTCCTTTAACTCGTTCACAAACCATTAGATGCAAGTTTCTCCACGATTAATTTTGAATTTTGAAAGCGAATCGTCAAACGCGCAATGCAGATAGTAAGCTATACTATACGGAAGATGCTTCTGATAAATTGTTCTATTTTCCCCAAAACTTTCATGTGTGGGTTGCAGTAAACATTCGAGATCCGCGTAAATGCAGAATGGAACGGTTTCTTTGTGCTTGAAATTTTTGAATTTCAGTATTTTTTCCTCATCTGTAGGTAGAATAACTTTGGTTTTGTTTAAATTCATGCAATCAGCTCGGTGCTTCAACAAACATCTTTCGAAATTGAAATGAGACAGACACCTATCGCACAACCACGTCTGATGTGCGCGTTTGGAAATTTGGGAACTTGTTAATCGAGACAGATTTGGAATCCATGTAAAATGAAAGATTCTATTTTTTTCATAATTTACCATTTCATCATCATCGTCA
Source organism: Neodiprion lecontei (assembly GCF_021901455.1). Lineage (NCBI taxonomy): Eukaryota > Metazoa > Arthropoda > Insecta > Hymenoptera > Diprionidae > Neodiprion > Neodiprion lecontei. The sequence goes on along the minus strand of NC_060262.1, from coordinate 13,389,913 downwards.
TCGTCAGTGGTTTCAGTTTCTATCGCCAAAAGATGAATTGTAGGTTTATCAGACTTATTCTGACTCAGGTGAATCGGTACTATTTCACTTTTTTTCCGATCACCTTGGTCTATACCATAAACGTTAATTGATAGGTCGTTAAGCTTCTCAAATTTTGAAATGGTGTTTTTGTCTAGAGACATAGGAAACGTTATACCATCATACCGTAGCACTGAGCTGAAATGTGGGTACGAGCTGGTCGCGTTAGGATGGTTGTTGTCGGCTGGGAACAGAGCTGCGGTGACCGACCAGAGGAAGCAATACGAGTCGCTGTTACGGATGTTGACGACAGCCTTCTTATCACTGATATGCTTAGGTAACGGGGTGTATGTGAAGACACCGCCTCGCAGTGGCACGTACTTGTTGATATTCACAGTCAAATTGATTATTTCGGTCAGCGACCAGCCTGAATCCTTTTCCTGGAAATCTTCCACCTTTTTCAACAAACGCTCCGTCGCGTTTTCGATGAACCATTCGTTGATATCCGTTGTCTGGAGGATGATTTCATTTCTCGTATTAAAAAATTTGATCTCTTCCACCGTGCGATCAACTTTTCTGAGTTCAAATTTACAAGCTAGGATAACGTTGGCTTTCAAGCTCCCGTCTTTCTTCAGAGCGTTTTTCAGTCTCGTCACAGCTAGTACCTTTGCGTCTTCTAGAAATCTCTCCACATCTTTATGCTTCAAATTGACGATGGATCCAGTTCGAATTCTACTCTCGAAAGCTGATTCCAAATCTTCCCACCGTACTCGATCGCTTCTTCGCCGGCTTCGTAATCCGTCACCCACTTTCTGCAATTGTTGAAATTTGACTGTCAACGATTTCAGAATTCCGATTGTAGTCAAAATTCTTGTATTCTCCCCGATCGTTGAGGCGTTGTTGCGTAAGATTTTATTCAAAAGCCTGATATTTTGGGTTCCGAGTCGAATCCATTTTGCAATTTCTGCCGGCGACGATTTTTCCGATAAAATCTTGAACGCCGATTCCATAATATCGATCAATCTCAAACACTTCGCGGATTCCATCTTGAGCTCTTTCCTCACGTATGCTTGACAGGTTGTGACGTAATGATCGTTTGCAGTGATGAGCGTCCTTTTTTATAAGGCAGCTGTACGGATGCGCGCGCACCTTTTGGCATTCCAAGAGCGATAGTAACCCGACACCGCAGGCTCTGTACCGCGACTATCGGTCGACCTTGGATATCAAACCGAGTAAGTGAAAAACAATTCTCGGAACCATTAATTTTGGAATGTCACGTGGTTGATAAGGTGGTTAGACAAAACAATGCGTTCGACAAGTTTCGACGGCGAGCGGTATGCGGTCAAAGGATTTCGGTGCGACGTTGAGACAAACAATTCTCGGAACCATTAATTTTGGAATGTCACGTGGTTGATAAGGTGGGAAAGGAATGTGAGGTGGTTGACGTTACACGTCAGCAGTCCTACCGTGGGAAAGGAATTCGGAGTGGTTCATGTTACACATCAGCAGTCCTATCGTGGGACAGGCGAGCACTACAGACCTTCGGTCGGTAAAATTGTCGGTAAAACAGCACGATTTTGACCCTCGATCGATACAACTGTCGGTAAGATTGTAGGTAAGACAGCACGATTTTGACCCTCGATGGATACAACTGGCGGTAAGGTTGCACGGTTTCGACCTTCGGTACGGCAGACTGTGACGTCATCGCGGAAAAGGGTTTGCGTCTGGGCTACGCGGAGCGGAAAAGGGTTTGAGTCTGGGGAGAATGTATAGGCGGACTGGTCGGCTCGGTCGGTAAGTGTCGGTAACCGGAATCTGCGTGTAGAACCGGCCTTGCTGTACTACTCATAACCATTTGAGCGTAGTGCTGAAAATGATAGCAATATCGATCAGGGTCTTGATACGTTAAATTGAACAGATTGATACCAGCGACGTCTCGACATTCTTTAAGAGGTTCTGATAGCACGGCTCTACAAAAAAATGTTGTTCTTCGTCCTAAAGTTTATTTTATGATTTTTTGGTTAATTATGAACAAAAGCAAAAAGAAAATACCTTTTTCTGGTATGAAGTTTGCTTTTGTAATAGTAATAGTAAGAATGCTTATTCACACAGAATTTTGTGTTGGAAAACAAAATGTGAAATTTGAGTTGATTGTTGAAGCGGAAAAAGTGTTAATGCCGCCTTTGCACATTAAGTTGGGGTTGATGAAACAATTTCTGAAAAAGCTGGATCAAACGTCGGAAGCTTTTGAATATTTGAGAAAATTTTTTCCGAAGTTATCAGAAGCGAAGGTTGAAGCTGGGGTTTCAGTTTGTCCGCAAATCAGACAGATTTTCGCCGATGAAAAATTTCCAACGTTGCTGAATCGTACTCAAAAAGCGAGCTGGAACAGTTTCAAAGTAGTCGTTTCTAGATTTTTGGGAAATAATAAAGCTCAAAACTACAAAAGGCTACTTGAGGATATGCTAAAAAATTTTAAGGCCATGGGTTGCAGGATGTCATTCAAAGTATATATGCTGCATGCTCATTTAGGTAAATTTAAAAACAACATGGGAGCGTATTCAGAAGAGCAAGGAGAACGTTTTCATCAGGACATTTTCAGCTTCGAACAACGTTATCGAGGCCAATACAATGAAAACATGATGGGAGACTATATTTGGGGTTTATCAAGAGAAATTACTCACGAACATAAAAGAAAAAGTAAAAGCGTGCACTTTTGAATTATTTTCTACTTTTTTGTAACTTATTTTGATAGTAAAACTTAATAAAAATAATAAAAATGTTTATTCAAATGGTTGCATCTTTAATTGATAATTGAAACCACAGATTTTGAAAAATATCGTTCAATCAATCTCCTAAATACAAAAGCAAACTTTTTCATGCAACATATTTTTTTCGTCTAATTACGAACTAAAGAATCGAAATTTAATACTTTGAAGTCTAGGTAAAATTTTGTGTTGACCCGTGTTAAAAATGGAGTAAAAAAAAAAACACGGACTAGACCGCAATCAGCATGGACTCAACATGCTAAGTATTTACGATTATTGAATGATATTTTTTAATACAATTTATTTTGGCGAAAATCAACATCGATAATTAATTTTTTGTTTTATTAATAGATACGCTGACAAGAACCCAATAGGACATGATTTTGAATCACCATGTCATCATCCTGCGAAAAGTAAATTCAAATGCTCCAGTTTGACAATTGATGAGATTCTACAAAGTAGAACACTTTTTTATAATCAAAAAACTAGAGTTGCTCTAGATATGTTTTTAAGCAGGCTTATGGTTTCAAACCAGCCAACTCAAATCAAATATGGAGCTACTTCAAATAAATCCAAGCCTCGATTATTTAGCAATCATTTTTATTTATATAAAAAAAATAAACGTGTGATAAGCGTTTGCAAAAAACTCTCAAGCAGTTTTCTCTGTAAGTGCAAAAAGAATAACAACTGTCAGTAAAACAATTTTTCGTGGCATAGTACCAAAAGAGAATAGAGGTAGAGATAGAAAATCTTCTAAAAATTTGAGAAAACGGGAAAATGTTGCCAAATTCATTAGATTATTGCTAGCAACAGAAAGTCATTACTCAAGAAACAAATTAAAACGAATTTTTCACAATTAAAATTAGGGCATTCAGTAAGTGATGCTAAAAAAGACGATGTAAAAAATTTGCTAACAAAATTGTACGGTCAAAACTGATCGAGGGATCCAAACTTAAGTTGGTGCGTTGATGTGTTAAATTGTAGTTCAAACAATTAACTTTTGGAGGTAAATGATGACGAACCGTGCGATTGTTTAGAAGATGATCGTCAATGTTTTCATGTATAAATCATTTGAGTTTATCAAATTACTCATTTTGAGAGAGGAAATGAATTTAAATGGATTATTTTCGAAAATTAATGATCCATCTTCGGTGTTTTATGTTTTGTTATCCATTTTAAATAGTTTTATAATTTCTTAATTAAATTATTTGTTAATTATGATTTAAAAATTATAACTCATTGTTTCTAATTTAATATTTCATATAGTCAATTGTTCTAATGTTCAATAGTTAATTTTTCTTAGCAGTTTTATAAAATATGTTATTATTTCCAGAAATGAATAATTTGTTGAAAAATTTTTGTTTGTTTTGGATAAAAAAATATTTTTTGATGATTACTTCAATTAAGTAATCCGGAAACATCTTTAATTATTTTAGATAAAGAAAATTTTTTTTTTCATTCATCCGAATTAAAAAGATACATTGTTCCATAACTTTTGATCAAAAGGGTACATTTTTTATAACTTTAAATCAAAAGGGTACTTTATTTTATCACCTTGGATCAAAATGGTGCTTTTTCATGATTTTGGATCAAACAGGTATCTTTTTATAAATTCGGATCAAAAGGGCACATTTTCTAATTTTATATATCAATTACACTCAAAGTTAAAAAAAATTTTACAGTGAAAATGAACTCACGGCTTCTATCACCACAAGCACTATGCATGTGAATCAAAAAATATTAATAAAAAAAATTATAGCTTAAAGTAGACAGTTTTTCACTTGTATCTCTCTATCTAATAAAAAAGTTTCAAACAAATGAACGTAGAAAAAGATTATAATAACAATAGTAAAAAAAGATTATAATAACAATAGTAAAAAAAGATTATAATAACAATAGTATACGCATGAAGTTGGCGGTGGGGTGAGATACCAAAAACAAAACAAAAAGCATCTAGCAAACCCTTTGACAGCTGTCATCGGCTGTTTATGACAGTCTTTGACAAATATCTTTATAGGTATCTGTTTCTGACGCGCAAAAAATGAACATGCAAACGAAAATTATAACGATGATTCCCGACAGGAATTGTCTTTTTCGCGCGTTGGCGTATTGTGTATACGGCACTCAAGATCGACACGCAGAGGTGAGACTGAGTATCGTTTCAAATGTAGTGGATAATTGGTCTACATTTGCGGGTTTTATTACAGGTAATGAGTCAAACGGTGCTGTGATTAGGTGACCTGGTGATTACAAATCACATATGAATAAAAATGCAATATATGCAGCTGCGGAAATTTTTAAGATATGTTAAATCGAGTATCGCGAAGAACAAATTCATCCACACCGGATCGGATCACAAAATGGAACACAATTCTCGCTACTCTTCACCGGTGACGGAGAGAGTGGACACTTTGATGTCTTGCAGAACCAAAATAAAATTCAGATAGTGAGTAATAAGTATGAAAAGTAACAATCAAATAATAGTAAATCTAAATATATCACCAAACAGTCAAAAGGACAGCCAGGATTTACGATGACAATGGAGAAAGGAGGAGTTTCAAGCAGCAGACAAGGCGATGAAGATGGTGGATGGTCGGAAGTATCACAAAAGAAAGAGGAAAATAAAATTGTAAGTGATTGTAATTTTATCCTAAGATGTCGATATCCAACTATCACCAGCCGTGTCTGTTTGTATTTATGATTTCTGAATTATTTTTGCCACAACCAGATAGACCCACAAATATTAACTTCCGAATGAAAATAACAGAAGGACGGGGTAAATGTATATTTATTCGTTCGTAGTTACAAATTTTCTCTCCTGCCAAACCAGCATTAACGATCACGTCACTCATTTCTGAGTCGAATGAATAACCTCATACTATTCCTTTCACAATACTACTGATCAGACTGTAATCGGCGATGTGCTACTAAATGATGATTTTGATTAGCTCACTTGATAAGCACATCTCGAGTACTGTTACGTTTCAAATGGATATATTGGTAGAATACCTCAACAACAACTTCAGTGAATTATATCGTTGTTTTTATAAGATGACCAATTACACACCATTGTTCAATACAGTTTATTTTGTTTTCAACGTACACAGTTTGATCGTGGTTTTTTATTTTTCACTTCACAAAGCAATCTCAATGAAGTTTCACCATACCATCAGTTACAGAGTCTGACAGCTGGTTTTCAACGAGGAGTGTTAAACAACCTCTTTACAAGTTTTAGATTACAACTATCCGAGGGCGAGACCGACTATTAACCTCCTACCCACTGGAAATCGAACTGCATTGCTATTTGCTTCGGACTGTGAGTGCTAAACCGAAATCCCCGCCAATCAAGGATTATTTTGTTTAACCAACAGCTTCCACGCCCTTAATTGATAGGGTCCGTTGTGTTTCCAATTTACAGGACTGAAACACCATTTTTCATAGTTTACTGATTGTACACGTTTTTGATATTTCACTCATCGGTATTGATCAAATGAAGTCTAACTTGTTAGTGGTTACCACCACTGATAAGTGAGTGGAGATTTCTACTATACACTGGAAAGGGCATAGGCCAGAAATTACTGATTGAACAGTTTGACACCCAAAATGGTGGCGCGTATATAGTTGCATAACAACCTTTCGTAATAACGCGTGTAATAGCCGTATCTGAAATAAACAAGATAAGTAGAAGAATAGCAAAATGGTTATCGACTGCTATTGTTGCGGCAAAAAAGCCAATAATTTTGCTGAAGGTAGTTCATCAGTAAGTACACATATCTATAAAATTATAGTCAAAAGTATTATGTCTATCCCTTAGGTGAGATTACGTTTCATTAATTTACGATAAATTATGCTAGGATGAAATTCTTGAAGAAGTTCAATATCACATACATATGAGTAATACCTGCATAGAATATTGTATCGAAATGCATTAGATATTTTCTATAAAGTTGAATGTTGTTTGTCTTTGTACAGGTTTCTACTATAACTCAACCCGAGTTGCTTGAGTTGGGGCTGAAAAACATTAATCTGGGCTCAAATTTTAAACTTATTCAAATTATGCAGTTTTTTTCGCACCACTTTACGAGGAAAGCTTTCAGAAAATAAAGGCTTGAACCAAATTACTTCCTGGAAGCGTTCCAACCATCTTAGAATCGTACAAAATATTTGTATATATATATATTGTTCAGCTGTAAAAACAAACTAAGTTCAGCATTCATTTTACAAGTAATCCACGTTTTAAATAAATGAATGACGTACTGTCTGTTTAAAAACAGATGAGAAAACTAACATCTCTCTTGATCCTCACAAACACGTGTTTATGAAACACTTTTGTTCTCAGATTTTCTTTACAAAATCCCAAGCTCTTAAAGCAATAGCTCATACGTATCGGAAAGCAGAGTTTTAACCTCAGTCAGACGAGTCACCTTTGCTCAGAATATTTCGAGAGCAACTGTTATGGCCCGTCCGGCCATGTAACCATGTCTCTGTGTCAGAGGATCAGCGCTGTCCCAACGATATTTTTGATCGTGATGTATTAAGGTAAGAATACCTGTTTATTTTAAATATCTATTGCAGAAGCACCTGTGGTGACAGAACAGAGGGTGCATGATTTATGCCAGCAAGGACCGCCTATAAAGCATGTCCGAGTTGACAGAAAAAGTGCTTCAGTACCGCACACAATTACTTTTCTACGAGTTCTTCAATTGCCATTCCAGCTATGAAGCAAAACAACATGATGTCTGATTTACCATGCAATTGGCATTGAGAGTGAATCTGAGATTGTATTAAATACAGCAAACCAAGTGGGCTCCGTAGCAGTTTCAAGGCAAAATACCATCTCCAGTATTGCTGAGTACACTGAAGCAAAACAGGCGATCAACAACACCCGAAACTGCTAAACGTATTAGGATTGCTAACCATCATCACCACTATAAAACCACACCGAGGATGCTGCGAAAAAAACTTGTGTGATAGTGGTCTAAAATCAAGTTTTGTTAGTCATATACTTAAGCTTTCTAAGAATTGTTTAGAGAATATAAAAATTCTGAAAGGCAGCAATGGAAATGTAATAGCATGGAGGTTCATTGATGCTTCAGCTTCATGACAAGCACAAGAAGGGCCTCGTGCTGGGAATGAACTTTGGAAGGCTCACATTCGTTATGAAAAAATGGAAACAAAAGTAGCTTCAGCTGCTCAAGCTTTCAAGCAATAGTAGCGTGACATATACGATCTCATACTGCGACGTGACTCTATGTTTGCGAAACTTTGTGGGAACCCAGAGTACCGTTCGATTTATACGATGTATTGATCGATTGTTCGACGTTCCTAATTCCCGAAATCCTTTTGCTAACGGTAATAAAGCTCCATTGCGTCCCACTAATTTTTCTAGTGGATTCAAATTAAATTACAATTAGAATACTGATAACGCATAACAGATGTTGCTGGTAAACGAATGGAGAGTACACCAAACAATGTTGCTTATGTTGGGCTTGACACAGGAGTAATGTGTGTTATCAGAATTTTCGATGCTTACGTCATACGAGAGAGTTCTTAATTCAAATATCTTTTGACTTACAAATAAAGCCAAGATCACTTGGAACTACTTTCTTGCGTGATGAGAAGTTGCGGTGGAAGGTGCCCTGATCCAATGTCAAGTCAATTTGTATCTGCTGTGACGTGGATTTTTCCGCACCTCGGTCACTTGGAGCAAGTGACCGAGAACTCACCGCGTGCACAATGATTCGGCGTCCACGATGTATCCTGGACCTAAACACAATATCGCGAAGTTTGTTGGGTGCCTGGCGTGATAAACACGCCTCGAAATCGTTGATGCGCTATGTCGCGACAATATACTCGACAGCTCAGTACCGCGGAGAGGGGAGGGGTAGTTTTTGGGTAGAGAGAGAGATGCGAAATACGTAACGCCAATACGTTATTTTATCAAGTGAACATCCAATCAAAGCAGTGTATATTTTCAGCCAACGATATTACAAACAACAAGAAAAATACGAAAGGAAAATAATAATTCAAACGTCGCTCCTTGCGACTTAAAATACAAAACGGGAAATAATAATTCTACAGTCGCTCTTCGCGATCAAAAATGCCAAACAATAAAAATAATAATTCCTAACGTGCTATTCGCGATTCGTACTCAAATACTTAGATCTAACCAAAAAAAAAAAATAACATAATAGATAGAAAAACGAAATGACTAACTCTAGACGGCTTCTAATGCCTACGTGAGCTAGCCGCTGCTTTAACGATACACAATAGCTCAAAACTAAAAACAAAATTTGACTGGACGCGCTAAGCGCGACCGTCCTCCACTAACTACAGCGCTAATCGCCAACTTAACAATAAACCACTCGACAAAAACTAAACCGAAATCACAATCGACGCGCTAACCGCGATCGTTAATAAATCTCGAAAATTCCTTATGCCTACGGGCGCTAATCGCCACTTTACTAATAAACAATAATTCAAAAACCCAAAACGAAGAATGTGACTCAACGCGCTAACCGCGACCGTTTTCTACTAAATAACTTATCATCACGCACCCGAGCTCAACTTTTGCCACGACGTCGGAACACGGTTCGCGAGTTCGAACGCTCCCCCTTTGACGACTCGCGACCTACACGAGAAATTACACTTTATCGTACTGATTCGACGTGACCCAGTGTAACGGAATTTGGTTACACTCAAATTACAGTAGTCTTGCCGCGACTCAAACTCGGGACTCGACCTTCTCGGTCACTCAACAGTGGCTCTACGTTAGTACGCGAAACTCAGGCTACGGTCACCAAGCAGATTTCTCGGCTAGAGAATTTCGAGTACGTTCGTTAACGCAAATCCTCAATGGCCATCCGTTCCTCGGCAAGCCTTTAGGTAATGTCTTTCGAAATTCTCTCGCAAGAATATTAGCAGCGCTCACCGCTCCACATCCAGAAGACGAACTCACCTACGCCCTCATGACGGTGAGCATCCATTACGCTTCGCAACCGCAACGTTTCCTTACGACACCTAACGAACTTAATTCAGCGCAAAAAATAAAAGGAAATTGCAGCAGTCTCCGTTCTTCGCCAGAACTAGAGTGATCTCAGATGGCCGATCGGCCGCAACGCCAATCTCGTCACGCTAATCCTTTGTGACGTCATCACCCTAAGAATGCGCAACAATTGATCTGTCATCGATTTCGGAGATTGCGCACTTGACACGCACCTATCATCGCTTCGCGGCGCAGAATTTAACGCTAGATCGCAATGTCGTCTTCCGCGCAGTCTCCGGTGTCGCGGGGTTAGGCGGAGTGGTGCTCCCTCGTCGCTAGCCGGTCTCTCGCGGTTGCCTTGGTCAGGGGCAGGCGGGGTGAGCGGGGAGGCTGCGGCGCGCTGGCCGCCAGCGGGAACCGCGTCCGCCTTAGATTCCCGCGCTGCAGGGATCTGCGTTGGCTTCCCCTCCCCCTCCGCAGCCTCAGCATCCTTCTCACAGGATCGTCGCAGTTTCGCCACGCCTCGAAATATCCTCGGCGTTGGCGTTGGTCGCGGGCCTGTAGCCTGTGTACTCCAAAAAAATAAAAAAAAACACAATCCTGCAATATCTTAATCGTAATTCGCTATTGCGTCCCTGTCGCAGCTCGGATGCGTGACTCCAGTTCTGGCGCTTCTCTATTATTATCTCGCGACCCGATCTCAGAGACCCTTATCCCTGGGTTCCGCCCAAGATTCAGGGGCCATCTTGTAGCGGGCATGCCTAAACGAAATGTCACGTTACACTGCATGTAAGCAATTTCTGATACATCTTGAAGTGACTACCACAAATGGCAATGTTGAAGCCATAGATAGTACAAGAATTTTTGCTGTACTTTCCATATCTTCGTGACATAAAACAGTAGATTGATATGATCCAAGTGTGTATGACACCATGAGCAATGCCAGAGTCGTCATAAAAATATGACCTAGTTGATGAAGGCGTACGGTGCTGATTCTAACGAGTTTCTCAACGAGTTCCTTGAATACTATCGTCAATTTCCTGATTCGCTATCTTAATTTTCTAAACTCTCAAGCCTTAACTGTATTTGATGACAACGCACTTGTGAAATCAGCGACTACAGATGACCTAAGTTTTCATAGTGGATCTGTGGTTTCAATCTGCCAGAACTCTAGACGGTTATTATGACAAGCTCTGAAAAAAAATACAAGTGTATGACACCTGAGAAGGTAATTTTACGACGTTAGTTTGTTCAAAAGTCATGGAAAATCTGATGCTGACACCTGGTACCTTATTTCTAATATTAAATGACCATTTTTTTCACAAAGCTGTCGAATAAATGTCAAGTCACGTGTATTTATTAACAAAACAGATTTGACAAACTTATATAAGATTCATACTTGACGCTGTAACCAATTTAGTCTGAGAGGCTGCAATTGGAACTACGATTCGTCACCACATAACGCGTCAAATTGTTTGAAGCAGTCAGTAGACTTACTCTATAAGCTTAGAATAATCAAAAATGTGGTAGGATAATTAATATGACTGTGATTTGAAATGTTGTATTTGACGAGGAATCGGATGGTAGCTTACCTGAAATTGCAATACTTACCTGTCATTATTATAAGAGATGTTATGTTGCTGCAATGAAAGATTTTATAATTCATAGATAAATATCTGCCAGTGTTATTGAAGTCATACTGTCATAACTAGTCATAATAAACAGTGTAAGCATTGGTATTTGTCTGCAGTTCGTGAAATGTGGAATGCTTTTTCATATGATAAATCTGGAAAACGAAGAGAAGAGAGAGAAGACTGAACCATCAACCGAGTATTGGCTTAAGGTGCTATCAAAGAAGCGCTGTACACCTCGAAAACGCGGAGAGCCAAAACTCCTACAACGCTAAACCGATCGCAACGAAACTCGAGCAAGGCCAAAGGTAGAGGGATTTTTGATTTTATCGAAATTTTGAAAAAAAATTACAGTTCGGTTACTACTCACACAAATTGAGAAAATTTTCACAGTTGCACTGAATGGATCAAACTATCCAGTATGATGCCACTCGGCGCTCATGTAACACACATTTTGAGCCCAGTCTCGTAGGATTTAACGGTGATTTGAAAAAACGGCAGCTGTGTCACGTGCGGAGCGGTCTCGTACACGACGACTTAACCCTCTAGATTTCCGCAGAGATTTATATTTATTTTTATCGTGGATGCGTAGGTGATCGTCCTCTACAGGGACGCGATCCCTGGGAAATGGGTTGGATGATTCAATTATATTGTAATAGAATGTTTACGATTGGATGCAAGCTTTTAATGATCAATTGCAAGTATCAAGCGAAGCAGCAGGTGAATATTTGAAACGAGAAAGCTTACCATGTTTTTATCTAATGTTTGCATACACCTACTCACTCTTTGGTGGTTTCTACTCCGAATTCTCACTCACTCTCTTGCTCAGTTATGATCACTCTCATCTCTACACAACTTGATTAAGTTCGTGGCACAACTCTAAGCACTTGTTACTTACTTCGAAAGACTGACGCCGCGACGCAAGAAGCCTCCCCGACCGCGTATAGATTAGAGTATTACCCTCTAATCGTCGGTGGCGGAAAAGAACTTATAACCTCTACACACGGTAGCTTTGAAGGAGCCGGGTTCCGTTGAGGTCATTCTTAGCTGTCTCTAACGGGACTAACTTCGCTCGCTCGTCCGACACCCCTTGGAGCGTCGGACAGCGAGCAAGGTTTTTGCTGATTTTACAATTTAGAACAAAGGCTCGCCTCTCGATGATCATTCCTGAAGCGCGTGATCTCGCGCTCGCCTCATCCCGGTGTTGGTTACACCCGGGATCTGGCGGGCGCGGGGACGCTGACGTTGCAACGATCAACTACGCCGTTCCGCTTTGGTCGCGCCACGAACTGTTTCATACAATAAATCAATTATACGAATATAATAATGAATTTAAGGCTATGCGTCCTTGTCTATTTTAAAAGCGATATTAATAATTAATGACATATGGGTATATAATGATATATTTGGGTGTGCATACATGTGGCGTTTGTGACAGCTGACCTGCTGTGCGATTATGAAAAATGCTGACATTTCATTTTGGGGATATTTTTTACCAACGTTACACGCCGGGATCATGCTTTTACATCTTCCATCGCAGATACAGAGTGACGGCGCTGGTGATACCTTCCGCTACTGACGGGTATAGCTCGTGCTGCCACAAACAAATCACGTGGCAACTCTATGAACTTCACCCGCGACTAGAAGTTTTCCAGCGATGATTGTTACTGTGTCGCGTTCTATAGCTCATACCTATTGCCTGCAGTTCTTTTAAACTTGGAAACGAGTCGAACTAAACGAGAATCGAAATTAATATGATAAGAAGTCATTTGCCTTGCGTTGCTCTTGTTCATTCCATAAAAACGGGAAAAGAAATAATACCAATAATTACTCGCAGGTCTCAAGACGGCATAACCTTGCCACACCGACGTAACCTCAAATATAAATGTTCACAAGAGCGACGGATTTAAATTCCGACTAGCGTATATTTCTACTCGTTTCATTTGTGAATTTAAACTTTTCTGAAATTGATTCGAACAATCGACAAGGAATCGTAGTCCATCTAGCCCCCTTCGACTGACAGCTAGCACAGAGTACACGTAACCTGACCGAGCTGTCAATGCGGCAGATTTGAATATAATTAGAATGAATAATATTGCCATTGGAATCGAAATCCCGACAAGCATGTACTTCCTACTTCTTTTTATTAAATAATTTCAACTTTTTCAAAAACGATAATTTATTCGAACAATCGACGGTGAATCCCAGTCCATCCAGCCCGTCTAGACTGACAGCTAGCCGAAGGAACGTATAACCTGACTGAGCTGACAATGCGGCAGATTTGAATTTAACTAAGATAAATAAAATTATCATTGGGATCGAAATCCCGACAAGCGTGTAATGTTTACTTCTTTCAGTAAATGATTTCCACTTTTACAAAAACGATAATTTATTGGAACAATCGACGGTGAATCGTAGTCCATTTAGCTTGTCTCGACTGATAGCTAGCAGAAAGAACGAATAACCTGACATGGTTGACAGCTAGCAAAACATAAATATCACGTCGCAGGCGGCATAACCTGACCTCTTCGACTCAACCACAGATTTGAATACGCGTGAGATTAACCAAATCTTCTTCGGAATCGAAATAATGTCAAGCTCGTTATTAATACTCGTTTCATTCATTACTTCTGAATTTTCAAAAAAAGAAGAAATTGATTTGGATAATGGGTGGCAGATAAAGAAAGTAAGAGCTGGTGTGGGGCACTCAAGATACAAGAAATGGAGTTTGTGGGCCAACGAAAGAGGGGAACTCAGTGAGTCCCAGTTGCCTTCGTTTAACACGCGTTACTCAACAAGGGTAACATTGGTACACTAGTTCTTCTCTCTTCCTCCATTTCGATATTACACTTTCAGCTGATTGTTACCATAGAGAGATTAAGATAGAGGTGGTGAGGCAGCGCTCAAAGCGTCCAGGCAATAGAAAGAGATGACAAGTCCCACAGCCGTGTCTGTCCCTATCGCGCTATTGTCGTTAAACAGACATAGGAACGGCCGTCTGATCTTTCTTCCTTCTCTATTCCGCGGACGGTTCCACTTTGAGAAGAGCCTACCTATGCCTGGCCGCCAATATCTTCGTATGTTTATGATTCTTACACCTCTACGGGGGCACCACTGACGGCACTCTATCCAGTCCTGATTGGTCAGATAAATTTTGTGCCAATCTGAACACTATGGGGACTTTGAATTGTTCGCAAAGAATCATTTCCAGATACTGTATATGCTCTAAGATGTCAGTATCAATTCTTCCCTAGGCTATAAATCATTCAGATATTAACGCAAATTATGTGATATCAATTTCGAAATCTGCATGAAATGTTGCCAATGCTAAACGTATGTACAAATATACGTGTGATTCTTATTTTCAATTTAGTGATACATTTTTATACTTTGAGTATTTTACAATAATTTGACCTCCCTGTTATGATCCAAAACGCACAACTCTTATCTCGTAATTATTTTTATACTATATATATCCGGATATTTTTAATGCAGAATCTGATATTCTTTCAAATTCTGCAAGAAAAACAATACTATTCCGTTTATAAAAAACCAAGTTGACCTTCACCGCAGCTCAGCTCGCTTACCTACAAAAAATAGAACTGCACCGTATTCTTTTCCCCTCGACATCCGAAAGGTTTTTTTGAAGGTGTTTTCCCATATTTTGCTTAGTTTTGGCGATTAGCCTGGGGCGATTTGAAATCACCCTTTCATCCACCCGACAATTGTCGCGATTGCTACCACACCTCACCTTTGATGTTTGGTCATATGTGAAATGTTATACCTAATCATATTTTATTACGACCGTCTCATTTCACGTCAGTAAATTTTTGATTTTTTTACCCCGAAATGAATATATTTTTTACTCATCATGAAAAGCCAATTGGTTCGACTGTTGTCATGTTCAGTTTCACGACTATGGGAGCACCGGAACTCAAAAGTTCCAGCGGCATCAGTTCGCGGCTCGTGGAGCACGTGTTCATTGAACTCTGCTGCGTTGTGCGTCTGCGTCTGCGTCTTGTGTAGTGTATTCGAGTGTTTTAGAGTGTTTCGCGATTGTCGTTGTTCATTTTAACTTTATAAATTCACTCTTTTATTTTTAGTATATCTAGTTGTAAATTGAATGCGTAGAATTAGTGTAAATACATATGACGTATTCCATGCCAACTGAGAGGACATTTTCCCTGACTTCCGCCAATTTGCTTCATTATTTTTTATATAATTTCACAACCTAGAAAGAGCACTCACTATTTTTTTCAGATTTTGCGTCCCAACCATTCTTTCTTGAAAAATGTTACAAACCCTTTTATGGTCCTAAAAAAAAGCCATTTTTTATGTTTTTACAAAAATTCACATAATTTCTGGGTCCCAAAACAAACATTTTGAGCCATAGTTTAGACTGGAGAATTGATTTTTTGTATTCTTTAAATATTTTTTTACGGGAATAATTTTTATCATTTAATATGTACTATCTAATAATAATTCTCAACGGCTCGGCATTTGCCAAACTAATAGATTTTTTTGATCTAACAATTATTCATAATCGAAATAGTTAGAATGCTCAATTTTTCTTTTAATTTTTCAGGAATCGGCTTGGACGATAAACGTCTTAAGAAGGTTGGCTCGCCTTGTCAAAATGATAAGAATGAGTTCAAATTTTTGAGGAATATACGTCCATAGGGATCACGCATTTGTGAAAAATTTCAAGTCGATCGTTTGCATGGTTATCCTACAATTAGTTATTGAAATCGTACTCGTATACATGGGCGAACATAACAAAATCGTACGATAATTCATGAAATACTTCATAATTACGTCAAAAATGGTAAGAATGTACTGAAAATGGTTCGACGTTTATCGTCCAAGCCGATTCCAGAAAAATTGGAAGAAAAATTGAGCATTCGGATTATTTCGATTATAAATAATTGTTAAATCGAAAAAATCCATCAGTTTGGCAAATGCCGAGCCGTAAGGAATTATTATTAGATAGTACATACATACAAGATAAGAAAAATTCTTCCCCTAAAAAAATATTTGAAGAATAGAAAAAATCAATTCTCCGCTCTGAACTATGGCTCAAAATGTTTGTTGTGGGACCCAGAAATTATGTGAATTTTTGTAAAAAAATAACAAATGGCGTTTTTTTTTTAGAACCATAAAGGGTTTGTAACATTTTTTAAAAGAGAGTGGTTGGACGAAAAATCTGAAAAAAATGGTGAATGCTTTTTTGAGGTTGTGAAATCATATAAAAAATAATGATGAAGCAAATTGCCGGGGTTCAGGAAAAATGTCTTCTCAGTTGGCAGGAAATACCTCTCATATATACTATTGCAAGTCAGTGTGGGTTGAACGAATTAGAAAACAGAATGTATAATAGCGTGAGCGTAAACTTTCAATAAAGTAACTATTTGACGTTTTTTTAGTTGTTAAACCCGCATTGTTGGCATTTTTTACCCGTGGTTTTATGTAAAATTGTCTCAGCTTACGAGAAAAATAATCAAAAAAATATTTCAAAATTCTGTTATTTTTTACTTCCTAACTTAACTTATGATTCATAGTGTGAATATAAATTGAAAATTTTGGAAATAAGTCTTTTTGAAATATTGAGAAAGTTTCCGATGAAAAATAGTATTGTCGATTTATATATTTTATTATTCAGTCAGTTGAAAACTTCAGAAAACGAAAAAATTAGAAAAACGCAAGAATGGGTGTTTCTCTGTTACTTACGTAGCAAAAACTCTGGAATTTTCGCAATGCATTCATTTTATTGTGTTTAACAAGACGTAAGTAAAAAATTGAAATCGAAATTCTTGGGCCCAGAACATATGCCACTGTTTGTGGATTGTCTCAGGTATGGGTGGTAGCTACTGTTGACTAAGTACATGTTTAATCACTGACAAGAAAGGTCACCTTACTGTACCCCCACAACCTGGGTCAAAAAGATTATATTTTGTAGTTCACACCAAAGTATAAACCCTCACAAAAATCTAGCGGCCCACTCGCATATTTAAGAGGTGAAATTAATTCTCAAAAATCGGTGGTTTTTTCGTTTTTCGCTGATATCTTCGAAACAAAAATAGATAAGGCAAAAGTTTGAATAGCAATGTTGTTCATTTTTCAGTGCTCTGAAATATTATGTAGTCGGAAATTATATAGAATTTTTTTGTTTTTTATTTACATAAAAAAACCGGTTTTTTACACATCTTTCTCTATCATTTCAGAATAAAACGTAATTGTTCCGACTCTACATGTAATGATATCAATATACATTTATTTTTACGTCTCAAGAGGTCATGGAACCGGAAAGTTATTTTTTCAAACGCAAAAAAGCCTGAGTTGCTGATAAATTACGAGACGGTTCGTGATCTGGTAAAGCTGCACGAGAAAGCCGTTCAATGTCTTGGCTGAGTGAGGCGAGGTCTTCGTCTCGTCCTTGTCTCCTGGTCTGTAATTCAGCTGTGTACAGTGTCGTCAGATGGTCATTTCCGTATCTCAATTTATGCGCGGAATTAAACTCATCATAATCAGAAATTTCTTCTTCTGACAAGGCTGTCAATACATTCAATGCAGGAGTTCGAAGACAAGAGGCAAGGCTGTGGGCTTTCATGGCGGAGTCCTACTGATTATGTTTTGCAATAGTATTTAACTATCTTTCATATTCAGCCCACGGAATTTTCCCATAAAAAACAGGCGGTTTCAAAGAACAAATAGGTTTCTCGAATATTTGAGAGGAAACCCCAGGAAATCTCGAATTATTCAATTGATTCAAGCAAGAGAAACGTGGCTGAATGTGAGACGGAGGCTTGGAAAAGCCAACCTCGTTTTCTACCATTGCTCTACAAATTAGGGAATTGTCTATTTCCCTGATAAAAGTAATAGACCTTGTCTTGTTAACATCTTGGGGAAGACCTGGGTATTGGACTTTCTGAACAGCAGTAGCAGGAACTGGAGTTGCAACTACGGGAACTCGTGGAGTGACGGCCGGTTCTCCAGAGCCGCTCGTCTGATGAACTGATTGAAGAGCCGCAACAGTTGTCCAGGACAACTCGTGCAAACTGGTTTCCGAACGTTTCTCAGCCTCTCTATCTAGTCTCCGCTGTTCTTGTTAGGTGGCAAGTTTTCTTTTTCGCTATTCTTGTTGGTCTTGAAGCAGCTGGAGAAGTTGTTGTTGCCGGTTAGCCGCTTCGAGAAGCTATTGTTGGTGACGTTCGGCGGTTTCTTGCTATCGATTGATGATCTTCAGCAGATCTTACTGAAGGTGTAGAAACAGAGGACGCTGGAGCTGTAGATATTGATTCGGGGACTTGCGGATTTTTCGTGAGAAAAGGATCATTGAAATCGTACTCGTATACATGGGCGACCATACCAAAATCGTAAGATATTTCATGAAATACTTCATAACTACGTCAAAAATGGTGAAAATGTACTGAAAATGGTTCGATGTTTATCGTCCAAGCCAATTCCAGAAAAATGAAAATAAAAATTGAGTATTCGAACTATTTCGATTATAAATAATTTTTAAATCGAAAAAATCCATTAATTCGGTAAACGCCGAGCCGTTAGGTATTATTATTAGATAGTACATACAAAATAAGCAAAATTATTCCCCTAAAATATATTTAAAAAATACGGAAAATCGATTCTCCACTCTGAACTATGGCTCAAAATGTTTGTTTTGGGACCCAAAAATGATGTGAATTTTTGTAAAAAAATAAGAAATGGCGTTCATTTTTAGGACCATAAAAGGGTTTGTAACATTTTTTTAAAAAAGAGAGGTTGAGACGAAGAATCCGAAAAAAATGGTGAGTGCTTTTTTCAAATTGTAAAATCATATAAAACATAATGAAGCAAATTGGCGGGGGTCAGGGAAAATGTCCTCTCAGCTGGCATGGAATACCTCATATGCAGAAGGTGTAGGGTCGAGTTTTCATAGGTGATGCCGTGTCCTATATGCGGGGTGAAAGATTGAATCTTCACAGATATATACGTAAGGTAAAGGGTTGGATCTAATAGCTATAAGGACATATTCATAGGATGAAGGGTGAAGTCTTTTCAGGTATGTTCGAGAAATGAAAGATTGAATCTTCATAGCCATACAGGCATAAGCGTTGCAAAGATCAAAGGTCGATCAAAGGTCGAAGATCAGAGGTCGAAAATCAAAAATCGAAGGTGATGGAGCGAAAATTAAAGGTTGAAGGTCGAAAGTTGAAGCTCGAAGGTCAAAGGATGAAGGGTTAAATAGGGGGAGGGTGGGCGGCCGAATGACTGGGGTGGGGCGACGGAAATCTGTGAAGATATGTGGATTTGAGGCTAAATCTGTCAAGATCTGAGGGCACATATGTGGGTTCGACGCTTAATCTGTCAAGGTCTGCGGGCATACACGTGGGTTCGAGGTTAAATCTGTCAAGATCTTAGGGTAAATACTGTAACGTGGCATTTTCAATACGCGTTCCACACGGCTCCCCGAACCCTAGACGGAACCCAAAATTAGGGAGCCCGCGCTCATTTCGAAAACGAGCGCCAGGACAACGGTCACGTATCCGAGACTCTGAGAGGGGATCATTGTCGGTCTAGCGAATACGACTTTTCAGGATTTTTGTTTATTTATTTAGGTGGCGAGTAAATGCGGCATCATGCAGGGGACCGGCAGCAAATTCGAACGACGTTACCGGATGGCAATCGCGGCGGATCGCGACGAAAGGGGGGCCTCACACGAGGCTACGGAGGGAGCGTCTACAGAGAGCTCTGCCGCGAGGGAAACCAAGGTGGACGAGATTCCCGTTGGTGGCCGGCGAGCCGTAGCCCGCCCCCCCTCCCTTCGCCCAACTGACGTCAGGCAACCTAGCGAAGTCGTCACCACGCCACTGTCGAACTACGGGGTACCCGAGACTGGACAGCCAATCAACACCCCGCGACAGCGGGATTCAACAATAGCGATAAGCTAGGCTGCAAGAATTTCGTAACGAGAACCCCGATTAGATCGGGAGAAATTTGATCACGGATAGCGCCTATGTTCGAGGCACGTTCGAATTACGGCTCCGATTTGCAGAGCTCGACACTTGAGTCCTGGCGACATTTCGCGGTGGTCACATTGTGGAAAGAATTAGTAGAGACTTAGTGTGACATGGCGGACACCGCTGTTGGGAATTCCTAGTGTGGATGCGAAGCGGTAAGCGCTTTTAATTCTTTGCGAACATATTTCGAGCACAAGTTAGATTGGCGCACTGGTAAACGGTCGGCCCACTTGCTTATTGAGTTAGAGTAGCACTCGAAATTTGTTTGCCGATCTCCTTGAGGATGACCGTAGCCTGAGTTTTCGCGATAACGCGTAGAGTCAATTTGGTCCCTGTAAAGTCTCGCGTAGAGTCACAGTTTAGAGTGGGGGATAATTTCGGTTCGAAATTGAGTGTAAACAAATTCCGGTGCACAGGGTCTCGTCGAGTCTGCGTATGAAAAAAGTGTCACCTCTCGTGTGGGTCGCGTATCATTGTACGTAGACGCTTGGTTTAGCGGGACGGGTTGCGAACTTTTTGGAAATAGCGACTACGACTGGAGCTCGGATGCGTCATAATACGCTACACACAAGCATGAAAAGAAAAGCTTCCTAGATTTATTAATTTGGTCGCGATTAGCGCGTCGAGTCACGTTCTTTTGGTTTAGTTTATGAATTATTGTGTATCAGTAAGGTGGCGACTAGCGCACGTAGGAATAAGACATCACCTAGATTTATCAACGATCGCGGTTAGCGCGTCGATTATGATCTCAATTAAGTTTGTGTCTAGCGGTTTATGGTTAAGTGACGAATAGCGTCGTAGTTAGTAGAGGACGATCGCGGGCAGCGCATCGAGTCAAAATTTTGTTTTCGGTTTTTGTGAGTTAGGGTATTATTAAGACAGCGACTAGCTCACGTAGGCAGCAGAGGTCTTCTAGATCTATCACTTTTTTTGTTCTTCCTTTTTTTGTTAAACCTAAGTTTTTAATGTTGAATCGCGCCTAGCGACTTACGAGTTATCGTTTTGCTGTATTTGTAATTGGGATCGCGAAGAACGAATTTCACAGTATTATTATTTTTATTTTTGTATTATTGCTGGCTAGAAATATATTATTGGAATTTTATATTAACTGGGCTAAATCACGTGTTGGCGTACGTGTGCTGTACCTCTCTTCACCCAAAAATTACCCCTTCCCTCTCTGCGGTACTGAGCTATCGAGTATATGGTCGCGGTATATCGCATTACCGATTTCGAGGCGTGTTGATCACGCCAGGCTCCCAACAAATTTCGTGATATTGTTTTAAGTCCAGGATACCTCGCGGACGCCGATTTATTGTGCACGCGGTAAGTTCTCGGTCATTTTCTCCAAGTGACTGAGCAGCGAGAAAAATCCACGTCACAATACTTAGGTACGAGGCTAAATTTGTCAAGATCTGAGGGCATATACGTGGGTTCGACGCCAATTCTATCAAGATCTGAGGGCGTATACGTGGGTTCGAGGTCAAATTTGTCAAAATCTGAGGGCATATACGTGGGATCGACGTTAAATCTGTACAAGATCTGAGGGCATATACGTCGACTCGAGGCTAAATCTGTCAAAATCTGGGGGCATATATGTGAGTTCGAGGTTGAGTCTGTCAAGATCTAACGGCATATATATGAGTTCGAATTGGAATCTGTCATGTTATAGAAGGGCAAAGGGAGGGGGTAAGGTAGTGAAGGGATGGGCGGGTGGTGGAAGGAAGTTCTGGATTTCTGACACGGTGGCGGCAGCGACGGTGATATCTTCATAATATGAAGAGATACCGATCCTCCTTATTACAGGTTAACCGTTTGAGTCCCAGGTGGTATTGAAGAAACACTGTCGAATAATCCCAAGCAGCGCAACCGCGCTTTCTGTGAATGAGTACGAAACAACCTAAGCAGCGCGATAGCGCTTTGTTTATTTTATATCGATGAATCTCAATTGGAGCAATAGCGCTTCTTGTATGTGTAAGGTAACGTGATTCTCGACTTTTTCTTATCGCTTCGTCACGTTTATTGCAGTTTGCAAATTGATCGGACGTATTTTTCTGCAAGTGATTCTCATTGTTGAAAGGAACTGTGTCATGTACTTGCGTCAGTAAATCTGAGCGCGTTACTTCAAAAATCGGTAACGCACCTTCAGTTATACACAATGCTCGAAATGTGGTGGGTTTTCTCGACATAAAATCTCAACAGTGCGATCGCGCTGCTTGGGACTGAAACGGTTGAATACAGGTGGTGCCATCTATGGTACCCCACCCGTCGGTAACACTACCGTAGGTAAGGCGTACCATTGCGCGGGTAACACACCTACAGTCGGTAAGGCAGGAATCGGTGCTACTCTGCCAGTACGCCGCCATTGCGTATCAGAACTCTTATGTTACGTCCAATGATATTTCAATTACGTTTCAACTGAATCCAAGCACCGTTTGTTTTAAATTGAATATCCGGCAGTGAACGATTTCCGTCCGTATCGGTTTGCGCCCCTCCCCCCCCCCCCTGACTACTCCAAGCTACCAGAAATTAATAGGGGCTCAAAGCTGGGCATTAAACCTCATTTTCAGCGTCTTGCGTTGCTTACAGTATAGAAGAAAAGTTTTCTCAAAACAACCGCTACACTGCTTCAAATACCACTTTTGCAACCCATAAGCATTTCCGAAGGTGCCGTGGTACGTCGATGAGATGTATCCATAGGAGTTATTATACCATTGTTCCGCTTCAGAATATATTAGTTCTCGCGTGAGAAAAGAGGGCTGTATATATTTTCCATATTTGGAACAAGTTTTGTATCATTATCATGGATCTACATCAGCCAAAGTCTTCTGTTCAATACTTTGACGTATACGTCACACGGATTTTTTACAAATATTCATACAATCCCTATAATATTCGTATCCAGTATTTAATGATATTTCGTGGTAATTGTGTCTCAGCCAAACGTACACACTAGCTGTGTATTTAACTGGCAAGGCTAATCGAGCTCAGGGTGCCTTGAAGGGGATAGTTACCAAACGTCATCTATTTACATTAATGGCTCTAAGTTTCTTGGCTTTAAGTGTTTTTCCAGGGCCGATAAAACTTCGTACATCCACGATCATCTCCATAGTATAGACGGATGTTGAAATTGCATTGATTAACCGGCGCTAATATCGGTAGAAGACTAACTGCCCGGCTTCTTGCGCATCAGCTGTTATTTCCTCTCAGAAGAATTTTAAATAAATAGAGAGGGTAAAATAGATTAGTGACACACATACAACGAGAAACTCTGGAATTAATTTCTATGAATCACGGCACAAAGCTGCATGAAAATTCGTTCAATTCTTACTTATAGTATTGTAACTTTCTTTGCGTCACAATCAAGAGTTGACTTCGAGAGCTTATTGAGAGAATTATCAGGCGTCAAAATTAAATGTTTTGGAAAAAATGCTCTAATAGTAAAACGAAATTGCACAGTCTGAAATCGGTAAAAAGACTGTTTTTTACAATGATGTCGGTTAACGCAGCAATCTTATTCATTTCATGACATATGAATATTTAAACTTCCATTATCTATGATACTTTCTTTTACAAACCGAACACCTTTCTGACCGACACATTTTTAATTTAGCTGATTTTTTTTCACGGGTTCTTTATCGAAAAACACAGACATACGTATTTCAGGATCTTTTTATTTTTCATATACTTTGGGTAATAGACAGGGTCGTAAATTTGAGAATCTGGCAATTTTCGGTTTGGAGACCCATTTTCAAAATTTCGTAACTCCAGTTGTAATTGTGCTAGAAACTTTTGTTCTTTTTTCATTTTAAAGAGAAAAGAATGAATTTGAATATAAAGATTATCTCATTAAAAATTATTAAGAAATTCATATTGTTATAAACGATTCAAATGTTCAAATCGATTTTTAACACTTGCCCCCAACTCGAAGCGACTTCTTATTATAATCATCGTATTGTATGTTGAATTTCCTATGAAAAACGTATTTTTAATTCATTGGCATATCATCGTTACTATTGGAAAAAATTAATTTATCTAGCGCGGCGCGTCACTACGGCACGTGAGTTCCATTGCACGCCTCATTTTCGTGCCTCGTATCGTTTTTCTCTGTAAGATAAGTGATTATTCTATATTTTTAATAAAATAATATTATTCGTTGGCTAATAGGACTTTATAAAAAATCCAGCGAAGAAATAAGTAAATAAAAAATATTATTGTAGCAAATCAAAAATTAATTTATAAAGATTTCAAAATTTTAAAAATTTTTAAATCAAAAATACTTCATATACGATGTACTTATTAACTAATGATATAATGTATTGAAATCTTAATAAATTAACTTTTTATTTGCTACAATAATATTTTTTATTTATTTAGTTTTTCGTTCGATTTTTTATGAAGTCTTATTTAATAAGGTTTTGTCTTGTTGATATGGTAGATTATAACGTGGTAAAGGTTTTGCTTTATCAAGATCGTATATTATATATTATAATTTATAACGCGATTCAAGTTTAAATATGACTTGTTCTTTACACATATTTTTATGACTGTGTGAATTCACAATTAAAATCTTAGTGCAAAGCTTTTAAATATCCTCTCTTCGTTATGCTTCATAATTCGTAGAATAACTGAATAAATAAATATAAGAATATATTCACGGTTTAATACTTAGCATTAAACGGTGGGTATTAGTTTAGGTTAAGATATGCTTATTAAAATCAATAATATCATCACAGTTTGGATTGCATAAATTATGAGATTTACTCTCACGAAATCGTACAATTTGTAGCAGCAGACAAATAAAACTCCGTTAATATCATTCACTGTACTAAGCTAATCGTAACCTAACATAACCCCACCGTATTGAGTATAAAGTCGTGAGCAACATTATTTGAATATTCCTACGTATTAAAAGATGATGACTTTTTATTTATAAATCTCACAAGATTTGTATCTTTACAAACCGTAAAAGTGTAATGTTATACACTTACAAGCATGTATCAATTAATTTTTTATAATAAGGTCATTTACATAATATGCATTATTTTGTGTGTTGATTAATTCTAAGATAACTATGGTATTGCTTCGCACAGATATCTTTGACATGGATGACTGCGAGGATGACAGAGTTGCCGATGTGCTCGACCTAGAGTGAACCTCCTCTGCTGAAACGAACTCTACTCGTACGCTTCAAGGTAAGACCCTACTGAGATCTTGGGAAAAATAGTTTATTCTTTTTTTTTAAATGATTAAATAGTTCCAATCAAAAAACGAATCCCCAAAGTTTTAGATTAGGCTAGGATGTCTTTAAAAAAAAAAATTGCAACCTTCTGCGATGAAAGTGTAGACGCAAGGAACCTTTCGCAGCGCTGCGCTGCGAAGAAAAAATTCTGCGAAAGGTTCCCTGTTTTTACCAATATATCAGTAGGGTCTTCCGTTAACAGGGTTACAGTTTATTGAGTTGCACCGTGTCGAGACGGACCTGTCGGACCAGTTCTTCAAGTAGACTAATATAACGGCTCTCCGTCGTGTGCCAAGCCAGCGTGACTTGAAAAAAATTTATTTCTACAATTCAAGTGGCAAAAGATATGTTTGATCCGTGACAAATTGAAACAGATTTCTTCTAAGCATGGATGTATAAAAGTTTTACCATCATCCAAAATTGAATTTCATAGGTCTGCGTTGTTAGTTTGAATGCCATCTGTTCGCACGTGTGGGCTGTCGTGCAAGATTTCATGTTGGTGATTTCGCACCAGAGACAATCAATAATCACACGTAATTCTCTTTACATTAGAGCATCATGAAGCTTTCCGGCCAGTAACTAACACCGCTCATTGAATATCTAAACAGTTAGTTGAAATTCGTATGTTTCTATGTGAAAGAAATACGCATCTCTTAGAATTCTCTAAATCTTCTTGGTTTAAGCTTTGACTGTCATCAATTCAGTCGACGTGCTACTCGCTGACTTCGTCTTGGTTGTGGTGGTCATTTTTAATACGACTTTCAAGTAATGCGATTTCATACCACAGAATTTTTTAAGTTGACGTAGTACCACTTACTCCTCGAACCTGCTAGCCAGCAAAAGATGGGTGCACATTATAGTGGTCCTTAATAAGGTCATTTGGAAATTTTATGGCCCGTGTAGACTGATATTGTGTATCCAAAAAAATAACATAAAATGTAGCCAGAAGGTCGGGCTCATAGCTCAATTTTAAGTCGTAACCCACAGCCCTCGAATTTTTCCATGTCAATAACATACGTTTTTTTGTTCCTCTTGCAGTATTGCTCTTAAAAATCTGAAACTTGGCTAAATTCTTACCTACGGTAATAGGTATCCCATATAAATTTTACAGATTTTCAATGACATTATTTTCTGAGCTGTAATTCCGAAAACTATATTGAAATTGTTATTTTTGGAGTTACAGCACGATTGAGTAGTAACAAAAAAACGTTAAAAATCTGTAAAATTCACACTACCATATATGTAAGAATTTCGTTAGGTTTTAGATTCTTCGGAGCAATACTGCGAAAGGAACAAAACATTTTCCATCGAGTTCCAAGATTAGTACGTTATTCAAATCGGAAAAATTTGAGGACTGTGGGGCATTTTTTACTATTTATTTGGAGACATGGCAGCCAACGGGTGCGTTAAATTAGGGTATGATCTTATGAAGGACCACCCTAGTGCACATACGCCGTAAGATCGTCTGCTTCCTTCGGATTCGTGTATGGAACGCATTTTAGAGATTGGTGATGTATTTAATTGGAATTAAATTAATTATAACGTATACAGCAGGCACTCCACGGCAACTCAACCTAGGTCTCTGATCCTCAACTTCCTCGAGATGTTGGACTCCAAAAAGCACTCATATTTTTTAAATATATTTATCACGACAAATTTGATTTGCTAAGAATTCTCCAAATCACATATCGTTAACTGTCCAAAATCCTGTATCAAATATATAAATTTACAGTATTGTTTTTGATTATATATTTTTTTGATTCATTAGAAAATTTTTGAAATAGTTTTTGTAACATTTTTACCCAGCCACAATCAATAATCAACCTTTATTCAATTAATACTATTATCAAAGAGCTGAATTGTAAACACGTATTATTCTAATGCGTTCCAAAAATATTAACGTTCGTTTGTGTAGCACATGAAAAAAAAAATTATTCCGAAATTAAAAACTCGTTACTTACCTGTCGTTATGAATTATTGCAACTGATTCCGAAACGCGGCAAATTATTTGAGAAATTTCACAATTCACCATAGAATAAAGAAATTCCGATAGATCAGTAACGCACGTACACCGAGATAGCGCCTGACAACGGGGCGTTCACATTAGGCAGAGTCGTTAAGTAGCGCAAAAAGATCCAGAATCACTCTCCAGGTTCGATTCCTGGCTCCGTCGTTAATTTTTAGAAATCACCAGTAGTTCGAATTTATATCTTTTAACAATGACATTCTCGTAATTAACGATATGCATATCCGCATATCAATTATTAGACGGCTTGTCCGTCTTATTTGGCTTCCCATCGGAAGCAAGAATCGAAAAATGTAAACATTCTCCATCTACATACATTCTTACACATAGTGCTTGAACAGAATAAAAAATTCATATTCAAACTTTGTTACAGTATCTTTTCCGTTCTAAGCGGAGAGAAGATATTGAATCCTGACCGATCGAGGCCGCAATACAGGTTCTAAATTTGGTTTTCACGAGTCTTACCCCCGTGATATTATATATCCTACTAATTTCCAGTTCCGACATCTTCTTGGTCGGCTGACGGTCCACGCAGCTGATAAAGTTGAATTTTTCTAAATCCCCTGCATTCAATAAAAGTTCAATTCCACAAGTTTCTCATAATTGCGGAATAGTTTATAAAGAGAAGACGGAAGGAACAGAGTCGCGGCTGAAATAAACTTACGTTTTATATTTCATTCATCTCCATCACAATTTCCAATAAACATGATTCGGCACGCAATTCCTAGAAAAATCGTATAGGAATCCCTCACCTAGCAGACTGATTTGATCGACTTGTCACCCATTGAGCTCTTTGTCGGCATTGTCTCAAAAGCTATCATTCTCTGGCATTTTTTTTTCCATGAGTTGCAGAATTCTAGACTCACAATAAGTGATTGAATTAACACAACAACAAAACAGATCTTATCGATTGCCGCTATGTGTGATTCGTTAGTGGTACAGAACATCGAATAATCGATGAAGGTGGTGTGACTAGTGAAAACCCATGGTAACGTTCCCCGTTTTTTGAAATCGACTGTTAATATAGCTAAATGTCGGACCCGTTGTAGATGACATACCAACTGTAGGTGAGTACATCATCAAACATCAAACTGGCTTGGTCGGTCTGCCGTTATCTTGATTCAGAACTCTCAGTATCCTATCTACTAGCCTACCCAACTGATTGGACTAATACTGCACAACAAACTCATAACCTAACTGTTGCTTCAATATGACAGCATTTGCATAAAGAATTCGAGCAATGATTTTTCGCTGCAAGGTTTTACAGGAAGTTTTTCCGAAATTATTCATAATCGAAGGCAAGAATGAAGTAATTTTGCAGCAATGATGCAATCCTACGTGCAGTGCAATGGATTGGTATCGAGCTCAAATAGGTCAGTAAAATCGCTCACCCATTTATGTCGGATTCCTTGGCAACTCTGCACAGAATGCCTCTGTCCATCAGACATTTTCCAGTAATGGGATCTGGTGGAGCTAAGTTAATGTAGGGTGGCTCTTCTAAAAAAGTAATTTTCAAATGAAATTTTTCAGGCACCCCTTGCGGTGGAGTATGGGAGCCACCGGGCCAAACTATATCCTTGATATCCAGTCCTTCTTTTTGCCAGGATTTCCATATTCCAATCTGCAATTGACAACATATTTATTTAAGTAACTTGATATTCAATAGAACAACATAATATATAATTGTAAGCAATTTAGCCAACAATTTCGTATCGTAGGAGCTGATTCTACAAAACAATAATGGTTGAAAAAAAGGCTGATTAACTCTGTAATCACTTATCAGCGGATTATGTACAGGCTACCATGCGCACGTGGCTCATTGTTTGCTGGCCTCAACTGGCTGTGTCTTGCATACACGCTTCTCATTACACTGACTTACGCACTCATAGGCCAGCTAAAAAGCATGAAAAGTAGTACGTTTTGCTGCGAATCTGTAAAATTGAGCTAAGAGTACTTCGATGACATAATGAAATGGTATTAATAATTTTGCGATCAGCTCCCAAGGTCATCGTAAAAAAAAAATAAGTGTGCAGTTCACACGTGGTAGAAGTGAAACCTTCAGAAACTAAACTGCGAGCGAATAAGGCGAATGCAGTATCAGGAGTGAAATAATTATTCGGTTTATTGATAGTCGTTTCATCAAGTTTCATCCAGTTTGAAATCATTACGGTGCTGAAGAAGTTGAGTTTTCGATACATAGATAGTTGTTTCATCGAGTTTTATTGAGTTTCAAATCATTGTCGCGCTAATTGAGTTAAGTTTTGCATTTCTGGTTCGACGATATTTTCATCACATCGATAGTAGTTTCATTTCGTTTTATCGAGTTTCAAATCACTCCCGTGCAGAAGAAGTTTTCACGTCAAAAAGGTTGAATCGTTTCATTTGGAACCTAATAATTTAGTCAAAAACTATGTCAAACAAAAGTTGTTGGCGACAAAAAAAAACCGCGATAAAGTATCGCATATTGATCTTCGTATCTTCAAAAATAGGAGAGAAAAAAACTACAAACAAATAGTGAAAACAGTAATCAATTCGTGTATATGATATACGTAGACTGTAACGTGACATTTTTGATGCCCGTTAGAAGGGGCTCCTTGGACCCTTGGCGGAACCAAATTTAGGGGTTTCCATGATTGGGTCGCGAAGACTTTGTGAAAGAGTCCCAGAACTAAAGTTACGCATCCGAAACTACGGAGGGGACACTTGAGCGAATAGCGTAAGATGATTCAGATTTTTTTTTTTTTTTTGGAGTTTACTCCTTAAGAAACGATTTGAGTTTTAGGGCCCAGTACGGAAATTATGTAAGGAGTAAAATCAAGTGTAACACGAAAACTTGAGGCGTTACGTAGAAAGAGACAAACATGGATGTCCCTAAATTAGGGGACACGGATGAGCCAGCGTGATACCTGACTGAAATGTAACTGAAAATTTCTTTACCGGAAGCTCGTCCGACGCATAGATTTTGAATTATAAGCGATAGAGCTGGGCCAATCAGAGCGCACCATTTCGTCTGGATTTGCCGCCACGGAAATTGCTGTTTTGTTCATCTGGGTGAATTATTATTATTCGTTTACGAATTAAATATCGGCACCTCCCCTCTCTCCCTGTTGTACCCCTTCTCGGGCGCTGACCTCGGTATCGTTGCCGCGGCACACGCTGCCGGCCGCACATCACGGACGCATACTCGTGCGTGTGAACATAAGCGAATCCCCAGCTACACAATACTACAAAACACACATCTACGAGTGAAAATAAAAATAAATCTCCAAATAAATCAGCGGATGTAAGATTTAATGTTATAAAACACTTCCAATCATCGATGTATGCATGAAATTAGAGACTTTAGATGATTAAAATGCCGTTAGGGTTCATAATTACTCATTCAATCAATCTGGCTTGGGATCTTCAGAATTATGCTTTCCGAACATTTTTTGTGTCTTTGCAACATAATTTTTCCACTAGTTTTAAATTCATCATTGACATCCGATTTTTCAATAATGCGAGGGAAAAATAACTCGCTGAATTGACGTGTCAATAGGTTTGTAAATCAATTACGATTCACCTGAGTTAATACTAAATAACTGAATAAATGAGAATTCACTGAATCACTAAAAATGATAACTGAAATCATGAGAATTATTTGAGATATAACTGAATTAGGAAGAGTTGTAATAAGTCAAGTTACTTTGAATTACTTTAGATTCGTGTCAAAATTTTATGTTTAGAGAAAAAAATAATTAAATTCAAATAAAAAAGTAATTTTAAATTAAGAAGAAGAAAATTCCGAAATACCTGAATTTGAATGAAGCAGTTTGAATTTAATAAATCTATCTGAATTTGAGGAAAAATAATTATTATTGTTTGGAATAGAAAAATGAAGTCGAATTACATGAATAAATTCAATTAATTCAACTCAAAAAAATATGGTGTCATTCAGATTCCTAGTTATTTCCTCGTCGATTCAATGCGGGTCTGGAGTGGCAAGTAACGTTGAAATTGTTGAGATCAATGCTAGTGATGGCCACTTATCTGAGAATGATCGATGTATCGATTAATCGATTTCAACAAAATAATCGGACACGGCTCGATTGAATTGGTAAAAATTAATCGATTTGGTAAATTTCTGCGTGTAGTCTTAATATCAGAAGAAATATTTTGATAATTCATAGTCTTATTCAAAATATTTTTAAGTTTGATAAATTTTGAGTAATTGATACTTAAATCACATACATCGATACTGAATTGCATCGTCCGTGTGAGTAAACAAGCGGCTTAAGGCTGACCGTGAGCCAGCCCTCGAACTTCCCGTTTTCACACTGCCAATTCAAGGTTCATGGAACAAATTTATATTATTATCCAATTTCAATTTCCAACTACAAATTCAGAGTCGTGATTGACGATTCAAAAGCCCTTGCATGTCATATTACATAAAAAAATATTACGATTTTTTTTTATTTTGAATCACTAATACTGGATCGACCATCATAAATTTTGAAAATCTGACCTTGGATCGGTCAGATATGCGTCCGTGATGTGCGGCCGGCAGCGTGTGCCGCGGCAACGATACCGAGGTCAGCGCCCGAGAAGGGGTACAACAGGGAGAGAGGGGAGGTGCCGATATTTAATTCGTAAACGAATAATAATAATTCGCCCAGACGAACAAAACAGCAATTTCCGTGGCGGCAAATCCAGACGAAATGGTGCACTCTGATTGGCCCAGCTCTATCGCTTATAATTCAAAATCTATGCGTCGGACGAGCTTCCGGTAAAGAAATTCTCGGTTGCATTTCAGTCAGGTATCACGCTGGCTGGTCCGTGTCCTCCAATTTAGGGACATCCTGAGTCTTAATGACCAGAGGTGTTTTGTTAGCCTAAAATAACATCTCCAAATTTTTCTCAGTCTTTTATCAACCGCCCTGACGCCCCTCCGACCCCTTAAGTGATAATACTTTCGAAAACGGTCAAACGGACATTTTTGAAAATTATGAAAAAAATGACATCAATTCTGTAGCCAAAATGAAAAATGTCACAACCAAAATCGAAGTGGGTAGGCAGAACGGTAATTTTTTATCAATTTTTTCAACGAATAATTTTTTTTTTAGTAAATTTAATTTTTTTCGCATTTTTCAGGATTCAATATATTTTCCTAAATGCAACATCATCGGGAAAGTAATATAAATTTAAGAAAAGACTTTGGAAGGATTTTTACAAATGAATAAATACTATTGCATTTTATGATCTGCGAATTTTATATGATGTGTAATTTATCGAGGATGAATGATTTTTTACATTTACGCTTTCGTCGCTTTGGGGAATCACACAATGTATCTTTTGTAAATGTGATATTCGGCTAACATTTTCAAATCTCTTTTCTATTTTTACTTTTTCGTTATCTTAAAATTGCTTCGTTGAAAATTCTACAGAAATATTAGGGAGATTGAAAGATTGATTTGCCCAATGGTACAACTCATTTGCAATGGTGATTTGGCAATCTGATGGGCGCCGGGCGCTGTAAACTTGCTCGGGCTGCCTCTCGCTTCAGAGTCCCGCCAACGCCATCACACAGACCTTTCCCATGTTTTGTAGCAAAGAAATGCCACTCCGCTTTGATACCAAAGTCTTTTTCGTGATAACATATGTAAACAGCATGTGATAAATTTTTAAATTATTGGGGTGCACTATCAGAAAATAAGTAAATTTTTCTGACATTGTCACAGATCGACTTAATGTAGTTCACCACGATTGTCGTGTGAAGATGGACTGCAACTGAATCATGAGCCGTATTGTCAGAGACGATTACCAAACTTTTGTGTCCATCTTTAAAATAAATGACGACTAGGTAATCTGTTGCCTGAGCGTTATTCCAATGGAAACTCGGTGCCGCATCTTGGATAACGAAAGCATAATTTTCGGCAAAATAGCATATTGCCAGAAACTCTCCTTCTTGCGATGATTCTTTTAAATTTTTCACGGAATTTCCTTGATTTTTGGAAATGAAAGCATGAGGCAAAAGAGCTTTCACTTTCCCACAGAAATCTTCGATGAATTCATAAAATTCTTTAAGAAAAGTTTCGAGCGAAGTTCGAGGTTTGGCTATCCATTACTTGTATGTTATCTCATTGACTTTATTATTGGAAAACAATTCATCCAAAAGGCTGTACAAAAATTTGATTCCCGGACAGTTCGAACATTTTCCTAGGTAGCAATCTTTGGTAGAATCACGAGACAAAATGGCGTTGACATAATCCTTGCAGCTAGCGATAGGCTGTATAGTGTCGTTGCT
Source organism: Neodiprion lecontei (assembly GCF_021901455.1). Lineage (NCBI taxonomy): Eukaryota > Metazoa > Arthropoda > Insecta > Hymenoptera > Diprionidae > Neodiprion > Neodiprion lecontei. Next base: position 13,355,949 of record NC_060262.1, on the reverse strand, counting down.
GAGCTCTTTCAAAGAGCAACTTGAAATATTTGATTTTAATTGCTATCATTTTCTGTTAATCACATATGTTGTATCCTCAATGCGTTTTCGGATAGATACAACGATAATTTCTCAACATTAATGTAAATCGTATATTTCGAAATAACGAACGAGTGTATTTCGAAATACCTAAGAATGTGTCGAATAAGCATAAGAAGCGACCAAGACCGATTCGATGCGTTGACTAACGACCCAAATTCAATGTGGAAATGAAAGGATGCAAAAGTGCAAACGAGTCAACCTTCGATATGAATACTATCGAACAAAATGATCAGTCTTAATTGATACGTCGAATGAAGCAGTTGGTCTCGGTATTCATACGATGATTATCTCTAATTCTTACTTAAACTTTGTAAAAGGTATTTGATTATTTTAATAAACTATTATCTTGTTTTAACTCCTAAGTTAAACTTCAGTTTTTTATTGGCAATAATCCCGAATAAAAATCCTTTATCGGTTAACTATCCGATTTTCCGATATAAAACATATTCTTTTCACAAATTCGTTGTAAAGCTGAATATTACCTGAGATCATCGGCTTCACATTCTGATGGATTGAACAGACAAATATCGTATGAGTACCAGAAGCACCTGCTAAAGTGCAGTGCTTTGGCCTCATAGATGCGAAAGTTGAAAAGCCTATCTTTTTGTCAGGATACTCCAGACGAAAGCTTTCAAACAATTCTTTGAAATTTGAAAAAATTAATTTCCTTCGGACATGAGTTTGGTTCCCACCTACATCACGTACTGATACGTATTCCTTTTTACTAGGCATCGTAAGACTGTTCCTCTCATCATCGTAAAATTCGAGTACAGCTTTTTTTCGTGTCATCGCATATTTTTTTTTCCTGTATTATGAATTAGTAGAGAATTTTTGTTTTTCCATATAATTTTCCTAAAAAACAGTTGTGCTTAAGATGATAAGATAACAAACAATGCACACCGTGCTTTTTATTGGGTAAAGACAATATCGCTTTACTTTCAAGGAGTTTCTTTGATTCTTGTGCCATATACAACGTGGTGTTCATCGTTTGTGATTTGTTTATGGTTGGGAAAACACACTAGTAGGGGTGCATCCTCGGGTTCTCGATCACGTAGGAGTGAAAGGGGTAGGAGGAATGATTGAGATTTTTGGATGATTTACGATTTATTCATTTGAGACCCACTGACAATTACGCGAATGCTATGGAGGCTAGGGGACGAGTGAGTCTTGCTCTCGTGCTGTACTCTCCACGACACACCATTACACACTTGCGTCAAACCGATGCTACTGAGCCCACTTACACAACACTCCCCCTTGTGAAAAAAAAGCTTCCTTCTTACGTTTTCAAGTACAATCATCTGGATAACGTTGAGGAGAGTGTATTCTTCTTCTATCTCTTGAAACTCTTTGAACTTGAGGCCCTTGTAATTCATCATTTTCCGTTTCTTCTACATTTAACGCACTGCGTTCAATTTCCATACTATTAGGCTCTATATTTACCATATCTTGTACCTTATTCTGGACAACATTCCTCACATTTTGCACATATTCACCAACTTTAACGTTACTTATACAATCTAATTTAGTAAATTCTTCATCAGGTACATAATAATATTCTTCATCAATAAACGTTTTCGATCGGTTTTCTGTGTTTTCGCCGATTTTCAGAATTTGATTTATGTGTCTTTTCCAGACCTTGTTATTGTCAAATTTGATTAAATAATGCAAATTACCTATTCTTTTAATTACTCTACCGAAAAACGACTTGACCTTGTTACTATAATTCCTACAACTTACTCTGTTGTTTATGCAAAAACTTCTTATAGAGTTATCAATTGTTTGAATAATTTTTTTCTGTGGTTTCATCAAATCAATTCTGCAACGTGGTTCTCTATTAAATGATAACTTGTAAGGACTTTTATCACATTTCGGCAATGATGTAATTCTATACTGATTTAACATTCTTTGCAAACAATACTCCAAATCCGTGTTCTGATTTTCCATCATTTTTGCTAACGATTTCTTTAGAATCTGGACAAAGGGTTCTGCTTGACCATTCGTTGTTAGAGTACACGGGGCTGTGAATTTGTGTTGAATTCCATTTGTTTGTACAAATCTTAAAAATTCTCTTGAAATAAATGTCGTTCCATTATCCGAAACAATTACTTTTGGAGCATTGTATGCAGCAAACATTTTTCTACACAATGGTATAATAGTTTTAGTTTGCATTGTGACGTGGACTTTTCCCGCTCCTCGGTCACTCGGAGAAAATGACCGAGAACTTACCACGTGCACAATAATTTGGCGTCCACGATGTCCCCTGAACCTGCAATAATACCGCGAAATTTGTTGGGCGCCTGGCGTGGTCAACACGCCTCGAAATCGGTAATACGATATACCGCGACCATATGCTCGATAGCTCAGTACCGCGGAGAGGGGAGGGGTAATTTTTGGGTAGAGAGAGATACGCCACACGTACGCCGACAAGTTATTTCACAAAGCAGCAAGAAAATTAAACAATATATTTCAAAATAGCGATAATACCAAAAAAAAATAAAAATAATAACAATACTGCGGAAGCTTGTCCTCGCGATCCCAAACGCAAACGCTTAGCTTACAAAAAAAAAAAGAACGAGCAAACAAAATAATCAATCACAAAAAAGAAAAAAATATGAAGGGATCCCGAAGACCTCTACGGCCTACGTGCGCTAGTCACTATACTACTCGTGACCGCTAATTTACACACAAAAAGAAACCAAAAGCAAAATCGGACGCGACGCGCTGCTCGCGATCGTCCTCTACAGAACGGCGCTAATCGCCAACTTAACAATAACGGATTATGCAAATAAAGAAAAAACTAAACTGAAACGAGGCTCGTCGCGGCACCCGCGACCCTCCTCTAGGAACGAATATTTTTATTAGCGCGCACCCGAGCTCCACTTTCTCTGCGACAGCGGGACGCGGTCGCGAATTCGAATGCTCCCCGTGAGACTGCTCGCGACCTACACGAGAACGGAGGCTGTATCGGATGAAGTAAAATGACCCCGTGTAACGGATTTCAGTTACACTCAAACTCGAGGCAATAATGTCTCGGCTCAACCCGTGACTCGACTCGATCTCCTCGATCCCCCGAAATTAACGCTACTTCCTTACGCGCAACTCAGGCTACGGTCACCAAGCAAATGTATCGGCTAAAGAATCTCGAGTACAGTCGCTAACGCCAATCCTCATTGGCTATCCGTCCTCGGCAAGCCTTTACTAATGATCTCTCGAGATTCTCTCGCAAGAAGGTTAACAGCGCTTACCGCTCCACATCCATGCGATAAAAGGGCCAACTCCCTCGTGGTCCCTTGCTGCCATTTTCCTCACGATCACTCTATTTCCTCGAAACTCTCAAAACCAAAAAAAAAACGCACGATCACTGTGTTAGATAGTCCTCGTTAACCGCCAGAACTAGAGTGATCTCGAATGGTCGCAACGCCGATCTCATCACGCTAATCCTTCGTAACGTCATCACGCTAAGAATGCGCAACAATCGATCGGTCATCGATTTTGGGGATTGCGCAACTTGCCGCGCACCTGTCGTCGCTACGCGGCGCAGAACTTAAGGCTAGATCGCGATGTCGTCTCCCGCGCAGCACTACGGAGTCCTGGGGTTGGGCGAGGTGGTGCTCCCTCGTCGCTAGCTGGTCTCTCGCGGTTGCCTTGGTTGGGCGTAGGCGGGGTGAGCGGGGAGGCTGCGGTGCGCCGGCCGCCAGCGGGAATCGCGTCCGCCTTGGATTCCCGCGCTGCAGGGATCTGCGTTGCCTCCCCCTCCGCAGCCTCGGTGTCCTTCCCGCGAGATCTCCGCGGTTTCGCCTTGCCTCGAAAGATGTTCGGCGTCGGAGTTGGTCGCTGGAGGGTAGCCGGTGCACTCAAAAAAAAAAAAAAAAAATAAAAAAAAACAACAGCCTGTAATATCTTGGTCGCAATGCGCTATTTCGTCCCTGTCGAAGCTCGGGTGCGTGACTCCAGTTCTGGCGCTCTCTAAGATTATTTCGTTACAGTATATTATTCACAATACGAATTTCTGGCCACTTTGAAAATGCGTCGACCAATACAAAAAACATCTTACTTTTGAAAGGCTCCGCAAAATCAATATGAATTCTTTCAAAAGGTTTTGTAGCTGTTTCCCAAATATGTTTAACTACTTTTGAAGCCTCATTTCTATATAAATCATACTCATAACAATTTTGCGTTACCTGTTCAATGTCACGGTGTATACCAGGCCACCAACAATGACCCCTAGCCAAATTTTTCATTTTTATAACACCAAAGTGTCCCGTATGCAATTCATTTAAAATCTTTGCTCTCAAAGTTCTTGGAACTACCACCGTGTGGTTTCTAAACAACATACCTTGTTCTAGACAAAATTCCTTTGGATTGCAATTTCAACACTTTTTAACCGACAAATCCTTACCTTTTTGTAATAAAGTAATGATATTGAACAGTTCCTTGTCATTTTCGTATTCTTTAATCACTTCCTCTGATGTGACTGGCAAAGTATGAATCATATTCATATAAAAAATATCAAGGACATCAATAGATTCGCACTCTTCACTATCACATATTGGTAAACGAGATAGACAATCTGCATTCCCATTTTGTTCCGATCTTTTATACTGTATTTGGAAATTGTATCCCGACAAAAATACAGTGTAATACTGCATCCTTATTGCACTAAAAACCGGCAAACTTTTGGTTTTTGAAAAAATTTGAGTTAATGCACGATTGTCCGTTACCAACGTGAAATGATTCCGATAAATATACTGATGGAAATGCTTTATGGCGAACACTATTGCAAAAGCTTCTTTGTCCACGTGCGAATATTTCCGTTGTACTTTCCGTTGTACGTTTTTTTTTGATGTGAAACATCTATAGCCGCACGTAAAACAGATTTCTGGCGTGGCGACGCAAGCCGTGGCGACGCGTCGCCACGCTATATGATGGTAGTACGGTGTGGCGACGCGTCGCCGTGCGCAATCGACTGTCCATTGTATACTCCCGGAGTGTATACAGTGTTTTGTTTTTGTTTACTACAGTACACATAACCTGTGTTTTACTTGAAAACAAATTTTTATAATTAAAGTGTGCATTTATCTGTGCATTAAGCACGTGTATATTTGGTGTGTTTTAACGCCAGTAAATGTAAAATCTACTTTCTTAGTAGATTAAAATTCACATAAATTTCATTGCATACAATGTTTTTAAATTGATTATTAATTTTAATTAATTTTAATTTCATTCTAATTAAAATTAATGCATCAGAACAATTGCTTAAAGAATAAATTTTATAAAGACTGATAAAATTGTATTTCAAAATCATCTGATGGCGTGTAGCGCACGAATGTTTTTCTTATTACAAAATAATGTCGATGTTTCACATCTGCCAGGCGTCCCGTGACGGCTCACATTTTTTTTTTTTTTGGTAACCAACTGCATTCCGTAGACATTATCAGGCGGATAATCGGAGGTGTCAAATTTCTTCAAGTCCTGTTTGATGCAGTCGTACCTGTCAGGGACTGTGAAGTGATGTATCAAACTGTCCGTCTTAGTATACATAAATTTTGCCTAATGTCCAAATTTCGTTTCAACATAATTGTAGTGAAAATCGTAAATAAAGATTTTCGACAGATTTAGAATAGAGAAGCCTGCATATAATGGTTTGTGAGTGTGACTTTAGTTTCACGCAATTCAACTATTATCATATCCTTACCAGAAATGGTGCAATAGCGGAAACTTGGTTTGGCAATGGTAGCTCTAGCACCATATCTACCATGCCATTTTGTGATCAATCTAACATCTCTGTATTTTCTAATATTTTTTATCGTCTTACCGAAAACTGCATTGTTCATTAATTTGTAAAAGTTTTTTTCGAATTCGTTTCTCCATTATCTTCTCAAATCGGTATTTAAATCTATGTACTTTTTAAGCCACGGTGTCTGCCTAAATCTAAGTACTCTGTGAATTTCAACTAATCTTAAACCTAGCTCTAAACATTGTTCCAAAACGCGGTGATGAATAACATAGTTTTGCATGGTAATTAATGCGGTCGTCAATTTCGGCTGCTTGCTATTCGAAGTCGGAGGCATGTACTCCTGCGAACACAGTGGCAAATCGTTGTGCATTTCATGCACTTCCTCATGATATTCCAAAACCACCTCTAATACATAGCCAAACTCTGCTCCGTCCAAGATGGGAAATACATCAAATTTTTCGAAATCTGGCATCCATTCAAAGCAACTGCATGGTAGAGCAAAGCTCATAGCAGCACCATATAAACTGTTGACATCGAAGTACATGAGATACGACTCTTCTAGTTCTGAAGTGAAAACACCTCCCATGTATCTAGTATTAGCCTTTGCATATCGATTAGAGTATTAGGACACGCCATCTCGAATACCTTTTTCAATAAACAGAACCATATCAACATCGGTGAGAAGCTCGAGTTTACCACCAGTACATTTCAGCATCGCGTAAAAAGAAAGACCGGGCGCTGTGTAATAATGTAAAGGGTCCAGGTTGTACGTTGCCCAACAACTCTGCCGAAAGTTTCCAAAAACGTCTGTCAATAGAAAAACGTCAGTTTTCAAATATAAGTCCGAGTACACTCTTGACGTTTTAATCCTGAAAGCGTGCCAAACTTTGCATGCGTACCCGTGATCTTCACCCGATATATCTTGGTTGTTCAATTTTGAATAAAATTTTTCCTTGGGCGGTAACTGAACGTCCTCGAATTTCTCCTAACAATCCATGTACTCATACGGGAAAACACCTTCCCTGGTTAATAATTCAAGTTTCTCGGAGCTAGTGCAAAATTTACGTGTGATTGTCTTCTGGATATCATTCAAATACGTTGCCAATTTTTCGAGGCTGCTGGGCATAAAATAATACGGATCTATAAATCTAAACTGTATGTCCATTCCTTCAACAAATTTGGTGAACGAAATGAAGTATTTGTCATCAATGGGTACAAGCTGAATAGTACCCTCAAAAGTTGTCGCCAATGCTTCAATCTGAAAATGCGAATCGTGATCTGACAGATTATGGATTATCACTGGGATAGTGTGTGAGTTCTGATAATTTAGATTACAGCCTCGGTGAGCCGCACCACGATACTTTCCATTGAAAAGACTGTGACCACGACGTTCGACGTCTTCGAGCGTAAACGGTTTTTCGCAAATGTGACACACCGTTGATAAATAAAATTTGTTAAGCTGATTGCAATTGAGCGGTCCTATGGGTACAACAGTTGTGAAATATGTTTGTAACGAATGTGCCAATTTTTCCAACTAATTCACAAACCATTGGATGCAAGTCTCTCCTCGTTTAATTTTGAACGTTGAAATGGAATCGTCGAAGGCGCAATGGAGGTAATATGCTACGCTGTACGAAACATGGTTCTGGTAAATTGTTCTATTTTTTGACACTTGAGTATGAGTTGGTTGCAGCAAACATTCAAGATCCACGTAAATACAGAACGGAACGGTTTCTTTGTGCTTGAAATTTTTGGATTTCAGTATCTTTTTCTCCTCTGTGGGTTATTCAACCTTGGTCTTGTTCAAACTCATGCAATAAACTGTGTGCAAGTACGACCATTACAGTTCGAAATTTTAAAACTTGTTAATCGAGACAAATTTTGAATGCAAGTTAAATGAAAGATATTTTTTCATAACTTTACATATCAACATCATCGTCATCTTCAGTGATTTCAGTTTTTGTGGCTAAAGGATCAATCACAGGTTTATCAGACTCATTTTGACTGAAATGAATCAGTACTATTTCACTTTTTTCCCGATCATCTTGGTCTATACCATGACGGAATGTCCGTTAAGTTTCCCAAATTTTGAAATGATGTTTTTGTCCAGAGACATAAGAAACTTTATGTCATCATACCGTAGCACTGAGCTAAAATGCGGGTACGAGCTTGTCGCGTTGGGATTGTGTTGTCCGCTGGGAACAGAGCTGCGGTGACCGACCAAAGAAAGCAGTAAGAGTAGTTGTTTCTGATGTTCACCACAGCCTTCTTATATATATTATAGAGTCTTGGTGATCGGTCAATTAAGAAAACGTATTTTTAGTTAACGTTTCGACCCGGATATGGGCCCTCCTCAGAACGATTTATTCAAAAACTGTCAAAAAAACAAAAATAGGATTTTGTAATATAAATAATGGTACTACAAGTAATCGGACATAAATATTGTAGATGTAATATTCTTAGAGCTATTAAATATTGTTGATAGTAAGAACCTTATGATTAATTGTGATAAGGATGTTTTTTGGTGTTATTTACCTTTTGAGTTAAGTAAGTGTAATAAGATGTAGTCGAATTCACAATTACAATTGGTGGAAACAGTGTTCTTTTGAGTGACGGTAGACAATGTCAATCTTCCAGTTATTTTTTTATGTGGGAGTTAAAGGTTGGTAGTCATTAATTAAAAAGATTAAAGAACTATGTTTCTTCACAGTCAATATGTCATAGTGTTAAAAGGTTATTAAAGAAGGTCGTTTAGCAATGAAATTAATTCACAGGTGTCAATTAAGTGGAGGTAGGCTCTTTATAATTAAGTTCTACATGTCTAACGAAATATTGTTGGTTGAACCACTTGGGTCAACAGGTGAATAACGACTGATGGGAGAAAACAAAATAATCCAGAGTGAAGGTGAACCTATTATAAACATTATACAGAAAAAACAATAAATATTTTGTAAGAAAGGTTATGTAGAAAGGACTGTAAATGGAGACTAAATAATTTTTTTTAAAAAATAAAAAAATAGTTTAGGTTAAACAATATTTGTTGTGTGGGCAGAGATTAGAGGTTTGTAAATATTGCTTAAATGTTCAACGTCTTGTCTGAGATTAACCGAATTGGTATGACCTACAATGTTGCACATTTCTAATAACAGTCTTCTATAATAATTGTGTTCTTCACAAAGGATGTTTGTGTTGTCGTAATTAAATGTGTGTTGTTTATCGATACTATGTTTCGTTAGAGCTGTGTGCCGTTCCTCTGTCTCATGTATGTTGCGTTGGTGTTCCCTAATTCTGGTATTGAGATGTCGACCCGTTTGACCTATGTAGACTTGATTGCAGTCATTGCATGGTATTTTATACACGACATTAGATCGTTTGCCTATGGGGATCTTGTCCTTACCTGTATCAAAAACTAGTTTTAGGTCTTTTGAATTTTTTCCAACAAACTTTACGTTATATTTATCGAATAAACGATTAAGTGACTCAAATAGGCCGGCTACATATGGAATGGGGATATATGTAGTAGCAGGTCTATTGTTATCTTCAACGGGAGCAGAGTCAATATTATGGTCAAGTATGTTGTTGATGTAGGAGCGTCTCTTATTAATTTGTTGTTGTAATAGGCCATGAGGGTAATCATTCGATCTTAGTACATTGTATATGAGCGCCAAGTTTTTTTCCTGGAACTCTGTACCAGCAAGTTTGATAGCTCTGTCAACAAGGCTAAAGATGGTGCCTATTTTGAAGGACAAAGGATGGTGAGAGTTAAAATTCAAGTATCTTTGTGACCATGTTTTTTTGTGAAACCAATCTGTCTTAATATTATTATTGCTGTGTATCAACAATACGTCTAAGAAACTGATGGCATTATTATCTTCTGTTTCGATAGTGAATTGTATTCTAAGATGGTACCCGTTAAAAATATTAAGAATGTGATGTATTTTTTCATTTGGAACGGCAGTAAGAATATCATCCACGTATTGAAAGTAGAACGGTAAATTAAAACCTAGATCGTTTATGCAAGAAGTTTCAAGGTCTTCCATGACGAGGTCTGACAGGATTGGGAAAGGGGAGATCCCATAGGTAAACCAAATTGTTGTGCATAGGTCTCGTTATTAAATTTAAAAATTGCGGAGTCAAAACATATTTTTAAGGCTTTTTCTAGTTCACTCAGAGGGATTGGGATCTTATTTTCTAAAGTAGCCCAACGGTTGTTTATTGCACGCAATGCGAGATCTGTAGGAACGTTAGTAAACAGTGAAATTACATCTAAAGATATTAACGTGTAATTGTCCGGGATAATCAATGTCTTAATTTTATTAACTAATAAAAAACTATCCTTAACTCTCGAGATGGGAGGTTTGATATTGGTGGTGAGCCATGAATTGATAGTTTTGGCTAAGGTATAGGTCGGGCTATTAACAAATGAGACTATTATCCTTAAAGGGACATCCTCTTTGTGAATTTTTGGAAGCCCATATGCGCGTGGAGGGACACTATTGTACGTAGAAATGTTTCGATGTAGATTTTTGGTTATAAGTTTAGAGGTAAACCAATTAAAAGTGAGCTTATTCACCCTATTTTGTAGGGAATTACACAAATCATATCTAGTAATTCTATACGTAGTGGTGTCAGAAAGCTGTTGTCTCATTTTTTTATTATACGTGTCTCTGTACATAGCAACCGACGTATTACCTTTGTCAGCTTTTAGAAACATTATTTCAGGGTTATTTTTTTTAAAATTCATGGTCTCACGGATTTTTTGATCAGTGACATAATTATTATTGAAGTTGTTTTTGGGGTACTTTGGGAAAACAAGTACACGGTTGGTAAAATCGGATCTAACTTGATTTCTTGACTCATTTGAAAAACTCGTAATTTTTTCTTCAAAATTGGAAATAAGGTTGAAGACTGGAAGATCACGTTTGTTGTATGTGCGACCGAAATTGTGACCAAATTGTACTATTTCAGTAACATTTTCTGGAATAGGAGTATCAGTTAGATTAATTAACCAATTTTTTTTTGGTAGTTTTTCCAATTGAATGAGAGTTTTTTTGTTTGTTCAAAGATTTTTTTTGAGCATGGTATTTTTAAAAATACCATGCAATGACTGCAATCAAGTCTACATAGGTCAAACGGGTCGACATCTCAATACCAGAATTAGGGAACACCAACGCAACATACATGAGACAGAGGAACGACACACAGCTCTAACGAAACATAGTATCGATAAACAACACACATTTAATTACGACAACACAAACATCCTTTGTGAAGAACACAATTATTATAGAAGACTGTTATTAGAAATGTGCAACATTGTAGGTCATACCAATTCGGTTAATCTCAGACAAGACGTTGAACATTTAAGCAATATTTACAAACCTCTAATCTCTGCCCACACAACAAATATTGTTTAACCTAAACTATTTTTTTATTTTTTAAAAAAAATTATTTAGTCTCCATTTACAGTCCTTTCTACATAACCTTTCTTACAAAATATTTATTGTTTTTTCTGTATAATGTTTATAATAGGTTCACCTTCACTCTGGATTATTTTGTTTTCTCCCATCAGTCGTTATTCACCTGTTGACCCAAGTGGTTCAACCAACAATATTTCGTTAGACATGTAGAACTTAATTATAAAGAGCCTACCTCCACTTAATTGACACCTGTGAATTAATTTCATTGCTAAACGACCTTCTTTAATAACCTTTTAACACTATGACATATTGACTGTGAAGAAACATAGTTCTTTAATCTTTTTAATTAATGACTACCAACCTTTAACTCCCACATAAAAAAATAACTGGAAGATTGACATTGTCTACCGTCACTCAAAAGAACACTGTTTCCACCAATTGTAATTGTGAATTCGACTACATCTTATTACACTTACTTAACTCAAAAGGTAAATAACACCAAAAAACATCCTTATCACAATTAATCATAAGGTTCTTACTATCAACAATATTTAATAGCTCTAAGAATATTACATCTACAATATTTATGTCCGATTACTTGTAGTACCATTATTTATATTACAAAATCCTATTTTTGTTTTTTTGACAGTTTTTAAATAAATCGTTCTGAGGAGGGCCCATATCCGGGTCGAAACGTTAACTAAAAATACGTTTTCTTAATTGACCGATCACCAAGACTCTATAATATATTACATACGAGGTCGAGAATTCTTATTCACAGCCTTCTTATCACTGAAATGCTTAGGTCACGGGGTGTGGGTATACAGACCACCTCGTAGCGGTGTATACTTGTTAATGTTGAAGGCAAGATTTATAATTTCAAGTCATGACCAGCCTGAATTCTATTCTTGGAACTCTTCCACCCTTTTCAACAAACGCTCTGTCGCGTTTTCGATGGACCATTCGTTAATATCCGTTGTCTGGAGGATGATTTCTCGTATTAGGAAATTTCACCTCTTCCGCCGCGTATTTATCTTTTCTAACTTTAAATTTACAAGCCTGGATGACGTCGGCTTTCGAGCTCCTGGCTTTCGTCAAAGCGTTTTTTAGTTTCGTCACAGCTAGAACCTTTGCGTCTTCTAGAAATCTCTCCATATCTTCATGCTTCAAATTGACGATGGATCAAGTTCGAATTCTCCCCTCAAAAGCTGGTACCAAATCTTCCTAGTGAACTCAATCCCTTGTTCTTTCTTTTCGCGTACCTCCACCCGTTTTCTGAAGACGTTTGAATTTCTCCGCGAGCGCTTTCAAGTCCGATCGTTGTGATAATTTTCGTCTTTTCTCCAATCTATGAAATCTTCCGCAAAATTTGGTTGAGAAGCCGAATATTTTGACTTTCGACTTCTATCCATTTTTGAATTTCTGCTGTTGATCATGATTTGCCCAAGATGTTGTACGCCGATTCCATAATATCGATCAATCTCAAACACTTTGTGGATTCCATTTTTATCTTTTTCCTCACGTCTACTTGACAAGTTGATACTAAATGATCATTTGCAGTGATGAGCGTCCTTCTTATAAGGCAGCTGGACGTATGTTTGTGTGTGCGTGTGCTGTAATATCGTTGTAAAGTAATGTTCAACTGTACCCTGGATATTGTACTCAACAAAACTGTTTTTCATAGTATATTCATAAATTGATTTTACACCTTTACTTTAGCACTTCAGAGAAAATTTTTTTCCAATACGAAGCTTGTGTCAGATTCAACCTTGCTCTCTATCCTTGACCGAGCTGTACTCAAACCGACTTATGTTTCGCATTTCTAGAGCGATAGTAACTCAACACCGCAGATTCATAGCTCTGAATGTACACTACCGCAGCTATGGGTCAACTTTGCACTCCGGCCTCGACTGAACCCGTTCAAAATTCAACGTAGAGTTCACATGCCAGTTACAAGCCACAAAGAATGTCACGTTGACGATAACGTCTCGACATCCAAGTGGGTAGAAAACAATTTTCAGACCTATTAATTTTGGAATGTCACGTGGTTGGTCACTTGAGAAAAGAATGTGGGGTGGTTGATGTTACACATCAGCAGTTCCACCGTGGTAAAAGAATTTGAGGTGGTTGATGTTACAGATCAGCAGTCCCGTCGTGGGAAAAGAATGCGGGACGGTAACCGACATCCAGATCGGTAAAAAAGTTTACGCCCCATACTGCACTCTCTAACGTTGACAGGCGAGCATAACATGGAGACTTTGACCTTCGGTCGGTAAGATTTTTGGTAAAGCAGCACGATTTTGACCCTAGACCAATAAGAATTGTCCGTAAAGCAGTGCGATTTTGACCGTCGACCGATACAATAGTCGGTAAGGTAGCACGTTTTTGTCCTTGAGTCGGTACGGCAGACTGTGACGTCATCGCGGAGAAGGGTTTGAGTCTGTGGAGGATGTCGGTCAGTGTCGGTAACAGGAATCTGTAAGTAGAACTCTGCTTGTATTGCTACTGGTTGAGACAAGAAGTTCGCATTACGGAATTTTAGTTGCTTCTGAATTATGTTGTCGTGTACGAATCCGTTTAGTTGAATTTCACATAAGGGTGAGCTCTGTGGATGCTGTTCAGTTGCAATAAGTAAAAAATAAGATTCATGTTAATTTAAGTTGTCAAGGTTAGATTTAAGGCAGCTCACTATAGCGTCGAAGCTCCGAGTCGGGTGAGATCTCGAGTGAGATTGAGGACGCCGTCTGTTTGGTAGCTGGGCGGCGCACCTTCGAGAAAGTAGTTTTAGTTTCGGTTTCGAGCAATTATTGGTATTCAGGAAAAACTTCGAATTTACGAATTGAGAGTAGCGTAGGGAGATTTTGTAAATGTTGAGTCAGATTTCAGTTAGCCCACTGCGAGCTCCATAGTGTAAGTAATAGCGTAGGTTACGTATAGTTTCTTGTTGTTTTTTTTTTTGGACTGCGAAGAGCGAATTTCGAATTATTTTATTTGTTTTCGTTTAACCGCTATTATGAAATACAGTATTTTATTTTACTTCTTTTGTTAAATAGCGTGTGTTTTTCGAGTGTCTCTCTTTCTCTCTCTTCAAGATTACCCCTCCCATCTTCGCGGTACTGAACTACCGAGCACATTCCCGACGTATAGTGCATTAACGATTTAGAGGCGCGTTAATCACACCAGGCGCCCAACAGCATTTCGCGATATTGTTTTTAGATCCAGCTTACATCGTGGGACGCCGAATTATTCTGTACACCGTAAGTTCTCGGTCATTTTTTCTGAGTCACCGTGGTACGAGAAAAAGCAACGTCCCAAGACATATCTTGCGTCCTTACTTTCCGGTGGTGCTTCAACTAAAAAGAAATTCTGTTGCAACATAATTTTTCATTTGCCTTCATCTCCTTAATTTTTGAAGATCCAAAGATGGACATAGGATACTGTTTTACCTTTTTTTTTTTCTTCCGCAACAACTTTCGTCTAACATATATTTTGCTAAATTTATTAGGTTACGTATTAAATGGTTCAACTCTGCTTATAATGATCAAGGAAGTAGTGACAGAATCATTATCACCATTTGGTATAGTTTCCGGATTCATACCTCAAGATTCTACAATTTTTTTCCTAGTCCTACATGTATGTTCCGCTGGACTCGACTACAGTGCTGTTCTGTTCCGCTCGCGCTCATATTAATCCAGTCGAAATGAACATGCAGTCTATTCTGAAATGTGTTCTGCGGTAAATTTTTTGACAGCTCACTTGGATGCCGCTGAGATACGTATCCTGGATAATGTGACGAAATTTTGTAGACGATTTGCGAGGAAAAAATCATTACAAATTGAAAACGCTTCATTGTGACTATGTCTTTTATTTATTGAGTTTAGAGCAAAATTTTTAGACAAAAGTTGTATATCTCGTTGTTTAAATCAAAATTGGTCCCATATAAAAATCACGTAGTAAATCACAATATAAACAATATTGGTTTATGGGTAAATGGCAACGGACGAAAAACTTGATTCTTTTGTTTTGTTGCATACAGGTCGGCGAATTATCAACGCACACTATTCAAATCCATCATAAAATGTAGAACCATCTTTCCTCAAGTGAATTAATTTCATTGCAGCGACTGGTTGAACACATCCGCGCGGACGAGATCGCCGCGTTGACTGGGTCCTTCTGTGCTAATCGCGCTCGACTAGGCCAACGAAGATGGAGGCCTATAGAAGCGTAAGGCTTATGGGCCGCTTGAAGTAAAACTGTTCGTGACTCGTAAATCCGTATGATGGTGGAGCCATTATGGGGAGCTGCGCTGCTACATCGACCATCCCCTTATTTCTCCGCTTCTCCTACTGCGCCTGTTTTTTTTTTCTTTTTTTTTTATACATCAAATGATAGTATATACACGCAATTAATAAATTGTGGTAGGCCACAGTCGATTGATTTTTGCTTCCATTTTATTTTTATGTTAAAATTTTTTTATTTCATTTTCTTTCTTCTTGAAAGCCCGAATAAAATATGGAAGTGGATGAAATATCACTCTGGGTCAAGGCTTAAATATTTTGATACCTAACAGAACATTTTTTAGAATTTTTTCAGATTTTTGAATTTGGCTGATAGTTTAGACTTTATAAAAATTCTCAAAATAATTTGCGTGTCTTAAGAAATCTGAAAAAAAATCAGAGAGCTCTTGGAGGATGGTACAAATGTATAAAAAATCATCGATGAAATCGGAAGGGGTCAGGGTCAAACGTTGCTCGAATCGGTAAAAAATAGATATACATATCCTATAGATCATCTCCTCATATAAAAGACATGTGCATGAATCGGCTGTCTCGGATATAAGAGTCTCACAGCTCTCGAGAATGTACTTGTTATTACATAAAATGAAAATAATAAATGCTTAAATCGTCAAAAGTATGACAGACATCATACCGGCCCCCCACTCTAGGTTCATTATTGATCGGGCGCGAGAGAGAACGCACCATGGCTCCAAACAAGAGCGAGAGAGTTAGCACGATCACCCCAACTCGCCGGTCGAAGCCAACACACCGACACTGTACGCATTAGTATAGAGCGCTGTACGTGAGCCACACAAGCAAAGGCGCCACTAGCGACACCTAGCTGTTGGGGTGATAGCTCGTCTGTGCACCTCAACTTTTCTTGCTTCAAGTAGCCTGCAGGCCGTACGCTTCTATAAGACTCTATCTTCGTTGACTCGGCGCGGCTGAGTTCAGAATTCGAATATCTCCGTTCATAATGGTACTAAATACTTTATTTTTTCAATCCGGGCTAGTTATTTCTCACCAATCCGATCATGCTATCCAAAATTACCTGTGGTCATTACTTGTCGAACTAATTATCGTTTTTCTACACTTTTCACCTGAAAGTTGGTGTATATAACCAAAAATTTTTTACCCACTTATACTCTGTGTATGGACTTTCTGAGAAGACGATGCGATAATAATACGTGTACCTGGAATCGCAGGTACACTTGGGCAGGAGGAATTTAACTAGTGCGTCGTACAGGTTTGGGGCCTATTGTGATTTTAGGCAGATGTTTATTCTCGGAGGGCAACGGGGGAAAAGAGGGTTGTCTCCAAGGCCTCTCGGTGCATCCAGTACTGGGTGCGTCAGTTCCGTGAAAGACTGCGTCCGAAAGTCGTTCTTAATTTGATACA
This sequence comes from Neodiprion lecontei, assembly GCF_021901455.1. NCBI lineage: Eukaryota > Metazoa > Arthropoda > Insecta > Hymenoptera > Diprionidae > Neodiprion > Neodiprion lecontei. The sequence continues at coordinate 13,339,036 of NC_060262.1, read as the reverse complement.
GTTTTATTATATTTACTGTAAAATGTAATTGACCGACGTGTTCAAACGTAGTAGAGCCAGACATCGTTTTGAGCGAGGATGAAATAAATGACGAGTTACTACAACTTGCCGACCAGGGTACAGACTGTCCCTTAGAGACCCCTAGTAATACGCAAAAAATAAAAAAAATTGCCACCGAGGGTCAACAATAATCCACAAACGTAAACTGCAGTATTTGAACTTATTTTATAAGATTTTTATTAAATAGATTTTAATACATATATTTTAATGTATAATATATCATAATAAATAATATATTGTTAACGGACTGAAATTTATTGATCAGCCCTTCCTTGCAATAATATTAAATCACTCATAGCCACTTTGATACTCAAGTAATGACCACAGGTTATCTTGGATAGCATGATCGGATTGATGAGAAAAAACTAGCCCGAGTTGAAAAAAGAAAGTTTGTAGGACCATTATTAACGAAGATATTCGAATTGTAACTTAACCGCGCTAAGTCGAGCGCGATTGGCTGGGCGTCTCCCCACTACGCCGCCCGGTGAGACGGACCAGGCCAGCGCGGCGATCTCGTCCGCGCGGATGTGTTCAACCAGTCGTTGCAATGAAATTAATTCACTTGAGGAAAGATGGTTCTACATTTTGTGATGGACTTGAATAGTTTGCGTCGATAATTCGCCGACCTGTATGCAATAAAACAAACGAATCGAGTTTTTCATCCGGTGCCATTTACCGCTAAACAAACTAAAGTAAATAACGTGATGGCTGATGAACAACTCAACTGTATTTCTAATATGATAATGACATTAAATCTGACGTTTACATGTTATCGACATTACATTTGACGTTTACCTAATATACATAACTCCCGACAGGTGGCGGCAGTAGTTTCATTTGGATATAAATTCTAACACCCCCACTATATCAAAATGAAAAACAAACTAAATATCACTTACAATCTACTACAATCAGATACAACAATAAATTTAATTTTCAACCATACCAAGTTTCTTTATAAATTTATAATGCTTTTCACCTGATAATCCTTTAGTTAATAAGTCAGCTGGCATATTGGAAGTTGGCAAATAATTTGTTTGAACTCGACCACTATTAACAGTATCTTTGATAAAATTGTATCTCACATCAATGTGCTTAGACCGCTTGTGAGTTTGATGATTATTTGCCATCTTTAATGCACTCTGACTGTCGTTATATAAAACTATTTCATTACAATGACCTCTTAATTCAGATTCTAAGTCCTGTAAATAAATAGCTTCACCACAAGCTTCCGATAAAGCCATGTATTCTGCTTCACGGCTACTTAAGGCTACTGTTCTTTGCTTCTTGCTTTCTCAAGAAATGGCAGACCCAGATTTTATAAAACAAAAACCTGTATAAGACCTTCTGTCTGAGAAATCACTGGCCCAATCTGCATCTACAAAGCCTTCTAGTTCTGCCCTTTCTCTGGAATATTGCAAACAATAATTCTTTGTTTTTGACAAATATTTTAAAATTCGCTTTGCATAATTCCAATGAATATATGAATAACAATTGTTAAATTGACTTAGGTAGCTGACTGAGAAAGAGATATCTGGTCTTGTCAAGACCGCTAAATACATCAAGCTACCTATTAAATTTTGATAAGGTAACTTATCTACACAAACATCAGACTTTTCAATGTTTAATTTACATTCAATAGGTGTATTGGCAGTATTACATTCAGATATATTAAACTTTTGAAGTAATTGTTCAATATAATGCTCCTAATCAATTGTAATTACATTTGAATCTCTGTTTACATTAATTCGCATGCCTAGATACTGTTTGACCTGGCCTAGATTCTTTATTTTGAAATTTTTATTTAATGCATTTATCAGAGAGTCACTTTCAGTCTTGTTATTTGAAAAAATTAGGAAATCATCTACATATACACCAACAATAGTTTTCTTATTGTTATTATGGTTTTTTATAAATACACAAGGTTCCAATTTACATTTACTGCACCCTAAACTGCATAATATTTCCTCTACTTTTTGATACCAAACAAGTGAACTTTGTTTTAAACCATATACAGCCTTTTTTAATTTCAATACTTTGTTTGAATTTTTACTAGAGAATCCTTCAGGCAATTGCATAAAGATACTTTCTTTTAAATGTCCATTAAGAAAGGCTGTTGTCACATCTAAGTGAGTTATGTCCATGTCTAACTGCACACTCAATGCTAATAGTAACCGCAAGGTTGAATGTCTAATCACTGGGGAAAAGGTTTCTTGGTAGTCAATGCCAGCCTTTTGCGAAAAACCTTTGGCTACTAATCTGGCTCGATATCTCACTTTACCATCACAGTCATATTTCTTACGTAAGACCCACTTACACTGCACTACACTTGCATTATCTGGAGCATCGACAATCTCCCACACCTGATTGTCATCGAATGACTGAAGCTCCTCTGCCATTGCCTGGAGCCACTGCTGTTTTTCTGGACCATGGATAGCCTCCTCATAAGTCAAGCTGTCTTCACCTGTAGAGGTAGTAGTACATGTCATGTTAGCATGACCATATCTTGATGGTTTCTTCCTAGGTCTCTTCAATGTTTCTTCACAGGACAGTGGCTGACATGGTATCCCTTGTGGTGATGAGTTCTTTCCTTCCTCATCATCATCGGCAGATGCCTGCTGCTCACTAGATGTCCCTCCTGCTGAACAATTCTCACCTTCTGTTTCATCTTGCATCTTTTGCCTGTCATCAGAACATTCACCATCTAGGTATTCACTTGAACTTGAATGATAAATAGGTTTAAGTTTCACCACAGATTCTTCACTTAATTCCCCCACTGAATCTGTGCTTTCCATGGGAACTGAGACAGTGATTTCTTTCTTTGGTATTTCCATGATTACAACATCTCTGCTGTTTGTAACAATATTAGAGGCGGGATCATAAATTCTGTAACCCTTCACATTTTCACAAAAACCAACCAATATATATTTCTTAGACTTCTTATCCCACTTGGTCCTTTTTTCTTTTGGTATATGTGCCATCACAGTACTCCCAAAAACACGTATATGTTCCAAGTTGGGTTTTTTACCAGTCCATAATTCAAACGGAGTCTTTTCAATACCTGAAGCTACCGATCTGTTTTTTAAATAGACGGCTGTATTTGCAGCTTCTGCCCAATATTTCTTTTCCAAATCAGCTTCGAAAAGTAAGCATCTTGCTTTTTCCACTATGGTTCTGTTTGATCGCTCACTGAGTCCATTCTGCTCCGGGGTATATGGGTTTGTTTTTTGATGAATAATGCCCTCAGACTTCAAGTAATTTTCAAATTCATTGCTGCAATATTCGCATCCATTGTCAGTTCTTAAATGTTTTATTTTTGTATTGTGAATATTCTCCGCCATAGACTTGAATTCTTTAAAATAGTTCAACACTTCACTTTTAGCTTTCAGGAAGTAAATGAAGGTCATCCGAGTATAGTCGTCTATAAATAGCACAAAATATCTAGCACCTCCAATTGACTTAATCTCCATGGGACCACAGATGTCTGAATGTACAATTTGAAGTATTTCTGTTGCACGTGAACCTGTCGCAAATGGCAATCTTGACTGCTTTCCTTCACAATATGTCTGACAGCTTGACTTGCTTGTTGTAAAAGAGTCAGGATAATTCAGTCCATCCACTAAACCACAACGCTTCATTTTGTTCATATCCATACTGTTTATATGGCCAAGTCGTCTGTGCCATGTTTCCCCACTGACTTGAGTTGAAGTCAATAAACAGTTCTGTGTTTGTAAATTAACTCTGTACACACCATCAATTAAATCAGCTTCAGCAACTAATTCGCCTAATTGATTTCTAATCAAACACTTGTTAGGCTCGAAAACTACACTGTTTCCTTCTTTATCAATTCACTTACTGGTAATAGGTTAGTTGCGAGACTAGGTACACACAACATATTTTTGACAGTAATGTTGTAGTTATGACTTGTTGTTATTTCCACGTCTCCAGAGCATAAAACAGGCACTTTTGTCTCATTCGCAACTATTATCTCAGGTAAATTCTGTGAATAATTAGAGTTTTTCAACCAATCTTCATTCGCCGTCATGTGCATGCTTGCCCCCGAATCTATGTAGAAATCACTTTTGCTGAACTTTGCGCTAAGAAAAACAACGCTGAATGCGTTACTCTGTTTCTTATTATCTGTTTTCTCGTTCGAAAGTGGATACTGATTACGATAATGGCCTATCTGCTTGCAACGATAACATGTTATCATTTTGTTAGTTGTCGTATTTTTGACATTTGAGTTCGATGTATATCCGCCATTTTGACTGGTACTACCATTGCTGCCAACTTTGCCGTTTTTCTTTTTATTATGCCAACTTCTAGCCACTAATGCTGAATTACGTTCCGTTTCACTAGAGTTGATTGATTCCATGTCGATCAATTTCGTCTTGATGGAATCGGCAGTGATTGGAATTCCCGAGTGTTCTATAGCCATAATCATTGGCATAAATTGCTCTGGTAATCCGGCGAGTAATAAAGAACCCACCCATTCATCGTTGATGGCAAACCCTGTGCCACTTAAACGTTGAGACGTTTCCACTATTTGTGTCACATAATTCGTCATATTCTCACAATTATCTAATCTTATGGATATTAGATGACGAAGCAAAGTAATCTTCCTCGAAAATCCTGAATCGTCGAACAAAGCTCGTAGTTTTGCCCATAATTCCTTCGTGGTCTTTGTTTCCTTTATGTGCACAAATAACGATGAATCGATCGTCAAAATCAATTTTGCTCGTGCCTTTGCATCTGTCGCTGCCTCTGTAGCTTCGGTACCTTCTGTTTTCAGGTATTTGTCAGCACCTTCGAGAACCAGTAGGTTTTCTACAGCGAACGCCCAATCGTCGAAATTCTCTCTTCCTTTTAGCTTAGGAATGCTTGTGAGGTAATTGGAACTCATTGTCTTTCTTACACGACACAAAACCTATGCGAAATACTAGCAAGAAACTTTATTTTAACGCGTGTTATGGTCTGGGCCCATAACCTAAAGTAAATAACGTGATGGCTGATGAACAACTCAACTGTATTTCTAATATGATAATGACATTAAATCTGACGTTTACATGTTATCGACATTACATTTGACGTTTACCTAATATACATAACTCCCGACAGGTGGCGGCAGTAGTTTCATTTGGATATAAATTCTAACAAACATTACTACGTGATTTTTATATGGGACTAATTTTATATAAAACGACGAGGTATACAACTTTTGTCTGAATTTTTTTTCGCTAAACTCAATAAATAAAAGATAGTCAACATGGAGCGTTTTCAATTTTTAATAATTTTTTCCTCGCAAATCGTCAACAAACTTGGTCACATTTTTCAGGATACGTTTCTCGATATCCAATTGAGTTGTCACAAAATTTACTGCAGAGACACATTTCAGAATAGAACTAAGTGAAATTTCTGTACGTTCCGACTGGATTATATACTAGCTGGTTATTGTGTTCGTTAACTTGTAGGTACTCTCGCTTACTCGATTGGATAAGCGTTATTTCTCACTTGCTACGCTCGCTCTGTTGTTAGTGGTTTACTAAATATTCGTCAGATGATGAAATATGAGACGTAACGCCTTTTTTGAAATTGCCTTACGTACATATACGCAGCACTCCTATCAAATATCGATTCACCAATTTATTTCACTTACAAGTGTCTTACTTCCGGGTGAAAGATCTTCACCAAGATATCCAAACCGTCCGTTCTGGTTTGAATAAGCTTTAAATTCTAGATAATATTCTGTCCAATTTTCATTTCATTTCATATTCATTAACCACTTAAGTGCCAAGGTATCATATCAGCTTCAATCGCACCGTGTCGTAAGTGAGAGAAATGATAACATGGCGTCATAAGGTGTTGGTATCTCAGGTAAATATTTCCTTTGTAAGCGTAGGTTCCAAGCATTTTTAAGGTCAAGTAATTCGAATATCACCGTGAAAAGTTATTTTCTCCGCGCATACAGTTTTGAGCCGTCGAGCATGACAAATTGTTCATCATTTTCTCAACTAACGTCATGGAACTGATTTTTTGTTTTTGGAATGGATTTTTTTTCTGAAAAATACTCAATAATACTATTTTTTAGTCTGAATACGCAATTTCATGAATTACCGAGTCAATGCGATTTATTGTACAGTTTAACTATTATGTATACTTAAAAAATTAGTCGGTCATTCTTGAAGTCGGGATTCTTAAACAAGAAAATATTAAAGCAGTAGAAGAAAGATAGTAGTTCGATATATGATGCCATCCGAAAAAATAATATAAAATTCGTCAATATCGAGGGCGCAGAACTGTATGAATGCACGGAAAAAATAACTTTCTATGGTCATAATCGGATTCAAAAATACTTAAAACCACATTCAAAAGTAAATGTTCACCTGAGACACGGAAAACATTAAATTACTTTATGACATCATTTTGCGATTTTCGGCACTTACGGCACGGGCGAGCTTCACGCCGCTATGAAGCCTTGGAACTATAGTAGTTCAGGTTTGCAGCTCATGATTGTTAAAAAATTAGGTTTTCCGTATTTTTGCACCAATGTCATTACTAACAATGTCGTTGAAACGAGACAAGATGAGAAATTTCTATTTCTCAAATCAATGTTGAAGTTTGAGACAAAACGAGTCTCGAGAAATTTTGAGAAAAATTGGGAATTAAAATCATCAGGAGCACTCGGATACTTATTTATTGGACACTCTCTCACACACACAATAATGTAAATCATACTTCTATATAATAAAGATATCTCGCCACCATGTCAGGAATTCAGCTCTTCCTTCCACCACCCTTTCTTCCCTTCACTATTACCACATTTATACCTATTACGACTCAACCTTCCATCCTACGTTTATGCCTTTATGACTATGCAGATTTAACCCTTTACCCTACATATATACCATTATATCTATGCAGATTCAACCCTTCATCCCAGGTATATGCTTTTACAGCTATGAAAATTTAACCCTCCACCCTATTTATATACCATTATACCTATACAGATTCAACCGTTTACCTGACACGCTTATCGTAATATCTATCAAGACTTGATCCTTCACTTTCTGTATATACATCCATTTAGAAATCAGGGATTCAACACTTGACCCTTCATATATATGTAATGTTTGTTGTACAGGAGGGTTGAGGTTATCGGATAAGTAAACCAAATTTGTTTCTCTGTAAATGAGAGTTTTTTTTATGTTATAACCGATGTTACTATTTACAATATTTACACACGTGGCCAGTTACCTGTAAATAAGAGAAAAGACAATTAAGGCCACTTATTCGTCTCTCTTTCACTGCTCTGTATATTGTTTATGCTCTTTGTCCTGGCACGTACTCTTTCTTTTGTCTCTTCTCTCTATCTGTGCCTTTCTATCTCACCCTCTCTCTATCTCCACTCTGCTTACCTGTCGATCCATTTCGTACTCGATGAGGCATCTAGCAGGTGTCATATAAACGTGCGTGGAGACCATTAAGCGCGCTAAATATAAAGAGAATATATTCTCTTTACATATATACGTCCCTTTACTTACAAAAATCTGAACTCTTACCGCCTTCCCTCCCCCCTCTCATCAAAACTTGAAAATGGGGGTTGGCGCGCGAAGCCCGCAGGGGGGTACAGCCGCCCCAATGTGTATGTGTGTGTGTTTGTGTGCGTGTAAAGTAATACGATGTTGTCTATATTTCTAAACAACGAAACACGTCTGAGGCCAATACTCCAAAAAGTACGACTAGTTGCATTTAAGTAAAACTTAAGCTCATTCTATTATATTTTCTGATTTTGTAACGCTCTACGAGAACCGACTACGAAACTTCCTCTTCGAGATACCTGGACACTGCCTGAGAGAGGTCACGTACCAGCTCAACAGCCGCCCAACACCAACTACGGACTACCAAATATCGCTGGGGCAACTCCAGATGGATTTCTTCCTGTTTTGCGAACAGGGTCGTGCATGATGCACAACCAGGACCTCCAACTACGTAGACTTATCGGCCAGGAGCTGAACCATGAAATAACGCTACTACCGCTCGGATGCAGCGCCAACTGCGTACAGTGCTGTGCGTCGACTACACAAAGAAGCCTCCCGTTGACGATTTTTATCAGCCCGCAGCTGAACCGACCACCAAACCTACTTATTAATTGATTTTAGATTTGCTACAATAATATTTTTTATTTATTTATTTTTTTGTTTGATTTTTTATCAAGTCTTATTTGCTAACAAATAATATTATTTTATTGAAAATATAGAATAATTACTTATATTACAGAGAAAAACGATAGGAGGCATGAATATGAGGCGTGCAATGGAACCCACGCGGCGATGTGACGCACCGCAATGTATAAATTAATTTTTTTCCAATAGTAACGATGATATGCCCGTCAATTGAAAATACGTTTTTGATAGGAAATTTAACGTAGATTACGATGGTTATATAACAAACTCGCTACGAGTTAGGGCAATTGTCAGATATCGATTTAAATATTTGAATTGCTTATAACAATATGAATTTGTTAATAATTTCTAAGGAGAAAATTTTTGTAATAAAATTCATTCTTTTCGCTTCAAAATGAAAGAAGAACAGAAGTTCCTAGCTTAATTACAATCGAAGTTACGAATTTTTGAAAATCGGTTTTTAAGCTGAAAATCGCCAGATTCTCAAATTTTCGAACCCCTCTATTTTCCAAAATATGTGAAAAAAATAAAAATCCTCGAGTATGTATCTCTTTTTTTCGATATATAATCCGTAAAAAAAAAACAGCTGAATGAAGAATTTGTCAGTCAATTTTTGTCCAAATCTGTTAAGTTTGTAAAAGAAAGTCCCATATCTGAAATAGAATGGAAGCCCAAAATCAAGTTTCTTTAAACAGTGTTGATCTAAATTATCCATCACCAATTCAGACAAGATTCGGAAGAGCAGTGAGCTCATAGCTGGACCAAAAGTATGAGCATAACTGATGTCATATAATTTGAAAATGGCAGCCTTAAAATAAATGTGTCAAGCTTCAATTAATTCATTTAGTGGGACAGGAACCTCATCTACCAATTGATACCAACGTTACTTGACAGCGTTGATTGCTAGATCTTGTGGTACGTTGGTTAACAGGGACACTACATCTAACGAAACCAGCATATAATCAGGAGGAAGAATGAAATTCTTAATAGCAATCACAAAAGCAAAGCTATCTTTGACACGTGAGGCGGGCGGAGCAATATTATTGCCAGTTTCGTGAGTTGTATGGGTGATCCGTACACTCTTCAATCTCTGTATTGACTTGTGGATTCTATGCCTGATCATAAGTAATAGAGTGTGAAATAAGTTTTTCCCCAGTAACCACGGCTCCGTCTAAGAGCGAGAGACGGAAGTTTTGTCAGTTGTGTGGGGAGCTTTTGTCCTACAAAAAAGTTGATATTTCACTAATAAAATCAAAGTTTGGTTCCTCGTCAACTTAACATTCGTCGAATGCAGAGTTAATGTAGATTTATGTACGAAAATAATTTCCCAAGTAATCGGATCACGATTTTATGCAATCAATTGCATACATTGCGATGCTCATGAGCATTTTTAAGAAATATTCACGAATTTTCATAATACAGCAGGCGTCGTCTACGCAGGTTTCTACTATTGAACCTGGTTAGAAGATGCGCGCTACGCCACCTAGTGATGTGCGGAGGTACACTTGGGGACAATGAATCTGAGACGGCTCATTTTTTACACTAGACAGTTATGTTGGCAATACAGAGAAACCTACAATGTCATAGTCGGCCGAGCGTAAAACAAACTCAATTTTAATTAACGTAACATAATCCATGACCGTTGAATCTAACCTTGGAATTGACGTGTCAATCCGACGAGTCATTATCCCCGCGGTAATCTAAGGTTAGATTCAACGGTCATGGGTTATGTTATGTTTATTGGGATTAAGTTTTTTTCGCGCTTGGCTGACTGTAACGCTGTAAGTTTCTTCTTTAATTACTTCTGAATTACTGTTTTTATCGGTTGTATCGCTGCCATAGTAAAATATATTATTTTATAATCCAAATCTTGGTTCTCATCCATGTTAAATGTAATAAATACTAAATTTTCTTGGGAACTTGGACAGAATTGATAAGATTCAACTTATCAAAATTTGCAACGTTTCGTTGGTTTCATTTATTTTCCAACTTCATCAGGCAAGCTGTAACAGATGTACATAAACTTCAAAATTAAGTTGCATAAAACAATAGACATGATACATGTAAGTTACAAATTCAGAAATAATAAACTAAACAAAATTACAAAATATTTACTTTTGAGGTTAAATCCTCGTTAAAATCCTTTGGTCCATAACATCAAGTCAAAAATATGTTTAAATAAGACTAGACAGATATATACATTTTTTAATGAAATTATAAATTCATTCTGCCAATAAATCAATTTAAATAAAATAAAATGGACAAATATAAACAATGATGGACAAATACACATGTCAAACGTAGTGACTCTTAAATCACAGACTGTACTACTCTCACACAGTGTGATAGTACGTGTGGAGCTCGCATTATCTATATTGTCAACATGACTCTGTTGTCCATGACTAGTACTATTCATATTGCGCGCGAAAGTTCAAACTCTAAGCAAAATAAAAATAATTACTATGACTTCACTAAATCCTTAACATCATTTATCAGGTCACTGTAAATTGTACTGAGGTTTTGCGTGTCGGATCTAAAATTGACACAATTCATCGCCTTAATAAAAATCATTTCACTTAGATTTCTCTTCATGTAATTTTTCTCCAGATCTAAAATCTCAACATCCTCGAACTGAAAGTTATGACCATCCTCAACAAAGTGATGTTCCGCTAATGCTGTTTTGTTGTTTTTTATGGACTTCTCAGGTCTGCAGTCAAGTTTATGTTGTCTCACTCTGGCTTTTAATTTTTGCCTGGTCTGTCCAGCATACCATTTCCCACACGAGCACGGAATCCTGTATACTAGGCCAGATCTATCTTCTTTCTCCACTTCGTCTTTTAGCCGGGAAAATAGATCCTTAACCTTGAATACATTATAGAATACCAACTTGCAGTTGGTGTTCCTAAATAAAGATCCCAGTCTTGGTGACAAGCCTTTTATGTAAGGAAATCTGCTAAACGACCAATTCCTGTTGACATTGTTGCTCCTGATGTTGTTTCTAATCCTCTCGGACACAATTTTCTCACACTTGCTGATGACCTTGTTTGGATAATTGTTAGATGACAGTAATCTTCTAACCATGCGAATACTTTCCTTGGTCTTGTTCACATGACTCAAGCGCATGGCTCTGTTCAAAAACCCTTTTACAACCCCCAATTTCTGGCTCAATGGATGATTGGAATTAAAATTCAAAATTCTTCCTGAGCTGTACGGTTTCTTGAACCAACAAGTTATAAGATCACCATCTTCTGATCTTTCTATTAGTATGTCCAAGAAAGGCAACTTCCCGTTATTCTCAACTTCCAAGGTAAACTGGATGTCCTTGTCAACACTATTAAACACATCCAAGATGATGTCTACTTTATCCTTTGGAACCACTGCGAAGAGATCATCAACATACGACTTAATAATCGGAATTTCAAAGTCAAGGTGAGTCAACGCCATTGAAACAACATAATCTACTGCAATGATGGCAATTGAAGGACTTGCTGGACTCCCCATAGCACATCCTTCCTTCTGAAGGTAAAAATTGCCATCAAACACGAAATATCCCGAGTCGTAACAAAAATCAATAAGCTCTAGTAGAGTAGTCTGGTCCAATTGCACAAATTTCTGGATTTCATCCCACCGCTCAATGATGATTTTCCTTATTAAACTGTTATGAACATTAGTAAAAAGAGATACTACGTCTAGTGATATTAAAACATGGTCTCTGTTTACCTTTTTCAGTTTAATTTGGTCTAAAAAATGAAATGAATCTGTCACATTATATTTCAAACTCATTACGAACGGTAACAGACTCTTATGAACAAACTTGGCGATCTCATAACCTGGTGATCCTATGCTACTGACCACTGGTCTAAGTTTACACCCAGGTTTGTGGGTTTTCCTTAAGCCATAGATTCTTGGTGCCAATGCACTGTGAGTTCGCATTAGCTTACCTTCGATGTTATCAAGGATACCAATATCCACAAGCTTCTTTATTAAGCGGTTGCTTATGTTTTGTAGCTTTGACGTAGGATCTCTTTTGATCTTTTCATATATTTTACGGTCGCCAACCAACTTATTCATTTCTGTGAGGTATTCTTCTTTCTACATGACCACTGTTGAATTACCTTTATCTGAGCAATTGGACCAGACTACTTTACTAGAGCTTATTGATTTTTGTTACGACTCGGGATTTTTCGTGTTTGATGGCAATTTTTACCTTCGGAAGGAAGGATGTGCTATGGGGAGTCCAGCAAGTCCTTCAATTGCCATCATTGCAGTAGATTATGTTGTTTCAATGGCGTTGACTCACCTTGACTTTGGAATTCCGATTATTAAGTCGTATGTTGATGATCTCTTCGCAGTGGTTCCAAAGGATAAAGTAGACAGCATCTTGGATGTGTTTAATAGTGTTGACAAGGACATCCAGTTTACCTTGGAAGTTGAGAATAACGGGAAGTTGCCTTTTTTGGACATACTAATAGAAAGATCAGAAGATGGTGATCTTATAACTTGTTGGTTCAAGAAACCGTACAGCTCAGGAAGAATTTTGAATTTTAATTCTAATCATCCATTGAGCCAGAAATTGGGGGTTGTAAAAGGGTTTTTGAACAGAGCCATGCGCTTGAGTCATGTGAACAAGACCAAGGAAAGTATTCGCATGGTTAGAAGATTACTGTCATCTAACAATTATCCAAACAAGGTCATCAGCAAGTGTGAGAAAATTGTGTCCGAGAGGATTAGAAACAACATCAGGAGCAACAATGTCAACAGGAATTGGTCGTTTAGCAGATTTCCTTACATAAAAGGCTTGTCACCAAGACTGGGATCTTTATTTAGGAACACCAACTGCAAGTTGGTATTCTATAATGTATTCAAGGTTAAGGATCTATTTTCCCGGCTAAAAGACAAAGTGGAGAAAGAAGATAGATCTGGCCTAGTATACAGGATTCCGTGCTCGTGTGGGAAATGGTACGCTGGACAGACCAGGCAAAAATTAAAAGCCAGAGTGAGACAACATAAACTTGACTGCAGACCTGAGAAGTCCATAAAAAACAACAAAACAGCATTAGCGGAACATCACTTTGTTGAGGATGGTCATAACTTTCAGTTCGAGGATGTTGAGATTTTAGATCTGGAGAAAAATTACATGAAGAGAAATCTAAGTGAAATGATTTTCATTAAGGCGATGAATTGTGTCAATTTTAGATCCGACACGCAAAACCTCAGTACAATTTACAGTGACCTGATAAATGATGTTAAGGATTTAGTGAAGTCATAGTAATTATTTTTATTTTACTTAGAGTTTGAACTTTCGCGCGCAATATGAATAGTACTAGTCATGGACAACAGAGTCATGTTGACAATATAGATAATGCGAGCTCCACATGTACTATCACACTGTGTGAGAGTAGTACAGTCTGTGATTTAAGAGTCACTACGTTTGACATGTGTATTTGTCCATCATTGTTTATATTTGTCCATTTTATTTTATTTAAATTGATTTATTGGCAGAATGAATTTATAAGTTCATTAAAAAATGTATATATCTGTCTAGTCTTATTTAAACATATTTTTGACTTGATGTTATGGACCAAAGGATTTTAACGAGGATTTAACCTCAAAAGTAAATATTTTGTAATTTTGTTTAGTTTATTATTTCTGAATTTGTAACTTACATGTATCATGTCTATTGTTTTATGCAACTTAATTTTGAAGTTTATGTACATCTGTTACAGCTTGCCTGATGAAGTTGGAAAATAAATGAAACCAACGAAACGTTGCAAATTTTGATAAGTTGAATCATATCAATTCTGTCCAAGTTCCCAAGAAAATTTAGTATTTATTATATTATTTTATTTTAATTTTGTTGAATAGCGTGTTGTTGCTGAGTGTCTCTCTCACTCTCCAAAACTTACCCCTCCCCTCGCCGCGGTCCTGAGCTACGGAGCATATTTCCGAGGGTTAGCGAAGATAAAGATTTCGAGAAGTATTGGATGTATCTCATCTATGGTCAGGTTGATGGAGAGACGTGAGTACTATATATCACATACATGTATTGTGTCATTGTTTTATAATATGGTGTGAAGTAGCTTGCCTTTAGTTGAATATGAATTCACTAACTTGATAAAAGTAGAACAAAAATTTTTTTCTCTTTATATTCCCAGGCAGCACATTCATATCATAGTAATGTAACAAATACTTGAATCTTGTTCCTTCCGACACTACAGCTACATCAAATGTGATCTACGTGTACCGTACATTTACTCTATTATGTCCGCCACAAAACATCATGGTAGCTATATAACAGGCACAGAACAGAGATACGTATCAATAATATCACAGATATGGACAAGATTCATATCCTTGTAGGTCCGTTATTTATCATTTATGTTTTTATTTTTCGCATTCAGCGCATGCCAGTTATATGTTGCAGCGACAAATCAGATTCCTATATCTTACGTAATACATCCAAATCAGAGCCATTGAATAAACGTACCTGATACGTATCTGTCACTTCGTGTAACATCAGACGATTCATTTTATGTGCACGTGCACATGTGCACGCTGCTAAATAAAAGCACAAAAATACCAGGATATACAGGGTGTCCCTAAATTGAGGGACACGGACCAGCGAGCGTGATACCTGACTGAAATGCAACCGAGAATTTCTTTACCGGAAGCTCGTCCGACGCATAGTTTTTGAATTATAAGCGATAGCGTTAGGCCAATCAGAGTGCACAATTTCATCTGGATTTGCCGCCACGGAAATTGCTGTTTTGTTCGTCTGGGTGAATTATTATTATTCGGTTACAAAGTAAATATCGGCACCTCCCCTCACTCGCTGTTGTACCCCTTCTCGAGCGCTGACCTCGGTATTGTTGCCGCGGCACACGCTGCCGGCCGCACACCCACGGACGCACACTCGTGTGTGTGAAAATAAGCGAATGCCCAGCTACACAATACTAAGAAACACACATCTACGAGTGAAAATAAAAATAAATCTCGAAACAAATCAGCCGATTTAAGATTTAATGTTATAAAACACTTCCAATCATCGATGTATGCATAAAACTAGAGATTTTAGATGATTGATATGCCGTTAGGGTTCATAATTAGTCATTCACTCAATCTGAATTATGCTTTCCGAACATTTTTTGTTTCTTTGCAACATAACTTTTCCACTAGTTTGAAATTCATCATTGACATCCGATTTTTCAATAATGCGAGGGAACAACTCGTTGAATTGACGTGTCAATAGGTTTGTAAATCAATAACAATTCACCTGAGTTAACACAAAATAACTGAATAAATGAGAATTCACTGAATCACTAAAAATGATAACTGAAATCATGAGAATTATTTGAGATATAACTGAATTAGGAAGAGTTGTAATAAGTCAAGTTACTTTGAATAACTTTAGATTCGTGCCAAAATTTTATGTTTAGAGAGAAAAATAATTAAATTCAAATAAAAAAGTAATTTTGAATCAAGAAGAAGAAAATTTCCAAATACCTGAATTCAAATGAAGCAATTTGAATTTAATAAATCCATCCGAATTTGAGGAGAAATAATAATGATTATTTGGACCAGAAAAATGAAGTCGAATTACATGAATAAATTCAATTAATTCAACTCAAAAAAATATAGTGTCATTTAAATTCCCAGTTATTTCCTCGTCGATTCAATGTGGGTCTGGAGTGGCAAGTAACGTTGAAATTCTTGAGATCAATGCTAGTGATGGCCACTTATCTGAGAATAATCGATGTATTGATTAATCGATTTCAACAAAATAATCGAACACGGCTCGATTGAATTGGTAAAGATCGGTAAAAGGGTAATCGATTTGGTAAATTTCTGCGTGTAGTCTTAATATCAGAAGAGATATTTTGATAATTCATAGTCGTATTCAAAATATTTTTAAGTTTGATAAATTTTGAGTAATTAATACTTGAACAACATACATCGATACTGTATTGCATCGTTCGTGTGAGTAAACAAGCGGCTCCAGACCCACATTGAATCGACGAGGAAATAACTAGGAATTTCAATGACACCATATTTTTTTGAGTTGAATTAATTGAATTTATTCATGTAATTCGACTTCATTTTTCTGGTCCAAATAATCATTATTATTTCTCCTCAAATTCGGATAGATTTATTAAATTCAAATTGCTTCATTTGAATTCAGGTATTTGGAAATTTTCTTCTTCTTGATTCAAAATTACTTTTTTATTTGAATTTAATTATTTTTCTCTCTAAACATAAAATTTTGGCACGAATCTAAAGTTATTCAAAGTAACTTGACTTATTACAACTCTTCCTAATTCAGTTGTATCTCAAATAATTCTTATGATTTCAGTTATCATTTTTAGTGATTCAGTGAATTCTCATTTATTCAGTTATTTTGTGTTAACTCAGGTGAACTGTTATTGATTTACAAACCTATTGACACGTCAATTCAACGAGTTGTTCCCTCGCATTATTGAAAAATCGGATGTCAATGATGAATTTCAAACTAGTGGAAAAGTTATGTTGCAAAGACACAAAAAATGTTCGGAAAGCATAATTCAGATTGATTGAATGACTAATTATGAACCCTAACGGCATATCAATCATCTAAAATCTCTAGTTTTATGCATACATTGATGATTGGAAGTGTTTTATAACATTAAATCTTAAATCGGCTGATTTGTTTCGAGATTTATTTTTATTTTCACTCGTAGATGTGTGTTTCTTAGTATTGTGTAGCTGGGCATTCGCTTATTTTCACACACACGAGTGTGCGTCCGTGGGTGTGCGGCCGGCAGCGTGTGCCGCGGCAACAATACCGAGGTCAGCGCTCGAGAAGGGGTACAACAGCGAGTGAGGGGAGGTGCCGATATTTACTTTGTAACCGAATAATAATAATTCACCCAGACGAACAAAACAGCAATTTCCGTGGCGGCAAATCCAGATGAAATGGTGCACTCTGATTGGCCTAACGCTATCGCTTATAATTCAAAAACTATGCGTCGGACGAGCTTCCGGTAAAGAAATTCTCGGTTGCATTTCAGTCAGGTATCACGCTCGCTGGTCCGTGTCCCTCAATTTAGGGACACCCTGTTATAAGGAAAAGATTGTTTATCACCATCCAGAATATTGAAATAGAATATGCCATAAAAGTAACCAGCTTGAAATGATAAAGCATAAAAAAGATACTAGAATATAGAAATTCAACATGTAGTGTCATGCAAGTAACAATAGGGAAACGGGTATATACTGCCGGTACACGCATTTTGCTTAATATACAGGTGATAGCATATCAAAATTCAACGTGTTACAGCGAGAAATAAGTACACGCTACTTAACATGGTTCTTGGAGTGTTTAATCACTTATCAAGAGGTCTTTTCTAACGGTAATCGGAATGGGATGAGTGAGTGAAAGGGTGAATGAATAAGACCTCAATTTTGCGAGACAAGAAAAGGATGCTTGCTTTGGCATAATTTCCCTTACGAGACAGAGGGAAAAGCCGAAGCAAGTCAAATATTTATTCAACACAAATAAAATCGACAGGATACAGGGCAATAAATTCGCTGGCGCGTTTTTTCTTAACTAAATTGAATGATCATTCAATAATATCAAACTAGCTTACCAAGTACGAATTTAAACAAATAAAACGCCGCAACTTCCGATGGTCACATGAAAGCGGGGTAACGGGGAGCGTCCAAGATGGCCCACAGCCGTGCAAAGAGCGGTCCCGACGTCTCGGGATTCCAACGCTGAGATGCTCGGGCAACAGATTTGTCGCCGCGTCGATGCTCGCCCCGGGAACGGGCACCTCCAATCACCGTAGGATAGACCGCGTTTCTAGAAACCAAACCTAGACACGCGCAAACCTTGAAACTATGCGGAACGAAAGGATGATGCAATCGCAACGCCCGAACAGAAAGAAAAGTTTCACAACACGTCCTACCTACTAGAGCGCTCGATCCTAACTAACTTACGCTATACCCCCACTAAGCACAGCAACCGCCGCCACGCGGCCGGGAACCCTCAACGTCGCGGGGCCTG
Organism: Neodiprion lecontei; assembly: GCF_021901455.1. Taxonomy (NCBI): domain Eukaryota; kingdom Metazoa; phylum Arthropoda; class Insecta; order Hymenoptera; family Diprionidae; genus Neodiprion; species Neodiprion lecontei. The sequence goes on along the minus strand of NC_060262.1, from coordinate 13,320,751 downwards.
AGCGGGTGATGCAATTATTTTCAATTATTTCATAATTGATGATTCTTTTTTCGGTTGGATTTGATGGCTGTACTCGTACTCGTCAAAAAGTAACTCTCCAAAAATTTGAGCTTTGAAAAAAATTTTTAGTAGTACGTTCAAATGACTAATACTTTTTTTCATTGCATATGTTGTAACGTGGCATTTCTTTTATGCATGCCCGCTACAAAATGCTCCCTGAAGCTTGGGCGGAACCCAGGGATAAGGGCTTCTGAGATCGGGTCGCGCAATAATAATAGAGGAGAGCCAGAACTGGAGTCACGCATCCGAGCTTCGACAGGGACGCAATAGCGAATCACGATTAAGATATTGCAGGATTTTGTTTTTTTTTTTTTTTCGAGTACACCGGCCATAGGCCGGCGACCAACTCCGACCCCGAAGATATTTTGAAGCGAGGCGAAACCGCGAAGATCTTGCGGGAAGGATGGCGAGGCTGCGGAGAGAGAGCCAACGCAGGTCCTTGCAGCGCGCGAATCCAAGGCGGGTGCGATTCTCGCTGGCGGCCAGCAGCCTCCCAGCTCACCCCGCCTATACCTGACCAAGGCAACCACGAGAGACCGGCTAGCGACGAGGGAGCACTACCCCGCCCAACCCCGGGACACCGTAGAGCTGCGCGGAAGACGACATTGCGATCTAGCGTTGAGTTCTGCGCCGCGAAGCGACAACAGATGCGTGTCAAGTTGCGCAATCTCCGAAATCGATAACTGATCGATTGTGGCGCATTCTTAGGGTCATGACGTCACGAAGGGATCAGCGTGACGAGATCGGCGTTACGGCCGATCGGCCATCAGAAAGCTCACTCTAGTTCTGGCGATTGAGCAAGGCAGTTGTACCTGTTGATAGTCAAGTCTGTGAATTCGTTTCGAGTCTGTTTGAAAATCTGTTACTCCGAGGAACGATGGCCTTCCACCTTCACGAGGGGGTCGGCGAATTCGTGAGCTGTATGTGGAGCGGTAAGCGTTGCAGATATTCTTGCGATCGAATTTCGAGAGTAATTGAGCGAGGGCTTGTCGGAAAAAGGATAGCCGATTTGTAATTTGCGTGTCGAACGACACTCCAAATTTGTTTGCCGATTCTTCCGTTTGGTGACCGTAGCCTGAGTTGCGCGTATTAACATAGAGCCAATTATGAGTGACCGAGCTGGTCGAGTAGAGTCACGGGTTTGAGTCGAGGCAAGACTGTTTCCAATTGAGTGTAACCAAATTCCATTGCACGGGGTCACGTCAAATCAATCGGGATAAAGTGTCACTTCTTGTGTAGGTCGCGAATCGTCGAAGGGGGAGCGTTCAAACTCGCGAACCGCGTTCCGACGTCGCGGAAGGAGTTGAACTCGGATGCGCGTTAATGAGAGGCCTCAACGTAGGAATAAGAAAATAGTAATTAAGGTGATAATTAAGATTGCGCTCCACGAATTTTGAGCTATTATTTTCTTTTATTTTGTATTATCGCTGGCTGGAAATATATTATCTTTATATTATATTAACTTGGTAAAATAACGTATTGGTGTTGTGTATTTCGCGCTCTCTCTCTCTACCCAAAAATTACATCTCCCCGCTCCGCGGAACTGAGCTACCGAATACATTGTGCATTCGTTGCTGCACAAAATACTTCTCACCAATAGACTATTTGATCAGTTTCTGTGTTTTGTGTGGATTTCCGTGACCGTAGAAGATATATGAGTGAGGAATTCATCGGGGAAGGTCAATTTTGCCAGCAGAAAAAACTATCAAGGTTCTTATTACGACACTTTGGCTGGGCCTAGCCAGCCACCACCAGGCTATTTGTTGGAAAAGAAAAGAAAAATAACCTATATAATTACAGAGAAATTAGTAGGTGCTCATAGAGCATGAACATGTTAAGAATTTATATCTAATTTCAAAGTAAAAGTTAATCAGACGAAACTGACATTAGGACATTCCTAAGTGCTTAGGTATTCATTTTGGGGCTGCCATGGAGGAAGCGCGGTTTTAAACAGGTATTGCATATGGCTGACCATATTTCTGTGTTAACAATGTTATATTACGTAGTCAAACAGAGTCAAGATGGTAAGTGTGCGAAATTTGAATTGACGTTTGCTGGACGTTTGAGATAATGGTTTCAGTTAATTTCCATTCCTTATGATGTCAGAATACAGATTACTAAGATTTTGTATGTCTGTTCTTCTGTTGACTGTATCATTCGTGGAGATGTGGATCATTTCTTTGATTAATCTTTTGTACCAATTATTCTCTTGACTTAATATTTTGACATCATCGAAATTGAAATTGTGATCCTCAGTAAGTGTATGGAATACCAGGGCTGACTTATTTAGATCTGGACTTGATATCATAAATATGATTTGCGAAACGTTTTTTGAAATGTTGTGATGATTGTCCCACATAACATTAGTTGTAGTTTTTACAGTATATACGGTATAGAGTGTCGATTTGTTTGAGAGTGGGTGATTTGAGAGCAGAAAACAAGGAATTAAGTGTATTTGTTATTTTATAGGTATATTCGACATTCCATTAAATACTGGCTCTTAAAGAGTCAGATAAATAGGCTTGCCTGTTGTGACAACTTAGTAAGCTTTTTTACAATTGGAGCTTCCAACATCATTGGATCTTGACACGATTGCGTACTTGACCTGTTATCTTTCAGATAATGACGGCTTCCATACGACTGATTGATTTTGATGATGACCGACGACATGGATTTTGTTTTTTGATACTTTTTTTGAGAATTTGTTTTTATTGCAACGTTCTTCCTTGATGGGAGCTTCACCTCTATATATTGTGACGTGGATTTTTCTGCACCTCGGTTACTCGGAGCAAATAACCGGGAACTTACCGCGTGCACAATAACTTGGCGTCCACGATGTACCCTGGATCTAAAACAATATCGCGAAATTTGTTGGGCGCCTGGCGTAGTCAACACGCCTCGAAATCGGTCATACGATATACCGCGACCATATGCTCGGTAGCTCAGTACCGCGGAGAGGGGAGGGGTGATTTTCGGGTAGAGAGAATTGCAACCAGTAAGCCAACACGTGCTGTGGCCAAATTACTATAAAATTCCGATGGTATATTTTTCATCAGCGATAGTACAAAATAAAAAGAAAGAAAAATAATAAAGAAAAAAAAAAGAATGATAATACGACCACGCAAGTCGTCTTTCGCGATTCCAAACACAATGTTACTATTATCTAAACTAAATAAGAAAGGTAGAAATACTCCAAATAAAAATAAAAATAGAAAAATAATAACAACACCAAAAAAAAGGAATAAATCTAGGAGGCCTCTACGGCCTACGTGCGCTAGTCGCCGTCTTAACACTATCCTACTTCCTAAAAGCCAAAAACAAAATCGGTCGCGATGCGCTGCCCGCGAACGTCCTCTACACAATGGCGCTGGTCGCCAACTTAATACTAACTGATAATGCACACAAAAATGAAGAGAAGAAAAAAAAAAGGAATATTAAATAACTAAAAAGAATATTAAATAACTAAAGTGATGCGAGGCTCGTCGCGACACCCGCGATCCTCCTCTAAAAACGCATACGCTTATCAGCACGCACCCGAGCTTTACTTCCTCGGCGACGGCGGGACGCAGTCGCGAATTCGAATGCTCCCCGTGATTGCTCGCGACCTATACGATAATCGAAGATGTGTCGGATGACGTGAAATGACCCCGTGTAACGGACTTCGGTCACACTCAAGCTCGAGACAATAACGTCTCGGCTCAACCCGTGGCTCGACTCGATTTTCTGGATTCCCCGAAGTTATCGTCACTCTCTTACGCGCAACTCAGGCTACGGTCACCAAGCAAAAGAATCGGCAAACGAATTTCGAGTACTTTTCGACACGCAAACTAACAAAAGAAAACGGCTACCCTTTTTCGGATCAGCCTTGATTCAATTACCCTCGAAATTCGATCGCGAGAATGTTAACAACGCTTACCGCTCCACATCCACGCGACGAAGGGTCCAACTCCCTCGTGACGATGGCTGTCCATCATTCCTCGCGATCACCACTTCTATACAATAACGCAAACCCAAAGAAAAGCCTGACCTAACGCAACTTCGCCACGTGACTACTGTCTTAGTTGGTCGCCAGAACTCGAGTGATCTCGGATGGTCGCAACGCCGATCTCGTCGCGCTAATTTTTTTGTGACGTCATCACCCTAAGAATGCGCAACAATCGATCGGTCATCGATTTTTGGGGATTGCGCAACTTGCCGCGCACCTGTCGTCTCTACGCGGCGCAGAACTTAAGGCTAGATCGCGATGTCGTCTCCCGCGCAGCTCTACGTAGTCTTGGGGTTGGGCGGGGTGGTGCTCCCTCGTCGCTCGCTGGTGCCTCGCGGTTGCCTTGGTTGGGCGTAAGCGGGGTGAGCGGGGAGGCTGCGGCGCGCCGGCCGCCAGCGGGAATCGCGTCCGCCTTGGATTCCCTCGCTGCAGGGATCTGCGTTGCCTCCCCCTCCGCAGCCTCGGTGTCCTTCCCGCAAGATCGTCGTGATTTCGCCTTGCCTCGAAAGATGTTCGGTATTGGAGTTGGTCACTGGAGGGTAGCCGGTGCACTCGAAAAAAAATTAAAAACAAAAGCCTGAAATATCTGGGTCGCAATGCTCTATTTCGTCCCTGTCGAAGCTCGGGTGCGTGACTCCAGTTCTGGCGCTCTCTGATATTATTCCGCGACTCGATTTTCTAGACCCTTATTCCGGGATCTCGCCCAGGGTTCAGGGAGTCTTTTGTAACGGGCAGGCCTAACCGAACTGCCACGTTACAACTCCCCCCCCCCTAGACGGATCGTGGGGTGCCAGAGCGCCAGCGCTGCATCCCGCGAGCCGAACTTCGCGAGGTGACCGCAAGCTCGAAGTACTCACACGCTACTGCGCGGTACTCACCGAGAGTCCCCTCCCAAGAGGACGATAAAACAAAAAAAAACAAAAAAAAAGATTTTCTCCCGTGTCCTCTGGGATCCTTCGCGAGCTCAACTGATCCCCTTCCTCACGCCATAGTTGTCTCGGGGGGCTTTCTACTTCGCCACTGGATCTGAAATTTTTCCCAAAACCCGCCACCTGGGATCTATGAAAGAAAGCGGACGCCATTCATGTTCGGGGTTAAGAATTTATTATAATAATAAAAAAAAAGAACGACTTCAAACAAACAAAAAAAAAGGAAAGAGGGAAAAAAAAAAAATATTTTTTTTTGTGTTTGGCTTAGCCACGTCGCCCCGGCCGGCCTCTATCCCGGCCCCGGCCGGTTGCTGATGCCATAATCCGTCGACGGAGCCTCTCGACTTCCTCGACCTCCTCACTCGTTTCTTCTACTCCCCTCGCAACGGGGGTAAGGGGGATGGCTTCCCTCGCTATGGGGGACGTTGGGGCTGCCCTTGTGGAGTACCCCGGGGGGGGGAAAATCTCCCTCGCCATGAGGGAGGGAAGGCTGGCTGCTGGCCCGGTCCCCTCGCGAACGCCCCCCCTACTGGGGCGACTTGCCTGGTTGTGGCAGGCGGGGCACCTTGTCTTCGGGTATCCGGGCCATCCGCACCGTCGGCAGAATAGCCCGAGTACCCAAGGACAGTCGTGGTAGGCATGATAACCCCGCCAGCAATTCCAGCAGCCGCCCGCTGGCAGCCACTGTCGCCACTCGGGGCCTGCTGGGGCGGCTCTCCCCCAGCTGATGGTCGCCGGGGGGAGAGGGACCTTCGCCAAGACTAGAAGGTCCCGTACGGCCCGGATGTCGTCCTCCATCCTCGCGATACTTGCGTCCACTAAGGGGAAGAGTCAGTCAGGATCATAGTTATCGTCTGTGACCCCTTTCCCCTCCTCGAGAAGCCTAATTCCCCCTCACGGTTCTTCCCCGTTTCTATGCGCAATTGCCTCAGACTCCACGTACCGCTTCAAATCCTTGATGTGGTGTCGACCGCGCCCCCCTCCTTCGCTATCCTCTAATTCATAGACGACGGGCGAGATTACTTGCGCAACGCGAAATGGACCGGCAAACTTGGGGGCTAGCTTCGCAGCGACCTGTTGGGTGGCCGAGGACAGAACTCGGTTTCGCTTCCATACCCATTCCCCTACTTCGAAACGGATATCCCGGTGTCCTTGGTTATAATAGCGTGCCTGTCGCTCGTGGGCCTCCTCGAGATGTTTAGTTACTAAGTCACGCAGCTCACCCAATTTCGCCATTCGGTCCCCCCATACTTCGGGACGGGGAACGGGGATTTCCGCGGGACCTTCCGCGAGTCGTCGCAACTGCATCCGTGGTTTGGGATCGCGACCCAAGTTTAAAAACGCGGGACTGACTCTCAGTGAGCTATGCACAGCGGTATTATACGCAAATCGAAATTCGTGAAGGTGCACATCCCAATCCCGGTGATCTGCCTCGATGTAGGCCACGATCATGGTTTTTAATACGCGATTCACCCTCTCCACGGGGTTAGCTTGCGCGTGGTACGGCGGTACTTTCGCGTGGGTAATATGGTATGCAGCGCACAGTTCGTCGACGGCCTTATTCGCGAATTCAGTGCCGTTATCCGTCAGGAGCACCTCCGGGGTACCCCATCGGGACAGCACGAGATCTTCCAGCGCGGCAAGGATGTTTTTCGCGTTGGATTTTCGCAATGGCGCTACCTCCACCCACCGGGTAAACAGATCTTCAAAAACCAACAAATACTCGAACCCGGCGCGACTTCGGGGAAAGGGACCCATGACGTCCGCCGCAACCACAGTCCAGGGCGTGTCGACGACCCGTCGACCCATAAGGCCCGCTGGTGGCACCTGTTGTACTTTGCACTCTTGGCAACGCTCGCACGCTCGAACCATCAAAACTATATCGCGATACATTCCGGGCCAGTAGTAGTCGGCCCTCGCTCGCGCGTAGGTCTTCTCGACGCCAAGATGCCCTGCCTGGGGGTCCTCGTGGACTTCCGCAAAAATCCGCGATCGCTGCTCCCTCGGGAGCACCAATTTCCACGGCGCCAAGTCCGCTAGTATTGGCTCGACTAAGGGGTCCGCCCGGAGATGGTAGAGACGCCCCTCGACCACCGACCAAGTTCGGAACTTGTGAGGGTAGTCCAGGACGTCCTTAACGCGATGTTGGTACCAGGGATCGACTACGACTTCCCAGACGGCCTTACGCTCCGTCCCTGGCTTGCCGTCACCAGCCACGTCGAGGGCGGCTAGCTGTTCCGTCCCCTCGTTTTCGCCCTCGTACATTCGCGATAGCGCATCGGGCACATGGTGCATCGCCCCCTTTCGATGTTTGATCTCGCAATCGTACTCGAGTAAGTCGAGCGCCCACCTAGCCAACCGACCCGTCGGATTTCGCAATTCCCGCAACCACTTTAAACTCGCGTGGTCGGTTATTACCGTGAAGTGATATCCTTCTAGGTATGCTCTAAACTTTTTAACGGCCCAAATCACCGCGAGACATTCCTGCTCGGTTGTGGAATACTTCCGTTCCGCATCCGACATTGTCCGACTCGCGTACGCGATCACACGCTCAATACCGCCAATGGTCTGTGTCAAGACTGCGCCAATGCCAAAGCTACTCGCATCGGTCTGTACTGCGAACTCGTGCTCAAAATCGGGACACGTTAAAACTGGAGCCGACGTTAACGCGGCTTTTATGCGTTTGAACGCCGCTTCCTGCTCGCTACCCCAGTCCCATCTCTTATCCTTACGCAATAGCCGGGTAAGGGGTTCCGCCACGCTCGCGAACTCGGGGATGAATTTTCGATACCACGACGCCATACCCAAAAATCGCCTCAATTGCCGCAGGTTTCTCGGCGCGGGATATTCGAGAATCGGTTCCACCTTGTCGGCATCGACCTGTAGGCCGTCCTGGTTCACCTTGAACCCTAGATACCGAACTTCGCTACGACAAAACTCACACTTTTCCGGGTTGATGGTAAGCCCGGCCAACACTATCCGTTCGATAACGCGGGATAGCCATTTTAAGTGCGAACGAAAATCGGTGGTCACTACAATAATGTCGTCGAGATACGCGAAGGCATGCGGCTCCATCTCGGGAGTAATTAATTTGTCTATTAACCGTTGAAAGGTGGCCGGGGCTCCGGTAAGCCCGTATGGCATCCGCACAAACTGAAATAATCCGCGACCGGGGACCGTAAACGCCGTTATTTCGCGACTCTCGGGTGTCAAGGGAATCTGGTGGTAAGCTTGACTCAAGTCTATAGTCGAGATGTACTTGGCCGACCGCAATTTATCCAAGATACCGTTCATAAACGGGATCGGATACGCATCTTTTTTCGAAACGCTATTGACTTTTCTAAAATCCAAACAAAACCGGTATTTCCCGTTTGGCTTTTTGACCATCACGATTGGCGTCGACCACGAACTTTGGGAGGGTTCGATCACTCCATCCGCGAGCATACGGTCTACCTCCTCGTTAATAGCTTCCTGCACTTTCGGGGATACGAGGTAATACCGCTGTTTAATCGGGGCGCTTCCCTGCACGTCTATTTTGTGCTCCGCGAGATGAGTGAGACCCAAGTCTCCCGAGACTTTCGGTAATTCCTTCGCTAAGAATTCCCGTAGTTCGCGATTCTCGGTATCCCCTAGCTCTACGATACCGCTGCAACTTGACACCTCGGTAACGGGGATCGGGTGACCCTCCTCAAATTTTCCCTCGTATTCCGGAATAGTCGCGATTCTCCATGATTCGCGCGCGCCGTCAATCGAAAAGCCAAATTTGCGCACGAAATCCATTCCCAGAACGCAATCTCCAACTAAGGTGGGGATAATCCGCAACGAAAACTTATGCGCGACACCCAGCAACGTTATCGGCAGCTCTACTTCCCCGGTTATTGATTCTACCGATCCATTCGCCAATACGACACTCGAACAGCTGGGTGATTTTACCGGTCGCCCGTACTCTAGCGCAATTTGGTGTCCGATCGTACCGAGAAATGTTCGCGATGAGCCGGTGTCTAACAACGCCCTGACCCATGTGCCCCCGATACACACCCGCAAAAACCAGCGTTGACCGAACTCCATGGTCTGCATCGGAAAACACGTCGCGATTTCCCCTTCGACGCCACGCAATGCCGTGGTGTCTTCCACTCGGGGCGCCGCGCCGACACTTAGCGAGGCTGCCCTCCCTGGTTTCCCGAACACCGCGGACAATTCGTCGAATAGACGCCGTCGTACCCGCAATGGTAGCAAAAGGTTCGCAAGGGGTCCGGACAGCGACTGAATCGGTGACCGGGACGATGACAATTCATGCATAGCTTTTTGTCCCACACCTTGTCGCCACGAAATTGTTCGGCCCGGGACACGCTAGGGGCCGGCTGGTTAACCGAGGGGGTCGCTCCCCTCCTTGGTCCTCGCGCGGGTAACTTTGGCGAGGTCGGCCTCGTTGAAGCCGGGCTTCCGCCACTTGGCTGTGCGCCGCTAGACTTACCCCTCTGGGTCGCCACCGCCATAGCCTTCAGCAATTTCTCCTCGAGCCCTTTCACCTGGGCCGCGAGTAGCTTCTCGATCGTCTGCGCTACGGTTGACTCGACCCCTGGTTCGGTAATTGCGGCTAATCCCGGTTCGCCTCGAGCCGCCGCGGTTTTGGTCCGGCACGCTAGTTCACTAATGAAGGATTCTTTCGGCGTGGGCGGGGGGCGGTATTCGCGAGATAACGCGAGGTTTCGTTCCCGCTCCGTGGCGAGATAGATTAATTCGCTCCACGTACGAATTTCCCTTCTACGGAGGACTTCGCGAATTTCGGGACGCAGGTTCTTAAAGGCCAGGTCTAGTTGCTGTTCCATCGTGTACGGACGCGGCATCCGTTTCAACAACCCTCGAACGCAGGAAAGATATTCCGTAACTGACTCTACTGGTCCCTGAGTTCGCGACCTAGCCTGGTCCTCCACACGACTTCCGACTGTCCCGTCCCCGAACCACAAACGTAATGCCGCGCGAAACTCATCGTACGTGACCCAGCTGTCCCGTTCGCAACGCAACCATTCCAAGGCTACGCCCGAGAAGATCATCGTGAGCGAACTCAACACTTCGTTCTCGCTCAATTCCGACAAACTACGCCACTCTTCCAACCGCGTCAAGAAATCCTCGACACTCGGCTCGCCAATCCCAGAGAACTTGAGGTTCCACCCTCGCAGGGCCCTCGGGATGTCACGTATTGTTTCCCGGGTACGCGATTCGATGTTTGAATCCCGGGTACGCGATTCGATGTTTGAATCCCGGGCCCAGGTCGGCCGGGCAGCGGTCGCCATATCGCGAGGAATTGTGGCGGGATCGACCGGCAGCGACCGGAACTCGACCCGCGGAGCTGGCGGCCCCGCTACTAGCCGGGTAGAATCCCCGATGGGTTCCTCGAGCCCATGTCGATGCCCCTGGATCGGGGAGGCCTCTCCCCAGTGGCCCTGGGCTCCGCTAGCCATCGAAAACGGAATCGAGTGGAAGGGTATTCGCGTCGGAACCTGGTACGCGGTCGGTCGCGCGGTGCTACCATACACCGCCGAGGTGGTGATAGCCGCTGAAGCGACGGCTACGCTCACCACCGTACTCGTCGTCGCTACCGTGGTTAGCCGGGTCGCGATGGTAATATTCACTGGCTCTAACAGCCGCGAATCGCTAGCCCTTCGGGGCTGTTCCCTCACCGGTTCCGTAACGGTCGCCAATTCGGCCAACCCCGCGAAGACATCCTCGTCCTCTGGTTCCCAGGTGACCGTCAAATCCCCGCGCTCACGCAAGAGGTGCCGTACGTACCGGTCACGACGCACCAGTATGCTACCGGTGGAATTTACCCTCGCGGTCACTAACGCCAACTCGAGCTCATCGCTCGTCATGTCATACAACCACGCGCCAATGGGTACCTCCGCCATGTTGACTTTACCCGCGAAAATAAAGAGCAGAAATGAAGGTAAAAGCACGCAAAAGAAATGAGAAGTGATGAAATTACCAGAACGCAAAATCAAACTGTTCGAATCAAAAGACAAAAGCCGTAGGTAGAGTCTGAGCGCAAGCAAGGGTATCCAATATGGACCCCTCGTATTAGTGAAGTCACCGCTAATATTTTAACAAAAGCGCCAGCAAAGGAAATATTGCACACAAAATGAAACAAAACCACAAAAGAAAACAACAAACCAAAAACAAAAGACGAGCTGAGAAAAAAAAAAACAAAAAAAAGAAAAGAAAAGAAAAGAGAGAAAAGAAAAGAAAAGTATATTGTCGCGTCAGCAACAAACAAAAAAAAAATAATCTTTGACCGCAATGCTAAAAGCCGTCGTTGAACACACAACAAAAAAAAACAACAAAAACAAAAAAAAAAAAAAAAAAAAAAAATTAATTCCGAAACCGCAGAAGACAGTGTAAAACCAAAAAGAAATTCGAAATCAAAAATAATAACAAAAGAAAATAAAATATGACACAATCAAGAGATAGGCGATAATGGCAGGCGATTTTATTCCTATTACTAGAAATGTAAGGTGTGAATATACACGGGGTACTTTTTCGTCACCCGGTATATTCGTTAAATCGTAGCCTGAGTCGTAAATCGCAACCTTTCGATGTTATCCGCCACCCTTTGTATTCAATTTTATTTCCTCGCTACGTATTTACACCTGTCCCGCTGTGCTCCAAACGTCAACACGCTTGACCGAAGTGTCTCGCGACCTCTCTCCCCCGAATTCTCCGAACGCTGTTGTTTGGTTCCGCGCGCGCTAGCCGTTGCTAAGTCGAAATTTCCGAAACGCGCAACGCTACTATCTTTCTTGGAAATTTACAGCGGAAATTTCGCGAAGGCCCCACGTTGGGCGCCAATTTGTGACGTGGATTTTTCTGCACCTCGGTTACTCGGAGCAAATAACCGGGAACTTACCGCGTGCACAATAACTTGGCGTCCACGATGTACCCTGGATCTAAAACAATATCGCGAAATTTGTTGGGCGCCTGGCGTGGTCAACACGCCTCGAAAGATGTTCGGTATTGGAGTTGGTCACTGGAGGGTAGCCGGTGCACTCGAAAAAAAATTAAAAACAAAAGCCTGAAATATCTGGGTCGCAATGCTCTATTTCGTCCCTGTCGAAGCTCGGGTGCGTGACTCCAGTTCTGGCGCTCTCTGATATTATTCCGCGACTCGATTTTCTAGACCCTTATTCCGGGATCTCGCCCAGGGTTCAGGGAGTCTTTTGTAACGGGCAGGCCTAACCGAACTGCCACGTTACAATATATGGATGTATATACCGGGAAAATCTCTAGAAACTATACAGTCAATACGCATGTACCAAATAATTCAATCTTATTGGTCGGTGAAATTGCCCCGGGCCGATGTTTTCATCTGCTGAGCAGGGGACCAACGTACACCAAATGAGACAAGAGCTGTACGTCTCTGGCGCGTGAAACCGCAGATTGAGGTCATGTTGCTATTTATTTTCACGTAGCCTGAATTGTCTAAGAAGAATAGTATCGTCCAGCAATACTGTGGTCGATAGCGGAAGATATTCAACCGACGAAATAAAGAATTCAAGGAAAAAGCAAATATCAAATGATACAGAAATTGGGTGTTATTTATTGATAGGAGAAATCTGAAATTCAATGTAAAATGTCATTGACAAGTGGGAGTCTGAACAAACAGAGGTAGGTAAGTTGAAACAACGTTTATTGTGAGCAAATTCTTTATTTACATCAAATTAAAAATGCTTCTTATTCACGATTTATGTTTTGTCCATTTTATTGGAAAGTAGTTGTATCCAAAAATATCAAAAGCTTCTGTCTGATGATAATAGCTTCTGATATTTTCAGGTACGACATAATTCATCGTCAAAGCGGGACTAAAGTTGTCAGGCTTGGAAGCATGTAGGTAAATTTCTAATTACGTGATCTTTGACTATTACAATATTTTAACATGGATTCAATGATAAAATTCGTTTTTTTAGCAGGCTCCAAGTTAAACTTTGGTTAACACGAGGAAAATTATGCCTTACCTGATGGTCAAAACGTTTAGGTGGCAAGGATCCTGCAGGTTTCTCGAGCGGTGCAATCATTACAACCATCGAACCTGGTTGTTCCGTCGGACATCAGGTGCCAGAGTGAATTTCATCAGGCCATCGCCACCTTCTTAATATCAGTTGAGGCAAAATTGAAGAGCGGGATATACTACAGATCATAATGGCTGAATATCCCATCATTTTACTTTGATCGAGCCAATAGCGATAAGTTTGTTACTTAACCGTTGCAGCTAATTCATTCTACCGATGAATCACTTTGTGCACCATTGTAATTCAAGCATTATTATTGACCAGCATTATTTTTCAAATTTGATACCATTCAGTTTAGTATTTTATTTTGAAGATTACTTTTACTCTCTTTGGCATAAAATTCAGATAAATGGTCCTTCAGTTTCTCACTTAGATTGTAGGGTCGAATTTTGCTAGGCAAACTGAACCAATTCAAATATAGAAATGTTAAATAACTTCAGTTAAAAATGTATTTAAAGTTCATCTTAGTCGACGGTGTCATCTGGCTAGCTAGTTGCAATTATCACCCGTGCTTTGGTCTCGTGGAACCCCAGTGAAGTGTAAAAAATGCATTCACTCACTAGTACACGTTGCTTTGCGAATAATCACTTGGTCTGCTATAGGATTTACTCACTCGCTAACTTTTTTATCACGAATCTGCATCAGAGAGTTATCCTGCAATTTATCGATAGCTTAAAATCAAATTCAATTTTACACCCTTTACGGGGTCCTACGCTAAGAATAAAAGCTTGTGAATCTCCATTGACCGCAATTGTATTGCGCGTCTCTTCCTCGAGATCAACTGGTAGTGCCCCTACTCCACACCGATGTCGCCACATATTTCATAGTTATATATCGAAAAAGTCGGCCCTGTACCCTTGTCCCCTAGATCTAGACATTCTTCTTTTTTGTGCCGACAAGCCACAATCAAAAGATAAAAAATAAAATAATAAAGTGCACAAAAAACATTAAAAATGTTCAGAAACCGGAGCAGAAGTACAGATTCGGGAAAAGAAAACGACGGAGGACTACTGGAAAAACGAATAAAACGATTGGAACGAAAATTGGCGAAGAAAAAGACGAAAAAGAAACGGCGTCGCAGGCACGCCTCGTCGTCGTCGTCCGACTCGCGCTCGCCGCGAGATCATAACCTCGAAAGAGAAGACGCGGCTACGAATCCCCGACGAGAAATTGGGAAACTGACAGTTTTTCACGAAATAATATGGAAAATGGTAAGTTGTCTCCCCGCTGTCCTCGGAATCCCCATGAATGGGAGAGGAAAAGGGAAATATTTTGCAGGCTAGGTCGTCTTACCCGTCAAGCGTGATCATTTTGCTGTAGCGAATTCGGCACTCTGCAGGGCTGTAGCCCTTAGAGAGGAGTTGTAACTCATGCCCAACAAATTGGAAAATCCAAAACGATGCCACTCGTAAGGTTTCAACCAATCGAGGAAGCTGTAGCGATGGCAAAAATGTATAAATACATATATGTATATATATATATATATTTATAAGAACATTATTGAAACGAAGCCGCAACTGTGATGTATCACATAGAAAATATTCCTCATTCATGCATACAGGTCGGGCCTCAGGTTCACAAGCCGACGATACAGCGACCGGGGAAGTACCCGTCGTCGAACCACAGGGAGACGCGAGACGCGCTGAAGAAATCGATCCCACAACTACGAGAGCTGAGACACCACCGAACCCAGGAGTCGATGAGTCAGGGGGACTGGCAGAAAACGTCCTCAAAGCTATGGGGAAACGGATTGCCCCAGACAGGGTCCTGGGACCGGAACTTCCAAAACCTATCGCAGTGCGATGGGAGGAAATATTCAAACAAGGTCTGCCACCAGAGCTAAAGACGTCAATCATCGAAAAATACCCTCCGCCAAGCAACTGCATGTTCATTGATCCGCCAAAAGTGAATCCCGAGCTAAAAGCGGCCTCAACGGAGGCGGTCGTAAAACGAGATAACCGCATCATCTCAAAACAAGAAAGGATTGCAGCATGCCTTTCCGCTCAAGGGAAAGCTTTGGCAACAATCATAAAAAGGGATAACGATACTGACCTTGCATTAATAGAATCGATCAGCGACACGGCGAGACTTCTCGCAGATCTTCAACGCGAAGAAACCGCAGTAAGGAAAAGCCTTATCTTAGCGCCACTAAAAATATCGGTGAAGGACGCACTGCAAAATTCAACAACAGACGAATGGCTATGCAGAAAGGATCTCGAGGATCGGTTGCGGTCAGCGAAAAAACTTGGAACCGTCACTTAATGAGCTAAAACCTGCAATAAAAAATCAAACACCAAAGAATTCAAAAAACTTCAAGACCTCGCCGCGTTACCAAGCGCAAAAAATACAATCGGGAACGACCGGGGGGCAAAAATACACAGGATTTCAAGCGCAGAAGAAATACCCATCCCAGCGAACACAGCCGAGCCAATCACACCACAAACCGTATCAGCGAAGAGACAACAACTCTCAGAAACGACGACGGTAAACCTTGTAGGTATCACGGCAGGTAGATTACAATTTTTCTTAAAATATTGGCGAGCAGTAACGTCGGATCAAAAGATCCTTTCATGGATCCAGAGATACAAAATACCGTTTTCACTAACAGTCGAACAAAACAGGGTGCCTATCGAACCCGCGCGGTCCCCCTCAGAAAAACATGAAACCTTAAAACTAATAGACGAACTGCTCAGAAAAGGAGCCATCGCTAAATGTAATCCGGCAAAAAATCAATTCATCTCAAACATTTTCCTACGACCGAAACCCGACGGTTCGAAGCGGTTGATTATAAATTTGAAGGAACTGAACGCTTTCGTCATAACGGAACATTTCAAAATGGAAGACCGGAAAACAGCTCTCAGACTCATAAGCCCTCAGTGCTTTATGGCCACTTTGGACCTTAAAGACGCGTATTACCTGATTCCACTCGCGAAAACACACAGAAAATACGTACGGTTCCAGTTCGTTTGCCGTTCGGCCTTAGCGTCGCTCCGTTGGTTTTTACGAAAATAATGAAACCAGTAATTTCGCACCTGAGGAAAAGAGGATATTTGTCCGTGCTATATCTCGATGATTTTTTACTTTTTGGAGACACGTACACCACGTGCCAAGATAACGTTAGAGAGACTTGCAAACTCCTGAAAAAACTAGGATTCATTATAAACGAAAATAAAAGTCAAATCACACCGTCCCAACGTTGCAAATTTTTAGTGTTTTATTTTGATTCCGTACGATGAACTGTAGAATTAACAAAAGAGAAAAAAGAAAGTATCAAAGAAAAAAGCGCTCAGTTGAAAATTCGAGATTCCGTAAAAATTAGGGAATTCGCACAATTCCTCGGTACTTTAGTGTCAGCGTGCTTTGCGGTCAACTACAGCTGGGGCCATACTAAAGCTTTTGAGCGAGAAAAATACTTAGCCCTCAGATCCAACGGGGAAAATATGAGGGATACATGAATGTGCCGGAAACTCTTTCGCCGGATCTCACCTGGTGGGAATCAAAGATTGAATCCTCAATGAACCCAATTCGAGATTCGAATTTTACTCTTGAGATCTTTTCGGACGCCTCGCTATCGGGATGGGGAGTATTTTGCAAAGGCGAAAGATCTCACGGACACTGGAATGAGAACGAGCGACTGTCCCATATAAATTACCTCGAGTTATTGGCAGCCTTTTTTGGCCTCAAATGCTTCGCGAAAAACTTAGAAAACCGTCAGATACTCCTTAGAATAGACAATACAACCGCGATCTCGTACATCAATCGAGAAGGAGTAATTCAATACCCCCACTTAAACAAAGTAACAAGAAATATCTGGGATTGGTGCGAAAATAAAAACATATGGGTATTTGCGTCTTATATAAGTTCAAAAATGAACGTAGAAGTGGATGAAGAATCCCGCAGATTGGAACCGGAAACCGAATTCGAATTAGAAAACACAACTTTTCGAACGATTGTTGAAAAATTCGGGATGCCTGAGATAGACTTATTTGCGAATCGAAAAAACGCGAAATGCAAAAAATATATTTCTTGGCGAAGAGACCCTGGGTCTGTAGCGGTAGACGCTTTTACGGTCCCATGGAACCAATATTTCTACGCTTTTCCACCCTTTTCACTAATTTTACGCACACTACAAAAAAGCGAACGCGAAGAAGCGCAAGGGATCGTAGTAGTACCAGAGTGGCCAGCTCAACCCTGGTACCCCAAATTTCAGGCAATGCTCGTTGCAGAGCCCATTGTCTTCAAACCTAACATTAACTTAATAATTTGTTCTAACAGGGAACCTCACGCAATTTGGTAGAACATTTCCCTGGTTGCCGGAAAGCTATCGAGCAGGCATTCGAAAGGAGAAAATTACCAGAAACAGCAATCCAGATCATGACATCATCCGTAAGCGAATCGTCGCTTAAACAATATGACGGCGCGTTAAAACGCTGGTGGATCCATTGCTCCGAGAATAACATTTCTCCATACGAAGCAATGGTGTCAGATATTTTAAAATTCCTCGCAAAAACATACGACACGGGAGCCTCCCATGGGTCGCTCAACACCCTCAGATCCGCAATTTCGCTTATTATCGGGCCGGAAGTGGGACAAGATCACCACATCAAAAGGTTTTTCAAAGCAGTACACAGCTTGAGACCAACGAGACCAAAATACGATTCAATCTGGGAACCAAAGATTGTTCTTAATTATTTGAAGTCTCTGCCAAAAAATGAAAATCTCTCGCTGAAAGATTTAACCATGAAACTGATTACCCTGCTAGCCTTAATCACGGGACATAGGATGCAAACATACTCAAAAATAAACATCGAGAATATTCAAAGAGTGGGCAATGCGTTCGAGATTAGAATCCCGGATCGAATCAAAACTACGGGCGCTAATCGAAAACGGCCGATATTAATCATACCCTTCTACGCGGAAGACGAAAAACTTTGTTCGGCATCAGCCTTACAAAACTATCTGGAGAGAACAAAAACCTCAAGAGGCTCCACGATAGATCTCTTCCTATCGTTCAAAAAACCATTTCAAGTCATCTCATCGCAAACCCTCAGTCGATGGGTCAAATTAACATTGAAAAATAGCGGAGTATATACAGACAAATTTACAGCACACAGCACACGCCACGCATCCCCGTCTGCAGCAAAAAGAAACAACATCGATATAGAAACGATAAGAAAAACTGCAGGCTGGACAACGGGATCTGAAGCCTTCGCAAAATTTTATCATTTAAATGTCAGTAGAGATAAGGATTCTTACGCACGAGCGATCTTGAACTTGCAATAACATTAGTAGTGTTAAGACACAACGTATAACACAAAACTAATAAATAATATTGGTTGCCGTTATTAGCTTTAAACATCTACCAGTTGATCTCGAGGAAGAGACGCGCAATACAATTAAATGATTAAACGAACTTACCAAGTGAAGTTCTATCATAATTGTATGAAGCGCCTCTTCCGAGATGATCAACACCCACCCAAAAATACCCATCTAATACACGATTACATACCCCTAATACAACGGCAACGCTTTCAAAGAATGTCTAGATCTAGGGGACAAGGGTACAGGGCCGACTTTTTCGATATATAACTATGAAATATGTGGCGACATCGGTGTGGAGTAGGGGCACTACCAGTTGATCATCTCGGAAGAGGCGCTTCATACAATTATGATAGAACTTCACTTGGTAAGTTCGCTTAATCATTTAATTATTTCGGCATTTCATGTAAGCATTTTCTGGAACAAAAAAATCTCATCCTGAGATTGGAAATGGAACCTGAAACGCAGAAATTATTTAGTGGCACAAATTGAGAACCAAGAATCTTATAATGGTTTCTGCAACACAGGGACTCTTTTCAAATATCCTTGTTACAAGCTGATGTTCAGAGGACTATGAACAAGATATTGTATCGGATTACATTATTTGGAAAAAAAATCTTCATGAACTTCATTGAAAATTAGATATTCATTTATTTTGATGGAACAAGGGAGGCAATCTTGAATCCAATTAGTCAATATCCTCGTATTAATGTTCTGACATTACTCTAAAACATGATTGTCCTTGAAGCTAATTGTGACGTTAAGGCGCATTGTGAGAAAGTTGATTTTCAATTTGACCTACCGGATATGATTTACGTTCCTGAGTTCTACGCTTCCGATTTGATTTATTTCTTTGTTTCGAACGGCACTGACACGAAATACAGAAATGATTTTGATGAATCTAATATTACTTGAATTTTCAATTCGAGTATTACGTCCCCTCCATTTATTTATTCGAACGTTATTGAAAATCTGCGAAATGAACTCTGATAATCACAGGAAGATTTTTAATAGGAGTCGCAATACTTTTTTGATCCAAAAAAATACATTGACTATCGACTATTGGTAAATTTTGTTGAAACATTTTCGAAAAAAAAGATTCACAGTTCTATTACCGTCAGTGATATATTCAAATTTCTTGAACGCTTGGTTTATTGTCTCATCTCCAAAAGCGATAAAATTCAATATTACCGCCTGAAATCACAAGAGAGTGAGAAAGTTACTCAGCTGCCTGAAAGTGGCGATGATCTTTGTACGTGTGATAAATTGAATAGGTAGATAACAGTGAATATTACAGAAGTCATTATTTTGACCACATCAGCTGTTGATAGAAATAAATTTGATTGCTATTTTTAGTGAACGAAATAATCAAAGTGATCAAACAAAGTGTTTTCACCTACCTGCTGCGTTTCTTCCAAGCACCCAACATCTAAGCAGATTTCTGATTTCAGTTGAATATAGCAAATTTTCAAAGAGTATTAGCATTAGGTTTCGACCGTTCTTTGAAGAATCAACTTTTCGACTCAATAACAAATGCTTTCCGAGTCACTACCTCGACTGTTTGAGATTCTAACCTTGAAAATTTATATAAACCACATTGCCCTCAGAAACAGAGTTTGAAGCTTCAGCTCATAATATATACTAATACAAGGCACACGAAAACAAAATAAATTCGAACTTACAGGTGATAAGAGAAATTAAAGACAATGTAGTCAAGGCGGCTAGGTGGTCTAGTGGAGTAAGGCTCCGGCAAATCATCTCTAGACATCATTGTCTTTAATTTCTCTGATCACCTGTGAGTTCGAATTTATTTCGTTTTGTTAAGATTGCGTTTAGTTGAGATTGCGTATAGCTAAGATTGTGTTTTCTTTGTGTCTATTTAGGTAGTAGTTAGGATTCAAAGGTTGTGTTATCGAGCTTTGGTTGCATTTGAATTACGCTAGAGTTTAATAATTTGTTCAGTTTAATTTTGCATAATGTCCAGCACTGTACATTTTGTTTAGTTGAGCTAAGTCAAGATTTTAGTTACGTTAAGGTAGTTTAAGTTGGAATGAGAATGAGGAATGAGATGATAAGATTACTACAATGATCGAGGGAAAGTGACGAGATAAAGGAGACATGTGGCAATACGCCGGACGTAACAGCGTGTTGGTGCCGAGTGTTTCTCTGTCTCTCCAAAATTACTCCTCCCCTCTCCGTGGTACTAAGCTACCGAGTATATTAGTCGAGGTTTAGCGAATTTCGAGGTGCGTTGACCACGCCAGGCACCCAACAAAATCTCGTGATATCTTTTGTAAAATTCAATTCTTTACAGATTAGATCGCGGGCCGCCAAATTATTGTACGCGCTATAAGTTCTCGGTGTTACGTCCGCAGCATTGCTGCGGCGTACCTTTTTCAAAATCACAATATAACTACGACTCTCAACACGTGGAGTGCTTCCCAGAATTCCCTTTCAATGCTGTAACGAAAGCTACGGTCATAAATAACATTAAAATATCGTGTTGCCTAGACCGGCGAGTTCCACACATCCTGGCAAAAGTCACGTAGAGACCAATAATGATCCCTAGTATAAGGTTCAACTTTGTTTCTAAAAACTGATACCAAAAACTGAGAGAAGAGACTGATGAATCAGCATCAGTAGCGCTCAGCCTGAAATATCGCTCTTTTTAAGTCAAAATCATCATCAATAATTAGGATAAGCCACTACCTTTGGAACCACCAAATTCAAATATATTATCTGTTAAGATGTGTGGATGAACGCGTAAGAATTATCTTAAGATACTTTTTGTCAACGTCTTACACATGTAAGCGATGAGATTGAGGATCGTCGGAACACCGTCGAAGAGCGCGAAGTAACGCTGACCGTGTAGATTTGGGCACCAGGAGGTCGCCCTCGCACTTCATTGGCTAATTACCGTTGTAACTTATTGCAACTGCAGCTCTTCGGACCCTCAGGCCCAAGAAGTCATGTCTTTCGTCTGTCAAGTCGGGAAGTGCGTGGACGTCTACCCGGATTAGCCCTCTCGAGCAAGAGTAGATAAATCTCATCATTTCGCGAATAGACATTTTTATGATAATCGATTTTTCCCAATAAAATCAAGTTCGGCCCTGATTCAAACTGAATCAGGTAATATTGAGTGCTTATAATAATAACTACCTCCATTATCATCTTTAATTAATAATTGCTAGAATCATTTTCAATATATTATATACTAGCAGCCCATCCCGGCTTCGCACGGACATATAATAATATAATAAAAGAAAATACACAATGTTTACAGTGAGTTTCTAAAAAAATAACATTTGTATTATTACATAATATTATTATATGCTCGTGCGAAGCCGGGATGGGCTGCTAGTTTTTGATAAAAGGACGCTTATTGTGACGGGGTGATAGTTTTGATTATATAAAAATTCTCAAAATAATTTGCGTGTCTTAAAAAATTAGAAAAAAAATCAGAGAGCTCTTCGACTATAGTACAAACATATAAAAAATCATCGATGAAGTTGGAAGGGGTCAGGGTCAAACATTGCCCGAATCGGTGAAAAATAGATATAGATATCCTATAGATCATCTCCTCATATAAAAGACATGTGCATGAATCGGCTGTCTCGGATATAAGAGTCTCACAGCTCTTGAGAATGTACTTGTTATTACATAAAATGAAAATAATAAATGCTTGAATCGTCAAAAGTATGACAGACATCATACCGGCCCTCCACTCTGGGTTCATTATTGATCGGGCGCGAGAGAGAACGCACCATGGCTCCAAACGAGATCGAAAGAGTTAGCACGATCACCCCAACTCGCCGGTCGAAGCCAACACATCAACACTGTACGCATTAGTATAGAGCGCTGTACGTAAGCCACACGAGCAAAAGCGCCACCAGCGACACCTAGCTGTTGGGGTAATAGCTCGCCCGAGCACCCCAACTTTTCTTGCTTCAAATAGCCTGCAGGCCGTACGCTTCTATAAGCCTCTATCTTCGTTGGTCGAACGGAAGAACAACGATTCATCGATACATGGGCGCGGGGGGGCATCTATATCAAAACTTCCGCTGGTAAAACAGCTGCCTATCTGACGGTGAAAACTCCAATTCTTTATTCTCATTCATCACTCACGTGTCACACCAACGATAGGTAAGGCTGCGGATAACATCATCTTGCAGCGGATACTTGAAACAGACTTGATCGGTGGAACAGTGGCTGATTAATACAGGGGGGGGGGGGGGGCTACTTATAGTAACATATCCGTTGTTGAAACAATAAAGATGTTTGCTATTTAATGGCAAAAACTCAAAATGTTCGCTCATCTGACAACAAAATTCGAAATGTTCACCCAACCGGTAGCACAAAATCTTATTATCTGACTTTCTGTCGGTAAAATTGACTGAAAATACACGTGGCACTATCTTTAGTAACGCTCTGTTCGGTAACACTTTCACTACTATGCCAGAAATTATTACTCCTCGTAGCTAACATACCGACTATCGATAAGGTAGAAATAGGAACTGACCGTACGCTGTCATAGTAGGACAGAACTATTGTATCAATCACACTAATGAATCGATATTGCCGTTGATAGGGTATCCAGTATATACATCCTACCAAAACATACCAAATTTTCACTGATCTCCAGAAAAATCGAAATTGAATTTTTTTTTTTTTTTTAGAAGAATGAATTTTTTTCAAGTCGTTATATTTTCTGTAATTTTGCAATCTTTTTGGATCTTCACATCTGATTCGACAGAGTGGGAAATGGCATGGAAGGCTACGTGTGATTTTATGCTTTACGGCACTTATCTTATTATATATGAAACTATTAACGGATTGTCACACAATACGACTACTATTCGTTAATTTCCGATTATTTTCTTGGTATCCGAAGATACGTCGATACTCGAAATGCTTTTGAGTTTTTTTCCCAAGTTATAATGATACTGACTTAACGAATAAGTATTTGTTTTTGGGATATGCAGGTCAGTGAAAAACCGTCAATTTGCTAACGTTTTGGCCCGGGGGCCCTCCTCAGAACGAATTTTGCCATTAAATTTTTCTAGTGAATTTGACTCAAGATGCGAGCTTGGGAGTTCCGGATTGCACTGTATAATTGTAATGTAGTAGTATTCAAAAAGAATTTTATTCAGTAAATCTGTTTCATCGTCATGTCCACATCAAGTTTCAGCATCCAAAAAATTCTCGCTCCAGATTATTAAAAAAAATTCGTTCTGGCGACGGCCCGCACTGGGGCCGAAACGTTGGCAAATTCACGTTTTTTCACTGACCTGCATATCCTAGAAACAAATACGTATTTGTCATTATCGAGGTCAAGAAAATCATATTCGTGCTGACTTTACACCCCTGATTATGTTTTGAAATTACATTGAAAGTTACAAGAAAAATAAATAAGTATTAGCCAATTCTACGAGGTATTGTTGAAGCGACTTGTCGCCAAAGCGTCTTCCCACGAGATGATCGACTCGTGATAGAAATCGGATATTTGTATTTCGTTAGCTTGAATTTGCTCGATATTATGTTTTGAAATACTCGCTTGACCCCTCAGGCTGTCTGTAATACAAAACTATGTCTATGTCGATTATATTGTCTCTAGGTATCATTCTCTGTACTAGGTTACTAAGTGTGCATCGGTGAAACTGGTAGACAACTACACACTCGTATCACTGAACTGTAACGTGGCGTTTTTTGTTGTGCGTTCCATACGGCTCCCCGAACCCTAGGCGGAACCTAAAATTGGGGAATTCGCGATCGGATCGCTAATAATTTCGTAAAAGAGTGCCAAGACAAAGGTCACGCATCTGATACTCTGAGAGGGGACACTTTACGGGCTAGCGAATACGATTTTCCGGATATTTGTTGATTTTTTTGTTTCGAGTAAATGCGACATTATATACGGGATCGGCGGCAAATTCAACAGCGTCATAGGACTACAGTTACGGAGGATCGTGACAAGAGGTCGTTCTCACACCAGGCTACGGAGAGAGCGCCAACGTAGAGCTCTGCCGCGAGGGAGAACAAGGCGGACGAGACTCCCGTTGGTAGCCGGCGAGCCGTAGCCTCCCCTCACCACGCTGACGTATGCATCCTCGCGAACCCATCATCACGCCACTTCCGAATGAGGGAACACTGAAGAAACATACATCCAATCAGCATTTCGCGAAAGCTGAAGTTACCGATAGCGATAAGTTAGGCTATAAGGATTTCGTGAGACGAAAACCAATTAGATCGGGAGAATTTTTCGTGACTGACAGCGCCTATTGTAAGAGGCATGTTCGAATTTTGGCTCCGTGTAGCGAAGCAGAGCTCTTGAGTCCTGGACCGGTGTAGGAGAGTTGGTGTGGTTGCGAAGCGGTAAGTGCTGTTAATTCTTCGTGAGCATATTTCGAGTACGATTTAGATTGGCGCGATGGCGCACCGATCAACAGTCAGCCAGTTAATAGTTTAGTGGAGCATTCAAAATTTATTCGCCGATCTCCTTGTTTGATGGCCGTACACGTAGCCTGATTTCTCGCGATAAAGCGTGGAGTAACTTTTGGTTTATCTATGGTATAGAGCAGAGTCACGGTTTTGTGTTGAGTCCCTATTGTTTTCAAATTGAGTGCAGCTGAATTCCGCTGCACGGTGTCTTGTCGAGTCAGCTTATGTAAAAGTGTCACCTCTCATGTAGGTCGCGTATCGTCGTGCGTGACCGCTCGGTTTAGCGGAGCGATTTGTGAACTTTACGTAATTGCGAGTACGGAATGAGTTCGGATGCGTTGCGATAAGCGTCATACGTCTACCGTTAAGAAACGCGTAATTACGAATAACAATTAGAGGTGCGATTAGCACGTCGAGCCATAGTAGGTTTTTCTTTATTTTGCCCTTTGGCGTAGTACTAAATGTTGCGATTTACGCAATAATTCAGCCGAGAACGATCGCGGTTAGAGCATCGAGTGAGATGTTTTTTTCAGTTTTCGTCTAGTGAATTAGTTGGCGATTAGCGCTGTATTTAGTATTGGACGATCGCTGTTAGCGCGTCGGGTCAGATTTCGTTTTTAGGTTTTGTTTTATTGTTTGTTATCGAGGAGGCGACTAGCGCAAGTAGGCTTAAGGTTTCTTATAGAGGTGATTTTTCTCAGTTCTGTTTTTGTATTTTGAATCGCGAAGAGCGATTTTGAATTATTCTTTTTTTTTTGTTTTTGTATCACCGCTATTGTGAAATGTATGATGTTATTCTATTTCTTTTGTTGAATAGCGTGTGGTTTTCGAGGGTTTCTCTGTCTCTCCAAACATTACCCCTCCGCTTACCACGGTACTGAGCCACCGAGCATATTCCCGAGGTATATCGCATCAACGATTACGAGGCGTGTTAATCACGCCAGGCGCCCAACATAATCTCGCGATATCTTTTTTAAGATCCAAGTTTCTAGCTTACATCGCGACTGCCGAATTATTGTGTACGCGGTAAGTTCTCAGTCATTTTATCCGAGTGGCCAAGGTACGGGAAAAATCTACGTCACATAGCATAAACGTCATGCTTACAATATTGCTGATTAACATACGGCCTCGCACAAACACATTATCAAGCGTGATCATTTGTTCAATAATGACTAGGAAACTATCTTACATGAAGAGCCTTAATATTACAGAATATTTCTCTTAGAAATGTTCAATATTGTTGAACATGCTAATTGCATAAATCACAGCCAAGATGAGGAGCATCTAGTAATATTTACACCTATGCCATCTGTAGATAACACACATGCAATGTTACCGATCGATCTGTGAATCGATTTGATCGCCGCTTCATGTTTTCCTTCAATCATAGGTTATATGTAGTTGGCGCCTTTCTTCTCCACTGTTTGCTAATTCACTTGTGGATGGCATAGTATTATTACGACTTTGCAACAAAATTTTCATAGAATTTTTTCCTCCCTTATTTTAATCATTTCTCAACGATGAGACGGTGGGCGTCTTCACTTCCAGCGGTTTTACTGTTCAATAATTTGAAGTTTTTTTCTCAAATATAAAATCTATTCCTGTGCGTGTCACTTTCATTAAACCAGGTAACTACAGATACAGGTTAATCTGATTTGTTCGGGTTGGTACTTGGAATATTAATCGCAAACTTTGTATTTATAATTTTTTTTGTCTCTCATTGCAACGGATGAGTGATTATTAAAAATTACGTTCCGAAGCGAGCCTCAAATCGGATCGAAATGTCAACACGCGTCTTTATCATTGACCTTCATAGCGAAGATTCACATTGCTTATCAACTTCGAGGTCAAGAATATTTCCAGATTAATGTCAATTACTAAGCTAGAGTTCTCTCTGCATGTCTTTAGAAAACTGGTTGAATCTGACGGTACGGCAACAGCGATCACAACCCTGGTCGATAATGCCATTTGCAAGTTTTTCGATAATGCAAGCTGTACGCTGCAGAGATTGATAGAAGTAAAATAGTTGGTTTGTCAGCCTGCTGAAGGTTTTTTTTTCGCTAAGCCTTGGTCAAAGATGATTTATGGAAAATGCTGGATGGCTTGATGTCGAGGAAGCGAATGAATTAACCAATGCAAATGATAAGTTTGATATGATTATTCTCTTGAGTATCATATTTGGTTTTGCTGAAGACTATAGCAAGATCATCGTTAACGCGAAGTATGAGCTGATTCTCACCAGATCAAACAGTGATTTGCATGTTATTGTTCGAAATAAAAATAGATATTTCAGAATCGTGATTGATCAAATAGAATAGTTGGTACCGTATGTGAAACTCTCGGATAAACGAAAATTGATAGTGCTAAATTTCATCGAGAAAGAGAGACTCGTTTTTATAAGCTTTTGTAGCTGAGACCTGCGTGAGTATCCCTTGCTATCGACAGTCACGACACCCGTTTGGACAGTGAAAACATCAACCTAATCAGACAGACCACCATTTGTAATGGTTGATTTTCAAACAGATTGAAAAAAAAAACAGGTAAAAATGTCATGCATGATGACCATTGTACTATTACTGATCTAAGGCTCTTCTTCAATTTTCAGTATTATCCGTTTAGTGACCTGAACTTGGACAATTGCCAAAATCATGCAATTAATTAGGGAAGATAACCTCGAAAAAACTGACCGGAAGTGACATTTTTTTTGACACTCCGGACAGGATCCATTGTCTATAAAGTCTGGCACCCTATTGACCACTATATTTTCCATCGATTCATATGCATTTTGGCCGTATGATCGATGAGGGAACATATGGTGCGGTCGGCTCCTGGACTATTAGTTGTCGTTCGAGGAAATGTCTAATTGTAATTCAACTTCACTTCATGCCAAATTGTTCAATGACTCAACTATTGAAAATTTCAACAGTACCTGAAACGCATCTTACCTGCTCCCATAGTGGCTGTTGTTCGTTGACCCCTGGTCGAAGATTCATAATCTTTAGTTCAGCGGCCTTCAGAACTCCATCTTGTGTAAATTCTACATTAGGTTTGCCTTGATCACCTTCTACGGTGACATTTTTCAGATACCTATCACAGAAAAAATTAATAAGTATTTTTTTACCTGAGTATAATTCCAGTAATCAGTAACGTATCTCTTCCGATAATAGTGGGAGGTACAACCATGTTTCAAAGCTTCTTTTTGTGATGACGTGATAAGCACAAACAACCTCATGGTTAATGTGATTAAGACAGATAATTTGACGCTCTGTTTACAAATATTGAGCTTACATCGTAGGAAAAACAAGCTAGCGCATCAAAGGTACTTGGTCGTTTGTTGAAAAAATTAAGGATACACCTATCTCCATCTACCATATTCTGATGTCGTTTAATGTAGCTTCATTGTATACAAACATAACAACCAATATAGTTATCGAAATAATTAGCAAGAAGTGGTCAACGACGAAACCACACACAAACATCAATAAAAAAGAATTTCTGGATGTCGCAGTCATGTTTGGATTATTGCTATTTTTCCTGAAAAAAAATAATACAAAAAAAATGTATGGCTTTGCGATGGGGTCACCCATCACCCTAGTGGTTTCCAAGCTGGTTTTAGAATACTTAGAGCTAACAATAATCATACAATCACCTTTCGCACTCCCGTTCTATAATTGTTATGTTGGTGATATAATTACTTGCGTCCATAAAGAGCACGTAAATCTCGTATTTAATAAATTCAACAACTTTCATCCACGCATTCAATTGATTATCGAAATCGAACTAGTGAAAAAAATTAACTTTCCAGATACGGGAATCATCAACCAACAAAAGAGAGTCGTGTTGGACTGGTATGATAGAGAGACTTGGTCTGGGAGATGTATTAATTTTGAGTCCGAACATGACATGGAATATGAAAAATCTGTTGGTATAGACCTGTATGATCGTTGCTCTAAAATCTCACATACACGATATCGTTTATAAAATCTTCAATTGATTGACACGACTTTCCTAACAAACGGATATCCTTTAAGCTTTATCAAAACATGAAGTGTCACAAACTGCAAGAAATGCATAACTTTATTGACTGGAATAACAATACAACCTTTCTGAAAAGAATATAACATCGATTTCATATGTTGAAGGTCTATCCAGTAAAATTAAGCAAACTTTACAACAAGTAGGGATCTATGTTACATTTAGAATAAGCAACACTACTAATATTTTATTTTCGCACCTAAAGTCTGTCGTACCTAATTAAGATATAATTAATACTGTATACATGATAGACTGTACTCATTGCGATAAACTTTATGTTGGGTAATCGTCACAACTCTTGAAACACAGAATAGCAGGTCATCGATATTATACCCAATGCCATAACACTGCCTGATGTGCTGTAGCATCACATAGCTTAGACCTAGTACATCAATTCGATGTTGATAATGTTGCAATTTTAACAACCGAACCTAATTGGTATGAACAAAATATTTAAAAAATGGTTCACATATATAAGAATAATGACAACACAGTGAATAAATGTACATACATTAGGGTGTGCGGGAAAAAATCGATGTTTTTTTTTCGGTTGCATCCGGCATTAGAAGTTAATTTGGGGTAAAAAAAAAGATTCCTAGAAGGAGAGCTCAAGAAAAAAATTATTTCGAACGGCGCATTGCATTTGAAGACTTCCCATAAGAACAACACAGAAAAATATTGAGACTTCTGAATGTGGTACTGCAACTTTCCAGAAGAAAATCACACAGAAACGCCTCTAAGATAGTCGTATTGAGAACCGAATTCCATACAAAAAACGTTATACGAAAAATTAGCTCAGAACAACCATTCAAATGACATCGCTATCTGAAGTTGAATTTTATTATTTAAAGATGTTCTGTCTGTACAATCCCAGACAAAAATTGTATTCGATGAGAATTTTCGTACTTCGTGACTCAATTAAAATCTGAAAAAATTCGAAAACATTTGGCATGACACGAATAAAAATAATCAACAATAATATTGCCCAAAAGTTATTAACAAATTGGTAAAACAAAAAATTTGCAATAACTTTCGAATGAAAAATGCCCACTTTTGATTCGTACAGGAAAAAAACAGCGGTCACTGGAAAGTTATTGCAAAATTATTTTTTTTTAACAATTTGTTAATAACTTTTGGGCGATATCAGGATTGATGATTGTTGTTCATGCCATACAAAGAGTTGTTGGATTTTTTTAGATTTTTATTGAGTCACGAAGTACAAAAATTCTCATTGAATACAATTTTTGTCTGGGACTGTACAGTAATACATCCATCAGCTACGTGCGCGCCAAAAAACACGCTGCCACCTAGCGGCAGTATGCGGTAGCTCGTGGTGCAAAATTACACGCTGCCACCTAGCAGCAGTATGCGGTAGCTCGTAGTGCAAAGTTACAAGCTTCACACGAACGGGAAACCACGACATTAGTTTCAACACGTCTCATTATAAAAAATTGTCGATTTTTTTTACATGAGTATTTCGATTGGTGACAAAGGTGATAAGTGCAATAATGACGGAAAAAAAATCTCAATCGTCGGTTAAACAGATATATTTAGTTGGTTCTGAAAGTGCCGGATTTGTTGGTAGAAAACTACCAACAAATAAACAAGTTTTATCCGTGTTTTTTCACCACCATCGATCTCTCAGATTATCGATAAAAAAAAGTGCTGCTGCAATCGTGAAAGAGGTAAAGGAATGTTGGGATCAAGCCGGAATTCCAACTTCACGAACCCAAAACATTATTCGGAAATTTATGAAACTTTTTATTGAATGGGAGTTATTAAACAAAAGCTCGCAAAGAAAAAATCGTCAACTCAAAAGATTAAAGAATGCAGTTTCCGGTCTAAAATGGAAGAACTGTTTGACGTTTCGCGTAACGATGCGTTCAGCTCGCGAACGTCCAAAGAAAAAAGGACATTCTTATCAGGACAAAAAAAAAAACAATCGACGTGGTTTCGTCCCAAGTTCAAAGAAATCACCAAATGAAACCGAAATACAACTAAACTCTTGTAAGAATTCTAGCCGTATTTAATCCCTTATTTACTTATGATTTATTGCAGAGTTATAACAACAACAACAACGACAACGACAACGACAACGACAACGACAATGATACAACAATGACAATGACAATGACAATGACAATGACAATAACAATAACAATAATAATAATAATATATTATCATTATTATTATATTATATATATTAGAATTATAATTACATTCGATATGAAGCGGAATAAATCATTCCTGATAACGATTTTTCTATTTAGCTTTGAGCCAACACGTCAATAATGACATCGCCTCGGACATTGCATCAAGTCAAGAGTTCAGTTCAACCCCTTTATCTGTGCCTAGTAGCCAATTCGAGAATTCCATTAATTGTTGGAATGATAAAATACTATCCTCTGCTAAGCGTCCAAAAATAAATATAATTTCTGAAAATGTGGCCGCTGCTCTTGACAGAGAAAATTTGAGTAGCAGGAATGCTGCTTATATAATTGCTGCTGTTGCCACAGAGCTGAGGCATAACATCGACGACATCAATTTGAGCCATCGAGCTATTCACGATAGCCGAATAAAGATGCGGAAAGAAATGTTCGAAAAATCGAAGAATGATTTTGTTATTCCCAACAACGTAACTCTGCATGGGGATTGAAAAATTCTTACTGAGCTCACTGGTACCGATAAGGTTGATAGACTTCCGATTGTAATTACAAACAATGGGCAAGAAAAATTACTTGCCGTTCCGAAATTAACGTCAGGAACCGGAAGAAATCAAGCTCTTGTCATCATCGAAACACTGAACGAATGGAATATCAGTGACCACGTGAAAGCACTATGTTTCGAGACAGCTGCAGTAAATTCCGGTACTGATTACTTATTTTTATTAAGGTAGTTCTGTATGTACACGTATCAGCCAAAAGTTTCGACCGCAGTGTACAGTAAGATCTCATACGTACGTGGCGCTGCCTGTCTCGAACTTTTGGCGATGCTGTACACTGTTCATGTCCTACACAATCACACCTTATGCATGGATAGGGCCCCTACACATATATAGAGCGCCTCTGTAAACTTGGCAACATCGCAATTTTTCAGTACATAGTAGCGTCCAACGTGAAAGTGTCAGAGTTCTGTAAAGTTATATTTGTTTTGTGAAAAAAAAATCTTGATAATGGCAACCCAAACGCGATTCAAGGGTCAGTTTGTGAAGAAAAAAGTGCTCGATAAAAAACTAAAAGCAGTTTACGCCATGTGTCGAGCGAATGCCGCTAAACGAGAGGAGAGTGGACATAACCTCCATGATCGGCAACAAGAATTTGCTGTCGAAGGGCGCCGAATCGTCGATTTAGAATATCTGGCCCAACAATTGAAGTGTATTCGCTGCAAAAAAGATATTTTATTGAAGAAAGCGGTGAAAGAAACGCGAATGGGATTGAACTCAATTCTGCACATTGCCTGCGACGAGTGTTGTTCTATAACCCAAGTACGCACAGGCAAAACACACGTAACGTTGGAAAATAAGACGCACGCTGATGTGAATACAAAAGCTGTATTGGGTGAGTTATTTTTTCAATTGTGCAAAATATAGAAATTAATTCGAAGAACGGATTAACCTGCCAAGGATATGCCTAATATCAAAATGCATTTTACAGGTGCAGTTCATTCTGGCATTGGAGAAACGGCGTTGAACAAATTATTGAATTGTTTAAACATCCCAACCATCGGGTCCCATGTTTTTAAAAAATATGAAAGAGAAATTGGACCAGCATTGGAAGCTGCTGCGAAAGATTCCTGCCGTAGAGCTGCTGAAGAGGAAAAGAAATTAGTTATAGAGAATATGGAAAGATTGTGCCAGGAATTATAAGTTTTCACAACAATATAATATTTCTATAACAATCCTACATCCCAGTGGATAAGACTGAGACGGTGCAAGAGTTCTCACTAGCATCTGAGTTCATTCGCAGTGTCACCTTTGCATACTGGAATGCAGGATTGCTATAGATTTTTTCCAGCGCCTCGACACCAAGTATTAACTTGCGGTCAAGCTGCTATTGTGACTTCAGTGTTTATTGTTGTGAAAAAAAAACGTACGTATAATTTTTGCAAATGTGACTTATCACAATAATTAACTCCACGGTGTCTGTTATCGTAATGAAAATAGTGATCATGGCATACAACACCGTAAGAAATTTTGTGAAATAAATTTTACTGCTGCGTCAGGAATCTAGATTTTGTGTCATCGCAGTCAACATTCAATGCAGCGAAATGATAAATTCTCACTGCGGTGACAGATATTGTAGAGGAAATAGTTATGGTATACAACACTGTAAGAAATTTTGTAAAATAAATTTTACTGCTGCGTCAGGAATCTAGATTTTGTGTCATCGCAGTCAACATTCAATGCAGCGAAATGATAAATTCTCACTGCGGTGACAGATATTGTAGAGGAAATAGTTATGGTATACAACACTGTAAGAAATTTTGTAAAATCAATTTTACTGCTGCGTCAGGTGAAATGATATAGATTTAGTGTCATCGCAGTCAATATTCATTGCAGTGAAATGATAAATTCTCACTGCGTTGAGCATAACATTTTATCAGCGTGGCACTCCATCTCCCTTTTTATGAATCCCTTATTGTAATTATATTAAATTTGTATATAGCGGTGAGAATCAAATCCATCTGTAAATTGATATTTTTTTAAATAGCAAATATGGTTATACTTGATATTTTAAAGAATTTGTAACTTAGAGTTCGGCTACAAGGTGGAAAATTTTATATAACTTTTCGCTGTTGAAACTATTGCAACGGTGACATAATGGCATATGTAATAGATATATGTATGGTGATGATAAAAAACAATAAATTGGAATAAAATGCTTATCGTTCTTTTCGTTATCAGGCCACTAGATATAGTAGACGAAGTTTATCCATTCGCGCGGACCCTCGGCTCTCTCACTAACCCTAACCTTCATCCTCAAACAATCGACGATGATGTAAGGAGAAGAGAGGAATTTGACACAGCAATAGGGAACATCGTGAATATCATCGTTTCCTATGATATGGGCTGGAGCAAGCGGGGCAATGGCCAAAGCTACAATAGTTTAAATGGCTATGGTACGATTGTCGGTTTTCTGAGTGGAAAAGTGCTGGACTTTGCAGCGCGAAATTGGAAATGTAGAATGTGTACCAACGGCCACAGCAAATCCGATCACGAGTGTAGGCAAAATTTTTGCGGCAGTGCGAAGGCGATGGAGTCTGACGTAGGCGCCGCTCTAGTCAACGAGAGTTCGATTCTCAAAGATATCGGGCTGAACGTGAGATTTCTGATAGGGGACGAGGATAGTTCAACGATCTCAGCAGTACGTCAGGGAAATCTTTAAACAGTCTTCAAACTCGCAGACAGCAATCATTTGAAGAAAAATTTTGCCTATGCTTTGTACGAACTACGAAAAGGTTACAGTGAAATGAGAAACAAGGAAGTTATTCCTCATTTGAAAAAATGTTTTTCTTACGCACTCGTGCAAAATAAAGGACATAGTGCCGAGTTAGGGAAAACTATTCGCAATATCCCTGAGCATGTTTTTGGCCAGCATGAAAATTGTGGAGTTTGGTGTAAAGGTACACATAAAATTGAACTGAAAAATCAGCAATTATACAACAAGCTTTCAGAGCTATTTGGCTATGCTGACAATGCTGCAAAATTTTGTGTTGCTGCCTCCAGTCAAGCGAATGAAAGTATTAACAATATAATGGCTCACAAAGCACCTAAAAATTGCTGCTACAGCCTGAGCGAATCAGGGGACTACCGATTAGCTAGCACTGTATGCACAAAAAACGAAGGCGAAAAGCACATCATGGACGTCAACTCGAAATTGAATGTATCACCGGGGAAGCACACTGCATCTTTCGCGAAGGTGTTGGACACAAAAAGAAAAAAACGAGCGATGAAGGCAAAATTACCAACAACTAAAGCTCGAAGAAATTTATTGGCACGAAAAAAAGAAGCCTCCAGGAAGTCGATGGAGCAATCTGAAGGGATTCAATATGAAACTAACTGCGGCATCAACTCTTGTTCAGAGAGCAAGGGAACTGTTGATTTTCGACTTCTCTTAGATATTTTGCCAACCATCGCAGTATCGGTAGACAGCTGCAATATAATATATTTCGATTTGGAGACGTCTGGGTTCTCGAAGGACTCAGAAATTTTACAAATCGCAGCAAAATTTGAGAATTCAACATTCAGCGTCTATCTCCATCCGTCCAAGTCGATTGATGCTGATGCTTCCCGGGTTACGGGGTTGAAATACGTTGGAGGAAAACTGTATTTCCACAGCAGAGAAGTAGCCACAATTGCGCCTCGTGAAGCTCTAATTTCATTTCAACAGTTTCTCGAATTTTCATCGAAGCCATGCGTTTTGGTTGCTCATAATGCATCGTTCGACTCCTCTCATTTACTGCGATATATAATAGATTACGGTATGATCGAGAGTTTTAAAAATATCGCAGGGTTTTCAGATAGTTTGACTCTGATGAAAAAAGTTTTGCCTGAACGAAAAGCCGAAAAAAAGTTTCAATTTACCAATTTTAGCCCGCGACTTATTGAATTTCGGAACATTCGATAAATTTCATGAAGCCCTATTCGATGTTGAAACTCTCGAGAAACTATGTGATACTTTTGCCAAAAAGGAAATGTTTCTTGAAGTTTGTAAGCTTTATAAAGCAGTGATAATGGTGAAACTCCTGTCACCAAGTCTAAAATATTTGAAAGGCGTGATATCAAATCAAATGATTCTGAAAATAGCAGGAGCCGGAATTCATTATGAAATTCTGAAAGAGGTGTACGCGAAAGATGGCGACATCGGAATAAAATCTTTATTATCGGAGAAAACGATCTCAGGTAAACCACGGGTTACAAAAGCGAAAAAAATAATCGAGACGGTAGTTGAACACCTGAGAAACAAGGGTTAATTTTTGTTTATCAGTAATTGACATTTATATTTAAAAGTTTTCATCTGAAAAAAAATGTTATTATTGTTATCAATGTTGAAAAAAAATGTATGCATTGAATTTATTTTTTACTTTGTCCGCAATATTTGTTTTTATATACGTATATTCGACACGCACGATCATAATATATATGACACAATATACATGAAACTAACGCTTTACAAAAGTGAAAAAAAATAATCAAGACCGTTGTTGAACACCTGAAAAACAAGCGTTCATTTTTGTTCATCAATAATTGATATTTCTATTTGAAAGTTTTTATTTGACAAAAATTTTATTATCGTTATCAGTATTTAAAAAAAAAAAGTTATTCATTGAATTTATTTTTACTTTGTCCGCAATTTTTGTTTTTATATATATATATATATATATTCTATTCATTTGTATATTCACACACACGACCATAGTATATATGACACAATATACATGAATAGTACACAATATATCTCTCTATCTAATAAAAAAGTTTCAAACAAATGAACGTAGAAAAAGATTATAATAACAATAGTAAAAAAAAGATTATAATAACAATAGTATACGCATGAAGTTGGCGGTGGGGTGAGATCCCGAAAACAAAACAAAAAGCATCTAGCAAACCCTTTGACAGCTGTCATCGGCCGTTTATGACAGTCTTTGACAAATATCTTTATAGGTATCTGTTTCTGACGCGAAAAAAATGAACATGCAAACGAAAATTATCAAGATGATTCCCGACGGGAATTGTCTTTTTCGCGCGTTGGCGTATTGTGTATACGGCACTCAAGATCGACACGCAGAGGTGAGACTGAGTATCGTTTCAAATATAGTGGATAATTGGTCTACATTTGCAGGTTTTATTACAGGTAATGAGTCAAACGGTGCTGTGATTAGGTGACCTGGTGATTACAAATCACATATGAATAAAAATGCAATATATGCAGCTGCGGAAATTTTTAAGATATGTTAAATGGAGTATCGCGAAGAACAAATTCATCCACACCGGATCGGATCACAAAATGGAACACAATTCTCGCTGCTCTTCACCGGTGACGGAGAGAGTGGACACTTTGATGTCTTGCAGAACCAAAATAAAATTCAGATAGTGAGTAATAAGTATGAAAAGTAACAATCAAATAATAGTAAATCTAAATATATCACCGAACAGTCAAAAGGACAGCCAGGATTTACGATGACAATGGAGAAAGGAGGAGTTTTAAGCAGCAGACAAGGCGATGAAGATGGTGGATGGTCGGAAGTATCACAAAAGAAAGAGGAAAGTAAAATTGTAAGTGCGAAGAACCAAATAAGCCATAGAATAATATCCATCAAATATTCGTATAACCAGGTAAGAGGACGACCAGGATCGATGTTGACGACAAGAGAAAGAGGTGTTTTGCGGAGTGAACAGCAACATAAATATAGAGAAAAAAATAATATAAAGAAGGTGATTTTGGAGAATAACGGGCAGAGCGGTAGCAAAAATAATTCAGCAAGTCAAGGAGATAGATCGATATCAATAGAGAAGGAACACCAATTTTCAACCATAGAATGGAAGCTTAGATTGATGAAAAAAAGAAAAGTAAGCACAGAAGGAATTGAAGTGGACAGCAAGTGCAGGACCTGTCATTAAATCAACATGAAGGAATTCGCCTATCCACTAGACAATGCGTGAGGAAATAGTGAGGCGCGCAGCACCGAGTGCCCGAGGCGCGTAGCGCCGAGATGGGGTTGGCGCGCGAAGCGCGCAGGGGCGAAGCCCCTAGTACGAATAAATAAACGAAATTTAATTGATTAAAAGAACAAATATATTTTCCATCCTTGTCGTAATTATTGAAACCTACGAAAAATTTTACTATCGCGGCTTTTACGACGCGCGCATCTGTTCCCTGCCGCCGTACACTGTTGCCGTTTCGTCACAGCTGATCGTATCTCCGTTCCCCGTCGCGTAAGATTATTTATTTTCATTAATCGATATCTTCGAAACTAAACGGTGAAAAATATATATATTTTTTTTAAATTAATCCTACAGTAGTTCTCAACACGCGAGTGATTTTTCAATGAAGTCGTAAGATCCGTTCGGGAGCTATCATAAAAAATGAAGACAAAATCCGTCAATTTGCGTGTTAGGTATAGGCCGCGCGTGCAAAAATATCGATGTTTAATTGCAAATATCTTCCAAACGGGACGGTAAATCGGTTTCAAATTTTGTGAGTCGGTCCTTAGAGGTTGTTTTTACACCATACTAAAATTTCAGGCCGTTCCTAAGATTTGGACAAAACTACAGAACTACCTTAACATTATTGTTATTACGATTATTTATTTCGCTGTAATTATGCATCTATTGTCTTTGTTATTATTATTGTTGTTATTTTCTTTGTTGTTGTTGCTTTCGTTGTTTCTACTCGTATTTTCAATTAATCGAGTTATTATTATATAGTGATTGAAATTTCCAACAGGGCCATTCCGTGGTACTTGTTGTTTGGTTGAGAAAATGTTGGGTCGTCAGTTAATTCATTACGCTTGTTGACACCACGTCTATGAACTCGTTCTTCGAAGCGTTTTCGAAATATTTCGGCCGACATTGACTGGCCCAAGCGTACCAATTTTCAGCAGATTTTCACAAGCTTGGAATAACATTGATCCTCTCTATTTTCAAAGTGGTGTGGAAGACGAAAATGTTGCTGACGCTTTAGCAGGGAAGCAAAATGAATTGTTGACTTTTATCGCTGATCAACTCAAGGTATTCATTCTCGTCTTTGGAATAAAATAATCAAGCATACAATCCCCCCCCCCCTCCCGCCGATTTGATTCTAGTTCAAGAACCTAGAAAGTATATTTGACAAGCCCAGTTTACATATTTTTCACGAATAGACATGCACTTTAAAAATCTTCTCTCACAAACATTCCTGAAAAAATTAATTCCTTTCAAAAATAAAAGATCTGATAACTCAAAAAAAACTATCGAATACATTCGAATCATACAAAACAAAAATGAATTTATCTTTGCAAAAACTTAAGGTATGTTCGATTCAGTTTGAAAATCGTTTTATTTTTCATGTTATAGGTTTTGCAACCACGAGATGATTACAAAGAACTCTTGGAGCTTGCATACATTTTCTTGGGAGGCGCTGAGGAAAATTTTAATGTAAAACGCCCTGGTGCGATTCATCATGCACGATGGATGGCAAAAGCGATTTATTCTCTGAAAATATTGATTTCCAGAGAACAATTCGTCTTGTCTGATTGAGAAAAAAAAAGTCTTCGAGAAATATGCATTTTTATCGTCATATTTTATATCGAGGCGTGGTTTCGAGCTCCTTGTGCCATTTTGACCCCAAGTCAAGATCTGTCACTGCTACAAAATTTCATTCGTTATTGCGAAGTGAATTCTGTAGTAGGGGAGGCTGCCTCAAAAAAATTAGCAAGTCACTTGTGGTACTTGAACGAGAAAACAGTTGCTTTCTCGTTTTTCGACAGTGCTGTGCCGATAAGTGTGAAGACGAAAATGGTACAAGCTCTGCAATCTCGAGAAAAATCCAAAAATACTACTAACTGTTAAAAAAAACGATTGGGAAATGTTGCTGAAAAAAGATATAAGCGATTTCGTTACGCAAGAATCCTTATTTCTTTTTCAGCAATTCAATTTACCTTATAATTTTTTTAGATTAAATATTGAATTATGGCCTGAAAACGCTAGTTATTTGAGTTGCTCAGATTTTTTTAAAAATCTAATAGTCGTTGATGACGTAGCCGAACGTGGTGTCGCTTTGATAGAAGCTTAAAACGGTTCGTTAACAAAAAACGAAGAACAGCTACAATATTTATTGGGCATAGTGCAAAATCATCGACAGAAATACCCAAACTGCAACAAACAGACTCTTAAGAAAAAGAACGATGATTTATAAGAGCATTATAATGTAAAAACAAAACTATTTGATCAATATTAAACCAAATTAATTAAATAAAGCTTTTCGAAACCCGATCAATGATGAACGTCGTTTCTTTTATATTTCTCGTTGTACTTGATTTTTTTTGTATCAGCGAAACATTTCGAGAACGATTTCATGCAGATTGTATGTTGGAGCAGAAAATTCACTACAAAAAACACCCAAAAAGTTTTTCCGTAAAGCGGAAAATTCAATTTTTACAGCCTTTTGAATTTTTTTTTCTATCAATCCAACTTCAGATAGCTATGCCATTTGAACGGTTGTTCTGAGCTAATTTTTCGTATAACTTTTTTATACGGAATTCGATTCTCTATACGAGTATCTTATAGGCGTTTCTGTGCGATTTTTTCTGGAAAGTTGCACTACCACATTTAGAAGTCTCAATATTTTCCTGTGTTATTTTTATGGGAAATCTTAAAATGCAATGCGCCGTTCGAAATAATTTTTTTTTCAGCTCTCCTTCTAGCAATCTTTTTTTTTTACCCCAAATTAACTTCTAATGCCGGATGCAATCGAGAAAAAAAACATCGATTTTTTCTCGCACACCCTAACATACATCCAGTATCTAAGTTGCCTGTATTCAAACTTCATATAAGTTGTACTTAAAAAATGGCGCGGGCTTTATGCAAATCGATATTGATTAGGATTGTTATCTCCAATCTAAGGTAACCGAGACCTTCAACCTGCTTCTTACTTCGTCGAAAAATGGTACTGCGATAACACCCAAGCAATCACAGGTGTCAAAAAATATATGAGTGATCTGTTATAAGTGATGTAATCTTAGGTTTCACTGATCCAATCACAATGATATTATTAATTGAATATTTCTGCTTATGTAATTTAGTTATTATCTTATACCTCATCTGGTAAAAAATTCTTTCGTGATGTGCAATTTACACTCGGGGATAACGAATCTGAGACGGCTAATTATTTCCACCAGATAGTTATGTTCGCAACACAGAGAAACCTACAGCGACATAGTCGGCCTAGCGCGAACAAACTCAATCTCAATCAACATAACATAACCCATGACCGTCGAATCTAACCTCAGAATACGTGTCAATCTAACAAGTCATTATCCCCGCGGTATTCTAAGGTCAGATTCAACGGTCATGGGTTATGTGATGTTTATTGAGATTGAGTTTGTTTCGCGCTCGGCCGACTATGGCGCTGTAGGTTTCTCTGTGTTGCCAACATAACTGTCTAATGTAAAAAATTACCCATCTCAGATTCATTGTCCCTAAGTTTACATAACCTCTTTTTGAGTTACCACATGTCTTTTTCAATTTCAACTTGTAAATCTCAATGGTTAATAGCTATAAAATTATGTAAACCAAAGGAACAATATTGACAAATAGAGTATCCACAATGTAAACTAAGATAGTCTAGTCTTCTGGGCTAAAACGTTGACAGAACAGAATTAAAAAAATTGACTAATATCGCCGAATTTGACCTCAATCTATTTTAACACGGCATTTCACGTCGCATTACACAGCTCTACAAAATAAATACTTTTTTTTGTTGCTCTGATTTTTTCTGTGAATCCTGGTGTTTGAGAACGTAAAACTTACGAATATAATTATGATTATATTAGATTGGCTCTGGATTTTATGTTATTGTAGTATTGTATTCGAGATGACTCAATGTTTAAAGGCGAATTTCTCTTGAACGGTTAAAGTTCTATATCAGTAGTTTTTTATAGAGCGTGAAATTTCCTATAAGAATCTGTTAATACAGATAGTTTATTAGATGTACGTTTAGATGGTTTATATGTCAGACGTTTATGAGATATATTTTTTCCTACATTTTTTTACCTGTTATTTAAATGGAAAATGGAAAAAAATCAATATTAAAAGCTCGTATTTGGCTGAGATATTCTATATAAGATGCTCTACCGAAAGTTTGATGCGTGTTTGAGAGAAATTTTTTAATTTTTTTTTTTTCGGAACACCCCAATACCCCCCCTTTCGAAGAAACTTGTTGTGCCCTCTTTTTCATGGCGAGAACAACAAAGTATTATATTTCTTATATTTTTTATACTTCTGCCCGAATAAAGTAAGCATAACTAAGGTTATTGATAGTATTTTTTTGATAAACTTTAGATATTAAAAAAAAGAAATCGAATTTTTCACCTAAATATTGCTTTTTTGAGTCATATATGAAAATGTCGATAAAATGAATAACTAGAGTCAATTTCGAAAAACTACGCTTACTCCTAAGGTTGTTGACATCGAATCTTTCTAAGACGACTCAAATATCAAGAGCAACAAAACCACTGTTGGCCAGTG
This sequence comes from Neodiprion lecontei, assembly GCF_021901455.1. Lineage (NCBI taxonomy): Eukaryota > Metazoa > Arthropoda > Insecta > Hymenoptera > Diprionidae > Neodiprion > Neodiprion lecontei. Next base: position 13,278,700 of record NC_060262.1, on the reverse strand, counting down.
TTATGTGACCGTCGAATCCTCTCATGTATACCGTTGTCGTTCTCCCAGTAGCATGGAGTCAGGATAAATATGGTTGTTAGATTTATTGTTTTATTGAAATGGAAAGCGGTAGTTTTATTATAATAATAATATATTTTACGTAAATTACATATATGAAAACTTCTTAATTGTTTCGTAAGCGCGCGTCTCACTTAACCCTTTCTATTATAAGTCTCTGGTTCAACAAAAATGTTTCTCCTCCTATATTCGCACACATCTTTAGTTTCTTTTTCTTACTTATAATACTTTCATCTTGACACTCAGGAAAACAAATATAACCAGGCTAATTGAAGGTGAAGATAATTTGCTTGTATCCCAACAATGGTAAATGATTAGCTCAAACACATACTTTTCCCCTTCATTTACCTAACTATCAACTGTGGAAAGTAAGAACCGAGAGAAAGACCCAATTAAGGATTATCTAAGCTTTCAACTACCGAAGACGAGACTTCAAGAAGCAGGCTTCATTTCACCTACCGAAACTAGCTGCCGATATCCACATCGACGATACCACCAATCAATCTTGAGAAAACCCACGGTAGCCATCTGGGATGCGCCTACACGAGTTCCTGCCCAGCTAAACCACCTATGAGACCGAAGTTCATCCGATAGAGCAGAGGCTGTTCCAATCTCCCGGCTGCCGTCACGAGTCCTTCAAGAATATCTTACGAGGTATCGCGGAAACAAGCGGTGCCGCGAAAGCTATAGTTAAACATTGACCCCTGCACCACCCGGCAACGCCAGCGCTAGTAAAGCATGGGCCAATCTGGACGCACCCATGATGCGAGGTAATTATCGGCCGCAGCACTTTCGACGCTCGCTGCCACAGCGAAGCAGGTCCTGCTCGCTCATCACTTCGTCACTCCTGCTCTGGGTCCTGACCGATATGGTCGCGACTCTTCATCCTGTGAGCGAACTGAAAGGACGTCCTCCACTGCTGCTCGTCGACGGCGACTCGCTCTACATTTTATTCACTTCTGATCTCTTTTTCCCGTCCAGTTTATTTCCTTTCACGTTCTTAAGTCTCTCAAGTTTTTTATTTGCCATCCCGTTCCTAGTCTCCTACTTCTGCAATTTCCCCATTTAACTACGTAGGTAACTTTTTGGTACCCGCTCGAATCCCCAAGTTGTCATGTTTTATTCCATTTTTTTGTTTCGTAGATAGTTTCTGTCGAATGAACCTCTTCTGGGTTTTCGTGCAGTCTTTTTTTTATTCTAATTCAGTTGAGACCATATCAATGGGCCATTATTTGGCATTTTGTAACCCGTAGTTTGTTGCCGAATTTAACGAGTGTGTGAATTATCAGTTTTTTGGGTAACTACGTTCTTTGTCAAGTTGTACAGTGCGATTTCTTTCGTTGGTATACGACCAATTATTATTGTTTTGGTTTTGATGCGTCTACTCGCAAATTTCGCTTCGAGTTGGGTTGCTGCGTAGTATTACATCAGTCTGCCACGGCCGACGACGTGTCTTCGTGGCGTCCCTATTCAAAACCTTTCGGTACTTTAGTATTTGTGTCATCGCGTTAGAATTATTTCGTTAACTACGAGTATGTTGCGCGGGCTAATCGCTTATATTTTGTTATATTTTACTCCTGTCTCAGGTGATGTACAAAATGGAATAAGTTGTTACCTGTTCCCTTGCCTCAATACATTGATCTTTTTTCATTCATTACTAGTTTGGTATTGTATGAAAGTGTGATTGGTATTAACCCTAATCAACTCACGTTTCCCTCTGACACCCTGAGCTGCTGAATTCCTGGTTGCTTCCCTTTTTCCCGTTTATCCCCTATACCGCATTCCAGTGGTCCGTATATACCTGGCGCTCAACATATTGTGTTCCAAGTCTGAGCTTTTGTGCGAATTTCCATGTTATCTTCTCTCACGCCTCATGTTTGCGGCGTTTGGCCGCCTTCTCGCTATTGTACGATTTTCTGGGCAGGTAAGCAGGTTGCAGGTAATGCCGTATACAAAGCTCAATTCTTGAGAATTCATTTACTACACAGGTGTGCAAAAGATATTCTTTTTAGCTGCATGGGATGTTTTCGTGTGTGTTGAATCTAAAAATGACTTCCATGTTCCTCTGTCACGTACAGTATTCTTACAAAATACAAGGTATATGCGTAAAAACGCATAACATTAATGGAAATCCACTACTTCATTACAATGAACAATTTCTCTATGAAATGTATTCAACATTGGGTATTCATTGTTTCACTTATGAAACCATTTCTTATTTTCATTGATACACCTCCGAACACGTTTTCGCTTTCCATTTTCTGTTTCGCTGTTTGTATTAATTTTTGAGTCTCATTTTAGTACATATTAAATGAAAGTAAGAAATCACTTTTGCATACGATTTTTAAAAGCAAGAATAGAATACCAGATTTTGAAGTGAACGGGTGTTTCACTCTAAATGAAACTTCAAAGACGAGGTCAAGAAAAAACCCGATGTGATGGAACTTTTTAACTATTTTGCCCAGTTTCAGTGAGTGAAAATCTATAAGAAACAGTATAAAAAACCTGTGCAGATTTTCGGTTGCAGACGTGTACTATATCCTCGAAAACTATGTTTATTCATAAATCATACTAGAATGATGATTGTGACTTTCTGATCCTGCACAAATCTGACGAGGATATTTTGGCAATGCAACGACGTCTTCTCATCGTTCAAGAAACACGAAAGTGTCTCGGGCCGAATGTATCGAAAGAAACCTAGGCACGAGACGCAGTCTCCTGAGAGCGACGAGTAGCCATTGGCATATGCGGCGTAAACAAACTTACGCATTCCTCCCCTTTCTCCATTCCCTGTGACACTTGACAATTTTATGAAAAATGCCGGTTTCAAGAGATTTAAATTAAGCTCTATTTCGGTGTGATCAATAAACAGAGAGCTGAAACATATAATTTTAAATGTTTCTAATATTGTCAAAATCTTCGGTCCGATCAGAAGTTCCCTTCTTCTTTTTTGGACTACATAGATATATGACATACGATGGAGAGTTGTAGGACTACATAGATAACATAGAGAGCCTCCGTTCTATTCAAGAATTTTAACTGATCCGAGAAACTTACGGGGAAAGCGCAAAAGCGCGTCTCGATTGCTGGTGTATGGTCGATAGTAATATGGAGTAGTACTACGGAATACAATTCATTTTTTTAAACAAACTGTCAGCCGCGAAATGCATGATGCGGATGAACGGACGGAAAGAATATCAGAGTCAGTGTTGAAAAGTTTGGGAATGTGAGAAATGAATCATTAAACATCGTTTGCATATATTTTTTCACCACTAATAATATCGCGGCGTAAAAATACATGGACTATAGTTTCGCTTTCTGGAAAAATAATGCCTTCACTGACAGGGTTATGAAAGCCAAATTGTTTAAATAATCCGGATAATGAATAAGAAAGCATTTAAACGTGCTCTAAAACGGACTGGTAAAAAAATGATGAGACATATTTTACACGAAAGACAAGTTGCTTGTCAAAAAATCATGAAAAAAACTATTCCATTATTAAGTGGCTTACCGGTTTCGGTTTCAACCAGGTGGCTTAACGTTGAAAAATTTGTATAACGCAGAACAGTATGCTTCGTGGGATATATTTCCAGTCATAAGTCATGAATAATTATGCAATGCGACAGCGGTGAGACGTAAGATTAGAGTATCAAGATATGAATCATTACTAGTTTGCATAAGAACGACTTAAACGAAGACTATACTGACACACGTAATACAAAAATAGCTGCAGAGACTTTTGCGGCAGCATGCACAGGGCATGTAATTCAAAAAGTAATTGTAGCACATCAAATCTGACCTCGATATCTAATTGTAAATATATTCGGAAACAGTGATCAAAATATTATTAATTATAAACTCGAATACGGAAAATTTGACAGCTGTCTCGCGCTGTAGTTTTGATAAAGAGTAAAATCTCATTGACGTTAGTTTGGAAAACTATAATAAAAGTTAAGAACATGACCATTCCGGTATATTATTGATGAAAGCGTCATCAGATGTGTCGTAAAATTGCATTTTATTGACGCATGTTAAGAGCCGCCACCTCTTCTATATCTACATTTGAGTTTCGTCGCAAAGAGACACATTTTTGACAGTGTGTGAAGCTTGTTGATATGTGCACACATGTGCTATATGTGGAATTTTGTGAATTAAATTCAATTAACCACTTAAACGGCGGGCCGTTTATTATTGCTGATATGAAATACAACATATCATATTATTAGCGAGAAAAATTTGCCAGATAAGAGTACAATTTCGAAATTTTCAGGTGAGGTGAAAAATTAATGACGGAGCCAGGAATCGAACCTGGTATCTAGAGATGCTTTACCGGAGACTTACTCCACTAGACCACCTAGCCGCCCTGACTACAGTGTCGTATGTACATACTAACTACATGTACGTATGTATGTACAGTGTTGTATTTCATATCAGCAATAATAAACGGCCCGCCGTTTAAGTGGTTAAGTGAATTTGATTCACAAAATTCCACATATAGCACATGTGTGCACATATGAACAAGCTTCGCACACTGTCAAAAGTGTGTCTCTCCGCGACGAAACTCAAATGTAAATATATTCAATGACACACAAAAACAACAGTCTTCGAAATACAGGTGATGAGAGAAATTAACGACACTGTAGTCAGGGCGGCTAGGTGGTCTAGTGAAGTAAGTGTCCGGTAAAGCATCTCTAGATACCAGGTTCGATTCCTGGCTCCGTCGCTAATTTTTCAACTTACCTGAAAATTTCGAAATTGTACTTTTATTTCTTCTATATCGCGGATCGCCGCTGGTATCAGCGGAAAGTCATGGCTTATGATATAGTTGAATTTAGATTTCAATCCTCTGATCTAATATGGTGTAGATTCAACTCGAGGTCGGCGATGAACTATGAAATGGGGATATTATGATTTCTACGGTAGGCAACATGTTTCTTACCAAGGTGTATCACCTCAGCTATATCCTCAGGGATCACAGTACCAGTAAGATTCACTAATCATTTGTTTTTTAAATCATCATCTAAATCTTCATTATTATTACTGTTACTCACTATCTCACTATCTTTTGGGATCTCGTGCTCCACTAGAGAAGGAGATCTATCGATCCGCTGAATTACGATGATATGCAATCGAAGAATTCCATCTTCTAGATCTCTTTTCCAAGTACCACTAGACAATGGTGTATAAAAAGATTCTTAACCGCCGTAGATATATATGTATACCAAATTTTCTTGGTACCGCAGGTCATAAAAACTAGCACAATCTTGCAATGTTTTAGCTCTTCAAAGGGTACCCTTCTCAGAACTGGAAACCGTTCATTTAATCATTACAATCAGTTAAATTTCTAAAGCGAACAAGTGTAGAGGGCGAAACTCTAACTAAATTAATTACTTATGTAAACAGATATGAAATGCAGCTTATCAACCACTCCATCCGTGAAAGCAAATTCGTATGCAAAAAAATAGCTTAGTCGTCAATCACAATAGGAATAAAAAGATAGGTTAGGTTTATCGTTCCTGTCAACTTATCTTCACAATTGCTGACAACATCTTTCAATATAACCTTACCGTAGAATTAGGTGATAATCGCTTGTCTTGGGCAGGTGCTTTCGGTGTCTTGACCATCGTAACTATCATTTTGAGCGAATTCATGAGCAAGCCTTTGACTGTTATCAAACTTTTATACGGCCGCCAAGAAAATAGAGGGAACCGGGAAATAACAATGTGCTCATTTCAAAATTCATCGCAGACTTTGAGTGGAATTTTTATACTTTATTAAAACAGAGGACCGTACAAAAGCTCGCAATGCTTTTCTCAATTGCTTGGAAAATATTTGTCACGGCGCCAACAATGACAGATATCACAATAAGACGTTGGATACCAAGTTCGAAAACGCAAAAAGATAACTCCCAGTTAGTGTTTTAAAATCTGACAAAGGCAATAATACGGTAATTATGTCCAATAATGATTACAAGGACAATATGTTGACTATTCTGAATGCCAACGCAACATACAAAAAATTCAATTCACACTTCACATCATCATTACAAATGAGGGTGAATGAATGGGTGCACTCATTGCGTTCTGTTGATTACATCACTTCTTTGGAAAAACGCATTCGGATATGATATAACAGCGTTACTGCAAAGTGTTATGTGTTACCAAAGATTCACAAAACAGGCACACTGCTTAGCATCATCATCTCATTTATCGATACTCCGACTTACCAACTGCTTAAGTTCGTTGATCATATTTTGAAATTTTATTGCCTAAAGCTGCTATCAAACGTGATGGATAGTTTTGGAGTTGTTAAATGAATTAGCAACATAGTTATTCCAGATAGACATGCGTTAGTGTTCTGCAAAGAAGATGTACTCTCTGTAGTTAGCAGCGAACATCAGATATTACGATTCACTTCGGCAGTAGAAGTAGAATAAAAGATTAGTTTCCTCGACGTACTTGTAATCAATCGCTATGGCAAAATAATAACTGATTGGTACCAATAGCCAATTTGGTCCAAGAGATATTTCAATTTTGACTTTCATCATTCTATGAGACGGAAGATAGCGAACATCTATAACTTAGTGGACAGGAGAATTGAAATAGATGTTTTCATGATAACAATCTAAGCCTGTTCAAAGAAATCCTTTTAACTAACAATTATCCTGTAAGATTAATTAATCAGTGTATTGACTCGCGATTGGCTTTTCTAAAAGGCAGACTTGATATTGAATCTCACATTGTTGTAGGCAGAGGGGAATTTCTATCTCCAATTGAATCTCAGATTAGTTTTCCCTAGGTCAAAGGCTTATCACAATTGATAAGTACAACATTAAACAAGTTTGATATAAAGTGTGTTTTTAGAAGCACCAACAATTTGTCGAGGTTGTTTGTTTTACATAAAGATAAGGTTTCTAAGAAGAAGTGTTTTGATTTAGCTTACAAAATTACATGCAATGATTGCGACAAATGTTACATTGACCAAACAAGTAGATTATCAAAGTAGGAATACTGAACACAAACACAATATTATCGAGGATTAAAAAAAAAACCAAACATCCTTGACAAAACATAGAATAGTGGTTTATCATGCGTTTAATTGTAATAAAGTTAGCATTATCTGTCGGGGGAAGAATTACAGAAACAAAATCATTTTAGAAATGTGCGATATCGTAGGCCATAAAAATACAGTGAACCTCACAATCAGATCAGATGCCGACATTCCAAGTGATGCAAACCACATGTTAATTTCTAGTAAACTCTGTAGGTAACTCTAATATCTCTTGAGGGAGGATCTGAGTTTTAGATCGTCGGTAGCTGATAGTTAGATTGGTGGCGCCATGGCAACTCAGAACTTGATACCATATGTAGTGCACAGATTTTTAATCTTATGAACTTGCCTTCCCGCCTCCCACCTTTTTCTTGTGGGCCACGTAAAAGTTTGATAAAAGAGAAAGGTCTTCTCATGGATTCGTTTAGAAAGACGATTATGATGGTCCCAGCACCGTAAAAACCTGACAAAGAAACGATTGTCCTTTGATTCTACGGTAAGATTCAATCGAAAAATGTTATGAGCAATAGTGACCACAGATTGACAGGAATGATCAACCTAACCTATCTTATTACTTGCATTGTGATTGACGACTCAGCTATTCTTTTGCATACACATTTTTTTCCATGGATGGAGTGGTTGATAAGCCGCATTTCATGTATTTTTATATAGAGCAAAATTATTTAAGAAAGGCCGAACCTGTCGTCCACCCCTTCCGATTTGGCTGATTCTTTGTGGGCATGTTAACCACCTAGAGAGTGATCAAAAGCCAAAATATTGGGCACCGTAAAAATTTATTGGCTGAGCCAGAGCCATTTTTCGTTTTTTTTTTTCACATTTTCGACTTGAATTTGGGTATTTTTGAACACGCAAAGGTTTTTTCTACGATGTAGCTGAAAATTAGTTTTCCTATGTAAGATTGACCAACAAACAAGAATATGGCCATAGATTTGACCTATGACAAATATCCACAGAAATATTCGCCAAAACCCTCAAAATTGACCAAAAAAGTCACAAATCTTGGGGAGATAGTAGAAAGAAACTATTTTTTTACTATCTAAAACACCTATCTTGTAGATAAAGAACCAACGAATCCAATGAGCACACACCCAGATTTTTAGGACGAGTCGTTTAGAAAATACGCGGCGTCAAAGTTTGAGATTTTTTTTGTTGAAAATTCACACTGCCTTCCAGGGGCACTTGGTCCGGGCAGCTGGAGGCGACAACGGTAGCAAACGTCGCTGTACTGCAGCGCAGCGCCTCCTCCTGCAAGTTTTGCAAGATCTGCGACAGAATGGATTCTAATAATGGGCTGCGCATTATCGCGGCGAATACAAATTACACCAGACTGTATCAATCCGAAACTATGTCATCGAAGATAGAGACCTTTAGAAGCGTACGGCCTGCAGGCTATTTGAAGCAAGAAAAGTTGGGGTACTCGGACGAGCGATCACGCCAACAGCTAGGTGTCGCTAGTGGCGCCTTTGCTTGTGTGGCTCACGTACAGCGCTCTATGCTAATGCGTACAGTGTCGGTGCGTTGGCTCCGACCGGCGAGTTGGGGTGATCGTGCTAACTCTTTCGATCTCGTTTGGAGCCATGGTGCGTTCTCTCTCGCGCCCGATCAATAATGAACCCAGAGTGGGGGGCCGGTATGATGTCTGTCATACTTTTGACGATTCAAGCATTTATTATTTTCATTTTATGTAATAACAAGTACATTCTCAAGAGCTGTGAGACTCTTATATCCGAGCCGATTCATGCACATGTCGTTTATATGAGGAGATGATCTATACAATATTAACATCTATTTTTCATAATACATAATATGTATTTTTCTTCCTCACCATAAGAAAAAAATAGAAAACTGCGGGGCGGAGGATCTTCCTATAAAAATTAAGAGCTCATATTTGGAGAGAATGTTTTTGAGGTCTTTACCAACCAAATTTTCGGAGTACCAAGTGAAAAAAAAATAGTCGATTTTTTTGGCCCACCCTAGTATGTATGTATGATTACCCCAGAATTACGTCAAGTTTATTTCTAAAAACAAAACGCGCGTATTTTAGTGGCCTAATACGTACGCGCCGTATTTACTTCGTATGGAAAATTCTGCCAGATACCTTGTAATTTTACCTTGGATACTTAGGTAGTCACAATAAGTGATGAGAATATTCCTTATGATCGACAAAGTGTAGACACTAATGCAAATTGCCGAATAGTGATTTCGATCATTTAACCTGAACACGTAACAAATTGATGACATATTTTAGCGACTAATGCAAACCGGGCTAGTACCACACGTCACAATGCATTCTAGTTTATATTTTCGTATGTATAAAAAACTTGAGAAAGAATTTATACTGCTATTATCAACAGCAATATCGGCTCTTGAAAGTACCTTCCTAGATTAAAGCCCTGCGATTGTTCGTACTCAAGTGATTGAATCTCGAAGTCGGAGAGGATGCGACATCAATCATATAAATAATTCGATTTACCTAATTTTTTCCTGAAATTTGCCAAAATCTTTATGCCGGGTCGTTTCTCCTTCTTCAAAGACAGGTTCCTTCTCTTCTTAGCCATCGCGGGAATAAATACTGACTCGCATTAATAAAAAACACGGTAGACAAACACAAGCAAAAAGAAAAGCGCGGAACACTATCCACGTGCCGAGCGACGAGGGTTCGAACGAGGGGAATTGTAGTGGGGGGGTTTGAGTCTACTCTCCACGCCTGTAATTCGCATGGTCGCCGGCCAACGCGGTCGTGGCGCTAGCAGCCGCCCGCCTTTGGCGCGAAAAATTTGCTATTTTATGCTTCGTGATTTTCCTTCTCATTTCCTCATTTTTGAAGATAATTAGGTTCTTAGAGAGTCATTTTAAAGATAAAGCATAGATCTGTGTCGCCTCTTTCGCCGAATTTCGAAAAAAAATTCACTGTTCACTGTGTCTCGCTTCAAAGATAACGTACTTTCAAGTACGTTTTTCGCAAATCTGAAAGCGAAATCGAAAATTCGGCAAAAAAGGCGACACAGATCTATTCTTTATCTTCAAAATGACTCCCTAAGGACCTAATTATCTTCAAAAATGAGGAAATGAGAAGGAAAATCGTGAGTCTCTGTTCGCGCGTGCTCGTCGAGGCATAGGCAACGCCCTTAAGTCAATTAAATAATTCAAGATTTCCTGGGGTTGCTTCTCAAATTAACAAGAAACCCTTTTATCCTTTAAAACCGACAATATTTGATGGAAAGATTCCATGGGCAGAGTATGAACGCCAATTTAACACAATTGCAAAGTATAATCAGTGGGACTCCGCCATGAGGGCCCACAGCCTTGCCTCTTGTCTTCGGACGCCGGCTTTGAATGTTTTAACGGCATTGTCTGAGGAAGATATTTCCTATTATGAAAAAATTAGCTCCCCGTTTAAATTAAGATACGGAAATGACCATCTGACAAAATTATACACAGCTCAATTACAGACTAGAAGACAAGGACGAAACGAAGACCTCGCGTCACTTAGCCAAGATATTGAACGGCTTTCTCGTGTAGCTTTGCCAGACCACGAGCCGTCTCGTAACTTATTAGCGACCCAAGCTTTCTTAAACGCAATTAGTGATCCAGAAATCAAAATGGCCGTTGGAACATCGGGTCTCACTTCTCGACGAGAGGCAACGGCCAAAGCCCTTGAGGTGGAGGCAATGCGAAAACAATATTTTGGGTTGAACAAGCTTCGTCGGATTGAGGTGTCCAAAAACACCTCGGAAAGACGAGGTTTTGAGCACTCGGAGGAGTCAAAGCCTCAAACTTACAGAAATAAAAATAACAATAATAATTTTAAACAAAGAAATCGTGGTTCTTTTCAGAATCAGAGTAACAAACACGAAATTAGAGGCGCAGTTACGACAGATCAAACTGTAGTAACTTGTTTATTTTGTCATAAAATAGGACATGATGCCAATCATTGCTTTTTACTTGAAAGGAATAGTAGAGAAATGATACAAAACTCGCATTCAGATTCCTATAATCGGCGAAGAAGAGATATAGAGGTTGGTGAAGAAAATCCTAAATCCTCAAACTAACTCTTCGTCTGAGGCTGGTTTGAGGAACTAGTTTCAGACGTTTTTATATAAAATTATCATTGGAGTTAACCTCTTTCTTTGAATTATTTTGGTTATGCGTGACAGGCATTCCCAACCTATTTTATTGCCTGTCAGGGAAATGAAGCTCGTCGAAGGTTAGGTAATTTTCGCGACTTTGAATCTCTTCTATTGAGGAAAAATTTTGATCTTCTCATTCGCTCGTCTGAACTCAGAGTGGATTTAATTGTTTATTTGCGAGTTTCCCTAGAAACTTTTTTCGCTCGAATTAGTTCCCGTTCTCGTGAGGAAGAATCGAGCATTTCTTTAGAGCTACTCAGAACTATTCATGAGGTTCATGAGGATTGGCTAGTAAATCAAATCTTTTCTTTTTTATCGGCTCCTGTTTTGATTATAAATGCAGAAGCTACAGCCGACCAAGTTTTTCTAGAACCTTTTTCTCTGGAATCGAGTTTTGTGTCGGATAGGCTTTGGTTTCTTTTGGAATGTGAATAGAGCCACGATTATTTTTCGCGGTCGATGAGCGATTGCTTGATTTTCACATTTTATTAACCTTAAGTGTCAGTTTTTGTGAGCACTTTTTCAGGTTATTTGACACAGCCTTTTCCTTCCAATCTTCCCTAATTCCTGAGGATGACTGGTGGCCTTATTTTGAAGAAATACGCGGAAATGATTCAGATAAGATCGTTTCTTTTCTTTTGAATACATATTTAATTTATTTTATTCGTCTATTCTCCCAAATTCACTTAGTGAATTTGAATTTTTATACCATCACTCACATTTGTCCTTCCAAAACTCTAGGGTGAGCTGTTTCTAAAGAAGATTAGGATCAGTCACCCATCTATTTTCCTATTTCCTGTGAAAAGGAGTCTGTTTTTATCCTGTTTGGTCCTAGAATTTTCGATTCCCGCCTCGATGTTTTCACCCGAACCTGTTTCGTTTGGACAATCCTTCATGAAGAGGATTGGATTTCTTTTCGACATCGATCTGGACCGTTGCTGATAACTTCGAATTCATGAAGCTACATAACACTTAACAACACTTACCTTTATAAAACAAGGCACATAAATTTTTGAAATTATTCAACGCTCAACTATCTGCTCAAGGTTTTTTGTGGTTTACCTTGAGACTGTGGACAAATGCCAGATAGTAAAAAAGGGAGTCTTTAAATTTTTAGAGCCACAGCTCCAACTCACGTTTGAGCACTGACTGCTAGATCATTTTTATAATTGTTCTATCTTTCCCGAGTCGGGACGACTCTTTTCCTCGGGGGGGGGGGGGGGGGGGGGGGGGGGAGTAGTGTTACAAAGGGTGAAATCACCCGTTTTGCCCCCTCTTTAATGATCTAGTAGTCGTCATAGATAAGAGACGTTTATAAACCTCTTATGTCTTTCAAAAGAATAAGGTTGCTGCATCAACCAACATTATTGTAAAAACAGTCTTGTTTCAGACTTTAAACGAGAAACACATATTTCGCAATTAAAGCTTTTTCACAACATTTTATTCACGCTTTTGATTTTGACTTGATAATTAAACTCGCGGATCCATATTTTATTTCCGTAACGTCAAAGAACGTTACAATATTATTAGTTGTTGTTGTTGTAATCTTTATTGTTCCCCTTGGGGTTACAAGGACTTCCCTTTTCCTCTTCCTTTACAATATTTTTTTTTTTTTTTTTTTTTTACATGTTTTCTTAACCTATTCTTACCCTAATTCTTACTTCCTACCTTATCCTTACTTAATTTCTAATTGCCTGTGTCCTGTGCCATTGCCTTGCCATTCCCTTACTTTCCCTCTTATCCTTTTCTTACTTTTTATCCTTATCTTTACTTAACCTTATCCTATTTTACCTTATTCTATTCCCTAATTCGTCCTTATCCTAATCGACTTCCATTTCCCATTCATATCTCACTCTTTCATTCTCTTGTACATCCCTGATCCTTTCCAATTCTCTCATCCAGACTTCTCCCCCCCCCTCCTCACCTAGCATCTCCCTCACCACCTCCTGCCAGCTTTCCTCCCTTCTATCCCAGCCTACGCACCTTTCCCATACGTGCTCCCATGTTTCCTCCTCCCCCCCGCACACCCTACACCTTCTCTTTTCCTCTTCTTCCCAGTACCTTGCCTCCTTCATCTCGCTTCCTAACCTAAATCTTGCCACCCTTATCCACCTGCTTTCTCCCCATCCCTTTCCCAGATATCCTGGTATCCCTTCTCCTTTCACTAGCCTGTACCATCTGTTGTACCTCGATTCCCTTATTTTCTCCCACCTCTCTTTTCTCTGTTCTTCCCTCTCTCTCTCCTCTATTTCCCTAAACACCATCTCGCCCCTCTCCCTTCTCGCGACTACCTCTCTACTCTCTGCTCCCCTTTCCGCAAAGAAACTTTCCCTTTCTCTTTCCCGCCTCGATCCCTGCCTCCCAGCTTCTGCCTTGTCCCTTATCTCTTCCCAGCATCTCCTAGCTAACTCGCTACCCTCCCCTCTCTCCAGCTTCCTTTCAAAATTCCATGCCCTTCTCCCTGCCCTAATCCTTAGCTTCTCCCTCTGTAGTTCCTCCCTTACTGAATATCCCGGTGTTCTCCCATCCACTCCTAATGTCCATCTCAAAAATCTATCCTGTACCGCCTCGACCGCCCTCCACTCTCTCCACCCCCATATCTCCGATGCATACTCTATTACCGTCCATACTAGCCTGTCAAATAACCAAATCCTTTTTTCCCAATCCCTCCCAAACCTTCTTTTTCCTATTCCCCATACCTGCCTCATTACTACCCCTGCCTTCCGTACTCTCTCTTTCAGCTGTGCTTCCTGTCCCCCATTGCACTTTACTCTATACCCTAAATAGCTGAACTCTTTCACCTCCTCTATCCTTTTCCCTTTCCATCTCCAATCTATGTTTTTCCTTCTACCGCCTCCTTTCCTAAATCTCATAATCTTTGATTTCCCTACATTTACCGTAGGCCTTTTCCTATCCATATACCTTTCTAACTTCCTAATCATTACCTCCATTTCCTCTTCACTTTCCGCTAGTAACACCATATCATCCGCATAAGCTAACGTGCATACCCTGCCGCCGGCTAGCTCCACCCCCCCAACCCTTCTCCCTCTCCCCATTTCCTCTTCTAAGTCCGCCAGCAGCAGGTTGAACACATGCGGACTGAGCGGACATCCCTGCCTTACCCCCCTCGCTGTCCAAAACGCCTCTCCTAGCTTACCCCCGCTCCTTACTCGACTCTTTGTTTCCTTGTAAATTTCCTCTATCCTTACCCTTAGCCCTTCCCTCACTCCTCTCCTTTCCATAGTCTCCCACAGCACCTTCCTGTTCACTGAATCAAAAGCAGCTTTCAGGTCCACAAAAAACGCCACCATCTTTCCCTTATCCTTTCCCACCTGCCTATTGATTAAATAGTTATGAACATATATATTGTCAATGGTGCCCATGCCTTTTCTGAAACCCGTTTGGTTTTGCGGTATCAAGCCCTTTTCTTCTACCTCTCTTTCTAACCTATCCGCTAATGCCATCGCATACACCTTATATAGAGTTGGCATCAAAGTCACCCCCCTATACTCTTCTACCCTTTTCCCCTCCCCCTTCTTAACTATCGGCGCTATCAATCCCTCCCTCCAATCCTCTGGCCAGCCCTCCCCCACCCAAACTCTGTTACATGTTTTCCATATCCACTGCTCCATTTCTTCCCCCCCATACCTCCATACCTCGCTAACTATTCCATCCCCCCCTGGTGCCTTTCCATCCCTCAGCTTTCCTATCACCTTTTTAATCTCTTCCCTCTGCAGCTCCCCTTCCCCGTCCCCCTTCCTATTTACCGACTCCCCGCCTTCTGTTACCTTGCTTTCTACCCCGCCTAATACTCCCATGAAATACTCCCTCCACTCCTGATCTCCTATTTCTTCATTCACCCTCTTCCACTTCTTTCTTTCCCTATTAACTATCTCCCATACCTTGCTTTCTGTCCTTGCTTCCGCTGCTTCTTTTATGAATCCTTCATTTTCTTTCTTTTACCTCTCCTCGCATAGCCTATTATATTCCCTTCTTTCCTTTCTATACGCGTCCCCTTCCCCCTCACCCTTTCTCCATTTCCTTAGACTCTGCCTAACTTCCGCTTTTTTTCGCCTACATTCCTCGTCCCACCATCCCTTTTTCGCTTCCTTCCCCCTCCCTCCTACATCTAAGGCTCGTCTAAACTCCCTTATTCTTTTCTCTATCTCTTTCCCTACATCCACTTCTCCTATCCCCTCCCATTTGACTTCTGTTCTAAACCTCATCCTACCCTCCTCCGTCCAGTCTCCTCTATTAGTTCCCCCTACTCTTTTTCCCTTCCTTGTCCTAGCCACTGCCCCCCTCAACCACACTATTACCGGGTGATGATCCGAGTCAACCCTATCCCCAATCTCTATCCTTTTGACCCTATCCCTCACCTCGATGTCTCCTATAGCGTAGTCTATCACTGTCACCCCTGCCCCTCCTACATACGTAAATTCCCCCTCCTCATCCCCCTCTATGTTCCCGTTCATTATTGTCCATCCTGTCTCCTCTAAAAATTGCACCAGCTGCCTACCTTCCGAGTTTATTTTCCTGTCCTTTGATTTCCTACTCCTACTCTCCTCCTCTCCTTCTCCCCAGCATCCTCCCCCCTCCTGCCCTGTCCTGGCATTAAAATCACCCCCCACTAACACTTTTACCCCTCCCTCTATCTCTTCTGCCCGCTCCTTCAATTCCCCTATCTTTTCTTTTAGGTCCCCATTTACGTATATTCCTACTACTACCCATTTTTCCCCCCCTACACTTATTTTCCTTTCTATCATGCCCTCTTTTACCTCTTCCCTCCCTCCCTCCCCACTTACTATCTCCCTTCTTACCCCTGACAGCATTCCGCCTATTGCTCTTCCCTTCCTATTTTTTCGAACCGCATACTACACTTCCCATTTATACCCTACTGGCAACTTATTTCTAATCCTTTCCCACCCCTTCTTTTCTATCCATGTCTCCATTAGAAATATTACATCCCACTCCCCTAGCCCCCTCCAGAAATCTTCATCCTTTCTCGCGAGCCCCGCCACATTCCAAAAAGCTACTTTCCACCCCTCCCTTTCTGTCTCGCCTACTCCCCTCTCTCTCCTCCTTATCTCCCTCCCCACCTGCCTCTGTCCCCCCCCACTACCCATTCCCCCGACTGCCTTTCCCTACGTACCCTTCCCTGTGCTTCTATACTTCCCTCTTGTCTTTCCTCGCTTGCTGACCTTTCCCTATCGCTTTCCCCTACTTTTCCCCTCCCCTCCCTTTGCCCCCCTTCCCTCGCTCTCCCTGTACCATCCCTAAGCACTTCTCCTATCTCATCCCACTTCCACATTTTCCCTTCTATCCAGATCTTTGCATACCCTATTCTTACTCTGTTTCCCCTTCTCTCCTCAATAGCTGCTATCTCCCTCAACTTCCATTTCATTCTTCTCTCTGCCCAGGTGAGATCCTCGTCTATTCTCTCCTCCCTCCCTTTGAGTAGGCTTTTTCTTCCCATTACCTGCCTCTTTTGCTCCCTATTTCCTAGTCTTGCTATCCATATCCCCTTTTCTCCCCCCTTTTTCGCGCCTACCTCCCACATATCCTTTACCTCAACCTCTACCCCTATCAGCTGCAAAATCTTTTTCAACTCTTCCTTTTCTCTTCCCTTCTCAAGTCTCGCTCCTCTCAATACTATATTTCCCCTTCTTTCTTCCCTTTCTTTCCTCTCTATGGCCCACTCCATCTCTTTTAATCTATCTATTGTTACCTGCGCCACTTCCGCATTTCCCTGTACCTGCCTTTCTCCCCCTCCTTCTGCACTCTTCTTTTCTAATTCTATCAGCCTCTCCTTTACCCTTTCCATCTCACCCCCTCTCCGCTCTTCTACCTCTTCTAATCTTTTACCTAGATCCCTTATCATTTCCTTCATCTCCCCCCTCTCTACTTCCCACTGCTCTTCCCTTCTAGCCATTTCGCCTTTAATCTTTTCCACTTCTTCCCTGATCCCCCTTCCCTGCCCTTTGACCTCCTCTAGACCTATCTTTAGCTCTTCCCTAATCAACCTTAACATATCTTGTATACCCCCTCCCTCTACCTTCCCTTCCTCCCCTGTCTTACCCTCCGGCGATCGGTGCACTTTCCTGCTTTTCCCAAATACTCTTTCGCTTTCCTGCAACTCGTCTGCCTCCTCCTCCCCTTTTTCCCCTTCCTCCTCCCGCTTTCTCTTCCATAAGTCTAGCACCGTCGCCGACGATCCCAGGCTATGCCTCCTATCCCTCCCTAACGCTGCTACTGCCCCCGGCCTACCTTTCTTTTTCTCCTCCTCTTCCCTGTTCGCCCCTTCTTTTTGGCCACCCGCGTTACTCATACTCTTTCTCTCCTTCACCGCTCCCTACCTTATCTATCCGCCGCCTACCTGTCTACTCTATCCCCCTTCTTACTCCCTAGGTGTCACTGCCTATTCCTATCTTATCCGAATCGTTGCCGTCCGCCTGCTCTTTCTGCCTAACCTCAAAACTCTCCCCCTTCTTTCTTTTTCCCCCGCCCTTCCCTTCTATCCCTGCCTCCCTATTCCCTTCACCCGACCTCCCGTCTATGTCTTCCCCGCTCCTTCTCTGCCCTATCTCCTTTTCTCCTCACTTTTGCTATCCTGGTTACAATATTATTATCAGTCTGAATTAAGAACACTTTGGCAATGGTGAGGTCATGTTTCAACAATTTTTCATCAATTCAAAGGTACTATGAACGAGATTCTGAGGAAATTACAGAAGACTCCCGAACTTCTACGGGTATTTTGTTTCATAAGCAGCTTTCGCACACTCACAATATCATTGGAATTAGATATAATAGAAGAGTTCGGGATGAAAATAGCGGTATACCACCAGGGTCAGCCCTGAACCCTACCTTACCGAAAGTCGGTAATACCAGCGAGGGGTGAAAATTCCTGCCTTACGGGTGGAAGTAATGCTGACAAAAGCGTTACCGTAGATTGCGCCACCTGCATTTTCGCTTGATTTTACCGACAGGGAGTCTGATAATGAGATTCTGGGCACTCAGATGAGCAGAGATTTTGAATTTCTGCCGTCAGGGGACAGACATTTGACCAATCGAAGTGTCAACACCAGAGGCACCCTCTTTATCGATTAGTCACTGTTTTATCGGTCTCATCGATTTTGTTTCCAATGTCCATCGCTGGGTAGTGTCACCACTCGACCTAACCGATAGTGGTGCCACAGATGACGCACCCTTCATTGATTATTTGTTATTGCAGAGATGAGTAGGGAGATGTCCAATGCTCGCATTTTAGGTGATCCCACCAGAGTGACGCTGAAACGTAGCTATGAATCGAGAAGTAGAATTTTGTGATCATCGCCTCGGTCGATGCTGCAGAGTTTTTTTAGGGCTACACCAACATGGTGATCATAAATATGATTTTGGTGGATAATCAGATCGCACGTTCTCTGTTATTTGCGTGTGTGCGGTGCTCGTGGGTGAGTTAGACCACCGTCGGCCACGGGAACGTACCACACATATGCATGCCGTGATGTATGCTGTATGCTCGGGTGCTCGGTTGACTAAACCAACGTCCTAACATATACTGGGTTGGTCAGGTGAAAGTATACACCGCACGCGCGGAGCGTGTGTGTTTAGAGGGTGTATACTTTCATGTTGGTCACTCTGTATATACATACAGACACATTATGCAACATACGCAACTTTATATAGAGTATATGGGGTATTCCATGCCAATTCGACCTGAGTCTGACCCTCGACCTCTCAGATCCGGTTCGCGATTTTTTGTATCATTCATCGTCTGCCTCTAAATAGTATTTTTAAAGTCTTCTTTTGATAGAATTTTTGAGGTTTCCTTTCAACACCTCGATGGCCGTGATCGAAAAATCTGAAAATATTTTCAAAAGTTCTGTTTGCAAAATAAAAATATTTGAACCAACATTCGTAATATCTGGGTTATTCGTTTCAATCTGTTTCTTTAGCTTTTTGAACCAAAAAAAAGTTAAAAAATTAGAAGCAGAGGTCAATTTACAGTGGACTGTTGCTTGATTTTTTGTGCGTATAATAACAATTTTTTGACATTTTTTCAGATTTTTTTTTCGAGAATATCATATTTGTATCAACTCTAAATAAATCTGATGAAATTTCCAAAAATCCGTTATCTCGCATACAATATTCAAGCAACAGTCTACAGTAAACTTACCTCTGCTTCTAATTTTTTGTTTCCTTTTCTTCGTTCAGAAAGCTAAAACCAGGTTGAATCAAAAGTCCAGGCGTTATGAATTTCGGTTCAAAAATTGTTATTTTGCACACGGTATTTTTAAGAATTTTTTAAGATTTTTTGATTACGGCCATCAAGGTGTCAAAAACCCAACTTCAAAAATTCATGACGCCTTAAATTTTTTTTTTTTTAAATCTGAAAAAATTCCAAATGCTATTTAGAGATAAAAGAATGATACAAGAAATCACAGTCCAGATTTGAGAGGTCCGGGGTTACACACAGATCTAATTGACATGGAATGCCCCATATCAAGGAATCATGTGGTTCCCTGTAGAAAAAGACTCATAGGTGTAGATAAAAGCGTGGCTAAATGCACATATTGAAACTCATAGACTTATGGGGAATCTATATGAAACTATGAGGATCAATATGTGCATTTGGCCGCTCTTTCATCGGCCTTTACCTGATTCTATGTGAGGTATTTCATATGATTTCGAACACTCGAAAACCCGACCCCTCCCGATCAATCTGAGATTTTGGTATTTTTTTAGAGTTGAAAAAACGCGATGACTTGATTTTTTTTAGAATTTGTTTTCGTTACCTATTGGGTGTGGGAAAAAAGTTCATGAAAAGCTATGGATCGTTATAATTTGAAAAATATCGGTTTTTCAAAAAAAAAAACCTCAGGACATAAAATTTCCACTTTTCAGAGAACTTTTAAACACTATTTTTAAAATTGGCAAAATAATAAAACTCGGGGAGTTTATCATCAAAAATAGAGAAAAATATTTTTTTTCGGCAAGTAATTTCTAAAGAATATTGCTGAAAATTTTACAGATAATGCTCTTGTTTCGATATTTATAATACAATATCCATGTATTATCTGATACATTATTTGGTATGAAATACTGACTTCACTCGAGTGTATACTGCTTTATACGAGAATATTTAATATATCAAATGAAACAAGTAACACAACATACATAGCAATATAATTTTATCTAAAACAAGCAATAAATAGCGACTGGCCGAAAAACGATGTAATCTAAATCCCAGAACGTGAGGGTCAAATCGTATCGAAGTACCATACCACATTTGGTGATTTGAACTGATGTCAGTGGTGCATGAACCGCTGCTGCAGTGAGGCGCAGTTGATACGCCGCTCAAGAAACCTTGATTTGCTGATAAATGCGATTTGTCGCCTTATCTGAATAAGGCGAAGAGTTCACAAACCTTGAAGCTTTTTTAGTTTTTTGTTACTTGGTTGCTTTTTACGCATTCCAAGACAAGCTCGCGCTGCCCGATTATTGTATTTTGTTTGTGCAAAAATGTTTACTCTGATTAAAAACTGTAAACGCCGCAACCGATGATTGCTATACAGATGACTTTTATCATACCATTCGGGATCGATCAAAGCTGTGCTTGTGACGATATCCCGTGTGAGTTTTTGTAGTAGGTTCTCAGTATGTCAGTGCTTTTCCCACAGCTCACAGTAAGCTTTCAATTGCGCTTCTACAATCGCTGCAAACTTCTGAGTAGGCCGCTTCAATTTTGCGACTCTTGGAGCGTCGTCGCCCATGTTTTGGTATTCTCGGTACTCAATGTACATTTCATCCAGTGATGAATCATCCATAGGAGCTTTTAAGATTTCTTCACGGCAGTAATCACATGGATTTTTTTAAATATTGCGATGAGCGATATAGCCTGCGAAAAAAGTAATCGCATTTTTCTCGAACGACACACTGGCATTGCCAGAACCTCGTTTCTCGTTTCTTCGTTGTAATATTCAATCACGTCCGATGCCTTCTCAACGTCAACATCTGGACTATCTTCATCATGCTCGGTAGGATCGCCCGGAAGATCACCCATTCTCTCGAATGCTTCTGTGACATCATTCGACAAATTTAGAAGTGCTACTGCATCAGGACATCGCACGTTTCCTTTATCAGACGTACCGATATATCCTGTCGAAAGGACATGCCTTAAGGTCAAGCGTACCATTCGTGCCATAGGATTTGGATTGAAACCACCACGTTGTCGAAGTTTTGAAAAAAGGTGTTCAACCGAGTCCTGGTTGCAAAGTGCTGTTGCTAATTCAAACCCACAATATTTTTTTTTGACTGAGCGATAGGTGCTTAGAAGAGACGTAACAGTTAGTGGAATAACTTTCAAACGAGGGATTTTTTCCATCGTTAGCAAAGCCCCAGTACGATTATCAATTGAGAAGGCTTTATTTTTGCTTGCCACGGTCCACCTAGAAGACCAATGTACAAAATCAACGAAAGATTTTTCAATGTTGGGGTTTCTATCAGAAAGGGACCGTTTCGCGGGATTCCGGAATATCAGTTGGTACGCATTACAGGCATCGATGATGCTGTTCATTTGCTCAGCAAAGGCCGCATTTTCCTTCCACGTTGTACTTTTGAGACCGTTCGGGTCACGGCCTGCGGTAAGTATTGCCGCAGAGAATGTGTGGCTTAAAATTTGAAATGCCCGTCTTACATTCATCGCTTCAAAACGATTCGGAAATAAGTGTGTTTCCGTAATATGCATCAGCAACCTTGATGTCGTATTGCTGCAGACGTATTTCCACGTGTTTATAAAATCGTCATAAGCGAAAATAACTTTTCCGTCACAATATTAAACACGGTGCGTTCTTAGCGTGCTTATCAAGCGCTTTATCAATTGCGGAAAGTCAAATGATGCGAAGTATTCTCGCCCCGCGCCACGAAAATATGGAGTGGTCTCGGTTACTCCTAGCAGGGACAAAAAAAAGCGATTGATCGATGGCCCTTGATCGCATGTTACCAAGACAACTTTAGCTCCAACATCCTCGAGTTTGATTAAGCATTGCCGTAGAAGTTCAGATATTTCAACTGCTTTTAGCCCATCTCCGATAAAAAAATAGGCAATAGTCTGAAGCCATGGAGTTTGTGCATTTATGCTATCCAGACAAAAAACAAAGACGTATCGAGCTCGCTGTTTGCTTCTCCCGAGAGGTCCAAGGTCAACAAGTCCATCGATGTAATCAAACTTGACAGAATATTCTTAAAAATTCTTGATGGTCATTTCATTCCATTTCAGGCAACAGATCCTTTCCTCAGGTCGCAGTTGAGCCATTTTCGTTTTCAATTTGATGAAAATATTAGAACAAAATCCGGGAATATTTTTCACATCCGAAATCCATAAGCGCACAGTATTGATCGATGGAAAAGTACAACCCGGTTTTCGCAATCTCTTATATGCTGCCGTTGAGTAAAAAAACAATTGTTTCGCTAAATCCTTCTCGTCATCTGCGAATCGAGCATTTTTACGAAGCTACTGGAGCTTGACCATCGCTCTCGCTGATGGCTCTGTATAATTGTTTTCATCGAGAAACTGTGCCACCGTTTTCTTCATACCTTTCTGCTGTAGACTGTTTTTACACATCAGTGCCCGTCTGAGTTTCACGCGAAGCTGCTTAATTTGTCTGCGATGAGCAGTAAATTCTGCTTGCAAGGCGGGATTTTATCGCCGCAACTGTCTATTTTTTTCAGCAGCTCTGAATCGGCTGCTGGATATTGCTGCTGAAGATTTATCGAATTTTTCGGTAGTTCCCAAACGTTCGGTTCCGATTCGATAGCAGTCCATGCCATTGTTTCATCATCAGAATCCGCAAACGATAATTGATGCTTCATCCCGTAAGTACGAACCTTTCCGGAACTTTTTTCACCGAAGAGAAGATCGTTCGGACTTTTGGACGCTTCCGGTTGAGAGTAATCCGCCACGCTCTCGTGCGAGGTATCTTCTTTATCGTGATCGTGTATATGTAGTTCCGGAATGAAAATAAAACATTGAATTATAAAATGTATTTCCACAGTTCTTTCACCTTGTTCACACATGTAACATATCCGTTATCATGAAAATGTTAATGATAATGATAATGATAATAATAATAATAATGATATTTAATTTTCATAAATGATAAATTCACATTTTATTTTTACGAAACTAATTTTTTTCTGGAAATTTTCTTTTTATTACTGTGTTACGTCCGGCGTATCGCCACACATCTTCCGCATTTCGTCACTCTCCCATAATCATTATAGTAACCTTATCATCTCCATTCTGGCGCGCGCCACTCGCTTCATCCTGACTCTGCTAATTCTATTCCTCACCATTTTGCGCACCTCACGTCGGCTACTCTTTACCTCAGATTCATTCCTATTCCAACGTTCAACACGATCAATTCTATTAGAACACTCAACAACCTTACGTATAACATTTCTTACCGATATTATGAACTACACACTCCGTTTTAACTATCCGCAAATTCTTCAAACAAATATATAGTTGATATCTTCAAACTCTTCTGGTCCTCCCCGGACGTAATAGTGAAGTCGAACCCGTTTTTTCCTTAACGCTCGGTAATAAACGACGTCCACGGACGTAACATTGGTGGCTAGCGGTGGTCATCGCTTTCCGGAATCTATGTCGCCGTAATCAAACCGTACAAGACATATTACCAAATACACTTCAAGTGGCAGATAATAGGCCAACAAGCATTCAAAATATTTGAAAACGACATCAAAACGAATGCCATTAGCAACAGCACCAGCACGAAATTTCCCGGAGTAACTACGCGAATACCAAACTAGTGGACAAAAATCAAAGAACGTTATCACGTCATCATCGCAGCTTGATGCATACTCAATATACTGTCGCTCGACAACCACGATAACATACGAATCAATCGATCTACGAGACCCGTTCGGGCACCCATCTTCCCCAAATTCGCTCACAATGTCCACCTCTGATTCACCGACGATTCAACACAGGATACATGAGACATCACTACGCATTAACCCCAGGACAGCTCACCAGTAATCTACAAGCGTCAAAACCAGTGGACTAGCGTTTCTTCGTGATCTCATTTTGCATCTACCTGTAAGTTTGTTATGAACTATCTTGCTAAGTTAACTTACACCTCCCATTACCGCAAAAACACGAACACTACAGTACAATGCCTGACCCAAAAAATGATAACATGTCATACGTATTAGCCAAAAGCGCTATGCAATGGGTTCAGCTCTTCAACGGGCATAACATTCCAGTAGACGACTTCGTCTTCACAGTACAATACGCGAACTCATTCGTAAGACGGAACGAAAAACGAAGATTTGCGAAAATGATCTTGTTCAGAATGACTGGAGATGCACAAACAGGCAAAGAGTTCACTACGGTAGATGATATTATTAAACGTCTCGAACGAGGTTTCCAGACTCCCAACAATATTAGCGATATGTATTTTATACTTACGGGAGGCAGCATAAAGCAAGGCTTATACGAGAATTTTATAGTTTCTGGCGGGAGAGTAGATCGGTTAACAACGAAATTGTTAGCCGCGATTGTAGCCAAATATCCCAGCCACAGAGTTGATGGTTGGTTGGACCACATTAACGAACAAAGCCTACTGACCGTCATCAGAGGTCTTCACGATGAGCTAGAATTAACAGTAGTCAGTCATAGACCAACCACACTCAGAGGCGCGATAGAAATTGCTTGCGGTGAAGAGCGTGAATTGACGAGGCGACGACTACCAAGTGTTGGTCAGCCCTGTTTAGCCAATCTTCCTCCTCTATAGCCATCAACAGCCTTTTCTCTTCCAACTGCATCTCCACCTACGACATCATCTCCAACCTCAGGATTACCACCACCCACCCCCTCCCTGCCATCGCCGTTTCTGCCGGCCACTGTAATCCAACGACATCACTCACCCTTGTCCCCCGCGCCGGCTACATACGCACAAGCAACGTCCGAAAAACGAACCAAGCACCAGTCCGACATAGTCTGCAAATTTTGTAGCCGTTCAAGTCACTCGGCCGCGGAATGCCGCCACATCCCCAAATAATTCTGCACAAAATGTGAACGACCCGGTCATGCTCACAGAGATTGCCGATTTACTGATACTCATGAACAAGACCAGAGTCAAGAGCATTATTGTAATTACTACAGACGGTTCGGACATGTAATTGACGAATAAAGAGCTCGCGCCTACAACAATAACAATCGTAATTCACACCGTGATGATCAGAGAATGACCGAACAGTCCTTTAACACAAACAACGCCCGTGCGTTCTCCCGGCGGCACCAACAACCAGCGTTCAGTGCACCAAATCACG
Source organism: Neodiprion lecontei (assembly GCF_021901455.1). NCBI lineage: Eukaryota > Metazoa > Arthropoda > Insecta > Hymenoptera > Diprionidae > Neodiprion > Neodiprion lecontei. Next base: position 13,253,087 of record NC_060262.1, on the reverse strand, counting down.
TCGTCATCACAAGATCAATAGACGATGAACCACCAGTAATTCAAAATAACGCCCCTATACTGCACGAGAATCATTCGTAGTTGAAAAATAATGGAATCTGGAAAAAAATAACGTCGCTAGACCAAAAGTACCACGTACAACAAAAGAACGACTATCCCTTACCGGTATTATTAAACAGACAATCGACACAATTTTTAAGTCCCAAACTCACGCCAATGAAAACAGTCACACGTTTCATATGATCTCAGATAACTTCCCTATTCAGCATGATGGACCCTTCAAGGCGGTCACACCTTTAAGGTGCTTTCAAAGAAGCGCTGTTCATCTCGAAAACGTGGAGAGCCAAAACTCTTACACCGCTAAAGCGATCGTTACGGAACTTGGGAAACTTTATTTTAGAAAAAAGTGGAGCGACTTTTTATTTTTTCAAAATTTTGAAAAACAAATTACAGATCGGTTACCACTCACAGCAATTGAGATAATTTTCACAGTTGCACTAAATGGATCGAACTATCTGGTATGATGCCACTCGACGCTGATAAATCACATACTTTGAGCCCAGTCCCATAAGATTTGATTGTAAAACGACGAAATGGCAGCCGATCTGGTTTTTGATTACGAAGAACACGGAAACCTCATTTTTACGACATTTCCTACCGATATTACCCGCATGCCAGTAATGCATGCATGTACCCAATAAGAACACGTTCGCCAATTAAACGTTGAAAAATAGACGCAACCATATGTGAAGTATGTTTCAGACTGCGCCGTTGAATAAACCAAGTAATGTCCACGTGATATACGAAAATGTCAACGTTTTGCTGGTACATCTCATACAAGTAGAAAATAGTCGTGTAATGTATGGGTGTTCTGAATAGAGCTTAAGCGACTACAATATTCGTTCAATAAATCTTTTACCTGTTCCATTATCAAACGTAGACCAAATGCGTGAATATGTGGTCTTACTGATGACGTACTTATACGTTCCGATCCATCTCGAGTGAGCTGGTTTATAAACTTATTCGCAAGTGCATATCTATTCGTTTATAATACCTCAAACTTCGCCGTTGAATAAACTGAGGAATTTCCACGTGATATACTAAAATTTCAACGTTTTGCTGGTACGTCTCATACACGTAGAAAATAGTCGTGCAATATATGGGTATTCTCAATAGAGTTTAAGCGAATATAATATTCGTTTAATAAATCTTTCATCTGTTCAATTATCAATCGTAGACCAAATGCGTTAATATGTGATCTTACCGATGACGGACTTATACGTTCCGATCCAACTCGAGTGGATTGGTTTATCTATTCGTTTAGAATACCTCAAACTTCGCTGGTGAACAGAGCAAAAAATTTTCGTGCGAAATATGAAAATTTCGAGCTTTTTTTTATGTACAACAGTCGTAATATTCGTTCGTTTCTACAATACAGGGTGTCCCCATTTAAAGTACGCACTACGTTTTCAGCCGAACTAACGTTTCAATTGGAAAATGTGTCCTACAAAAGTTGTTCGGTTCAGAGGGGGACACATGAAGATTTTTTTTTTTTGGTCCAGCATCATAATTGGTGATGCTGTGGAGGATGCACCAGTTTTTTTAAATGGAATCATGCATTTTTCTCCCAACTTAAATATTCTTCATTCAAAAATTTACAATTTTCTCAGAACATGTTTTATTTCTAAATAAATAGTTCGTGAGATAGAACAAAAAAACAAATATTTTATTACTCCAAACTTTCTCTGTGATATGTGTGATATGTGGGAGCGTCATTGGGTGACTACAGATGTTCAAAAATACCACCACCAAGAGCAATACATGCTCTCACTTGCTTTTCGAAGCTCTGCACCGTTTTCAAAAGGATTGCCTTTGGAATGGCTCTACACGCTTTAGTAATTCTATTCATCATGTCAACCCTAGTCGTTGGAGGCTCCAGGTAAACAACATCTTTAAGGAACCCCAACAGGAAAAAAATCAGGCTATGTTAGATCTGGCGATCTTGGTGGCTACTCAACTGGACCTCCTCGACCGATCCAATTACCACCGTAGGTAGCCTGCAGATAATTCCTCACAATTCGGTGATAATGAGGAGGTGCTCCATCTTGTTGGAACCACATTCGTGCTCGTGTATCCAAGTCAACTGTATTGTTCTTGTATGTATTGCTCTTGATGGTGGTATTTTTGAACATCTGTAGTCACCCCACTGATGCTCCGACATATCACACATATCACAGAGAAAGTTTGGAGTAACAAAATATTTGTTTTTTTGTTCTATCTCACGAACTATTCATTTAGAAACAAAACATGTTCTGATAAAATTGTGAATTTTTGAATGAAGAATATTTTAGTTGAAAAAAAATACATGATTCTATTTAAGAAAACTGGTGCATCCTCCGCAGCATTACCAATTATGATGCTGGACCAAAAAAAAAAAAATCTTCATGTGTCCCCCTCTGAACCGAACAACTTTTGTAGGACACATTTTTCAATTGAAACGTTAGTTCAGCTGAAAACGTAATGCGTACTTTGAATTGGGACACCCTGTATATGCGATTACACATGAATGGCATTACATATCCAAATATCAAACGTATAACAGATCCCTTGAAATATTGTCCAAACAATAACTTGTTCATACGTTTAGATCCAACACAAGTAGGTAGCTGAGTCCCGCTGCACGTACACGTGAATATTTGGCCACAAATAATATGGTGATACCTTCAATTTTTCACAACTAAAAAGAAAAAGACTGCGTATGATAAAAAAATTGATATATTTTTGGTTTATTGCTCTCTCATTATACAGAACATTTACACATAATCACATAACTGACATAACATGAATGTTTTCAGTGTGAACAGCTGACAGTAAAACATATTTGAAAATAACAAAAAAAAAAAACTAGATAATCTGTCGAATCTATGATCAGAAGCCACATAAAAAAGTACATACTATATATTCTTTGAATGAAATTAAACTCTTTATAATTCCTCAATCAATAAAAAAAAGCTAATTTTTGGAACGCAAGTAGGTGTGTGGGTACACACTATTAATGAGATAGACAGAATCGGACCCGAAACTTTGCAGTAAGAAAAAAGAAAAGAAGATAAATAGATAAGATAAGAAACTAGGGGCCTAGACCAGAAAAACGCGAACGTCGATGAAATATGGACTATCCTGAATATACTGAGAAGGTTGAGATTACAAAAATATCTTATTATTCGCGTTTGGTGAGCTTTCTTACGGGACTTGCAGCGATATAAAGAATTTTCACCTTGTCCTGTTTTGCCAATCATCACTACAATATGATGCTCGTTTATACGTACGACATTAACATCACAACCGTTGAAATGAAAGCTCACAAGAAAAAAATAAAAATAAAAATGTTTCCATCAATATGATATAGCGTGATTAAAATTATTAAAATATTGAAATTGTTTTGCGAAATCATTTCGAAAGCGAATCTTATCCAACCGCACATCCTCAAACTTTTTACTTATTGCGACATGGTTTTTCTGGAAGCAATCGCATACACGTGTCGGCTTGCAGCTAGTTTTAGCCAGTCTTTGACAGCTGAAGTGATATCGGGATCCGATGATTCTGGCTTCCCTCTGAAAGCCACCTTTGCAGCCTCTGAAAAATATTGAAGGAAACCCGAATCAGAATTTAACGTATCAGAAAACAAAGTAGTACTTGAAATCAAGATAATTTATAACAGACTATAATTTGAAAAATTGGTATATCTAAAATATTTAAAAACTTGTTAGTCATAATTTCATATCAAATCACACCAAATGAAGGTTATTTATTTGGATGATAATGAAAATGATGAAGATATCGTAATATGCATATAGGGTGCATTAATCTTGAGAGTCCAATACAGAAGTCGTGAAAGTTTCAGAAATGTCTTTTTTATCACGTAATGATACAGAGTTTCGAGTTTTGAGAGGCAACAGAATTCCCAGACTTTTCCCTGACCTTTTTGTGACTCATACCGACATTATGCACGACAAAAAATTAGAAAATTATTTGACTTTTTTTTTTCAATTCGTTCATACGATAAATATGCCATTGCCAGAACTAACGAAGCGAAATAGATTATTAATTTCCCTGACGCGTTCACAAATTACCTAACTTTTCCTTGACAGTAGTATAGATAGGCCGGTTCTGGACCACAGAATGATCCAGAACCCGCCGATCTTGATTCCTACCTTACTGACAGTCGGTATGTCACAACCGCGAGGGTAAACGTTACCCGCGATATTGGTGCCGACTGTTAACATGATTGGCGCGACCCGTATTTTCGCTCGATTTGATCGACAGACAGTTCGACAGTTCAATTCTTTGCTAGTCAGATGGGCAGCCAGTTTGATTATTGCTTAATCAGATGAGCAGCCATTTTTGATTTTTCCCCCGTCAAACGCTGCCCACTACCTGTTTTTTCGTTGACCGATTTTTTTCCCCATCACATGCCCCGCGTTGTTTAGGGTTGCGGTGTGCAGGTTTTTGATTTTTGCTTAGTCAGATGAGCAGCCATTTTGGTTATTGCTTAGTCGGATGAGCGGTCATTTTAATTTTTTACCGATAGACAGTTTGATAATTGAATTTTCTGCTTAGTCAGATGAGCAGCCACTTTGATTTTTTCTTCGTCGGATGAGCGGACATTTCAAATTTTTTTATTGTTAGATGGCAGACAGTTTACCCACCGAATTGTGAATATCCAAGTTCTGCGCGATATTTTTATGCAGCGAGAAACGACTGTTGGTGTTACCGGGTGTTGCCACAGGTTTGTCGCATTATCGATCAATCGATATTCCTCCGATCGATGATGCGTGATGTCTCTTATGCTCGCTGCAAGATGCTTACTTTTTATTTATCATGTGGATGGGTAAACGTTTCAAAAAAATAACGGTTGGATGCTTTGAATAGATGTTTTTTATTTATCAACAATTACAGTCTGTTTTCAGCTTATACATACAAATGGAAATAGCTCATCGTATTCTAAATTTAACAAGTAAAATTACACATATTGTTTTTAATATCCATATTATTCGAACATATTATTATACCAAAATTGACTTATACTAATTTCTTAACTGTACCGCTAATCGGGTTGTACTCGACAATACGGTCGTGCAAGATCATACAATAGGCTGCGGTGTTTCCGGGAAATTCCACGCTCGCTTCAAATTCCAATCGAATATCCACCGGTCCGGTTTTCAACGATTCATTCTCTTTCGAGCAATAGATAACGATGAGGAGAGCTTGGTTTATGAATAGTGGACAAAGCTTTTACTGGGCAGTAGGCACAAGTTGTGATGTTGAACAACAACATGGATTTCATCGTTGTTCTGGAAGGTGGAGAATGCAAACGGCTGATGAGCATGAATCTCAGAGTGCGCAATTGATTCGTCGAATACCACAGGTTTCTTTAGTCTTATTATTTCTTCCATGTTAATACACACAGGATGCAGCGAACACGAATTCTTATTTTCCAAAATTTCCACGTAATCGAAGACCTAGGCTTCGGAGAAACCGAACGTTCAGAAGTGTCAGTGGGGCTTCGGCTTCGTCGGAAGTGCTGGACGACTGGTGATATTTAGCCATAACGTCCCGCTTTTATAACTCTTTCCGAACTTTTTTTGTCTCAAACACGATTCCCATTATTCGAGAGATTTCACATGTAAGCGCACAGTTATCGTTTCTCCGCGAAAATTGATCAACTCGTCGGCTATTCTCAGCTAAATATTATGTATTGACTGTACGGTGGTCGGTAGGTAAATGACGTTTGCGGGCACTTCAACAATCTTATATCCTGATGGAACGATGGGGAAAAATTCGTGAATCGTATGAGCTTTACGGTCGTTTATGTACGCCCCTGTAGTTATGTTGCACTCAACGCGTATGGTATTAACTTTCAGTATGGCCACCGGCAATTCCGAGTTATAAGTAATGTCTCTTGCCAGCTCAACCGGCTTGAATCCCAATGAGCGCCCAATGAAATCCTTGGGTTTGAAATCTATCACTTGATTGCACGTAACTTCACTGTTCAGCTCGTTGTTGTTGGGTTGCAGACTAGGGGTGATGTCGTTGGGTATCTCCTTACGCAGAAAATTTTCGATATCTTCAATTTCGTAGCTCCCGGTGGGTATAGTTATAACTTCTCGGCTCCTTTCCGCCCGCTCCAGATATAATTTATTACAACCCTCTTGAATATTGGGTATTGAATTGAATGTCGTGAACTCAACGAGTCCAAGAATATAGTTTTTCTTGAATGATGGTTCGATTGGAGGAAAATATTGCGCCTCCAATACGGATGAGTTGACCGATAGTGTCAACGTCAATGATCCCGACATGACTAATGCTCGCTCATGTGACACTTGTCTTTTTATAACCGCTGGGTGAGAAATTTGAGACACAAGTGACCACAAATAACGGTATTGTACTCCTGGTATCTTCTACGATTATATTCAACGCTACCAACACCGAGATACCTCATCAAATCCTGAGATGGTTATAAATCACCAAAACTATCGAAATACACAACTTCAGCACCATTTTTCATATACGCAACCCAATGTGTTCCAGGCCCGTTTTTATCATCGAGATTAATGATTGCAGTTTCTCGCTTCTTCGGTCCAGATTCTAGCAGATCATTTCGCATGAAAACACCACGAAAAGGTGGAATCTTCATTTCCTTAGCATATTTGTGTGAATCAATGTCAGTGAGAGCTCGGTGTGGTAGCTTTATTAGTTTGTTGCCGGACATAAGTACAGGCCCATTCCGCTGCGGTAGGGTCGCTGGTATAATCCCTTACCTAACGCAATCGCCTTCATTGTTGTATTGTGCCGTTTGGTTTCGTTCAACCGATGTTTGTTGACACCAGCTCCGTTAATGGCTTTAGCTATACCCGCAGTACTACCCGCTAGAGCCCCAGTAGCGCTTCGACCGGCCAGAATTGGAATGAGAAATGGCAGAATACCGCCAATTTTATCAGGCACAGGTATAACACGATGCATACGAACATTCTTCCCAGTCCCCCGCGCGGCCGCACGAGCTCCCGCCAACGACGACTCGACGGCTTTATAACCCGGCCGCATTGATGCCTTTGCGACGTTGATGATAGATTTAAGATTTATTGCCCTCTTCCGCTGTTTAGTCTTTACACCCATTGTGAATTTCTCTTTCTGCGCGCCCGCTCCAAGTTTCTTTTTCTGCGCACTAGCTCCAAGTTTCTTCTTCTTCCGCGCAACCGCTTCAAGTTTCCTTGCTAATCCCATTCCGAGTTTGGATTTAGCCTTCATAGTGTCGGTGACTCCCCAGGCTACTGCCTTTCCACCTACACTAGCGTCCTTGGTCAAGACACGATTCCACGCCTTCCCAGCGAGTACATTGTCGGCCAGATTTCTCGCTGCGATATCACGGTTTTTTGCATTTGAAATGTCGTGGTCTTTACACGCAGCGTCCAAAGGGTCAATACCAGGATCACCACGAGCCAACCTCTTGGTTAATTTCGTTCCGGGTCCGCACTACTAATACCCCGGCACGTGCAATTCAACCGGGAGATGATTGATGATTTTATTTAACCAACCACCACCGCGTTTCTGCCATGTGCACATCCTGATAGTCGGACAACAGCCAACGAGACTTCTATAAAAGAAAGAATTTATATACCGACATCTCAGTTCTAGCTGTCATCCTACAGAAGCATCATGAGACTTAGAGATCAGACGGATAAACTGCCTGTCGCGAATTTCGACAAAATAGTTCGGCCTGGAAACAAGAAGAAAGAAAAACGACATGGCAAATTGTTGCCAAATACCGTGAGTGCAATTTTTTGCGGGTCATCCAATTGTGGTAATACTAACGCTTCTTTCTCACTTATCACCCACGGCAATGGATTGCGATTCGAAAATGTCTACGTCTATTCGAAATCTCTCATCCAGTCAAAGTATCAATTTTTGGAAAAGTTACTAGAACCCGTGCGGGGTGTGGGTTATTTCCCGTTTCGTGAGAACGATGAGGTTGTAAAACCGAAAGATGATCACCCCGATTCTTTTATGATTTTCGATGATGTAGCCTGTGAAAAGCAAGATAATATCAGAGCGTACTTCAGCATGGGCAGGCATCGCGGTATCGATAGCTTTTACCTAAGTCAAACGGATGCGCGCATTACAAAACACCTAGTGCGTGACAATGCAAACTTATTAGTGCTATTTCGCCAGGATGAAATGAATCTGAAACATATCTACTACGATCACGTGAACACCGACATGACTTATCAGCAATATAAGAACTTGTGTTCGGCATGTTGAAATGATGGTGAATACACTTTTGTGCTTGATGACAAGGATAGCGAAATCAACGGAGCGAGATATAGGAAAGAATTCGACTGCTTTATAAGCATAAACTAACATAAACTTGCACAGTTATATCGTGACCATCAAGTCGTTAACATGGAGAGCTCCAAGATTCGTAAACATAGCGATACGTTGAGTGAAATATCTAAAGTTGGCGATGTTATACGTCGGAAGCACAAAATAATCTAGCTAGACAAAGACATGACCAAGCAGGTTATGGATGAGATGTTCAAACCACTAGTGACGCCGGTGCAAGAATTGGTAGATACCTCAAAGCTGAAACAGCAGCAGCATATTAAACAAGAAATTAAAACGGAACTACCGGATGTTACAATGAAAAGAGAAAAAGAAAAAGATGACGAGAGTACCGGGGATGACGATGAGGAGGATGAGGATACGGACGAGGGGAATTTCATGAATGCAAATGATAAAACACTGAAGTTTGGTGAAATTTCCACTACAAGTACGCCGGTGATGAAAACAACGGATTCCGTGGCGCGATATTTGAATATGTTCAGCACAACCAAATGAGGGATTTGGATACCACATACGGTATTCGAAAGTTGACAAATGGTATGATGATTGGTGATACGCCAATCAATTTCATTGATAATCTGATCAATGTGAGAGATAAAAGTTATGAAAGAACACCACGATTAGTTGAATTATTGTTTAAAAAATCACCCGATGCATCGATCGTAATTGACGCGGACAAAAATGATTACATAAAAATTGCAACAATGACAAATGCGCATCGAAAACATTACCAAGCCGATGGAAGCCCTCGAGGCGATTTAAAAAACACAAAGTATAGAAATTTCATTGAACAACACGGTAGCTCTCCGAAAAAATTAGGTAAAGGCTTACCCGACTATAAGATCGCGCAAAAGGAAGGGCAAGATGTGATTACGTTTACTGGGATGATCCGAATGAAATTTTAGATCGTCTCCGGCTGCTTATGGCGTCACAGGCTGCAGGTAATACCAATTTTACCAACGGAATAGTGGCCATTATTGAAGAGTTGCGGGAAGCCGGAATCGTTTATTAGCAGCAGAACAGCATAAAATCGTCATTCGTTCAGTGACAGTATAACGATGAGCATAGACATATTGTATATTTGCATAGACATAACGTAGCTGATCAGCAGTACCCCAACGATGCTGTTTTCTTAAAAGTTCTCAATACTGCTTTACGATCAATGAGTGTTGATATTGTGGGTACTTTTCAATCAAATTTTCAGAGTTTCATACATAATCACAACGAGGAGTTGGAACAACTACGTATGAATAGCAAAATCATAGATAACGCGCTGGGTCGCATCAAACATATTGGGATTCAAGCAACACCGTCGCTGCAACAAACCAGCAGTTAATTGGTATCGATTGAGGATCAAAAGCGGCTTGACGACAGTTCGAAAAATTGGAAGGTGAAGAGTTGGGAACAATGAAGGCGGTAATAGCTGCTGAACTTAACAGACCCGCTCGACGCAATTATCTGCGCCGATTCGTAGATGTACGTGGACTGGATGAGACCTGGCAAACTGATCTCGTCGATATGACCGCATACAGTTCGCACAACAAGGGATACTAATACCTGCTCACAATCGTCGACATATTCTCTAAGTATGCGTGGGTGGTAGCGATAAAGTCCAAAAGTGGGAAAGATGTGACTGCTGCTATGAAATCGGTACTAATGCCGAACCGCATACCCAAACATCGACACCTCGATCAGGGCAAAGAATTTTACAACAGTGAATTCAAGGCTCTCATGAAGCAACACAATATCATAGTCTAAGAGCCAGTGGAAAGCTACCTGTATGTATTTGACCAGACCTGGGGTTTTATAGAGTGAGGCCCCTGTACCTACCATATATGAGATGGAGGTTCACTAAGCCACAACTGGTGGACGCGGCGCGCGCTCAGGCAAGACAGGTATCGATTTTTGGCGAATTTGAAATGCATTTGACCACGTCTGCCGTTTTGATATTTGAAAATATATTATTATTATTATCTAAAAATAACAATGGCAGACCATTATCGCGCGTTTAGCACAGTGGCAGGCAGTTTTGAAAGTGCTGGAAAAAAATTAAATTTTGAAATCAATTGACCACATCTGCCATTGATATATTTTATTTGTTTGGGTCTTAAAAACTTATATTCATCACGGCAGACGGTTTCATTGCGTACACACTTCAGCAGACAATAAAATCTTAGCTACTATCCGGTCATATGTATATATACATATATGTATTAAGTTCCCTATTTCACATCAATATGATTTACTTTATCATTGCATCCATATAAATTTAAAATTTAATTTTGTAAACTATGTACTAAAACTGATGAGTTTGATGATAAGAAAGTAAATATACTTCGAAAGAATCTCAAATATTAGGGTATATTGCAGATAATAAATAATCATTCAAATATTTATTTAATTTTCTTCTTTTTATTTATTTAAGACAAGATTTGAAAAAATGAATAAAAAAATATGAACCGTGCATGCTTTACAAAATATATATTTTTTCCGACTAATTTCAATCTTCATTTATCGTCATCGGAGTCATGTCTGTCGTGGTGTGACTCGTCTTCATCATCCATAAAATCGGAATCTGTAAAAATAAAACATCAATTATAAAATAAAAATAATCGGAAAAGTGATCTGAACATATTCGATAAAAAATTGATTATTATGAACTTACTAGGGACTTCGGTGATTAAGTCACTCACAGAAGTTGGGAGTTGATCACCTTCGAACCATTTGAATACAAATTTGTCGTCCTACTCAATCCAATCATACTCTAATGGGTCCAATGTGGTAGGTTGCTTCTTATAAGCATTTCTTCAAACATTTGAAATATAATGAGCTCTTAGAAGTTGCTGGTAAAGCTCACTCTTACACGGTGGTATTGAGCTTGCATCAAAATTCAGTATTTTTTTTAGTGAAATTTTCAGTCACGTCGGAAGCTTTATAATCGTTGACGGAAAGTTGGTAGCTTCCATCATCAACGTCATTAGATTTTTAGCAGTATAGAGCTGGCAGATAAACTTCTGAATACTATTAAATTCCTCTGTTAACTGGTCGTCTGTCAAATTTTCTTCACCGAGAGTAGCAAATGCTTGTTGAAATTCAATATTTTTTTTAGCAAGGTAAAAGGTCTTTTCTTCCCTTTATTAAAGAAAGCTGGATTGAAATCACATCCTGTGAACGCATGGAAGCCGATTAAGCTTTTAGCTAACAATTCACCAAGCTCCTTATAAATTTTTGTAACGTCAATATACCTTTCGTTATTTCCTGTTCTATTGAGCATCCAAATATTAGAATCAGAATTTTGTAATTGTGTCATATTACCAATCATTATAATTAAAATATCAGTATTAGAAGCTCTAATAACAATGTTCGACTGCTCTGCGATATTGCAAGCATGATAAATTATCTTGGTATCAGCTTCTTCATGTGAAGTACAACATAAATTTTCAGCAACACTTGATTGGATCTTGTCATCAACAACTTGATACGATTGACAATTTCGGAAATTTAAAAATATCTGTCGGTTGCCCAAAAATGATTTCATTTCCTCACTAGACCAATGTTTGGTAAAAAAATCAACCAAAGCTTCCTTAAATTTAGTATTCTTCAATGCTTTTGCAAAATCTGATGGTCGCTTCTGTTCAGACCCCGAAATTATGTAGTCAATCAACGATGCTTCATGCCGTAGACATCTTTCACTATCCTTTATTAATGGAAAAAAATATTGGTCAAAAATTACGTCAATTCTTCGAGTGGAATATTTTAACACCATTTGCAGAAATTTCTTTGAAATACAAAATACCTCCGAATGTTTGGGGAACTTCTTTCATAGAATGAAGAACGAAAAATCCATCAATTAACAATATATCTGTATTACGTGGTGGATCTTGATCAATCTTTGTTTCAAGGCATTTTACAAGTAAAGGTTTGTCAGTTTTACAGAAACCACCATCTAGATGCCAGGACATATTGGATACGCTAAAATTTTGAGAACATCAATTTGATGGTCCATCGAAATTCCCAACAAACGTCCGAATAAATCGCGCTGTAACTTGATCTCTTGCTGCTTACCTCCTATTTTCACAGATTTTTTCTTTACCAGTAGACTTGAAAAGTTGTGTATCGGTGTCCTTTTGATGGCTTTTTCAAATCATTTCGAATCAGATGCACATTCCGATATAAAAGTTGTCCGTAGCTCTTCCCCATCTTTTTGGATATTTAAGAGAAAATCTTCTACTTGAGATGATGCATCTTTCCCGGAACCTATGTTGAACAACTGATCAGGCGATAAATCTAAGCTGAAGGGATTCACATACCGATCAAACGAGTCGATAAACTTTTCAAGTTGTTGACAACTTTTCTTAATATTATGTGGCTGTAAGTCTGCTGAAATATCTTGCTTCTTGGTAATTCCTAACTCATCCAACACGTGTGTAATTATACTTGAGGGGATGTCGTGGCTTCTCGCCCACCGTTGACGAGCTGAAATCGAGTGAGTCAGATTTGCGATACCAGTAAGTGTTCTCGCAGCATCTGCATTAATGGTCTGCTCTAGTGATGCCGTCGAGCGAGACGAGACGAGAATTTCGGATTTCTCGTCTCGAAAAAATTTCGAGAAATATTTCTCGTCTCGAATTTCGAGAAATATTTCTCGTCCCGAATTTCGAGAAAAATTTCTCGTCTCGAAAAAATTTCTCGTCTCGAATTTCGAGACTTTCGAAATTCTTGATAATCTCGGCGCCCTTGGGCTTGGGTATGGACTGGGCTGGAATAATTTAAATACAAATAAAACGCTTTCAAATGCACTTTTATTGTTCGGACGGGTTAAGATTTTTTTGAATCGCTGATTTGAGACTGCACGTCAGCCATCCGTTTAAACACAGCAGACTTCTCGCTGATTCATTGGACATATTATTTCGGTGTTTCCTTAGGATCAAACCGGCCTTCGAAAACAAACGTTCAGCCGGGACGCTTGTCGCCGGGATGCTTAAGAAATCTCGCGCCATTTTTGCCAAATTCGGAAATGAATTCGAATTGTTTCGCCACCACTCCAAAATATTTTCGTTCCGACTCGCCCGTTTGAGTTTGCAATAGCGCTCGAATTCTCGCTGTGTTTCACTACAGTCTTCGTGAAAAATCTGCGTGGAGGCCTCATAAAGTTCATATAAATCGAAGGATCCCTGGCTTCCTTGATCCGATAAACTTTTACCCTGAGATGCTATCATCTCGACGGTGGAATTTGCCCAATATTGTTCGCGAAAAATTTTTTGAAACTTAGCCATTGATGCCTTCTCTGTGTCACGACCCCAAGATGTGAGTTGAAACCTTCCAACTTTGTGCCGAGGATCGAGGATGAGAACAACTCCATACATCCAATTCGTTTTCTTGTAGTGTTTGAGCATCTTATCTCTTCTAGCTTGGAAAGCTTCGATAAATTCCTCGTCGACGCAACTTCGCGATGGCTTCGCATCAAGTTGGTGAGTTACCGTCTCGATTTTGTCAAGAAGCATATTGAACCCCACAATTACCAACGGCAACGTAATGTACGTTTGACCACCGAGAACCGTCGACAGATGATCGAATGGTTTTAAATACGCGCACACAGCCTCGATGATTTCCCATTCTTCAGGATTGATTATCATCTCGCGAAGTTCTTCATAGTTGTGCATCAGTGCGTTAAGAGCCGACTTGACACTCAGTGTTGTTCGCAACATTACGTAAGTCGAATCCCATCGAGTTGACACGTCCATCGTTATCGCTATTTTTTTTTCGTTGGCGGCGTCACAATATGCGTGCAATTTACTCATCCACTGCTCGGACCTTTTCAGTTTTGCAAGAAGTTTTCTCAATTCATTAATGACATTCGTTTCTTTCGATTGTTCCCATACAGATAATACGGTCTCTTCGTCAGAGCTGCCAATATCGGTAGACAACTCGAAATCTGGGTGTTCCGGATTCAGAGCGTTCAATGTATCTTGTACTTCCAAATTCAAAATGTGAGCGAAAAAACGGAAGTGTGAATCACTCGCGTCGAATTCGATGCCTTCCCGACATAAGAGATCGGAGAGTTCGGCTATGAACGATGTATTTGCAGCCGCATTGTCGAGAGTGATGCCTTGAATTTTTGATTTAATCTTGAACTCCTCTAACACATCGAGCACGAGATTAGCCATATCCTTGCCTGTGTGAGCTCCATTCGATGGAATAAAATCCAGCGGTAGAGATTGCAATTTCCAGTCATTATCGATGTAATGCATCGTTATGCCGTAATACGATCGATTAGCAATCGATGTCCATCCATCGACTGTCAAAGAAAATTTTGAATCAACTTTCTTCACTGCTTTAAAAACAGCTCCTCTCATGATCACGAAGTGATTGATGACTTTTTCTTGTAAACTCGTCCATTTCGGATATGCAAGGTTTCCATTAAGGAAAGTGAAAAAGTCTTGAGTGGTATCGTCATCGAAAAACGAAAACGGTAAATACTTAATTGCCATCCATTCGACAATTCTTTGCTCGAATGTCCTTGTATCTTTTTGCCGAGTAGCAGATGGTGTGCTGGGATCGACAAAGTTTTTCACTGATGAATCGCCATCATGTGCATTTCGCAAATGTCTTTGAAGCCCAAAAGTATTCGAATCCTTCATTTTAATTCGACGATCAATTCCGGACTTGAGACACAGTAAGCACTTTCCATATTTTTCTTTATCGACCGAGCACACTTCAAAAAATGCAGAGTATTTTTGCTGTGTTTTGGACGTTGTCTGTACAATACAATTATCTTTATTCGATGAAGTAGACGGAAAATTTTGAGTCACTATGATTTCCAGCTGCCCGACGTCGCCAGAATTTTTTTCAAGTTCACCGGTCGTCAAATCATCTTCTTCACTTTCATTGGATCTGATTGAAGCGTGTTGGCGTTTGTTTTTCTTTTTGCCGTGGCTAGAAATCTCTACTATGTTGGAACGCTTCATTTTCCACGAGAGTCCACCACTTTATAGTCAGATCTATAATGATAATCGTTAATTTTAAAAACCTGTTAGCAATAATTTAAAAAAACACACACACACACACACACACACCCGGACATATTTTTAGACATGATTTTTCGATGTTTTAGGACATTTTAAACATATTGGCGTTGGCAACTGGAAAAAACTATTTTCACCGTCACATAGCTTCCCCTATGAGGAAGCAAAAAGTGTTAAAATAAAATCCGAGTATCCAAAAAAATACTATACAGTAACAAAAATGGGTATTCATAATGATTTATGAAAAAAAAAATCATTTTCAAAAATCGAAAAAATAGTAATTATGGAAATCCCACGATCAGACGGTCCAGCAACCGTTTCAAAATGGACTTAAAAGATCGAAGAAAACAACAATAAACAATTTAACAGCGATAATTTAATACATGATGACAAAGAGGGAACACTGGGTGAGCGAGCCTCGCGGCCGAGCGAACCACGCGGACGTTCGAATCGGGTTTCCCCGGCGAGACCCGATTGATCAAACGAAACAAAGTTCTCGCTCGCCAGCATCGCAAAACACACAAAAACCGGGGCAATTTCGATATGGAAAGAGACACAGGGCTGTTAATCGACGACAGGGCTCAACAAAAACACTAAGAAAGGGGTTGAAACTATGATCTAATGGCTCGATAACTTATCGGCTCCAAAACAAGGGGGTTCTCAATTCTCAAAAAAAAGAGCTCAATGACTTCGAAGGGATTTTTGGGGAAACGACTCGCGGCTCAACACTCGTCACGTCGAATTGACCGACGAAAAACTCTTTCTCGAATGATTAATTCGAGAAGAGACAGAAAACGGGGATTTCTTGATCAGTGGGACGAAAAGGGAATAATTGGCTTGGTAATGGCGTCGCACGCCCGGTGAAAAACGAAGGACTCACTTGATCGCTTTTTCAGTGTTCAACAACACGAAAAGAAGGTGCCGACGAGGTCCAGAAACATCCAAGAGTCGTTCTTCACGGAGCCGGTTCGACGTAAAAACTTTGATTGCGAAAATCGTCAGAAATATCCTCGAAAACGATGAAAATTTGAGGGACGCCGTGCGTGCCTCGCGAGTCCGCCGGGGAAGCGAAGCGCTACGGGGTCCTTACGAGCTCCTTGTCGCTAGCTCGCGGCTTCGCGGAGCCTCGCGAAGTCCTGCAACCTGATTAATTGAGAGCGCTCGCGGGCCTCACGAGGCAAGGCCTCGCCTAGTTACTATTTATTTTTCTCATTCGGTGCCCCAAAAATCAAACGTAGACTGAGAGATTCCAGGAATCTCGAAATTGACAAGAAATCTCGAGAAATCTCAAGAAATTCAAGAAATCTCAAGAAATCCGAGAAATCTCGAAAAATCCGAGAAATCTCGAGAAATTCGAGAAATCTCGAGATGTCGAGAATCTCGATCGAGAATCTCGTCAGTCGAGAAAAATTTCTCGTCTCGTCTCAAGAGTTCGAGACGAGAGTTTTTCGAGACGAAACAAGAAATTTCTCGATCTCGTCTCGTCTCGCCGAGAAATGTCTCGTCTCGACGGCATCACTAGTCTGCTCTAATGTAAGATCAATAGGCTGCCTCTAAACGGCTTATTGGTACGCTTGATTCCGAAAAATCCTTTTCGGAAGTCTTGCTCTAATCCAGGATGAGTAGTGGCAACTTTCATTAAATTGCAATGATATCAGACAGTCCATTTTGCATAATTCTGATGGTTAAATACAAAAAATAAATTTGTTATTTTTGGTAAAATGTCAAGATACAATTGAAAGTCACCAACACGAATGCTCCTACTCAGTTTCAAATAGTAATAAACAAGCTTGATGTGAATCACATAAAATTGAGATGTTTTACCATGTTCACCATTTAATGTTTGTTGCTCGTAAATAGCGTAATCATTACAGAGTTCCTTCAAGCTTTCATCGTGAATAAAAAAGGAAGGTGTCTGACAACTCTGTAATCGTTCAATTTCTTCAGCGATCTCTTCAGAAATTTGAATATTTTTGTGTGTGTTACGTCCAGCATACCACTTCTCTCTATTTTTCCTACTCGCTCACTCTCCCACAGTTCTTACATTAATCTCATGGTCTCTGTCCTGTCCTCTTATCTCTACGTAGTCTCACGCTATTCACTATCGCGCTTACTCATCAAATTCCATTCCATACTTCTAGCATTGTCACACCTTTTCTGCACCCGTACGTTTCACGTCTCGAGGGACACTCCTATTCTAACTCTCGACAACTCCACATCTAGACTTCTTATATATCTTTCGTACCACACAATTTATTCCTACCGGTATCTCAAGTTCTACGCAATAAACATATAATCGATATATTAAACATACTCAAGTTTATTCAATCCTCATCCTGATTTCCGGTTGACCTGAAACGTAAGAGCGAAGCCGACCAGGTTACTCCTTCCGCTCAGGAGTAAACTCTACTCACGGACGTTACATGTGTTAGAAAAGATCTCAAATGCATTATTTGTAGACCTAAAGCCATCATTGAATGTAATCGTTTACAGCGATTGAAATGTTTGCCCTCAATGAAACTTGAAATGGATCCACTAGCAAGCATTTCGCTTTCAATCATGATGGTTGATAAACCACAATTATTAACAAATTTTCCGATCGCCTTGAAGTATGACATCATTATGTGAAAGGCATCCAAGTGTATGAATAGTTTTTGGAAGGTGTTACCTTCTGTAGCATGAATTTGCAGTGCAATCTTCGCAATAGCTAAGTCGTAAGTTACTTGCATGTACTCTTGATTTAGTTCTTCCAAGGCTGTCATGCATTGCTGCATAGTTGCCAAAACTACTGCATTGCTTGTTGGTGAATGATTAATCGGAGTCAAATACGAAATCAATTGTCGTGGAGTATCATCTGTCATAATTTTACTGTTAAAACCAGTCCACATAGGGGTATTTAATGATCCTACAGCATGACTTAGCATCCAAATATTGTCAATCCGATCGTAAACACTCTTATGCACGATTATATTAACCTCTTCCTCACTTTCAGGTTGAATATTACATGTTTTTATGAGTTTTTCAGCACACTGTGGTAACTCAAAATCAATCTCCTCAAAAGATCGTCTTCTATGTTTATCATGTTGATAACCTTCAGTTTCTTGATCTTCTTCTTCTTCTTCTAGATCGTCGTCTTCGAGGTTGGGATGAATATTTTGATACATTATTCCAACTGTATCATGGAGAGTGTCTTTTCCAGTCTTGGTGTCAACAAATCGGTCATAATTGTCAAATGCCATACCTGCTACAAGATTTTCATTTGTATTAATTACCTCTGGGCATATTCCGGCACGTGAGACTGATGAAAACGTTGCTTCTGTTTCTAGCTCCTCGACAGCGCTGTAACTTATACAATGACCACAACGATTTATTACATCGATAACCTTACGACTGCTTGTAATACTTTTTAATGTCATGCCTAAGCAGATGTGTTTAGAGGTCTTAATGTTACCATTGTGAGTCATATATATGATGTCCTGTGACAGAGATTTTACGTGATGTTGGAAACTGTCGCAATTCTGCCGTTTACGCTTGTAACCGCCAAGAATTGATGAAAAAAATTCGGAAATCTGGGGTGGTGTTGAACATTCACCTTTTATTAGCCGCTGACTAGTTAAATAATCAGGTAATTTTTTTCTTTTTACACCTAAAATTTCCGCTCGTAAAATGGCAGCAGCTTCCTGCAAAATATCTTGATCTTTCAAATGAGCAAATAATGAATCATCAATAGTTGAAATGCCTTTTGGGACAACAACTTTTTTTTGCTCGATATCAAAATTTGAATTTTATCATTGAATTTCTTGTGAATCTTTTCTTCTAAATAGTGTGTGATACATATGGATGATGCGTCAGAGCCGTCACTTAAATCTTTAAACATTTGAAGATATTCCTTATGTAAATAACTCAAAAAAGAACAGCGTCCTCGATTTATGACATTATCTTCAATTAAATTACATATTTCTTTATAAACAGATTCATGTATTTCTCGGGAGATGTGCCATGAAGTACGGACAAGACTTTTGACGAGTGATCCTTTTTGATTTCTAAAAATTTGACGGCAAAGATCATGATAATATACTTCACGAGAGACAACACTTTGTATTTCAGTCAAAGTTTCACTGTAAATTTCAGTACCTGGCTTAAAGTTTCATAAAATACTTTTTTTCAAATTGATCCTTCTCTGAAGTTCGTAATGGCTCATTCTTAGACCGATTTTGTTTCATTTTTTTATTACAAAAAAAAAAAAACACAAATTTACGCTTGGTGGAGCTACAGTATCAGCAGTCTGAGCAGTTGATGATTCTGCTGAATCTTCAGGTGGTCTTTCCTCCAACGGCTGTTCTGCTTCAGCGTCAATTTCTTTTTCTACTTCTGTCTCAGGAAGATTCACATCTTTTGCAAGGGAATCATGTGCAATTGTATCATCAATTATGGAGGTATCAGCTGATGTAGATGGTTGTTCAACTAATATGATATGCTGAATCATAAATTTCGTCCGGTAAAATAAGATCTTTATATTTTAATTTATGAATTTTTCTTAACCTCAAAATCTTTTGACATTTTGACATAGTTTCTTCTGACAATATCAGTAATTTATCAGTTTTTACCTTGTCACAAAAAAACACACTTCAGTTCTTTTTTTTTACTCGACATAATGTCAGATATATTTGATAAATAATAGACAAAACGGAAGAAAGCAACACTATGTATTTCATTTAATTCACGAAACATGAGGCATCTGTATGAACGTTCACAAATATACTGAAAACATCTGGCAAAACCGGTTAGGGTGGGGATATAACTGAAGGTAACTGAAGGCCCTCTCAGGTATAAAACCTGATTTATTTGAATGCCAGTAACTATAAAAGAAAATACTATAGGCTAGAATGAGTACAATAGTAATACATAGTGGAAAAAAGAAAGATAGCTATAGACAGTCTATGCATACATCTGACCGGATAGTAGCTAAGTTTTTGTTGTCTGCTGAAGTGTGTACGCAATGAAGCCGTCTGCCATGATAAATATAAGTCTTTAAGACCCAAACAAATAAAATATATCAATGGCAGATGTGGTCAATTGATTTCAAAATTTAATTTTTTTCCAGCACTTTCAAAACTGCCTGCCACTATGCTAAACGCGCGATAATGGTCTACCATTGTTATTTTTAGATAATAATAATAATATATTTTCAAATATCAAAACGGCAGACGTGGTCAAATGCATTTCAAATTCGCCAAAAATCGATACCTGTCTCACCTGAGCGCGCGCCGCATCCACCAGTTGGGCCTTAGTGAACCCCCATCTCATGGTAGGTATAGGGGCCTCACTGTACAAAACCCCAGGTCTGGTCAAACACATACAGGTAGCTTTCCACTGGCTCTTAGACTATCAACATCTATTCGACATTCAGCAATTTAAAGGCGTCGATATGCGAACGTTTTAACCGAACGTTTAAAAATAAAATGTGGAAGCGATTTACTCTCCGAGGATCTCACAAGTGGACTGATATTTTGAGCAATTTGATGAAATCCTACAACAACACGCAGCACCGCACGATACTGATGAAGCCGGTGGATGTCAACGCGGACAACGAAAAACAGCTGTATCGGAGTGTTTACAAGCCTCGGCAAATCAAACGAAGTGATCGGAAGCGGAAATCCAAAGTTGGCGACCGGGTTCGAATCAGCAAATATGAGAATGTGTTCGAAAGACGACTGAATCCGGCGATTACGGACTGAAATATTCACCGTAAGTGACGTGAAAAATACCAATCCACCCACCTACAAACTTACCGATTATCAAGAGCATCCCATCCAAGGAGCCTTTTACGAGGAGGAGCTCAGCAAAGTA